>NC_090448.1:549567525-550834128 GCF_031143425.1 Pleurodeles waltl
CCCCTTCATACCCCGCTTGTTGTATTACTGTAATTCAAATGGATATGCCAGTGTGGTTGTTGAAAACTGCAGGGCACAGCTCCCCTTCGCCCTCCACCCCCCCTCCAATCTTTCTGACCAAGACACGCCCCTGTGAGGAGTGCTTCGGGTTCAGCATTCAAAGCGTGGAAATGGGGGGAGGGTGGGGGCAAACACCAGAGCCTCGAGGTCTGTGTAACTTCTTCTGACGTAAAGCACGTTACTCATCCAACGATGTTTAAGGAAATGCATTTTCAAACATAAACATCAGCGCCCAAAGATATCCTCAGGGATTCCACATCCACTGCACGTGAACATACATCAGGTCAGCAATCTGTAGAGCCAAAAAGTGAGGTTGAGGAAGAAGACAGGGATATGTTGAGGAGACAAAATAAAATGGGCGACAGGGTGAAGGAGACAAAAAATGAGGGGGGGGGGGGGGGCGAGGGAGGGTAACAGGGTTGAGACAAAAAAACGCTGAAGACACCTAAAAGAACGATAGGAATAGAGGCGATGAAAAAGGAATGACAAAACGAAAGAAAGAAGAGCAGGACGAACTGGGGGAGGAAAAAACAGAGGGAGTGATAAGGAGTTCTTTGTTGCTAGAAAATAATGTAAAAAGGAAATGAATTAATCTGCGGAGGGGTCAAGAAATAATGAATAAAAAGGAAGCATATGGGGAATATGGAAAATAAAAGAGAAAATGGGGTTAGAAAATGAAGAAAAAGGAAATGGGGAAACGGGATGCCAGAAAGAAAGTAGGGAGACGAGAAATAAAAAAAATATATAGTGGTGATATGGAAGAGGGGACAAAGGAACAGAAACGGGAGAAACTGAACTAAGGCAGAAACGAAAGTAGGACAGAGTGAAATAACTAAGAGAATGGGGGAAAGAATAGGAAAAGATGAAGAAAATTATATAATGTATTTCAGGAAAAAAATACAAGAGAGTGCTGAAGTAAAAGGGCGATGAAAAAATGAGAACAGGAGAAGGGGAAACAGAGAGAGAGCTATCTGTCTTCCCTAAAACACAAATGGCTGCTGTAGAGACGGTTCTAACAAAGTGACCTAGCAGTGTGATCTACTCCAATCAAAAGCGATTACACTGATTTCACTTGACATCAGGTAGGAAGAAGAGGTGTCACTCTGCCAGCTGCTGGAAACAGGCAGTGGGTCCCACTAAACTAAAAGTACATGAACCGCACGCCCTGGCAGTAATGTCAATGGAAGTACCATCTGCTGGCATTAGCCACACCCTTCCACGAAACTTTCTCTGTATGTGGCCCAGGCTGCCACCTGGTCTAACACAGGGCCCAGGAGCATTACATCCTTTAAGAGCAAATCATGTGAGTGCCTAGAAGAAAACTGGAGGTCGCGCACTGCTTTTACGGCAGCACGAGCTGGGGATTTCTCGTACCAGGGACTATTTTAGTGTGCATTATTGCACATTTCTGGAGCAGGAGCTATGCACAGTTGTAAGCCCTTCTACGCAGGTTTGCCATGTAGCAACACTGTATATGGCAATAAAATGCAGTGACAACGTCTTAACGGGGGCTCAGTCCATCCAACACTGAATGCACCACACTGCTGTCTCAGACACAAATAAGCTGTAATGATGCACTACAAAGATAACACACGTGGCACGACAAGCCTGACCCAATTTCAGAAGTTAAAATCTGTCACACACAATTACATCAGTATATGCAAAAAGTTTGTTTTGCAGTTGTGGCGAAAAGGGGTGAACACTGTGCCACTCCGGGCAAATCTTTTCACTTCCATATGCATCGGTGTCTTAAAAGAGGCCTCGCTTAGAAGCACAGAAACCCAATTCTAAATACTATGGAATAATGTCATTCACATCAGTGTATAAGGGACTCAGCATGTGAAAGTATCCGCTCTGTAAAGAAACTTCTGTATTCTGTGTGGGGTAGACCCAATCTCAAGGACTCAGTACACCTGGCATAAAGTCTAGTATCGACTCGAACGAGGGGCTGGACTCGAGGCTGCTCAGTACGTAATATACCTGCAGGCACATTTAATGCAGGAAGGTGTGGTCAATTTGGAGTCGGGGATCCTGGGTTCAAATCCCAGTTTTGGTGAACCCCCACTATGTGATCCATGGAACATTGGTTATCTCCCCACATTACCTCATCGATCATAACTTTAGGTGATTAGAAATGGAGCATTTCGAAAGCACATACAATGATCTCGCCGGCCATGCTAAATGGCAGAAGTAATCAAAGGTAATCAGTGCCACACTTGGATGACACTGAGGAGTGGCGCACCATCCTGCTAGAAACAAGAGGGCCCGTATTTATACTTTTTTTAGCGCCGCTTTTTGACGCAAAACGGCGCAAACCTACAAAATACAGTGGCATTTTGCAAGTTTGCGCCGTTTTTGCGTCAAAAAACGACGCAAATGCGGCGCAAAAAAGTATAAATACGGGCCAAGAGATTTTCCCTCTGACTTGAATCAACTCTAGACACTTTTTGGGGATCTGGTACTTCTGATTGGCATCCGCTAAAGATCCTCTGTGACTGTAGCCCTTTCAGCTGCATTTTTGTCACAGCTCGGCTGGGAAGTGCTCCGAGGCCACTCAGCTGCCACAGTAAGGGACTTCCACGTTCTTGCAACATGAATGTCAAGATGCAAGTAAATTTATCTCAAGAATGTTTATGCTGGATATCATTCAAGTTGACCCATTTGCAACCCTATTATAGATACCCATGGTGCATACCATTTCAGTTGGGGCAACCATAGTGTATGGTCTCTCTCGGACACCAACTTTCCAGTACTAAAACCATGATGCCACCCAGTCATGCTAATAACAGTGGTCTACCTTTGGTAGGAAAATATGTGGCAGCTTCTGTGGTGCACCATTATTTATAGAGCTCTGAGACAAGAGATAGGGAAGGAACCCAGACCTACCGGTTCAAGAAAGTGTTGCCAAAGGGGTTGAGCTTGCGGAAGGGCTTCTTGGGGTCTACAATGAGTGCGTTGCCCGGCACAACGCCTTCGGTCTCACCATGCATGACAGCGATGAAGGAGTCGGTGGTGGGCTCAGGCCCGATGCGAGCGCCCGGGATGTCCTGCTCCAGGAGGTACTTGATGAAGGTGGTCTTGCCGGTGGAGTACTGGCCCACCACCAGCACCATGGGTTTGTTGTCGAAGTCGGCATCCTCCAAGGCGGGCGAGTGGAAATCATGGAAGCGGTAGAACTCTTCCACAGGCAACAGCTTCTTCTTGTAGAGGTCTTTGAGCCCTTCAGTGACCGTGTGGATCACCTCGGGGGCCTTCTTGTTCTTCTCGTTCTTCCCCATCCAACTGAACATGGCTGCTGCTTTCTAGGGGCTGTGTCCGAAAATGATCAAATAAATCTGGGTAGAGACCTCTAGCGGGAAAAGAACCTGCAACTGTTTCCTATACAGCTGAGCAGATCTTGAGCAGAAAAATGTAGGATTTCTCTTCGCCTGCCTCAGGAAATAAATTCCTTTAAAGAGGCTTTAAAGTTTTCCCTCTGTGCAAAAATAGAGCACGTTGCAAAGCTGACCTGGATTCCAAGAGGTTTTGGTCTTGAGAGAACTTGCAGAAACGAACGCGAGGGCTATTTGGGCGTCTGTAGGGGAGCGCCACGCGCACAGGCAGTCCTGTCCTCACTTGCGGAGGACGCTGCCCAAGTCTGGAAAACCAGCAGTATCAGCAAGGAACACCCCAGATCCTTGGGTGGGGCAAGCACGTTACACAGGGCTGGAAGGGCTTCATAAATCGGCATAAATGACTTGGTAGATGCGTACAAGTCCTGCCTCCAAACATCTCCCCTCCCACCACCGTCCTGTAAATACAAGAGGATGGAAAGTGGCACTTTTTTCTTTACAAAAGAATGTCAATTTCATCGTTACCCAATAGCGCTCTCTAGCGCTAAAATTGTGCAGTCGCGCTTAGACTGAAACGTTTTCAATGTCATCTGAAGACAGGAAATTATCTGCGACCCTGTGTTTTCAATACTATGTCTAGCTTTCAAACTTCGAACTAGCCGGTCGAAATAGTTGGTATGCCAGGTAACTCTTCCTCGTTTCATTTATCTGTCTTTTTCTATAGCTCACATCGTGGATAAGGGATAACAAACACCATACAACAGTCAATTAGAAGCTGCAAAAGGAATAGGCAGTTCATATTCGCACATGAACATTACTAGGGAAGAATTGCTTTAGAAAACAATCATCATATAAGGACCAGAAATCAACGAGAAAAAAGGAGAGAGTCAGGACGTCGAATCAGGCACGCAATTTGGTTCAGCTAAGCCGATGTGCCGAACCTTATTTTAACCAGTGTATCTCAAATAAGAGGATTTTGATGTCCCGTTTGAACTTTATCAGGCATGAGGTTGTGAGAAGGTTTGGTGGGAGGAAGTTGCAGAGACTTGTGGCACTAATAGGAATGATGGTTATATGTAGTGTTTTTGCTGGAACATCGGGGAGTCAGGAGGCATTCACCGTTTTTTGATTTTATGTCAAGACAAGAGGCTAGCATTATGCATAATTATTCACCACTTCTGTGCAGCTCCTTTAAAGACTTAGAACCAAGTGATGTAACAATAACATGGAACCAAACACAATCTATACAGACCCACAGCAGCAGCCATCTTCTTCTTTTGTTTGCTGCTTCTGTGCAGATAAGTGGTCTCGTGTTCATTTTAAAATTGGTAATGTTAATGTTTGTATGACATAGTATGTTTTACTTGAGTATTTACCCAATTTTGGGTTATTTTAGGAGTTTGGGTTACTTTTAAGTGTTCATTTTTAATTGTTCTTGTTATGTTATTAGAGTTATTTATAATTAAGTTTATTTAGATAGTGGATATATGGGGTCTCTACTGATTTATTTGGGGGAAAAAAAATATTTGTAGGTAATAGGGAAACCGGAAAGGTTTACCTTTGTTTTCTCATGGAGACGGTTATTTTTTTGTCTTATGCGGGCACGAGTCGCACGCGATTTAATCTGCCAGGTGCGTCGTTGTGGAGCGCGTGAGCTGGTATAATAGAAATTGAGCGAGACGCGTACTCTGTTTATTTTCAGAGATGTGCTCTTGTTGCCGGCACGTGCTTTCGAGTGAGACGTGTACTCTGTTAATCTTACAGAGACGTGCGCTCGTTGCCGGAGCGTGCGCTCTGCAGGACGTGTGTTATCTTCTATTATTGAAGGCGCGCGATGCGGAAGCGTGTTACTTTATAGTGCGCACGTGCATTCGTGTGCAGGAGAACGGTCAAGGCCTAACAATAAAAAAATTTCTAGCTTACGTGACAAGAATTTTAAATTCTATTAAGGACACGGAGGCGAGGATTAAGCTGTCTCTTTCTTTACTCAAATTTTCACAGCAGCCAATTACAACAAATGAAATGAAAAAACTGCATTTCCCAATATCACATAATATCCTGTCACGAGCTCCAATCACCCAACGTGACCCCCGTCCATAAGAGTCCTGAACCTAAACGTCACATCCTCTTTCTTTGTATCACAGATAATCTTACAACAACTTTAACTCGAACTGTCTCCAAACACGAAGAAACACGACACTGTTCTCTTGACCTTGATACTATGGAATAAGTCCTTCCGTGAACAACTCCAAAACGCAATCTTTCCCGTAGAAGAAGAACCCAACGATCTTCTCAGCGATACAGATCTCCGAAAGGATCTCAAGAATTCTTCTGATCGGAACCTGGAGAAATAATAATAATTATTAATAAATAATAATACCTCCCAAAGGCAAACAATCATTAGTCAATATCTAAACATCTCTCCAACAAAACAAGGGAGGGTATAACGCTTTTCTATAACAATTATACAATTGATTATAACCTTCAAATCAAATACTGGGTGGGATAATCCTCGCCTCCGTGTCATTCATAGAATTGAAAATTCTTGTCGCGTAAGCTAGAATTTTTTTTATTCTATGTCAGGACCGGAGGCTCGGATTATGCTCTTTTAAAGCTGATTAATAACAATAGATGCAACATCAACCACAGGTTTAAAGTAAAATTTACGAAATGTGTTCTCAGAAGACCAGTCACCTGTCTTCATATTATCTTGTAAACTAGAACCCAGATTAAATGATTTGGAAGCCATAGCTCCTCTCACTGAGTGAGCCCCAAACTGCTCTGTATTAATACCTTCTTCATTCATTAACCATTTGACCCACCTTGCCAATGTGGCAGAAGCTACTGGTCTAAACGGCTTTTGAATAGAAATTAACAATTGACCATTCATATCCTGTCTGAACTCCTCCGTGGCCAACTCATAATCCTTCAAGCATTGTACTACGCATAACTTAGTATTATTCGGATACCAAGGATAGGATACCAACCTGCAATTAGTTTTAGTCCTCTTGGAGATGGAAAAAGAAACACCTTCAGGAGAATATACTCTACCGGATAAGTCTAGGGCTTTAACATCAGAAACTCGTTTACAAGAAATCAAGCAAAGTAACATAGTTAATTTCGCCAATAGTTGTTTGCGCGATAAAAACTTATTACTAGGCCAAGAATTAATGAATTTTAAAACCACATTTACATCCCATAGCATGCTATATTTGGACTGAGGTGGATTAGAAAACCTAATACCTCTCAGTAACTTACAGACAAGTGGATGTTCACCAACCGGTTTACCATCAATAGGGATATGACCGGCCGAAATGGCTGACCTGAAGTTGTTAATAGTTCTATAGGCCAGTCCAGAGGAGGCTAGACTCGCTAAAAAGTTAACCACTAAATCAATACTTGACTCCACGGGATTGATACCTCTTCCATTACACCAACTATTCCATCTGCGCCAAGCAGAAGCATATCTCTTGTGGGTGCTGGAAGCCCAGGCCTGTTTAATAAAGTCCTTAGCTTGTTGCGAAATGCCTGGGGTTTCCCAATTTTTCCTGAAACCATCCATGCAATCAACGTAAGAGTCCCCGATGATACCAGAGGATGGTGAAGGCCCTCCGGACTCAACAATAAGTCCCGAAGAGGAAGAATGAGCAACGGTAGCGCACAAGCTAGTTGAAGCGCAATAGGGAACCAGGGTTGAGACCTCCAAAGCGGGGTCACTAGTATCAGGTCTGCTTCCTGCCTCCGAACCTGAGACAGTACCCTGGGGATCAATAGAAATGGAGGGAAGGCATACCCCCGAAATGGAGACCAATCCTGTAGAAATGCATCCGTCGCTAAGGCCACCGGATCCGGTCTCCAGCTGAAGAATTTCTGGATCTGGGAATTGAAGCGAGAGGCGAAAAGATCCACCTCGCAAGGGCCCCACATCTGAACTATTTGTTGAAAAAATTTCTGATACAATCTCCAATCGCTGGCATCCCTCAGATACCTGGAATTCCAGTCCGCCACCGTGTTCTGGGCTCCTGGTAAATACTCCGCTACAATCACCAACCTGTGTTGTAGACAATAATGCCAGAATTCCTTGGCTATCTCCGCTAATATCTTGGATTTCGTACCCCCTAACTTGTTGACGTATCTTACTGCTGACACATTGTCCATCCTTAACAGGATGCAACAATCCGTCTTGAGGGGGGATAAACTCCTTATCGCAAACGAGCCAGCTAGCAGCTCTAAACAATTGATGTGGAGGGATTGCTCTGTTGGAGACCAACGACCCCCTGTCACTACCGATCCGCAGCGGGCTCCCCAACCCCACTGACTGGCATCGGATTCTATCACTACTTCTGGATAGGACCAGAAGATAGCTCTGCCATTCCAGGCTTCCATGTGATGCAACCACCATTGAATCTCCTCTCTTATTTCCCTGGTCAACGGAATTAAGGTTGAGTAACTCCAACCTTGACTTACCTATTTGATCTTTAATCTCTGTAGAGCCCGATAATGAAGAGGGGCTGGGAAGATTGCCTGAATGGACGAAGCCAGTAGGCCCACCAGTCGAGCAATACTTCTTAATGAAATATCCGGACTTGTTAGAGCTGACCTCAACTCCCTCTTTATATTGCGAATCTTCAGAGAAGGGAGAACCAATTGCGCCTGTATAGAATCTATCTTGAATCCCAGAAACTCTATTACCTGAGTCGGGCTCAACAATGACTTCTGCGCATTGATAAGGAATCCCAATTCCTGTAATAGATTGATTGTCCAGTTCAGATGTCTCTGTACTGTAGCTGGGTTCTGGGCCATTAACAGGATGTCGTCCAGATATATTATCAACCGAACCCCTTTGGTTCTCAGAAACTCCACAACTGATCTCAACAACTTCGTGAAGCACCACGGTGCTGAGGATAGACCGAAAGGGAGGGCTGTAAACTCTAGGCATTGATCCCTCCAAAGGAACTGAAGGAATTTCCTGTGAGGTGGAAACATTGGAATTGAAAGATAAGCGTCCTTCAGGTCCAATCGCACCATCCAGTCTCCTTCTATTAAGATGTCTCTTAACATGTGGATTCCTTCCATTTTGAAGTGTCTGTACACTAGCCAGGAATTTAAGTCTTTCAAGTTGAAAACCAGACGGTGACCACCCCCCTTTTGTCTACGACAAATATGGGGCTGCAAAACCCTTCTGGGTGAAGCGTTGACAATACCACCGCACCTTTGTCTAATAATGCTTGCAGTTCTGTGTCTATAAATGTCGTATTTTCTAGGGAAAAATTCATTTGCGGCGGGGGTGATAACTGGCGAGGGGTACTGAGAAACTCTAGATGAAAACCTGAAACCGTCTGAAGTATCCAGGGATCCCCAGAAACCTTTCTCCAATTGTGAGCGCACAATCCCACTCTCCCTCCAAGAATAACCTGAGAAGGGTGTAGAAGTCTTACCAGAGTAGGAGGCGTCTTGGATCGCTCCTTGTTGCCCTCTGCGATGTCATCTGCGGAACCTGGGTCTACCACCTCTGTTCCGGGTAGGGTAGAAGGTGCTATCTGACTGGTCGCTGGTCCAGTTACCACGACCTCTCGGGTAATATCCTTGGGGACTGTTAAAGGAGCCCCGGCCAGACATTCGTCCACCATAACGTCCGGCCCTGACAAAAAGGCCTCTTCTAAATACCTTTTTTAGGGACAACTGCGCTTTATCAAGCTTAGAAAAAGTAGAGCAAAATTTTGCCAGTTCCTTAATAAAGGAAGATCCAAACAGGAGGCCATCAGCGGCAGGTCCAGCCTCTGAGACTGCGAGATCCACCAACTTTGGGTCCATGCGCATGAGAATGGATTTCCTGCGCTCCGCTGATATAGCGCAATTAGTGTTGCCAAGTTGGCAAATCGCGCGTTGCGCCCAACCTAATAGTACATCCGTGTTCACTGGAGTACCTGACTCTTTAGAACTAGCAGCTAAATCTAGAATCTTAGTAAGCGGTCCTGACATATCAAGAAGCTTGTCCTGGCAAGAGCGCCATGACCTGTCCAAACCTTTTTTCGGATCTTTAGAGAACTTTCTTAAGAAGGTGACCATGGTCGGGTCCACCTCTGGAGTGTCGGCTACATTGTTATCTAAATCAGGTCTGGGGCATTCAGTCTTGAGGCGAGTGCGAACCTCTTTATCGTAGCCTTTTCTCAGGTTATCGTGTACATACTGAGCCACCTCTGAAGACGGTAGCCAATTAGAGGATCTGGGATGTATTATTTCAGAGGGGTCGAAGTCTAGCAGTTGCGAAGAGGGGCGTTTCTTAGCTTTCTTGCTGGGAGCTGGCGTCGATTGGTCATCTGAACCCTGATCAGCGGAATCCCCAGCAGAAGAAGAATTATCTAAGTTACTATAATTGTGCTTGTCAATACGTCTTTTGCGTAGTTTAGCAAATGCTTCTGCATGTACGTCCCCCTGGTCATCTTCATTAATGACATTTTTTGTTTTGGCCTTAGATTTAGAGGCTTTTTGAGGGTTGACCCCATCGGGGCTACCAGAGGATGAACCCGGGACCCAACCTTGAGAGTGAGCGTAATCTAGAAATTGCCCTGAGAAGGGTCCTAAAGCTCTCTCCAAGGCATCATTCACCGACTGCTGCACTCTGGAATCGAGTGCTTCAACCAAATTAATCTCTATCTGGTCAGTCGTATCTTCAGGGTAGTACTCTGTTTCATCCTCATTCCATTGAGCCATTATGAGTATTAATATTTATTTCCAATACAAGGGGGAGTGAGAAAAAACCCCTTAACAGGCAAAAATTAACTCACAATACTGAGCCCTGTAATACAAGAATAATTGGTGGAGGGAGCCGCCTGTTTTCACACTCTAGGCAGAGCCTAATTTAATTTTACAACCCAGCAGATCACTGTCTGGGCGTCAGGGTCACACTTCTCCAGTCTGTTTCCCTCGGTAAATCTAATTGCCCGAGGCGCGCTGCAATCCACGAGCCGATCTGAAGATGAACGCTTCAGAAATGGATCGGCTCGTAAAATGCGCGCGTCTGGCAAAACCAGTTACCACCACTGAAGACAGACTGCGCGCAGTGCGCGCAGTGTTCCCGCTCCGCTCCCCGGCATAAATAAAGGCTTTTGCAATAAAACGCTGGCTTATTTAAATAAACTAGCGTGCGAAATCGTGACGCTAATTAAATGTAATTAAACACTTGTACATGCATTATTCGATAATAAAAACATGAGAGTAGAATAAAATGGCACTTATCTGCTGCGAAGCAGCAAAGAAAGAGGGTGTGACGTTTAGGTTCAGGACTCTTATGGACGGGGGTCACGTTGGGTGATTGGAGCTCGTGACAGGATATTATGTGATGTTGGGAAATGTAGTTTTTTCATTTCATTTGTTGTAATTGGCTGCTGTGAACATTTGAGTAAAGAAAGAGACAGCTTAATCCGAGCCTCCGGTCCTGACAAATAATTTCTGTGAGCACGTTGCATCGTACTGTTGCTTGGCAACGGGGATAACGCTGGGAGAGACGTTACAAGCACAAACGGAAGGGAAGTCTACAATGCACAAAGGGAAATTGAGTTTATATATTTTTAGGGAAACTTTAATTTTTCAGACATCATTTTTAGATTGGTATCAAGCAAGTTTATTTATTATTTGAAGGAAGACATACGGAAATAGAGATTAGTAGATTGAAAGGTATTGAATAATATGGCTGAGGAAATTGATTGAACTAATAAGGAGTCTCAGGAGGAGAATATTAAGAGGTTAATATCTAAGGAAGTAGGAGACAGTGTGAAATCTGCATTACCTAAGTTATGGAAAGAATGTAATAAAATTAATACAATTTTAGAGGAAGACCAATATTGGTCATTATCGGATGATGAGGATTTTGAAGAAAGAGTTCCAGGTGGGAAATGTTTGGGGAAAAGAAAGCATTTAGGAGAATACGTTTTTGAACAAAAGTGTCCATTAAATAAAAAGAAATTGCTTTCAGGTGTTCCCAGCAGCACAATGGAAAGGCAGGTTAACCCTGCAAAGGACATGACTGGAGAATCCAGCAGGCAAACTAAGGAATATTCTGATGAGTATGATGAGTACATTCTTAATATAAACAATGACAATGATTTGGATGAGTTTGATGTTCTAGAACAAAAGGAAACAGGGAAGATGAGTCAGGTTAAAGATCCTTTGGATCATACCTTTTTTGAGCCCTCAGATGTTAAGCATCCGCGAAGTGCGGAATGGTGGCCAATGCGTCATGTTGCTGAATATTTAAGGCAGAAAATACAGAAACCTTTGGAAAGGTCTGGAAGGAATGTGATGAGGGCAGAATGTTCACGTCCAGTAATTGGGGAGAAAGATTCTATGACTCCAAATCTGGATCCTGATTTAATTACTTATCTTTTCAAGCTTGGTCGGTATCCACGTAAAGGTTTGGAAAGATCTCTGAAACAATGCCAGGATAAGTTACTGGATATTCTGGGGCCTTTGGACAGGATTTTTGATATGGTGGAGGAGTCTTATGTAAAAGGCACATATTTCAATATTTATTTGTTGAGAGGCTGGAGCCAGAGAGCAATCTGTTTTTTAGGGAATGCTAATGCAGGCCTCATTCATGAGAGAAGGAGGACGATTTTATTGAGAATAAGCCCAAAATTGGGAGAATTGGCCAAGAAGGAGTCATCCGAGGAGACGAAAGAACTGCTTTTTGGGGATGGTATGATTAAGGCATTAAGTAAATATGTAATTACATTTACAGCTTTAGATAAAGCTCATTTTTCAATGAGGAAAGTTTTGGGTGATGGAAATTTATATGGCAGGGCCGGAAGAAGGGGCCATTCTTTTGGCTGACAATCCTATAGGGGCCCCAGTGGTTATGGACAAGGATCATTTAGAGGCGGTTATTCAACCAATTTGTTCTATCCCCAAAAAAGGGAGAGGCAGTAGAGGTAGAGCAGGCCGTGGACGCAGTCAAACCAACAGTTCAGGATCATTTTCAGGACAAGGTGAATATGAAGATTGGAATTAGTTCTTCCCTGGGAAGAGTTGCAGGCAGACTAAAAATGTTCGTAAGGTATTGGGAAAAAGTAACAAACGATTGTTGGGTCCTAGAGACGGCAAAGGGTTACACAATAGAGTTTCAGGATTTTCCATATCAAGATAAGGAACCAAAGGAGCCATGTTTTCAAGAAGAGATCAGAGTGGTTGTATTACAGGTAATTCAAGGCATGTTGGAGAAGGGTGCAATTGTGAAGATAGACGATACGAGGAAAGTGTTTGTAAGTACTTTCTTTGTGGTAGAGAAGAAAGACAAGGGTTGGGGACCTGTGATAAATTTGAAGGATTTAAACAGATTTGTACTGTACAGACATTTCAAAATGGAAGGGATACATGTTCTGAGGGATATACTGCAAGAGCGGGATTCGTTGGCGAAGATAGATCTGAAAGACGCTTACTTTATGATTCCCATGAATTTTCACAGCCAGAAATTTTTACAATTCAGGTGGGAAAGGCAATTATATCAGTTCACTTGTCTTCCATTCGGTCTATCTTCAGCACCTTGGTGTTTTTCAGAGGTGATGAGATCGGTGGTAGGTTTTTTGAGAGAGAGAGGGATAAGATTGATTATTTATCTAGACGATATCTTGATTATGAATCAGGAATGAGCTTTGCTTTTGGAGCATGTGAGGATGACTGTAGGCATGCTGGAGGATTCGGGTTTCTTAATCAACCAAGAGAAGTCAGTTCTTGTGCCGTCACAGAGGGTGGAATTTTTAGGTTTTGTAATAGATATGGTAGGGACAAAATTACAATTGCCAGGCAGGAAGATTGCCTTGATAAAAAGGGAGATAAAGAGTGTACTGAGGAAAGGTACTATCACTTTGAGAGAGTTGGCGAGAACAATTGGTTTGCTATCATCCTCAATTCAAGCGATTTTTCCGGGGTCATTACATTACAGAGCACTCCAGAGAATAAAACATCTAGCAATATCACAAGGGTTATGGTATGGAGATATGGTGAACATTTCAGAGGATGCAGTGGAGGAATTAAATTGGTGGTTAGAAAATTTGCATGCGTGGAATGGGAAAGCCATATTCGGGTCAACACTGGATTATGTTTTGGAAACAGATGCGACTACGCAAGGTTGGGGTGCAGTAATGGGAACATAACTGACGGGAGGCAAATGGAACAGCAAGGAAAGGTAAGATCACATAAATTGTCTGGAATTGAGGGCAGCAGAATTAGCACTTCGGAGTTTCAGGGAACAGTTAAAAGGCAGTTCTGTCCTTTTGAAGATGGACAACATTTCAGCAGTAACATACATAAACAAGCTTGGAGGCAACAGGTCGCAAAAACTTTTGGAATTAACGAAAACATTGTGGGAGTTTTGCATGGAACAGGGTATACAGGTGACCATACAGTATTTACCAGGAGAGAAATACGAGGGAAGATTGGGGTTCCCATTATATTTGGGATTACAGCAAGTGGATACTCATGCCTTATGTTTTTCAGCACATAGTGAGGATTTGGGGGCCTCTGGAAGTAGATCTTTTTGCTTCACGATTAACAAATCAGTTGGAGAATTATGTGAGTTGGCGTCCAGATCCAGGGGCGAAGGCAGTGGATGCATTCAGTCTTGATAGGAGCAAGTTTCAGGGCTATGACTTTCCTCCTTTTTTTATGATTCAGAGAGTTGTTGTACAGGTGAGGAGACAGAGATGTCAGTTGGTTCTAGTGACCCCATTTTGGACAACGCAGGCATGGTTTCCATTGGTTACAGAATTAGCAGTGGAGGATCCAATTATGATAGAAGCATGCGAGGGACTTTTAAAGGATGTAGACAACCGGGAGCATCCTTTAGTGGAGTCGGGGAAGCTCAACCTTCTAGTTTGGAAAATATCAGGAGAAGTGAATGCTTCAGAGAATTATCTGGAGACGCTTCAGAATTATTATTTGAGTCATGGGCTCCAGGTACAAGGAGGAGATATAAAAGCGCAATGAAGGCTTGGTTATGTTGGTGCACTGAAAGGGATCTGGATCCCGAGGAGACAGATGTAGTTATGGTAGCTAATTTTTTAGCAGAGTTGTTCAGGAATGGGATGTCTTATAGAACTATTAATTGTTATAGATCAGCGATTGCAGCGGGCACAGTTTGGTTGATGGTTCTTCTATTGGTAGACATGCATTAGTATGTAAAATCATGAAAGGAATAAGATTGAAGAGACCTCCGGAAAATAGATATTCTGTTTTATGTGACGTAAGGATGGTTTTTGATTTGTTTAGGAAGTTGCCTTATAATAAAGATTTGACGAATAAACAGTTGGCAGGGAAATTGGCAACTTTATTATGTATGATATCTTTTAAAAGAATTTCGGATGTCAAGGCACTTGAGATTTCACGTAGATTTTATCCACCTCAGGGAGTCCTATTTGAGGTAAGGAATAGAACTTAGACTATGACAGGAAATATTTTTTATCCAAGGTTTGATGAATATCCAGAATTATGCGTGGTAAGGTGTATTAAGGAGTACGAGAACAGAATGTGTGAGCATAGATCACACGGGACGAGTCAACTTTTAATCTCTTATGTGAAACCATTTAGGGCGGTTTCAACAGCTACAATTGCAAGATGGGTGAAAAATGTGATGAGAGAGGCTGGTATAGATTTGAATAAATATACAGCACATTCCGTAAGGGGTGCTATGGCTTCTAAACCTTATTGAAAGGTGGAAGATTGGATGAAATTATGAAAGCGGCTGATTGGTCAAGTGAGGACATATTTAGGAAATTCTATTTTAAACCTATTGAGCATGTGGCTTTTTTAGCGTTGTAAGCTTTGAATATGTATAATGCTAGCCTCTTGTCTTGACATAAAATGGTGATGCTCAGAGGTTCACTGCATAGAGAATCAGGATTTTATTAAAGACAAGGAGGCTAGCATTATCCCTCCTCTCCCTCCCATGGGAGATTGAATGTACTTAATAAAATATGGCCCTCATTACAACCCTGGCGGTCGGAGTTAAAGCGGAGGCAACACCGCCAACAGGCCGGTGGAAAAAAAAATGGGATTACGACCATGGCGGAAACCGCCAACATAGACAGCCACCTTATCACTCCGACCGCCACGGTGGTAGCAACAAACACCGCGGCGGACACCGCCAACAGACAGGCGGAAGACAATGTACCGCCCACCCTATCATGAGAGGCCAATCCGCCAGATTTTCCGGGGCGGTACTAACGACATCAAAAGCATGGTGGAAACAGTACATCGAAGGGGAACCACTCACCTTTCAAAACTCCACGAAGAACCAGGACACCATGGAGCCCGAATTGCAGATCCTCCCCATGTTGGTGTATCTTCTCATACACCAGGGAGTAGAAAGAAGGCGGCGACAACGGTGAGTACTGCACCTAGCACACAGGGGAGGGGAGGGGAGGAGGGAAAAGAGAGTGACACACACACGCAACACCCTCGCCCACAACACCATACACACTAACACAACCAACAACATTACTGATACACCCCCCCCTTGAAGAACGCAAGGACAAAAGGAAATTAGTTTAACCAGTGTTATATTGGAACATTCAGATATAGCAATAGAATTTCAAATAATCAGTAAATACAACATTTTATATTATGTGCACAAGGCCGTACTCTGTCCCTTGTAAGTGTCCGTGGACCAGTGGTCCCAAAAATCATGGGCGAAGCCCACACATGACACCTTCCTCAAAACGGAGACAACACTGCAGGGGCATCAGGTAGAAAAAACACAGGCACCTCAGGGGGAAGGGGAGGGGGGCACCTCAGCCGGAAGATGGTACGACACCACTGCTCCTCGAGGGGGCTCCATGCCCACTGCTTGGTCCTGGGGAGTGCAAAGCCACAGTCTCTCAAGTGGGTGGTCTGCCCACTGCTTGGTCTTGGGGAGTGCAAAGCCACAGTCTCTCAAGTCTCTCAAGTGGGTGGTCTGCCCACTGCTTGGTCCTGGGGAGAGCAAAGCCACAGACTCTCAAGTCTCTCAAGTGGGTGGTCTGCCCACTGCTTGGTCCCGGGGAGTGCAAGGCCACAGTCACTCTAGTGGGTGGGTTGCCCACTGCTTGGTCCTGGGGAGTGCAAGGCCACAGTCACTCTAGTAGGTGGGTTGCCCATTGCTTGGTCCTGGGGAGTGCAAGGCCACAGTCTCTCAAATGGATGGCTTCTCCACTGGTTCTGGAGGGGGCATTGTGCCCAGAGTTCTTCATCCTGCCAAGGATAGGGTCAGTGGATGCATTTCTCCACTGGTTCTGGAGGGGGCATTGTGCCCAGAGTTCTTCATCCTACCAAGGATAGTGATAGTGGATGCATATCTTCACTGGTTCTGGAGGGGGCATTGTGCCCAGTGTTCTTCATCCTGCCAAGGATAGGGTGAGTGGATGCATTTCTTCACTGGTTCTGGAGGGGGCATTGTGCCCAGAGTTCTTCATCCTGCCAAGGATAGGGTGAGTGGATGCATTTCTCCACTCGTTTTGGAGGGGGCATTGTGCCCAGTGATGCTGCACCTGGGGTGTGGCAGTTAACATTCTCTGACCTGGGTGTCTGAGCCACGAGATGTACATGGAACAGGTAGCATGATACTCCAAGGAGGCAGAGCCACACTTCATGTGGTGTGTCCAGGGTCCAGGACGTCACCTGCAGCCTCGGACGGCTGCCCACTGGGGATGATGCTGACGTCCGATGTAGTGGCACCAGCTGGGCACGTGGCGGTGCAGATGGTGGTGCAGGTGGCGGTGGCTGCGGCGGTGGCTGCAGCAGAGATGCTGCCGGTGCTGCCTGTGGTGCAGGTGTCTGTAGTGGTGGAGGGAGACACCAGACCGTCTCCGGCGGACTCGGATGGCTGATCATTGGGGAGGATGCTGCAGACTGACGTTGTGGCAGCGGCGGTGCAGGTGGTGGTGCAGGTGGCGGTCATTGCAGCGGTGGCGACAGTGGCACAGGTCGCTGGCATCTCTGGGGAAATGGTGGTCACTAGCCCCTCACTAGGAGGCTTCATGCCCTGGGGTGACTTGGCCTTTGTCTTGTGTCCCTTCCCCACCTTGCTAGTTGCTGCTGGGACTTTGGCACTGTCCTCTTTGTGTTTGAATGACGCCTGCTGGGAGGGTGGTGCAACTTTCTCCTGCTGCATGCAGGCCCCTTCATGACCTTGGCAGGTGGCGGAATCAGGTGGGCCTTCCCATCTGTAGGTGGCACACTGGCAGCTCTGACGGGTGCCCTTTCGATTCCCCCGACTTGCAGGGACCACAGCGGAAGCAGATTTGGTGGCTGAGGTGTTGGCCTGGGATCTAGACATCCTGGCCCTAGGGGAAGGACAGGGGGGTAGGTGTAGGGAAGAGGTCAATGTTAGCCAGGAAAAGTTTCTTTGACACACTGGGACGGGCAGATGGAGGGGGTGTGGGAGTGGAAGAAGAGGTAGTGGCTGTAGGAGGTGTACGTCTGCTGAGTTTGGGTGAAGGTGCATGGCCTGGAGGCTGTTGTGAAGTGGATGGCTGTTGAGTGGGTGTGTGTCCGCGTTTGTGTACTTTGGGACGAGGGCTCACAGACACACTGGGAGAGGACACAGGGGACGTGTGAATGGTTGTGGGGGTGGTGATTGCTCATGAGCGATGTGTTGTGATGGGCGTGCTGGTGATGGAGGCAGTGGCTGATGATGCAGTGCATGCAGGTGTGAGTGGAGACGAGACTGGGAGGGAGGTGGAGGACGTGGAGGAGGGGGACACAGTGGAATAAGTGGATGTTGGTATGTGTGCATGGGTATGGTGCTTGTGTGAGTGCCTGTGTGATGATGTGTGGTGCTTATGTTTTCCTGAGCCACTTTTGTGTGTTGATGTGTGTGAATGCTGGTCTGAAGGTGTGCTTGGGATAGGCAGAGGTCGCGGGGATTGGGTCTGGGTAGTGGAAGTTGGAGGGGGGAGGCAGGACACAGGAACAATGGCTGCCATCAGTGCTGAGGCTAGAGCCTGAAATGCTCTCTGTTGGGCCTCCACGCCAGAATGAATGCCCTCCAGGTATGCATTTTTTTGTTGCAAATGCCTCTCAACACCCTGGATGGCATTCAGAATGGTTGACTGCCCAACAGTGAGGGATCTCAGGGGGTCAATAGCCTCCTCACTGTGGGCAGCAGGGCTGACTGGGGCAGAGCCTGAGGTGCCTGGGGCGAAGGAGATGCCCACCCTCCTGGGTGAGCGGGTACGGGAAAAACGCTGAGGGGCTGCAGGGAGGGCGGTGCTGGGAGGGGGTGGCGGCTGTACCTGTTGTTAGGGTGGGCACAGAGGTGTCCGCCACCTCCAGGGAGCTTCCACCAGAGGAGGAGTCGCTGTCACTGGTATCCCTTCCTGTCCCCGTTGTGGAGCTCCCCTCGCCCTCCGTCTCACTGGTGCCTTCACCCTTCGTGATTCACCCTCATGGGCCTCCGTCGCCGGCGCCTCTGCTCCTCCGCCAGATGATGCTAATGCACACAAGGACAGGGTGACAAAATAAAAAGGGGGGGAGAGACAGCTGATACACATGGTCAATGCCAGCAACACCACTACCGTTGGCGGACACAACACACACTGAGCTGCCCTATGCACTAGGCCTTGCCCAACCACTCACTATGGTAGTCACCAGCCCATGGGATCCAATGCCTAACTCCAGCACCTGCACACCTGACACCCACAGGATCCTGCACACTAGTAGTTGCCCAATTGTACCATTGGGGTAGGGGTGCTTCTGAGCCTTTTTCTTGTGGGCGCTGATCTAGAGGGTTGACAGAGCGAAAAACTTTACTTACTCACCCGTCCGGACCGTCATACTCACTGCCCACCAGTTCCCACCCATGCCCTGACGCACATACACTCACCACCTCACATGCAGCACTCAGGCCACCCCCAACATGTGGCTTACATCCACACCACCCCAAACAGGCATTGCCATGCATCATGCTCACAGTGTACTCACCTGTTTGTGTGGAGGCCTGTAGAGTAGTGTGTACTGGGGGAAGGGGACCCCATCCACCAGTTTGTCCAACTCCTCTGCAGTGAAGGCAGGGGCCCTTTCCCCAGACACATGAGCCATTGTCATTTCCAGACACAGGTCACAGCAGCACTTGCAGTGTAGGTCCTCTCCTGTTGATGGTCAGGTATCGAGTGAGTGAATGGGTAGAAAATGCCAGTGACGTTCGTGGCGGTGCATACAGTCACCGCCGGCGTACATCGCCATTGGCTCCTAGGACCCATAGGGCCTAACGATAACCAATGGGGATTTGCACAACGCCAGCGCAGTTATCTCATTTCCCCTTGTCCCTCCTCACAAGTCAGGCAGCCGCCATTTCAGGGGAGCACATGGCATGGCACCTAACTGCGTCACAGCACATATTGGCATATATACTGACTCACGATTTAACACACGGTTTCTGTAACATTAGTTCAGACACAGTTGTGCTATCCATGTGGTAAATGACCTTCTGCTCACCGTTCTCCTCCATAGGCTACAACCGCTGAGGCAGCATATGAGATGGCGGCATCCTCCGGTGTACAGACCCCTGGTGGACCTGTCGACAATGGAAGACAGACACATCATAATCAAACCTGGTGTCAGCTATCCGCCAGCCCACAGGTATCCCCCCCCTCTAGTGCAGGTCCTGTCAGTGCTCCATTTCCTGGCAAGTGGCTCCTTCCAAACTACAGTGGCCATGGCATCAGGGATGTCTCAGCCAATGTTCTCAAACGTGTTGAGCAGGCGTTGTCTGCCCTGCTGAAACATATGCGCAGCTACATCGTGTTCCCCCAGGTGGAGGATTTGGCCACAGTGAAAGGTGAGTTCTATGCCCTGGGACATATCCCCAACATCATTAGTGCCACTGATGGTACCCATGTAGCATTTGTCCCCCCCAGAGAAATGAACAAGTTTACAGAAATAGAAAAAGCTACCATTTGATGAATGTGCAAATGGTGTGTTTGGCGGACCAGTACATCTCCCATGTGAATGCCAAGTATCCTGGCTCTGTGCATGACGCCTATATCTTGCAAAATAGCAGCATCTCTTATGTGATGGGCCAACTCCAGAGGCACCGGGTGTGGCTAATAGGTGAGCCCAAGGTCCCCACACAGTATGAGTAGGTGTCTGGGTGTGGGGTTGTCCATAAGGGTTAGTGTGTGTCTCACAACTGTCCCTCGATATTTGCAGGTGACTCTGGTTACCCCAACCTGTCATGGCTACTGACCCCAGTGATGAATCCCAGGACAAGGGCAGAGAAATGCTACAATGAGGCTCATAGGCGAACTAGGCAGATTATTGAGAGAACCTTCGGCCTCCTGAAAGCCAGATTCCAGTGCCTCCATCTGACTGGTGGCTCTCTTGTACTACTCACCCAAGAAGGTGTGCTAGATCATCGTGGCATGCTGTATGTTGCACAACCTAGCATTGAGACGCCGAGTGCCTTTTCTACTGGAGGATGAGGCTGGTGATGGTCTTGTGGCAGCGGTAGAGTCCGTGGACAGTGAGGAAGAGGAGGCAGAGGAAGAAGATGTTGACAACAGGACAAACATCATCCTGCAGTACTTCCAGTGACACACAAGTAAGATACTGTAACTCCTCTTCACATATCGGTTTACTGTAGGACATTGTACATGGCAGCCTCTTAACCTCTGTCTATGGACACTGACTGTTCCCTTTGGATTTCCTTTTTTCAGATCTGAGTCCCCCATTCTGGCTCCTGCTATGTGTACGCTGCCCACCAACTGTCATACATTGATATAATTTAATGAACATAAACGTTGCAATGCTTTGAGAATGTTGTAAGAATACATCTTTCCAATCATTACGCTGACTCCAATGTTGTTTATATTTAAATTGTGTTTACTTTTTGTGCTAAATAGGATGGGGGCACGGGCAAGGGGCTGGGGTGATGGTGGAGGACGTTCCATGGTAGAGTCCAGTCTCTTGGTATCACAGGTGCATTGTCCAAGGGGGCATAGGAAGTGGAGCAGTTCAAGGTGGACAGGAAAACAGAGTGGGACAGAAGGGTGACAATCAGGAGGGTCCGATTTCCTGGCGGGGGCCTTGGCAATGTTCTCTGTCTTCTGCCTAGATCGCAGGGACCGTTTGCGGGGTGGTTCTCCTTCTGCAGGGGGTGGGGTGCTGGTGGCCTGTTGGTCCTGTGGCTGTGCCCCCAGTCCACTAGCGCCGGCGGAGGTGGAAGGCTGTCCCTCGGTTTGGCTAGTGTCAGTGGCCATTTGTTGAGCCACTGCCTCCCTCATGGTCTGGCCCATATCAGCCAGCACCCCTGCTTTTGGTCACCAGGATGGTGTAGATTTTGGTGAGGTCATCCCTGATCCCCATGCACTGTCCCTCCTGCAGCCGCTGGGTCTCCTGAAACTTGGCCAGTACCGTGCCCATGGTCTCCTGGGAATGGTGGCAGGCTCCCATGATGTTGGAGAGTGCCTCGTAGAGGGTCGGTTCCCTGGGCCTGTCCTCCCAGCTTCCCTGTTGCCCTGTGCCTCCGTCCCCTGAACCGTGTGCCCACTGCCACTGACCCCAGGTCCCTGATCGTCTTGGGTTTGTGGGGTTGCCTGGGGTCCCTGTAGTGGTGGACACACTGCTGATTGACGTGTCCTTTGGACAGTGGCATGGGCCCCGCTTGGTGGGAGCCTTGGTGTTGTTTCCTGAGAGGGGAGGGTCTGTGGTGGGTTGGGACTGTGGCAGGGGAACCGACTGTCCAGAGGTTCCAGATGGGCCAGGCTGGTCATCATGATCCAGGCGTGCAGAGCTGCTGTCATCACTGTGGGCCTCTTCTGTGGGGGGATTGGATGTAGCTGGCACCTCCTGTCCGGTGACGTTGGGTAGGGGTCCTGTTGGGATGCAAATGCGTTGTTATTGTATCTGTGTGTGTCATCTTGTGCAATGAGTGTCTTTCCCTTCTAGATTTGTGCTTCCCTGTTGCCTTGGCCTTGTGTGATTGCTGATTGTGTGGGGTGGGCGAGTCTCTCTAGTGTACATGCTGTGATGATGGGTGTCCATGCAGATCTGTGATAGGGGTCCATGCATTGGTGCAGCATCCAGGGCTTGGTATTGGGATGTGTGGGTTGTGATAGTGGGGTATATGTGAGATGGTGGAGTGATGGGGGTGAGTGTAGGGGTAGGAGTTAGTAACGGCATGCAGGTAGGGTGGGGGGGATACAGTAGTAAATTTTTGACTTACCAGAGTCCAGTCCTCCTGCTACTTCTGCGAGGCCCTCAGGATGCATGATCACCAAGACTTGCTCCTCCCATGTTGTTAGTTGTGGGGGAGGAGGTTGGGGTCCACCTCCAGTCCTCTGTACAGCAATCTGGTGTCTTGATACCACGGAACGCACCTTCCCCCGGAGGTCGTTGCACCGCTTCCTGATGTCATCCCTGGTTCTTGGATGCTGTCCCACGGCATTGACCCTGTCGACGATTCTCCGCAATAGCTCCATCTTCCTTGCAATGGATGTCTGCTGCACCTGTGATCCGAATAGCTGTGGCTCTACCCGGATGATTTCCTCCACCATGACCCTTAGCTCCTCCTCAGAAAACCTGGGGTGTCTTTGAGGTGCCATGATGTGGTGTGAGTGTTATGTGTGAGGTGGTGTGTGGGGTGACGTGTTGTGAGGTATTATGTGATCTGCGTGGATGGTGTATGAGTGATGGTGTTCTGTGCCTCTGAGTGAAGGTGTGCTCTTTGCTTTTCTCTCTCTGCTTGTTCTAATTTGTTCATTGAAAGGGTTGTGGGTAATGTGGGTGTGTGTTTTATAGTGGTATGAGTGTGAGGGTGTGGTGTGTGTATGTGTGTCAGGTGTGTATATTTCGATTTGTCCAATGTGGTGTTGTTTTGTAAGTGTGTGTGCATTTTCAGCGCAGCGGTGTGTACCGCCAATAGTTTACAGTGGATAAAAGACCGCCGCCCTTGATTCGTGGGTTGTGATACTGTGGGCGTGTTCCTGTAGGCGTGACTGTGTGGGTTTTGCTATCGCTAGTTTATCACTGACCTTTGGTGTGGCGGACTTGTGTGGGTGTCTGTATTGTGGTGGTATTCTCTGTTTGTGTCATAATACCCATGGCGGTCACGGTATGTTGGTGCCCGTCAGCACAGTGGATGGTGGCATTTACTGCCAGGGTTGTAATGAGGGCCAATATATGCTAGTTCTAAATTTTTTGGTGAATTAGATTGAATTTTAAATGTCAGGTATGTTTTTTAATTAAGCGATGAATTTCGTTTATAGCTTTTTTTGGTTTTTCACTATTGCAAGGAAGGCCTACCTCTTCCGTAGGATAACAATGGAGTTACCTCATTACATTTAATAAGGATATCTTCCACATAGAAGCAGATAAACAGTTCATGTCTGATGCCTTTGGAATTGTAATGAAATATCCCCTCTTGTGGTAAAGTCAGATTTTTTATTACATTCTTAGAAATGATACTTTTAGGAAGTTGACATTTTTCTGCCTTAGCCATTTAGTGCTTTCAGCCTTTCTCTGTGACAAATGACTAGGTGTAATTGGCAGTTGGTCTTTGTGTAAACCTCTTAGACAGCCACACACCAAAGAGATCTTAGGTGTGCCTGGATTGGCCAACACTGGCAGGATGTGGGGGAAGAGCTGGGCACAGTCCCACCTACACCTGAATAGGCCTGAAGGACTGCATACCCCCTGTAGTTAGTCTGGAGCTAGCGCACTGGAGGCAGGAAACCTATGCACTCCAAAGGGAATCCTATAGAAGCTTCTCTGTTGCATGGACTCGCCTGTTGCAAGGACTTCACACCACGCCTGCAGCTTCCTCTAGACTGCCAGTGTGCATTGCATCCCTGACATAGGCCCACGTATCACAAGCCCCTATTTTACGGCTTCCTTGATGATGCAGGGCTCCAACATCGCAAGCCCAGCAGCTTCTCCAGAACTATCAGGTGCGCAATATATCCTGGACGCAGGACTTCGCATTACAAGCCACCTCATTCATGGCCTCCTCAACGACAATGCAGGACGTCGCATCACAGCCTTGCAGCTCCCCAGAATAGATATTGCGTGATGCATCTCTGACCCTCACCTCACATTACCTCATCTGCGCAATGCATCCTTGATGCAGGACCTCGCAATGCTCCGCAACCAGGATTTAAGTTACTCTTGTTAAGTGGGCCTAACTGGGTCCCTGTAGCCAGTCCACGGCTGTAAAGAAATGGCTCCCTGTTGCAGTTACCCCCCACTTTTTGCCTGATACTGATGCTGACTTGACTGAGAAGAGTGCTGGGACCCTGCTAACCAGGCCCCAGCACCAGTGTTCCTTCACCTAAAATGTACCATTGTATCCACAATTGGCACACCCTGGCATTCAGATAAGTCCCTTGTAACTGGTACTTCTAGTACCAAGGGCCCTGATGCCAAGGAAGGTCTCTAAGGGCTGCAGCATGTCTTATGCCACCCTAGAGACCCCTCACTCAGCACAGACACACTGCTTACAAGCCTGTGTGTGCTAGTGAGAACAAAATGAGTAAGTCGACATGGCACTCCCCTCAGGGTGCCATGCCAGCCTCTCACTGCCTATGCAGTATAGGTAAGACACCCCTCTAGCAGGCCTTACAGCCCTAAGGCAGGGTGCACTATACCATAGGTGAGGGTACCAGTGCATGAGCATGGTACCCCTACAGTGTCTAAACAAAACCTTAGACATTGTAAGTGCAGGGTAGCCATAAGAGTATATGGTCTGGGAGTCTGTCAAACACGAACTCCACAGCACCATAATGGCTACCCTGAAAACTGGGAAGTTTGGTATCAAACTTCTCAGCACAATAAATGCACACTGATGCCAGTGTACCTTTTATTGCAAAATACACCCCAGAGGGCACCTTAGAGGTGCCCCCTGAAACTTAACCGACTGTCTGTGTAGGCTGACTAGTTCCAGCAGCCTGCCACACCAGAGACATGTTGCTGGCCCCATGGGGAGAGTGCCTTTGTCACTCTGAGGCCAGTAACAAAGCCTGCACTGGGTGGAGATGCTAACACCTCCCCCAGGCAGGAGCTGTGACACCTGGCGGTGAGCCTCAAAGGCTCACCCCTTTGTCACAGCCCAGCGGGGCACTCCAGCTTAGTGGAGTTGCCCGCCCCCTCCGGCCACGGCCCCCACTTTTGGCGGCAAGGCTGGAGGGAACAAAGAAAGCAACAAGGAGGAGTCACTGGCCAGTCAGGACAGCCCCTAAGGTGTCCTGAGCTGAGGTGACTCTGACTTTTAGAAATCCTCCATCTTGCAGATGGAGGATTCCCCCAATAGGGTTAGGATTGTGACCCCCCTCCCCTTGGGAGGAGGCACAAAGAGGGTGTACCCACCCTCAGGGCTAGTAGCCATTGGCTACTAACCCCCCAGACCTAAACACGCCCTTAAATTTAGTATTTAAGGGCCACCCTGAACCCTAGAAAATTAGATTCCTGCAACTACAAGAAGAAGGACTGCCTAGCTGAAAAACCCCTGCAGAGGAAGACCAGAAGACGACAACTGCCTTGGCTCCAGAAACTCACCGGCCTGTCTCCTGCCTTCCAAAGATCCTGCTCCAGCGACGCCTTCCAAAGGGACCAGCGACCTCGACATCCTCTGAGGACTGCCCCTGCTTCGAAAAGACAATAAACTCCCGAGGACAGCGGACCTGCTCCAAGAAAAGCTGCAACTTTGTTTCCAGCAGCTTTCAAAGAACCCTGCAAGCTCCCCGCAAGAAGCGTGAGACTTGCAACACTGCACCCGGCGACCCCGACTCGGCTGGTGGCGATCCAACACCTCAGGAGGGACCCCAGGACTACTCTAAGACTGTGAGTACAAAAACCTGTCCCCCCTGAGCCCCCACAGCGCCGCCTGCAGAGGGAATCCCGAGGCTTCCCCTGACCGCGACTCTTTGAATCCTAAGTCCCGACACCTGGGAGAGACCCTGCACCCGCAGCCCCCAGGACCTGAAGGACCGGACTTTCACTGGAGGAGTGACCCCCAGGAGTCCCTCTCCCTTGACCAAGTGGAGGTTTCCCCGAGGAACCCCCCCCTTGCCTGCCTGCAGCGCTGAAGAGATCCCTAGATCTCCCATTGACTTCCATTACCAACCTGACGCTTGTTTCTACACTGCACCCGGCCGCCCCCGCGCTGCTGAGGGTGAAATTTCTGTGTGGGCTTGTGTCCCCCCCGGTGCCCTACAAAACCCCCCTGGTCTGCCCTCCGAAGACGCGGGTACTTACCTGCAAGCAGACCGGAACCGGGGCACCCCCTTCTCTCCATTCTAGCCTATGCGTTTTGGGCACCACTCTGAACTCTGCACCTGACTGGCCCTGAGCTGCTGGTGTGGTGACTTTGGGGTTGCTCTGAACCCCCAACGGTGGGCTACCTTGGACCAAGAACTGAACCCTGTAAGTGTCTTACTTACCTGGTAAAACTAACAAAAACTTACCTCCCCCAGGAACTGTGAAAATTGCACTGTGTCCACTTTTAAAACAGCTATTTGTCAATAACTCGTAAAGTATACATGCAATTTTTATGATTTAAAGTTCCTAAAGTACTTACCTGCAATACCTTTCAAATGAGATATTACATGTAGAATTTGAACCTGTGGTTCTTAAAATAAACTAAGAAAATATATTTTTCTATAACAAAACCTATTGGCTGGATTTGTCTCTGAGTGTGTGTACCTCATTTATTGTCTATGTGTATGTACAACAAATGCTTAACACTACTCCTTGGATAAGCCTACTGCTCGACCACACTACCACAAAATAGAGCATTAGTATTATCTATTTTTACCACTATTTTACCTCTAAGGGGAACCCTTGGACTCTGTGCATGCTATTCCTTACTTTGAAATAGCACATACAGAGCCAACTTCCTACATTGGTGGATCAGCGGTGGGGTACAAGACTTTGCATTTGCTGGACTACTCAGCCAATACCTGATCACACGACAAATTCCAAAATTGTCATTAGAAATTGATGTTTGCAATTTGAAAAGTTTTCTAAATTCTTAAAAGTCCTGCTAGGGCCTTGTGTGTTAAGTCCCTGTTTAGCATTGTCTTTTTAGAGTTTAAAAGTTTGTTAAAAGTTTGAATTAGATTCTAGAAACAGTTTTAGATTCTTAAAAAAGTATTCCAACTCTTAGCAGAATAATGTCTGATACAGAGATGCAGGTGGTGGAACTCGACACCACACCTTACCTCCATCTTAAGATGAGGGAGCTAAGGTCTCTCTGTAATATAAAGAAAATAACCATTGGCTCCAGACCTACCAAAATTCAGCTCCAGGAGCTGTTGGCAGAGTTTGAAAAAGCCAACCCCTCTGAGGATGACTTCACAGAGGAAGAAATTAGTGACTTGGAGGGCAATTCCCCCCTTCCAGTCCTAAATAGGGAGACCAGGGCCTCTCAAGCCCTGTCTCCAAAAATGATAGTCAGAAATGTTGCTTCCCTCACAGGAGGGTCCAGCATTTCTGAAATCACTGAGGATGCTCTCAGTGAAGATGACCCCCTGTTAGCCAGGATGGTCAAAAGATTGGCTTTGGAAAAGCAGCTCCTAGCCATAGAAAGGGAAAGAAAAGAGATGGGCCTAGGTCCCATCAATGGTGGCAGCAACTTAAATAGGGTCAGAGATTCTCCTGACATCCTAAAAATCCCCAAAGGGATTGTAACAAAATATGAAGATGGTGATGACATCACCAAATGGTTCACAGCTTTTGAGAGGGCTTGTGTAACCAGAAAAGTGAACAGATCTCACTGGGGTGCTCTCCTTTGGGAAATGTTCACTGGAAAGTGTAGGGATAGACTCCTCACACTCTCTGGAAAAGATGCAGAATCTTATGACCTCATGAAGGGTACCCTGATTGAGGGCTTTGGATTCTCCACTGAGGAGTATAGAATTAGATTCAGGGGGGCTCAAAAATCCTCGAGCCAGACCTGGGTTGATTTTGTAGACTACTCAGTAAAAACACTAGATGGTTGGTTAACTGGAAATGAAGTGTGTGACTATGTTGGGCTTTATAATTTGTTTATGAAAGAACACATTTTAAGTAACTGCTTCAATGAAAAGTTGCATCAGTATCTGGTAGACCTAGGTCCAATTTCTCCCCAAGAATTGGGAAAGAAGGCAGACCACTGGGTCAAGACTAGGGTAACCAAAACTTCCACTGGGGGTGACCAAAAGAAAGGGGTTACAAAAACTCCCCAGGAGAAAGTGGGTGACACTAGAAACAAAGAAAAAGAGTCCTCTGTAGGCCCCCAAAAACCAGAACAGGTGGGTGGGCCCCAAGACACAACCCAAAACAAAGGTGGGTACCAGGGTAAGAACTGGGATGCCACTAAGGCCTGGTGCCACAACTGTAAACAGTCTGGGCACCACACCAAGGACACTTCTTGTCCCAAAAACAAACCCCAGAACAAAATTCCTGGGGTAACCAGTGTAGCCATGGGAGATGACTCCTCAGATGAGGAGGTCTTCCTAGCCTTCAACTGGAAACAGGGCCCAACAGGTGAGTTGGAGATTCCAGAGGGAAGTAGACACTTCCACCACCTACTGGTGAATGGAATCCCAACCACTGCCCTGAGAGACACTTGTGCCAGTCACACTATTGTGCATGACAGGCTGGTGCTCTCAAACCAGTACATCCCAGGTGAGACTGCCAGGGTAAGAGTTAGCCTAGACAGGGTCACTAAGAGGCCTGTGGCTTTAGTGCCCATAGAAGTGGGTGGCACTCTTAGCTGGAGAAGGGTAGTAGTCAGTACAGACCTCTCCCTTGATTGTCTCCTTGGAAATGACTACCCAGAGGTTAGTCAGAGCCCAAGAGAGGAACTGGTCCAGTGCCAGTCCTCTCCCAAGGATTCTGGAAGTCCTGCCTCTGCAGTAAATGCAAGCAGGCCCCAGAAGAAGAAGAAAAGAAAACAGAGTAGGAAGGGTGGACAACCTTTAGCCAAGGTTACAGCAAGCCAAGGAGATTCTTCTCCAGTAGGGGAGAACTCCAAAAATGGCCCTGATAAAGTCCAACCTGACCCACAAGAAGTCCTGGCTAGTCAGGCAACTGTTAAACCTGAGTGGGTGGCTCCTCAGCTAACAGAAGAAAGAGTGGAAGAAGGGTGTTTACTACAAGATGTGGTAACCCCCCACTCTAATACAGCAGACAGGCAACCTGAACCCAAAGAGGCCTGTAACTTAGCCCCTTCCCTTTTAGGTGAAGAGCTAAAGGTGTGGTTCTGGGCACTGACAGCTGTCAGTGGCCTCTGCTGGGTGTTAGCCTTTATGGCTGCACTATCCTTAGCATGGTGGTCTGACCCCATGCCAAATAGCAAGTTAGGCCCCCTGACCCTATTGGTCATGGTGGGGTTACTCCAGCTCTGGGTAACCTCTCTGGGTAAGCTAGGGGTAACCCTGGCCAAGATAAGGTTAGCAGAGGTGGATACCTCTAAGACCAAAATAGAAAGAATGGGTGGAGACATTGAAGAGGCAGACAAGAGGCAATTCAGACTAGGTCCTATCACTGTGGAAGTAGGTCAGTTCCCCAAAGGGAATGACCTGAACAGAAGGATGTAAGGCAGAGTAGGCCCTGCAACTAACCAGCCTATTTCTCCTACTCTTCCTCGCCTGACAGACTAGGAAGACTCTCCCAGCTTGGGCTGAGTCTCCTGGCCTGTGGGCTGGGGGGGGGCTTGTGTAAAGAAATGGCTCCCTGTTGCAGTTACCCCCCACTTTTTGCCTGATACTGATGCTGACTTGACTGAGAAGAGTGCTGGGACCCTGCTAACCAGGCCCCAGCACCAGTGTTCCTGCACCTAAAATGTACCATTGTATCCACAATTGGCACACCCTGGCATTCAGATAAGTCCCTTGTAACTGGTACTTCTAGTACCAAGGGCCCTGATGCCAAGGAAGGTCTCTAAGGGCTGCAGCATGTCTTATGCCACCCTAGAGACCCCTCACTCAGCACAGACACACTGCTTACAAGCCTGTGTGTGCTAGTGAGAACAAAATGAGTAAGTCGACATGGCACTCCCCTCAGGGTGCCATGCCAGCCTCTCACTGCCTATGCAGTATAGGTAAGACACCCCTCTAGCAGGCCTTACAGCCCTAAGGCAGGGTGCACTATACCATAGGTGAGGGTACCAGTGCATGAGCATGGTACCCCTACAGTGTCTAAACAAAACCTTAGACATTGTAAGTGCAGGGTAGCCATAAGAGTATATGGTCTGGGAGTCTGTCAAACACGAACTCCACAGCACCATAATGGCTACCCTGAAAACTGGGAAGTTTGGTATCAAACTTCTCAGCACAATAAATGCACACTGATGCCAGTGTACCTTTTATTGCAAAATACACCCCAGAGGGCACCTTAGAGGTGCCCCCTGAAACTTAACCGACTGTCTGTGTAGGCTGACTAGTTCCAGCAGCCTGCCACACCAGAGACATGTTGCTGGCCCCATGGGGAGAGTGCCTTTGTCACTCTGAGGCCAGTAACAAAGCCTGCACTGGGTGGAGATGCTAACACCTCCCCCAGGCAGGAGCTGTGACACCTGGCGGTGAGCCTCAAAGGCTCACCCCTTTGTCACAGCCCAGCAGGGCACTCCAGCTTAGTGGAGTTGCCCGCCCCCTCCGGCCACGGCCCCCACTTTTGGCGGCAAGGCTGGAGGGAACAAAGAAAGCAACAAGGAGGAGTCACTGGCCAGTCAGGACAGCCCCTAAGGTGTCCTGAGCTGAGGTGACTCTGACTTTTAGAAATCCTCCATCTTGCAGATGGAGGATTCCCCCAATAGGGTTAGGATTGTGACCCCCCTCCCCTTGGGAGGAGGCACAAAGAGGGTGTACCCACCCTCAGGGCTAGTAGCCATTGGCTACTAACCCCCCAGACCTAAACACGCCCTTAAATTTAGTATTTAAGGGCCACCCTGAACCCTAGAAAATTAGATTCCTGCAACTACAAGAAGAAGGACTGCCTAGCTGAAAAACCCCTGCAGAGGAAGACCAGAAGACGACAACTGCCTTGGCTCCAGAAACTCACCGGCCTGTCTCCTGCCTTCCAAAGATCCTGCTCCAGCGACGCCTTCCAAAGGGACCAGCGACCTCGACATCCTCTGAGGACTGCCCCTGCTTCGAAAAGACAATAAACTCCCGAGGACAGCGGACCTGCTCCAAGAAAAGCTGCAACTTTGTTTCCAGCAGCTTTCAAAGAACCCTGCAAGCTCCCCGCAAGAAGCGTGAGACTTGCAACACTGCACCCGGCGACCCCGACTCGGCTGGTGGCGATCCAACACCTCAGGAGGGACCCCAGGACTACTCTAAGACTGTGAGTACAAAAACCTGTCCCCCCTGAGCCCCCACAGCGCCGCCTGCAGAGGGAATCCCGAGGCTTCCCCTGACCGCGACTCTTTGAATCCTAAGTCCCGACACCTGGGAGAGACCCTGCACCCGCAGCCCCCAGGACCTGAAGGACCGGACTTTCACTGGAGGAGTGACCCCCAGGAGTCCCTCTCCCTTGACCAAGTGGAGGTTTCCCCGAGGAACCCCCCCCTTGCCTGCCTGCAGCGCTGAAGAGATCCCTAGATCTCCCATTGACTTCCATTACCAACCCGACGCTTGTTTCTACACTGCACCCGGCCGCCCCCGCGCTGCTGAGGGTGAAATTTCTGTGTGGGCTTGTGTCCCCCCCGGTGCCCTACAAAACCCCCCTGGTCTGCCCTCCGAAGACGCGGGTACTTACCTGCAAGCAGACCGGAACCGGGGCACCCCCTTCTCTCCATTCTATCCTATGCGTTTTGGGCACCACTCTGAACTCTGCACCTGACCGGCCCTGAGCTGCTGGTGTGGTGACTTTGGGGTTGCTCTGAACCCCCAACGGTGGGCTACCTTGGACCAAGAACTGAACCCTGTAAGTGTCTTACTTACCTGGTAAAACTAACAAAAACTTACCTCCCCCAGGAACTGTGAAAATTGCACTGTGTCCACTTTTAAAACAGCTATTTGTCAATAACTCGTAAAGTATACATGCAATTTTTATGATTTAAAGTTCCTAAAGTACTTACCTGCAATACCTTTCAAATGAGATATTACATGTAGAATTTGAACCTGTGGTTCTTAAAATAAACTAAGAAAAGATATTTTTCTATAACAAAACCTATTGGCTGGATTTGTCTCTGAGTGTGTGTACCTCATTTATTGTCTATGTGTATGTACAACAAATGCTTAACACTACTCCTTGGATAAGCCTACTGCTCGACCACACTACCACAAAATAGAGCATTAGTATTATCTATTTTTACCACTATTTTACCTCTAAGGGGAACCCTTGGACTCTGTGCATGATATTCCTTACTTTGAAATAGCACATACAGAGCCAACTTCCTACAACGGCCATCGCGGTTAGCCCAAATTTGTGACTTTGTACCGGTCTAACAGGACCAGATATTCACAGTTGGTGGTTTGCGCTTTTTGGCAGTACTTTCACTGAAAGCTTTAAGCCTGCAGATCTCTGATTTTACCAACTGGATTTTTGTCATTTTGGTCGGATTTCTTGATTAAAAATGACTAATGTTGTGTGAGATACTTCTTGTATGGTGCTGTTACAGTTTGAAGTTTTGCACAAATACTTTACACACTGCCTCGGAGTTAAGCCTGACTGCTCTGTGCAGAGGGTTGCACACAGGTTAATTTGGGATTGCTTGCGACTTCACCCTGATAAGGATTGTCGTTGCTGCTTGAGTAGGGTCCTCCCTCCTTAATTTACATTGACCATATATATTATACCTTTAAATGCACTATTTCCTTTGATGGTAAACAGTTTTTGACTCACTTTTGAGAAATAATTGATTCTACGCATATATTGACGTACAGGGGTGCTATATTAGGGATTTGAATATATGATATGGTCTTTTGACGATTTTCTGGTTAGTAATTTGGATCAGAAGATACTCTTTCTTTGCTCCATATCACAGGGGTTTGGTGGATCTAGGTATTCTGTTTACTTGTTGATCTCACAATTCTTTTGGCTAAGCTGGCACTATGGGTGTTTCTTACTTGTTTTCATGTAAGTTATAAACGAAGGATGACGTTGATGTATGTACTTGGTGTAGGCATTCCACTGTCTTGTTGGAATATGATATATGGTCACACTTGGTGTAGGCACTTCACCATTTTGCCAAGACATGATATATGGTCGTTGAAAATTAAGTATATTAGGCTTATGTACACATGTTCATTTTTCTACCTCACAGCTTTGGGAAAGTCACTTTGTGACGAAACACGTGTTGGCTATCGAGTGTGAATAACTGAAATGAAGAATTGTATTGGAATATGAATGGGATTGACAAGTCACAATAAAAGAAGATTTTGGAGTACAAGAAGGACTGGTCTGAGATTCACATGACCTTATGATTGTCGGTTGTCTTGTTAAACTGAGTGCTGTGGTTGCATTGTTTATCTATAGAGGCTGATTTATATGTTGGCAAATAGGGTACTCTGTTGCAAAAGCAACAGAATATCCCTTCCACAAGCATAATGGTCCACTGCATGATTTAAATGCAAAATGTGGTTAACCTTTGGTTTAACAATTGTAGAGACTACACCATCTCCACTGTGGGTATGCTCCTAGGATGGCCTAACACAGCGAGGGCCATCAGAAGTTGACCTTTGTATCCGTCCACCTAATTTAGATGAGAGGACACACAGGTCAGTTTTCATTGCCTGTCACCACCAGGAAAACCCCAGCAGTAACAGAAAGTGAAAACAGCAAAATGCCCCCTCCCATGGCGAGGAGGGAACTGCTTTTTTATTTTCAAAAACAAAATTCTGCCTTGGGATTTTGTGTTTGAACATAAAAAAGAAAAATGCAACTTTGCCATATGCCCGAGTCATGTTTGACCAGGATGTATGGCAAATTTACAATAAATTGGCAGTAGGCACCTTGATGGTGGTTCTTATCAGTGCTTGAAACGTCTGCCAGTCGTTTAAAAAATGTGGTCACCGGCACCTCTATCAGGGTGATGGAGTAATTTATCCTGTCACCGTGGCGGAGGACCGCCTGACCGTCAGGTTTTAAATCGGGCCCATAGTAATATTCATGTTTAATGGCGTATTCGTCCAGGTGCTTTGTGTTAAGCGTGGGTGTCCAACGATGGTCTTCCAGGGCTTGAGCACAATTTTCACAATAGCCACATAAAATACATTTATATACAATGAATCTATGTGGTATTCAATCACATAGCTAACTGTTAATAGGGTACAGATCAATCCCTGAGCACTCCATTTGAAAAGTTAGAAGCTAAATCTTTGTATTTTAGGCACAAAAAAACGTAATATAATTTTTTTCACAAAAAATCAAACATCTCATCCTGGGTGTACGATTTCCTTCATAACACTAACCAACATGTGTTTCGTGGTTAGGCAAATGTTTTCCAATCAACTTCCTCAAGCCTAAAAGAAGTAACACCACATTCACAGTCCTAAAATAGAACCACAATCATAAATCATCACTCAAATAAAAATGCATTCAGAGGGAACTGAAAATGTTTTTTGCTTATGAAATAAAACTTCATGCATCTCAATGCCAAACATAGTTTAATTTCCAAATATAATGCAGTGCCAATTATTTATTCACCTACGTGGCACGACAGAGCTATTGACTCCCACAGGTCACAATAAGGATAAGCACATAAGGTTAAAAAACACAGGAGTACACACCATACGGCGGTTCACCTGTTCTGAATAATAACATCCAAGAAACTATTTTTTGGGAAGCAATATAACCAATATCCTCTTACTCTGAAAAACAATATAATTGGCTAAGTAAGTAAACAGCAATCATTAATATCTAAGTATTGATGCCAATATTCCAAACAAATGAAGGTAGTCATGCAATTAATACCAAAACCTGAAAGTTCAAAGCCACCCTGTGTTTCAAGTTCTAAAACACTCACCAAAGGTAGGAGGTATGTTGCCAACACTGCCATCCTGGTGCTGAGAGCCAAAAAGAGATTCAGCGTGCGGACAACAGAAGAGAGAACTTGAAGGAAGAGGCAAGAATATAGACAATAGGCATTAGTTTGGAAAAAAAACAGGTCTCTAGAGCCTTCCTGAAAGGTAGTAGTTCTGTGACTGATCTGAGATTAGGGGGCAATTTACTCCGGATCTCAGCAGCCTTCATTGTGAATGTATGGCCACCTTGCCTGACTTTATGAAATTTCTTTATGGTGACCAAGTTAACGATACTCGAGCAAAGGCATCTCCCAGGGGTGTAGCCCTTCAGTTTATGTTGTAGTTGAAGTGGACCACTTCCATGTAGAGCTTTAAGCACAATGCACATGGCTTTGAATGCAATCCTCTGTTTAATTGGGAGCCAGTGTAGGTCTTTTAAGGCCTTAGTCACTGATGACCTGTGAGATCTATTTAGTGCTAGTGGGCTGCCGCCACTTGAACCCAGTGCAGTTTGTTGACCAGGGAATCTGGAGCAACGAACAGGAGGGCACTGTAGTAATCCAGTCTGCTCAGTATGACACTATGCACGATGGTGGATCTAGCTTTGTTGGGTAGGAGCAGTAGCACCTTCCTAAGATCTCTTATAATTGCAAAACAGATGCCTGCAACTTTGGTGACGTGCCCTTCCACAGATAGTTGTCATCGAAAAAAATCCCTAGATTCCTGACTGTACTAGAAGGATGCAATTGTTTAGTCGGTAGAAGCTAAAAGTGCGGGGGAAGCTCCATAGGGAGTCTACTAGCCGAGCAGTAGAGGAATTTGGGTTTGTCCACATTTAGTTTAAGAGAGTTTGAGTTCATCCACTTGACGATATCTGAAGTACAGTTTTAAAAAATAGCCACTGAATCTTGTTGTTTATGATTCAGAGACAGATTCAAATGTGTGTCATCTGCATAACTGACTAACATGATGTCATGAGCCTTTATCAGAGGGATCAGTGGCCTTATATAGACATTAAGCAAGACTAGGCTCAGAGCCGAGGCCTGTGGGACCCCAGAACGTAGGCTTTTGAACTTCCAACAGTAAGTGGGCAAGGCAATGGCCTAAGAACGGTCAGAAAGGTAGGATTCCACCCACTTCAAGTCCAGTCCTTCTACACCGATTTCAGTTAGTCTAGCATAACCAAGACTGTCAGCTGACCCTTGTCTGCTCTCATATCTAACTCGTCCATGGCGACGAGCAGGGCAGACTCAGTGCCTGTAGTAAAAGTGGATGTGTTTGACCACTGACTGTGTTCATCACTGTGCATATTAGTTGTTCAGTGTTCACCAGTTGCAGATTACATTTTGTATTTAGTTTGCTGCCTATTGGCTTTATTGTGGCGTTAGACATTGTAGTTGAGACATTGCAGTTGAGCTATGTTTTTCCACATGGTAAACTAAGCTTGTTTCTTCGTACTTCTCTCACCGAACACGAACAGTTCATGATAAGAAAGTACATATTTTTCATTTTCTCAAGTGCAGGGAAAGGTGTGGCCTTGGAAGGAGAGCCTTGAAAGGCTGGCCAGTTTTCAACATGTTTCTTCCAACTCTGACCTACAGTAGCCAGCATGTTTGAATATTTCCATCTGAGAGGGGAGGACCTTTCCGAAGGCTCTTTCCATGGTTGTTTAAACTATAAAAGAGGTGGCCCTGCCAGTAGCGAGGGAATTTCCGAGACCTCGGTCAGGATTGGACGTCAAATGCCTGACATTTTCCCGTGAGGGTGAGGATCTCTTTCTCGCAGTTGAACAGGAGTCGTCGTCTTGCTGGCATGAGAAAGATGAGGAGCTTGGCAGGCCCTACGGTGATGAATTTTTACTTTATCCTTTGCTTTGCAATTATGCTATACTATAATCACATATATTTGCTGTGTACATTGCAATTGAGAATCACTTTGATATATTTTCCTTTCTTTGCTGTGACTATTTTTAAACGTGTGCCTTCGACCTACTAATCTTCTTCATATTTTTTAGGAACCTCGTGGTGGAATAATAATAAATGTCTTCTTTAAACAAAGAAGTGCATTCCAGAGATTTTTTTCAGCTCGGTCACTAGTGAAAGCAAAACATTTTGGCATAGATCGTCAGTCTAAAAAAAAAAAAAGGGATTGGAGGTTGGAAGTGCACAATTAAAAAATGTAAATTGTTTTTGTTTAGAGAATTAAAGGAGGCACCGAAAACCATGTTTGAAAATGCATGTGAAAATAAACTGCCTTATGGTGTTGTGACAAACATGTTTTCTTGTTTATCAGGACTTTTTAAGTTTTGGGATGGGTGCTTGGATAAAACTAAAGTGTTTTCATATTTAAAAATAGTGCTTTTTGAAAGGAATTATGTCCCTTTTGTTCTTGACAGGAGGATTTGGATACTTTTGTCTGTTTACAGAAAAATGCATGAGAGATGTAAGCAGTTAGAATATGAAAATAAGAATTTACGTGAGCAAATTAGCCAGAACAAATTATTGCAAGATAAAGCTGAAATCTAGCAAGCTATTACAGGAGACTCTGAGTTTTCACATTTCAGTAATGAGGAGGTTAAAAAAGGTGGGGGGCAGTGCGAGCCTCATGAGAAGAGCGTAGTTCTCCGTGCGCGGAGCAGCCCACAGTTTTTGGCAGGAGTTGAAGTGCATTCTTTAAAAGAATACACTGAGCGAGAAGTTGACGATGTTACTTGTATATTCAAACCACTTTTGCAGAATACGATGTGTACAATTAATTCAGACAAGACACAGGTACTGTTGCAAAATGTGCAGTTTCCGGGAATTCAGTGGAATCCAGAACATAGAGAGATGTTACAGGTAATAGAAAATATTTTGGAATTTCTTACTCTTTGCACTAAGCGATATATACAGAGTTTCATGAAATTGTTTGATTTTTGTAAACAGTATAGCTCTCATCTGAGTAAAATGTTAACGCTTTGGTACAAAGTAACTAGGAAAAAACATGAGTTTGAATGGAGTGAAGAGCTGCTGTGTGCTTTTGATTTGGCAAATGAAATAATTCAACAGACTTTAGTGCGCAGAGCAAGAGGGAAACATTGAGTTACATGTAAATGTTCAGGGACAATATGCAAACTGGAATATGTGGCAGAAACAGGGGAGGACAAGGGTGCCCCTGGGGTTTTGGACTAGAAAATTACTTGACTCTGGGGAGCGCCATACTCCTTTTGAAAAACAGCTTTTGGCCTGTTATTGGGCTCTAGTAGATACTGAGCAAATCACACTAAATTATAATGTAATTCTGAAATCTGAAATATCATTCATGCAGTGGGTAATGAGTTCACCTAAATCTCACTGATTAGGACATGCACAAGAGGCTAGTATCATACACTGGATCTGGTACATACAAGACAGGGCTCGAGGAGGACCGACAGGCACTGCAGCCCTACATGAACAGGTGTAACAAGCCCCTGTACAGGATGAGGAGAGGGTGCAGGAGGTACCACTGGTAAAAGAGTCAAACAGTTAAATTGAGTGCAACATTTGAATTCTTGTCGCCGAGGATAGGAAGCATGTTTGTTTTACTAATGATTCATTGAAATACGTGGGTTCTAAAAGAAAATGGAAAGCAGTGTCATACAATCCAGTTACTGAAAAGTCGTCTACCACAGGAGAAGGAAAAAGGAGCCAATATACAGAGTTGTACACTGTGTGTGAGACTCTAAAGCAAGAGCTGTTGAGACTTTTCATTTTTACACTGATTCTTGGTTCATTGCCAATGGATTAGCCGTTTGGCTTTCCACATTGCATGCACATAACTGGTTCATTCATTCAAAGGAGATGTGGAGCAAAGAGTTGTGGCAGGAAATTTGGGAAATGTTAAAACAGAGTAAAGTCATAGATGCTCACTGTCCCATTGACTCATTAGAACACTGGATCAATTCCCTTGCAGACGTCAAAGACAAAAGTTCAGAGGCAGAAGTGTCAACCCAGAATTCTGACTTGGTGGGGATGGCTAAGTGTGCGCACCAGGAATGTGGACACCTGGGAGAGAAAGCCAGGTGGGCAAAGATTAGAGAGGTGCCCATTCCCTAATATTTGATAAAAACTGTGATTTTGCAATGTCCTATTTGTCAGCACACACAACAGAGATCTGTCCCACAAACAGTTAAAGGTCAGTTGGGGAGAGGAAAGTTAACAGGACAGATATGGCAAATTAATTACATTGGACCACTACCAATTAGCAGCGGGTGTCAATATGCCTGTATCGTAGTGGACACTTATTCTGGTTACTTGATTGCAGTCCCTTGCAAATGTGCTACTCAGTGTCAACACCAGGACAGTGCGCGCTCTACGGGCAACCAGAATGCAAAAACCCAACACTCTCAAGATAATGTAATTTATGCATTGTGATGATATGTTATTGTTTAACCTTTTGCATTGCAGAATTCAATCCTGAAGAATCATTTTTAAGGTGCTTATAAATACTGTCCATTTGCAATGTATTGCTGCAAGCTTTCAGAGTGAGTCAGGGTGTGGTCCCTTTCCAGGGCCTTCTAGAAGCTTTCCCTGCAGCATGCCTGGGTGTGGTTGTGGGCTGGGCCAAGACTCTATAAAAGGGAGCCAGCCCAAATCCACGTGCTCACTATTCAGAGGTCCCTGTGCAGAGCAGCAGCAACTTCCTGAGCTCCTGTTCCGGAGGCCTACTTTGAGTTTCCAGACCTCGCCCTTTCACTCGTTGGGTGATTCTTGATCAGGGCGGTAAGACGGAGGTTGGGCTGGGCCCCCGACTCCGTATCAATGACGCTCGAACTCTTGGGTCTAATTTTTTCTAGCTAAAATAATTTGCTCTTGCGTGTGTGAATGTGCGTTTGGACTTTTCCATTACATTTACATGGTGGGTTTCGAATCGGCAAGACGCGCGATTCTTTTCTTGTGTACTAATTCATGATATACATTGTGCGCTACCATTCCTTGGCAGTTTCATGGTGGCATTCGAATCGGCAAGATGCGCAATTCTTTTCTTGTGTTCTAATCCATGATATTCATTGTACGCTACCATTCTTTAACAGTTACATGGTGGCACTTGAATCGGCAAGACGTGCGATTCTTTCCTCGTGCTTTATTCACGTTGTTCATTGAACGCTACAATTTTAAGGCATTTACTTGGAAGCATTCGAGTTGACAAGTCACATGATTTATTCCCTGAATCTATGTGGTGTTATTCATGGCGCTCAATCCTTCTATGGGGGTTTAAATACTTATGTGGAAATCTACAATGTGCGCAATTCATGTTTCAACATTTAGAGAGACCAAAGAAGTCCAGAGTTCTAGATGAAATGTCGGTGTTCCTAATATGTATTCTTAAAATAAGAATTATACAAAGGTTCGGAATTTACTCAGATAGTTTTCCTGATATTCATGCTAAAGAAAGTACCTGAATCTGAAAGTTATATTTAACTCCTCTTGTTTTCTCCCACAGGTATTCAGTCATCAAAAAAGTCTAGTCTTTATAAGATTCATTCTTAAGGTTATTCATGTATTCAGAGTGATGATGCTTAGAGTCATAGTATAGTACTGTTTTCATTAGAGATTATTTTTATGCTTGGGTGTTTTAACCAGCTCTCCTTCCCAGCTGATCCCTTCCTAATCCCCTTTTCCCCACTTGGACTCTCTTAGACTCTGTGACAAATCTAATCAGAGTATTGGAGCTGTCTTGTGGTGGAAGTGTTGGGAGCGTGCACAGACCCGAGGATCTGGTGACTCTGACACTCAGCACAATACTATCAGAACTCTGTACTTGTTAATGTTATACTACGGAGTACCACTCCAGATCCAGAGTGACACTGGGTCACACTTCAAATGTAAATTGGTACAGGACTACTGTTCTCAGCACAATTTTAAGTAGATATATCATATTCCTTATTATCCACAGGCCCCAGGACTGATTGAGAGAATGAATGGTTTACTGAAAGCTCCAGTGTGTAAATTATCTGATGGAACTTTGAAAAACTGGAAAGAGCATTTAAATGAAGCCCTTCAGATTCTGAACAGTAGACCAGTAACAAATGCTGAAACACCTTTGATGCGAATGTTAAATCCAGCTTTGCAAATACAACCACATGTGGCCACCAATACCATCACATACTCTTAAATAAAAACTGGAGCGTTAGCTCCTTACAGAGCCACACCCTAATCTGCAGGTCTTGACTTACATGCTTTACAAGCTTACAAACTAAAACCCCTAGACATAGTGTTGTGTGAAACAGGTGTTGGAATACAGATTCCCCCAGAGCATTTTGGATTGATTGCTCCCAGATCTATGCTGGCCCTTAAAGTTATTCAGGTTTTAGGGGGAGTGATTGATGCAGATTACCAAGGAGAAATCAAAGTTAATCTGTTAAATAGTGGAGAAGTTGACTTATTCATTCAAATTGGAGACAGAATTGTCCAACTTGTCATAAGTGCAGTGTATGGAGGTTTGGTAAGGAAGGGGACTGCCCCAGCCCTTCTGACAGTGCATGGAAAGGAAAGCTGTGGTGCAGCAGATAAAAACGTCAGTGCTAAGCTGTAGATTGAATTCCCAAATGGCCCTCCAGAACCTGCAGAAATGATAGCAAAGGGCCCCAATAATGTCCTGCTGATTATAAAACAAGGAAAGGAAAAAGGAGAGCGCCTGTCAGATGACAAATGTTATTTGCAAGAAAAGTCATACTTGTTTCTTTTGCAGATCCTACTACGACTTGCCACTGACCATGAGTGTGCTGTGTGGTCTCCCTTTGGGCGTTTGCGTGTGGGGTCGGGGAAGGGACCGCATCCCCAACCTGAACCTGATTGATAACCTTTGTGCAACGCTCCTGCTGCTTTTAAAGTACAAAACCTATGGATCCATTTTGCGCCAATTGCGTCATTGATTCAAGTTCTACATGGGAACAATACAGAGTACCATGGATGTTCTGTCAACTTGTTTGATTACATTCTTCCACTGGAATTAACTCATGACTTGTTATCATCTGATGACTGTTGCCAGTCTTATTAAGCAAAATTGCTAGTTGGCTGGCTGTTTTTCGTGTGGAAACTTGACTTTCACTTACATTCCAGCAACCTTTCTGGTGGACCGTGTACCTTTACATGATTAGAACTCATGATGTTTTCCTCTACTTCTACACCAACTTGCTATCCTAGAGACACTATTCAATTAGTTATTATCCCAATCAGAATATATTTAAGCTTCAGTCTTTTGATTTTAGGTGTGTCTGATTTAAATGTTTATAAGATCAATAAGTTAATCCTCTTCCTTTGCTTTACAGTAATTGCTTTTATTATTGCATTATGTTGCTGTATACAAGGCAAACCTGATTTGCTTATGGTGTTTTCTTTTTTTATTTAAATAAGAGAAAAGTACAAAAATCATTGGTCAGAGGGTGGAGATGTAGTAAAAGTGGATGTGTTTGACCACTGACTTTGTTTTCACCACTATGCATATTAGCTGTTCAGTGTTCACCAGTTGCAGATTACATTTTGTTTTCAGTTTAGCTGCCTATTGGCTTTATTGTGGCGTTAGACATTGCAGTTGAGCTGTGTTTTCCACATGGTAAACTAAGCTTGTTTCTTTGTATTTCTCTCACCGAACACAAACAGTTCATGATAAGACAATACATATTTTTTGTTTTCTCAAGTGAAGGGAAAGGTGTGGCCTTGGAAGGAGAGCCTTGAAAGGCTGGCCAGTTTTCAACGTTTTTCTTCCAACTCTGACCTACAGTAGCCAGCATGTTTGAATATTTCCATCTGAGAGGGGAGGACCTTTCAGAAGGCTCTTTCCATGGTTATTTAAACTATAAAAGAGGTGGAACTGCTCAGTAGCGAGGGAATTTCTGAGACCTCGGTCAGGATTGGACGTCAAATGCCTGACATTTTCCCGTGAGGGTGAGGATCTCTTTCTCGCAGTTGAACAGGGGTCGTCTTCTTCCTGGCATGGGAAAGATGAAGAGCTTGTCAGGCCCTACGGTGATGAATTTTTACTTTATCCTTTGATTTGCAATTATGCTATAATATAATCACACATATTTGCTGTGTACATTGCAATTTTCCTTTCAATGCTGTTTTTAAACGTGTGCCTTAGACCTACTAATCTCCTTCATTTTTTTAGGAACCTCGTGGTGGAATAATAATAAATGTCTTCTTTAAACTAAGAAGTGCATTCCAGAGATTTTTGTCAGCTCAGTCATTAGTGAAAACAAAACAGTGCCATATCCTGGCAGGAACCCAAATTGTTCATCTTCTAAAACAGACTGTGTTTTCAGGTATTGTGAAAGCTTCTTGCGGGTGAAGGGAGGAGAGATATAGGCCTGAAATTACTCCGGGTCAAAGGGTCTGCTGTGGGTTTCTTTAGAAGGGGAGTGACAATGGCCTTTTTCCACACTGAGGGAACCTCCCCGTCTCCAAGGACTGATTGCATAGTCGCAGTGTCAGGGAGATGAGATAGGTATATATACATATATATATATATATATATATATATATATATATATATATATATATATATGGAAAATGTCACTTACCCAGAGTACATCTGTTCGTGGCATTAGTCGCTGCAGATACACATGCTGTGCACATCCCGCCATCTGGTGTTGGGCTCGGAGTGTTACAAGTTGTTTTTCTTCGAAGAAGTCTTTTTTCGAGTCACGAGACCGAGGGACTCCTCCCATTTCGACTCCATTGCGCATGGGCGTCGACTCCATGTTAGATTGTTTTCCCCGCAGAGGGTGAGGTAGGAGTTGTGTATGCTAATAATAGTGCCCATGCAATGGAGTGAATACGTATGTACATAATGAAGTTTAAAGTAATATATTTACAAATTTACAAATGTTCAAGATCAACTTCTAAACGGCTACAGGCTCCCGGGGAGGCGGGTGGGCGCATGTGAATCTGCAGCGACTAATGCCACGAACAGATGTACACTGGGTAAGTGACATTTTCCGTTCGATGGCATGTGTAGCTGCAGATACACATGCTGTGCATAGACTAGTAAGCAGTTATCTCCCCAAAAGCGGTGGTTCAGCCTGTAGGAGTTGAAGTTGTTTGAAATAATGTTTGTAGTACAGCTTGACCTACTGTGGCTTGTTGTGCTGTTAACACATCTACACAGTAGTGTTTAGTAAATGTATGAGGCGTAGACCATGTTGCTGCCTTACATATTTCGTTCATTGGAATATTTCCTAGAAAGGCGATGGTAGCACCTTTTTTCTGGTTGAGTGTGCCTTTGGTGTAATAGGCAGCTCTTTCTTTGCTTTAAGATAGCCGGTTTGAATACACTTAACTATCCATCTAGCAATGCCTTGTTTAGAAATTGGATTCCCTGTATGAGGTTTTTGGAAAGCAATAAATAGTTGTTTTGTTTTTCGAATTAGTTTTGTTCTGTCAATGTAGTACATTAGTGCTCTTTTGATGTCTAATGTATGCAGTGCTCTTTCAGCTACAGAATCTGGCTGTGGGAAGAACACTGGTAATTCTACTGTTTGATTCAAGTGGAACGGTGAGATCACTTTTGGTAAAAATTTTGGATTTGTCCGTAGAACTACTTTATGCTTGTGTATTTGAATAAATGGTTCTTGCATGGTAAATGCTTGAATTTCACTCACTCTTCTTAGAGATGTGATGGCAATCAAAAATGCAACTTTCCATGTTAAGTATTGCATTTCACAAGAGTGCATGGGCTCAAAAGGTGGACCCATGAGTCGTGTTAAGACAATATTTAGGTTCCATGAAGGAACTGGTGGTGTTCGTGGTGGTATAATTCTCTTTAGGCCTTCCATAAATGCTTTTATGACTGGTATCCTAAATAATGAAGTTGAGTGCGTAATTTGCAGGTAGGCTGAAATCGCGGTCAGATGTATCTTTATTGAAGAGAAAGCTAGCTTTGACTTTTGCAATTGTAGTAAGTATCCTACTATATCTTTGGCAGATGCGTGTAAGGGTTGAATTTGATTATTATGGCAGTAATAAACAAATCTTTTCCACTTATTTGCATAGCAGTGTCTAGTGGTAGGTTTCCTAGCTTGTCTTATGACCTCCATACATTCTTGTGTGAGGTCTAAGTGTCCGAATTCTAGGATTTCAGGAGCCAAATTGCTAGATTCAGCGATGCTGGATTTGGATGTCTGATCTGTTGTTTGTGTTGTGTTAACAGATTTGGTCTGTTTGGTAGTTTGACATGAGGTACTACTGAGAGGTCTAGTAGTGTTGTGTACCAAGGTTGTCTTGCCTATGTCGGTGCTATTAGTATGAGTTTGAGTTTGTTTTGACTCAATTTGTTTACTAGATATGGAAGGAGTGGGAGAGGGGGAAAAGCGTAAGCAAATATCCCTGACCAGCTCATCCATAACGCATTGCCCTGAGACTGATCTTGTGGGTACCTGGATGCGAAGTTTTGGCATTTTGAGTTTTCCTTTGTTGCAAATAGATCTATTTGTGGTGTTCCCCACATTTGGAAGTAAGTGTTTAGTATTTGGGGGTGAATCTCCCATTCGTGGATCTGTTGGTGATCCTGAGAGAGATTGTCTGCTAACTGGTTCTGAATTCCTGGAATAAACTGTGCTATTAGGCGAATGTGGTTGTGAATCGCCCAATGCCATATTTTCTGTGTTAGGAGACACAACTGTGTTGAGTGTGTGCCTCCCTGTTTGTTTAGGTAATACATTGTTGTCATGTTGTCTGTTTTGACAAGAATGTGTTTGTGGCTTATTATGGGTTGAAATGCTTTGAGCGCTAGAAATACCGCTAACAGTTCTAAGTGATTTATGTGAAACTGTTTTTGCTGTATGTCCCATTGTCCTTGGATGCTGTGTTGATTGAGGTGTGCTCCCCACCCTATCATGGAAGCATCTGTTGTTATTACGTATTGTGGCACTGGGTCTTGGAAAGGCCGCCCTTGGTTTAAATTGATACTGTCCCACCATTGAAGCGAGATGTATGTTTGGCGGTCTATCAACACCAGATCTAGAAGCTGACCCTGTGCTTGTGACCATTGTGATGCTAGGCACTGTTGTAAGGGCCGCATGTGCAATCTTGCGTTTGGGATAATGGCTATGCATGAAGACATCATGCCTAGTAGTTTCATCACCAGTTTGACTTGTATCTTTTGATTTGGATACATGGTCTGTATCACATTGTGAAATGTGTGAACTCTTTGTGGACTTGGAGTGGCAATCCCTTTTGCTGTGTTGATTGTTGCTCCTAAGTATTGCTGTGTTTGACACAGCAGAAGGTGTGACTTTGTGTAGTTGATTGAGAAACCTAGTTTGTGGAGGATTTCTATGACATATTTTGTGTGTTGTGAACACCGTCTTAGCGTGTTAGTTTTGATTAACCAATCGTCTAGGTACGGGAACACATGTATTTGCTGCCTTCTGATATGTGCAGCTACTACTGCTAGGCATTTTGTAAAAACTCTTGGTGCAGTTGTTATTCCGAATGGCAACACTTTGAATTGGTAATGTATCCCTTGGAATACAAACCTTAGGTACTTTCTGTGTGAAGGATGTATTGGTATATGGAAATATGCATCCTTTAGGTCTAGTGTTGTCATGTAGTCATGTAGTCTTGTTGTTTGAGCAGTGGGATTACGTCTTGTAATGTAACCATGTGAAAGTGATCTGATTTGATGTAGGTATTTAATGTTCTGAGATCTAGTATAGGTCTCAGACTCTTGTCTTTTTTGGGTATCAGAAAGTACAGGGAGTAAACTCCTGTGTTTATTTGTTGTTTTGGTACTAACTCTATTGCTTCTTTTTGTAGCAATGCCTGAACTTCTAGTCCTAGAAGATCTATATGTTTTGACATATTGTGTGTTTTCGGTGGGATGTTTGGAGGGAATTTGAGAAATTCTATGCAATAACCATGCTGGATAATTGCTAAGACCCAAGTGTCTGTTGTTATTTCCTCCCAATGTTTGTAAAACTTGGTTAGTCTCCCCCCCACAGGTGTTATGTGTTGGGGATTTGTGACCTTGAAGTCACTGCTTGTTTGGAGGAGTTTTGGGACTTTGGAACTTTCCTCTATTCCTTTGAAATTGTCCCCCTCTATATTGTCCCCGAAAACCTCCCCAAAAACTGGCTCTGGTAAGTGGGCTTTGTTTGTGAGGTTGTGGCTTCTGTGTTTTGCCCTCGAAATTGTGTCTTTCAAAATGTGCCTCTGCTCTGTGGGGAGTAGAGTGCGCCCATGGCTTTGGCCGTGTCAGTGTCTTTCTTAAGTTTTTCGATCGCAGTGTCCACCTCCGGCCCAAACAACTGCTGTCCGTTGAATGGCATATTCAGCACAGCTTGCTGTATCTCTGGTTTAAATCCTGATGTACGCAGCCATGCATGTCTCCTTATTGTTACTGCTGTGTTGACAGTTCTAGCAGCTGTGTCTGCAGCATCCATTGCTGACGGTATCTGATTATTGGAGATACCCTGTCCTTCTTCTACTACTTGCTGCGCTCTTTTTTGGAACTCCTTGGGTAAATGTTCAATAAGGTGTTGCCCAATGGGCCCTATCATATCTGGCTAGCAAAGCTTGCAAATTTGCAATACGCCACTGGTTTGCTACCCGTTTGCCTGCAGCATTGAATTTTCGACTTTCTTTATCTGGAGGTGGTGCATCTCCTGAAGTATGAGAGTTGGCTCTTTTGCGCGCTGCTCCTACTACAACAGAGTCTGGTGTTAGCTGTTGTGTAATGTACACTGGGTCTGTTGGTGGCGGTTTATATTTTTTATCTACTCTTGGAGTAATGGCTCTCTCTTTAACAGGCTCCTCACACACTTGTTTGGAGTGTTTTAGCATTCCGGGTAGCATAGGAAGACTCTGATATTGGCTGTGTGTGGACGACAGTGTATTAAAAAGAAAGTCGTCTTCAATGGGCTCTGAATGAAGGCTGACATTATGAAATGCCGCTGCTCTTGACACCACCTGTGAGTAGCCTGTACTATCCTCTGGTGGCGATGGTTTAGCTGGATAGCATTCTGGACTATTATCTGACACTGGTGCGTCATAAAGGTCCCATGCGTCAGGGTCATCTTGACTCATTCCTGTATGAGTTGGGGATTGCATCATTGGTGGAGTGGCTACCGGTGATGGTTGCGGAGAGTGATGTGGGGATGGTGGAGGTGTTACTTGTTTAGCCACCTTTGCGTGTGGCTGTTTGTCCTTGTCTTGGAAGGCAAGCTTGCGTTTCATTTTGACTGGAGGAAGAGTGCTGATCTTCCCTGTTTCTTTTTGAATAAAGAGGCGTCTTTGTGTGTGATCTGGCTCTATTGCCTGTAATTCCTGTCCAAATCTATGGGGGTTATTCCAACTTTGGAGGAAGTGGTAATCCGTCCCAAAAGTGACGGTAAAGTGACGGATATACCACCAGCCGTATTATGAGTCCATTATATCCTATGGAACTCGTAATACGGCTGGTGGTAAATCCGTCACATTTGGGACGGATTACCACCTCCTCCAAAATTGGAATAACCCCCTTTGTGTCTTCATTTGTGTGGACAGTCCTTGTTCCTCAGTGTAGGAACTTGTTTTCGGTTCCGAGGCCGGATATTTCGGTACCGAAACCTTTTCGGCTGCTTTTTTCGGGTCCGACGAAACCTTTTTTACTTTCGGCGTCATGCTCTCTCGGTGCCGACCCGTTTCGGTGCCGCTGTCTCGGTGCCGAATCTTCTCTGAGCCACTATCTCGGGCCCGAGATTGCTGTGTGCCGGTATCTCGACCGGAGTCGGATGACTTCGACACCAGCTCGCCCTTTTTCGGTGCCGATGAACGGTCACCTACTTTTCGGGTTAAGCCATGGCCTGTTGGCGGTGGCGTCCCCTGGGCTTTAGCGCTTTTCTCGTGAGTTCTTGGTTTCGACGTCTTACTCACGGTTTTAGGCGTTTCCTCAGGATTGATCTCCTCAGAGTCCGACTCCTGGGTGGAGAATGTTTCTTCCTCCTCCTCGAAACGCTCTTGTCCTGTCGGCGCTGACGCCATTTGCAGTCTTCTTGCTCTTCGGTCCCTGAGTGTTTTCCTGGACCGAAACGCTCGACAGGCCTCACAAGTATCCTCCTTGTGTTCTGGTGACAAACACAAGTTACAGACCAGATGTTGATCTGTATATGGATACTTGTTATGGCATTTTGGACAGAAGCGGAATGGGGTCCGTTCCATCAGCCTTGAAGAGACACGTGGCCGGGCCGACCAGGCCCGACGGGGATGGAAAAAAACCCCGAAGGGCCACCGGAGCTCTTCTGAATTCGGTGTCGATCTGTTGTAACTAACCCGATACCGAACGCAAACAATACCGACGATTTTTCCGAGATTCTAACTAACTTTCCGACCCGAAACACGGAGCGAAAAGGAACACGTCCGAACCCGATGGCGGAAAAAAAACAATCTAACATGGAGTCGACGCCCATGCGCAATGGAGCCGAAATGGGAGGAGTCCCTCGGTCTCGTGACTCGAAAAAAGACTTCTTCGAAGAAAAACAACTTGTAACACTCTGAGCCCAACACAAGATGGCGGGATGTGCACAGCATGTGTATCTGCAGCTACACATGCCATCGAACATATATATATATATAGTATAGTAATATATAGTATAGTAAAGAAGTGTATGTATATATAGTATAGTATTTCTAGAATAAATATTAGCATATTATCTCTTTAAAATTAAAATATTACTTTGCGACATAGCACCTGTGAGAGTGTATTCCACTGAAAGTAAGGCACTCTTATATTTATGCCATAATCCAAATTAAATTGATGAATCAAAACTGCAGTTTGTGTCATATTAGATGCCATCATAAAAGACATACAGAAATATGTATTCGGAGGCACTCTTAATGACAATTCCTGTCTTCAAACAAAGATCCATAATAATTCAAAATTGAAAAAGAGTCCTCAAAAGAAAGCTCACCAATAGGAAAGTATTTCGCATTCCCCTACACCAAGTGTCCGTGTATGGCATTGGAGACGGTTTCCATGTTAAAGTAACCTTTATACGTAAGTTTGAAAGAAGACTTGCATAGCCATGGTTGAACAGAAGAACCGGTGTCGACCATCTTAAATGTGTCATATCATGTTAAATAAAAAACAACTACGTGAAAATATAGGCCCTAAAAATACTGAAGTTAATCAAAATTAAACCACAAACCATAGCGATGTGCATCTGTCAATTCAAGCAGTTGTGTTTCATACTTGGGATTAAATTCTAAAGACAAACTAATAATGGTTGCCACTCACTATACATATTGCGTCAAAACAAAGAAAAGGACTGTACACGTTCTAAAACCAACCAATGCCTCTGTAATGAATTGGCATTTTAAAATAATCATAACAGAGTGAATGAAAAAATGGAAATCAATTTAACTTATATCCTAAGGAGGAACCAGAGAATGGGTATTTGATCAAACATCAATAAGTCAAGGCTGATTAAGTTTGCATAGAGTCCTGATTAGCATAGGCATTCCTCATGAAATTACTGGTTACCACTACTCAATATTTCATCTTTTATTTCAGCATTTGCATCAAGTACTAATGAACTGATGTACTAATCATAATAATATTTCATGCACAAATCACTACTCAAAGAGTTCTGTGAAAATCTCAAATATGGAATTAGAGCCTGCATGTGTAAAACTAAAGTTATCTAAAGTTGACTCATACAAGAATTAAACAAATAGAGTGTGTTGTGTCACTTACAATAATCTTCAGGAGTCACCAAAGAAATAATGCAGTTCATTATCATACTTAGTCCTTGTTCTACTGCTTTTAATTTCATGAATCTAAACACATTCTGACATCTCAATTTGTGTTTTGGGGTCAACCGGTACTTTCCCTGATGCATGAAATTGAAAATTCTAATATGTACTCTGTTTATTACATTTCAAAATATGCATAAGAATATGATATTTAGGATCTCCCTGCTTCACTGCTCTAAAGTGTTTTGAAATTCTGTCTCACAAGGGTCTAAGGGTCTCATATAATAGGATACTGAGCATTTCTTTTGTTACAGGGTCCCTATCCCAAAACCGTGGGTATCCAGTGGGCTGGGGATTCAGCGACACCCCTTTCTCTGTACATCAGCTTTCATCACAGTTCCTGAAACCCACCATTCTCTTTTCTTGTGTTGTGATGTGATGGGAGTAGCCTATCAAGCAAGGGAACCTGACCCTTGACCAGTCTGATCAGGCCCTTCCCCTTCCTACTTGCAGCAAAGCACTGGAAAGGAGACTGATTGAAAAGGATTTCATATTTTCAAGGAAATGTGGTTGGTTCTGGTTTGCTGCAGAGAGAGAGGTTTACTAGAAAAGGCACTTGCTGCCACTGTCCTTCCCCAAGGGCTGAGAAAAAGTTCATATGAAAAGGAGCCACTTTGTGCCTTTTACCTGGAAGAAGAGGGAGCAGAACTGCCCAGACTGACGCTGACCAAAGTAGCTCCTCCCTGCCATGGATGTTAACTACAACGCCCAGCTGACTTATGCCCCCTGGAGGATGCCTCAAGGAAATGATCCACCGAGATAGCTATGCAGATCTTTCTGTCCAAACTGAACAAAGAACTTGCAAGTGACAGATGAGAAGTTGCAGGAAGCCTTCTAGGGCTGCAGAGGTGGTTAGACTGCATTGTCCTCAATACTCCGCATACCAGCACGACTTCGGGGGAGAGGGGGCGGTCCTCTTATCGGCTGTTAGACCACCAAAGGCCAATTAATGCACTAGATTCGCAATGGGTTCTATTTTCAAGCTGGTTGCCTCAAATCCGGATCTGCTGACATTTCACAAAGCATTATAGTTCTGATGATATCACATATTTAATATGCATCTGTGTCCTACCTTTAAATCACAGTTCGTTCGTAGTCAACTGGTCAGTGGATGTCGGAGAGCCAATAGAGACCTCCCTAAATGGAGACTTTGGGTACCGTACAAACAGTACAAGATACATACTGCATTTTACTTTGCATCAGTTGGAGCCCTAACTGGTTCTCTTGCAGCAACTGTGATGATTGTACTATAATCACTGAATACCAGATCCATAGTAGCTATCTCAGGTTGGACAATCGAGATATTTGAATTTGCCTTTGACATCTTAAACACAAGTTGTAGGACTTCAGTGGAACTGTGTTCCATTTAGGCAGTGTTTTGTGACACAGGTTATAATATAACTCGGTTTGATCATACAGCCAGTCATACAGGCTCAGATCCACTGAGTTGCCCTACTTTGCACTCAGGATAACCATGAAACCAGGACAGAGTAGACAGATCATATCTAACGCAGGGATGCACCATTTCCCTGTCTAATCCTCTACTCAATTGACTAGCTCATTACACCCTACAGTAACCCAAATGATCCCCACAGGCATACATGAGCACCTAAACCACTACCTATTAGGGTGTCCCTGGTCTATATTTATTGAGGACACTTGGCTCAGTGCTTATTAGGTGGCAGAACAAGTACAAGTAATATAAAATACATACATAAAAAAGTAAATATACATGTACAAAAATAGACATTTTGAAAAGAAAATCGTTGAGAACAAAAAGAGGAAAACAATAGGAGGGCAAAGCATACAAGTCAAGTCAAATAAGCTTTATTCAACAGAAGTTTGCCATAAAAGCATACATACAGAAAACAAAATCAATACATTAACCACAAACCAAACATATACATAAAGCATTAAGACTCTGGTAGAGTGGATGTTATTGAGACAAAATAAAACTGTAAAATACAGGTTTTTGTCATTAAAAACTGTGCAAGAAATATTAAAAAGGAAAATAAAATGTATAAATATATAAATACACACATTAACTGTTCAGAATAATGTCATAAAAAAGCAAGAAATAAAACAGTCAAAATGATTAAGATCACCCAGCAGGTGGCATATGGCAATAGTTATGGAATTTCCTTCTCAGTCGCTAGCATAATGTATTATTTTTCTGTGTCTGAGGATAGCCCGTAGGAATTTAGACATGATGTTACAGATGTATATGGTTGGCAAAGACTGTAGGAACACATAAGCTGGTCGACATTGTCTCAAGTTCATGGATCTCAGTAATGGCAGCAATAGTGTCTTTCTTGACGAGTTATACAATAAACAGAATAGAATCGTATGGAAAGAACTTTGCTCAGTGGCCGTGTCACACAGGCATTTGGCCATAGGCCTCGGCCAGTCGTTTATGATTGGAAAACTCACCAAGTGATGGAAAAGATCTAGCTTAAACCTGGTCAAAAAGAATCTGTGCTGTTCGTTGCTCACCTCCTTTAGATATAGTTGCATCCCAGGTGAGGTTAAGATCAGCTGGTTTTTAAAAACACTTGGCTTAAGCAGTTCAGTGGTTTGAGTTAGTTCCTCTAAATGTGACAAGCAGTCTTTCTTTAGGTTTTTTCTTGTGACAGCTCGTAGTGTTTCTGGTTTATAGTAGTAGTCTGGGTGTCCTAGATCACTCATCATTTTTTTTACATAGCCCAACCATTTTACTTTCCCAACATTACAGGACCTAAGGCAATCCCGTATCATCTCTTGGTTCAGCTTTGTATACTCAGAAGTCCATATCTTGTGCCAGAGCAAGATCGGTTGGGTTTTAACTAGGTTTAAAATTAGTGGAACCCCTAATTCCCACTAATTTTGACATATGTGTGATGGACTACTCTGTGGGAGAGAAAGAAGATACTTCAGGAAGGAGTTCTCTATCAACTGTAGGGAGAAATTGGTTACATGCCTTTTGACATACATTTGGCCTCACACACTGTTCGTATCTCCCTAGGGGGTCTCTTAGTAACCTTGCAAACAAAATTACCTAAGGCTGCAATAGTTTTCTGGAAGTGTAGTTCGCTGGTTCTAATTGCCATTTGCCATGTCCCTTTTGCGTCAAACATGATCACCAAGTAGGAAAAGGACGTAACGTAATCTATTCTGGTGTCTTTTATCATGAGACTGGGAGTTTTCGGTTACACTTTCCCGCACCTCATAGCAAATGTCTTACTTTTGTTAACTAAAAGCCCCAGTTCTTCCATATAGGACACAAAACATGTTAGTAATTGTTGCAGTGCAAGGGGGGTTCGGGCAAGAAGGAAACAATCATCAGCATATAAAAGGGCAGGGACGGGACGGGAACCTATTTGGGGCAGGTTGTTACAATTGGCAGATAGTATGTTACCCAGAATATTAATGTGTAGGGAGAAGAGAAAGGGTGCCAGAACACAATCCTGCCTGTCACCCCTCTCTATTCCAAATGGCTGGGTACATTCGCCCTTGGGTCCTTATTGCACTCTGGCACTGCATCCATGGTATGTTTCCCTAGGAAATTGTATGACCGGTAGTTCCACACCCATGTTCCCCATGATAGCCCACAATTTGATATGAATTACGTATTCAAAGGCAGCAGTTAAATCAACAAAAACTAGGTAAATCTCCCTTGTTTGATAGTGGTGCATTTCTCGATCAGCATGCTTACGTTTAGACTCTGTTCCACAGTGCCTACTCCCTCCCAGAACCCGTATTGTAAGTCCAATAAAACATTCTTGTCCTGGGCCCATTCCTGTAGACTGTTCAGGATAACGCGGCCTGCCACTTTTAGCAGTGAATCTAGGAGAGAGATAGGACGGTAGCAAGTTGGACTATGTCTATCTCCATTTTTGGAGATTGGGACTATAATTGATTCCCTCCAGGATTTCAATAAACCAACTTGATAACACACATTCAGGACTTGAGTAAGCAGTGGTCCCCAGAGGGACATGTTGGCTTTTAACAGATCTACAGGGATGAAGTCCGGGCCAGGTACCTTGCTGGCTTTGCTAGCGTTCAAGGCAGCCATGATCTCATCCAAAGTGAATGCCAGCTTGATGTGTGGGGGGAACACTATTGGACACTGCGTCTAATGCCAGCCCTGACCCGTTAGTAGGATTGGAATAAATATTAGAAAAGTGACTAATCCTGTCTCCTTCACTAATGCCTTTTTCAAGGCGTGGACCGGTATCAGGCTGGAGGTGGGGTGAATTAATTGCCTGCCAAAAATCTGCAGGGTCTTTTCTCGTGCTTGCTTCATGCAGTTTCTCCCATAGATCATCTTTTAAAGCTGTTTTCCTCTGTGTTAAAACACGCTTGTAGTGTTTCCTAGCCGCCCTGACTTTATTTGCACAGTGTGGTCGTTTTTGTAGTGCTAGTTTCAGCGTTCTATGGGCCTTTACAATGTTCATCAGACCACCCTCTCGTCCTGTTGTTGCTGCTGTGCCTACTTGTAATTACTAGTCCCTCCTTAATATATCTAGCAATCTTTTGGAAACTCTCAATGATATCCTCGGGGTCAGATCACAGGTCTAGACAACTTTCAAAAGCAGGCGTACAACCACAGATCAACTTTTTTTTAGAAACTCTTGGGGATCAATCTTTGACCAGCGCAAGGTGTACCCGCTGAGCCTGTTAATGTCCACAGCTCCAACCCGTACAATAGTTAGGAAGTGGCGCTTGAGATAAAAAATCTCTTGACGCCATATCCAGGTCTATGCTCAGGGGGAAATGGTCACTGCATGCAATGGTGTAGGTAATGAAATTTCCAACCCTTGCAGCATGTCTGTTTGTGACCAATATGTAATCTATCACTGAGTTTTTCCCATGCCCATTGAATGTAGGGGTGAATGGGCTTGGCGGACAGCAAATCTCATTACAGAATGCAAGGTCAATATTGAAAACAAGATCATTCAGTTGAGTGTGTAAAGTGCGAGTGCCCAACGTTCCCCCTTTCGCTTAAACCGCAGGCCTTTTCTGAAGCCCTAGCGCAAACTTCAGTATTGAAATCTCGCACCCCCCCTCCCCCCCAATAGAAATACCAAATCCTGGAATTTTTTTATTCCTGAGAGCTTCAATATCCCTTTTTTAGTACAGTCAAGACGATTTTTAACTCAGCTTTCGGGATGTTGTTATAGAAGTTAATTAAGGCCATCGTCTGTTTTGCTGATATTTCAACAAAGACGTGATGGAAGCCAGCATAGTTATAATAGCTGCTCTCAGGCTGTTTGAAACGTAAGTACATATCCCCCCCTTTGCTCTCCCAGAGTTGGATTGTTCCGCCGGGGTATGATAGGTTCTGAAACCACTTAGGTGGATTGGGTTTGCTGCCCATGTGTCTTGTACACAGACTACGGTGAAGCTATTAAAAAAAAAAAGAAAATCACACCAGTCTGCTATAACAACCTTAGATAGTAGACCTGCCACATTCCAGAATGCTATCCTTGTATTCCCCTCGGGAGTGGTACGTTCAGAATTAACCAAGTGGTCCTGAATCGGTGGATTGGGTATGTCCAGGACGAGGGGGAGGATTTTTTTTTAGAGTCAGCAGTAGGAGAAGCAGCCGAACCAGGAGTAGTTATGTCGCATGCAAGGGGTAGTAGGTCAGCAGGGATGTCGGGTGGTGCACTGAGTCAGTCATTCTTATCTAGATTAGAAGAACTGCCTGCTAAGAGGTTGGTGAACCCGGTCCTGTCACATGGGGGTGGGGCTGGGATACTTAAACTGAATGTGTGAGTACCCTGGGGCGCTTGTCCTTGCATCTAAGGCCACCAAATTATCAACCAAGCTCCTATCCTGAAGTGTCAGCTCAATAGTGTCAAGACAGGTAACCGGATCTGGCCTTCTAACTGCATCAATTATGTCCTCACGTATAATGGAGTAACAGCCCCTCACATGATGGATCCAGTGGATTGCCTTGTTTCTCACAGCCCTGTGGGCTGGTAGGCGTAGTTTGGGGACATTAACCTTTAGGACAGTGTTGTTAGAATTAGCCCCATTGGGAGCAGGCTGTCCAAAGTAATTTGGAACTTTAGCTTTCATTAATCTAGGCAAGTGATGATGAAGACTTGGTTTGTCACCCCTGTTTAGCTATTTGTATGTTGAGACCTGGCTAGAATTCATGATCTCACCGGCCGATATAGGGTGACCAGTGCCGGGCACTAGGTTTACAGCAGCGGGGGGAGGAGCGCAATTGCATGTCTTGTTTCCGGTGTTCGAGGGCAATTTGGTCAGAAGTGTTGAGGACCCTGTGGGATTCAGCGTGGTGCTACCGTTGTGATCCCTACTGGGTGTCACGTCTACGAATGTTAGCTGTTTGTCCATTATAATTAAGGATTTAACCATGGATTTGAGCAAAGATACCTCATCTTGTAAGCCTTTTATACATGAGATGTACTGAGCATTAGGTAGGTCTGGGCTTGTGTCTGTTGCTCCTGTGTCTGCTGTCCCATCCATTAAAACACTTAGGGTGGATCGTCATGTGATATATCAATTAAGGGACTGAAGCGGTTGGTGCAATGAAGGGCCTCACTTCCAGAAGGTGTAGGCGCACTCGCTGGTGACAATGGTGAATGAGTATTAGCCTTACTCGCTTTGCCCTGCCCTGTAGGGGTTAAAACTGGGGCCCCACATTTTTTTTTAACATCTCTGGGATATTCCTGCGGCCCTCCCTTGGTCTTACTGGGGAACCTTCACCCTGACTATATTTAGGGGCTCTGTTCTGAGAGGAGATCAAAATATCCTCACAATCAACTAGGAGGTCATCTAGCCTATCCATCACACAGTTACTTTCTGCATGCTTCTGCCGTTTGTGTTTTTTACTGTGTGCCACCCCAGCCCCTTCCTCATTCGCTTTCCTTTTGCCCATCGCAGTTACTTGCACCAGAGGGTGATCCTTTAGGGATAGAATAAGACAACATGGGCGTACCCAGAGTCTATAAAAATGCAAAAGCACTTACAAAGTCTGCTTAAAAAAGAAATGTCAGGGGGGTGGCCCATCCCGGCCTCTTTTAGGCTCAGACGAGTGTGGGAGGGCCCGCGCTGCGGTGTACCCCCACACGCTATATATCGCTCGTTGGTCTGGTCAAGTGGGTGCAGGTGCAGAGGAAAATGGCCTCCTCCTGGGGCCACAAGGCAGTCTGGGATATGTAGTCCCACTTGGAAGTCTCTAGCACATCCTGAGCTGCAGTGTGCCCCCACGCGCTATATAGCGCTCGTTGGTCTGGTCAAGTGGGTGCAGGTGTAGAGAATAATGGCTGCCTCCTGGGGCCACAAAGCAGTGTGGGATTTGTAGTCCCATTTGAAGTCTCTAGTGCGTCCCACGCTGCGGTGTGCCCCCACGCGCTATATAGCGCTCATTGGTCTGGTCAAGTGGGTGCAGGTGCAGAGAAAAATTATCGCCTCCTGGGGCCACAAAGCAGTCTGGGATATGTAATTCCACATGGCAGCCTCTAGCGTGTCCCGCGCTGCGGTGTGCCCCCACACGCTATGTAGCGCTCGTTGGTCTGGTCAAGTGGGTGCAGGGGAAAATGGCTGCCTCCTGGGGCCACAAAGCAGTCTGGGATATGTAGTCCCACTTGAAAGTCTCTTGCGTGTACATACATATTAGACAGGACAACAGAACAATCTTGATATACTGACAGAAGAAGTTCCGTATACTGGGTAGGAGATTTGAGCAAGAAAAGGAAGCATATGGGTTTCATCTCCTGTTCCATAACACTTCCTTTCACATTTTTCTGTGCACCAGGCTTTCATTGGTCCATTGAAACCCAACCAACTTTCCGTACCTTAAAAAAATGGTGGTACACAGGGAAGCCCAACCACTGCATCGTCCATGTGCACATATCTTTTCCTATGCCAGTCATCTAATTCCATTACAGTCTTGTTTTCATTAAGGCTAGGCACTGAACAGAGAAGCATCATTTACCTCCAATATATCCCTGCATGTCACATGAAACCTCAAATGCACTCAGCCATGCAAGTTCTCCAACACCGATGAGTTAGGGTGTGATACAGAGTTTGAGAGAATTGAACGTCTGGAGGAAACTCTAAATAAAGAGTAGAGTCAGCAAGCTAAAATTCCTTGACCATACGAATAGGATGGCAGAGGAAATGTAACCGTAGCTTCCTCCTGAAATTGGAGGATTTCATCTTTCTCCAAACTTTAAATGCAGCCCTAAGTGTAATACAAGCTCATTTGCACACTGGGCAGGTGAGGTATGAGCAAAGGTGGGCTGTAAGTCACAGCTGGAATTGCATGGGGGCTGGAGCCACAATAGCTGCCTCCAACTCTAACGCCTTCACTCTCCGAGTCTTGGTGAGCGTCTTCTATTTCAGCAGCTGCTCCCCTTCCTTTCGTCTCCTCTTAGCTCCCATCTTGTTCCTTTCCTTTTTGTTCTAGGCCTACCTCTGGCATTGCTTTCCTCCTCCTGGGTCTTCTATATAATCATCTCTAACTCATGATGTCTAACCTCCAACAACTCTGAACTTCAGAAATCAATGGGTATTAGAAGCAAGGATTGAGGATAGGTTATTTACTGGAATGAGTTGCCTCTAACCCGCCACGTGGGCTGGAGTCTGCCGGAGCCACCTAAATGACAGAACTGAATCCACAAGCTTAATCTTCAGAGGTCCAATATACTTTATGCTGCTGCCTTAGCTAAATTTGTGAGCTCTTCCACAGTCATTGGCCTTAAGACCCAAGATTTATATACTATGTTTGTGTCCTTTATTGTGTTACAGGCCCCTGTTTGTAAAAGTACTGGACTTTGAACTATGTTATGTTGCAAAATTTTATAAAGTGCAAACTGATATTCAAAGGGTATCCTGACAATATGAGCCCAAACTAAAAAGGATCATAAATAGTAACGGGAAGGGTTAATTGAAGAGGAGGAAGGTTTTTAAGCACTATTCTAAGGGCATGATGGTGATCAAAGACTGATGGAATGAGGGAGATTGTTCCAGTGCATAATGGGTAACAGACTGAAAGCATGCTCTCCATGAGAAGTGCTAAAAGCAGATAAGTTTCTGTTGCTTTATGAAGCAGAAACAATTAAGCGGGAAATAATATATTTATGAATCCTATCAGACAGATAGGCAGGCCCCAGTCAGATTACGGTACAATGAACCAGGCATTTTTAGAGTACAGAAGAATTTAAAAAAAATCTTCCTCTCTACTGGAAAACAGTGAAGGGCACATCTGTATATGGAGTATGTGTGTCCTCCTATCTAGACAACAGATCAAACAAACAGCCAGTTGTTTAGGAGCACCATGATAAAGTCTGTTACAATAGTCTAGCATTGAAATTATGAGAGGCAAGTTTTTACCCTTCGTGAGGCAAATAGGAAACCTTTTTCTTCAGCATTTTTAACTGGAAGAAGCACATGGATAAAGCCTTATTTCTCCGGGTGGACCATGAGAATCAATGTTAGAAACCAAGAGTCAAAGTTGGAAGGCCACCAGCTGTTAGACCAAACCATATTGGAGTGCCCTACAACAGAATGTCTGTCTCAATCAGTGTTAAGTTTTAAGGCATTGCCATGCATCCAGTTGACAACAGCTTTTCAGAATTGCACGAAGGATGTCAAAATATGATCCATCGGGCCATCTAGATAGATGAAGTGCTTAGTGTCATAAGCATATGCCACAAAAAATGACCAAAAAGTGTGTAAATTGTGCCAAGGAGCACCATTAATGCACAAAAGTTTGGTGCTCAATGAAGAGCGCAGAGGAATCCCAGGAGTTAGTAGGAAAACCTCTGAAAGGAAGGTGGAAATTTAGAACCCTTGAGAGCAGGTGTAAAGATAAGAAGATCACCATTTCAGGGCCACCCCACGCCCACACCAATCCAATGGTTGGGCCCTAAAAGGGCCAAGTGAGAAATTGGTTTTGAAAGCGGCTGATAGGTCCAACCTTATCAGGGCTGCACGGCCACCTTTGTGAAGAGTCCAACAAAGGTCACAACCACTGCAATAAGTGGAGACTGGGCACTATGCAGGAGTCTGAATCCATATTGAGATGAATCAAGAATTGAACACTCTAGAAGAAAAGATAAAATAATTGTATCAATGTCTCTTGAAATCAGTTCAAGTGACAATTTCTTTCTGCGACTGACTTAAAAATCATTATTCTACTACAGGAGCTGCTGTTGCTAGGAAATGACGTTGATTTTTCGGAGTACTAAACCTCATTGCCTTAGGCTTACCTGGTGATGGTCAAATATTCTCAGTAGCTGGGCTACCCACTGAACCATTCCAACCAACAGGACCTAGTGGTTCTCACTGACAACCTTCTACGGTACTAGCTTTTCCGTGACCCTCTAGTGGGCCAGATGTCATCTAACTAAGTCATTAACTCTGGGCTGTGGGCTTTCGAGGCTGCAGGAGAGGCTCAATTCCTTGAATCATCCTTCAAGCTGATTGCAGTCAGTAGGGGGCTTCTTAATATCCTTCAAGCCTGGATAGCTTCTCTCCGTCACAGCTTCCTTTCAGTATGGGGAGGGCATAACAGCAATGATTCTGTGCATCACAGACGTGTTTCCAGCATTAGAGGGAAACATCAACTTCAAAAACTTGGTAGTGGTCTGTGCATTTGACAGAAGTACATTTTACTCCATTGCTGAGCCATTGCATTCTCCTCCATTCTCTTATTCCCTAAGCTAACAGTCTTCTACAATGGCTCTTGAAAGTCGTCAGAGGTCCACTAATCCACTAACTTTACATATGATGAAATGGAGACTGGTGCAAACGGGCATATGACTAGGCCTATAGGCAGACTTGGGGCGCAGCTGGGCAGCTAAGAGGACCATTTGGACTGCCACTGCCAGAGCCCTCCACAGTCTGGTGGTCCACCAAATTACATGGCAAGCACTGTTACAAACATGGCATGTTTGAATGCCTTGATCAGCTACTGAGCTTTACCTAGCAGTAGACTAACTCTGCAGGGCTGTCAGAGCTTTTCACACAGCAAATAAAGTGCTGACTTCTAAACAATAACAATTGTTTTCTAAAACTGTAATCCCCAATCACACAAGGTGGTGGGATGCTCATCCCCTCTCCATGTCTAGATGCAACAGTACCAACACAGTAAGTACTTTGCTTCTAAATGTTCTATCACAAATGGGTTGCCAAAACCTAATTGAAGTAAACAGGAATGTGAACAACCTACTAATGGGGAATGTAATTCCCTAGTACAGCATACACAAAGTACACATTACGCTGTTCATTCTTGTGATTTGTGTAAAGTTTCACTAGCTGTGAATCTGAGCCCAAAATATTGGTGACATTGAGAATAAGCATAGGGTTCTCCCGCTTTAGTGATGTCAGAAATTAGATCTGATGTCAAGGGGGCATCCAAGTTCACGACTCTTATTAAAGATCACTAGTCTCCACCACTACCAGTCTTATGTTTGGACCTCAGTGACAGTGGCTTCCTTTTTAGTCCTAAGTACAGGCCTTTTTAGCTGTCTCCCATGAGGGGAATGCCACCAGATAAATTATGTTCATGCCCAGGTAACAAGATATCCTTGGTTTTATTGTGTCTGGGCCATGGATAAAACGTTTGTGTTTTTTTTGATGGCCACTTCAGTGCCGGGTTGTCAATGCCCATGTCATACACCAGGGCTCAGACACTGGGACTTGGCCATACAAATCTAGCATTCCTTTTCCAAAAACCCATTGTCTTGATGGAGCAGGGGTGGGGTCCTGCCAGATTCCTGATATAGGCTCAGTTCACCTGCGAAATTCAAAAGGTGCCTACCACCTATCCTTCAATCAAGAAAATATAAATCCTGCTCTCTTGGCCAATAAAACATTTTGACTCCACAAGCAAGGAGGACATGCTTCAGCACAGGAGGAAAAACGCACTTAGGTACCAGGAGAAGTCAAGTGTCACTCTCCCTCTGAAATTCACGAAGACTCCGTGTTGCTGTGTCTGCGAACAGAAGGAAAAACTAAACTGCCTGCACGAGAACCTGGAATTCCCCTGGTAGGAATGTGCGATCTGATCCACCGACCTCAGCCAAGCTTCAGGTGCCCCAAGAGACATCTGGGGAAGCCATGTGGCTGGTACTGAGACTGCACAGGAGTCACAAATTTTACCCAGACAACTCCCCAGGAACCTGAAAATATCGCCTTGGTAGAGGGCTGGTCACAAATCAAAAAGGTTGAGTCTGCATTGTCCCAACCTTCCTTTACTACCTGGGGGATACTACCTACCACTCCAGCTGTTAATATGTCATAAAGAATTATGATTTTGACCCTTGCTGGGGGTGCCGTGCAATTGGCTGGAGGACACTGGTCTGTATCTAGAACCACTGGATCTTTCTGCTACACCAGTTCTGGAGATGTTATCAAGGCTTTTTGTCCAGACCAGCAGGCAGGACAGTAACCTCAGTCCAAAAGAAAATTACTCACATGAGCTAAGTTACAGTGGCCCCAAGAAAAGGTCTCACAGGCGGCCACTGTGCAAGGTTCTTTAGAATCCTCACATGCAAAATTTGTTGAATAAGTTTGAGGTGTTAATGACTGATCTTGCATACTCACGCTAAGAGTAAGTTCGAAGTATAAACTGAGCCACTTTCTGCTATCTCAACCATTCACCCTTGCAGACCTCGTGTACAATACAGACAACTTTCAACTTCATTCTTGTGTGCTTGGGGGATAAGAAAAACCCTTTCAGTGCTGGTGCGATATAGTGAAGCTAACACGAGTGTGGAGAAAACCAGGCTGCCTAGTTATGCTGCATTTGTAATGTGGCAATGACTTCAATTGAACATTCAGGTTAGAGATGTCATACACTTCGTCATTTCCAGCAGTATGGGGTAATAACATGATGTTTTGCATCATAAAGCTTAAAACACTACTTGCTTTACTCAGGTATAAAGCCCTGATGCTGATAATGGTGAACAGAAGGGTGTCCTTGTCCTCGTGGAGGGAACGACTCAGAGGTCTTGTGCTTCAGGGACATTTGGGGATCACAAAGCAAATGCATGATGCGCAAGGAAGACCAGATGATTAGCTTGATCCCGCACTGGTTATAAACTTCTGTACCTCTGTGTGTTGACCTTGCAGTGTCATTGAGATGGGGAGAGATGTAAGGTCGTGGCCTAAAGCTATTATGAACTGATGAAGTATTTCACTACCCTGTGATTTAAGGGTTTACCTTGGAGGCCCCTCTGGTTAGCAGGAGAATGGAAGGAGTTGCTTCGATTACTGCAGGCCACATGAGGCTTACTGATTTTCACAAGAAGAAATGCTCAGGGTACGTGTAGGAGGCTGGACTGGCTTGTAGTGAGTACCAAGGGGTACTTGCACCTTGCACCAGGCCCAGTTATCCCTTATTAGTGTATAGGGTGTCTAGCAGCTTAGGCTGATAGATAATGGTAGCTTAGCAGAGCAGCTTAGGCTGAACTAGGAGACGTGTGAAGCTACTACAGTACCACTTAGTGTCATATGCACAATATCATAAGAAAGCACAATACACAGTTATACTAAAAATAAAGGTACTTTATTTTTATGACAATATGCCAAAGTATCTTAGAGTGTACCCTCAGTGAGAGGTTAGGAAATATACACAAGATATATATACACAATAGCAAAAATATGCAGTATAGTCTTAGAAAACAGTGCAAACAATGTATAGTTACAATAGGATGCAATGGGGAAACATAGGGATAGGGGCAACACAAACCATATACTCCAAAAGTGGAATGCGAACCACGAATGGACCCCAAACCTATGTGACCTTGTAGAGGGTCGCTGGGACTATTAGAAAATAGTGAGAGTTAGAAAAATAACCCTCCCCAAGACCCTGAAAAGTGAGTGCAAAGTGCACTAAAGTTCCCCTAAGGACAAAGAAGTCGTGCTAGAGGAATAATGCAGGAAAGACACAAACCAGCAATGCAACAACTGTGGATTTCCAATCTAGGGTACCTGTGGAACAAGGGGACCAAGTCCAAAAGTCACCAGCAAGTCGGAGATGGGCAGATGCCCAGGAAATGCCAGCTGCGGGTGCAAAGAAGCTTCTACTGGACAGAAGAAGCTGAGGTTTCTGCAGGAACGAAAAGGGCTAGAGACTTCCCCTTTGGTGGACGGATCCCTCTCGCCGTGGAGAGTCGTGCAGAAGTGTTTTCCCGCCGAAAGAACGCCAACAAGCCTTGCTAGTCGCAAATCATGCGTTTGGCGTTTTTGGACGCTGCTGGGGCCCAGGAGGGACCAGGAGGTCGCAAATTGGACCTGAAGAGAGAGGGGACGTCGAGCAAGACAAAGAGCCCTCACTGAAGCAGGTAGCACCCGGAGAAGTGCCAGAAACAGGCACTACGAGGATGCGTGAAACGGTGCTCGCCGAAGTTGCACAAAGGAGTCCCACGTCGCCGGAGACCAACTTAGAAAGTCGTGCAATGCAGGTTAGAGTGCTGTGGACCCAGGCTTGGCTGTGCACAAAGGATTTCCGCCGGAAGTGCACAGGGGCCGGAGTAGCTGCAAAGTCGCGGTTCCCAGCAATGCAGCCCAGCGAAGTGAGGCAAGGACTTACCTCCACCAAACTTGGACTGAAGAGTCACTGAACTGTGGGGGTCACTTGGACAGAGTCGCTGGATTCGAGGGACCTCGCTCGTCGTGCTGAGAGGAGACCCAAGGGACCGGTAATGCAGCTTTTTGGTGCCTGCGGTTGCAGGGGGAAGATTCCGTCGACCCACGGGAGATTTCTTCGGAGCTTCTGGTGCAGAGAGGAGGCAGACTACCCCCACAGCATGCACAAGCAGGAAAACAGTCGAGAAGGCGGCAGGATCAGCGTTACAGAGTTGCAGTAGTCGTCTTTGCTACTATGTTGCAGGTTTGCAGGCTTCCAGCGCGGTCAGCAGTCGTTTCCTTATCAGAAGGTGAAGAGAGAGATGCAGAGGAACTCGGATGAGCTCTTGCATTCGTTATCTAAAGTTTCCCCAGAGACAGAGACCCTAAATAGCCAGAAAAGAGGGTTTGGCTACCTAGGAGAGAGGATAGGCTACTAACACCTGAAGGAGCCTATCAGCAGGAGTCTCTGACGTCACCTGGTGGCACTGGCCACTCAGAGCAGTCCAGTGTGCCAGCAGCACCTCTGTTTCCAAGATGGCAGAGGTCTGGAGCACACTGGAGGAGCTCTGGACACCTCCCAGGGGAGGTGCAGGTCAGGGGAGTGGTCACTCCCCTTTCCTTTGTCCAGTTTCACGCCAGAGCAGGGGCTAAGGGGTCCCTGAACCGGTGTAGACTGGCTTATGCAGAATTGGGCACCTCTGTGCCCAACAAGGCATTTCCAGAGGCTGGGGGAGGCTACTCCTCCCCTGCCTTCACACCATTTTCCAAAGGGAGAGGGTGTCACACCCTCTCTCAGAGGAAGTTCTTTGTTCTGCCATCCTGGGCCAGGCCTGGCTGGACCCCAGGAGGGCAGCTGCCTGTCTGAGGGGTTGGCAGCAGCAGCAGCTGCAGTGAAACCCCAGGAAGGGCAGTCTGGCAGTACCAGGGTCTGTGCTACAGACCACTGGGATCATGGGATTGTGCCAACTATGCCAGGATGGCATAGAGGGGGCAATTCCATGATCATAGACATGTTACATGGCCATATTCGGAGTTACCATTGTGAAGCTACATATAGGTAGTGACCTATATGTAGTGCACGCGTGTAATGGTGTCCCCGCACTCACAAAGTTCAGGGAATTGGCTCTGAACAATGTGGGGGCACCTTGGCTAGTGCCAGGGTGCCCTCACACTAAGTAACTTTGCACCCAACCTTTACCAGGTAAAGGTTAGACATATAGGTGACTTATAAGTTACTTAAGTGCAGTGTAAAATGGCTGTGAAATAACGTGGACGTTATTTCACTCAGGCTGCAGTGGCAGGCCTGTGTAAGAATTGTCAGAGCTCCCTATGGGTGGCAAAAGAAATGCTGCAGCCCATAGGGATCTCCTGGAACCCCAATACCCTGGGTACCTCAGTACCATATACTAGGGAATTATAAGGGTGTTCCAGTAAGCCAATGTAAATTGGTAAAAATGGTCACTAGCCTGTTAGTGACAATTTGGAAAGAAATGAGAGAGCATAACCACTGAGGTTCTGATTAGCAGAGCCTCAGTGAGACAGTTAGTCACTACACAGGTAACACATTCAGGCACACTTATGAGCACTGGGGCCCTGGGTTACCAGGGTCCCAGTGACACATACAACTAAAACAACATATATACAGTGAAAAATGGGGGTAACATGCCAGGCAAGATGGTACTTTCCTACACAACCCCCCCCCCCCAAACGAAGGACAATAAGACTAGCCATGACCTGATGAGTCTTCATTGTCTAAGTGGAAATATCTGGAGAGTCCATCTGCATTGGAGTGGCTACTCCCAGGTCTATGTTCCACTGTATAGTCCATTCCCTGTAGGGATATGGACCACCTCAACAATTTAGGATTTTCACCTTTCATTTGTTTTAGCCAAAGTAGAGGTTTGTGGTCTGTCTGAACAATGAAGTGAGTGCCAAACAGGTATGGCCTCAACTTCTTCAGAGCCCAGACCACAGCAAAGGCCTCCCTCTCAATGGCAGACCAACGCTTTTCTCTAGGGGTCAACCTCCTACTAATAAAAGCAACAGGTTGATCCTGGCCCTCAGAATTAAGTTGTGATAGGACTGCCCCTATTCCTAATTCAGATGCATCAGTTTGGACATAGAATTTTTTAGAGTAACAAGGGCTTTTCAGGACAGGTGCAGAGCACATGGCCTGCTTCAGCTCCTCAAAAGCTTTCTGACAGTTTGCTGTCCATAATACCTTTTTAGGCATTTTCTTGGATGTGAGGTCATTAAGAGGGGCTGCAATGGAGCCATAGTTCTTAATGAACCTCCTGTAATACCCAGTGAGGCCTAGGAAGGCTCTCACCTGAGTCTGAGTGGTAGGGGGAACCCAATCAATAATAGTTTGGATTTTCCCCTGAAGTGGTGCAATCTGTTCCCCACCAACAAGGTGTCCCAGATAAACCACCTTACCCTGCCCTATCTGGCACTTTGAAGCCTTGATAGTGAGGCCTGCCTTTTGCAGGGCCTCCAAAACTTTCCATAGGTGGACCAGGTGATCATCCCAGCTGGAGCTAAAGACAGCTATATCGTCCAAATATGCTGCACTGAAAGCTTCCAGCCCTTGCAGGACTGTGTTCACCAACCTCTGAAAAGTGGCAGGTGCATTTTTCAAACCAAAAGGCATTACAGTAAACTGGTAATGTCCTCCAATGGTAGAAAATGCAGTCTTAGGTTTAGCATCTTCTGATAATTTGATCTGCCAATACCCTGCAGTCAAATCAAAAGTGCTTAGATACTTGGCAGATGCCAGTGTATCTATAAGCTCATCTGCCCTGGGTATAGGGTGAGCATCAGTTTTGGTTACCAAGTTGAGACCTCTATAGTCTACACAAAACCGCATTTCCTTCTTTCCATCTTTAGAATTGGGTGTTGGTACCAGTACCACAGGAGAAGCCCATGGACTGTCAGAGTGCTCAACCACTCCTAGTTCCAACATTTTCTGAACTTCTTGCTTTATGCAGTCCCTGACATGGTCAGGCTGCCTATAGATCTTACTTTTGACAGGTAAACTGTCTCCAGTATCTATAGTGTGCTCACACCAAGAAGTGGTGCCTGGCACAGTAGAGAAGAGTTCTGAAAATTGTCCTAGGAGATTTATGCAATTGTCTTTCTGCTCAGCAGTAAGACAATCAGCCAAAACTACACCTTCCACAAGAGCATCTTGATCTGTGGAAGAGAAGAGATCAGGTAGAGGATCACTGTCTTCTTCCTGTCCCTCATCTGTTGCCATGAGCAGGGTGAGATCAGCCCTGTCATAGTAGGGTTTTAGGCGGTTGACATGGAGCACCCTAAGGGGACTCCTGGCAGTGCCTAAGTCAACCAAGTAGGTGACTTCACCCTTCTTTTCAACAATTGTGTGGGGCCCACTCCATTTATCTTAGAGTGCTCTTGGGGCCACAGGCTCCAAGACCCACACTTTCTGCCCTGGTTGGTACTGAACCAAAACAGCCTTCTGATCATGCCATTGCTTCTGGAGCTCTGGGCTGGCCTGAAGGTTTTTACTGGCCTTTTTCATGTACTCAGCCATCCTTGATCTGAGGCCAAGTACATAATCCACAATATCCTGCTTAGGAGCTTTTAAAGGTTGTTCCCAACCCTACTTTACAAGTGTGAGTGGACCCCTAACAGGGTGTCCAAAAAGAAGTTCAAAGGGGCTGAAGCCCACTCCTTTTTGGGGTACCTCCCTGTAGGCAAAAAGGAGGCATGGTAGAAGGATATCCCATCTCCTGCGGAGTTTTTCAGGGAGACCCATAATCATGCCTTTGAGAGTTTTATTAAATCTCTCCACCAGTCCATTTGTTTGTGGATGATCGGGTGTTGTGAACTTGTACGTTACACCACACTCCTTCCACATGGCCTTTAAGTATGCAGACATGAAATTGCTTCCCCTGTCTGATACTACTTCCTTTGGGAAGCCCACCCTGGAAAATATTCCCAGGAGGGCCTTTGCCACTGCAGGAGCTGTAGTGGTCCTTAAAGGAATTGCTTCAGGATATCTTGTGGCATGGTCCACTACCACTAAGATAAACCTATTGCCTGAAGCAGTAGGAGGGTCAAGGGGGCCAACTATGTCAACCCCTACCCTTTCAAAGGGAACCCCAACCACAGGCAGTGGAATAAGGGGTGCCTTTGGGGTGCCACCTGTCTTGCCACTGGCTTGACAGGTTTCACAGGACTTACAAAATTCCTTTGTGTCCTCAGACATCCTAGGCCAATGAAACAGGGGAACAAGCCTGTCCCAAGTTTTCATTTGTCCTAGGTGCCCAGCTAAGGGAATGACATGTGCCAGTGTTAGGAGGAACTTTCTGTACTCCTGAGGAATCACTAATCTCCTGGCAGCTCCAGGTTTAGGATCCCTATGCTCAGTGTACAAGAGGTTGTCCTCCCAGTAAACTCTGTGAGAGTCACTGACATCCCCATTAGCCTGTTTGACAGCTTGCTGTCTGAGACCCTCTAATGTGGGACAGGTTTGCTGTGCCACACTCAGCTCCTCTCTGGCAGGCCCCCCTTCACCCAAAAGCTCAGCAGTGTCTGCTTCCAGCTCCTCTGGTGTAGGTTCTGCACAGGGAGGGAATTCTTCTTCCTCAGAAGTTGAATCCACTGTAGAGGGAGGGATAGTAGGAAGTGGTTTGCTTCTACTAGCCCTAGCTTTAGGGAGCACTTGGTCCATTGTTCCAGGATCCAAGCTTCCCTGTCCTTTTTGCTTTTTGGCCTGAGCCCTTGTCAAAGCACAAATATGCCCTGGGATGCCCAGCATTGCTGCATGGGCCTCCAACTCCACATCTGACCAAGCTGATGTCTCCAAATCATTCCCTAATAGACAGTCTACAGGTAAATCTGAAGCTACCACAACTTTCTTTGGACCAGTTACCCCCCCCAGTTGAGATTTACAACAGCCATGGGGTGGCTTTGTGTTATGTTGTGAGCATCGGTTACTTGGTACTGGTGTCCAAGTATGTGTTGTTCAGGGTGCACCAGTTTCTCAATCACCATTGTGACACTGGCACCTGTGTCCCTGTAGGCCTGGACCTCAACACCATTTATTAGGGTTAGTTGCTTGTACTTCTCCAAGTTATGGGGGCAAGCAACCAAAGTGGCTAAATCAATAGCCCCTTCAGAGACTAAAGTAGCCTCTGTGGTCTCCCTAATTAGACCAACCCCAACTAAATTACCAAAAGTGAGCCCAGCTACTCCCTTGGATTGGCTATTAGTAGGTTTGCTCCCACCACCACTGCTATTAGTAGGGACACTAGGTGTAGCAGTAGGGGTTGTAGTGGTAGGAGCTGTGGTGCCTTTCTTTGGACAACTGGGATCTGTTGTCCAATGGCCTTTTATTTTACATAAATAGCACCATGGTTTCTTTTCCTTGTTCTGATTAAAGGAGGATTTGGACCCACCACCCCCACCAGAGTGTTTTTGTGGGCCTGATGAAGACTCATTTTTAGATTTGTCCCCACCCTTGTCAGAAGACTTACCATCCTTCTTTTTGTTGCCATCTTTGTCACCCCCTTTATGAACTTTTCTGTTCACTCTTGTTCTGACCCATTTGTCTGCCTTCTTTCCCAATTCTTGGGGAGAGGTCAGATCAGAGTCCACCAAGTACTGGTGCAACAAATCAGACACACAATTATTAAGAATATGCTCTCTCAGGATCAAGTTATACAGGCTGTCATAATCAGTAACTTTACTGCCATGTAACCACCCCTCCAAGGCCTTCACTGCCTGGTCAATGAAATCAACCCAGTCTTGTGAAGACTCCTTTTTGGTCTCTCTGAACTTTATCCTGTACTGTTCAGTGGTTAAGCCATAACCATCCAGGAGTGCATTCTTAAGAACTTGGAAATTATTAGCATCATTTTCTTTCACAGTAAGGAGCCTATCCCTACCTTTTCCACTAAATGATAGCCATAGGATAGCAGCCCACTGCCTTTGAGGGACATCCTGTACAGCACAGGCCCTCTCAAGTGCAGCAAACCACTTGTTAATGTCATCCCCCTCCTTATAAGGGGGAACTATCTTGTGCAGATTCCTGGAATCATGCTCTTTTGCAGGATGACTATGGGGAATACTGCTGCTGCCACCATGGGTATCTAAACCCAACTTCTGTCTTTCCTTCTCTAATTCAAAAGACTGTCTATCCAAATCCAGCTGTTGCTTTTTAAGCTTCAGTCTGGTTTGTTCCACCCTCAACTTATTGAGTTCCCTCTCTAACATTCTGTCATCAGGGTTGGTGGGAGGGACATTTCTAGAAACAGAGCTATGATGGGAATGAACAGAAGGAGACCTGTCCCTTACAGAAGCCACCCTAACAGCTTGGTTTACAGAAACATTACTACCAGTATGGTGAGAATAAATGCTTTGGCTATGATGTGAGACAACACTATTTATTTGGTGTGGCTCATCATCATTACCATCTATGCTAGATTGTCTAGTAATGGGCAGGCTAGGAAGTTTCTTTCCTGAATCTTTTCCTGGGGGAGTCCCTGAATCAGATTGGGAACTATTAGGTACTTTTTCAACAGATGGGGCACCTATGGCCTTAGTCTGTTCTCTAAGCATGTTAAGTAACAGTTCCAAGGAAGGATTTTTCCCTACACTCAAACCTCTCTCTATACAGAGACTCCTTGCTCTTTTCCCGCTAAGGTTGTCATATGCAAGTTTGGACAGATCAACAGTTTGGCCTGTGCCAGACATTTTTTTAGAGAGAGTTAAAGTGATAGAAAAAGAGAAAAAAGTTTTCAGAACTTTTTGGAAAGACAGAAAAAACTTTTTAAACTTTTAAGAACTTTTTGAAAGTTTAGAAGTACTTTTCAGCACTTAGAAAAGAGTGAAAAGAGGAAATGCAAAACTTTTTGGCTATGTGTATATACACTGACCTTGTTTTGTATATTTTTCTCCTATGAAAAGTACAATGACAAGAGTGGTAAGTAGTCTCAAGCACTTATCCCACCACTGCACAACCAATGTAGGAGGCTGGACTGGCTTGTAGTGAGTACCAAGGGGTACTTGCACCTTGCACCAGGCCCAGTTATCCCTTATTAGTGTATAGGGTGTCTAGCAGCTTAGGCTGATAGATAATGGTAGCTTAGCAGAGCAGCTTAGGCTGAACTAGGAGACGTGTGAAGCTACTACAGTACCACTTAGTGTCATATGCACAATATCATAAGAAAACACAATACACAGTTATACTAAAAATAAAGGTACTTTATTTTTATGACAATATGCCAAAGTATCTTAGAGTGTACCCTCAGTGAGAGGTTAGGAAATATACACAAGATATATATACACAATAGCAAAAATATGCAGTATAGTCTTAGAAAACAGTGCAAACAATGTATAGTTACAATAGGATGCAATGGGGAAACATAGGGATAGGGGCAACACAAACCATATACTCCAAAAGTGGAATGCGAACCACGAATGGACCCCAAACCTATGTGACCTTGTAGAAGGTCGCTGGGACTATTAGAAAATAGTGAGAGTTAGAAAAATAACCCTCCCCAAGACCCTGAAAAGTGAGTGCAAAGTGCACTAAAGTTCCCCTAAGGACAAAGAAGTCGTGTTAGAGGAATAATGCAGGAAAGACACAAACCAGCAATGCAACAACTGTGGATTTCCAATCTAGGGTACCTGTGGAACAAGGGGACCAAGTCCAAAAGTCACCAGCAAGTTGGAGATGGGCAGATGCCCAGGAAATGCCAGCTGCGGGTGCAAAGAAGCTTCTACTGGACAGAAGAAGCTGAGGTTTCTGCAGGAACGAAAAGGGCTAGAGACTTCCCCCTTTGGTGGACGGATCCCTCTCGCCGTGGAGAGTCGTGCAGAAGTGTTTTCCCTCCGAAAGAACGCCAACAAGCCTTGCTAGTCGCAAATCGTGTGTTTGGCATTTTTGGACGCTGCTGGGGCCCAGGAGGGACCAGGAGGTCGCAAATTGGACCTGAAGAGAGAGGGGACGTCGAGCAAGACAAAGAGCCCTCACTGAAGCAGGTAGCACCCGGAGAAGTGCCAGAAACAGGCACTACGAGGATGCGTGAAACGGTGCTCGCCGAAGTTGCACAAAGGAGTCCCACGTCGCCGGAGACCAACTTAGAAAGTCGTGCAATGCAGGTTAGAGTGCTGTGGACCCAGGCTTGGCTGTGCACAAAGGATTTCCGCCGGAAGTGCACAGGGGCCGGAGTAGCTGCAAAGTCGCGGTTCCCAGCAATGCAGCCCAGCGAAGTGAGGCAAGGACTTACCTCCACCAAACTTGGACTGAAGAGTCACTGGACTGTGGGGGTCACTTGGACAGAGTCGCTGGATTCGAGGGACCTCGCTCGTCGTGCTGAGAGGAGACCCAAGGGACCGGTAATGCAGCTTTTTGGTGCCTGCGGTTGCAGGGGGAAGATTCCGTCGACCCACGGGAGATTTCTTCGGAGCTTCTGGTGCAGAGAGGAGGCAGACTACCCCCACAGCATGCACAAGCAGGAAAACAGTCTAGAAGGCGGCAGGATCAGCGTTACAGAGTTGCAGTAGTCGTCTTTGCTACTATGTTGCAGGTTTGCAGGCTTCCAGCGCGGTCAGCAGTCGTTTCCTTATCAGAAGGTGAAGAGAGAGATGCAGAGGAACTCGGATGAGCTCTTGCATTCGTTATCTAAAGTTTCCCCAGAGACAGAGACCCTAAATAGCCAGAAAAGAGGGTTTGGCTACCTAGGAGAGAGGATAGGCTACTAACACCTGAAGGAGCCTATCAGCAGGAGTCTCTGACGTCACCTGGTGGCACTGGCCACTCAGAGCAGTCCAGTGTGCCAGCAGCACCTCTGTTTCCAAGATGGCAGAGGTCTGGAGCACACTGGAGGAGCTCTGGACACCTCCCAGGGGAGGTGCAGGTCAGGGGAGTGGTCACTCCCCTTTCCTTTGTCCAGTTTCGCGCCAGAGCAGGGGCTAAGGGGTCCCTGAACCGGTGTAGACTGGCTTATGCAGAATTGGGCACCTCTGTGCCCAACAAAGCATTTCCAGAGGCTGGGGGAGGCTACTCCTCCCCTGCCTTCACACCATTTTCCAAAGGGAGAGGGTGTCACACCCTCTCTCAGAGGAAGTTCTTTGTTCTGCCATCCTGGGCCAGGCCTGGCTGGACCCCAGGAGGGCAGCTGCCTGTCTGAGGGGTTGGCAGCAGCAGCAGCTGCAGTGAAACCCCAGGAAGGGCAGTCTGGCAGTACCAGGGTCTGTGCTACAGACCACTGGGATCATGGGATTGTGCCAACTATGCCAGGATGGCATAGAGGGGGCAATTCCATGATCATAGACATGTTACATGGCCATATTCGGAGTTACCATTGTGAAGCGTGTAATGGTGTCCCCGCACTCACAAAGTTCAGGGAATTGGCTCTGAACAATGTGGGGGCACCTTGGCTAGTGCCAGGGTGCCCTCACACTAAGTAACTTTGCACCCAACCTTTACCAGGTAAAGGTTAGACATATAGGTGACTTATAAGTTACTCAAGTGCAGTGTAAAATGGCTGTGAAAGAACGTGGACGTTATTTCACTCAGGCTGCAGTGGCAGGCCTGTGTAAGAATTGTCAGAGCTCCCTATGGGTGGCAAAAGAAATGCTGCAGCCCATAGGGATCTCCTGGAACCCCAATACCCTGGGTACCTCAGTACCATATACTAGGGAATTATAAGGGTGTTCCAGTAAGCCAATGTAAATTGGTAAAAATGGTCACTAGCCTGTTAGTGACAATTTGGAAAGAAATGAGAGAGCATAACCACTGAGGTTCTGATTAGCAGAGCCTCAGTGAGACAGTTAGTCACTACACAGGTAACACATTCAGGCACACTTATGAGCACTGGGGCCCTGGGTTACCAGGGTCCCAGTGACACATACAACTAAAACAACATATATACAGTGAAAAATGGGGGTAACATGCCAGGCAAGATGGTACTTTCCTACAGTACGCTGATGCACAACCTGCATGGAATACCACTCTGTTGCTTTGTTGCGTAGACTGAAAGGTTGTATAAAATAAATTCCATTGTATAATAAGAAAAAACTATGATTGCCATTGGAGGGGCTCAGCTACTGTTTTGATTTAGAGTTTGCTGCATGGGTTACTCTGTCACAAACGTAATACCTCTAATCAATATTTGAACAAATTAGACTATTCAAAACGTAATGATTCCATACCTATCATTTAGGAAGGAGAGGAAACATAACACAGGAATTGCTGGAATGAATGAACAAGCAGGACAAACATCTCATGTTAACCTCTACTGTGACTAGAAGAGGAAGGGATATATAAACTAACAGGAATATTCTTCCTTCAAAACTTTGCATGAGTCCCTTGTCTTTCGGTTAACACATTGTGTTATGGTGTATGGCAGTACTCTCAATGGGCTTGTTAATTTACTCTTTTTTCCTAATTAGATGTGTCAAGTATAACAAATTGCCTTAATAGTTGGAGTTTAGCAATGTGGTATACCAGAAGAAATATGACCTCGGTGGCACCCAACAGCCACTGTTATACAGCCTAGTATGGCTTTTGTGGACCATTACACAAGGATGGGCCTGACCCATAGAAGGAAATTCTTTAGGATTAGACACCCCCTGTGGGATCCACCTTTAGAAAAAGGAATGTATCCTGTCTCTCCTACTAGGCACAGATGGATATACCCCACAGTCAGCACCCTGCCGATCTTGTGGGAGAAGTGGGTGACCGGATAGCAGGTTTGGAACAACTTCCCAAGGAAGTGTATGTAGAGTTGAAAGTGAGTGACCATTCTAGTCCACGGTGACTGCAATCACAGAGGCCTCTGGGGCCAACTGGGTGACAAGGTACTTTCCAGGAATAGTGAGCGGTAACAAACGTGTCTTCAAGTTCATGCTTTTCCAACTGCTTGGAACACTTACACTGATTTTGAAGTTAATTTGTGAGAATTGTATTTATAGATCTCCCTTACATCAATTAGTTGTGCTAACACTTGTGACACAACGAAAGGTAAGTTTGTGCAAAGAAGAGAAAATACAAACCAGCACAATTGCAAGGGGAGCCTAGGACCAAATAGGGAAGATTAATGCGAATTCCTAAAGGTAAGGAGACAGGGTCCAATGTAGATGGATACTATCACAGATTTCCAGTAGTTGGGCTGTGGCTATGGAGAAAGCTCTGCCTCCATGTCAGACTATTCTTGATTTGGAAACAAAGTAGCACCTCTCGAGAATAAAGACAGTTCTGGGATACATAGCTTATATTTAAATATCCGAAAATCATACGTTTTTTTTTTTTTTAAACAACCTATGGTGGATAATCTAGGTTTTGAAGATTATTTTTTTAAAGATGGGTGTTGTAATATGCATGGTACCTTTCACTTCTTTTCTGTCCCCCCCCAATTGTTTACTACCCTTGTAATGTTCCACGCTCCAATTTAAAATCCTTATGTGGAGTGGACTATAGAATGTTGGTGAGAAGGAGGAAGGAGCGAGCAGCTGTCAGATGACTCCTGTCAAGTAATAAAGGTTTAACTTACTTCATTTAATATCCATCTTTTCTAACATTTTGGCGATGATCTTCTGTGCTCCGCAGGGGGCAGCTTGGAGTCCTCTCCCCTGATTCTATTGCCTTTGCCACTCAAAATTTTTCTTCTCTTACCACTGCCCGGGGTTGTCTGTGGACCTTTGACAAGCTTGGGTCCATGTCTTCTGAGGGGAATTCCTTAGCTGTTAACAAAGGCAGGAAAGAATCTAGGCGCCTTTGCTTTCTGTCTGAGGCTCGGCCTTGGAGTACACCTCCTTGCAAGGATCCCTGCATTTGACTGCCTCTCCCTTAGCTCGTTCTACCATCTGGAGGTTCCACTGGACAATTGAAGGAAGAGGCTGTCAGATTGCCTGGTCTCGATCACGCCCTTTGGGAGGATTTTGCCTTGCTCTGTGTCACGGGGTCCTTTCCTCGGGATCTGCACGTTGCTGAACAAAAGGTCCACCTCCCGGCGTCACCAACTCAGAAAGCTATTATAGCTCAGAGATATGGTGAAGCCAGTCGGGGAAGGGAATTGGGGGAAGGGAATTTAGGGAAGGGAACAGCAGGGAGAGAGATCTGAAAAGGAAAGGTTAGAACAATATGCATTTACTCATTTCATAGAAAAACGTAAATCGTTTATAGACTCTTGACTAAATGTGTCTCCGAAATATCAGGTGGAGACCTCTTCTAAAATGGGGGCAAAGCCCCTTGTGAAAACACGACCTCAGATTCAAGAGATGGCAAGAACGTTGAACTATGATTTTACACAGAATATCAAACCTGCAACATTTATGTATTCACATCATAAACCTTTGATCATGACTTAGAAAATCTCAAAGACTTAAATGTTTTTTCATATCTTAAGTTATTCAAAGATCAATGAAAACTTTGATTAGTTTGATCTTCAAAATACTTTCACATAATAATAACTGACAAAAAGGTTTTACTAATCAAAACCTAAAGCGCCTTACTTAATAGCACCAGGAAGCGCTTTATAACCAGGAACTGAAACACCTTGAATTACTTGTGCACATAACGCGTTTTCTCTGTGAACTGAAACGCTTTGAATTACTAAGCCAAAAGAGCGCTTTACACCTGTAAACGGTAGCAACATGAATTACATGTACACTCAGCGTGTTATCTCTGTGAACTGAATCGCTTTGTGTCACTGAGCCAAAAAAGCACTTTACACCTGTGAACGGAAGCACCATGAATTACATGTGCACTAAGCGCGTTATCTCTGTGAACTGAATTGCTTTGAATCACTGAGCCAAAAGAGCGCTTTACATCTGTGAACGAAAACACCATGAATTACATGTGCACTAAGTGCGTTATCTCTGTGAACTGAATCGCTTTGAATCACTGAGCCAAAAGAACGCTTTACATCTGTGAACGGAAACACCATGAATTACTTGTGCACTATGCGCGTTATCTCTGTGAACTGAATCGCTTTGAATCACTAAGTCAAAAGAGCGCTTTACATCTGTGAACGGAAAAACCATGAATCACGTGCGCACAAAGCTCATGACCTCTTGGAAGTATTAACTTCCTCCAAACTTGGATTCAGCAAGGCCTTACCGCTATGAGTACGACCTACTCATTTTTGGATGCACCATGGACTCTGGTTAGACGATACTCTGCCATTCAGAAACTCTGGACTTTTCCAGAGAAACCTCCACGGGGTCTGGCTGCATAGAAGTCTTCAAAATAGTGAGCAACGTGCTTTGGTGTGGCTGGGCTTTATAGGCCTGCCTCACCCCAAGATGGCCGCTTCCTCTAAAAACATGGGAAATGTAGTCCTTTCATAGGATAACACTGATAAGTGCATCTTGACCACCAATGTCCCTGCAGCTACGTGAGCTTTACCACAGGGCAGACAACGCTGATGGCCATTTTTGGAACAAGCGGGGATGACCAATGGTGTGCATAAAGCGCTGCAGAGTTGCGCCGCTGAATTGTGGGTGAGACCTGGACCGCGCCTGGCCTAATTCCTGACACTCTGCCTCGTCAGGAAGGCATTGTTGGCTCTGCCTATCCAGGAACCTTTCGTCGGAGTATGCCCCAGTGACTGTCACCTCCTCAGCACAACGCATCCCGGTGAGGGAAGTCTGTCGACGTGCCAACAGGATTGCCTGCTGAGTTTCGTCTTCACCTGACATTCCGCTTCATGAAGCAGACCTGCCACTGTGTCAATTGCTCTTTCTCCTCAGATTTGCCATGTTAACTACAAAGGTTTCATCACCTCAATTTCTTTCTGGTTATCACATTGTGAACAGATGGGGTTCTCCAAGTGATATTGCAGACACAGAGTGTGTGTTTTTATAAAGAATTTGTGGAATTAACGTCCTTCTTCCAAACTTATTAACTCTGGATTTAATTTTTGAGTTTCTTTGACTAGCACTAGAGCAAAATAAGCATTTTCTTTCTATGAGAAGTATTACACCTGCATTTTTCTTTGTTAAGTTCACTTGGTTATTACAATGGGGATTTATTTCTGTTATTTTCACATGTACTATTAAGCTCCCGCTTTGCAAGCAATTTATTTTGTATTCTTTTGTATTTCCTAACTGTATACTATTATTATGCAATGTCACAACCTCCTGCCTTCTTAAATGTCCAGGATGAGTCGTTGATTTCCTGGAAGAGATGGATTAAATTATTTGACTCTTCCCTTATTGCCATTGGAGGAGAAAGGTTCTCCTCAGTGCATAAACAGCATACACTTTTACATAACTTAGGAATGCACGCTAGAGAGATTTCTGATGATTAGCCTGAATTAAACCCGGATGGCCAAAAGGGTGAATGAGATGCACACGGAGAAGAACAGTTAGACGCTTAACAAAACACCCTCAAGTAATTGGCAGAACAGTTTGGGGAAAAGATTAATGTTGTATTAGATAGTCATAAATATTTTTCTAGATGACAAGGAAAGAATGAAAAAGTGGTTAATTACATTGCAACCCTGACATGGTTATCAGCTACCAGTGATTTCTAGTCACTTACAGATTTTTTATTATAAGAGATAAACTAGTAAGTAGCACAAGAGATATAAATTCCAAGTAAAATTGTTAGCAGAAACCCCAGATTTAAATCAGGCTACATTCATAGCTAAAAGCATAGAACATACGGCATTCTGTATGAAAGAAATGAAGGAATCTGTTGATACTAATGTAGTAACTGATAACAATCTACACAAAATTTCTAAAAAAGTTGACAAAGGTAAGATGAATGGTATGGATGTATATAAACAAAAGTCTGAAAATGATAGTTTGAAATTTTACAGATGTGGGAATACTAGCCACTTAGCAAATAACCCTAAAGGTCTTGCATGAGAAATGGCATGCAGGAAGTGCAAAAAAAGTACATTTTGCAAAGGTATGCAAGGTTATGGGAAATAGAATTACCCACATGATCAATGATGAAGATCTGCAGAAGAAAGCCAGTGAGTTGGGAAATTCTGAAATGAAATCCTACATGTAAAATATCTCTGGATGGAGTTAAATCCACTGTTTTCACGGATTCCGCTCTCATTATATGTTGATAAATGAAACTACCTTTACAGAACATTTTCAAGGTAAGGATTATACTATGTTACCTCCTGATATGAACCCAGCTGGCTACAATTAGGACAGTATTCCCCTAGCAGGAATGCTGGTCATGCACATAACCTTCAAGGATAGGACTACTTTGGAAAAGATATACATCTCTAAACAAGGAACCAACCTTTTAGGGCGGAAACGCCTAAGGGAATTAGGGACCAAATTGGATCATAATACAGTTCAGCAAATGTACTTAGTTGATAGATCTGTCATAGGCATAGAGGTATGCAAGAAATTCCCTTTGGTTCTCATGGAGAAATTAGGTTTGCTCAAAGGTTTCCTCTACAAAATCAAAGACAATGCTAAGCCAGCAATATACAAGCACGTTCCATACCATTACTCATGAGAGAGCCACTTAAGCCAGAACTAGACAAGCTAGAAGACACAGGGGTCATTGAGAAGATCGAAAGTGCAGAATGGCTTTCCCCATTGTTATAGCATCTAAAGAAGGAGGGAAGAGTATCCATTTATGCATTGATCTCAATGCCAATATATGGATCAACAGGCACCCTCTCCCGAACATCAACAAAATGTTAAGTGTAATTTAAGGTGCAAAGTATTTCAATGTAAGAGACCTCTCAACAGAGTACTACCAGGTTGCTCTTCATCCAGACTCTAATGCCTTTACCTCCTTCATAACTCCTTTGGAGCATACCAATTCAGTAGGATGACAATTGGTCTAGCCTCCGCAGCAGTGGTTTTCCAAAAAGGTATGCAGCACATTATGCAGAGAACCAACAAGGTCTTCTGTTTTCAAGATGACATCATGATTTACAGAAACTTTGAAGAGGAACATAATAATGTATTAGAAGAAGTTTTGAGTAAATTAAGCAGGGCAGGATTTACCACGCAAAAGGGAAAGTGTAAGATAGGGGTCAAGTCAGTGGAATATCTTAGGCACACCATTTCCAAAAAAAAGTAATTAAACCCAAAGACAGTTTAGTGGATGCTGTCAAGCTAGTATCAATGCCTACCAGCAATGGCTGCCTAAAATTAATCTTGGGATTAGTGAAGTATATGTCCAAATATATGCAAACATTTGCTGAACAAGTACACTCCATTAGAGTCTTACTTAAAAAAGGAGTTCTGTTTGATTGGAGTGTTCAGTGTCAATTCGACTTCATTCAAGTCAAGGAGGCCATTTCTAATGCCCCCCCCCCCACTTAGGCATCTTTGATGCAGGATCTAAAACCATATTTACAACTGATGCTGGTATGAAAGGTCTTAGGTGCATCTCTTTACCAAGTAATTGACGGGAAGGAAAAAGTAATAGCTTTTGCATCCAGAACCTTAAAGGATGCTGAACTACTCCACAATAGAAAAGGAATATTATGGCCCATAACTAATTTTAAATTTATTTGTGGGACATACCATTCATCTTGAGAAGAGACCACAAACCTCTCATTCCCATTTTTTTTTCTAAGTGTATTGAAAAAGCCACACCCACTAAACCCTGGGATTAACAAGGTCTAGATAGGTCTAGATATGATAGGACCTATGAATATGTGCAATTATCACAATAAACTAATTGACTGAATTCTTATCAGATACATTCTCCAAGGATGGAATTCCCAGTACTAGAGTAACAGACAACGGCGTGCAATTTACTTCTGAAGAAATACCACACAATTTTTGATCAACTTATCCATTAGTCATGTAAGAATATCCCTGTATTGTCATAAAGCCAATGGTCTGGTGGAAAGGGCAAATAGGATAATCAAAGAAACAATAAGATTAGCCCTAACGTCAGTGGAACAAGTTGAGAGAGCCATAAGGAAAATGTTGTGGTCATATTGTACCATTCATAATGTTGGGTCAGGTGTATCACCTTTTGTTTCCCTCAAAGGTAGAAATCCTGGATCGAAACTTACACTCAATTGACTTAATAGTGAAAGTCCTGCCTAGATGGATAGGGACTGAGTCATAGAAAAGATAAAAAGACACCAAACCAATTACAAGACTAGGTATGACACCAAATTGGGGGCTATGAAACGTGAATGGTGCACAAAGGGCAATGGGTTATTATTAAAAGACTTTACACACCTCACTCCAAACTATCATCCTGCTCCAAACCAGAAAGGATGAAATGTGTTAAACTAATTCTGTGGTGATAAAGGATGGTCATACATGGAGTATGGTCTATGTAGCCCGGTGCCCTGAGGCACTCATTCCCATATCTGAGGACGACGGGTGAGGAGGGAAAGCTTCCACATAAAATACTAGACCCAAGGAAGCCAGGAACCGTCGCCCTCCTTGATGGCAGTCAAATTACAAAATGGGTTAACTTCTCTCCTATGGATGATGTATTTTCAGAACTGGACTTTTCATGGATTAGTTTTTCCTCTTACATCATGAGTTACCCTCTATCCAATTCAATATGTATGGTATTTGTCTTAATTGTACTTTGTTTGTAAATGTTTTTTTCTGATATAGGGAGATGTGTTGTAATCTACATGGTACTTTCCTCTTTTTTTCTGTCCTCCCAACTGTTTATTACCCTTGCAATGTTCTGTGCTCCAATTTAGAATGGGACTTTGGCAGGGTAGCCACCCCCAGGGAGGTCTTCCCGCCCCCCGAATTATTGGGGAATTGGAGCAGTACAGGACTGCTTGGGATATTTTGGGCTCCCTGGGCTATTTGTTTGGGCTACCTCACATATAAGCAGACATTTTGTGCCGCCAGCCACCATTTTATTGAGGCTACTCAGTGGCTGGTCAGCAGGCAGGGAAGCAATAGTTTGTTTGTCATGTTTATTGGCCTGTTTAAGTGCAGTTTACAGGTTTATCAACGTTTATGTAGGCATTCAAGCATACTGGTCTTACCAATGGCTGCTGAGGACAAGGTGCAGCAGGCCATGGGGTTGCTGGAGGAGGTGGGCAGGATGGATCTCATCATGGCGGGAGCGCTATGTGAGGCGCAGCCCTCAAGGCGTGCTACAGCTGGGGTCGCGGCAGCAGTGTTCACCGCCTGCACTCTAATGGAAGGCAGGTGAGTTGCGATACCGCTCCTTCATTCGGAGTGACCTCAATTTCCGAGGGGCAGTCCATAGGGCACTCACGCTGCATTACCAAGACACAGCAAGACACTCAGCCCTCAAAAACATCACTGCACAGTTGGGGACTCAGGCCTAGGCCATCAGCATGTGCAGCCAATAGGGGGTTTGAGAATCAGGGAGGGAGATGGGCGGGGCCTCGCACAGCATGCGGCTGCTGCCACGAGAGGAGGGAAAGGCGGGAGAGGGTGGGCCTGGGAACTGTCAGACGGAGGGCGGGAGAGGTGGATATGAAGCAGGAAAGCTCTCGTCTGACCAAATGTCAGCAATTTTTGAACTCACGAATAATAAAAGGATGAAGGAACAATATCTGGATATAAAAATGAGTGAAGAGGGCGATGATAAAACTGATACAGGTGCTGAGCAGGCATTCAGGCTTTCAATGTCAGGCACACGTATTAAAAAGGACACAGCACTTATGTCATCAGGCCAGGACCAAGTGTTCTTAAGCGTTCTGATTCCACAGGAACAGAGGGACAGTGTGGTGGGAGGGAAGATGGGCCCACCGCTTCCTTAGTTGTTGCAATGCTAGAGTGGAGCAATGAGGAGGACTATTGGGCCCCAGTGGTTGAGGTGGGGGTCTTTCTGAGCGAGAAATTGGAGGACCCTATCAAGAGTATATGGCAGGCAGTGATGCATGGGTCAGGGGTAGGGGTGGTTCCTTGGGTAGGGCAGAGGATTGGAAGTGGCAGTCGACTTGGGGACATTTTGCAGGTGGCAGGAGAATCGGGACAAGCAGGGTGGGTGTTGCTGTACAGGACGAGAGGACAAGTCACGATAGGGAGAGTAGGGAACAGGTGAGTAGGGCCTTGACGAGCAAGCTGGGCCTCTGGTCTGTTTTATAGGTACCAAAAATAGCAGCAAGAAGGATGCACGGGAGCTCAGTGCAGCTAGCTACCCCCAAGATGAAGGGAAGGCAGGGCCCCGGGTCGTCTGGTAGAACACAGCGGCAGACGTATGTTCTGCGGTGGCACAGTGCAGCAACAGCTCGGATTCGCAGAGGAAAGGAAGGTTTCGGACAACCTCCAGCATCCTAGGTCATAAGCAGGATGGGAGAGGGGGCATTTACGGCCCCTCAGCTCACACCAACAGCCACTGGACAGCAACACACAGAACTACACGGGTATACTGAAGAACAAGCAGGGCCGTCATGGGCAGCGGGTTACAAAATGAATGGTCACACAGTGCTGGATTATGATGAGAGCCGGGGCGGGGAAAGAAACGTGATGCTGTTCCTCATGTTTTGCATTGAGTATTGAGTGCTGCAGTGAGGTCTGGTAGTCACCACGGCACACCCAAGAAAGCACAACTGGCGAGGCAGCAGAGTCAGGAGTGGCCATCGTCCTTGACGTCAGGTAAGCTCCTACAAGGGAGCCACAAAGATATGGTATGGGTGGAGGCCATGGAGCCTTGTGGTAGGGAGTGGAGACTGAGGAAGTGAGTCAGCAAGGGTCAGTCAAGGTGATGGTAAAGGTAGACAGTGCTCATCAGACAGATGACAAAACAGCAACTGGGTCGGAGGCTGATGGGGTACTGGTGATCAATGACAAGTCAGACAAACAAGGGGTTTAGAGAGTAAGGACGTTAAAATAAAAAAGCTCCCCTACATGGGGACCGCTAAACCTCTCAGGGCTCACCTTATGTTGACAACAAAACAAAAAAATATGGAAAGGGGAGTACGTCAAAATGTTGACGCTTCTTCGCAGAGAGCTTTGGGCAAAGGAGGGTTCCAAAGAAGAAGAGGTTGGGCTGTCAAAACGACCTCGGGTTGCAGACCACGATCACAAATTGGATGGCAGCATTTCTGATATTTGCCAGCGTATATTGTGAAAAATATCCAGAGAGGTTGGTGGCCCTCTTAAAATACATTGACGTGATAAGGAAGGCCCAGCTAAATTACAGGGGGGTATGCCTGGGTTCAGTACGAGGAGTTTTGGGCCTGTATGGCCGTAGATCTAGAGGTTCAGTGGGGTGAAACTGATGCAGATTTATGGCAGCATAATATGGGACCAGCGACGTTTGGTAAGATGGTCTTTAAGGCGAGTAGCCTCCCCATAGTTTACAACCCCTTTTGGGAACATCCCACCGGGAGGGGTGGGGGCCACAAAAAAAGAGCAGAGTAGCAGACAAAGTAGTGGGGGTGGACAGGTGGGAGGCTGATGGGATTTCAACAGGGGCCAAAGCACAAGAGAATATTGGTGTTTCCGGTACAAATGTCCTCAATATTCAGGCCAAAATGCACTTATCAAATGCTAAGGAGAGGGAAAATACCTTTGGGGTATAGGGGGGGCAGTGGCCATCACAACAAAGCAGTGAAGGGGCCCATCAGTTCAACACTTCCAATACAACGCGGGCTGGAGGGGATTCCAGGGTACTGGGGTTAGTCCAGCTAATCTGGAACAGTTGCACTTTTGGTTGACACAATATGACAAACCAGGCAATGTGGTTCTTCTACGGGATGCCTTTACTTCGAGGTTCCAACTGGGGTACACAAGGCGTAGGGTGCGTAGCTGGCCGGACACCCTGAAATCGGTGGGGTCTCACAGACTAGTCGCATGGGACAAGCTACAGAAAAAGATTAAAGAAGGTCACATGGCAGGCCCTTTTTCAGATTGGCCAATGCAAAATCTGATCGTATCTCCTATTGCCATGGTGCCAAAGAAGGAGCAAGGACAGTTGCACTTGATTCAGCATTTTTCGTGGCTGGAAGGAAATTCAGTGAATGATTTTATTCCTGATGAACAGGTATCGGTCTCGTACACATCTGTGGATGAGGCATGCTCCTTGGTGGAGCAGGTCGGACAGGGGGCCCTTATGACAAAGGGCGACATGAAGTCTGATTTTTTTTTTGTTGCTGACTACTTTGAACTTCTAGGTATCCAGTTTGAAGGCTGCTGGTACATAGTTAAGGAGCTACCGGTGGGCTGCTCCATCTCATGCACGCTTTTTTAATGTTTCACTACGTTCTTGCAATGGGTGTTTTCAAAACTGATAGGACACACACTATTCACAGACTAGCTGGATGACTTCTTTGTGGTAGGCGAGCCTGATTCACCACATTGTTTAAGGTTGTTGGAGGCCTTTCAGAACATAATGGGTGAGTTAGGTGTTCACCTGGCAGCTAAAAAGACAGTGGGCTCTAATACTTATCTGTTGTTTTGGGGTATTGAAATCAATACAGTGGCAATGGAAGCCTGCTTGACAGCAGAGAAAAAAACAACCATGTTGGACGACATGCTGGGAAGAGAGAAGGTGAAAGTGGGAGACATTCAGGTGTTAGTAGGCCATTTGAATTTTGAATGCAGGGTCGTGTGGGCAGGGAGGACTTTTTGCCGGCTGCTAGGGTTATTCTTGGCGGATAGACAGTTACCTCACCACCATGTGCGTTTGACGGCAGGTGTAAAGGACTTAATGGATGTGGCGCCTCTTCTTGGAGGCCTTTAATGGGGTGCCCTTGATGACATGGCAAGAGATGGAATGGGATGCACAGATCTTTTCTGACGCAGCCTGGGGTGGGAGAGGAGGGGTGCAGGCTTTGGCATATACTGGCGGGGCAGGTGGTGTGCAGAGGAGAGGCCATGGCAGTGGTAATGCGGTGGGCGAGCACTGTCTTCCTTGACCTCAAGTTGTTTCCCTTGGTTGTAGCGTTGCCCCTCTGGGGGAGGAACAGACTTATAAGAAGGTACCTTTTAGGAGTAACAAGATGGCAGTTGTACATATGGTCAACTAGCAAGCCGCCAATGATGTGCAGATGGCCAAGCTTTTGCAAGAAGGGGTACAGGGGTAGGGTAGGATAGGGGTGGGGAGGTGTTACAGGTAAATCATATGTAACGTGAGGTTGTTAGTTTTGTGAGGCAAAGGCCTTGATTTTCATATTATTAGAAACACCTGTTTTCAATAAAGTGGTCTTGGTTATGCTCCCCTTTTCCTCAATCCTCATGTAGAGTTGACTATAGAATATTGGTGAGGAGAAGGCAAAAGGAGCAAGCAGGTGTTAGAGGACTCCTGTCAAGTAATAAAGGTTTAACTTACTTCATTCAGGGTGAATCTTTTCTAACATTGGGCAAACAATCAAGTGAAGGTAAAAACGAGTAACATGGTTGCTTTATTCAATGGCTCGTCGTCAGACACATATGTCTCAGACAGCTCTGTTTTTTCTGATTGTTCCCCAATGTTTGACTGTTATAAATAACTTAGAAATTTATTATACACAAATCTGTATGTGGCAACATGGCGTTTCAGGTCACCCCAACAAATGAAACCCATAGCTAGAATCACACGCTTTTCATGCGTGCACAGAACATGAAAAGAAAGTCGACATCAATCGTACAGACGTATGATTATTCTTTACAGTATTTTAATGCAATTTTCCTCTTCAGAGGCTTAATTAAAGACGCCGTTCATCGCTCCGCAATAATGAGAACATTTATTTTAGCGAATAAAGTGTACAAATGAACACTGCTGCATTTTTTCAAATTATGGTCAAAGAAAAGAATGCAAAAATTACAAGTTCCCCACTTTGTCCCCGCTCTCCTCATTATGTTTCATACTATTGCATGCATAGTAAGCAGATATTACATTACAGTCATTGGCCAAAATTTTGAAAAATAAATTAACAGAATCTTTTTTTTTTTTTAATATACAAAAAAGGTAAACAATAGCGCCACCTCCTGGTGGAAGGCAGTAAGTGCATTATTCACGTAAACTATCGATGTACCATTGTTAAGGTGGAAACTCGGAGATGGTGCGGTAAAAGGTGCTTCAAGAATGACATTTTTTTCTATACTTAATGAAAAAACGCCTGCTGCCACTCCTGTGAATGGATGACGACACACAGCACTTGCTCGTTCTGGGGAAACAAAAACACAGGGGCTGGCTCAAAGCTGTTCTTAAGGGCAAAGTACGAGAAAAAAGGGATTCTTCTTGTTTTACTGAACCTCAGAATTCGTTGATTGCACAAAGTCCCGTTCCATTTAATCTTTAAATCTAATCCACGGCGGTTTAAGGTGCAGACTTGTTAGATATAACAGCAAAATTTAACAGCTAACTAAACATCTTTGTCTCTGGACAGCACTACCATTCTTGTCCAGAAGATGTCAGTGTTGTTCATCTACACCATATCAGTGTCATTTTCATTGAAGATTTTAAAACATTTGTACCTTGTTAGAGGAGTTAAACTGTGGCGAGAATGTCAAAACAGGCTGCTAATTCTTTCAAACATTTGGGCTAATTTTCAAATACTATATTGGCAAGTGCGTTGCACTGGAAAGCAGGTTCACTAGGTGTTGTGGTTTCAAAGTAAAAAAAAGGCACGAGGACAAATTTCAAGTTCTTGATAGGGCCCTCAAGTATTTTCCATCCTCTGGCGTTCAAAACCGAAATGTCAGTCTATGATGCTCTCCTGCCTCTCATGTTCAAAGAGAGACCTCAGAACGTACAATAGCTTCACTATATAATACCAAGCTGTTGTAAATTGGATGTGGCCAGGTCTACACTCTTAAAAAGGTACTCACCATAAAAATATACCACAGCTAATGCACCAGTTAGGCAGTCACAGCGAACAGCAGCACTCTACTGCTGTCAGACATGCAAAGTAGCAAAGAAGATCTCCCTGTTACTAATTGGGGACTTGGTTAATCAAAGTTCAGCACCTTTAATGCCCAGTAGTATGCACATGAAATATTAGGTGGAATATTTAGGGCCTGAATTTCAAATCAGTGAATGGGTTACTCCGTCACAACGGTGACAGATATCCCGTCCGCTGAAATCTAAATCCCAAAGGGATTTAGATTTCGGCAGACAGGATATCAGTCACCAATGTGACGTAGTAACCCGTCTGCCGAGTTCTAAATCAGACTCTGAGGGCGTCATTACGAGTGTGGCAGTCCGAAGACCGCCACACTTGCACTGACGGTCAGACCGCAGCACTCCAGGCAATCCGATCCCCCACTTACCACTTTGGTGGGCGGACCGGCCTAAAGACCGCCGTACCCGTCAGGATCATAGATCCAGAGGGGGTGACGGCGGTCATTCAAGTAACCAGCCATTACGGAGCTGAACTCAGCGCCACCTGACTGATTATAACCACATTTTCCGCCAGTGTTTTCATGGCAAGGACCCCGCCATGAAACGGCTGGTGGAATGCCAGAGCACGGGGCTACAGCAGGAGCCTCTGACCTGCCCATGGCATGGGCAGTGCAGGGGCCCTCCCTGTCCAGCACTGTCGGAATGGGCATTGTCTGCAGTGCACAGTGCGCCTTCCAAGGGCGCTGGAGTGCTAGGATATTGGCCTGGGCTCCCTTAAAGGAGCCCAGGTCAATTTCCTAGCACTGTTCCCGCCGGTCACCCCGGCAGGAATGCATATTGCAATGTTCCTGTGGGACAGCCCGGCGGGAACATTGCAATACGCCCTGGTGGGGAAGGGGGGCTCGGCGTTGGTGTTATCACTGTGAGTTTGGCAGTCTTGTGGTGGGACCACCAAATTAATAATGAGCTCCTGAGTCTTTTGATTGACATAGTACTAACATACAAGATCACACGAATAGCTGCTTGCCCATGTGTGATGTGCCGCTCCAGTCCAGGTTGTTTCTATAAATTCTGGGACTTGTTTTCTTATTTATTCCTTTATAAAACAAGACTACAAGTCCCATAATTGAAAGGCAAAATCTGGACTGAAGCAGCAGATCATGCATGGACCTGGGAAACGTGGCAGCTATGACTTTACTATGTTGAAGGGGACCCAAGGATGTGAAATGAGGCAAAAAACCTTTTAACAACCATTTTCGTTCTGAACGCCCGCTGGAATGAGAAAATTATCTACATTAAATACTGTATGGAGTAGGATTTTATGGGCTTTAATGGGTGTTATAATTGTTGTGTAGTGTGTGAAAACATAAAAGTTCTTACATTTGTTGTGCTAAACAACTTAATATTAATTTGTAAAGGCAGAAGCCATACATTATACTGTAAACTCGCTGGAATGAGAAAATTATCTACATTAAATACTGTATAGAGTAAGATTTTATGTGCTTTAATTGGTGTTATAATTGTTGTGTAGTGTGTGAAAACATAGCAGTTCTTACGTTTGTTGTGCTAAACAACTTTATATTAATTTGTAAAGGCAGAAGCCATACATTATACTGTAAACTTCTGGTGTTTTTGATGATAAGTGACCAGGCTCTGATAATCTTGCAAGAGTTTTTCACAATGAAGTTTATCTTAAGGTTGTTTTTCCTTCTACGCTAGAGCTTTCTTAGCGTAAGTGAAGACCATGTAAAAAAGCTCGGAAATTAAGGTACAAAAAGTGATTACATTTTAACTGAATTCAGAAAGAGGCGAGTGGAACTATAGTCTGAAATGGGTGGACAGCCATAATGGTTGTGGCGTGCCACTGTCTACACTGTGCTGCGATTTCATAAGTTGTGCTGAGTAAAGTTATTTGTCTCACACTTATGATTAATTCAACACTGATTAATCTCCAGATGTGCCCCATCTCTATAAATTACATCATTCTAATGTGAGACCTAAACAAAACAAAGACATATTAACCTCTGGAAATCACATAGTTGGAAAATCGTTTAGGATGAAAAAAAAATCTAAACACATTACACCTCAGAAGCAAAACTTGATTTGAAGGGGGATATAAACAGGAAACCAATCAAAGGCGATATTAAGGATGAATGCAGCTTATAAAACTGCATTTTCGTGTTTTCAGCACTGAGACAAGAGTGTCTCCACTTTATTTTAAGGATGCTTAGTCGCACTGTGTTGGGGGGGTCATTTAAACAGACATGCACATTTATAGGAGCTGTAGACCCGACGCATTTGTGCACTGAAATCCATAGATTTTTCAACTGATGCTGTATGATCATAAATTCCATGTATCCAACACAACACCCAGTGAAATCTGTTACTGACTGAATCCAGATTTCAATGGATGAGCATGACAAAATAGCACTGTGCTAACAAAACCGTCACCAATCCTTTACTTCACACCGCAGAAAGTCTAACCAGCTGCACACCACCCCATTACAAAAGGTTTTCAGTTATTGGCGTGTGGAGCCAACATGAAAAAAGTTCTCTCCAGCCATCAGGCATTAGTGCTTCTTCTTACTGTGCTTGCCCCAGTGCTTCTGGCGGCCTCCACCATGGCCTCCACCTTCTCGCCTTTTCTCCCACAATGGCATTGGGGGTTCGATTTCACCAGGCCTGCCCCCTCGGTCGGGCACACCACCCATAATCACCTACCAAGCGAATGCAGATGGAGAAAATATTATGGTAATTCACATCATTTTCAGAACAGTGCCTAGTTATATGGACTATAGCAATCATTTACACTTGGAGTCTCGATGGGAAGCTCGCGAGCTACCAGTCTCTCGTGTCTACCAACTATAGTTTCCCCCAAGTACCTTAAATCAGTGTATTTCCATGTAGTGATTTGTTGTAGCATTGACTTGCCTTACCCAGATACTCACCTTGTTGACAGAGCTGCTGGTGTTAACACGAGATGAGCCGCTGCTGGTTTTGACAATACGTGACATATCCTCGCGGGCAGCTAGTAGGTGGGACAGACTGACTTGTGACTTGGTGTGCATCAGTTGTCGGAAGGGACTGAACAGCTTCTCCATGGTTGCTTCCTTTCCTTGCTGGGCTTCCAAAAGAAAGAATTAACCTATACAGTGTGCTACCTTGACATGCTCTGTGATCATCAGGTTGCTTTGCTTCTAGTGTGATGAAACCAAATATTGGTGGCAACACTGAGCAATGCCATGTAGAAAATCAGCATTTAAGGTTCCTATCCCGTGAGGATGACTGACTTAAAATATAATGCAGTTGATCTCACAAGATTTTAGCAGTGAATTGTGCCTCAAGTTTTGAGTCCTACAGTCACTGAGTGATGCAGATTGGTATACCCAATCGAAGAGGAGCCAGACACTTTAAAGCAATTATACAGGACTACATAGTTACATGAGGAGACAACTACATTAGCAATCAGCCACAAAGTGACCCCAATCCCATTTTTTCCTTACGAAGGACCCCACATCGTCTGAAAATACAAAATGACAGACCTTGGCTACATATAAGCTCTGCAATGCCTATATAAAACAGCCACTCATTTTGTAGCCTAAATTAAGACATCCAAACTGCTGAGACCTAACCACGCTTAACCTGGCAGAAAGAAGTCAAGTAATTTACCTGGATGAATTCGGTTTCTATTTTAATTCTCTATAGGATGCAGCCACATCAACTGGTGTATTACAAATGTACACTGTCGAGCGAGCACCATTACAGACTTTAACAGCAGGACTTGCATCTCAGAGCTACAGGTGCCCATGGTCCGTCTACCATAGGTCATTTATGACCGGTGGAGAACGTGCAATTAAAAAATGAACAGTGAGAAAAGAAGAGCATCACTAACGTACCGAATATTCACACAAATCATAACCAATAATGATTGCTAAACATTATGCAATAGAAAGATCGAAAGGTTTGCAATACCCATGATGGAATATATAAGGGCAACTAAAAACCTCATAGAGGTGACCTAATTATGGGTTTTGGCACAATAAAAGACGAAGCAGCTGGACAATAGGAGCTATGGGACAATACGCTCGTATTCCTCAAGACAGATTAATACACATTTTCAATAAGAAACAGGGGGTTTCTTCTTACTAGAAATGTCATCAAAACAATTCCAATGACTGTCAAACTCTGGCTCCAAACACAAAATGCATCTCTTTGTTGATCACTCACCTTGGCCCTTTCTGACCAATGGAAGGACGTCACAGTGACATCTATGCGTGTGACCAGCATCCGCATTCGGCATTCATATTCATTTCGCAGGGTCCAACTGATCCGCTCAAGCTCCTCCTGCACATGACAGAGCAAAGAAGAGAAACTGGGAAGGGATACTAAAGTCTAGAGCGGCACAAGAACCGTAACAGATGGAGCTACAATGAAGACAGCTTCCCCTTTGAGACTTTTTTTTTTTACCACCTCCTTTGAGAAGTCAATAACCTTTCCATGGTTTGGGACCGAAAGGGTGGTTGCAAACCATTGAAACATACCATTCCAAATCGCAATAAAGATGGAATCTCCCTTTCATGCATCTTAACTGTGTTTCACAAGAGGTTTGTAAACCCATTTTGTCAGTCGGAAAACTTTACCAATTGATGGGTTCCTATAATTTAAAATGTTGTGCTCCTCATTGCTGCAGTTTGATTGATCATGGGAATCTAGTCAGAATGATCATTTGGCGTCCAGCCAGTGTGGTCAAGTATAAGAAACAAATAGAGCATGTCCTTACATTTTGCCCTGTACTGCTAACAGAACAGAAAGTGTTCTTAAAACCAATGTTCAAAGAGGCAGGATGACGTACGATAGAACGGGTAGTAAAACTATGTAGGCAAAATCCCACAGATAGAGACATCTGCGGACTGGTTAAATTCATGTCTGTTGTGAAAAAGAAAAAAATGGGCCATTCTGTAAATTCAACTAAACCATTTTATAGGCTAGTTCCTTGGGATGCTTTTAAGCGCATTCTGGAAGCATACTGGATCGTGACAAATCAAATTTTAGTTTTGTATTAAAGCCCCAATCCCGAACCCCAATTTTGGTTATTCAGTAATACTATTGTAACACACTGAGTGATAAAACTTATCAATAAATGTGCTGCATACATTTTCATCTAAACAATTTTAACTTATTTTATTTACTTACACATTTGCATATAATTAGTATCTTGAGTTTACAGCATAAATGAAGTATTACATATGCTTTAACCAATATTGACAAAAGTTGGGATCTTGGAGGTACCTGAATTTAGATAAGAATGAACTAGGTACCCTTAGTTGAACTGTTGTTCAGTGCTTAGTTATGAAAGACTGGCAAAATGCAGACCTGGTCATTATTCCTCTGTCATTGTGAAAGTCAGTAGGGCCACATACTTGAACACTTCATCAAACAACAATGGTATGGCCCCTTTGCTAGAGTTCCCTAATATGTCATCACAAATGACAGAAAAGTGCCTCTTACATTCTGTCATTTTCTAGAAACAGACGGAAGTATTCTAATAATATTCATGGATCATGCAGCTCTGCAGCAGAGAAACTACCACCTTCACCAAGCCTTTGGAAGAATTGAGTAAACCAATAGAGGTCTGCAAGTGGTAGAATCAAGAGGAGAGCAAGGATTACTCCTAAACCAGGCAAACTAATGTAATTGAGAGTGCCAATAGAATGTGTCCTGGTGATCACAGTGACCATCAGAGAGAATATCATATCTCAGGACAGTGCTTAAATAGTCAGAGAGTAGCTTAGCTCTGGGATCTTCTTCAATTTGTATTAGTTTCTAATTAACAGAGCAGATTCCATGGAAATTATAGTATGACTGGAGAGCAGTATAGTGGTAAGCAGAATCCTCAGTTTTCTCCTCTAAGTAGTAATTTTTACAGTCCCATATGTCTGTGCTTTATTCTCAGTGCTAATTTGCATTCGTTACTTGTGATCTATATTCTAAATCTGGTGTTTCTTTCTTTCAGGCTTATGCGTTTAGGTTTTCAACTCTAATGTGAAGCATGGAACGTTGTGCATTAGTATTTTGTATGTTATTGGGGATACTATAGAATCTAAGATCTCCAACAATTCTCTAGCAATTCTGTTCTATTTATCGATGCATGCAGTGCGAAAGAATGCCAACTACATGTTCTGTGACCAAGGGCCATTTCTAGTACAATGCCCATTATAAATTAGTTAATTTTTATGATCTTGTTAAATACAGATGTTTGATCTGGAGTCTAGACTTTTATCTGGGTATTTTTGAAAGCACAGATCTGCGAAAATATTGTTCTGATGCGAGATGAATAGTTTGTAGCTTAACAAGTCCACAGAGGACAATAACCGGAGGACATAGAGGGACTGCTCATGATTCTTTTCCTTCTTTATGTAAAATAAAATTGCTGTCTAATCGTAATTAGGTATCATTTGCCAAGCATTTGCCAGAGTCTAGAAATAAAGCCTAGATTGTGGTAGAAATGTTTTAATAAACTGCACGTTCGGTTAATTTTAGTTTGCATTTAATAAAGCAATAGACTTGTACACCCATCTCTGGTAATCTCCATTGTTCATTCCTTCTATGACCTTTGGGCCATCTCATGCCGGTATATTATCAAGTCAAGTTAGCTTCCCTATTCTGTCAACCCAACTTCTGAGGAGATCTTGATTCCCAGGGACAGAGAGAAGCATCCTCCAAAGTCTTTTCCTACTTTTTCCTTTCCTTATTATCTTATTTTGTGCCTCACTGTTTGACCACATCTTTTTTTCCGCTTTTCCTGACCTTGGCAACTCATTTTTTCTGCTAGACAGTTCATTCAATTCTTGCATCTCATGTTCTGAGGTAGATGTCCTCAAGATGCAGGTTTTATCCACTATTCACTGCTTTCAGCCCATCCATGTTTAATAGCGTTTACTTCTGTTTTTTAATTTCCATACTTCCTCAGAAATACTATGGACTCCGCTGATGCATCTGGGGCTTATTTAGACTACACAAAGAAGAGTTTGTCAGAACAGGTGTCACATTCGCAAGAATCATCTTTTTGCTCTCCTGTAGTTCCTTAATTTCCGTCACTGGAAAACTATCTGTTGCCCTTGTACATTTTAATCTTTCACAACATCATTGTTTATAGCTATCTGGACCAAAAATGCCCATCTACATAATTAAACCAACTGCTTCATGCTGAAATGTTTTTTTTTTCATACAGTGTTTATTATCCTTTCATTTTGGCCCATTGTCACTTCGTGTTTTCTCTTACTTACAACAAATCTTAATGATCCATTTACACTGCTTTTTTTCGGGAAGGCCATATTTGTGAGAAGAGCTGTAACTCATCACAAAATCCACCTCAGCACTGACATAATAGATTATCCCCTTTGCTCTTGAATAGCTACAAAGCATAAACCGTCAGGGCCATCATCACACATTTATCTATTTGCAGATACTCCAATCTTAAGATGGACAAAGGACCAGCAGCAGGAAATTTCAGAAAAAGAACACAGATGTTCAGTCCCAAACCTCGAGTCAATTTTGAGATTCAGAGGATTTGTCTCTTTAATCGAACCAGACCAAAGAGCCACAAAGTCATTCTTAGATTAGGAAATAAAGACTTTTTCAAAAAGGACGAGTGATAACTTGCTCAAGCCGTTCTATATCATCCTAAAGTGAGGCTCACTGAATCATGCATTCATTGCTAACAGCTGCTGTGAACTGATGGTCGTGAGTTTGAATTCCGGCAAGCCCGTGACATTATTTCATACTTCCGAGGTTGAGAAACCGAGTACAATTAAATTAATTAAAAGTAACACCTGTTACCTGACGCACTTAGAAACAGCTAAAACAGTGGTATTAAGAACAATAAAAAACGAATTATAATTTCACAAACACAAGACATATACAAGGCAATGTTGCTTGTGTTCTGCTTAGATTATTTTGAGTATTGTATTCCCTTTGCCTTTTCACTGCATAATACTTTCCTCTCTGAGTCACTCATCAAAAAATCTGTATTGCTTTTCATGTAGTTATTAATCCTATTATTATAAATATAATTAATAGTGGGCCTTGTTAAAGTTCACCTCTCATGCCACCCCCCTCCTTGCACACCTTTTGTCTCAGTGCTAATACATCACCACTGGCTCTGTATGTCATATAAAATAAGAACCTGCAAGCTCTTCTGCACACATTACGTTTTCCCAATTAATTAATACATTTGCACCTTTAAAATTAAAATGGTCAACTGCCCACGTATAAGGCGCTCAGTCACCCTAAGGGTCTTGTCCACACTATGTAAAATGCTAATAATTTAAATGGATATATATTTATTTTGTACCACAGATCAATGGTAGTCAACTAAATCTAAAACTGTGCTCTGATACAGATGCAATCAAAACTCTCTGGTAAAAAACCCTAACGATGATCATGGGATTCTGGAAGATCTACAAAAAAGGTAGTTTTGTGAGCCAAAAATATTGCTTTTCTAACCAGATTGGCACATCATTTAATGCAATCAAGTTTTTTTTCAACCCCTAACACTAATATTTATTTGTAAATCATAAATTACAAATCCAGTGCTGTGTGTTATTTGATTTATGACGTATTAAGCTTGCCTTCGGAGGGGTAAAGTGCATGTTTAATTGACAAATGCAAACTGGTTCAGGTGCTTGATCAATGAATATGTATCATAAATAAATTCAAAATTTGTACCCGTGTTTTGTTTAACACACTGTTGAGTGTAATTGTTATTGCCCTTGGTCACCTGGATGGATGGTTATGTATATGTAAATTACATCATGGTGAATTAAAATGGCCTTTCTGTGGGCTCATCTCATGAGGAGACGTAATAGCAGCATTGTTGGAGTTCTACAGGAGCAACATACATCTAATTTTAGTTGCTCAGTGAGGACCTTTGGATACTCACAGAAAAATGAGTCAGCCTGTTGCGCACCCAGTACTTGGACTATGGGCAATGATTTGCCTGAAGGTACACTGCCTGAACTAAAGCAGAGGTGCGTACAAGGCTGATGAATATGTTTAAATAATTTAAAAACAGCATAAGATGTAGGTTTATGGTAAAAAATATTTGTAGTATTATTTGTATTCATATTACTAAATACTGCCTGTTCTAACGTTTGGTTGGGATTCACTATAATTATACTTTGTGTGAGCAGATTCGTTTTAAATAAAACATTTAAAAGATAACAATTATGACTGTGCTTTCTCCGAACAAGATGGAGTTCTTAATGAATACAATTTACCCTGCAGGAAGTCTCTGGTAGGATCTGATGTTATGTCTATACCGATGTGTGAAGTAAGTCCGTAAGGTGGTTAGCAAGCATCTGCCGGATTTCTCCATGCTGTAGACTAAGCTAGATGCACATGTCTGAGGACACAGAGAAATCTACTCAGGGGAATGAAGTCGGCTTTACACCAGCTCGCTTCAACAGACCCCACACATTCAACTGATGCTACACCGTTCAGGAATAGTTTTGGGCCTAAAGAGAAGAAATCAGAGTTGTACTTGCCCCTGATGTTGACCAGGGTGTATGTGTAAACACATCTTTCACCAAGCAGCGTTATACCATTTTCTCTTTTTTGAGAGATTGCCCTTGACAATGGCTTTGCTTTTATGAAATCGTCAAACCCTAATGTTTGTAAACGAGATACAATCTAAGAACATTGATCAAAGAAGTTTATCGAGAGTTAGCTCCATGCATTAAGAAATTGTCAATAGTTCTTTAAGGGTCGTGAGTTAATTCACATAACTTGACAGAATCCTTCTTGCAAAAAAATGTCCCTCAGCGCTAAAGACTTTAAAAGATATTGCTCAATTTCAAATGCCCCATGGTTAGCAAACATATTGGAGAAGGGAGCTACATGATTGTGTGGAACTTAAACCTGTCCTTGGTGACCAACAGTCAGGCTTCCATCCCATCAGGTGAACAGAGACAACTTTGTCTGATATTGTTCATTATCCTGAAGCATGTGAGTTCAGGGAACTCAGTTCTTTTTATGCTGCTGGCCTTTGCAAAAGACTTTCTTGCGCAAACAAATCTGTTGGACAGGCTAGCAAAGGTGGCAAGGTTAGCTTGGCTGTTTCACGTCAGACCAAAAAGCCAGATTAAAAGTTGGTCATTAAGACAGATATCACCATTATCTCTCCTCTCTCTTTTAACCCCTTCACTGCTAGGCCTTTCCCACCCATGTGCTAAGCCTTTTTTGTCTATTTGGGTAGTTTGCTCTTAAGACCCCATTACTTTTTGTCCATATAAGCTATCCATGCCAAATTAGCGCCCTTTTTTCCAACATCCTGGGGATTCTGAAGGTTTGTGGACTTTTCTGGAGAGGACTGAGAAATTAGCCAAAATACACCAATGTTTTGTTTTTTGGGTAAAAATGGGAAATAAGTTCTGCAGAAGAAAGCGTCTGTTTTTTCACTGCAAACTGCATCGACGAAGGGTTTGTGTGCTAAAATCATCGCTTTCCCATCTTTCAGAAACAGGCAGACTTGAATCGGAAAACCAAAATTTTCAACACAGTTATGGCATTTGACTAGGGCATACCCCATTTTTCCCATTGTTTGTGTTTTCACCCTCCTTCCAGTTAGTGTTATAAATGGGTGCAAAATCAATGGTGAATGCCGAACAACTACACATTTCTAAAAAGTAGACAACATTCTGAATTCAGCAAGGGGTCATTTTTGTAGATTCTTCAAGGTTTTCCTATAGAAAGTACCAGTTGAAATTACAAAACACACTGAAACTGAGTTGAAAAAAAACAGCCATTTGCATCTATGTTTTCATCTGTAACTTTTTCTAACTATGGCAGATTTTTGAAAGCAATATACTTTTATGTCCACTGGACCCTTCTGGTTGCAAATTTATATAGGGCTTGCAGGTTCACCAAGAACATGAGGTACCCAGAGCCAATAACGGAGCTGCACCTCGTAATGGTTTTTCATTGCGTACAGGGTACACAACAATACATTAAGTAAAATATAACAAGTGAAAAACAGGTATGAAGGAAACCTATGTATTTCTGGAACTGCACACAGGATATGGAGTGTAGAAGCAGTGGTTATTTGTACATCTCTGAATTTGTGGGTATCCATACTGCATGTGAATCAAAGGGCATTTCTCAAAATTACTTCTCTCTTACACACTGTCTTACATTTAGAAGGCGCAAATGCAGAGAGAAACAATTGTTTATAACACTTGTTCTGCTATCCTGGGCTCCCCCAAGTCTCCTGATAAAAATGATACTTCTTTGTTTGTGTGGTTACACCTAATGCCCATGACTGGAAAAGGTCCAAAATTCAACATGGATACATCAAATCTTTTTAGGCAAAACTGACCCGCTTTTTGCAAAGCGGTTAGCTGTAGTTTTTGTGCCCTTCCTCAGCCGGCACCTAGGGAAACCTAGCAAACCTGTACATTTTTTAAAACTAGACACCTAGGGAAATCCAAGATGGGTTGATTTGTGTGGCTCTCACCAAGTAGTTTTACCCAGATTCCCCTGCATACCTCAAAATTGATGGAAAGTTCTGGAACTTCCACCCAGCAATACCCCAAGTCTCCCAATTAAAATGGTACCTCACTTGTTTGGGTGGGCCTACTACCCGCAACAGGAAACAGCCTATTACGCAACATGGAATACATCAAATTTTTCCAAGAAAAACGGACTCGTTTTTTGCAAAGTGGGTAGCTGTAGTTTTTGGGCCCTTCCTCAGCCGGCACCTAGGGAAACCTAGCAAACCTGTACATCTTTTAAAACTAGACACCTAGGGAAATCCAAGATGGGTTGATTTGTGTGGCTCTCACCAAGTAGTTTTACCCAGATTCCCCTGCATACCTCAAAATTGATGGAAAGTTCTGGAACTTCCACCCAGCAATACCCCAAGTCTCCCAATTAAAATGGTACCTCACTTGTTTGGGTGGGCCTACTACCCGCAACAGGAAACAGCCTATTACGCAACATGGAATACATCAAATTTTTCCAAGAAAAACGGACTCGTTTTTTGCAAAGTGGGTAGCTGTGGTTTTTGGGCCCTACCTCAGCAGGCACCTAGGGAAACCTAGCAAACCTGTATATTTTTGAAAAATAGACACCTACCAGAATCCACGATGGAGTGACTTGCATGGCTCTCACCACGTTGTTTTATCCACAATCCTATGCAAACCTCAAACTCTGAGTGAAAAAAACACATTTACCTCACATTTCTGTAATGGAAAGTTCTGGAATCTGCACAGAGGTACACACTTCCTTCCACCCAGCATTCTCCTATGTCTCCTGATGAAAATGGGATCTCACTTGTGTGGGCAGGCCTACTGCCCACAACAGGAAATGGCCCAAAATGCAATATTGGCATTTCAAATTTTTCTAAGGAATACTGACCCTTTTATTTTGCAAAGTGGGTGGCTGGAGCCTATGGAATGCTAGCAAAACTGTACACATGGAAAACTGTACACATGGATCTCATCAGAATTTTTTACCTACAATGCCCTGCAAACCTTGCCTGAAATCCCACATTTTTCCTTACATTTCTGTGATGGAAACATCTGGAATCTGCGAGAATCCACAAAATTCCTACCACCCAGCATTGCTCCACTTGTGGCAATAAAAATGCTGTGTCTATTGTGTGACTGGGTCTACTGCCAGTGCCAGAAACTTTTCAAACCAAGGACAATGGGAGCCCTTGAATGGGGCTCCTATTCACATTGGTTGGATCCATTCCTGTAGTTGGCACTAGGCCCAACCACACAAGTGGCACAGTATTTTGATTGTCAGAAGTGGGGCAATGCTGGGTGGTAGGAATTTTGTGAATTCCAAAGTTTTCATCGCAGAAACGTGAGAAAAAATGTGTTTTATGTCAACATTTGAGGTTTGCAGGGCAATGTGGTGTGGGATGGATGTGACACACACTACCCTGGACTTCCCCAGATATCTAGTTTTCAGAACTGTCTGGGTCTGGTAGGTTTTTCCAGGTGGCAGCCTACCCAACCCCAAAACATACAGCTGTTCACAATTTCAAGTGGGATGATATTTGGGATTTAGCAAACTCTCCCGGCCTAATTTGTAAAAACACAAAAACTTAAATATCCTCTTGCTTGCCATGGGGATGAAATGCTTTAGTCCGCAGGGAACAGAAAGACTGTTCCCCTTTTTTAGGAGGGTGGTGGGCGCACAGCCATGCCCATGCTGTGGATCCTCCACTGATACAAATTAAATAGAAAGAAGTGTTTTTCTGCCCCCCTCGTCACCACCCTCCAACCCCGAGTGCAGATTGACCTAAAAATAAGGCCAATCTACCCCCCCCAGGGCTCATCTTAAAAGGAGCAGCCACTGTGAAAGGGACTGGTCCCTTGCAGAAAAATAAATCCCTGGTGATCTAGTGGAGTGGATCCCAGCTTGGGAATCGCCCTCCTTGGACGATCCCCAAACAGGGATCCACTTGAGAAAGATAGCATTGGAAAGGAGAGATTCTCCCCTTTATAATGGTACCTCTCCTGTGTGCTCAGATAGTCCTTCGGGCACAGAAGCAATGGAAGTTCAATGAGCTGATCAGCTAACTTTATTGTCACTGTAATGATGTCAGCGTGCAATGCGCGCCGGTCATCACTGCAGTAAAGGAAAGAAAATGCCTCTGGTGACTGGGGAAGGTCTTCACTCAGCTCCCAAGGTGAAAAATAGGAAAAAAATGAAATCCCTCTGAAGCCTACAGCAGTGGGATTTTGTGGTCATGGGATGAGGACAGAATGGTTCCGTCCTCAGCACACGACCACTGGTGCTCATGACGGAACTATTCTGTCAAGAGCACCAAAGGGGTTAATGGTTACGATGCCACTTCACCAGTTGCTAACTAATTTGGAGATCAGTTTTGAAAACTGCACAGATGACATTCAAATTGTGCCCCACTTGCCTCACAATCCCAAAGTTCATCAGAAGAGAGTTGCCAAAGTGTTTTCTATTATTCACTGATTGGGATGGACCTCTGACTAAAGACACTTAGCTCGAACTATTGCTCACCTTGGGGCCCTCGTGATCTATTCGATGCGCTCTTTTTCTTTGGTCCACCGTAGTGCACCTTTAAAATCAGTGTGCTAGTCAAAGACTGGGAGACTGTGCCCCATTACAGTTAATACACTGCACCAGTGGAGTCACAAACTAGTGTCTTCCTTGGAGGCAGTAAATTAACGAAAGTCAGACCAGCTGTTTGAAGCAGCCGGTTGCCTTTTACTATGAAGGTGGCATCCTGGCCTGCTTTGGAAAAGAGTCAGCGATCACGGGGGGAGCAAAAAGTGAGCGAGCACATATCCCCAATTGCACCCCCTGGTCTCTTAGCGCAATACAAACCCAGCTGTCAGGTTGCAATACTTCGGTCAAAGATGAAGAGAAACATTTTGGGGTGTACTTTAAGGAGCTACTTTCTATGGACTGTCAGGTAAACAATTTTATCATGACATCAAGAAAAATGCAGAGGTAAATCATTTCCAGTCACTGCCAGCTTGACGTGGAATGCTCTTCCCGGGGAACATAGGCAGAAAAAACAGCCTTGACTATTCAGAAAAGTTTTACTAACCCATTGGTATTATTCTTACCACCAAGCACTGCCTAGTCACTCCTAAATGGCTTTTTGCATTATATAAATAAGCTGATTGACTACTGTAACATGAACTGAAGCGCTGACTTTATAGCCTGGAAGTTCTGTAATGTAAGATTTACTGTGGGGTGTGTATTCTGTTTCATATTATTTTTCAGCCTATAAGGCAGTGGTTCCTAATCTTTTTCAAACTGCGGCTCCTTTGAGCTATGGGCCGCTGCTCCCTATTATGTCATTTTTTTTGGATGGGTCGGGGGATGCAAGCCAGGTCTTGGGAGCACTTTCATTTTTCTCCCTGAAAATAACTGGGATAAAGCGGATAAAGGCTTCTGCGACAAGGACTTGTCTTGAGTGTCTTGGGAGTATGCTGTGTCAGTAATCTGCTGCTGCATGCCAGTGCACAACATTTTTGTCATACTCTTTGTGCCTGCCATAGCACTCTCTCCTTGCTGCTGGCAGCAGGTTAAAAAAAATAAAAATAAAGTACATTAGCGTTTTTGATATCGGATCCTGCAGCACCACACTTGGAAGTCCCACACATGACAATAGACTCGATTCAGGCCTCAAGGGGAGAAATACGTTCTCCGGATTCTTTTTTTTAAATCTCCCACTTACCTCTTAAATGTTGGAAGTATGTAATTTCATGACTACCCGCTTTTCCTGAATAGCAGCATGGCAATCTCACATGGGTTACCAGGGGCCACAAATGCACATTACAAAACCTTAACAAGTTTGATTTAATTGCACTATGATTCTTTCTTTTTCATACTAGCGTACAGCTCCGTTCTAAAAATAACATCTTCAGAATGGAGCCGTATGGTAGTATGAAAGAGAAATAATCGCAGTGCAAACAGTGCTTAATTTGAGCCGGTGGTTTCTGCAGTGATTACTTGAACCAGTGGTTTCCAGTGTGGGGCACCAGCACTTATTTTTGAGGGCTGGCACTTAGTTTTCTGCATCAGACATTTAGAGTGAGCAAAAGATATATAGGATACGTGGAGGGAGTGGCTGTAAATGGATTAAAGCGGCCCAAGATGGCTCAGAAATTTAAATGGAGCATCCACTTGTTTCAAAAGAGAACTTTGAGCACCGGCACATATTTATTTACAAATTAAGCACTGGGTTTCCATGAGGCACACTGGCACTTATTTTTAAGGGCAGGCACTTAGTTTTCTACATCAAGCATTTACTGCGAGCAAAAGACACATATGGGAAAGACGAAGGAAGAGAAGGATGGAAAAGCTCCACATTGGGAGGAAGAAGAAAGCTGCAAGAGTAAACTGAAGGGGCAGGGAGAGGCTGTAAATGGATTGAGGAGGCCCAAGATGGCTTTAGAATTATCATTGCCTACTTTTGTTTTTGTTTTTACAAGTTTAGCACCAAGTGGAAACAAATCAAATTTAATGGGTTTTACAATTTACTATGTAACATTGCAGAACACTAACAAGTTTGATTTATTTGCACTGTGATTCTTTCTTTTTCATACTACTGTATGGCTCAGTTCTAAATGTAACTCGTCTTCAGAACAGAGCCGTACAGTAGTATGAAAGAGAAAGAATTGCAGTGCAAATAAATCAAACTTGTTAGGTTTTTGCAATGCTACAAAGTCTATGATAAAACCCATCAACTTTGATTTGTTTCCACTGTAAGTCTTTCTCTTTCATACTATCGTGCAGCTTTGTTAGCTGTACGGCAGTTTGAAAGAGAGACTCACAGTGGAAACCAATTTAACTTGATGGGTTTTACAACGTAGCATTGCAGAAACCTAACACGTTTGATATATTTGCACTGTAAATCGTTCTTTTTCATACTACTGTAAGGCTCCATTCTAAACGTAACCTGTTTTTAGAATGGAGCTGTACGGTAGTATGAAAGAGAAAGCATTTCAATGTTTCCAAGAAGTGTGTGGCACCCCTGGTGAGTTCTGATGGCGCACCGGGGAGCCGCGGCACACACTTTGGGAAACAGTACTATAAGGTGTCTTATTTCATTGAACAAATTAAGTTGTATTCCCTGGATGACTGTGAAAGTAGAATGGCCTCTTGGTGTAATAATGAAAGACAGCTTACATGTGTAACAAACTGGAAGGTTTAGAATTCTTCCAATTTGGTGGCCGTAAGTGTTTACATCTGTATTGGTCTAATGTTGTATTTAAAAAATGGTAGATCTCATGAAGCTGCTGCAGCAGAGATATTCTTTCGATGCATTCTAGATGTTCCTTAATATAATTATACTACTGAAGCATTCCACTACATATAAGATAATAAAATTCTGTACCCCTAAAAGTTAATGTTGGAGGGGATGTCTTCTTGGAACGGGAAGCTAAGTGTTCACACTGTGCAGCTTGAAAACTCAAACGTTTCAAGTATGACAGCGGACAGTGCCATGAGGCAAAAACCATTGGCGATCTACTCTTCATTTTAAATGGCTGCAGATATGATACAACAACAGCCGTGTCACATGTACTTGTGTCTGAATTATTTTATTTTCTTGACTACGATGCCCACTATGTAAGTCATGCAATCTCACTGTTAAGACAGGCTGGTGCAGTGGTGAAACTGCCAGTCAGGGGACTGAAAACAGCAAATTAGTGCAGGTGCTCCGATTTAATGCAGATGGACACTGAACTACTATCCTGAGAAGAATACACTATTGAATGTGCGATTGTGAGGTCCTAGCTGACTGAGGAGGAATCAGCCTTACTTACCAGTGCCCCGAGTACCTGCAGGGTTGTTTCTCAGATTTCATACTGGCAGGATCCCAGTGAGACTGCTGACTATTGTGTAGAAGTGTTGGCTGCAGGGGCTGGTCTACACCGAGGCCATTCTTCCTTTTTTCATTAAATTGTTTAATGGACCAGTGGCTCCAAAATTTGATCTATGGAACCAAACTTCTCAGCCTGGAACTACAAGCCTAGAGCAAGCTTCACACCCCCATGATGTGTTCATAGTTCAAGAACCAGAATACATAAATGGGCATACAGAGGCCTGCAAAGCTGGCCTTGGATTTGCAGTACAAGGTCCTGAATTTGTGGTTCCCTGTCAGTGACCACCAAACCTGGGGCTTCACTAGAAGCAACGACTCCAGGCTCTGGATCCACAAATTGGTGGCAAAATTATTATTTTCAAAATTTTAAAACAGGAGGTCCCATTTTGGCCCGGCCCCCAAGCCCCCACATGTGCCTGGGATCAGGCTGTGAGCAAGTCCCTGCATCCTGTTTAATGGTGGCTACACAGTTTCTCCATACATTATGGACAGTAAATCAGATCATTTTTGTTCAGCGGATCTATCCTTGGATCAGTAGAGTAACGCAAAATGATGGGCCCCCCTGCAGAATGTGAAGACGGGCCTCTTAGTCTCCCATTTCTCACAGATATTCATCAGTCTCAGACTAAGTGAGGCACCCCTGAAGGCTGAGTAGCGCCCCTAAGGGATGTGGGCCCCACTGCTCCACAGGGGATGCAGAGGGCCTGTGTTACGCCTTGGATCCATGATTAAAAAAAGGTGAACAGGAGAAACATCTCCTTTAGTCAATTAGCATTTTTTAAACATATTTGGTCGTGGAGGACTGAAAACAGACCAGATATCTCTAAAATGTAATCCTTCACGTCAATTAGGACATCTTTATAAATGCAAATTTCCCAAAAAGTACTCTACAGTTTTAGACCAAATTATGATGATGATGAGGCAACTTATAATGTCCACAGCTACTCATAAGAGTGACCCGGCTCATACCAACAGATCAGCTCAGTACGCAAAACCAGCCCTAACTCTGCACAAATAGCCCAGGTCTTAAGCTTCTTTTTAAATATTGCAGTATTACTACAACCTCAAAGCTCCAAAGGGAGCTTATTCCATGCCAGAGCACCTTGGTAAGCCAGAGAACTGCCACCGGTCCTGGCACTTCGAATTTGGGGAATGGCAGCTAATAGTTTGTTTGCTGATTCCAGTATTTTCCAAAGGGGTATAAAAATGGAACCAGGCTCTGCGGTAGCCAGCTCCAGACTGGTACAAAGCACCATGTACCAGAACCAGAGCTTTAAACAAAATTATTTTTTTTGATAGGGAGTCAGTGCAGAACACGTAGCTGGAGGCACATTCGTGTTCTGAATGGCAGTTTCAGCCTTAGGCGGGCTGCAGTGTTTTGGATTACTTGGAGTCTATGTAGTTGTTGCTCTGGTAGTCCAAGATACAAGACATTACCATAGTCCAATCTAGCAGTAATCAAGGCCTGGATCACCAACTTTTTTGCTGGAAAAGATAGGAAGTGTAGAAATATTCGCAGGGAGCGCAGTACGCTAATGCACCTTCCCAACTACAGCATCAATTTTATATCTGAAGGATAGCCTGTCATCAAATTTGAATATTAAGTTCTTTACCACAAATTCTTGGCAGCCCGGGAGGGGCTCATCATCCGGCCAAAAGGTTTTCCAGAGTTCTGGCACAGTATTACCAAAAAAACAAAATTTTAGTTTTATCCGCATTGCTCTTAAGCTGGTGGCAAGGGAGCCACTGGAAAATGGTGGACAGACAGCATTTAATTCGCTCCTCAGATAGTTCTTCTCCCTTATCCCAAGAGAACAGCAGCTGTGTGTCATCGGCGTAAGAAAGAGTTTTAGCACCAAGAGCTTCAGCAGTCCAAGCCAAAGACGTACGATACAGGTTAAACAGGGTGTGGCTCAAGGCCAAGCCCTGGTGAAGCCCTGGGAAACTCCAGCCCTTAGTTTACATGGTTTCCACGAATAAGGTGGGATCCATATTTGTTGATTCCGACTGGCGAAGAAGGAGGCAGACCAGCCCATGGCTTATCCTGTCACCCTAACAGCATGGAGACGCTCTAGGAGTCTTGAATGGGTGACAGTGTCAAAGGCGGCCAACAAATCTAACATTATCAGCACTACCCTGCCCCCACCACAATCGAGGGTGCACTTGATGTATTTTGCCACCTTCACTAGTGCAGTCTTTGAGCTAAAACCAGACCTAAAGCCCGATTGGCTTGGATGCAATAGGCTGTAAGCATCCAGGTACTCTGAGGGCTGATGTTTCACATGCTTTTCCAGGATCTTAGCGATGGCTGTGAGAAGGGAGCTAGGCCTATAATTAGAGGGGCTGCAAGGATCAGCATAAGGATTTAATCAAATAATTATCAGTCCAGACCATAGGTATATGGCCTTCAACTAGTAATGGTCAATTGGAGAATACTTCATCTATTATGTGTCTCGCCTGGTGTGTAGGTTTGAATATAGATTGGCTGAGATCCAAAGGAACCATAATACCTCTAAGCTCTCTTGTCATACTGCCTTCCATTTTGTCCATGTGTATATTTAGGTCTCCTAGGAGTAAGAAATACGCGTATCTCACTACTAAATGAGTTACTGCTGTCTCTAGAGATTTAATGTAAGGCCTCTCTGGTCCCGGTGGTCTATAGATTAGCAAACCTGCGACCAATTGTTGATGGGAGAGAGTGATGCAGAAACCCATTGCCTCTGCTTCAACCAGGCCCTCAATATCAAACGTTTGGCATTCCCTGGCTTCCTTTAAGACCAGAGCTAATCCTCCTCCTTTTCCAGTGGGACTGCCTTTTTTTATATATATTAAAACCCTTAGGATGGCCGTGTGAAAGGCCATGTACAAAGTATCAGAAAGCCATGTTTCAGTCAACAAAAGTGAGTCTAAAGACTCTCCTTCTAATAGATCAAAAATGTGGCCAGTGGTTTTTGGCAGTGAGCATGCACTAATTAGCATTGCTGAAAACCGCATCCAACCCTCCTTGTGTATTCTGATAGGCTCATCTTCTTTCAGAATTGGAGAAGTAGACAGATGAAAGTTACACACAGGACAAGTATAATAGAGCAGAGATTAGAAATGGAAGAGCCAGACATTTAGCAGCTGGAGCAAGACTACATATGGAAAGAATGAAATATACATTACATGAGAACAGTTTTACATTCATTTCAATTTTCTTGTAAATCTGTGTAGCCAATTTGTCCGTACCAAAGAGCAACGTATGATATGGCAATTAAAAGAAGGAATGGCACTTGTCGACCTACCCTTTTCCTTGGGCCCGCTTGACGGATATGCACGGATATGCACAATGCTTGGCATAAAGAACCCAAAGTAGATATACTTTTCTTGGTAACTGTTGAGCAGATTTACGACATAGCACCAAAGTCAATAAGAAGACAATAAATGTGTTTCCTATAAAAACTCTGACTTAACAATAAACTTCCAACCTTGGTCCTGGATTCTGCTCAACATCCTATGATCCTGGGCAAATCACTTCTTTTTACAGTGCCTATAAAATGTGTAATGTAATCTGCTGCTTATGTAAAACTCTCTAATGCCTTTGGGTCATAAAACTGCAATATAAAACTGGAAAATAGACTCACTTTCACTGTTTGTAAACAAAAAGAAAACACTGAAATTCACCAGTTATTTTACTAAGCTAACTATAATTTGCACCCCCCCATACACAGCTTATGATTTAACATACTACATCAATCATGACTTGTTAAATTACATAATTGATGGCATAACTGCTAACACCATAGTCATTTACAGCCTAAAGTTACTGAGGATACATGTGGGTCCTTAGCACAGAAATAGCGTAAACCCTAGAGACAGTCATGATTGTGCATTTTGAAAGTTAAGTTGCGCACCATTTACAAATTATTAAAGTATGTTGGTGCAATTATTACTCCCTGTTAAATAAGATAAAGATGTTTATAAGGCGTGGATGTTTATTTCCATAATTGTCATAAAGGTTTTGAGGTTTTGGAGATTGTTGAATAGTGTTAAGTGTAGGGGGTGTCTTACTTAGAGGTGGTTAATCCCGGACTGGTGTTGAAAGCCTGGGTAAAAGGATTTACGCTTCTATGTCCATCTCAGAAACATGTGTAGTGTATTTTACTAAACTAAGGAGTGCAGTCCTGGAAGAAAGTGTCTTAACAGTAGCAAATATATACACCCGTCAACTCCTTGACTTAAAATTGGGGGTCATGAGAAGTATTTAAGATGATAATCACATTAAGGTAAACAGAAAATGTCCACACCTTTTGTGTGTTGAACCATCTCAAGGCCACAAACCCTTTAAAATGGTGTCTCAAATACTGTATGAAGTCATGAGAAGTATTCTACTGGGTAATCCCATTAATGTGAATAGAATATTGTCCACACCAGTAGTGTACTGAATTACCTCAAGGCCACAAAACTTACAGGACAATGTGATATCATCAATGTCATTTAACGTCATAAGCACTGCATGGCGGTGATGCAAGTTACTGAAATTCACCAGTTATTGTTTCATGCCATACCCTATGTTTTTTTGTTTTAGACAATAGTTTTTAAATTGTTACAACGCTTTTTGATTGAAAGTTTTTCAGTGATTTTCTAGGGTTTTTTATTGTGAGTGAAAACCATAGTACTGCACCTCATTATAACCTCACTTTAACGTTTGTTTTTTTCCCAATGAGTAAGAGTGTTTTTTAATGTAAAAAACATCTTATTGTCAGAACTAATTATAACATCACTTTAACCTTTGGCTAGTGGATTTTTTTTATATATCATATTTACCCATAAGTGCGCCCGTCCCCCACCTCGCACTGTCGCCGGCTAGAGATCCTGGCTTGTGGTCAGGCCCTTTACTAACCAAATGTGGGTAGCCAAACCCTTTTTGCTGGCCAACCTTCTTGCCAAGCAACCCTCCAACCCCAAGACAACCCACCCCACATTTTAAATTTATTTTTACATTTTTTGCACACTACCACCTTACTCCTATGGCACGATGCACGTGACACACTCCAAGGTACAAAGGGACAATGCAAGCTTCATTTTTTGATGTGGTTAAACATGAGCGCCAGTTTGAGTCCTAAGGCAGCTCCTGACAGGAGGCCAAGCTTGGTCCTGTGGCACAATTGTTTTTGAATGTTGGCACAATGGTGGGTCTTACAGGGACTCCCACCCCTCCACACAAGGGCTAGGAGATCCAGGGTACTCATACTCTGCCCAATTCTGCCTTATCTTCTTCTTAAACTGAGGACACAGGGACACAGTTTTTGAGAACCTGAAATCCTGGCTGCAACATTTCTGTTGATGTTGCTGCCACCCAATTAGATCACTTGTTAGCGCAGGACTAGCACTGACCCTGCAGTACCTAAGGGGCCTACGGGGAAAAAAACATCTTGACTAATCAGATTGCTTTATTTTTTTAATTTGCGATACAGTGGGAGTACCACGGTACTCTTGCAGGATCAACTGTCCCAATATAACTATATTTTGAAGCATAATTTCTCAAAAAAGGTTGAAAAGTTTTACAACAAATCACAAAAGCGCACTTTCTGAATAAAGATCTATCTTTCCGGCAACTTTAGTGCAATTTTGTTGAGCTATTTCTTTCTGTATCGGTTGCTTAAATTCCCATGGGAATTAGCATGAGGAAAATGTGTCCTCCCCCTCCCCCCCCTCTGGTTTTCTCAGCCCCTACTTACTGGATCACCCCCAAAACTTTCCAGATAGGGGCCGAGGTGGAAGAACTTTGTTTGGAAGGTTTCCTGAAGATTCATCAAGTGGTGCCAAAGTTATTAGCAAAACTATACAACTAAGCATGACTACACACTGGTTACCATCACTGTGTAATACACACATGTAAATATATATGTGTGCCTATATATCTATATATATATATATAGATTTTTAGGCACATACACATTTACACACACATGGTTTTTCATTGCTTAACATTCTTGGATGGACAATAAATTTAGACTGTCAAAAGGAAAACAAATTTAGACAGTTCCTATTGAAGTAGGTAACATTATTAGTTGACTTAATTTCTAAATGTGCTGTCAAACCTAAACTGTGAAAAAACAGAGCATTTAGTGTGACACAAGACAGTACAGCAGGCAAACAAAAAACATAAGTGAAAGCATGCCCTGTCTCCCTTGTACCCATTGCCGAGGCTCCAACTGTGTTTTCAGCAGCGGTTTAAGCACTGGGCTTTGTGGCTCAACGGGCAGCACCTCGGATATCTAAGGGGAAGATGCACATTTTAGCTGTTGCTGTGAGGGAAAGAAAACACAAACAGAAAAAAGGATACTTTTAACAGGGCCAAAGAACAAAAAAAGCAAATAACATTTCTAAAAATCTCAGCAGGAGGGATGGAAGAAGTGATTTATTTTCAGAAACGCAAACAAATCCACTATTTCTGAGATTTACTTACGTTCCCAGACAGAAAAACAGGCATTTGCAATGCAATAGGTTTTGCATTTGTGAGAGTCTGAGCTATTTTCGTTGCAAATCATAATGTTTTTACCTATGTGTTTTGTTTTGTAGTGTTGTGGATGAATGTGGTGTGTAGTGGAATTATGTGTGTTGCATTGGAATTGTCAGTTGTTAATTTGTGTGTTGTTGAATTGTGTGTTGTACAGTGTATTTGTGCTGAATAGATAGTGGTGAGAGCTGCAGAGACTAGATAGAAAAAAGAATGAGAGGGATAAGTAGTTTGTGCAGGTAGTGGTTATTGACAGAGACAGAAGCGCAAAAATAGTGTGTGAGAAAGAGAGAAAGAAGCGGAGAGCAGGCCACATATGCCTAAAGAGGGACCTTTATGTATGCAGAAGACACCCTAAAAGGAGAATAGTGTGTGTTTGAGGGATGGAAACTTTGAAAAGCACAGGAAAGAAACTGTGCGAAGATCTGTAGTTAACTATATTGGTGAGGCAGGGATAGTGTGTAAAGAGAGCGAGATATATGGGTATGGCATTGGTAATTGCAATAGGTTTCACCTATGTAATTATTAATAAGATTGTTTTTAATGTAAGTTGTAGCATTGTGAGCAGTTGTGCAATTTAATCAAAATGCTTTAAAAAAGCTTTCGCAAGGCCAACAGGTCTTGCCTATGTGAGAGTTATTGACTTAGCTAATGTATTTAGCAATGTTGCAAATGGCCGAAAGTAATGTAAGAAAGCTGTATGACACAGCCAGCACAGTTCGTGTTATAGCGTGTTTTTTAAATTTTCTGCTATGCTGCATTGAAGCTAGCGCTTCTGTATTAAATGGCTAACAAAACATTTACAAACCTGATTGATCTTGCATAGGTGAGATCTATTGGCTTTGCCAATGCCTGGTATGAAATGCCATATGGTAATTTATAAGTATTCATATAGTGTTTACAACGGCTGAAATGCTAAGGTTGTAGAATGGAGAATGCCCTTGCCAAGGTGTTAGTGTGTCCACATTCAGAAAGATTTTAGGGCCATACAAAAACTGTGAAAATATGCTATATAAATGTGCTGAATATAACATAAGATGTAGGTAGACAGAAAAGTCCAACAGGTTACAGCTTTTATTACAGTGATATGTTAGGCTATATGTTACTTTGGCTGCAATAGTTACAAAAGAACCAAAAAAAAAGCAATGCTTGCTAGTAGTAAAATATAGCAACAATCTGTGTTCAGTTGGTTTCCTAGAGCATTTGGCCCCTGTGCTACTGCACTGCTTGTTTAGTAGCAACATACAGCAATAATCTGGGTTCAGTGACTTTGTGGAGCTTTTGGCCCATGTGCCACTGTACCTGCTGCACCATTCAAATCATGGCCCTGGTGCCTGCAAGGTAACTGCATTTTTAAATGCTTCTTTAGTAGTAAAATACAGTAATAAACAGTGTTCAGCGGGTTTCCTGGAGATTTTGGCCCCTGTGCCACTGCACCATGCAACAGGGTCGTCCAGGGGGCTGCCTTGGTGACCGTTCATGAAGATGAAACCGAAGCTGAACCTCTTGAAATGCCCGATGCCCTGCAGCATGGCTCCCGGGTCCTGCTCCTTTGGCTGGCTGTACCTCAGATGAGGAGAACGAGGAACCTCCAGCAACTGTAGACTGAGAGAGGGGGCCACTTTAAGGGGGGCAGTGACAAAGTGACCTAGCCGTGATTGCTGAAGGAAGGGTGGCCGCACTGTGAGAGGATTCTGTAGTACAGCTGGCTGTACCTCCTCCGAGGAGAATGAGACATGATGAGCTTTAAAATAGCAAAGTGACCCTGCCACGATTGCTAAATAAGAGTACCGAAAATAGAAGAGAAGGAGCAGGACAGAGGATGTTGCGTAATGGCCTGAACTGGCCACCTTGGAGCTGGAGTGCCGAGTTTGAGTCTTGGTATGGTAATGGTATGACCTTTTGGAACAAAATGCAGTGCATGGCTGTTCGGCAATGAAGTTCATAACATTACCACTAAAATGCATGGCCATTTCGGGATGCCTAATAAGACAACAAAACAAAAGCAGTGCAGGGCTGTTCATCAGACGGAGTTCCAAACACAACCAGTAAAGAAGCAGACAAGTAACCAACGGACAAATTAGTGCATGGAAACAACAGATAACAACGATAGTGGAACAATACAAGTAGTTAGTCCCTGCTCCAGGGGAGGGAGCAAATGAGCACAAGCCGGGACTAAAAAGATAAATTATCGAATGGCAAAGAAGCCTTTTTCAAGGACACACCAAATAACAATTAAAACACTACTGGGCCTGATAAAAGCCCATGAACCGATTATAGCATGTCTTGAAGAGGCAGCGCATGCGCTGCATAGGCTTGACCTAAAAACTGTGCGATTGCTAGCCTTCTGTTCAGGAATTTTCATTGACTGCCCCCACCAATCAGAAAGAGCATCTGTGGTTAGACCATTCTGATTGCCTGTTCTGAAGTCATTCAGAATAACAAGTGAGATATACTCCTCTCCAGGCATTTTGCATTCAAGGTAGGTATGGGAAACCCAAAGTTTCAGCATTTCCTGAACTCAAACATGGTATCTGCCCTTTTCTCTATTGCGAACATAGAGTTGATACTGACAATTTTTGTAACCAAACGTTGCATGCAAACAAAACAAGCATTGGCAAAAGCCAATGGGTCTCTACTATGCAAGATATATTGGCTTTGTCATTATTGTTTTAGGCAAACTGTACAGCAGCACAGCTAATGCGTGGCATGGCTGAAAGAAAAAAAAAAGTGATATGATGCAATCAATGTTGGCTACGTCATAATGTTTTTCTTTTTTTACTTTCAACCATGATGTGTATATTATAGATGAAAAACACATTGACAAAGTATGTGAGAGCTATTTAGCTTTATCAATGTTTTCTTTGAGGTGGGACAGGATTGCCAAAGGGGGGCATGCAGCAATGATGGACAGGTTGGGAGAGGCAAGCACAAGCTGTCAGGGTGTCAGAGCTTAAATGTAAACAAAATGATAATGTTTTGAAAAAAAAAGTACTACCAGAGGATTCTCAGTGGGCTTTGAGAAAGAAAACGCACATCCTTGCAAACAAGGGTGAGTTCCTGAAAAGAGAGTTCACTGAACTAGAGGACAGAAATAGATGAGAAACCTTAGAATGTTCGGCTTACCGGAAAATTCCAAATCAACCGCTAAGGGATCAAATACTGAGTCTGAGTTATATCTTGGCAGAGAGGGAACTGTCATAATAGCGACGGATTTCCCTCCTGACAAGCTTTAAATGCAGGTGGACCGTAGTTTGACAAAGGTGGAGACTACTCAGAGGCAAAAACGACTCCATCTCTGCTGTGGTCAAACTTCTCCGATGGAGTAAGGGCCGTTTTTTATATGTCCGCCCACCTAATTCAGCTGGACAAACATATAGCTATTTTCCAATGCCCGTCACCACCAGGAAAAAACAGGCGGTAATCGGCATTGAAAAGTTCTCAATGCCCCCTCACCACAGAAGGAAACTCCCATGGTGGGCGGGCATTGTTTTTTTAATTTCAAAACGAAAATCCAACTTTGGGAATATCTTTTGAAAATTAAAAACTCGGTATGCTTGCCATAAGGCTCCATCATGTTGACGGGCCTGTACAGCAAAATTACAATTCATTGACAGGAACTGTTGTAATGGCAGCTCCTGTCACTGCTAGAAATGTCCACTGGCCCAGAGGATATTTCTAAATCTGGCAGGTGGTAGTTCCATCAGTGCAATGGAGTATTTTAAGCAATATTCCAGTGGGAGGATCTGATCTATTCCCATCGATCCTTGGGTGGTATAATCCTTACCTGCCTATCCTTAACAAAATCAAAACTTTCCTTATTTGTTTGCTAGGAAATGTTATATTCTATATCAGGACCATGGGAACCACTAGAAATGCTTCTTCCGAAGTAAGTTTAAAATAGAAAGTCTTGAAAGTTGATTATGATGACCAGTTTGTAGTTTTCATAATATCATCAAGGCACTATCCAAGGGTAAATGTGTTAGAAGCCATGAACTTCTAGCCCAGTGTGCTGCAAAACTTGACATATGTACCCCTGCTCCCTGCGTGATCCACTGTACCCACCTTGGGACTTCGGAGAAAAACTGCCTCGAAACGCTCCCTCAAACCAATAATCAGTTGCCTTTCTTCTGCAGGTCTCAAATCTGCTGTCATTTCTTCGCAAGCTTTAATACAGCTGACTATACACAGTTTAGGTTTTCCCCAAAAGCTGGGTAGGAAAAGGATTGTATATTCGTTTTGGTTGTTCTGCTGATAGTAAAGGTGAGCCCCATCCGAAGCAGGCATATGCCCAACATGTTCAATACCCTGGCATCAGCTATGCGCCTGCAAGACATCATGTATCACATCATCGCCAGTTTAACTGAGAACTCCTTCCGAGATACGAACTCATTGTCCTGCCATGAAAGTAAAAGGTTGAAAACTTTATTAACAATAAAGAGACAGAAGTGTCTAGGCTTAGGGCATTAAGAGAGCCGGATATCCCTTATAAGCCTACAGACCCAGGGGTGTGTACTCCCACAATCGGGTTGTTCACGGGAAGGTGTCTCACATACACAGATGATTTGAAAATGTTATATGTATATATATATATATATATATATATATATATATATATATATATATATATATATATATGTATTATATTTATTCCAAGCAATTCTTTATCAGTGCTGACAAAAAATTCAGGACATGAACAATTCCTGACCCCACTGTATCCAACTGTCTCTCCTCACAGCAATATACCTATCCCCTCCATTCAGACCCATATCTTTTTGCAGTGTTGTCTGCCAAGGCCTGCTGAACGAGTCCTTCAGCACTAGCTGAAAGGCCCTAGACCATTCAGTGTTCCCTGTAATACCCCACACCACTAGTCTCAGAAAGCTTCCCAGGACCAAAGGGTGCAATTGCCCATGCCAATCTATCAGAATGTTCAGAAGAAGGGGGAAGAACTGCTGGAAAATCCCACAATATCTCCAGCAACAGCGGAAACAACGACTGCCATCTCCAAATGGGAGTCACCATAATCAGACTGAATACCTGACGTCTTATTTGGACCAGCACCTTAGCAATGAGGGTGAATGGGGAGGAAGGCATACCTCTGAGCCCCACTCCATTCCTGTGAGAAAGCATCCACTGTTCTTGCCCCTGGACCTAGTCTCCAACTGAAATACTCTGGTGTTGGACTGTTCAATCTGAACATAAAAAGATCCAATTTCAGGGATCCTTCCTCTGCATCACTGCCTTCATGGTTTAGTATCCAGTCACTTACATTTTGGATTAATATGGAATTTGAATCTGCATTCTGACCTTGCAGGTACTCTAATGAAACTGAAAGTTGCTTCTCTAGGTAGAAGTAAAAAATCTTTTGCCAATTCCGCCAGAAGGAACTTGGGCCTCCCAATCGACTGATGTACTTCACTACGAACATGTTGTACATCTTTAGGACTACACAACATGACGCTTTCTCATTCATTAAAGACCTGGTTACAAATGATCCTGTCAGTAACTCCAAACAGTTGATGTGAAGTTCACATCTCGATTTCCCCCCCAAACTGCTCCCTCGCCTACCAACTGCCATCTGATTTCATCAGCATGTCTGTATAAGAGAGAAAGATTGCCCTTCCCTATCGGAATACATATGATCCAGCCTCCACTGGATCTCTGTATTAACCTAATCTACAAACCAAGGTGCACTGTTCCGAAATTTGAGGCTCCACTCAACCAATCTGGGTGGGAGACTCCAGTCCTCACAAGCACAAGCTTATTAGGAACAAAAGCCCTCATTCCCCATTAGGTGACATGCTTCATCATCGGGCCATGCTCCTCGCAGGCCAGCACTGCAATGCCTGACGGGCCCCGTCAAGAGGTCTCTTTGCCAGAGATCTTTTTTTAAGAGAACGCCAGTGGTGAATGGATGTTTGAGGAACTGCAACAAGTGTGCTAAAATTGACTATGGGTGTCAAAAAGACAATCTTTACTATGACCGGACACCAATGTCAAGATTAAAAACAGAAAAGGAAAGGCAACAGATTGTAAGGGTCCGGTTCCCTATAAAAGTGAAGACGTGTGTACCTAACACCTCAACTGTTGATGTATGTACGGGAAGACTGTGTGGGTATTCCCTGCACTACAGAACCCTCTGTCAACTTGTTTCTGGCTAATATCGTCACAGGGATCTAGTGCGAGTCATCATGGCCTAACATATAATCCCCAACCCTTACTATGAGAGTAAGAATAGTTTTTATCAACTAGATAAATGAAACCTAAAACTCCTAATAGGATATGGCTCACTGGAATGTAGGGACCTGAATAAAAAGACAAATAATAGAATAGTATTTAGTGGACACACTTTTTTCTTTTAAAACAAGTGCATCGTGTACAAGTAAACACTGCAAGCCAAACTCGTGCTGTATACAAACATGCAAAAAACATTGATATACACACCGACAGTCATTCTTACCCACTTAGATTCAAGTACAAGCTGCTTGTGGATATCATGGACAGTCATTCTTACCCTCTTAGATTCAAGTACAAGCTGCTTGGGGATCTCACGGACGCCAGCTGCTCCTCCAATAAAGTAATCTACCCAAAATAAGAGTAACCAAAGCAGAGCAGAGCATTAACGGTCTCAGGTTAATCCTAGGATCAGAGAACCCTAATATCAAACTAAAAGTATATTCAGTGAAATACTGGTTAGGTTAGTAGCATAAGCTGACAGCAACGTGTCTTAAACAGATGTTTTCAAGGTGACATCCGTTTAAGATGCATCAGTTTGGCATTAGGATTTGCTGTTGAGAGGTACCCACACCAACAGGCTCGCTTTACTTCATTGAGGGGGTCATTACAAGCTTGGCGGGCGGCTACCGCCGCCCGCCAAGCAGTAACCGCCGTGCGGCTGCCAATGCGGCCGCACTCCCGCGGACCCCATTACGACATCCCCGCTGGGCCGGCGGGCGCAAACCAAGTTTACGGCCGCCGGCCCAGCGGGGATGAGGCCGCAACATAGGAGCCGGCTCCTAATGGAGCCGGCGGTGTTGCGGCCGTGCGACGGGTGCAGTAGCACCCGTCGCGCTTTTCACTGTCTGCTATGCAGACAGTGAAAAGCTGCCCGGGGCCATGTTAGGGGGCCCCTGCACTGCCCATGCCAGTGGCTTGGGCAGTGCAGGGGCCCCCAGGGGCCCAAGGACACCCCTTACCGCCAGCCTCTTCCTGGCGGTGCAAACCGCCAGAAACAGGCTGGCGGTAGGGGGGGGGTCATAATCCCCAGGGCAGCACTGCTTGCAGCGCTGCCCTGGCGGATTATCACCGCCGGGGCTAAAACGGCGGGAAACCGCCGGCCCCGGCAGTGTGACCGCGGCGCTACCGCTGCGGTCGTAATACGGGTCTCCGTACCGCAAGCCTGTTGGCGGTACGGACGCCACATTACCCCTGGCGGTCTCTGACCGCCAGGGTCGTAATGACCCCCTAAGTCTCCTTGTATGTTACTAGTTTTAGTGATAGATTTACAGCTAGCGAATGAGTTAGGATGAACCTGAGAGATTAATGCTTTGCTCTGCTTTGGTTCAGTGGCGACATTTAAAAGTGGTGGGGCATAAAAGTTAGGTATGACTTTTATGTAGCAAGAAAAGCAAGCAAGCTTAATGGACAAACATGGGGTACAAGGTGAGTCCTCCCCCCAAGAGAAAATTGAAAAAAGATTGACAAATGCTGCATTTGAAAGCAAAAGAATTTAGTGAGAAAGCAAGGTTTGTAAAGCAGTGGGGACGTATAGTCTTGAAATACTAAACACATTAAAAACAGCCTCAGTAATACGTTCAACAGTTACTTTAATGTGAAAATTGTACAGCGCAACAACTTCAGGCCCTTTAAAGAGAGTGCTTGCCAAGTGTCTTGTACTGCATGCAGCATCAACTTTTGAAGAAAATGCTCCAACCGGCCATCAGGCAGCACCCACAGCTGCTGACTGCAATCAATCATACAGAAATATGTGCAGACAGATCTTTAAGTGGGATGAAAAAAGCGGGGGCTCTCTAAAAGGGAACATGTAAAATACATTTCTGTAATTCCCATATGTGCTACCAGGCCTGTATTTTGGTTTCTCTCTGAGATGTTACTGCATCCAGAAACATAACACAACACGTGACATACACATAAAACCTGTCATTACTATTGGCTTTGTCAATGGCTGTTAGCTGTTTAAGATAAATGATTAACAACAATGATTAGTTGTAAATAGTTAGCATTGGAAATGTTTCAATTCTGAAACTGCGAGACTGTGAATTAAATATTATTGAGGCCTATGGAAGGAGTATCGCCTTCAGTTATGTGTGCTTTACGTTCGATATATTTGCCCTTTTTCCTCTTTCCATCTCATCCATCTGCATATTTTCAACCTCCTCTCTTTCCTCTTCAGCACCCTCTTTTCCCTCTCCCTCAAATGCACTCCCTCACATATCCCTCATTTTGCCACCACAAACATACACTGCACTCATTCACATTTAAGTACTTTATTTAATTTTGCTTTTGCATTCTAAATATTTTGACCTCTACGCAACCCTTCACGCAACTGGAATACATGACCATTGTACTGTGTGCTCTGCAGAGAGATCAACCCACTGTTAGGCACTTTGCTTTGCCTTCCGCCTCAGCACTCTCAATCAAAACCCCTCATAAACACCTGGCACGAGTCAAAGTATGCACTATGCAAGAGTAATACAATACACAGAAATACAGCATGATGAAACAGCTAACTATCTTGGGGAATGACAAAACATGTGAAATAAGGGGAACTAAATGGCTGACACACATTTTAACATTCATTGTTCGCATATCAATCCATGTTTGTGACATTAATGTTAAGAGTATGAAGATAGGGCCAGTTTTAACACCATACAGCAGATAACTGCATTTACTGTAAGCATGTATTTCTTCCTTTGCGCTTGACTTGGATATTTGGATCCATTTTGCAAGATAGCAAGAACCCTGCTCGTCTTTTGGAACAGTTTCACTAGAAACAAATACAGTAGCTTCACTTCTAAAGGAGCGAGCGATCTGCAGTTAGGGCTCGGAGTGTCGCAAGGGGATGTTAGCTTGACAAGGGGTCCCAATACAATAAAAATAACATAAGATTAGCATTATAAACTTACCATTGCCGAAGACAATGCACTAAATCACAATACTTGTAACCGATCCTACTGAATGACGAATTTTTCAAGGGTGGGATCTATGCCTGTTAATGACAGATGGCTGCCTTCACGCAGGGATGAAGACTCCACCGCCCAAAATCAGGACGCTAAAAGTGTCTGTGGCCTATAGTGGATACTGCCATAGACCACAATGGAAATGAAGGGCTTTAGAGCACTCAGCCCAGCGTTGTGCGTCACAGTGTAAAAAGTTGATTTACTGCCTGGCTTTAATCTCATGCTTCAAAGCGAGGCGGGCAGACAGCCCAGACTTAAGTGCAGCGATATGTTTGGCGATACGATTGTATCTCTAAACAAATCGATCTATTTAATATTTTTTATATAAATGTGTAGGAATTTCAGAGGGGAGTCCCCGCAGCCCTAAAAGAGGAACTGCGCCTGCTTTGGTTACATAACCAATTTTAGCACACTTCTTTCAGTTCCTCACACAGCAATTCACCACCAGCATTCTCTTTAAAAAAATCTCTGGTAAAGGGCCCTCTCGAAGGGCCCATCAGGTATTGCTGTGCTGTCTGACGAGGAGCATGGCTCGATGATGAAGCATGTCACCTAATGGAGATAGAGGGCTATTGCTCCTAATAAGCTAGCCCTTGTGGGGACCGTAGAGTCCAACCCAAATTGGTTGAGTGCAGCCTCAAATTTCTCAACAGTGTACCTTGGTTTGTAGATTAGGTTTACCTTGGGAGTTAGTGCACTGGACCGTATTATTCTCCCTAATTTTTTGCCCTCCTTTCTCTCTCTGTGTTAACCTTCTGAAACAGTTGTATCCTCTCCAAATACTTCATGCCCCTTTTAAGATGAGATACCTTCAACCTCCGATGGGCACTGCAGTGAACAGGGCATGGAAAATGAATGGAATTAAACACTCCACTATCCCAAATACCCTGGCCAGTCACCTAAGGCACACTATCTCTCTTCTGAAAACCTTCCTCAAATCCTTTATGATTTCAGCCATCTTCTTCACAGAATGGCTGATGCTGGCAACCACGGAGTCTTGTGAAGCCCAGAAAAGTCAAGGATCACTTCACAATTAGGCCTGACGTCAGATTTATTACGGACCCCAGGTCCTCAAGTAATGCAATAGCCGAGTTCAAATTGTACTTAATTGTGTGGGCGCTGATCCATGAGCAAGATGCCATCCAGGTAAACAATTAACCTGATGCCTTTCATCCTCAAGTATTCCACCGCCAGTTGGAGGAAGTTGTTGAAGCACCACTGAGCAGATTACAGTCCAAATGGAACAAACAGAAACTCCTATAGCCGTTCGCTCAACATGAGTTGAAAAAAAACATGTGGAGCAAAGATGGGAACAGCCAGGTAGGCATCCTTCAGGTTCAGCCTGGCTATCCAGTTCCTGGGAAGAGTACATTCCACAACAGATGAATGCCCTTTATCTTAAAATGGCAGGTTATCAGCCATTTGTTGAACTTCCTCAAATTTATAGCAGGTCTATACACTTCATCTTTTATCTCTACTAAATAGATATGGCTCAAACAATTTCAGGGGCAATACTCATCTGCCAATAGCTCCTTTGTTCTCCATTTCTGGTTTCTCCCTATCTATAAGGCACATTTCCTTGTTTAGGTGTATGGTTTCACCGCCTGTACTAAAGGGACCTGTGAAATTCTATGTGAAACACCTGCACTGTTTCTAGAAGCCCTGGGTCCTAGGTAATCTCTCTCCATTTTTCCTTGAACACATTTAGTTCCCTTTCCAGTCATGAATCGGAAAATGGATAACCTTCACCTATATATCCTCCTCCCATCCTCTACTGCTTCTGCCACTGGCGTAACCTCCTGATGGGAAGATAGTTCTGGACTGGCGACCATCTTCCCATTCATTATTTTGTCCAGATTGTCCTCTTTGCAGGCCTTGATGAAAGTGACACAGTGCTTCTCACAAGTAGTTCCTATTGGCACTACTTCTGATGCATTGCAAATATAATTATTTCGAGTTTAAGGTTATTACAAACTATTCATTCACTTTCTTTGTTTTATAGATGGTACTGTTCTTACCTTGGCTTCCACCTCACTGAGCTGTTGTAATTCAGGAGTGTTGGGGGCTGGTGGCATGCCCAGAGCCTGTCGAATTAGCTGCAGTTCTTTGTGGACAACATCATTTTTCTCCTCTGATTGTTTGGGTCGAGTGTTCTGTCTACTGTTCAGGAGCCTGGCAGCTTGCAGTTCTGAACACAGAAAGGCTCAAGAGAGAATGCACTGTGAAACCCTTTATGCAAACAGTTGGAGAGCTTGCATTACTGCATTAAGTTAGTTTATACAGTGCTAAAGTGCAGGAAGGAATATTTATTGGCTTAATTCACTGTCAGTGTACTCACAAACAACATTGGGTCTATGCCCACTGCAGATAAAGGTTCATGTGCCCAGTCATTCGAGTGATGCTCATTCAGAGACCCAGAATATATTTGGTTATTAATGTTAAAGGAATATTTTTAAGGATCTCCCAAGGCATCAAGCCAAAGAGCTGGGATAAAGGAAACAATACCGAGCTCAAGAGTCAAACATTACATAACTCGGGGTATGGACCTGCTACAGCACACATCCTCACAAGACCATAAAATGAAATCTTTACACGTGTGAACAGCCAACACAACATAAAACCCACCTGGCTGTGGGGGTTGACATAGACTGTGTATTTAAACAATCAGCAAACAGCAAACAGCAACCGGGGCCATATGGGTAGAGACCCAGCGCTACGTTCCACCTAATTACTAGTACATCATACTAACTGAATCCTCCAAATACAAGAATGTCTTTAAATAACACATTTTTGGTGTTTATCCTGGGCAAGTTCTTTTCCACAAGCTGATATAGATGCATTGGAGCCCCAAGGTTACAATAAAGAAAGGGCAGTGGTTTTCTAAGGGGGAGAACTACAACTCTTTGAGACATTCAAAGTTAAACCCACAGTGGTCAAGTTGTAAACATAGACACATTAGTAAGAAAGCTACAGTATGAAGTAACAAGTCTCACCAAGATTATCATATGCAGTATGCTCCACGTTAGTGTATGTGTTAATGCAAACCAGCCTGTAAAATAATCTGAAAGACTTTAAAAGTAGGAACTTGTATCTGACTACCTTTTAAGGGCTTCAACATCTATGTTGAAGTTACTTGCACATAGTAAGGAATAACAATAACAAATAGCACTGCAGCATCAGTAAGGCTTAAAATGATTTCAAACACACCGTTCTTTATGTATTTCGTGTACATTTAACAGAAATATGTCACTACCATTCTGAATCTGGTCAGCATAGGGGCTGAGCACCAAGATTCTTTTACTGATCCCTACAGTTTATGGATTATTCGAGGTTTATATGTATTTATTAACTCTAAGAAGTTTTAAAGTTTTAGGGTCCCCTAGCTAACCTTCAAAAACGTGCATTCTGGGCAGCTTTACATTGCTATTTATGCCTTATCAAGACGCACTTTGAATAAAATTTGAAGGATCTTTAATAAAGTGCTAGGTTCAAGGATAATGTAAGTTAATAGGATGTTCACGTAACTACTACTCACTGCCGGTTTTCAAGTGTCAATGCCTTTGTACACGATTGCCGAATTAGTGTCAAATGCATCTCTGCAGGAGAATGAAAGTATCTCTCCTACAGTAATAACATGACTTTGTTAATCTGGATTAACTATCATAATAATGAAAACTTCAAATGTTGGTTAAGAGCATGTTTATAATAGAATGCAACATAATTTTGAAGCGTGGAGTCCACGACTAAAATCCCGCACAAAGGTACTGACGAACATTTTTTTCTGGCCTGGGGCACTTATCAAATCTAAGCCTCATCCAGCCCCTTGGGGAACAAAGAGTAATACAGCGACAGCACTGTCCAAGTGCAGATCCCAGAAGGCAACTATTCATCCACAATTAGCGCTGACATGTAGGATTCCGGTCCCAGAAGGAATGCCAGTACTCTGTTCTAGGTCGAGATGGCTTCCATACTTCAGAAATACCTCCCCAGAGCTTTACTGGGGCTTTGTTCAGACATGCCCTATGTCTGTCATTCTACAATTACCCCTTTCTTATTTAGCCCCCAACAACAGTTCAGAACTCAATTTAGTGCCAGGATCCCTAGGCAGCACACCACTGGGAGAAGCACAGAGGTCTAAGTCAAGTCTCTGAAGACAGAGCGATCATCAGTCGTGGAATAGCACCTAACTCTGTCCTGTTTAGAGAGGAATACACTCAGTGCTTAATTTGAAAATAAAAGGGTTGCTGAATGCCAGGGTCACCAAATACTAAGGCTAGGTTGGTTTTATTCCACGTCATGACTCTTTTTTACAGCACCTAAGATCCATCTCTCTTTATCTCATGCTTGTAGACTATTCTTCATTCCAGCTTTCTCCCTTTGTTACATGTCTCTTTTTCACTTTTGTGCTTGTTCTCTCTTGGTGGAAAATACGTCCCAGTCCCAAAAATGACTGCTGGTGCGCATCACCTCCACAATTTAAGCACTGCGTGCACCAACAATCACTGAGAGTTGTCAGCAGAGGACTGTGATTTACATCAGTCTATAAGGGCAATTACACAGCTTATTCCAGACTTTAAGGGTAGGGAACATTCCGACATAGCAGTATGGTTGTTCAAGGGCCTTTTGTAATGTGTTACGTTAAATTTTGAAATGTTTCTCAACAAAATAGAGTCTACAGCCTTGCACGGGCATTGACTTGCATTACCCATCACATCCACTACAGTTTGAAAACCAGTTCAACTGTGCAATTAAGAACTAAATACGCCAGAACTGCCACATATGGAGTGGACAGGTGGAAAGTATCAGCTATGCTGTATGATCAAACTACCCAAATTAATTAAATAATCAGATGTTAGTTGGCATTTCCAATTTTCTGAACATCATCAGTTCACATTACAATAAACTAGGATAAAATTAATTACAGGTTACAATCCATCATATGAGAACAGTCTCAGTTGAATCCTTCTTCTGAAGAGAAGAAATCAAAGTACTGGTTAACTCCAGTGGTACAAATTACATATCTGTAATTCATGTAACACAATAAAAAAGAAAAACATCAAGCAGTGTCAATACAATATAGGATAGTGAAAAAACAGGATAACTTCTTCCTGTCAACACTGTCACAACTGAGGAATAGTCATCAATCAAGGATATGGAATAAAATACAGTACCACAACAAATAAATCAAATACATTAATACACTGAAAATTATATATCTCTAGATGATTTACCAGGGGCCATCTTATAAAATGTCATAAGGTGTAACTGCACTTGTCACGGCCAAATTCTCCATTTCCCTGGGTTCTGGTGGCGTGATGTAGCACGCCCTAAAGTAGGCACATTCAGTTTCTATAATTAAGCAAGGATTGGTATCATATGAAAATATGCGAGATTGAGGAAATCAGCTGTTGGTTTGTTGTGTTGTTCATGACATGTATACTGGAATGGCCATGTTACTATAGGACAGCGTTTTTTGCATTGCATTGTTTTGTTAAAGGAGTTTATTTTTGTATATCTAGGTATCCATCTGTTTGGTATTTATGGATGTATTTTGTGAGACTTCACAAAATGCAATAAGGCACGGAACATTGTTCCTTAATATCACCATTTTGCCCGTACGGGGTGGAATTCTGAGGTTTCTAAAAGAACTATTAATGTTAATAATCTTGATATCCTTGTCACTGGGGACATTGGTGATCAGTGTGCCAAGGCTATTTACTGACTGATCATTCCCCACTCAAGTTAGCGTACACCTGTGGTACCAGGAGAGCATGTATCCCGACCTGTTGTTTAAAGGATTGGCACTATACAAGTTCAAGAATACTGTACAGATGTTCTAAAGGAATGTGAGCATCACTTGCCAACCAATGAGGACTGCTATGTATGGTGCCTGTACTTGTAAGAAGTGCAGGATCAGAGTGAAGATGGAGAAAGATATAAGGCATACTGAAGATAAGATAGCAGGAAAGAAGATGGAGGCTCTCACACACCAGAAAATATTGGAGATGTTGATAAAAAAAGCTGTCTACGGTTTACCATTCCCTAGTTTGATTTACTTGTATTTCCTACAGGCAATGGTTGTGTGAAGAGGGAAACAAAATCATCAGAACGCGTGTTTTACCATAAAATTCAGAGAACCCATCTGAATATACTATGTTTCACTAATAAACAAGGCAGATATGTACATACTCATATGTGTATATAGTATAAACGAACTGTTCAATGAATACTTAAAGTGATTGTATTCCCAGCTGCCCCATGCTGACGTTTATCCAATGCAAATTTATCTTGAGATTGTTAGATTACCCTAAATTACACAGAAGAGAGAGAACTGCTTGAAATGCTGCTGAGTATGAAGGAGCTCCGGGCATCACTCTATAATACCCAGACAAAGAAGATAACTTGCTCCGACAGCCTTCCTGTGGAGTTTCTATCAGTGTACATCAGACATCATTGTAGATAAGCTGCTAGAGGAACACTCAGAAGCCCACAGGGGAGGGATACTGCTAGACACAACGAGGGAAGTCCTTACAAAGGTGGTGGCAAAACCAGGCCATGCACCCTTCCAAAAGCCATTCATGATTAATGTCGACTTACAAATGCTGAGGAAAGCATTGTTATCACGTTTGCGGAGGGTACTGATGACTCTGACTTGCCTGATCAATCCAGGTTTGTCACCCACATAAATACAATGCAACTCTTAGGTGACTGGCACACACTTAAACTCTATTTACTTTTAGACAAGAGGGACCAAACCGCTCTGTTTTTGAGAAAGGCTTTTATTCTCTCACAAGAAGGTTCCCGTTGCACGTCCTGCATCAATTTAATTTGGGCCTTAACTCATAAACTGGATGACCATTCTCCGCATTGCCATTATCAAGGTTGTAAACAAGTGGTGAGATCTCAGAGCCAGACTATGAAGCGGGGCAGGCAACGGGGTTTTCCGCTGTCGCCACATCTTTTCACCCTTAATAATAGAACTGTCGGCACATATGCTCTGATAAAGTACGAGGGGGACCAGCTGTACTGGGGAAGCCAAAAACGACGGGTCTCTCTATGCCAACAATACAGTGATCTGCCTGATTGGCCAGGGGGACCCGGTAGCATCCATGCCTCCTTTGATGTTTGTTTCATCCGCACACAGAAAGTGGCCTAAGTCTTGACTTATACCTATGTGTTTGATGGTGGGAAATGCCGAGGAGCAACTTCTGGACGTGGATCTCACATGGCAGCCAAAGGAATTCTAGTATCTTGGCAATTAGCTAGATGTTAACACTGGAAAAGTACTACAGGGTCTGGGCAACCCAGGCTCCTTCTGTGTCACACAGTCATTGCCTGCGATGGGCACACTGCATGTGTCAAGATGGTGATGCTCACTATGTGTTTGTATTACAGTGCTCTATACTCCTTTTTCAAAGACATACTTAAATAACTGGACAATCTAATGTCATTGGTGATGGCTTGATTCTACTCAAGGGTGAAACTCAAATTTATTTGTTTAAAGTATTTGTACAGTGTAGACATAGCTACTGGGACAGCAGAGAGCTTTACAGATAATACAGTTGGCAAAGACTATTAAAAACATGTTTGTAACAGGGAACTTATCTGGAAGGGAAGTATCAAGCAGAGAGGTAAAAACATAAGAACTTCACTCCAATACCTGTGACCTCTGACCAATTACATAAAACATGAACTGGAGCAGGGAAGGAGGCAGATGTGGAATATTAATCGGGGTAAATTCTGTGGAAATGAGTTTTGAGACCCTCGTGAAATGCAAGGAGGTTAGGACTTTGCCTGGTACACCGGGACAAAGTTTTACGGTCTTGGAGCTAGGCAAGAAAAGGCATGTTTAAACGTTTTGGAATTTTTCAGGTTTAAGTATTTCAAGAAATAAATGTTTTTGTCTGCGGTTTTTGCTGCCTTGATCATACCGTGTGCATAGATGTGGCTGTGAAACACTAGACATGATATGTCCCTAATTGAGGTAATAACATACTATGACTGACAGTGTCCTTCCTAGGCACGTGCCTTCTGAAATGTATTTACCGTTGTAAAATAATTTCCTCTAGGTATGCTGCCACTACCTGCTCAGTCCTCCCAGAGACATGCCACTGAAAGCCATAGGTTACCACTGAAAACCTGTTTTTTTTATGTGTTAAATTAATAAAAACGTCTTGAAGAAATAAACCAACCACTGCCTTGCCCAAGGGCATGGGTAGTTTGATCCCAGCTCCGACTTGTCAAAAAAGCAGGGGGAGCATGTGTCCACGTCATCCCCTTCACCTTTTCCAAGTGTGAGGCAGGGGGTTTGGGGGACAGTTAACAGCTACTCACTCATCCATTGACAATATTATATTGCAGGCCAACGGAGGACATAGAAGTGGCCCGCTCTGCTGTGGCCCACAAAATGATGCCATCCACTGGTGAGTGGGACAGCTGGAGGCTGGCTGGCCTTGCATCATGTTCACCACAGCAATAGCATTACAATGGCGATGAAGGTGCCCACTACTCAGTGGCTTGTGGTAATGGATAGACGTCCAGCAAGAGAGGCGCCTGTGAGCTGTTCTTGTGCCAAGTTCACAATAGCAACCGTAAGCTGAACTATGCTATCTTTTTCAACTCCCCAACCTTGGACAAGGCATATAGTGTGTTGTACACATTTTTCCTGGTCACTGTACAACATCCCAAAGCCTCACAGGCCGTGGTGTATTTAGATCCCTCTGGTCCTGACCATGCAATGTGACTGCTTGTAAAGACATTTTCGAATGTATATCTCTGTCCCGTCTGCGTGACAGACTGAGGAGAGAAATATGTAAGTGAATGGGCCTTTGATCCACCCACCTATGCATACTGAAGCATCAGATTCCAAGCTGTGCTGCTCCCCCCACCCCCAAGATTTAGGCAGGGAGTGGAAGCACGCATCTGCTGTGAATGCATCTAAATAACACATGTCTATTTAAAAAATGAATTTTGTTTGCAATGGATGCCCTTTTTTAAACTGGAGATTGTGAAGAAAAATACTAATGTATTGCACTGGCACACACGTATAGAAAACCCACATTTTGGGCCTGATTCAGGTGTCAGTGGATGGGCTACTCTGTCATAACAGTGACGGACATCCTGTCCGCCAAAATATAAATCCAATAGTGAATAATGGGATTTATATTTCGGCGAACGGGATATCCATCACAGTTGTGATGAGTAACCCCTCCGGCAAAAACTAAATCGGGTCCTCTGTCTTTTATTTCAGGAACAGCTGGATGTAAGTTTGCCAGACCAAAAAGGCAATGAATGCGAAAGGCAACCATGATATTTAATTATGATGAACTTCTCATCCAGCAGTTCCTGCTTTTTGTGTGCTTTGGGATCACCACTTGTAATTTTTGAAGCACTTGACCACTCTTCACCAAATACATGCTTTAAACTTTGATGCAGAACCCCATATTCTTGGGTTGGGAACAAATTAGTCAAGGGTTGCACATGTTAGTCAGGGATGCAAAAAGAGATTCCATATGCAATGAGTTATCAATGTTAAGTACAGAGATGCAGCTGAGCCTTAGCGGTGTCATAAAGATGTACTTTATTACTATTATCACAAAAAATATTTTGCAGAATTTCCAATTCAAGCATAAGACACAAAGAACTAAAGAGTGGTTTGTTTTTCAGATACTTTATTTTATCAGTGTGTGTACTACCTATTGAAAAAACTATTATGTAGAAATCACAAGTGTGAAGCACAAACCTTTACTGCAACTGTACACAATGATGTGATCATTTTTAAGAGTCTATAATTTCAATTGGTTAGTCATGACATATGCAGTAAACTTTACAAACTATATAATATTACTTGGACAATTTTGACAGAGTTTGATCAATGAATAAAGGGCGAGTGAGAGGTCCTGCTAAGGATGGATGAAGTGGAGTCCCAAAAATGTGCTTTCAGATTTAGATACAATTTATAAAACTTTGGTGTTGTTATATTTGAGGGACTCCAAATCTACACCAAAGCTATTGCCTAAAATAGGCAAAATGCCCTTATGCCTGAATGGAAAAAGTTGTATGGGACTCCATATATCTGCTGGAAATACCCAACTAATAGTTCTACTCTGTAACAGTACTAATGATGTTGTCATAAAATTCAATGAATTACATCACTAAGCCTAAGCAAGACCAGCTGTCTTGTCTTTAACGCTCAATGGATTCAGCTATAATGTTTCCTGTTATATCACTGTCAAATCACTACGTGACTGGGATATACAGGGAGTGCAGAATTATTAGGCAAGTTGTATTTTTGAGGATTAATTTTATTATTGAACAACAACCATGTTCTCAATGAACCCAAAAAACTCATTAATATCAAAGCTGAATATTTTTGGAAGTAGTTTTTAGTTTGTTTTTAGTTTTAGCTATGTTAGGGGGATATCTGTGTGTGCAGGTGACTATTACTGTGCATAATTATTAGGCAACTCAACAAAAAAATATATATACCCATTTCAATTATTTATTATTACCAGTGAAACCAATATAACATCTCAACATTCACAAATATACATTTCTGACATTCAAAAAAAAAAAAAAAAAAAATCAGTGACCAATATAGCCACCTTTCTTTGCAAGGACACTCAAAAGCCTGCCATCCATGGATTCTGTCAGTGTTTTGATCTGTTCACCATCAACATTGCGTGCAGCAGCAACCACAGCCTCCCAGACACTGTTCAGAGAGGTGTACTGTTTTCCCTCCTTGTAAATCTCACATTTGATGATGGACCACAGGTTCTCAATGGGGTTCAGATCAGGTGAACAAGGAGGCCATGTCATTAGATTTCCTTCTTTTATACCCTTTCTTGCCAGCCTCGCTGTGGAGTACTTGGACGCGTGTGATGGAGCATTGTCCTGCATGAAAATCATGTTTTTCTTGAAGGATGCAGACTTCTTCCTGTACCACTGCTTGAAGAAGGTGTCTTCCAGGAACTAGCAGTAGGACTGGGAGTTGAGCTTGACTCCATCCTCAACCCGAAAAGGCCCCACAAGCTCATCTTTGATGATACCAGCCCAAACCAGTACTCCACCTCCACCTTGCTGGCGTCTGAGTCGGACTGGAGCTCTCTGCCCTTTACCAATCCAGCCACGGGCCCATCCATCTGGCCCATCAAGACTCACTCTCATTTCATCAGTCCATAAAACCTTAGAAAAATCAGTCTTGAGATATTTCTTGGCCCAGTCTTGACGTTTCAGCTTGTGTGTCTTGTTCAGTGGTGGTCGTCTTTCAGCCTTTCTTACCTTGGCCATGTCTCTGAGTATTGCACACCTTGTGCTTTTGGGCACTCCAGTGATGTTGCAGCTCTGAAATATGGCCAAACTGGTGGCAAGTGGCATCGTGGCAGCTGCACGCTTGACTTTTCTCAGTTCATGGGCAGTTATTTTGCGCCTTGGTTTTTCCACACGCTTCTTGCGACCCTGTTGACTATTTTGAATGAAACGCTTGATTGTTCGATGATCACGCTTCAGAAGCTTTGCAATTTTAAGAGTGCTGCATCCCTCTGCAAGATATCTCACTATTTTTGACTTTTCTGAGCCTGTCAAGTCCTTCTTTTGACCCATTTTGCCAAAGGAAAGGAAGTTGCCTAATAATTATGCACACCTGATATAGGGTGTTGATGTCATTAGACCACACCCCTTCTCATTACAGAGATGCACATCACCTAATATGCTTAATTGGTAGTAGGCTTTCGAGCCTATACAGCTTGGAGTAAGACAACATGCATAAAGAGGATGATGTGGTCAAAATACTCATTTGCCTAATAATTCTGCACTCCCTGTATATTAATGCAAGAACCCCGAATTAGAGGACTTTACCCCCAGCTCTGCACGTATGTAAATCGGCTAAGCAAGAACGGTTACTTTTACATAAGGACACTGGTGAAGTTAGATACTTTTCTGGAAGTGAGACAGATGGCAACTATTACCACAGTTATTTTGGGTTGGGACTTATAATGCTGCAACTCTTTCTTCAATGCAGCCATTAAAATGAGAGCTGCGGGCCTTTAAGAATCCAATATCATGTAACTAGGGTGTTAGCATGGGTAATGCATTACACCTATATTGGTTGTATACAATGAAGACTCCACTGACTGCCTACTGGCGCCCATGTAGACTTTAAAGATTTGTCAACTTAAAGATTTGTAAACTGGTCACAACTGCAGGAAACATTGCAGGTAGGTATTTAATTGGTATTATCCTCAGAGTGTGTTGAGGTCTAATATGAGGAGGCTCTACCTGGAGGTGAAAAAAAAAAAGACTGAAAGCCTTACTATTTGGTCCCATATATCGAGAGAAATATTTAACTAAGGAAGTTGTTAATGTCTGCCAACCAATTTAGTTTAGGTGCATTTGGATCTTTGCGTGACTGAAAGCTCACATGGGGATTAAAAAAAACATCAGTATATGATAAAACTCAATGATTTTCTGGGCAAGTGCTGTGTCCCCTTGCAGTTGTTTATGTTGTTTAATATTTTCCCACCCCAAATGCTGCACTGATTTTGTTACAGCAAAGATGATAAATTTTACCTACTCAGCAATAAGCAGCAGTTCTCCATAGTGGTCAGCCTTGAAGTAACACTCCCTGTAGTCAGTGTGGGGTACGGGCAGCACAACTCACTGAGTACACCACTCATCTCCAACTGGAAGGTATCAGCATCCTCTGGACCTGTTGGGAGAACACACAGATTGCTTTCAGGGCAGTACAATATACTTTCTACACTTGAAGGAACTCTCACTCCCTCCAATATAGTAATTAATGGAACACTTCTATTGAATGACATAGTGTGAGAAATGGATTCAGTCTGTAAAAGGTGTAAGTGAACGAGATTGGTCGGGGATAACAGACCTCCGCAGGTTAAGCTATAAATTCCAAAAGTCACTTTTATTAGTAGTTGGGCACAGCTTATGTTTTTTCAGAAGATAACAAGGATTGGCTAAGCACAATTCAATAAAGTTAAATCCAGAATGATGCAAACTCAGAAGAGTATTTACTGAATACCAAATACATATTTAAAAAGTGGAAGTACTTGTGGAAATGGATCGGGGATAACAGGCTTAACAAGGCAAGAAAGTATGGGATCATATGAAAAAATATTATCAGGAAGCGGGTAATCAGCAAATAGGAGCAGCTGTAAAGAGCCACTGAAGAACTATAAATAATACAATAATGCAAAATCCAGTTTTGGTGGGCGATGACAAACCCAAACGGAGGAATCCTGCAAAAAACACCCTAGGCTTTAAAGTGTTTTAAACGTCTGCTATCTGATAAATGTCTCACATGGAAAATCGACGTCTATAAGTCACATAGGCAAAATATACCTACAATAGTCACACAGGGACATGAAAGACTGAAAACTGGTTCACTTTTTAAAAAGCCCCTCCCCCCCATTTTTTTTTTTTACTTGCCATGTACTGAAGATAACAGCCTGACTCATGAGAGCCAAACTATACAAAGAGCTCCTTGTGGCAACTTACTTTTCTCACAAATGGAAGAAAGGAACATTTTAAGATGGAAGCAGAAAGTAATGTTGCCGGTGAAAACTAGCAGAAGCTGTCAAGCTCTCTGAACTAGCGGGGCTGATTCAATCATACTGTCAGGCTAATATTCTCATCCTCGCATTCTGACTGTCCATCTGTGCACTACTGGGAAGCTAATCTCAAGTCAGAAATTCACGAAGATCCGCAAGCAGATGATCTGATGCGCCAGACCATGACAAATCTGCAGCGTTTGAAGTTACGATGCAGATCTAACCTGGTCTTACTAGTTCACTGGTACTCCAAGTCTTCTTCATCCTATCTCGCCCTTGGAGTCATACTCATCTTTTCTGAGGCATTGAATGTACTCTACCCTCAGATCTTGTAGGTGGAGAAGACAACATGATCAGTTTGCCCAAGTCCAGTATATTTAAAGGGGTTCAGGATGAACAGGACTAGTCCGCAGGTACTAGTCAACTATGCATTGATACATTTGTTATTTATACAGAACAAACCTGGCTGTGAAGTAATGCAGATCAAATGGGGATTTTACATTTAAATTACACATTTACATTTCACATATTTACAATCCATTTCACATACTTTAGGCACTGGGAAATTACGTGTTCTCCTCAGAATTACATGATTGTAATCAAAAGACAACTCTAAGATCAGAACTCAGGTCCCCAGCAGTTTAGCTTCTAGATCACATTAATACTAATCCTGGGCTGCAGTCTTTCTTTTCTGGTAAGCAAAGAGGCCCGTAGGTGAAATTGGGATCTGAAAGCAAATTGACCTGATGCAGAAAGAAAGCGTGTTATAGTTTCCCATGAGGAAATCATGCATTTCCCAAACCCCAAAACTAGAGGAATTCACAAATATTTCCCTGCCACTCACACTACCCTGTGAACATTAGCAGTAGGAAAATTCCAACAGAACACCATAAATTAATGAATTGTTGGACACCCTCTAGGTAGGGTGATGAATTTCTCTAAAGTAGCAAAAATCAAATGTATATAAAAGGCAAGAGGTTCCACAATAAAATAATAATTCCACGACAAACACTCATAAGGGAACAATGATGATCAAGCATTCTACTTTGTAGAAGAAAGACAATTAATTCACCGTTCAGAGGGCATCAGCTGGACAGCATTATCCTTCATCAACCTTAAACTACAAAATATATTTACCTTGTCTAGCCTATTTTCGCCAAACACTTTCGAGGACAGAGAAAGAAATCTAAGAAACACTGCTGATAGGTAGTATAGGCCCAAGAAATACAGGCCGCCAGAGCTATAGTACAGCCAGGAGGCTCTCTCAAGTGGGGAGCTAAAAGAAAAAAACTTTATATCATGCTATATAAATCATCCTTCTATGCCTGGCCCTACTGCCATCAGCTGACCACCGCTGTCTCAATTGAAGTTCTGCTTTTCCACTTCACAATGTATCCAACAGTGATCATTCAAACTATCACCGTAACCACTGCTAAATCATCACGGTCTCAAACTGCCTTGCTTCCACTCCACATCACCAACCACTGTGTCCTTTTCAGACCGAACCATCAGACTATCTCTAATCATGATGTGGTCTTTTGCTTTTCGGTCACCATTACAGAGAAGGCCCTATTATGGATCTGAATATTTTGCGTTTGGTCCGGAGCCAAATGTCACCTAAGAGCCTACTTCAGTCATACAGCTGAAAGAGTGTAAAATAAGAAATGTGCAGTGCAGGTCGCAAATAATTCAGTCTCCATGCTTCTTGTCGCTTGCAATATGTCTCACAAGCATTACAAGTACACCAAATATCACTTCCTTCTCCATCAATTGCTCTCCACTAGTCATTCTTTACTGCTTTCCTCACACATCCCCTAATGTTTAATCAGTTAGACCTTAGTATGCATGCCAAGAAGGAAAAGTTACTTGCAGGGGTGTGGAATTAAATAAAATATCTACTTGTCCAGGGGACAAGTTGCTTCTTAAATCTACTTGTCCTGTAAAAAAATCTACTTGCCCCTCTTGTGCCATGTAGTGCGGCGACAAATTATGGCAGCAATCTCATTCTGTAAGAGCTCTGATAATAGCCTCTCTGATCATGCCAGGGCAAATACTATAGTAGTGCTTGAATACTTGCAATTTCAATCCCTATTAAAGCAATTTCTTTATTTTGCTACCTTTCCGCAGATCTGCGTATCGGGGCTGGAGGAAGCCGTAAGCAATAGTTCCAGGGCTGGAATGCCTTTCAGTCTACAAACCTACTAACTTGCATGTTTTAAGGATGTTCATTAGCTGTTCTCTAATCATTCCCCAAACTGAGAAAGGTTGGAAATGTACTCCTGGAAATGGCAGAAGTAGAAGTTCTTCCAGGATTCGGAAAAAAGTGGTTGGAGTCAATGTGAACTTGTAAACGCTCAATAGATTTTCACATGAGCAAATCTACACATGCATAAGTGCTTGTGCTAAAATACAGTTTACAGATATTTTCTACGAGTTCGATTTCCTTGTCTACTTCTGTAAGTTCTTGTGAATTCATGAAAGCCACTAATTCAAAGACATACAGCATGGGTGCACATTTGTGACTTTCTTTAAGGATTGGGTCCCTAATTAGGTCTGGCATTGACCAAGTGTAGGAAAGTACCATCTTGCCTGGCATGTTACCCCCATTTTTCACTGTATACATGTTGTTTTAGTTGTATGTGTCACTGGGACCCTGCCAGCCAGGGCCCCAGTGCTCATAAGTGTGCCTGAATGTGTTACCTGTGTTATGACTAACTGTCTCACTGAGGCTCTGCTAATCAGAACCTCAGTGGTTATGCTCTCTCATTTCTTTCAAATTGTCACTAACAAGCTAGTGACCAATTTTACCAATTTATATTGGCTTACTGGAACACCCTTATAATTCCCTAGTATATGGTACTGAGGTACCCAGGGTATTGGGGTTCCAGGAGATCCCTATGGGCTGCAGCATTTCTTTTGCCACCCATAGGGAGCTCTGACAATTCTTACACAGGCCTGCCACTGCAGCCTGAGTGAAATAACGTCCACGTTATTTCACAGCCATTTTACACTGCACTTAAGTAACTTATAAGTCACCTATATGTCTAACCTTTACCTGGTAAAGGTTGGATGCTAAGTTACTTAGTGTGTGGGCACCCTGGCACTAGCCAAGGTGCCCCCACATTGTTCAGGGCCAATTCCCCGGACTTTGTGAGTGCGGGGACACCATTACACGCGTGCACTACATATAGGTCATTACCTATATGTAGCTTCACAATGGTAACTCCGAATATGGCCATGTAACATGTCTATGACCATGGAATTGCCCCCTCTATACCATCCTGGCATAGTTGGCACAATCCCATGATCCCAGTGGTCTGTAGCACAGACCCTGGTACTGCCAAACTGCCTTTCCCGGGGTTTCACTGCAGCTGCTGCTGCTGCCAACCCCTCAGACAGGCTTCTGCCCTCCTGGGGTCCAGCCAGGCCTGGCCCAGGATGGCAGAACAAAGGACTTACTCTGAGAGAGGGTGTTACACCCTCTCCCTTTGGAAAATGGTGTGAAGGCAGGGGAGGAGTAGCCTCCCCCAGCCTCTGGAAATGCTTTCATGGGCACATTAGGTGCCCATTTCTGCATAAGCCAGTCTACACTGGTTCAGGGACCCCTTAGCCCTGCTCTGGCGCGAAACTGGACAAAGGAAAGGGGAGTGACCACTCCCCTGACCTGTACCTCCCCTGGGAGGTGCCTGGAGCTCCTCCAGTGTGCTCCAGACCTCTGCCATCTTGGAAACAGAGGTGCTGCTGGCACACTGGAATGCTCTGAGTGGCCAGTGCCATCAGGTGACGTCAGAGGCTCCTCCTGATAGGCTCCTTCAGGTGTTGCTAGCCTATTCCTCTCTCCTAGGTAGCCAAACCCTCTTTTCTGGCTATTTAGGGTCTCTGTCTCTTGGGATTCCTTAGATAACGAATGCAAGAGCTCATCCGAGTTCCTCTGCATCTCTCTCTTCACCTTCTGCCAAGGAATCGACTGCTGACCGCGCTGGAAGCCTGCAAAACTGCAACATAGTAGCAAAGACGACTACTGCAACTCTAACGCTGATCCAGCCGCCTTCTCGACTGCTTTCCTGGTGGTGCATACTGTGGGGGTAGTCTGCCTCCTCTCTGCACTAGAAGCTCCGAAGAAATCTCCCGTGGGTCGACGGAATCGTCCCCCTGCAACCGCAGGCACCAAAGAACTGCATCACCGGTACCTTGGGTCTCCTCTCAGCACGACGAGCGAGGTCCCTTGAATCCAGCAACTCTGTCCAAGTGACTCCCACAGTCCAGTGACTCTTCAGTCCAAGTTTGGTGGAGGTAAGTCCTTGCCTCCCCATGCCAGACTGCATTGCTGGGAACCGCGACTTTTGCAGCTAATCCGGCCTCCGTGCACTTCCGGCGGAAATCCTTTGTGCACAGTCCAGCCTGGGTCCACGGCACTCTAACCTGCATTGCACGACCTCCTAAGTTGTTCTCCGGCGACGTGGGACTCCTTTGTGCGACTTCGGGTGAGCACCATTTCACGCATCCTCGTAGTGCCTGTTTCTGGCACTTCTGCGGGTGCTGCCTGCTGCTGAGAGGGCTCCTTGTCTTGCTCGACGCCCCCTCTGTCCCCTGACGCAATTGGCGACATCCTGGTCCCTCCTGGGCCACAGCAGCATCCAAAAACACTAAACCGCACGATTTGCAGCTAGCAAGGCTTGTTGGCGGTCTTTCGGAGGGAAACACTTCTGCACGACTCTCCACGGCGTGAGGGATCCGTCCTCCAAAGGGGAAGTCTCTAGCCCTTGTCGTTCTTGCAGAAACCTACGCTTCTACTGACCAGTAGCAGCATCTTTGCACCCACAGCTGGCATTTCCTGGTCATCTGCCCACCTCCGACTTGCTTGTGACTTTTGGACTTGGTCCCCTTGTTCCACAGGTGCCCTCGACTGGAAATCCATCGTTGTTGCATTGCTGGTTTGTGTCTTTCCTACAGAATTCCCCTATCACGACTTCTATGTCCTTTGGGGAACTTTAGTGCACTGTGCACTCACTTTTCAGGGTCTTGGGGTGGGCTATTTTTCTAACCCTTACTATTTTCTAATAGTCCCAGCGACCCTCTACAAGGTCACATAGGTTTGGGGTCCATTCGTGGTTCGCATTCCACTTTTGGAGTATATGGTTTGTGTTGCCCCTACCCCTATGTGTCCCCATTACATCCTATTGTAACTATACATTGTTTGCACTGTTTTCTAATACTATTACTGCATATTTTGGTATTGTGTACATATATCTTGAGTATATTTGCTATCCTCATACTGAGGGTACACTCTGAGATACTTTGGCATATTGTCATAAAAATAAAGTACCTTTATTTTTAGTATATCTGTGTATTGTGTTTTCTTATGATATTGTGCATATGACACTAGTGGTACTGTAGGAGCTTCACTCGTCTCCTAGTTCAGCCTAAGCTGCTCTGCTAAGCTACCATTATCTATCAGCCTATGCTGCTAGACACCCTATACACTAATAAGGGATAACTGGGCCTGGTGCAAGGTGCAAGTACCCCTTGGTACTCACTACAAGCCAGTCCAGCCTCCTACATTGGTTGTGCAGCGGTGGGATAAGTGCTTTGAGACTACTTACCACTCTTGTCATTGTACTTTTCAGAAGAGAAAAATATACAAAACAAGTTCAGTGTATGTACACATAACCAAAATGTTTTGCATTTCCTCTTTTCACTCTTTTCTAAAGTGCTGAAAAGTGCTGAAAAGTACTTCTAAACTTTCTAAAAGTTCTTAAAAGTTTTAAAAGTTTTTTTTCTGTCTTTCTAAAAGCTCTAAAAACTTTTTCTCACTTTTTCTGTCACTTAAACTCTTTCTAAAATGTCTGGCACAGGCCAAAATGTTGATCTGTCCAAACTTGCATATGACCACCTTAGCTGGAAAGGAGCAAGGAGTCTCTGTATAGAAAGAGGTTTGAGTGTAGGGAAGAATCCTTCCTTGGAATTATTGCTTAACATGCTTAGAGAACAAGATAAGGCCAGAAGGGCCCCATCTGTTGAAAAAGCAGCTAATGGTTCCCAATCTGATCCAGGGACCCCCCTAGGAAAAGGTTCAGGAAAGAAAATTCAGAGCCTGCCCATTACTAGACAGTCTAGCATAGTTGGTACTGATGTAGAGTCACACCATACAGATAGTTTTGTCTCACATCATAGCAAGAGCATTCATTCTCACCACAGTAGAAGTGATGTTTCTGTTAACCAAGCTGTTAGGGTGCCTTCTGCAAGGGACAGGTCTCCTTCTGTCCATTCTCACCATACTTCTGTTTCAAGGCATGTCCCTCCCACCCACCCTGATGACAGATTGTTAGAAAGGGAGCTCAATAGATTGAGAGTGGAACAAACCAGACTGAAGCTCAAGAAGCAACAGCTGGATTTGGATAGACAGACCTTAGAAGTAGAGAAGGAGAGACAGAAGTTGGGTTTAGAAACCCATGGTGGCAGCAGCAGTATTCCCCATAGTCATCCTGCAAAAGAGCATGATTCCAGGAATCTGCACAAGATAGTTCCCCCTTATAAGGAGGGGGATGACATTAACAAGTGGTTTGCTGCACTTGAGAGGGCCTGTGCTGTACAGGATGTCCCTCAAAGGCAGTGGGCTGCTATCCTATGACTATCATTTAGTGGAAAAGGTAGGGATAGGCTCCTTACTGTGAAAGAAAGTGAAGCCAATGATTAAAAAGTTCTTAAGAATGCACTCCTGGATGGTTATGGCTTAACCACTGAACAATACAGGATAAAGTTAAGAGAGACCAAAAAGGAGTCTTCACAAGACTGGGTTGATTTCATTGACCATTCAGTGAAGGCCTTGGAGGGGTGGTTACATGGCAGTAAAGTTACTGATTATGACAGCCTGTATAACTTGATCCTGAGAGAGCATATTCTTAATAATTGTGTGTCTGATTTGTTGCACCAGTACTTGGTGGACTCTGATCTGACCTCTCCCCAAGAATTGGGAAAGAAGGCAGACAAATGGGTCAGAACAAGGGTGAACAGAAATGTTCATACAGGGGGTGACAAAGATGGCAACAAGAAGAAGGATGGTAAGTCTTCTGACAAGGGTGGGGACAAATCTAAAAATGAGTCTTCATCAGGCCCACAAAAACACTCTGGTGGGGGTGGTGGGCCCAAATCCTCTTCTAATCAAAACAAAGAAAAGAAACCATGGTGCTATTTATGTAAAATAAAAGGCCATTGGACAACAGATCCCAGTTGTCCAAAGAAAAGCACCAAGCCTCCTACCACTACAACCCCTACTGCTACACCTAGCGTCCCTACTAATAGCAGTGGTGGTGGGAGCAAACCTACTAATAGCCAATCCAAGGGAGTAGCTGGGCTCACTTTTGGTAACTTAGTTGGGGTTGGTCTTGTTAGGGAGACCACAGAGGCTGTGTTAGTCTCTGAGGGGGCTATTGATTTAGCCACCTTAGTTGCTTGTCCCCTTAATATGGATAAGTACAAGCAACTACCCCTAATAAATGGTGTTGAGGTTCAGGCCTACAGGGACACTGGTGCCAGTGTGACTATGGTCATAGAGAAACTGGTCCACCCTGAACAACACCTACTTGGTCACCAGTACCAAGTAACCGATGCTCACAACAACACACTTAGCCACCCCATGGCTGTTGTAAATCTCAACTGGGGGGGGGGGGGTTACTGGTCCAAAGAAAGTTGTGGTAGCCACAGATTTACCTGTAGACTGTCTACTAGGAAATGATTTGGAGACATCAGCTTGGTCAGATGTGGAGTTGGAGGCCCATGCAGCAATGCTGGGCATCCCAGGGCATATTTTTGCTATAACCAGGTCTCCGGCCAAAAAGCAAAAAGGACAGGGTGACTTGGATCCTGGAACAATGGACCAAGTGCTCCCTAAAGCTAGGGCTAGTAGAAGTAAAGCACTTCCTACTATCCCTCCCTCTACAGTGGATTCTACTTCTGAGGAAGAAGAATTTCCACCCTGTGCAGAACCTACACCAGATGAGCTGGAAGCAGACACTGCTGAGCTTTTGGGTGAAGGGGGGCCTGCCAGGGAGGAGCTGAGTGTGGCACAGCAAACCTGTCCCACACTAGAGGGTCTAAGACAGCAAGCTGTCAAACAAGCTAATGGGGATGTCAGTGACTCTCACAGAGTTTACTGGGAGGACAACCTCTTGTACACTGAAGCAAGGGATCCTAAACCTGGAACTGCCAGGAGGTTAGTGATTCCTCAGGAGTACAGAAAGTTCCTCCTAACTCTAGCCCACGACATTCCCCTAGCTGGATATCTGGGACAAATGAAAACTTGGGACAGACTTGTTCCCTTGTTTCATTGGCCTAGAATGTCTGAGGACACAAAATAATTTTGTAAGTCCTGTGAAACCTGTCAAGCCAGTGGCAAGACAGGTGGCACTCCAAAGGCACCCCTTATTCCACTGCCTGTGGTTGGGGTTCCCTTTGAAAGGGTAGGGGTTGACATAGTTGGCCCCCTTGACCCTCCTACTGCTTCAGGCAATAGGTTTATGTTAGTGGTAGTGGGCCATGCCACAAGATATCCTGAAGCAATTCCTTTAAGGACCACTACAGCACCTGCAGTGGCAAAGGCCCTCCTGGGAATATTTCCTAGGGTGGGCTTCCCAAAGGAAGTAGTATCAGACAGAGGAAGCAATTTCATGTCTGCTTACTTAAAGGCCATGTGGAAGGAGTGTGGTGTGACTTACAAGTTCACTACACCCTATCATCCACAAACAAATGGACTGGTGGAGAGATTTAACAAAACTCTCAAAGGCATGATTATGGGTCTCCCTGAAAAACTCCGCAGGAGATGGGATATCCTGTTACCATGCCTCCTTTTTGCCTACAGGGAGGTACCCCAGAAAGGAGTGGGCTTCAGCCCCTTTGAACTCCTCTTAGGACACCCTGTTAGGGGTCCACTAACACTTGTCAAGGAGGGTTGGGAACAACCTTTAAAAGCTCCAAAACAAGATATTGTGGATTATGTACTTGGCCTCAGATCAAGGATGGCTGAGTACATGAAAAAGGCCAGTAAAAACCTTCAGGCCAGCCAAGAGCTCCAAAAGCAATGGCATGACCAGAAGGCTGTTTTGGTTCAGTACAAACCAGGGCAGAAAGTGTGGGTCTTGGAGCCTGTGGCCCCAAGAGCACTCCAAGATAAATGGAGTGGACCCCACACAATTGTTGAGAAAAAGGGTGAAGTCACCTACTTAGTTGACTTAGGCACTGCCAGGAGTCCCCTTAGGGTGCTCCATGTCAATCGCCTTAAACCCTACTATGACAGGGCTGATCTCACCCTGCTCATGGCAACTGATGAGGGACAGGAAGAAGACAGTGATCCTCTACCTGGTCTCTTCTCTTCCACAGAACAAGATGCTCTTGTGGAAGGTGTAGTTTTGGCCGATTGTCTTACTGCTGAGCAGAAAGACCATTGCATAAATCTCCTGGCTCAGTTTTCTGAACTCTTCTCTACTGTGCCAGGTACCACTTCTTGGTGTGAGCACACTATAGATACTGGAGACAGCTTGCCTGTCAAAAGTAAAATCTATAGGCAGCCTGACCATGTCAGAGACTGCATAAAGCAAGAGGTGCAGAAAATGTTAGAACTGGGAGTGGTTGAGCACTCTGAAAGTCCATGGGCTTCTCCTGTGGTACTTGTACCAAAACCTAATTCCAAGGATGGAAAGAAAGAAATGCGGTTTTGTGTTGATTACAGAGGTCTCAACCAGGTAACCAAAACTGATGCTCACCCTATACCCAGGGCAGATGAGCTCATAGATACACTGGCATCTGCCAAGTATCTAAGCACTTTTGATTTGACTGCAGGGTATTGGCAGATCAAATTATCAGAAGATGCTAAACCTAAAACTGCATTTTCAACCATTGGAGGCCATTACCAATTCACAGTAATGCCTTTTGGATTGAAAAATGCACCTGCCACTTTTCAGAGGTTGGTGAACACAGTCCTGCAAGGGCTGGAAGCTTTTAGTGCAGCATATCTGGATGATATAGCTGTCTTTAGCTCCAGTTGGGATGATTACCTGGTCCACCTATGGAAAGTTTTAGAGGCCCTGCATAAGGCAGGCCTCACTATCAAGGCTTCAAAGTGCCAGATAGGGCAGGGGAAGGTGGTTTATCTGGGACACCTTGTTGGTGGGGAACAGATTGCACCACTTCAGGGGAAAATCCAAACTATTATAGATTGGGTTCCCCCTACTACTCAAACTCAAGTGAGAGCCTTCCTAGGCCTCACTGGGTATTACAGGAGGTTCATTAAGAACTATGGCTCCATTGCAGCCCCTCTTAATGACCTCACATCCAAAAAGATGCCTAAAAAGTTATTGTGGACAGCTAGCTGTCAGAAAGTTTTTGAGGAGCTGAAGCAGGCCATGTGCTCTGCACCTGTCCTGAAAAGCCCTTGTTACTCTAAAAAATTCTATGTCGAACCTGATGCATCTGAATTAGGTGTAGGGGCAGTCCTATCACAACTTAATTCTGAGGGCCAGGATCAACCTGTTGCTTTTATTAGTAGGAGGTTGACCCCTAGAGAAAAGCGTTGGTCTGCCATTGAGAGGGAGGCCTTTGCTGTGGTCTGGGCACTGAAGAAGTTGAGGCCATACCTGTTTGGCACTCACTTCATTGTTCAGACAGACCACAAACCTCTACTTTGGCTAAAACAAATGAAAGGTGAAAATCCTAAATTGTTGAGGTGGTCCATATCCCTACAGGGAATGGACTATACAGTGGAACATAGACCTGGGAGTAGCCACTCCAATGCAGATGGACTCTCCAGATATTTCCACTTAGACAATGAAGACTCATCAGGTCATGGCTAGTCTTATTGTCCTTCGTTTGGGGGGGGGGGGGGGGTTGTGTAGGAAAGTACCATCTTGCCTGGCATGTTACCCCCATTTTTCACTGTATACATGTTGTTTTAGTTGTATGTGTCACTGGGACCCTGCCAGCCAGGGACCCAGTGCTCATAAGTGTGCCTGAATGTGTTACCTGTGTTATGACTAACTGTCTCACTGAGGCTCTGCTAATCAGAACCTCAGTGGTTATGCTCTCTCATTTCTTTCAAATTGTCACTAACAAGCTAGTGACCAATTTTACCAATTTATATTGGCTTACTGGAACACCCTTATAATTCCCTAGTATATGGTACTGAGGTACCCAGGGTATTGGGGTTCCAGGAGATCACTATGGGCTGCAGCATTTCTTTTGCCACCCATAGGGAGCTCTGACAATTCTTACACAGGCCTGCCACTGCAGCCTGAGTGAAATAACGGCCACGTTATTTCACAGCCATTTTACACTGCACTTAAGTAACTTATAAGTCACCTATATGTCTAACCTTTACCTGGTAAAGGTTGGATGCTAAGTTACTTAGTGTGTGGGCACCCTGGCACTAGCCAAGGTGCCCCCACATTGTTCAGGGCCAATTCCCCGGACTTTGTGAGTGCGGGGACACCATTACACGCGTGCACTACATATAGGTCATTACCTATATGTAGCTTCACAATGGTAACTCCGAATATGGCCAAGTAACATGTCTATGATCATGGAATTGCCCCCTCTATACCATCCTGGCATAGTTGGCACAATCCCATGATCCCAGTGGTCTGTAGCACAGACCCTGGTACTGCCAAACTGCCTTTCCCGGGGTTTCACTGCAGCTGCTGCCAACCCCTCAGACAGGCTTCTGCCCTCCTGGGGTCCAGCCAGGCCTGGCCCAGGATGGCAGAACAAAGGACTTCCTCTGAGAGAGGGTGTTACACCCTCTCCCTTTGGAAAATGGTGTGAAGGCAGGGGAGGAGTAGCCTCCCCCAGCCTCTGGAAATGCTTTCATGGGCACATTTGGTGCCCATTTCTGCATAAGCCAGTCTACACAGGTTCAGGGACCCCTTAGCCCTGCTCTGGTGCGAAACTGGACAAAGGAAAGGGGACCACTCCCCTGACCTGTACCTCCCCTGGGAGGTGCCTAGAGCTCCTCCAGTGTGCTCCAGACCTCTGCCATCTTGGAAACAGAGGTGCTGCTGGCACACTGGACTGCTCTGAGTGGCCAGTTCCATCAGGTGACGTCAGAGACTCCTCCTGATAGGCTCCTTCAGGTGTTGCTAGCCTATCCTCTCTCCTAGGTAGCCAAACCCTCTTTTCTGGCTATTTAGGGTCTCTGTCTCTTGGGATTCCTTAGATAACGAATGCAAGAGCTCATCCGAGTTCCTCTGCATCACTCTCTTCACCTTCTGCCAAGGAATCGACTGCTGACTGCGCTGGAAGCAACATAGTAGCAAAGACGACTACTGCAACTCTGTAACGCTGATCCAGCCGCCTTCTCGACTGCTTTCCTGGTGGTGCATGCTGTGGGGGTAGTCTGCCTCCTCTCTGCACTAGAAGCTCCGAAGAAATCTCCCGTGGGTCGACGGAATCGTCCCCCTGCAACCGCAGGCACCAAAGAACTGCATCACCGGTACCTTGGGTCTCCTGTCAACACGACGAGCGAGGTCCCTTGAATCCAGCAACTCTGTCCAAGTGACTCCCACAGTCCAGTGACTCTTCAGTCCAAGTTTGGTGGAGGTAAGTCCTTGCCTCCCCACGCCAGACTGCATTGCTGGGAACCGCGACTTTTGCAGCTACTCCGGCCTCCGTGCACTACCAGCGGAAATCCTTTGTGCACAGTCCAGCCTGGGTCCACGGCACTCTAACCTGCATTGCATGACCTCCTAAGTTGTTCTCAGGCGACGTGGGACTCCTTTGTGCGACTTCGGGTGAGCACCGTTTCACGCATCCTCGTAGTGCCTGTTTTTGGCACTTCTGCGGGTGCTGCCTGCTGCTGAGAGGGCTCCTTGTCTTCCTCGACGCTCCCTCTGTCCCCTGACGCAATTGGCGACATCCTGGTCCCTCCTGGGCCACAGCAGCATCCAAAAACACTAAACCACACGATTTGCAGCTAGCAAGGCTTGTTGGCGGTCTTTCGGCGGGAAAACACTTCTGCACGACTCTCCACGGCGTGAGGGATCCGTCCTCCAAAGGGGAAGTCTCTAGCCCTTGTCGTTCTTGCAGAAACCTACGCTTCTACTGACCAGTAGCAGCATCTTTGCACCCACAGCTGGCATTTCCTGGGCATCTGCCCACCTCCGACTTGCTTGTGACTTTTTGACTTGGTCCCCTTGTTCCACAGGTAACCTCGACTGGAAATCCATCGTTGTTGCATTGCTGGTTTGTGTCTTTCCTGCAGAATTCCCCTATCACGACTTCTATGTCCTTTGGGGAACTTTAGTGCACTTTGCACTCACTTTTCAGGGTCTTGGGGTGGGCTATTTTTCTAACCCTTACTATTTTCTAATAGTCCCAGCGACCCTCTACAAGGTCACATAGGTTTGGGGTCCATTCGTGGTTCGCATTCCACTTTTGGAGTATATGGTTTGTGTTGTCCCTATCCCTATGTGTCCCCATTGCATCCTATTGTAACTATACATTGTTTGCACTGTTTTCTAATACTATTACTGCATATTTTGGTATTGTGTACATATATCTTGTGTATATTTGCTACCCTCATACTGAGGGTACACTCTGAGATACTTTGGCATATTGTCATAAAAATAAAGTACCTTTATTTTTAGTATATCTGTGTATTGTGTTTTCTTATGATATTGTGCATATGACACTAGTGGTACTGTAGGAGCTTCACTCGTCTCCTAGTTCAGCCTAAGCTGCTCTGCTAAGCTACCATTATCTATCAGCCTATGCTGCTAGACACCCTATACACTAATAAGGGATAACTGGGCCTGGTGCAAGGTGCAAGTACCCCTTGGTACTCACTACAAGCCAGTCCATCCTCCTACACCAAGACATTTTGTTTTCATCAATATTTTATTTCTCTATCTATCTGTCTGTCTGTCTATCGGCTGGCTTTACTGTGAGTGATCGCATTCTGCTGTTCCACAAGGAGAATATTGGCACACAAAGTAGTTTTGTTCAGTGGCAGAAATTACTGTGGCAATCAGTGGTGTAATGAAACTGGACGGGGCCCCTCTGCAAAGAACATTGAGCCCCCCCTTCAGACCCACACAGGGCAGGTGCTGTGCCGAGGAGGTCCCCTGGAGGGGTCTCCCGGCACCGTGGGAACTTTGTTACACCACTAGTGGCAATGTGTGCTTTTTGAGACCAAAAAAGTTTCTTTTTTGTTTTTTGCCAGTGTTTGTTACAATGGTGAGGGCCTGGCAGCTCCCTCAACCATAAAGTGTTACAAAAGCCACATCAAAACAAGACATGCATTGACGAAACCAAAAGACTCACAACAAATGTTGGATCCGTTGGCTTTGCAGGTGCTTGTTTTTTTTCCATACTTCAAATAATCTTGTTGAAAATGTTACACTGATTTTCCATTAGAAATATTTTTGGGAAATACTGGTATGCATCAACACATTTTTACTAAATGACGCTTCAAAGAAATAGCACCTAAAATGTCATAGTAGTGATAGGGTTTCGTTTACTGCCTGTCTTGCTTTCTGAACATTTTATTTTGAAAGCAAAGAATCATCACTCTTGCTTACAAGCTTCTGAAAACATTTGCATATAATCAGAGAGCATTCTGGGAGCATTAAACTTAGCCTCATATTGTCAAACTTTTCAAATGTGTGTACACTTTTTTTTCCTTTTTATTTTTTACTATAACCACTGTCAGTAGTGCAGTTTAACCTTAAAATGTTTTTTACAGCACTCACATAATAATAAAGGCTTTTCAAGAATGAACCATAAATACAAGTCCGAACACCATTAACTTATGGACACACATATTACCTCAACTGGAGACAGTCCCTTCTGCAGGGGGTTGGGCCTACTTGTCCCAAGGACAAAATAAACATGAAAACTTGTAGTCCTTGACCCCAAACAATATGTCCCATATCCCAGGTGTCAGGCGATGGGGTCCCCATCCACGTACTTGTACCAAAATGTGGAGTCACTTGTGTTGTTTTTGAGGTAGTATTATATTGTGTTTAGAGGGGAGTAGATGGCAGACTTTTTTCATAAAAAATTAATAAAAGGAATGTATTTTGTTCTATTCTCACCATTAGTTGGACTGACATCTTCCTCCAGCAGACAAACAGCCTTCATCTCGGATACAAGCCATACACACAAACAGGCAAAGTCATGGCATGCAGCTCCAATCGTCACTGCTGCTTGAAGCTCCTTCACATCCAAAAGTGGTCCGTTGTATCTTTAAGGAAACATGGAAGTGAGAAAAACAGGTGGTAACACTGGATAACAAGGTGTGAGGCTCATGACAGCTGAGTGTGGCTGTCCCACTGTAGGAATGTGTATCCAGAATGGGGATTACAATTTAGAATTGTAGCAGGGCCAGCTAAACCTTTATTTCTTCTGATGGTGATAAAACAAAGAGATGGGTAATTAGCAACACTTACCAAACACAACAAATGTGTTTATGGTGCGTTCTATATAAAACAAAATCTCAATATTAGGATTATCAACCTTTTCACATCAGCCCATGTGTTGCACTTGTAATCCAGTCCTTCTTCCTTCAGACTCCTGTGACGCCCATACAGAAAAAAGAGGCAGAAAAGCACATTTTGAGCAAACTAACCGATTTTAACAATTGGAAGCCTCTGAATATTTGCAGCCTTGTCAAATCCCCACCCTGGTCCCGTTGTGGGCTTCCATGGTAATATATTTTATCCCTGTTCAACAAGACATGAGAGGACTCCATGCTCATATTGTTTTTAATGGGTGCTCATGTGGAATATATTGCCACTCACCTTCTTCCTTGTACAGAACCCTGCAGCACGTCACAGGTTTCAAGGTAAGCTGGCGGTTTTCTTCAGCCAACTCGCAAGATTTCCTTTCAGCGAAGATCCTTCAAAACAGACTTAGGTTGGTGGATAGGCAGCTCTTGTAGCCGCCCTCTGGAACTTGCATATGTGCAGCATTTACGAACAAAAGAAGGTGAGACAAAGTAGTCCTCTTTTTTCACAAGCTCTGTACTGGAGTAACTGGTTCTCTTCAGACAAGCCATTTCGTGAGAAGATGAAACATGAACCTCCTACAATATCCTGGATCTTTCCGTGGTGTGCACAGAGCCCAACATCAGGTCTTGCTTTAAGGTGCCTACACGGCCTACCACTGGTGCATGACCCACGGGGTCTATGAGCCCATGTGAGACTGAGATGCTCAAAAACTTAATAGAGATGCACACAAGGAAGTACTAACGTGAGCTAACATCAGAGTGAGGTTCATGGTGGACACCCTGGATGCTGAAAGAGTTGTATTCTACCAGGCTATCAGGTATTGGTACACTGCATCGTCACCAAAAAGGCACAACCCACTCCAGGTACATTGATCACCCATTCCAACAAGTCCGAGACCAGGCTTAAGTCTGTGATCCCAGACAAAACATATTCTATAATTTGAGTAAATGGGTCAGCAAGAACTCTAGTATGTTAATGCCTTCCAGAGCCGATAAGGGACAGAAAGGCAAAGCATGACATGGTTTGGTATCCACATTCATTGTGGGCTATGCAGCATCTGTCCCTGCATTTTTAGAGCATCAGGCCAGCTCTATATCACAGTGTTGTCCTTTCCTTTTCAGACAACATGGCAGAGAAGGCTGGTTCAACCCTCTCAGGGACCTATTTTGTCTCCGGTTCTGAGCATAATGTTGCCTAACATAATTCGGGAGACGTCCAGAAGAAAGAGTTTATAAGACGGGATATGCAGTGCAGGCCACAAATGATTCAGTCTTTATGCTTCATATCACTTCATCAGGAGGAGACAGCCTCCACTCAATTTCTGCCATCATATTAGCAGCTTCTCTCTTGGTAGAAACCAAAACAGATTCCCTAGTCTCTCACTCCACCTACTGGTATAAGTGCAGTGTTTTCATAAACATCATGGAATCAATAGGGTCCGATGGCGTCCTTTTCATCTGCATCTGCAGCTCCACCTCAGGTTTTTTTCTTTACGTAAGACACCACTTAACAAGCCTAACATTCAACATTTTCAGATCCCCCTTGTGCCAGTGAAACCCCAGATTCCTTTCAGTGGGAATAGACTAGACGACATTTACCATTTCACATAATCCAATATTTTAAGGGTATCTAGGGCGACAAGCAGGTCAAGTTTAGCAAACACCCCTTACTATAATCCTGAGACTAGACAATCAGACACATTCTGACCATTCCTATCCCCTTTGTTCCAGGTAAATATTGTAAATTGTTATATGTGACAAGAGGAACTGGAAGGAGAATATCCCTTTCTGATATTTTTACACATCTCTTGATAGCACTGTACTGTGTACAATTCTTCAGCCACATCCAGCTCCGCTATGCCCTGACACAGCACAGACTCTCCTGGAAAACTTACCCGAGTTCAACCCAAGGTGACGAAGGGGCAACTGGGTGACAAGGGGATTTCCCGTATATATAAGCCACTGTAGTAACAACCTCAGATCCCCTTATGTATCTGCTTGAAACCTGGCAACAAGAAGTTTGGTTTATTGGAGGACGATGAATGGCATGAGGCTAAGACGGAGGCTAGGTGCTTGAATATATTAGCTAAGCTCAGACTGATTCAACAGAAATTCTTTCCCTGGGTGTACTACAACCCAAATAAGCTATGGTGTAAGGGCAGGAAAAAACATAATTGTTGTCTGAGATGCCGAACAGAGTGTGCAGCTTCTTTCATGTGATATGGAACTGGCCTCTCATTTTCCGATACTGACCCAAAATATACCACACCCCTAGCCAGACTGTATGTTGCAACTTGATGCCAATCCCTAAACATGTCATCTTGGGTAACAAAGAGATAAGAGACTTATTCAGAGTGCACCTGCCAATTGGTGGCAAAACAAGTTATTGTCCAACATTGGATTGCACCCGCTCCCTCACCCCAAAGACTGATGAATGGATCTACAGCATGGACATGTGGGCAGTAATTGAGAAGTCAATTTATATGCCACGTGGTGGGTCACGAAAATATCAACCAATATGGAATGCATTGTGGGTTCATCTTGACTAAATGTATCTGCTTAGGGAAGCATGAGGCTAGCTTGTTGAATTTCTATGCTTGCTACAATGTGCTTGTTTAAGGTGTGAGAGAGAGCTGTATGTTATTAAATGTGATGTTATATAAGCAAATTAAAAGAATTCTATTTAAAAAAATCATTAGACTGTGTATGGGGCTGTCATCTGGATAGCGTGCCACAGCTTCAAGTACTGATGGGCACAGGCGTTTCTAGACTAGATAAGTTGGTGTGGCCTTCGGCCATGATCAGTGTGCTCATACACATGTAAGCACATGAGCAGAGCACTGGAGAAGAGGTAGTGACCAGTGGCTGTATTGCTCGGCAAAACTGGCAAATTTTGCGTTTTTTATGTTGGCCTGACAGAAAGATTGTTGCATTACCTTATGGGATCATCACAAAAAAAGCTTTACACATTTGATCACCTCCTGCACAAGCTTTGAATTAGACAGAAGGTGTTGCGTCCACTGAAAGAGTGCATGTATTTGTGCTGTGGTAAACTTGTGCTCAATATAGTAGCCTCTGGTTGGTATTGCAACAGGCCATTGATAAAGGTTCTAGTCCTGACTACTTGATTATAAAACAATATGCCTGGTACCAAAGGCTGGATACGTTTATTACGAAAAGTTACAACAAAAGAATGAGCCTAGACTTATTTATTGTGGAAAGCATCTTTTCACACCACTAGGCATTTTATGGTGGGCTTTTATTGCATGTTCTTAAAGTCTATTTTATTACATAGCACTGGAGTTTACATTTATTAGCACATTAGAACCTTATCAGTTTGGCTTTACCAATGTTTGCTTGTGTTTCTCATGATCTTTATCTTTAAATCACAAGAAGCCTCCACCCTGGGGATAACTACAGTTTGGATGGAAAAAGTTCCATGCATAGCTTGGAGATTATGCACCCATGGCTTATTTTTGGTCTCAGCACACACAAGACGTGTTTGTGCGGAAGGCCACAGTGACACTGAATCAAAGAGGAAAGGCACATTGGGGGAACCTTACTTTACTAAGCATGATTACCATCAGCTCATTGGGCTGTGGAGGACTGACAGTAGTGGCAACTGAAGTACAGCGGCAGGAAAGGCCTTTTTTACCTGTCATCTGTCCAACAAAGTTGCCCACTCGTTTCTTCTGTTTTTAACTGGTTACTCGGTCCCATGCATCAGGGACCTTTGTTCTATTCATACTGGACATGGAGATCATGTATGATAACTTTCAGTATGCGCAGAAGCATGCGTGTGTAGACTGTGTGCTGTGCATGGCTTTGGAAACCACTGGATATATTTTGAATTCCTATACATGAATGGTACATAAGTGGTTAGATAGAGTCTGCCATACAGCAATGTGAATGGCAGAGCTTCTCCAAACTATTCCTCAGGTCCTTTGTAATGGGCCAAATTCTAGGGTAGGAAGGAATGGAGACAGATTGCCCTTTTGAATTGCAGGGACAGTCCTCCTCCACCCCCTCACCCCCCCCACCTTTCCTGACCCATTCTTCCCTAAGACTGTGATGCATCAAATTAAAGTGATAGATAAGGATGATGTCTCTCTGGTGTGTCTGTGGTTTTGGGTCTCCATGACAGAGGCTCCCAGACTCACCCCATTTTCATGCTGGTGTTAGAGGACAAAGAATTTGGATTGGCTAGTCTGGGAGAAATACAGAAACGCCAGGAACTGAGTGAAACCAGTCCAGAGTTAGAGAAACTCTGTCTGCAAACTTGGTATATGAATATGGCAGAAACCACCAGTTATTCGTGCCATGACTTCTCTTAAACCTCTACACAGAATCCCTAACAGTGGAGGCTGAAAAAACCCTTTGAGCCCCAAGACTGAGGTCACTGATTGACAACTCCCATTGCCAGCTTCAGTACCAGAAATGTGGAAAGTTTACATCCTGCTAGAGCTGAGCTGTCTCAGAAACAACTTGAAGGGTGAAGCCTACTGACAGCTGGAGACGGGTACTGGAGATATGCCTGGGTGAAGGGATCACTGCCTTAAAAAAAGAGGGCTCAAGGAGCTAGGCTAGTGGAACAGAGTGGTGGGCCACTGTAGAATAGGTAAGGATCTGCATCGTCAGGCAGCATTGTTAGGCCCTGTGCCCTGGTCTCTCTGTGGCCTGCACCAGAAGCAAAGTGATTCACTCCACAAACCAATGGCATCTTGGTGCCACCAGAAAAATTGCTAGTGCACTCAGAGGTTTTATCAGTACAGCCAGAGGCACTTTGACTTGGTGCTAGAAAAGATGTGGCTGCATTTGGTAGTTACCTCACACGAAAATATCGTGCCTCTAATGGCTTGATGCTAGAGGCCAGTGGTTTTTCACAGCAGACCATTCAACAACTCACTCCAGAAACTACTATTATTTCGTCAAGCACGAGTGAGTGTGCCTTCTGCAAGCCTTGGTTTGTGCGGCCCCACCTCTTCAGTCGCAGGACAGCTGTAACAGAGACTGCTGATAGAGCCATCGGAGCCGGGGGAGACTCAATACCTCTGCTCTCTGAGCCATTGCACAAAATGCAGATCAGCAGGAGCAGTGCAAAAACTAAGCCACCCAAACACAGCAGATAACCAGTAGCCCACGACTAGTTAAGGTACTGCACAAAATAATAGCTGCCAGGGAGACAATAACTTTCTTAAGTCAGCAAGGCTGCTACACTTATAGCTTAATGACTATGCCACTTCTAACAATTTCAATATTAATCTAATAGTAGTCCCAAGGCCAGAGGGAGAATACTGTGCTCTATATCACAGAGGAGGACCGAAATATAATACACACTGATGCTATGCCAAACACTGATCAAAACTTGTTGATTGCTTCCAGTTTAGTAGTAGCTAATCCTCTTGAAATTGCCCTGTAAAATATGTATACTTTTTCTTTTGCCCCTCTAAAATTTTCCAAGTAATAAAGGCTGTATGTTAAAGTACTTTCTTTTCTTAAGTCAAGAACTGCCTGGACAATGGTTTATTGGTTGTTATTTAAAAAAAAACCTTGAGTTCTGGGTTTCTACCCCCACACTACCTCTGTGAATAAACCTTAGACAGTTCAAATTCACAGCCCTGCAGATCAAAAGCTAAACAGGCACACTTAGTGCTCAATTTTGGGGTTAAACAGTAGCATAAAGCTCCAGGACACCACTGGAAAAAGAGTTTCACTGTTACAATTTGAACATAGTAAACTGATTGCCCTGGGAATCCTCAATCAGTTCCAATAAGTATTATTTCAATGTTCGAGATAAAATATGCCACCCCAAATTCATGCAGCATTGGTCAAGCCGCTCCTGAAGAAACCTTCCACCAACAACAGCAAACTCAAAAATTACAGCCCCATCTCTCTGCTCCCTTTCCCAGCCAAGGTCCTGGAAAAAGCCATCAACAAACAGCTTTCCAGACACCTGGAAAAACACAACCTACTTGACTTCTCCCAATGCGGTTTCTGCTCCAACCACAGCACCGAGACCACCCTTATCACCACAACAGACAACATTAGGTCCTTCCTCGACCATGAAGAGAAAGCAACCCTGATCCTCCTAGACCTCTCCTCTGTGTTCAACACAATCTCCCACTTCCCCTCACCGGCAGACACCATCACATCAGGAGCCACACCAACGCCCTCAAATGGATCCACACCTTCATCACAGGTCGCACTCAGAGAGTCCGCCTCCTACCTTTCACCTCTGAACCTACGGGCAACATATGCGCCATCCCCCAGGGATCCTCTCTCAGCCCCACCCTCTTCTATGTCTACGTAACACGCTGGACAAGATTGTTAGTTCCAAGGGACTCAAAATCATCTCTTATTCTCCCTTGCCGAAGGCCATGCCACCCCCAGAGACAATTTCAGCAATGCCACGAGACACATCGCCTACTGATTGAAATCCAACTGCTTGAAATTAAATACATACAAGACGGAAGTGATGATCTTAGGAAACAATACCTCCCCTTGCGATAACTCATGGTGTCCCCCCACGCTTGGACAACCCCCGTCACCAACTGACCACACCCACAACCTCAGTACCATCATCGACAGCAAACCCACCTTCAAGCAACAGATAAACACAGTGAACTCCTTCAGCTTCCACAACCTCCACATGCTACGAAGAGCTTCAAATGTATCCCCAACAAAACCAGAAAAAGGGTCACCAAGTCATAATCACCAACAGACAGGACTACAGAAACGCCCTCTTCGTCGGACTCCCTGCCCAGCTCCTCCACCTCCTCCAGACCATCCAGAAGACAGAAGCGAGACTTGTCCTACACCTTCCTAGAAGAACCCACATCAACCCTCCCACCTCAGAGGTCTATACTGGCTGCTCGTGCACAAGAGGTGCAAATTCAAACTTCTCACTATCGCCTACAAAGCCCTCCACAACATCTGACCCAAGCTAAACAACCTCAGAGTCTCCTTCCACCAGCCAACCAGGGAGCTTTGCTCCACAACCCTCGCCCATTCCCTAAGAATCCAACGCAACCATTGTAGAGAGTGCTCCTTCTCCTACCTAGCAGCCAAGAACTGGAACGACCCCCCACCACCTAAGCACCTCAACACCCTCCTTGCCTTCAGAAAAAAATTAAAGACTTGGGTCTTTGAGGAGTAGCTCGGCCACACTGCGACTATCCAGAGCACCTGTATAGCCCCTGGGGTGATAAGCCGTACTTTTCAAATACTATGATTGATTGATTTGTACAATTATGGTATAATTTTGTTTTACATATGCACCTTGTATGCCACAAGTTTGTTGTAGTTCTCATTTTGTTATCAGCTATCTATAGACGGTGCTACACTAATTTTAAGGAACAAGAGACCATATGCTCATGATACTTCAGTAGCGCTTTTATGATAAGTAACTCTGAGGGGACTTTAGATGCCAAGATGCTGGTTTGCCTTCCAAGACTGTATTTGAAGTTGGTACAAACAACATTACCCTGATGTTCACCATACATTCAATCTCTTTACCACAAGTTCCTTTACCCCTACCACCTGTGTGTAGTCTGCGGGTCAAACAATCTAATCCCCGACAGACAACTTGGTGGGTGAATATGAATACACCTTCTGCAAAGATCTGTGTGTATCCTGCAAACCATAGAATCTGATCCTAATAAGGAAGTTCAATGGAATGTGTGTGTGACATATTGGTCATAGGTAACAATCATAGTGAGAAAAAGCAGTGAGTTAATGAACTTATTGGGGAGTTCTGCATTTAATCTGTTTGTCACAGGTTCCTACTGTAGTGAGATGGCTAACAGCAATGCCTTGACAATAGGACCTATGATTGGGGGTATAATGCCTCACATTTGGCATTTAAAAGTCAATTAGGGTGACCATTCATCTATATTCATCACGGACAGACCAATATTTGGCCTCTTTGTGTGTCGAACATAAAATAGTTTATTATCGATGTCATGTGTCAGTGATTGTAACCAAATTCACTTTAACTTGCAAAGTGATCACTGACATCTGTGATTCCCCCCAATCTTGTCACAGACTAGGCAGTTTGCTACTGGATGCCAGATGCACATGTGGGTTGATTGAGAGAGCATGGCAACTTCGGCACACCAAAAAGAATGCCTTTCAACCATAATAAGTCCTATGGTCATGAAATTCAGGGCATTGCATGTAGGTAAGTGCAGGCATGCACCCACGCTTCATGTGACCCATGTAAGCACCAGCAGCCATGACAACAAATTGAACGTGAGCGGGGAAACTGAGCATGGCAGCAATGGTGAGGAAGCAACTGTGTGACAAGACAGAATAGCAGCTGTTTCCTGCCTTAGTACGTTCAGGTTAGAGCAAAACACCCCAGGTCCTAGGCAAGCCCACTATGGAGGGGAGAGAGTGAACCATCACACCTCTCCGTCTGTATTGTTACACTGTGAGATGAAGTCCTAGTCCTGGAAATATGAGTCCTTCTGGACATGGCCTAGTATTCTTCCAATTTACAACTCTGCATGCCCTCGCTTGCCTCCCTTATAGTGTAACCTCTTTCCCCACACTCACTAATCCTGTCACATCTGCTTCCTATCGCTTCTCCTCAGAGGCCAGCATCCTTTCCAAGTCACAATTCAGCCTGTCCTTGCTGCTCTTCTCCTTGAGCGTGGAAACCAACGGCATGCTGGATACCCACCAGAATCCATGCTTACCACTTTCCAAATTGCACACTTTTCTCTCAACATCGAAGTGAAATGTGGTCTCCCGGTGCACTTCTGGAAGAAGACCGTGAAGTACACTCTCTGTGGTGGGGGCTTTGCAGCCTGCAGAGGCAAACACGAGACCGCCAGCGTGAATTGTTTCTGCAGCCGATCAAGCTCTGAGACCCTACCAATGCTGCATTGGAAAGACGAAGAGATGGCACAATGGCATAGGTATGCTGGTATGTTAAGAAAATACTGCTGCAAAATGGATCATTTATCTCCACTATTAAAGAGCAAATCAATGTATGGGCGGTCAAGCTTGTCCGTTAATCTCGCCCATTAGCTGCAAAAAGGGCCTGCTTGTTAAACCACACTGCTTTCAGACTGTGGACTCTCTCCGATACAGTCTCGTCTCTGAAGGGTCGTTACGTTACGTTACGTTATCTGCTATATTGCAAGAAATGTATATTTATGAAACTCATATCAAACGTAAATTATTGTGGCAGTTGTCTATTATCACTGTTTTTTAATCAGTTAAATCAGTTAGCTATATGGAATGCTTCTACCTATAAAACATCGTACTTTGACCAGAATTTTTTAATGTAATATTGACCATTTGTTCAGAATTTTTAAGCAGTGTCCATTCTTTTAAATGGTGAGAGATGATCACCCTATTGTCAATATTCTATGCTTAATAATTCAACTAAAAAATGCGTTTAAATGTCAAGTGTGTAGTTAAGCAAAATATTGTATGTTCAATTACCTATAGGTGAAAAAAAACATTAAAATAGAGAAAATGTTGCTTTTTAGCCACGCCTCTGACCCCGCTGGCAGTGCTTTTTCAGTTCCCCAGTTTGTTTACTGTCTTTCGACCAATGGTGGATGCGAGCAGGTAGTTGAAGTACCAATTTGTGCATTATTTTATGCTTCCCGAAGACGGTGCACTCTTGTTATCGTGGGAAAACGTCCATTAACACTTTAAAAACAAGTGGCCTGCTCTCCTATGTGTAGCTTTCGAGAAAAGCTGGATGAGGCCCGTAGCGAAAGAAGGCACGGGAAAACATTTCAGGGACCGTGATTTCTACGGTCTGTAGTAGTGGTTGTTTACTTTTCGGATGAAATAGAAAGGCTTCCAGTGAGGGCTGTTGGCTGAAAATGGTTTGCATGGTTAAGTAGGAAAATCTCTTGTACGAAGGGATACTTACCCAAGGGCTTTCAACGTGCCCTGCAGCAGAGTATCACACTCCATCGCTGAGCAGGTAAGGGACATAAGCTAGTACGTCTTCTCTTCCTTATTCGCAAACGCCGTTCCCTTGACACGGTAGTCTTTCTTTTCATCCTATGATTGAGAGTCTTTCCTCAATTTCTACGACGTATACAGACGAGCCGTACTAGTCCGCGGTTGTTTCAGGTTCCATAACTTCCGCACTGATTCTGCGATCTCCTAAGCAACAGCAGCATGACGCCACGGCGTGTGAAGGTTGAAGCCAATATCTCCAGGTTGCTGTCGAGAACAGTTCCGCTTAAAAAAAAAAATCGCAAAGTACACTGGCTTCTTCACCACGACTGCTTTGGCAAGTCCTCCGTTGAGGTTGAACCCAATGCAAGCAGAAAACAAGCATTTGCATTGCAACAGGTCTCGGATTTGTGAGATTTAGAGCGTTAGCGTTGTAAATGACAATGCCTTTTACTCATGTGTTTTGGTTTGGAGTGGAGTGGATGTATGTGGAGTGGAATGACGCGTGTTGGATTGGAATTATTCGTTGGGGAATTGTGTGGTGTGTAGTGGAATTGTGTGGCATTGTGAATAGATGTGGTTGGAGCTGCACAGAACTGTTAGAAAGGAAGATAGAGAGGAATAGGTGGTTTTTGCATGAAATGATGAATAAACTCCAGATAGAGGAGCAGAAAAGAGAGTGTGTGTGAGAAAGAAGAGGAGAGCAGCCATAGACGCATAAAAGGGAGCCCATGTGTACGTAACGGACACCCCAAGAACAGAAGAAGGTGCGTTTGAGGGAGGGAATCCTTGAAAAAGGCACAAGAAAGAAACTGTGCTCAAAGACCTGAAGTGAACCACATGAGAGAGGTGGGAAGAGTTTGTGTGAGAGCGGGGTAAGAGATATTATGAGAAAGAGGGATAAGTGGAAACGGCACCGAGTTGGGGGGGAGGGGGCGGCTGTGTTGGGCTGTGGACCAGTGTAAGCTTTCCTCATGTTTAGAAAAGCGATAGGGACACTATTGCCTGGGCAGCAGTAATGCACACTTCTCTCATGCACAGAAGAGGTGCACCAAAGGCAGCAGCAGTGCATGTTTCCCTCATATTCATCCAAGTAGAGCAGAGGCAGCAGAATGGTAAGCATCATTCACTTAACTGAATAACTCTCACAGTCTTGGAAAGGTACAGGGCTCTCACCTACTCCGACCCAGCACTCAAGAGTATATTTTTTCATATTTACACAGAGGAATATCTAGCAGTGGCAGTGGACTGACATGAAAGGCATGCCACTGCAATGCCTGCTTTCTGCTCACACTGTGGTTGCTGTACTAGACACAGATAAACGTTCAGGATGCACCTCCAGCCAGTTGGGCGGTGCCCTCTACAATTCCACTATAGTATGGAGTGAATTGTAAAGTGCCAGTACTTATCAACCTTATACATTTACACTACTCAAATATCTCACAGGACCATCACTGAGAATAAGGGCAGAACCCATCAGACAGCAGCGAATGAAAGTCCTAGAGGAGGTCTAGAGCCTCTGTTCCCTGGGTAACACCAAATGATCTACCATTAGAGAGCAGGACAGACTTTGCAGAGGGCAAGCCTGCACTACTATGCCACACAGTCTCTATACTTAGTTTAAAGTTGAGTGATTTCAGAATCTTTCAAGCCTTTTTGATCCTATTTATATGAGAGAGATCTTTACACATAGAACTGAAAAGTAACAAATACAAGTACTCAAGAGGGCAGGTAGTGGAGGTGAACACTGTCAAGTCGGCAAATTGGTTAACTTTGAATGTTGTGCTTAGGCATTTGCTATTTCAGGAATATTTATTTAAAAAAGACCACAGCCATTCTCAGCAACTCTGCTATACTTTTAATGAGATGTTCAAGCACATATGAGCAAGGTGCCATGAAATGCTCAACTTGAGCCTTCTTACATGCATTTCAAAGATAGTATGCATTGTATTTGCATAGAATGCACTAGAAAAAAAAGTTAACACTTATAACAATAAATAATGTTTGGAAATAATGCAGAGTAACTTTTTCCAAATCTTTACAAAAATATTCGAATTAAATGGTCAACTGACTATTTGATCCTGGATCTACACGCCTTAGAACCCTACATTTTGTAGGTTGAGCCTAGGCTGCACGCAAATGCTGTCTCTCAAAATGTTGTAATCTACATCTGTGGGCTTGCACCATGCCCATCTCACCCCCAAAACTTTCATTCGGTCCTTGTCCTACCTTTAGAAATTCCCTTGATTTCGTAGGTAAATGCTTTATATTTGTCCCTCCTTGAGGCTGCTTTGTTACCGCCTTGGAGACTGAACTTGTTACATGGATTATTGCACAATCGGTTATATACCTTAGTGTGATGCACTACTTTTTTCTTTTGCCTTGCCACTTCGTGCTGCATGGCCATATGTTGTTTATTCCACTTCCTTGTTTTGGGCATGCCATTGTTTCTTTGTGGTGCCTGCTCTCAAAGGCCCCAAGCTGGAGAGGGGTTTCATTTTTATTTATTTAATACTTAAAAAAAAAAAAGTTCATATCGCAAACTCCATTGGAGCAGTGCTTTACATGAGGACATGAAGTTTCATATAGCGCAAACTCAGTCGGAGGAGCAATTTACGTGACTACGTTAAGTTTCATATAGTGTAACCTCGGTAAGAGGATCGCTTTACACGAGTACCACTTCTGTATAGTTAGCAATTGAAAAATATACAAACTGGAGCATATAAAAACAGAAAAAAAACAACAGAAATACTCAAAGTGGCTCTCCCGGCACAGCAGAGAGCCAATACTACAATATTCACTGCACTCGAGAAACTCGCCCCATGACGTTTTGCAGGGCATTTCTTTTTAATATTTTTTGCCCCTATCTCAGCCTATGGTGGTCCTACAACAATGGGACCACCGCCAAACCATTCAGCACAACACTTTCTTCCTATCTAGGTCATCTCTTGGTCCGCACCCATCAGGTTGGGGGGGACCACAAAATAGTAACCTCTCCCACCATTCAATGTCTTCTTAGTCTCTGTCATGGCTGGAACTTTTGTTTTACAGCTGGGAGTAGTTTGTGTTTTAAGGACCTTGTTTGTAATAGTATTGCAGTAGGCCTGCCAGGCCTGAAAATGTGTAAGGCACTACGACCTCTAGTGTTATATACATTGTTACACTGCATAACTTTCTGTCATTCTGTTTTCATGTCGTTATGCCCTGTAGTGGCTGACTATATGGTTACATGACCATGTTTCTTACAAATGATATTTTTATTATAGTGTCCTCTAAGGGCTGTTCTGAGTATTACAGTCAAGATACTACAACATTTTCTGCACTCTGAATCTTGCCCCAAAATGCTTTGTAGGGCATTTAATTTTTTAAAACATTTTTGCCCATAACAGCCTGTGGTGGTCCTACGACAATGGGACCGCCACTAACCGCTCAGCATGACACGCTCTTTCTGTCTGGGTCATCTCTGGGTCCCTACACTATGTTGGGGGAACCCCAAAATAGTAACCTCTTCCATCATTCAATGTCTTTTTATGCTCTCTCATGGCTGGATCTTTTGTTTTACTGCTGGGAGTAGTTTGTGTTTTAAGGGCTTTGTTCGTAATAGTATTGAAAATGTGTAAGGTACTACGCCCTCTAGGGGCCACACATGTGCTTACACTGCATTACTTTCTACCATTCTGTTTTCATGCTGTGATTTCCTCTAGGAGCTGACTATATGGTTACATGACCATGTTTCTTACACATGCTATTTTTATTATGGTGTCTTCTAGGGGCTGTTCTAAGCATTACAATTAAGATACTACAATATTCGCTGCACTTGGAAAATCACCCCATTATGCTTTGCGGGGCATTCCTTTTACAAAACATGTTTGCCTGTAACTCACAGTGTGGTGGTCCTAGCACAAGGGGACCACCATCAAATTGTTCATGACGACTCTTTCTGTCTAGGTCACCTCTTGTTCCCCACACTAGGTTAGGGGTGGAGGGGGCAAAATAGTAACCTCTCCCACCATTCAAAGGCTTTTTAAGCTCTCTCATGGCTGGAACTTTTGTTTTACAGCTGGGAGTAGTTTAGATTTTAAGGGCCCTGTTTGTAATACTATTGCAGTAGGCCTGCTAGGTCTGAAAACGTGTAAAGCACAACGCCCTCCAGGGGCTACATATATGGTTACACTGCACTACATTCTGCCATTCTGTTTTCATGTTGTTATGCCCTCTAGCTGGCTACATGACCATGTTTCTTACAAATGTTATTTTATAGTGGTGTCCTCTAGGGGATGTTTTGAGCATTACAGTCAATATTCTACAATATTCGTTGCACCCGGAAACAGCCTGTAATGCTTTGTGGGGCATTCCTATTACAAATTTATTTTGTCCATATCTCATCCCACAATGTGCTCTTCTGTGTAGGTCATCTCTGGGTCCCCATTCTAAGTTGGGGGGACCCCAAAAATAATAATGTAAAAAAAATCATAAATAACAGCAATATTTTAATTTTTTGCTGCAGATAGAGGAAGAAGGTAAATGGAAGTGCTTTAGCTATATGCAGGGCCACTGAAATTATGTGGGAGAGAGGACCATATGAGGCGACAGGACTGACCAATTCATGTGGCAAGAAAAGTCCAGTAATGCATTTACAACACCAATAGCTCTAACTAAATGCGAGACCTATTACATTGCAAATGCTTGTTCTGTTTCCACACAATTACTTACTCTGTGTTTCAATGAAAACTGGTCGCACGAACACAAACATTACTTGATGAGCTATTATTTCAAATCACTGGCCCACAGTACAGCTATAAGGCTCGAAGTCGGGACCTACAAGTGTTGGAGAGCAGCCTTTTACCGTCCTGCTGTTTGGCAACAATGGTGTTTTCACATGTGATGGAGATACTTAGAAACTCCCTATAAGAGCTCTAATGGAAAGAACTCTTACGATCTGCAAAATGCACTCAGAACTCATTCAATAATATGCAAATACAGTTTCCTTCATCTTAAAAATAAATGCCTATTTTTCACACTGTTCAGCCTCCACCAAAGTCAGACACTATGGCCCTCATTATGACATTGGTGGTAAAAACCGCCTACCGCCGCAGTGACGGCCGCCAAAAGGCCGTGGCCGCAGCTACCAGTCGTCCGCCGTATTATGACCACAGCCGGATTTCCACCAGAAGGATAGCGGAAATCCGTCTGTGGCCATGCCGGTGGATGGCGGTAAGGTGACGTTGCTGCTGGCAGCAGCGCCACACCAGTAGATCGCCGCCAGCCGTATTATGACCCATAATGCGGACTGGCGGTGTTCTGCTGGTGGACGATGCAGCTGGCAGCAGCACCCCGTCCCATTTCCTGCCAGAGGACCCCCTGAACACAGGTAAGTGGGTGCACCGACATAGGAGGTGGGTGGGTGGGGTGTTGTGTGCGTGTGGGAGGATGTGTGTGAATGTGCGTGCGTGTATGCAGGTGTGTGTTGCGTGTTGGATGTGTGTGCATGTATGGGGGCGTGAGTGCGTGTATGTTGTGTGAATGCGTGTCTGCATGTATGTATGAAAGTGTGTGCGGATGTGTGTGTGAATGGATGTACGCATGCATGTGGGAATGGGTGTGTGTAAGGGTTGTGAATGGAGGGTGGGGTTTGGAGAGGAAGAGGTGGTGGGAGAGGATCTGGAGAGAGGGGTGGGGGTGGGGAAGACCCCTATCAGTGACAGGGAAGGATTCTCTGTCACTGATAGTGCCTACCGCCATGGTTTTCGTGGTGGTAAGGAAGCCACGAAAACTATGGCAGTAGGTGGGGGTCATAATCCCGCCGGCGGTACAGTGATGGCCGCCGGACTGGAGATTGATATCTCCAGCCCGGCGGCTGTTACTGCCATGGCAGTCGGTGTGGTACATTGGCGGTGTGGCTTCAGCCAAACTGCCAATGTCATAATATGGTGGAAAGTACCGCCAGCCTGCTGGCAGTACTTTCCACCATATTACTGCCGACCACCGGATTCGTAATGAGGGCCTGTGTTCCATTTCTCCTTCCAAGGTGGCCACCTCTTTTACCAGCTTTCAGACATGCCATTTGCCTGTGTGTAAGCCATGGGAAAGTCAAATAATCTCTCTGAAAATATCCTCCTTTAAAAAGATAATTTTTTTTCCTACAAAGCGCTTCCATTAACAAATTCTCTTCATAGACGCTAGAAGTAAGTCTACTAGGGATGCTCTGCTCCAGTAACCCAAAATAAACCATCTGGGGTTCAATCTTGCTTGGGTACAAGGAGTATTGAAGGAAAAGCTGTAGGATGTAATTTTTTTCTAACACACAATAAAACTTAGAAACCTGTAAACAAACTGCACATATTTTTCAAAATATATATACTAGTTAGGAAAGCACAAATCATGTGCTGTTTTGTAATTATGAAAGGTGATGGAGACAAAGACTTTAATAGGATCAAAACAAATGGAGTCACCTTACTTAATGATACACAAATAATAAATATTTACGGAGACCCGATTTCCACCAATTATACTTTGTGCGTTTTATGGTTTTATCAGTAAAACTGCTTTGCTGTGCAAACTGAGTGGCCTTTTAAGTGGAAAATGTGTTGTCTGGTAATGAAAATGTGCTACCATACCTTGCTTTAGTAATTTGACAGTGTACTCTAAAACACACAACCTACTAAGTACCGCATCCTTACCTCTACTGAATGGAATGGCTCCTTTGCCATGCTTGTTCTTTGTGTAATGGTTGCATTTTTCAAAATCATTATGTAACATTAATAGCAGCACCCCCTCTCAAAACAATTGTTCCACCACCACTGTTTGCCTGAGTCTCTAATGTCATTCCCAGTAAAGGGACCTTGAACGATTATAATGACATCTGTTAAACTGCTCTTTCGGGAACTGGATATTTAAGCATTACAAAGCATACAATGCTCTTTACAGCGGCCCAGATGCTTTCACAGGGACAAGATTCTGTCAGATGGATTTCCACCACATAGATGAGTTTTATCTGATATAAAGCAGCAAGACTGATCACTTTGTCAAAGACAGTAAGGGAAGCAAACCCCATCTGTCCAACCCAGCAGTGCAAATACAACGGCTGCGAGGCAGCCTCCAGGGTGGGGGAGGCCACACTTCGGAAAGGGAAACAACAGGGGAAGTTCCCCTAAGGCAATAGTGTCTAAGGAGGGCTGCATCCAGAAGGACTCGTTGTGTGGGGTCAAGTGACAACCATAGAGAGCAAGGGCCTGTGTGCAGGGAAGCAGTCTTGCAGCCTTTACACACACACCCCTCATTTTTTACATTGTTTTTTATAGAGCAGAGCAGGCCTCCAGGGCATCGGGGAGCTGTATAGAAGAGACATTACCAAAGACAAAAGCAAGACCATAGCAGTGCATGATGGTGTTAAAAGAAATTTACAGGCAGGCTGGAATCCAATAAACTGTAGTCCACAAGTAGTTTTTTTTTTACAACACAACTAGATAAGTTTAAATTGAGAGGCACGGGACAGCTTTAACTACAAACAAGTATGAACAAGAAGCCTCCACTCAAATTGCAATGGGTTAAATTCGTCCATTGCTGCAACACCACCACTTCCAACGCAACGCAAATGATGTCAGCATTGCCACATTCCAAGACAGACCGGAAGGGGATGAGGGGGCGTGGCTACAGATACGATGAATAATGAGCCCTTACGAATCGAACATAGAGCGTGAACCTGGACACATAAAAGAAGGGCGATATTGCGCTTGTGTTTCATGTTGTGAGAAAAGCACTTATCGTTGCCTTTTTTTAGCTGTACAAAAACACACGTGCCCTTCAGAATGCCTTAGAGCATTAAAAGTATTTGTTTGTAATCACTAATATAAATATAGAGAGGATGGGCCAGATGTATCAAAGCTTTTTGCATTCGCAAACGGTGCAAATGCCCGTTTGCGAATGCAAAAAGTCCTTTCAGAATGTATCAAAGGCATTCTGAATGCAATTTTAAGGAATCGATAAAATAGCGATTCCTTAAAATTGCGACCCTGTTTAGAGAGTCGCAAATTGCAACTCTCTAAATAAGAAATCGCAAATAAGGAATCCTTATTTGTGATTTCTAAAGCACATGTATGAAGCAATTCCTTAATGCGAATTGGGCATTAAGGAATCGCTATTACCACCAAGTTAAACTTGGTGGTAACCATGAGCAAATTTAAAAAATGCATTTAAAATGCATTAAAAAAAATTAAATGTAAAGCACACATGCCCTTTTGGCATGTGTGCACCTTACATGTTGTTCAAAAATGTTTTGGGGTGCAGCAGAGGGGGCCTTAGGCCCCCAGCACCCTGGACTTTGCATTTCCCAAAATTGCAAATTCCAGTTAGGAATTCGCAATTTGGGACATGCAAAATATTTGCAAATATGGGCCGACAGCCCCATAGATGCGAAATATGGGCCGACAGCCCCTGATGCGAATGGGGGCCGGTATCGCAATTTGCGATTCAGTAATAGCATTTGCGATTTTTAAGAAACCGATTCGCAAATATGATACATTGCATTTTGCGAATCAGAAATATCGATTTCTTAAAAATCGCTATTTCCGAATCGCAAAAGGCCTTTTTCATACATCTGGCCCGATGTGATTTAACTGCTAGAGCTGCTGACTTTGGAACTGGGGGAGCCGAGTTGGAGTCTTGGTGTCGGTTCTCCAGTGCCTAAAAACAAAAAAATTAAATACATTGCAATTATTTACAAACTGACGAATCAGAAGCAAAATGACAGCTGCAGAATGCCTGCAGATGAACTCCCGTTGGGTAAACGTGTAGAGGAAGTAAAACGACATTTCAAAAACAAGGGCAGAAACAGATACATCAGAACATGAGCTGAGGCAAGAAACAATTTAAAAAAAGTGTTTCCCCAAAGAATCAAAGTGTAAAGAAATTGCACATGGCTAGTGCTCCTCAGCCAAGAACGGTAGTGACATTTCGGCTGTGTGAACCAGATAGGATGCAGCAAAAGAGCAAGATTGCAGTCAACCTATAGTAAGCAGCAGGCGGGGTCAAAGTCCTTTTACTGAATACAGCGGTACTTGCAGACAGCACATGCACGCAGCCTAGACTCAGCCTAAAAATGCAATGTCCAAGAGGCATCCAGGCGTGTCTTCGGTGATGAAACTGGATGATGCTTCACGACATGAAGGAGACACCGTAATGGCAGGATTAAAGGGATTTCTTCTCTGTACTGCATGTAGCCGTATTACACAGGCAGTTAATTCTCCTCACACTGAAACGTAAGAAATGCATCAAGTTGTTCATAGCAGTAAAACATGACCTTTACAAATCACCCATTTTTAGAGTTAAAGAAAATTAAGGAAGATATGGAGGCTGTATTTTTTTACCTTGACGATTCTTTGCTCAACTATTGTAATAAAGAAGGCACATATGTTTCAGAATCAGAGAGCACATATGGACAAAGCTACATAGTGCTTTAAGTGGGATGAAAAAGGTCAGCATTCCACATGCACAGGATCCCTTAGAGAGATTGGGGGGTGGGCCTGTGGAACTACTTCACAGTAGAGGGGAGGGACACCAGGTTGGCACTAGTGGCAGCTAGTGAGCTCACCTCAGCAGGATGAAGGATGCCCTCATCACTAGGTATGTCCTCATACCGGAAATGTACAGGAGAAAGTTCAGGGAGAGTAGGTGTTAGACTTTTCATCCTTGGCGTGGTCTACCTTAACCTTTTGCCTCTGTTTCCCAGGTTGTTGATGTGTGCTGGACTCCGATTTTGCTGTTTTTGTTATTTTTTGTTACTCTGGGCACTTTACCACAGCTAACCAGTGCTAAAGTGCAAGTGTTTCTTTACAAAATGTGTATGTAATTGGCTTATCCATGATTGGCATATTTGATTTATTAGTAGGTCCCTAGAACAGTGCACTCGAGGTGCCCAGGGCCTGTAAATCAAATGCTACTAGTGGGCCTGCAGCACTGGTTGTGCCACCCAAATATGTCTCAGACCTGCCACTGCAGTGTCTGTGTGTGCAGTTTTAACTGTAAATTCGACTTGGCAAGTGTACCCACTTGCCAGGCCTAAACCTTCCTTTTTCTTACATGCCAGACACCCCTAAGGTAAGCCCTAGGTAGCCCCAAGGGCAGGGTGCAGTGTATGGTTAAGGTAGGACATATAGTAATGTGTTTTATATGTCCTGACAGTGAAATATTGCTAAATTCGTTTTTCACTGTTGTAAGGCCTGTCCCTCTCATAGGTTAACATGGGGGCTACCTTTAAATCTGATTAAAGTGTAGATTCCCTTTGGGAGCGGATTGACATGTGGAGTTTGGTGTCTCTGAGCTCACAATTTAAAAATACATCTTTTAGTAAAGTTGATTTTAAGATTGTGTGTTTGAAAATGCCACTTTTAGAAAGTGAGCATTTTCTTGCCTATACCATTGCTGTGACTCTGCCTGTTTGTGGATTCCCTGTCTGGGTCAGTTTGACAGTTGAGCTGGTTGCACCTCACACTAGACAGTTACACAAAGGGAGCTGGGGTGTAGCCTGCATATCCTGATGAGCCATCTGTGCTAGGAGGGCGGGGAGGAGTGGTAACTCACACCTGAAAGGGCTGTGCCTGCCCTCACACAATGCAGTCTCCAACCCCCTTGTGAGTGTCTGGGGCCTGGCCTAGGCAAGGCAGGATTTCACATTCAAAAGAGACTTTGCTTTGAAGTAGGCCTACATCAAAGGAGAAATTGGGTATAAGAAGGGCACCCAAAACCACAGACTTTAGATCACTTCTGGACATCAAGAGGAACCTCTGCCTGGAGAAGAGCTGAGGAGAAGTGCTGCCCTGCCTGTGACTGTGCTTTGTGGAGCTATCCTACAGTTGCTGCTTCTGCCTGTGCAAGGGGACAAAGACTGGACTTTGTGGTATATTCCTGCTTGAGAAGGGCTCTCCAAAGGCTTGGACTGAGCTTGCCCCCTGTCTGAAGTTTTAGGGCCATCAAAGACTTCCCTTACCAGAACCTGGACTCTGCTGAGACTCCTGCCCTGACAAGTGGTGCCCTATCCAGTACTTGGGCCCTTGAAGGAAAAGCTAGTGAAAATTCAAGGAAATCGACTTCGGACGACTCTGGACCGACGCCGCTGCTGAATCCGTGACGCCGCTTGCACCAACTCCGTGGTCTTCGCTGGAACGTGATGACCTTCGCAGGCCCAACACTGCTGCAGCCCCGCCGAAGTCCGCGACTCTGTGGAAGTCGCCGCACCACGTCGTGACTGACGCCGCTCGAAGTGCGCTGATTCAAAGTTTTGCATAGACGCCGCGATCCCCATCTTCGCGCGTCGGCTTGTTTTAATTTTTCACCAAGGCACTGTACCTGGGGGTCTGCATGACTCCGTGGCCGGCGCCGTTGGTGTCGGATTGTTGGGAACGACTCCGTCACGACGCCATGTTAACATCTCATCGAAGCTTTTTGTGTTTCTAAGCGCTATTTTTTCATTTAATCTTTAGAAATTCATAACTTGACTTGTGTATGTCGGATTTTTGTCGTTTTGGTCTTGTTTTGTTTCGATAAATATTCTCTATTTTTCTAAATTTGTGTCGTGTCATTTTGTAATGTTTTCATTAAGTTACTGTGTGTGTTGGTACAAATACTTTACACCTAGCACTCTGAAGTTAAGCCTACTGCTCTGCCAAGCTACTAAGGGGGCAAGCAGAGGTTAGCTGAGGGTGATTCTTTTTTACTCTGACTAGAGTGAGGATCCTTGCTTCAACAGGGGGTAACCTGACTGTCAACCAAAGACCCCATTTCTAACAGTAGGAAACTTAATTCTCAGACCTGGCTTGAGTGTGTGGATTCCTTCTGCAGAGCATTGGATGGTTGGGTGAAGAGCAGTGAGGTAACAGATTATCAGGGGCTGTACAATTTGTTTGTATGAGAGCAGTTGTCTAGTCTGTGTTTTCTGGAGCTGTGCCAGCAGAGGGTTGACAGCAAGCTTACTGAACCCCCGAATCTTCCTCAGGAGGCGGAACAATGGGTGAGAACCAAGGTCCACAAGAAGTTGTATGTGGGAGACTCAGCCAAGGGTGGGCAGGGTCTCCAACAGAAGAAGAATGGGGAGGTCAAGGGAGAGACAGACAGGATAAGGTGGGGGGGGAGAAAAAGGTTCCAATGTCCCTTCTGACAGGAAGGAGGGAAGTTTTGTTAAGCAGTGGCCCTGGGCACCCCAGTTTCAAACCTGATGCTTTGAGTGTCCCCAGTTAGGATGCAAGAAAAGGGACTCTGTCTGTCCTAAGAACACCCCCACAGGTGGCCCTGCTACAGTGGTGGCCAATGTGGCCTTAGTGGAAGGTAGTTCCCAGGGGCAGGTCATAGACCATGCCGTGATATCCCTTACTTGTTAGGTGGACTCAGAGGGTCAATTGGCAATCCCTGAGGGTAGGAGTAATCATTTCCACTAGGTGACAGTGAATGGGGTTCCATTCACTGCTGTGAGGGACAGTGGGGCTAGCCATATCTGATGGTAGAAAGGCTTGTCTCCAAAGAGCAGTACACCGGCCAGGTCTGTAGGATGACACCAGCCCATGGGCAGGACTTTTTCCGCCCTATGGCCTTGGTGTCCCTAGAGTGGGTAGGGGAGATGACCCAGAGGAGGGTCATAGTTAGTCCCCAGATGCCCATAAACTGCCTTCTGGGGAATGAGTTTCATCAAGTGCCAGGGGTACTGGGAGGGGCAGCCGCTAGAGGCACTCTCCCAGTTCAGTTTTCTGGGGGTATCCCTCCAAAGTGAAGGGTACAGTACGCCAGCACGAGGGACAGGAGGAGGGAGGGAGAGCCCATTGCTGTCCACTGTGCAGCCTTAGTATACAGACCCTAGGTTGAGTGATCAGTCTCAGGACACATACCTGAACTGCTTGGAGGTGAAGTGGAACAAGGGTGCAAGGCTCAAAACCAGAGAGGCTAGAGACCCTGGGATGGTCTGGGGCCTGGCTCTTGACACTGACGACTGTCAGTGGCCTCTGTTTGTTGTTGACTTTGAAGTCAGTTTTCCGTGGGTGGGGAACTAAAGTCAGACCTAAGGAGTGGAATGGGCCACATCACACTGTTGGCCATGGCGGTTCTGTCTGCCTACTGGGATGCATTTCTGAGCAAGGTAAGGTTAGGTGCTGTACAGATGGGAGTCCTCAGATGAGAAGGGTTCCCCTTGGTTTAGTTCAGGAGGCCTTGAGAGTGTAGACAGAGGGATTCACATGGGTTCAGAGAGGCATGGAACTGGCAAGAACCCCTGCAGTAGTGGGCCACTGCCCAGGTTCTATCACCCCAAGCAGGGAAGTCCATCAAGGTATCGATTGGTCTCCCCTGGCTGTTGGCTGGTGGGGGGTTGTGCTGGACCGGGCCCTTTTTGCATAGTCAACCCCAAAATGTTTGCCTCCTTCCTCCTATTTTTTCTGACCTGTTTTTGTTGGCTTTAGGGCAAAGGGCACTTTACCACTGATTTACTAATAAGTTCCTAGTAAATGGCACTATGTGTGCCCAGGACCTGTAAATCAAATTCTACGAGTGGACCTGCAGCACTGATTGTGTCACCCACATGAGTAGTCCTGCAAACATGTTTCAGACCTGCCACTGCAGTGTCAGTGTCCATGTGGGTAGTTTTTAAACTGCCAGCTTGACCTGGCAAGTGCACCCAGTTGCCAGGCCCAAATGTTCCCTTTTACTACATGTAAGTCACCCCTAAGTTAGGCCCAAGGCAGCCCCAAGGACAGGGTGCAGTGTATTTAAAAGGCAGGGCATGTACTGGTGTGTTTTACATGTCCTGATAGTGAAATACTGCTATATTATATTTTCACTATTGTAAGGCCTATCTCTCCCATAGGGTAACATGGGGATTACCTTGAAATATCGTTTAAGTTCAGTTCCCATTGGGAGCAGATGGAGTTTGGGGTCTCTGAACTTACAATTTAAAAATACATCTTTTGGCAAAGTTTGTTTTTAGATTGTAAGTTTGAAAATGACACTTTTAGAAAGTGGACATTGTCTTGCTTAACCTTTATGTGCCTCTGCCTGGATGCTGAATACACGTCTGGGTCAGACAGACAGTTGGGCTGTTTCACTCTAGAATTCACTCTAGACAGTCACACAAAGGGAGCTGAGGTGTGTCCTGCATTTACTGATGGGGTTTCCTGGGCTAGAGTGGAGGGAGAAGTTGACACTTGCACCTGAATAAGGCTGTGCCCGCCCTGACACAAAACAGTCTCCAATCCCCTAGAGTGTGTCTGGGGCCAGGACAGGAAGAGGCATGGTCAAAGACTTTCCTTAGAAGTTTGCCTACTTCAAAGGCAGAAATGAGTATAGGTATTGGACTGCTGACCCCACAACTTCAGAATACTTCTGGAGTGAGGACCTTCTGCCTGGGAGAACAGCTGGATGCTAGCGGAGGACCTGCCATTGTGCATTTTGCTTTGCTGTGCTGGCCTGCTGCTGCTAATTTTGCCCTCGGAGTGAAGAGACTGGACTTTACTTCCTACATCCTGCTTTCCAAGGTTCTCCAATGGCTTGAACTGAGCTTGCCTCCTGTTGTGAAGTCCCAGGAACATTGAAGACTTCATCTGCCAGTGCCTGGACTCTTCTGCTGAGACTCCTGACTTGACAAGTGGTGCCAAATCCAGTGCCTGGGCCTTTGGAAGTGGAAGCGGGTGACCTAAGGTAAAATCCATGCACCGAGGCCGTTGCGGCAGAAAAACCGACGCAGCACCGGCATCGCGGCTGAAAAGTCGACGCAGCGCCTGTCTCGCAGCTGCGAAATTGATGCATCGCCTCCTTTAGCACGGATCCATTGTTGCCGTGCATCTGGATTTCCACCATTATCCCTGAACAATTGTTTTTTCATCGACACTGCACCACAGTAAGGAAGCCATGCATAGCCAGCCCGGCGGGAAAAGAATCCACGCATTGACCGTCCGGCGGGAAAAGAATCAATGCATCGCAAACTCGGTGAGAAAAGAATCCACGCATCGCCTGTCCAGCGGGGAAATAATCAGCACATCACTTGCTTTTCCGACCCATCACCTCCTTTGCGGCCCATATCATCTTTGTTTTTGACACATCCAAGGTACTGTGTGTTATAAGGATACAACCACTGATTTTTCAGGATTAAAACTCCATTAAACTGTTAAAAAGTGATAACTTTATTTGTTTACGTTAGATTTTTGTCATTTCAGTCTTGTTTCACTCAGATAAATATTGACTATTTTTCTAAACGGATGTTGAGTACTTTTGTGTTACTGTGTGTGTGTGTGTGTACAAATACTTTACACGTTGCCTCTGAGATAAGCCTGACTGCTTGTGCCAAGCTACCAAGGGAGTGAGCAGGTGTTATCTTAGGTATGTGACTCCCTTACCTTGACTAGATTGAGTGTAAACTGACTGCCAACTAGAGACTCCATTTTTAACAACTCATATAATGTACTACTTGATTGGAACTCAGGAACAGCAATGTAACACCATGGACAAACAACTGATTTCAGCAATAACAGCATATTCATCAATGGCAATACCAGTACCGTTGCAACAAAAAAAATTAATAAACCTACTCTTAATGATAACTCAGGTGAGGGAAGAATCTTCGTCTGGACATAGGCACCCTCCAAGACATTGTGGTTTGGTTTCCATTTGCTGGAGACCCAGCTGAATCTGAAGTACCTATCAATAAGCAACTTAATTTTGTTTGCCTTGTAGATACTCTGCTGTCACCAAAATGAGCCTTTCCGGGCTGAAGTGGCAAAAAATCCTTTGCTAATTCTGCAAAGTTCTTGGATCTTTTGCCTCAGGGTTGATTACTATATTTGTCCACTGACAATTTTGTCCATTTTCAGGTTTCTTCTACGAAAACACTTCGTCCATTGTGAAGGAGTTATTAGCAAGCAATCCCGCCATGGCCAAACATCTGATTTCAGCAAAAACAGCATCACTTACTCTTCATGATAATTCAGGTGAGGGAAGAATCTTCGTCTGGACATAGGCGCCCTCAAAGACATTGTGGTTCGGTTTCCATTTGCTGGAGACCCAACTGAATCTGAAGTACCTATCAATAAGCAACTTCATTTTGTTTGCCCTGTAGATACTCTGCTGTCATCGAAATAAGCCTTTCCGGGCCGAAGTGTCAAAAAATCCTTTGGTAATTCTGCCAGGTTATTGGCTCTTGTGTCTCAGAGTTGATTGCTATATCTGTCCACTGACAAGTTTGTCCATTTTCAGGTTTCTTCTACGAAACACTTTCCTCCATTGTGAGGGAGTTATTAGCAAGCAATCCCGCCAGCAGTTCCAGGCAATTTATGTGGAACTTCAGTTCGTCACCCGTCCATTTTTCCCCTTCTCCTTGAAGAGATATGCCTAACCCCTTCCTGCTGCCATTAGATTCTATGATTGAATAAATGAATGAGATGATTTGTAAAGTGCAACAGCTGCCCAAGGGGCATGCCAACACTGAAAGGAAGTCAGTGAGAACAGCAGCCAGCATCAGATTAAGACAAATTGTAAAACCTGGTGTACAGGGGAAATCGTTCTAGGCTTTGGGAGCCAGATAGAAGAAAGCACGCCTGCCAACTCTGTTTTTTTGGATATTGATTGGTCGTTAAGAGTTAGTTGTCCTTTATTATTTTGAGGTGCCTGACTTGGTTAGCTAGATTGCTGTTGGCTGTAGTTAAACATGTCACCAGGTGTAGGTTCACAGCAAGGTGTCTTTCCAAAGAGTAATAGCTATGTCTTGTCTTACTTGAACTTAGGCAGTTGGTCTTCAGTTGGCAACTTCAGAAATACATCTGGTAAACTTCATCCGGATGTTGGGGGGTGTCGTTATCAGAGAGGGAGTGGATGAGCTGGGTGTTGTCAACTTATACAATGATGTTGATGCCTTGTGTGCAGACAGTGTTGGCGAGTGGTGCTATTTAGATTTTGAACAGTGTAGGGCTGAGGGATGATCCTTGGGGTACTCTACTTATCAAGTAGGCAGCAGTAGAGGTGTATGGGGCCAGGCTGACAGGCTGGGTTGCACCCGTGAGGAAGTAGCTGATCGTCAGAAGGCAGTTCTGTATGCTAGCTAGCTTGAGGTCTTGTCCTGGGGGAGGTAACAGAATGGAACAAGGCATTGAGAATCTGCACAAGAGATGATACAGCTATTGAAATTGATGACGGATTGGGAGAGGCCCTTTGTCTTGGTAAGGGGAGTGGTTGGTGTGGAGCTCTGAAATCCATGTTTCATCTGGGATCATGTTCCAGTTGCAGTCAAAGGCTTTGGAAAGTAGAGTTCTGCGCTGATGGAGGAGGTGCTGCCGAAGAGGACGAGGCAGTGGTCGGTCCTGGTAAGGGGTGGTAGATTTGTCTACAGTGGTGGTGGAGAAGTTGGCAAAGATAGGATCAAGGGGATGTCCGGTGGAGTGGGTGGGGTCCTTCATTTGTTGGGTGAGCCCAAGTGTGTTCAGATATTCCAGGAAGTTGTTGGTGTTTTGGTCGGTGTGTTCTTCCAGGTAGAAATTAAGGTAACTGAGGATTATGAAGGAACTGATGTCAAGCACCAGTGGGACTATGAAGTCCACAACGGTGTTCCCAAAATTAAATCTTAGACCCGGAGTGCACTAGGGCAGCGCCAAACTGGGTGATGTTGCTGGAGATTTCGAGGTTTATGGGCACGTGTTCCATGAGGTTGCTGGATTTTTCTGCGGTGATGGTGCAGTACTTTATAGATGATGGATAATCCTCCTCTCCGTTTACAGTTTCTGTTCTGTCTTGTGCTCTCGAGGCTGGTGGGAATAACTGCTGCAATGTCAGGTTCCAAAGGGGTGGTCTGCCAGGTTTCGGTCAGGAAGAGAAGGTCTGAGGAGAACTTGTGCAGTAGGTCCCATACTTCAGTGCATGTCTGACGATCAAGCAAGTATTAAAGAGGAGGAAAGTCAGGGTGGTCGTTTGAGGTTTGTTGCATGGAGTTCGGGTGTGAGTGAGTGGTGGGTGGGCAGGAGTTGCTGGGGGGGGTGCACAAGAGAAGCAGCAGGTGGCAGAGGAGAACACAGCTTCAGTGGAGGCAAACAGAAGCAACCTGAAGGACATCAGATGTTCAGGGTATTGAGGTCAATGACTTAGTAGTGTCCGGGGTTGTGGTGGGTGGGAGGAGAGCCAGGGGTCTTGGCAGTGAGTGTGAACAGTGGTCCTGCCTTTGCTGCTCAGGCGTTTAAGGTGCTATGTGTACTCTGGGAGTGCAACTGTTATATTTTCAAACATTCTGCTGTGAATCAAATATATTCCATTCCAGACTGTTAAAAACATGAAGAGATCTTAGTCTGCCATTGACAAAGAGAAAGTTACTAACACCTACTGACAAATGGATCCCCAAGGTGGGAGAGTTGGTTCAGGAAAAGATCTCTGATGTGCAAGTCTTTGAACTATCGTACAGACCACTTGTTCCAGGTCTTGTGCTATAAGGCATTTGAACAGTAATCTGGCCGCTGCCTCCTAGTGCAAAGAAGAACACAAAACTGTTGATCAATCACGTTAAAAGCACTGTGTGGCCAATTTTGTTCAGCAGACCTTCATCAACACAAAGGTGCCCCCAGAGTAGAACAATGTACGCTCTCCCTACTCCGAAACACCTACCCCAAGAAGGGTACAGCCATGTTGAAATATTTAACCTCATTCTGGGGATTAATGAGTCTGATGTGTCTCAAGCATCACACCAAGTGTCAACTACATCAAATGATGAATCAAATGATGCAATACAAGTGCCATTTTCAACAAGTAAATTTGATGCCGCAATATCAATGGCTGCAACCTCTGCCACTCTGGTTTATTATGGACCACCAAACCACTTCAATTGAAATGATACCACTGCAAAAAACCATGCTAAATGAAAACGAATCTGATTAAGGTTTAGAAGCAATTGAAGCAATCATCCCTCCAGTTAGTCTTCACTATAACACCTTCTTGTTTGTTGTTGGTCTGTGACAGATACCCTTTTCAACCATGGTCATGTAGGTGGATTTCTTCTGGAGTTATCTCTATTCTAATGTGGATTATAATGTTGACTTTTAATCTTGCTGTTGGTATTTGGAAACTTTATTCCTGGTGAAATAGTGCAATTTCCAGTGCTTCAGGAATTGTAATCATTGATTTTCTGACACAGCAAAAAGTGTTATTATGCTGGGAACATCACTACCTTTCAATTTTAAGAATGTCAAAAACCCACAATCTTGTGGTGGTATGAAAAATACACAATGCTTTTCTTCAACTCATCTGGAAATTTCTCTTCAGGTTCAGCGGCTGGGCAAAGGACAATCCCCTAATTATGAGCACATCTGATTGCAAAAACACAGTAGAACATTCTCTCCTTGTGATTTTATCACCTTGCTTGGTGCAGATAATCCTGTGAAGCCCAGCCTTGCGTGTACACTCTTTGCTGGGCCTGCCTTATTGATTCCTTCTCATCACACATTATCAGAAAATGGTTCACTTTTGATTAGAGCAAATGAATATTAGTGTGGATTAACCCTGGGTTTCATGTATGTATTAACTGTTCAGAAGATGGGGGAAGTGTTAAATTTTATCTACCCCGGAATAAACTGTTTCCTAGTATTTCTTGAGCAAAAGCAGATATGATAAACACTTTGATAAATTAAACAATCTTATTGCATTTATGACCCAGAAAGAGGCCCTTCAATGCATCAAACACAAAGGCATAGTTCATGTCTGTACAACCATTGGACCTAGCCTAGCTTTAATACTATTTTTTAAATGTATTTCTTCCTTCTACAGTTAATTATTTTCAAATCTGTGTGGTGGATCCTAGCTATGCTTCTGATAGTTGGTTAAACAATTCCTATTTTTTCCTAGTAAAGAAATAAAGCATGCATGTTTGCCAATACTGATGAGAATGAACTCTATCTGACTGAACAACTATGTTGTGAAGCAGTGGCATTCTACTTTGGTGGAGATCTGTGGGACAGGTTAATTGATAACTCAACTTTGTATTCACAAGTTTTAAGCTTCCCAAGTGAAACTTGATTTTTGCTGCATATCTGTTTTGATGCAGTTTATCTGGATATCCTGTTACAACAACCACCAATAATGCTCCTTGACATTTTAGAAATAGTTTGAACATTCAGATTGCCTCTGGAATATTGCACTGCAGTGCAGTTGCACATTGTTAAATAAGCTGTATATGACAATCCTCCACTGCCATCTCCTGGGGCATCACATGTGCCAACCTTAGTAAGCACTGGAACACTGATAGTATCTGTGTTTTCATATTCAGTTGGCGCTGTTCTGCTGCAAAATGCTTCAGCTTTGTCTGTAAGATGGTCAATGACTCCATTTTTACCCGTGGCTTCAAAACTGTCATTTTTGAGAGATGTATGGCTTCCTCTTCATCATCCACAGCTGGAGAAAATTAATCTATTTTCATTGGCGTTTAACATTCTGGTCTCTTCCATCCCATTATAGAAGAATAATCATTGTTCTCATCTGAGTATTGTTTTTTTTCTGGTGCTGCAAGTTGGAAAATGTCCAAGCAGCATAATCAGAAACTGCTACATTTTCTTTATATAAATCATTTTTATTCAGTGTTGTACTTTTCAAACCTTTTTAGTTTTATTTTTGTACCCACCCGCAACAATTGAGAAAGAAATAAAATATTATAGTTTCTTTTTCATTTACTTTGCCATAAATACTTGCATATACACTCATAACATAAACTTCATTATCATTCTGAGGATGTTATAATCTTCATATATTTTCTATTCTAAGTATTTCCATTTTGGATTATCCATGGTCATTTATTTAGGTGTATTTTTAAATATAAATACATAATTATTCATGCTGTTATTCTTTGCAATGTGATACTTCAGCCTGTTTGAATACATTCATGTTTATTTATGCATGGTTCAAATTATTTTTCTAGTAGTTTTTTTAAAATAAAGAACAGGGCTTTATGGAACACTACATCATCAGTTCTCAGGTATTGTTTTTATTGTTTTAACAGTAAGCAATGTTTCACAGAGTTTAATTAAGTGAACGTTTAGGGGACTTATTATTAACAAGCTTTTTTTTAAATGTTCAATGTTAAGACAGAATATATAAACTGGAACAAATCATTATTATGGGTCAAATCACTTTACTAATTTTCAGACACAAGAATATTGCAACACAGTGAGCTCAAATCGCTCTCAAATTATAATGCAAGAGGCAGTAAACAGAACTGTCCCCAAACTTCCCCTTCCATCCCTGGAACCACAGCTTCATGTTGTATGATGAGTAGCATGGCTGCCTGAAGTGTGTCTAATAGCCCCAGTGGGTGCTCCACTAACTGTGATCGGTGGAGGTCTCCGTTAAGACAGGAAGACAGAGGTATCTGGGGTATGTGAATTCTCAGAATTCCAAGGACTGAAGGTTGAGAAAGGGTGTCAGAGTTCAGCATAAGTAGTGCCCTGCGAGAAGAGGTTAAGAGACAGCTGTTCCATACCTAAAATGTGCCAAAGACGATGGATCCAGCCATAATAGGTAGGGACCTGACCCGTTCCCCAGAGGGACAGAATGTTTTGTAATGCCGCCCCCAATGCCAGCCATATCTGATGCCCCCTATGGGACTTGAGCGGAAAGGTGAGGGCGTTGGGTAAACCCACGACTGTGTAGGCTGGAAATCGGGGAGCTGAGTATCAAAATATGTTTCAAAGTCGTTTAACAGATGGGTCTAGTAAATGACAAGTCTTGGACAGTCTCGAAGGAGGTGCAGCAGGGTACCTGGGGAGCCACAGCCCTGCCAGCATCTGGGGTCACATATAGTGTTGCCTCAGTGAAGACGGACTGGGATAAGGTACCAATATGTGGCGATCTCGTGGCTGTTTCAATACTGGCCATGTTGCAGGCTGTGTGCCTTGCACCTTAGTATATGTCCCCCCACTCCTCCCGAGACAATGAGCAACCAAGCACCAACTCCCATCGTCTGATCAATTTAGCCTGTGTGGGTGGCGGGCTGAGGAGCCTGTAGAGTTCAGTAATGAGGCGTTTGATGTCTTCGTGAGCAACCATCTCTCAAATGGATGAATTCAGTAGATATTTAATATGAGATACATAGAGAAGAACAACAGCCGACAGGAGTCATATTTATACACACATGAAATTGGTTTGCTTTATATTTATTTGAGTTTGATATTCCTAAGTATTCTTTTTTTCTTCCAAAAAGAAGAGTACCTTTTTTCTAATTCCTTTTTGTACTTTTACAGCCTTGAGAGAGCCCCAGATTTACATACCACCAGGGGGCGAAACATGTGTCGGCTGTTGTTCTTCTCTATGTATCTCATAATAAATATCTACTGGATTCATTGACTTGGCTGGACATGCTTCTTAAAATCTGATTATGATGTGAAGATGTGGACTATTAACTTGAAAAGTGGGTTTACCAATACCTTGTTGCAGCTATATTTTCTTATACTTCAGGGGTCCACACCTTGTTGGTAACCCATACCCCTAAAAAATAGGTCATTAAGAAGAAGAAAGTGTTGGACCTTTTGGAGTTCATCTTTCTATCTCTCAAATGGAGTAAGAACATTTTGGAGTCCGGGGTGGGCATTTGGGTGAATGATCCAGTGTCTGACCTGGAGATACTGCAGCCTTTCCGACTCGGGCATTGTGCATTCAGAACAGAGTTGATCGAAAGGGGGGTGGCCCTCCTCATCAAACAGATTGCCTATGTATCTGCAACCAGCTTGTTGCCAGTGTTTAAAGGTTATTGGGTGTAAAGTTCAAATTACCGACTATTGGTGTCAGTGGGGAAGGATATGAAGTCAAGCTTGCCTCTTCACTCACCTGATCCCAGACGTCCAGGGTGGCCTTGGTGATGGGGGAGGTATATAGACTATGCAGAGGGGCAGTCCTCTGTAAGAAGGGGATCTTCCACAGGTGCTGTCCTGCCACCTCTCTATCCTTGAAGAGCCAGAGCATTTTGGACTCTTCCGGGTACCATTCATGTAGGAACCGGAGCTGGACCGCCTGGTAGTATTGGCAATGCCTCGAATAAGAACAAAATTCTGGGCAGGATTGTTATTTTAACAAGGGCCTCCACCTGGCCAAGTCAGCTTTGATCCATTGGTGCAGGGTTTTGTAGTTGTGGGAGGTTGTCGCTGCAGCAGTGAGGGCAAGTTGTATCACCCAAAGCATTATTATATGGAGAGCAACTCTGTTCCAGGAATTTGAGTCTGAGGGTCATCCAGTAGCTGTAAATACCTTTCTTAGTTGAAGGCGGCAGAGAAGGCAATTTGAGTGTTCCTCTTAGCTTATCTGCTGATCTATGCACATAGCTACTGGGAACCAGAGACAAGAACTGCAGCTTTTGTTTCTTTACTGAACATTGCTTCCATTGTTCAAAAAGGTATGTGGGTGTTGTTGAGACGAGGCCACTCACCTGAAAAGCAGGATGTCTGCAGGGGCGATGGTATGCCCCGACCTCCTGGAACACCTCTTGGCACTTCCTGGTGGACACAGAAACCCCGGCAGGTGTACCAAAAGGAAAGGGGGAGTGGAAGAGAAAGAATATAACACTGCCACGTCTTGCCGGTCCAGCCAGGCACCCTGTATCTTCGGGGGGCAGGTCGTTGTTGACAGAGTGATAGTAGAGTTTTGCATTCAACTTCCTTGAAACTGAATCTCTCTTTCTGATATGGGCACGGGAGTGGCAGAAGAACACTGGGATGCTCCAGCACTTTTCTTGGATTAAAAATAACTGTTGGAACAATTACTAACACTGAATTACCAAAAACCCAAACTGAGTACCATAACAATAAGTACTGAGACACTAGTGCTCGCTTCACAGAGATTCACTGTTGCACACTGCAATTAGAACTGTGGTTGCAATGATCATGCACAAGAAAAACAAACAAGTGCATTCATTATGTCACATATAACTTTCCTGCATGCATAGGGTTAAACTAAAACGGAACAAAAACAATCCAAGAAATACAAATGTCTACTCTGGGTTTAAACAGTTAGGGGGACACAGTTTGGTTTGGTTTTACTGTGTGTGTGTAAAACCCTTCAAAAGCAAATTCCTCAAACCTGATACACAGGCATGAATGACACAATTTAAATCCAAGAGTTATGCTATTAGAGAAAGAAAAGTCACGTAAATGCTCTTTTAAAATTGCACTGTCACTTTTTGGAGTACTTGAGCTCAAGCAGATTTCCTGAAGCACATTTAGGCAAGTAACTACAATAATAATGTAAAATGTTCAGAAAAGCATTTGTTTCTTCAAGATAAGCACTCTGCCAAAAATACGAGGTCTGAAATACACCAGCTGTTCTAGAAAAGCGCGGCGCTCAAAGAACAAACTCCCTGGAGAATACTAGTCACTTAGTTGCAGTCTTTTCTGGAATTGCTGGAGGAATGCCTGGTGTCAGCTGGTACAGGAACAAAGAAAAGAATTGCCTCAAAAGTCCTGTATACGAGGATGACAGCAGGGGCTGGACTGCCAAGTCAGATGCTGAGATCAGGAAGCAAAACAAAGCCAAGCAGGGAGACATGCTTCACTCTGCTATTTATAGATAATCAGGAAAGCAGTTGAGATGAGTCACCACACCGAATTAAAATCACATGTCTACACCTGCTCACATTAGCTAACAAGCTTTGGTAAAACAAGCATTGATAAAACCAATTATGTAACACAACACATTATGTTTACTTGGAAACATGAAGGTTTAATCATGAACAGAGATATGATTTAACCCTAATCCCTGGGGATGCTGACAGATAACGCAGGAGGCACCTTGGGGATTCCTGACAAGTGTGAACAATTTATGAAACTCAAGTAGGTCCCTTTTTGGTGCTTAGTGTAGGTTATTTAGGGTATTTTCTATTGTTCACCCTTCTTTCTGACATTTATTGTGTGCACTAATAGCAATTAATATTAATAAATCTTTAAAATATATTCCTTATTTCCTAGTGTACTTAAATGTGCCTATTCATGAAGAAAGAGGCTTTGGGTTCCACTAATTATTCCTGTGAACTCTTACAGCACTGAATGCACCTCACTTAAGTAATGCTTCAGGAGTTGCAGTCCACCGGGTGCTTTTTCTCATGTTGGTACATTGACTGACTCCTTAGAGCCAGATGGTCTAGAAAAATAATTTCTGGCCTGTGTTTTGAGAAGGAATCCAGAAAACATATCAGTCTCCTGATTGTTGTATCTAATAACAGGGATCCGGAGACTGCATGAATGCTTCCCTGCCTCTGCTTGTCATGGCCCAGTGATGTTTGCCTCTTACTGTTATGTATGCCTCAGCCAACACAAGCTAGTCTTCCAAAATTCTCTAGTTTGATTGTAAACCTAATAATTCCTGTGGCTGTCTTTACTCTACTGTACACATTTCTCTTCTCCATAGCCAACCTAAGTGAACTCCTGAGAGTTGTTTACGATATTGCTGTTAATTAGGTAAATCTCGATGCATGATAATTTGAGAAAAACACTATTAAGTCTTTTTGTTCAAAAATGTATGTGAGGTTTTAAGGGCATTTTCAACACTAAGGCCCTCATTATGACCCTGGCGGTGAGTGATAAAGTGGCAGTAATACCGCCAACAGGCTGGCGGTAACTACCGCCAAATTATGACAATGGCGGTGATAGCTCCCGTAAACAGCCAATGTACCACACCAACCACCAGGGTGGAAACAGCACTCACTACGGCGGTAGCCACCAACAGCCAGGCGGAAGACAAAGTACCGCCCACCATATAATGATACAGGAAACTGCCACCTTTTCCGGGGCGATACCAATGCCATCAAAAACCTGGCGGAAACACATCACTGAAGAGAACTGATTTACATCAGAGACACAGGGAAGAATAACACCGCCATGTAACCCGAACTGCAAGTGTTCCTGATGCTCTTCTTTGTTATGCTCCACCTGGAACACCAACGCCGACGAAGACGACGACGGTGAGTGAAGCCGCCTAGCACACAAGGGAGAGTGGGAAGGAGGAAAACGAGAGTGACACACACAACACACACCCGACACACACACACACCATACACACGTCCAGCTGCACACGAAAAACAATTTGCACCCGATACACAGCAGAATAATTCAAGGACAACAGGAATGCAAGAAAGTGAATGTATTAATATCAACAGCTAATAAATTATCGAATTGTCCATGAAACAGATATGTGCACATGTATACAAAGGGACACTGCCCAGTCCAATGTTTAAATGGCCCACACGGCCACAGGGCACAGTCTAAGGCCCAACTCATATCCTGACTCCATCCGGATAGAACTCTGCAGGGCCATCAGTTTGCAAGTGGGCAGGCACCTCAGGGGGAGGGGGGGCACCTCAGCCGTATTCGGGAACAAGCCCACTGGTTCTGGAGGGGGCTCCATGCCCATTGCTCTGTCCTGGGGAGTGCAAGGCCACAGTCTCTAGAGTGGGTGACTTTCCCACTGGTACTGGAGGGGGCAACCTGCCCATTGATCTGACCTGGGGAGTGAGTGCAAGGCCACAGTCTCTCAGGTGGGTGACTTTCCCAGTGGTTCTGGAGGGGGCAACCTGCCTATTGCTATGTCCTGGGGAGTGCAAGGCCACAGTCTCTGGAGTGGTTGACTTTCCCACTGGTTCTGGAGAGGCCTCACGTACAGCAGCCCCTGGAGGGTGGCCTACATGGCGTCCGCTGGTGGTCATGGCTGCAGTGTGGTGGCAGATGGAGGAGCCTCTTGGGCAGCCTCTGCAGGTGGTGATGGCTGTACTTCCTCAACTGGCGGTGGGGTCCCCATGACCGCTGGTGATGGTGGAGGTGTCACCCTGACAGCCTCCGCTGGAGTAGAGGGCTTCATCCCCTCCATGACATGGGGCGTGGATTCCTTACCCTTCCTGGCAGGGGTTGATGGCTTCTTCACCTTCTTGCCTGGAGGTGCAGGCTCCTTCCCCATCTTGCCTGGAGGTGCAGACTCCTTCCCCTTCTTGCCTGGAGGTGCAGGGTCTTTCCCCTTCTTGGATAGAGGTGCAGGCTCCTTCCCCTTCTTGCCTGGAGGTGCAGGCTCCTTCCCCTTCTTGGATGGAGGTGTAGGCTCCTTCCCCTTCTTGTCTGGAGGTGTTGTATCCTTCCCACCACGAGTAGGTGGTGCCACCACTGTCCCCGTCGACTGTTTAGTTGAGGTGCTGGGCTAGGTCTTTGGGACTCTGCTCTGACAGGCAGGAGGGAGGGGAGAGGTCAAGTTGGGCAAGGAAAAGCTTCTTAGGGATGGTGGGGCGGGAAGAGGGAGGAGTGATGGGAGTGGAGGTTGAGGGAGTGGTTGTAGAAGGTGTATGTCTGCTGGATTTGGGTGCAGGTGCATAGGCAGTATGTTGATGTGAGGTGGATGGCTGTTGGGTGTGTGAGTGCTTGCATTGGTGTCCTTTAGGAAGGGGGGACAGACAGGGTGGAAGAGGACAGAGGGGACGTTGATGGATGTTGTGGAGGTGTCTGCTAGTGAAGTGTGTGTGCTGCTTGGTGTAGTGATGCTGGTGGTGGATGTTGAGGTAGTGCATGCAGGTGTGAGTGTGGACGTGACTGGGAGAAAGGTGGTGGAGGAGGAGGAGGGAGAGACAGTGGAGGCGGTGGATGTTGTTGTGTCTGCAACTGTATGGTGATTGCATGAGTGCTTGTGGGATGAAGTGTGGTGCTTGTGTTTGCCTGTGCCACTCTTGGGTGTTGTCTTGTGTGCATGCTCATCTGTATGTGTGCCTGGGATGGCTTGGGGTTGGGGAGAATGGGCCTGGGAAGTGGTAGTTGGAGGTGGGACGGTAGAAACAGGGACAATGGCTGCCATCAGAGCGGAGGCCAGAGCCTGAATCGATCTCTGTTGGGCCGCCAATCCTCCGTGAATGCCTTCCAGGAATAAATTGCATTGCTGCATCTGGGATGCCAGCCCCTGGTTGGCATTCAAAATGGTTCCCTGCACTGCAGAAATGGATCTCAGGAGGTCAATAGCCTCCTCACTCAGGGCAGCAGGGCTCACTGGGGCAGGGCCTGAGGTGCCTAGGGCGAAGGAGATGCCCACCCTCCTGGGTGAGTGGGCACGGGCCACTTGCTGAGGGGCTACTGGGAGGGCGGCGCTGGTACGGGGGTGATGGCTGTATCTGCAGCTGTGGTGGTCACAGAGGTGTCCGCCATCACCAGGGAGCTTCCTTCGGAAAAGGTATCTGAGTCAGTGTTGTCACCTTCTGTCTCCGCTATGGTGCTCCCCTCGCCCTCCGTCCCACTGGTTCCCTCGGTGTCGGTGGACTCCTCCGCCAGATGATGCTAATGCACACAAGGACAGGATGACAGAACAAAAAAGGGGGGAGAGAGAAAAAGGAAACACTGGGTCAGTGACTGCACCAACACCACAGTTGGCATACACAGCACCGTCACACACAGGGAACAAGCTTAAGCACTATGCATTGCACTGCCAGTGATATGGCTAGATGCTAAGGCAAGATGAGGGCCACACACTGCCAACTGCACCCCTCCTGGGACCCACGTTGCCCTGCCTGAAAGGGACTGCTAACCAGCTAGGTTACCTGTATTTACTATACACCCATTACCCTAGAGATGACCCACACTGCAATGTCTGGCCTGGCCTTAGGGGCACCCACTAACTCACATCCACCACCCGGATCTCACCCCACCTGCTAAAATTTGTAAATATACCCACTGTACTCACCCCCTTGTGGCTGCTGTGATTCCCTCAAGCACCCATCCAGCTCAGGGTAGGCCACCACCAGTATGCGGGCCATCAGGGAGGTCAGGTTCCGACAGGCACCCCTTCTTCATTGGGAGGCCATCCCTAACTGGGCTTCCGCGGTTTTCCGTGCCCAGCGTCTCAGGCCCTCCCACCATTCCGACAGTGGGTGCTCCTCCTACCATAGACCCCCAGGGTCCCCTCACCCTTGGCAATGGCATGCCATATTCCCTTCTATTGATGGGCGCTGACCTGCAGAGGCAATACAGACAGGAGAACACCATTAAACAAACAGTCTAGCCTGTCACACAAACAGCCCACAATACCTGTTTTCATCACCATTGGCACACACATCGCCCAGTGCACACCATGTACACCACCACAAGACATTCCCTCACCCCCTCTTACATGATGCTTACACACACATCTCCATGTAGCCTTCCCACATGCATCGTGCCCAAAGTGTACTCACCTGTTGGTCTGGAGGCCCATACAGCAGTCCGTACTGGGGTAGGATCCCATCCACCAGTCGCTCCAACTCCTCCGAAGTGAAGGCAGGGGCCCTTTCCCCTGTCACATGGGCCATGGTGGGTTACAGACACAGGTCACAGCAGCACACGCAGTGTAGGTGTTCTCCTGTTGAAGGTCAGGAAACAAGTGAGGAATCAGATAGAAAATTGCGGTCACATCCACGGTGATGTAAACCGTCACCGCAGGTGCAGATCCCCATTGGCCACTGTACTCCGTGGAGCCCCATATTATCCAACGAAGACTTGCATGACGGTGCAAGACCGCCTTTCGCCACGAGACCCAACGTCGGCGGAATTACCTCACTTCCGCCTGTGCCTACATACAGGACATTAGGTCGCATTTTCAGGGGGGAGGGAGAACAAGCATATCGACATTAACTGCGTCACAGATTAGATTGGCACATACCTCGCCATTAACACTGTTCCATTACATTAGTGCACCAAGTAGAGTGCAGTTGTGGTTCCATCCTTCAAATTGTGACAGACTACTCACTCTTGTGTCCCTTAGATACCTACTGCAGCGGAACACTGGACAGGGCCACAATCACAGAGCTGTGTGCCCATTTGGAGAGAGACCTGATCTCATCTATACGTCATCAAACTGGGATCCCCCCTTCTGTGCTATCTGTGCTCTATTTCTTGGCAACTGGTTCCATCCAAGTGACAGTGGGCTTGTCAGCAGGAATGTCACAGCCAATGTTCTCAATCGTGCTGGCAAGAGTGTTGTCTGCCCTGGTAAAACACATGTGCAGCTACATTTCTTTCCCCCAGGTGGAAGATATGCCCACTGTGAAGGCCGGATTCTATGCTATGGGACATATACCCAATACTATTGGGGCGATTGACAGGACACATATTGCGTTTGTCCCCCACCCCCCCCGAATCGTAAGAGTTTCCACTCACTGAATATGCAGATGGTGTGCCTGGCGGACCAGTACATCTCCCATGTCAATGCTAAGTATCCTGGGTCGGTGCATGATTTGTTCTGAGGAATAGCAGCATCCCAAATGTGATGGCTCAACTACAGAGGCACAGGGTGCCTTGGTCCCCACCCACTGTATTTTAATGTATGCCTTCTGGTGTTAACCCCCCTAGGATTGTGTGAGGCTAAATGTGTTCCCTTAATACCTGCAGGTGACTCTGGATACCCAAACCTATTGTGGCTGCTAACCCCTGTGAGGAATGCCAGGACAGGGGCAGAGGAACGTTATAATGAGGCACATGGGTGAACCAGACAGGTCATTGAGAGGACCTTCGGGCTCCTGAAGGCCAGGTTCAGGTGCCTCCTTCTGACAGGTGGATCCCTGTGCTACTCACCCGAGAAGGTCTGCCAGATAGTAGTGGCATGCTGCATGTTGCACAACCTGGCCCTCAGACGCCATGTATCTTTTCTGCAGGAGGAGGAGACTGGAGATGCCCCTGTGGCAGCAGTAGACCCTGATGACAGTGAGTATGAAGAGGCAGAGGATGAGGATGAGGACCACAGAACCACAGTTATCCGTCAGTAGTTTCAATGAAACACAGGTGGGACAGTGCAACTGCACATTTCTATGACTATTGGTGCATTCTGTGTGGCTGTAGCATGATGGCATTTACTTCCTTTTTATCTCAACTTACTGTCACCTATGGTTTGCCATTTTACAGATGTTGGTGATACAACAACTGTGTACTGATGTGCTGACTACAGCCAGCTACAAGTCATTATTTCTATGCTCTCTCAGTATACAGTTCATTTGCACTAGATGTGACTGTTTCCATAAATACACATTTTCAATCCATAAAATACTAGTAGTCAAGTTGTGTTCAAGGGTGTTTATTGTAGTGCTAATAAATTGATGGTAAAGTGCAATGGAATGGGGTAATGGTAGGGGAAAGCGCAGGGTATTGTTCCAGTCTGTTTGTAGCACAGGTCCAGTGTCTAAGGGGCCATAGGAAGGGGAGCAAAGGCAGTTCAAAGTGGACAAGGTGACAGTGTGAGACACAAGGGGGACAATCAGGAGAGTCTCATTTCCTGGCGGTGGTCTTTGCAAATGTCTCTGGCTTCTGTCTGGGTCACAGGGAACATTTGCTTGGTGGGTCACCTTCTGTAGGATGAGGGGTGTTGGTGGCCTCTGGGCCCTGTGGCGGGGCCTCCTGCCCACTAGCTGCAGCGGAAGTGGAGGGCTGGTCTATGGACTGGCTAGTGGTACGGCCCTGCTGGTGTGCTGTTGCCTCCCTCATAATGTTGATGCCTGCCAGCACCCCTGCCAGGGAGATTAGGGTAGTGTTAATGGACTGCAAGTCCTCCATGTTCCCCTGATACTGTCCCTCCTGCAGCCGCCTGTTCTCCTGCATGTTGTCAAGGATCTGGCCCATCGTGTCCTGGGAACGTTGGTAGGCTCCCAGGATCTCGGAGAGTGCCTCCTGGAGAGTCGGTTCCCTGGTCCTGTCCTCCCCCTGGTGCACCGCGGTCCTCCCAGTGTCCCTGTTGGCCTGTGCCTCTGTCCCCTGAACGGTGTGCCCACTGCCACTGACCCCAGATCCCTGAATGTCTTGGGGGCGAGGTGTGGCCTGGGCTCCCTGTACAGGTGGGCACACGCTGTTTGACGTGTCCTGGGGACAGAGGTGTGGGTAGGCTGTGTGGGTGCTGTGGTGTTGGATACTGAAGGGGGAGGCTCTATGGTGGACTATGGTGGACTGTGAGTGGGCTTAGTTGACCATCTGTCCAGTGGTCCCTGATGGGCCAGGTAGGTCATCTAGATCGGAAAGTCCAGAGTTACTGTCATCACTGGGGGCATCTTCTGTTGGTGGACTGGATAGTCGTGGCACCTCCTCTCTGCTGACATTGGCTGGGGCACCTGTGGGGATGTAAGAGATGTATTATGCTTCATGTGTGTGACATATTGTACATCCCTGGCTTCTCCTCTATTGTTGGTGTTGTCCTGCCACCTTTTGCTTGTGTATGGTGATGTATTGTGGGATTGTTAGTTTCCCTATGCTGTGCATGCTTTTGTGATGGGTGTCCATGCGGGGCTGGGAGGGCTGTCCATGCATTGGTGTAGTATGCAGGGCTTGGCATTGGGGTTAGTCATCTGCGTTGGTGCAGTATGTGGGATGGAGTGGAGGGATGGGAGTGGGGGTGAGGGTGTGAGATGGCACAGGAGGTGATAAGTGGTAATTGTTGACTTACCAGTATCCGGTCCTCTGGCTACTCCAGCGAGTCCCTCAGGATGCAGTATTGCCAAAACCTGCTCCTACCATGCTGTGAGCTGTTGGGGAGGAGTGTGGGTCCACCGTCAGTCCTCTGTATGGTGAGCTGGTGCCTTGCCGCTATGGAACGTACCTTCCCCTGTAGGTCGTTCCACCTCTTCCTGATGTCGTCCCTTGTTCTTGGGTGCTGTCCCACAGCGTTCACTCTGTCCACGATTCTCCACCATAGCTCCATCTTCCTGGCAATGGATAGCTGCTGTACCTGTGCTCCAAACATCTGTGGCTCTACCCTGACAATTTCCTCCACCATGACCCTTAACTCCTCCGCAGTGAAACGGAGGAGCCTTTGTGGGGACATGGGTGTTGTGTGGTGTGTGTTGGTGAGAGTGTGTTGAGTAATGTAGTGGAGTATGATGTGGGGTGTGTGAGGGATGTATGGGTGTAAGTGATGTGTGTGTCTAGTTGTCTCAGTTCTGTTTGTGTCAATCTCCTGGCAGAGCTGTTGTTCGTAAAGCGTTGTGGGTACTGTGGGTGTGTGTTTTATAGTGCTGCGGGTGGGTGTGGTGTGTGTATGAGTGTCAGGTGTGTGTTTTTAGTATTGGCCAATGTAGTGTTGTTTTGTATGTGGGTGTCCATTCGGAGCGCAGCGGAATGTACTGCCAATGATTTACCGCCGTTGAATGTCCGCCGTGGTGATTCGTGGGTCATAATGTGATGAGCGTTGTTTTGTTGGCGTAACAGTATGGGTGTTGGGACCGCCACTTTTGCACTAACCTTTGGGCTGGCGGATTTGTTTATGTGGCTGTATGCTGTCGGTTTGGTGTGTGTTTGTGTCATAATACGACGAATAGATATGCGCCACCATGGCGGTATGTTAGCGGCAGTCACCGTAGCGGTAAGCGGCATTTACCGCCAATGTCATAATGAGGGCCTAAGTATTAATCAGTAGCTGTGTTCAATAAATATATTTTATTGAGTAAAAGATTTTTTGGGAAGTTAACGTTTTTCCTGGTTTTCCTAACTATCTGAACGGATGGTTCATTACTTTCTGTGCATATATGGCACACTAATTTAATTTACCTGACAGTTTCTCCCATTAGTCATCTCATGCAATAGCTGATACTTAATACCTGTAATCCAAGATGCTCATATTCCTCAGTCATAGATATTAAGCAATTTAAATTATTTTGACTGTTACACAAGACCTACTTACTTGAGGTGTGCATCATATCATTTACCTGGAGGCTTGTAATTTACATTTTACATTTTAAATATGAATCCTTGTATTTGAATAATGGTTTTATTGTATTTTTTTTGTAAAATCCAAATGAAAATTCCAAAATATAAAACAACACATTTTCAAGTGATTCAAGAGGCCAGAGCATTCGAAGAGCCTGAAGAGGAGTGGGATGACTTACATAACCAGGCTTAAAAAATCATTGCTTCTGTATGGGCCTTGTACATCAGGTGGTGGGGGTAAAAGGTCAGAGCAAGTCACCAGAGATAGTTTTGTTTCGTGTACCATAACTTGATGTCATAGTGAGGAAAAGTTATTCAGCAGTTTTGAGAAACATGTTGCTGTGAAAAGAGTACAGAAGTGAGGAAAACAGCAGACGGTAGAAGAGTAAGGGTAGGAGTAGGGGTAAGAGTAGATTTAAAAATAATAGAAGAAGATATGAGACACTGGGTTACAAGTAGGAGTCATGAGGGGGTTGCTGGTGGGCTAAAAAAGAAGGTAAAAATAGTGATAGAAATAAGTCTTGACATCAGCATACTTATAAAGAGCAGGAAGTTTAATTTGGAATAGGTATAGAAGCAGAGTGGCAAAATGCGACTAGAAAACCAAGAACTGCACCTTGAAATGTGAACAAGCTATTGAATAATTATCCAAAATGCAGAGCACAATCTGGTGTTCTCCAGAACTCTAACATTAAGCAACACAAGTAATACATATTACGGTATGTAAGGTCAGTTCGTAAAAAATCCCACTGATGCACAGTGGTAGCATCTTTAACTAAGCAGAGAACCAAATGGGAACTGTGGTTGTGATTCTGAAATCTATCAAGTTTGAAGTAGTAGTAAAAAATCTGTAGGTCTTACGTAGGTCAGTTCCCGTTTTTCTAAAGCTTAGGGAACATTAATTTATCATAGCTTCTATCGGTGCTCTCATTTGACAATGATGATTTTATGACCATTTTTTAATTCAAAATGGATTTAGGTGTGGTCTTCCATTAATAAAGAATACTGGAATATAACCTGAACCCAGTGAGATAAATCATCTAACTGTGGAGATAATCCCAACGAAACTCTACTAATGGCAGTGGCCCAAAACTTGGGGGATTTGTGACAGCTAGAGTAAAAAAAGGTGCAAAGGCCCTGATTTTATTCATCTAGTTTTAAGTCATATTTTAGAATTTACCTTTTAATGGTGGCTAAGGAGTGGTGTTTAGTTCTAGTTAGCAATACTAGTACCCCATACTACGACCTTGCACTCATTTATTTATAGCTCCTCTGGAAAAGGTTGCCTATAGAACTATCCACTGGACAGTAGACCATTCTCTGTCTATCAACTAGGGATGTGTCAGCCGCATTCAGGCTAAGACCCAAGAATCTTTTGAACTGGACATGGGCAAAACCTCCCCATTGGTGAAAAGGGATGCCTTCAAAGCGTAACTCAGGGGAGTTACCACTGAGTTTACTGCTCACTTTAGGCATGAGTGTATTGCAGGACGAATGTCTTTACTTGATGGTTTTTCAGGCAAATCATATACCTGAAAACAATAAAGCCTGAAGTTATACCATAGTATAGGTGTAAAATTTGTTATACATCGGAATAGTTAGTTTTTGATCAGATGAGTTTTACGAATTTGGGCAAAAAAATGGGAAGCTATTATCCTAATACAAAAAGCAAAGAGAATCAAAAAAATTGGTTAAATAGTAAATTCTATATAAAGGATAAGTGTCCTTTGTGAAATACAACATCATTTTCAGTACATCTAACTATTTGCATGTTGATCATTGATAACATAAAGGTGTATTTAAAAAAGTATGACAGATTGGAGAAATTTTTATCCTGGCTGTGGCCATAATGTGGCACTCGACCGTCAAGGGACCACCAGATTCGTAATGACCACCTAATTGTATGAGATATGCATACATTTGTAGTAATTGTGACTACTATTTGTGAGTGGCAAAATACACTTTGTAACTCGTGAATCATATGGTGGAGCGGGTGTGAAAGGTCTGTCCCTCCTCTGCTTCCAATTTTCAGTGCAGTATATCAAGGCTTTGTAACAGAAGTTGCAAATGCAAATTATTGGCGTGTTTTAGACCTGTCAAAGAAGATGGTAATGGTTCACGGAGTGAAAACTGGGGGCTGGAATAAAAAAGAAAAGTAGGCATTCTACAAACCAATGGTGGAGGTGTCCTGTCATTCACAAACCTTGATCCCTGAATTGGCAGCGATGCACAATGAGTTCAAAGTAATCCTTCTTCATGCACCTTATTGAAGAAGAACTTTTTGTGACTCAATGCAGATGGAAGGTTGGTGCTGGGACTGTTTTGTTCATCAGTTACATTGCAAATCTGAGGTCTGGTCGGAAAGCAGTCACTGTGCAAAAAACAGCAACTGCTATGCACCCCGGTCTTTGTACATCTAGCCCATTCTGTTTTACTTCCTGTACCTCAAAATCAGTTGTTTTATTCTTATACTATATTGCTTTTCTTTTTCTGTGGTGCATATTCTTTTACTTAATTAAAAGGCACAAAAAATCTAATTTGCTATTTACACTATAGATCTCTTTCGGAATTATTTCAAAAATATTATTTAAAGCTAAACATTACTTTCTCTCTAGTTTTTCTAGAAAAATGTCTTTATTGTGGTTCTACAGGGTAATATCAGTAAGTGTTCACTTATTCATTGTTTTGCTGTCATTTCATCCTTTTTAATTGAACATAAATCACACTAGTAGGAAGTAGAATCCTCCCACTTAAGCGGGTATCAGCCTTGCAGCAACAGCTGTTACCTTGACAGCCAGCGCACTTCACCAAATATCACAATGTCTGCAAGTGCACTACCCCTTCCCCAAATATCATAGTCACAGCAAGTGTACCATCTTAATGAAGTAAGATGTAAACCATCTTAAAGAAGTAAGATATGCACCAGCCCTCTTCTCTAAAAATCTCATTCAGCAGGAGCACTACCACTCTTTTTATCAATGTTCTTACAGACATTGTCAGTGCACTCTTATTCAAATATCACACTCACTGCAAATTCACCACCCTCTTCTCCCAATACCCCACTAAATTCAAGGGCACCATCACTTTTCGTGAAAATACACAGTGATTGGAAGAGTACTACCATTGGTCATCACATTTAACCCTGACTGCAGCTGCACAACCCCTTTGCCCCAGATATCACACTGACTGGAAGTGCATTGTTCCTCTGTTCCGAATACTATATTCATTGTGGCATATCCATCTTTCTTTGCGGACATATTGAACTGTTTATTTGCCTTAAATCTAGTTTCCACTTTCTTTTTTTTTCTTTCAAGAAACAATTTTTATATTTTAATCAATGCACCTTAAAGTGCAGCAAACATCCTATCACCCTATACTTGGCATCGTCCATAACAACAGATTTTATGAAATATACTGCTTAGAATGTTTACCCCATCAACAATCATCGCAGATAGTTCATTATTTTTGTCATCAGTTGTCAGACCTTCATACACTTCCCTCCAATGTCTTGGATTATCTACCACTTTCTCATTGGCTTTGTACTTTCTGCATATGCACTTTCTCTCACTTTATGTGGCTAATGTATAGCAATGCACCTTTTCACAAGAAGCAGAGTGAGAGAGACAACTTCTTTTATTTCATTTTTAATTGTTGTCCTCAGGTGTAGCTCAAGCACAAATGTTATAGTGTTGTAGTAACTGCACTATTACTATTTTCTGAAATCATTGTTCCACGCTATTCCAATAGTCCTTCACTATAATGCATTGCCAGATCAAATGTATAAAATCTACTCTGGGACAATTACCCATTTGTTAGTTAAATTCTGTTTTTGTTAATAGGGTGAAAAATGCTGTATATAGGAATATATAGCGTATGTGTCAAAAGTACACATAGCTTGTCACTACTGTGATGTTTGTAAGAATCCTTCGCCCTTTTAAATCAAGTATTTATTCCCCCATGTTCCCATTTGTTTCCTCTGAGCCCTAAATCTCAACTACATGCTAATCGGTCACAACTACAAGGCCGATTCACAAAAGGATTTACAAATTCGGAGTATTAGTACAAAAGTACTCTTACATGCCATTGTGAATCGGCCATGAAATGTTCAGCTCTGTATTAGTAAGAAATCCAAAGAGGGCACAGTCATTTCTATTTGTACTGACGGTATATGAATATTCCCTGAATATTACCATTTCATCTTCTTTTAGGTGTTCTGAGACAAATGTTAAAAGACATGCAAGAGCACGTAAAAGAGTACTACACAGCCTCGGCCCATCCATGGAGGCTGAGGGTCCACACACCCTCACTTTTTGCCCATCAAGAAGAGTGTCTGTGAGGATGAGCAAAGGTCAACCTGACAGACACTCTTCATTTTCAGGTCAGGGAGCAAGGAGCTAGCAATGTGCCAAATGTGCAGTCTTCTGGCTGCCTGAGCTGAATTTTGATGGTCTGAGGATGTCACAGCTCCTGTGGGTGGAACCTCCTCAGCTCAAAAAAGGCACTCAAGGCCCTCCCACTTGTGGTGAGGAGGAAGGTCACTGATTGCCTTGCACCTGGACGCATCAGTTTTCAGCCAAATCAGTGACACCTCGTCACAAGTAAGGTGGGGTCAGCAACTCTCACTGGTCCCCTCCCACTCCAAGATGAGTAGGGACTGCTGCCTTCCCTCGTCAGCCAATGAGGGAAGGCAGCAGCCTGAACCATCCTGGGACCTCAGAGGCAGAGCTGCAGGTAAGTGTGATTTATGTTTTTTTAATTAATGTTTGGGTGTGCATATATGTATGAATTATTGATAGTGTTTTGAATGGATGTGTGTGTGCGCGTACGTGTGAGAATGCGTGGGTGTGAGTGTGTATGTGTCACTTCCGCCACCCTCCGTGCTAAAAATACCGGCCGCCACTGGTACTACAGGTGTACTCATTTTATGTACTCCAAAAGGTTTTTGTTAATAGGCTCCTAAGTGTGTGGTACGGCATTGAGACAGGTCTACCATGATCTTGTAGTGCATAAAATACCACCTGGTTTACCTACTGGGAAATCCACTTTGGAGGCTATATTATAAACAGTGCCCCTTGGGAGGGGGCAGTAAGTGTGTGCACCTGTTTTCCGCAAACCTGAGGCACTGTAGCATTAGACAAAAAGATAGCACACAGTCAGTGCACGCCCCTGAGTGCGACCCCTGCAAGGGTGGAAAAAGGGTCCCATGAACCCACCTCGGACACTCCACTGCAGTAAGCTACAGTCACACACTGCACCCACCTGCAGTGGGATATCTGTCTCATCTTTAAAGTGCAGGTGGATGCCACCTGCACAGGGGAAGGCAGAGCGGCTGATTCAAACAGCTGCTCTGTATTTCACAAATGTGCTGTTCTTGAGACTTTTAGAGGTGCACTGTGGCGTAAGCAGGGACAGGGTATAATACAGGCGCAAGTAAATCTTGCAATCCCAGCAAGACTAGTATGTAACAAAAAATAGTCCAGGCAAACACCCAAATCTCCCTTTCGTTGCATGAAATGTTAAGAACCTGCCTTAACTGTACAGATCTGCCATCATTCACCAGACACCTCTAATCCCTTCTCTCACATTGCATTCTTTTATCAAAGGTGTGAAATGGGGCAACCCTCAGACACCAGCTTCTGCCAAAAAATGAGTACTTAAAAGATTACTTTTCTTATTACAGTATTCCAGATCTATAATTTGGTCTTTGACATGCATTCTGTAATGTTGTTTATCTCTAATGGTTGCCATTATTCTAATATCCCAGTCTTAACTAATGGTACTGGAACAATTTTCAGAGAGTGGGTGCTGCCATCAATGTTGCATCACTGAAATCATAGGAATTGTAAAAAATCCAAGCATTACACAAAACATTTGTGTTGCAGATGAACTACGTTTATGCAGCATGAGAGTGGTAAGGTTATGGTATGTGACTGATGGCGTGTTTTAGAGCACACTGTCACAAATAAATTACTATGCCATGGTATGATAGTGCTCTATTTTTTACAGACAGACCATTTTCAATTAAGTTGACCAGTAAATTTGCACAGACATGCAGTTTTGCTGATAAAATTACATTGTACAAAGGATAATATATAGAAATTGAGTTTCAGGTAATATTAATTATTTGCACATCAGTAGGTAAAGGATCTTGCTTTGTTTCGATCCCATTAAAATCTTTGTTTCCATCAAACTCCAGAATTAAAAAAGAAAGTGCTTCATTTGTGCTATCTTAACTGCTAATTTTTTAAATAATTTTTCCAGATAATTTATTGGCATTTATGTTTTGTGGTGTGTTAGAAAAGTTGACATCCTACAACCTTTCCTTAGAAATTTCCTATATCCTAGTACAGCTGTAACATATTTAACTTTTCAAAATTCTCTCACTCTGCGGTCAGAAAAAGAAAAAGAAACCTTTGTGACAAGATAAAAAAACAGAAAAGGAAGGGCATCTTTATAGTACTTTCACCTTCTGAACTCCAGCATGGTTATTTTTGGGGCACTGCAGCACTACCCCCCACACACACACTTCCCCCACAACCCTACTTCCAGCTCCTATTATCTTAACAGAATTTGCAAAGTGAGAGTTTCCAGTGGTATGGGGACTTTGAGCATAGCTGTGATAAGGAAGAACTGGGCACAGGTGAACACGGTTGGACGTCACCAGCTTAAGTGATTATAAATTAGCTCACTGTGAAGTACCAACATCAGTTATCGATGAAGTTGCATCACTCTTACTGTACCCTGGAGAAATTAAAGAAACTTTATCCACCACAAAACGTTTTATTGCCTTAGATCTGGAGATGAAGAGACAGGCCATGCACCCATGGTACACCTATGTGCAAATCTGGGACTGTTTTGGTTTTGTATGATACTTTTTGTGCAAAGGATTGCTGTTTTACATTTTAAGTTGCGTTCTTCAAAGGTATAGTATTTTGGGGTTAACCAGTTGGGAAATGGTGTCACGAGTGCATCATTATCCAAACTGCCTTGTTGTAGGACTAGCATGGCTTGTGAGAGCTAGAGGTTGGAAATGCTTGAACCCCTGTTATTGCTGATCGGTTAACAGAATGCAGAGTCATTCTTGTTGAACATATTCAAGTTAAAGTGATAGGATGGGCATTAATTATGGCTATTCTGGAGGGCAGAGGCGAAAGTATCAGATGCATTGTCTCTTATTCATAGTAACCGAGCCTCACTCATTATTATATCACCCTATTTTCAACTTCTCTGAGATCCTGTTAAGGTCTGTCTTGATAGCGCAGATGCTGGTTGAGTTTATGTGATCAACCAAAAAAGAGCATTCAGAAATGCTACTGAGAATAGGGCTTAATTTCCACCCGTATATTGGTTTCCTTGAGTGTAGCCAGGGCCACTGGAATTATGTGATTGGGCATTTGCTGCATTTTTCACATAATTATAGATTTGCCACATTCACCACATGATCCATCCTCTGGTGCATATTCTGCAGATTATAACACAAGAAGACTTTTGCTTCTTGCTCAGATGGCTCAAAGTTTACTAAAAACGCAGCAACACGTGTGGAAGGTACTCTGCAAAGGTTGACTGTTCACCTTTCTGTTATTTATTGCTGTATTTGGGTGTCAAACTAGTACTAATGGGGGTGCAACCAATGCCCAGACAGGACTTACAAGTGTAAACATGACAAAATAATGAAGCAATACTATCATATAATGTGCTGCATTAAGCCACATAATTTGCCTTTTCTTGCCACATACTTTACTCAATCCTGCCACATAATTTGGGACTCCCCCTGCCACCTAATTCCAATTCCCTGGGTACAGCATTAATTGTGCAGAAGTAGCGTGCTTCCACTGAAAATGTGTGCTTGTTTACACGTTTTTGCCTTGTGGGTAGATAATACAAGTTTGTTCTGCTGGCAAGCTAATGTGAAAGGCTATATGTGTCAGATTGGTTCAGTGGGTAAAAGTTATTTCAGGTATTTCCTGTGCCATAGTTCCACTTTGTTTGTTATGAAGGTTTAATACCAGTAGATCTCTAAAGGTGGGTTGTTTTTGCCCCATATGAAAGCCTGCCGACCTGTATTTTGTTACATAAAATCTCACATATTACCTTTGTAAGCAAGGATTTTGGTGTTGACTAGACTCTTTGACAAACACTAAGGATAGACGATTTGCCTTTTAATTATTATATCTAGATTCCTTCAGAAGACCACACAGGCTTAGTTATCTGCCAGGATCCTGTGATGTGAAAAATAACTGAACAATACATACATACATAAACAAAAAATATATACACATACACATACATAGAGGGGCTTTTTGTCAGCCCTCTTCTGCTCTGTATGAGCATCATTTATACTCTGCTTCTATCCTTGACAGTATACCGCATGGAGCAACGGGTCAGCCCACTTTAGCCATTGATGTTTTGCTCAAGATTGCATTTATGTGATCACATAGGCACATCTGCTTGAAAATTAGAGTGCTTCAGATCTAGGGCTGTTAGACTATTCCTCTAGTTTCGATTTTATTCTTTTAGAGTTCTTGTTTTCTTTTTATTTCTTGTCTTGTCTTTTCTCTTTTTTATTTTCAGTTTAGAGCTTTCTATAGCTCCCCAGACAGTGCTAGTGAGCTGTACGCTTGGCGTTTATTTCATCTGCTGTACACCGGTTCTCGTGCGACCATGGGGTCTATGCCAGATAAGGATCATGGAATGGTAAATTCCCTAGTGTATCATTGTTTTATCATTGGGAATGGATGATGAGTGCAAGGATGTGTAACAGAGAGCATGTGTGATGGCCCATTGGCTATCTAAACCCATTTGACTGAAAATCATTGTCGGTTATAAGCCAAACCTTTTTGCATTGCCAATGATTGTCCCTGAGTCTGTATTTTTTTTTTGTGCATCTGAGTTAAATGGGAGAGAGAGCTTCGTTGTCATCCTGTCATCGTGTGTCCTGTCATTGTTTGAAGAATTGACGACAGGACACACATCAGGGATTGCCCAGGCCCGGCCCAGAGGAAAGCCTCTGAAGTCGACCAACTTGCTGTGACATTGCTGCAAGTGGTCAGTTGGTCAGGAGTGCTTGTGCCCTCGCCTGTGGCTTGACTTGCGAGGACCCCACTTGAAGCCTTGCTTTGCAGTGCTACGTCCATCTGCCCACCTTCCTGCCTGTGGTTGCAGCTGCTACCGATTGTGGTCGCGGTCATTCCCTCGCCACACCATGCTTGTGGCAGCAGCTTCTCCAGGGAGCTGGTCAAATGCTAACTGCCACGTTTATACTGCAGAAGGTGTGGTTCTGGGTCAGACGGGGACATGTGGTCTGAACCTTGGTCTGAGGCAAGGTGAGGGCAGAAGGATCTCCGTGGGAGGTTCTCTTGTGGTGAGAAGACCACTCCTTGCCTCCCCTCATGTAGTGGACCTTTTGGTTTAGGGTAACTGAGCCCGAACTTTAACGTATTCTGTACTTATTTACCTTTCACATGGTTTCAACAGTAGATGATAGCACTAGGAGCCTATAAATTAGGTATTAGGGCCTGCCTCAAGAAGCTTTAGATCTTTGTTAACCCAGCTGTATCCCCCTACTAATGGCGTGGGACATCTTACAGGTGGAGTGCTTCCATGGATTGCTGTGGACTAGTTTGGATTCCTGCATTTTATTGGCATTTGGCAAAGGCACTAATCTTTATTTCTCAGTTATTGACTCTGTTAATGTGTGGATCTTGAATTTTGGAGGTGTCCTGGCATCTTTCTCTATGTAGCCCAGTTTTCAATATATGCCTTAACAATTCCTGCTTTTTGTCTCTGTGAAAAGCTCGGATTTGGTGATAGATCATTGCTGATAAATCAATGTAACAACGACCCATCTGACAAAATCAGTCTCAAACAAAAAGGATAGTGAAACTTGGGCCTATTGTTCTAATTCCATAGAATCAGTCTACTTGGTCTTTTGGTTTGATAGCCCGCTGAATGGTAATACTTTCTTAGAGGGCTGCAAAAGAAGCGACCCTAGCCAACCTATGCTATTTTTACTATACACTCAGCTTGTTTTACATCTACGTTTGCTGGGTCTTATTTGTGCCTGCCTGCACTGAGACTGCAACCTAGAGAAATTCTTAGGAAGTGCTAATAGTGCCATAAACTTATAAATATTCAGGTGCCGCAGTTGAGTGTAAGAAGACAGACTGGGTGTGTCCATAAGGCCTCTGGAGTTATGAGGTGTTGTATGAAAAGGAGCTTAAGACGCATTATTGTAATTAAGTATACATACAAACTATTCAATCTGGTCAATTGAGTGACCTAAATCTAATCTCAAATAGCCCTCTTAAGGCAGCGATGCCTTAGACTGTAGTGACTGCAAGTAGAAAAAAGAAGCCCAGAGACAGCACACAGCCCAAGGCGTTCATTGAATGTATATAATTGCTACACTCCCAAAGGTGAAAAAATTGACACTGAGATCAGCGCTAGCACTGTCTTTCCAGCTGACACAGGTTGATGAGCTTCCTGTGCCTTTAAAACCTGTCCCACATCTAGTCACATTTTTTTCCAGAAGCAGATAACAGGCAGACTACATCTGACGGCTTGACTCAAGTAAATTCTGAGGCTAAGTGTGGTGTGCCCACCAACAAAAATAAAGCTAACAAAAAATATGTAGACATATGTGACGGAGTTGAAGCAGCCAGAGGTAATAGGCATAAACGCGCAGCTAAAGAGTAAGTAAAAAAATCCTGCTGGCCGAGCAAGAAAGACTAGAAGATCTTCAGGGTCAGCTGGAGCCGAGTACTGTGGCTAACCTTATGGATGCTGTTGAAACTGATAAAAATAAGGACACTATGCGCGAGTTACCAAACAAATTGCCCCTGTTGACTAGCTCCCCTTTTTAGCTACCTGGCTACAATCAGCCCATATCGACTTCTCCTAGGAATGAAACTCTGCAAGAAGTTATCACTTCATAGGCATTGAGTGCCTTACATAGAGTACTGTCCACTGTGCTCCTTTTAATGGAGAAATCCCTAAGTGGAACTGACCACACAGCATATTTCCTGACAGTGATACTTCTTTTGGATTTGCATAGTCGAGTCTGCTGGTAACCAGAGCATGGGTTACAGTTCTGCAGCAGTCCTTTGGGATCCATTTGTAGGTCTTCCGGAGAAGTCGAAGTGTGTGAAAACAGGAAGATGCAACTGCGTTGACTTGGCGGGTCATGGTAAGCGATGAGTCCAGGATGAAGCAGAGGTTGCGTGATTGGTTTCTTGAGGTGGGTGCCGAGGGTGGATGGCCACCAGGAGTCCTCTCAGGCTGATGTGGAAGGTCCCAGGATGAGGGTCTCGGTCTTGTCAGAGTTGAGCTTGAGGCAGCTGTCTCTCATCCAGGCGGCGACAGCTTCCATCAAGTTGTGGAAATTATTCTTGGCAATTGTGGGGTTTTCAGAAACTGAGATGATCAGCTGAGTATCGTTGGCGTAGGAGATGTTGTTCAGCCCGTAGTTCCTGACGTTGGATGCGATCGGGGCCATGTAGATTTTGAAGTGTGTGGGGCTCAGGGAGGAGCCCTGTGGAACTCTGCAGCTGATTCCTGTAGGTTCTGACAGGTAATGCGGGAGTCTGACTCTCTGTGTTCTTCCAGACAGGAAGGAGCGTATCCATCATAGGGCCTTTCCGCAGATGCCGGCTGCGTGGAGTCTGGAGCAGAGGGTGAGGTGCTAGACCGTGTTGAAGTTGGCCAAAAGGTCCAGTAGGATGAGGACTGCTGTATGACCGTGGTCGAGGAGTGAGTGGATGCCATCTGTGGCGGCGAGGAGGGCAGTTTTCGTGCTGTATTTGCTCCTGAAACCTGATTTAGAGATGTCCAGGATGTTGTTGTCCTCAATGTGCTTACAGAGCTAAGCTTTGATGGCCTTTTCAATGACCTTGGCTGGGAAAGGCAGCAGAGAGATGGGACAGTAATTCTTGAGGCCCAGGGGGTCGGCTGTGGGTTTCTTCAAGAGTGGGCAGATCTTGGTGTGCTTCCAGTCCTCTGGGAAGGAGGCTGTCTCTATGGAACAGTTGAGAATGTGGCGGAGCTTGGGTGCAATGGAGGTGTTGGCTTTGTTGAAAATGTGGTGAGGACAGGAGTCCGTAGGGGCTCTGGAGTGGATTCTGCTCATGATGATGCGTGTCTCGGCTGTGGTGAGGGTGGTCCAGCGGTGCAGGATCTGTGACAGTTTGGTGGGTCGGAGCTGTGGGGGTTGTTGGAGGGCTCGGAGGGTCTTGGGATCCGAAGCTGTTGTATGTGTATGATTTTCTGGTGGAAGAAGTTGGCTAGTCTGTCGCAGAGGTCTTAAGATAGATCAATGCTTGCTGTTTCCGATTGGGGTGTGGCAAACTCCTTGACAACGACAAAGAGCTCTTTGGTGTTGTGAGTGGTGGCTCTGATACGGTCCTGCAGGGCAGCTTTCCTGGTGACTCTGATGAGGTGGTGGTGGTGGGATTTGGAGTGGCTTTGAAGGACTCAAAGTCTTCCGGTGACTTGCTGTTTCTCTATCTTTTTCTCTAGCTGCTTGCAAGTGTGCCTGGAGTCCTGGAGTGCAGGGGAGAACCAGCTGGCCTCTTTGAGGCGGTGTTTAGTTGAGGTCTTACGGAGACGTGCTAGGGTGTTGGTGCATTCAGAGATCCATTGGTGGAATTTCTGTGCTAAGATGTTCCATTTTCTGCTTGGGCCTCAGTGTGTACGGAGGTGATTGGTCGATGAGGTGATGGTGAAATGGATGCAGTGGTGGTCAGTCTAGTGAAGTATGGAGGTGTTGTCGATGGTGATGTTGTTTTTGAGTGTCTTTCCAGCGATGTGTGTTGGCAAAGTGACCAGTTGCTTTAGTCCTATTGTGGCAAGGTTATCGATCAGGGAAGTGGTGTTGGTGTAGTTGCTGTTGTCAATGTGGTAGTTGAGGTCACCAAGGAGGAAGTAGTTCAAAGAGGCGAGAGCATAAGGAGAAATGATGTCGACAGTGGAGTCACTGAAGGCTGGTCGGGGGCCGGGTGGACTGTAGATGAGGGTGCAGCGGAAGGTTGACTTGGGGATGGCGTGTATCTGGGAATGGAGGTGCTCCATGAGAAATTAGTGTTTTTCCACAATGGTTGTCAGACGGAGGGTGGGTTTGTGCACGATGGCCGGCCGCCGCCTGTGCGAGAAGGCCGGTCTTTGCGAAGCAGTTTGTAGTCTCTGGGGATGGCGATGGCGATGTTGGGTTCAGACGCTGGGTTTGTCCATGTTTCGGTGAGAAAGGCGATGTCCGGGCGGATGAGTGGAGTCTGGTAGGTTGCAGAGTTGTACGGCGTGTTTGTGGAGGGAGCAGATGTTGAAGAGGATGCATCTGAGGTGCTCTGGGTTGGTGTTTGTTGGCTCAGTGGCGGGAGGGTTTGGTGCTTGGTGTAGGGTGAGGGTTCTGTTGCAGTAGAGGCAGGAGAATGGTCCAAGGGCGTCTCTGAGTGATGCGAGATGGCAGGCAGCGGAGTGTCCTGTGTTCAGCGCGTGGAGGATCTCCGCGTTGTAGCGCTGGAAGGTTATAGGACCCGGGTTTGTGTCGCTGGGCGTGGGCCAGGCATGGACGGGCACAGATGGGCTTGCCTTTGGTGTGCCGGTGCCGAGGCCGCCATTATGAAGGGGAGGGAGGCAAGGGGGTCTGGTCAGCTGGGAGGCAGAAAGGTGGGAAAATGCTTTGCAGGGAGGGGGGAACAGGGGCAGCAGCGGCGGGTAATGGAACAGGGGAAACACGGGGAGAGTGAAAGACTGAATGAAAGAGACTAGAAAGAGAGAAAAGAAAAAATTAAGACAACAGAAAAATAAGAAAAAGTAAAAAGTGACAGCAAGATACTTACATACAGAAGGCCACTAGGCCACCAGGGATGAGGCACAGGTGGAAGCCTGCGGGTGGAGGTGGGCCTCAAACTGAGAGGCAGGCAGGCTCTCAGTTCGAACGTCGCAGAGGCAGCAGCAAGAGGTGGAGCTGCACAGAGGAGTGGGAGCAGATACTGACCAGTAGGTCAGAGGAGTTGCCCTCTCAGTGTGCAGCGGCTGCCATTAAGAAGGGGAGGGAGGAGGGGGGTCTGGTCAACTGGGAGGTGGGAGGACAGGAAAGCGCTTCACAGGGTGGAAGGAGGATAGGGCCACAGGGGCAGCAGCGGCAGGGAATGGAACTGGGTAAACACAGGGAGAGTGAAAGGCTGAAGGAGAGAGAAAGAAACCAGAAAGAGAGAAAAGAAAAAATGAGGATGTCAGAAAAATAAGAAAAAGTAAAATGTGACAGCAAGATACTTACATACAGATGACCTCTAGGCCACCAGAAATGAGGCACAGGCGGGAGCCTTCGGTTGGAGGTGGGCCTCGAACTGGATGTCATGCAGGTTCTGATTATGAACATGGAGGTTGCAGCAGCAACAGGTGGAGCTGCGCAGAGGAGAGTGAGCCGACGCTGATCAGGAGGTCAGAGGAGCTCGAAGTAGATAGTGGCCAAATATGTGGCAAAAGTGGAAATGGGTAAGAATAAGTTACTAAACTACCCCAAGGCAAACAGTGCCCAAGAAAAGATAGATACCATCAAGGCTAAGCATTCTGTTGCGGATTCCGAGCCCACCGTAACTGAAGAGCCCACCATATCTGAAGAGGTGGGAAAGACATGAAAGTAAAAGGGCAAGCAGGAGAATCCCCATGTATAATCTGTGAGGTGACTGTTTACGCACCAGGGTAAAGAAGCACCAGGAGAGACCGCAGAAGCAAAGCCTGCGAACTAGGGATTAGCACAACAATAACCACAGAGAGTAAAACAAACAAAAGTAAAAACAGAAATAAAATGTGTACATCTAACGGTGAACCAGGAGTTGTCCCTATTTATCCCAGTTTTGAAGCAAAACCAGTTAGGATGGCTGAAGATTAGCCATCCGGGAACAAGAGGAAACAACAAGTATGTTACTCAAGAAAGAGCAGACTTAGAGGCCGAAGCGACCAATGCAGAAAAGAAAATGTCTCTTTAAAGGGAGGAAAAACATGATGATATCAATGAAAGACAAGTCTGACATCACCCTGAAGATGATATAACTTCCCAGAGTAAATGTTCCCCAGCTCCATTGAATTTGGCAGCTCCGACACAAACCTTAAACCCACGAGCTACACCTTTTCCCATGGAGATAGTAAAGGAGCTTAATGAAAACAAGAATATCGGGAGTAGTGCACATGAAACATGTTAAAAAGTGTTTTTACTGTTGCTGTCTTCAATTTATTCTCTAATGTTGGAACTCCAACTCCCTGAATAGATCCTGTTTCCTTTCTTTTTCATTGAGACTAATACTGTCATAGGTCATAATAAGAGTGAGCTTTGAAAAGTACCCAGCCAAAAGTGGATGGTACTAAATAACAACAGCATAGCTCGCATCACTTAGTTTAAGCAGGCAGCTCCTAAGCCATCTGGATAACTTGTGTATATGGGTATATATGTACAGCTGTGTCATCGGTTATCATCAGAGCATAACACCTCATCAATGGGCGACCAGTGAGCAAAGGTGTGGAAAAGCCATGGACAGTAGAACTGTACCTACACAAGGGATCGGAAATTAACAAAGTGGTGGTATCCTGTAATGTTGCTTCCAATAATTTACGTATTACAACAGGATATCACCCAAGGAGAGTTAAGCTGTTTGTCCCTGGAGGGAACTCCAAAGAAGGAAGAAATGGAAAGGATTGTGGCCAAGACTTTAATGGCTAGCTAAGGCCCTGGCAAGCAAAAACAGCTGTAGGGTCTTAGATGGGTCTGACTGAACAGTTGCCAATTAGAAAGCACTAAGTGGATGCATGACGTTTCAAGAAAGGTAGATTGGGGGCCGGCCATTCAGTATGAGTGTCACATAAGTTAAACTGTGAGTTACAACAACTAGTTAAAGCACACCTTTCTCCTACCTAATGCATTACATATGAGACTCAAAAAGGTTAGTAAGGAAATTGATGCCATTGACAATATCACATATTATGTTAAGCACATTAGAGAGGAACATATTAACTCCACCAAAGGCATGAATCTGCAAGTGGATGAGCCCTTGCTGTTGATTTGTGGAGACTTTAATAAAGAAGTTTTAGCAGAGAACTATTGCCACTGTCTTCCAAAAGGAGATATGAGCTGGGCAAAATGGATAAGAAAGGAAACACCCTCTTGACATTTCTTATACAGCAAGGCTCCTCCTTTTGAATGGTTGAACTACCTCTGACTGTTCAGAACAAAATACCTGTGATAATGGAAAAATGCCTCATTGCTTGATTATATCATAATCAATCTGGAAAACTGGAAAAATGTGAGAGACATGGTTATTGCAGGAAGAATAGAGAGTTGTTCTCATCCCTTTATAGTAACCTCATGCTGAACATTAGGGGACAAAAAGACTAGCGGGAGTGAGTGGGTGGATTATCATCTTGCAGTTATTCCTGCTAGCAATATTGGATAGCTATGAGCTGTAATAATGGAAAATATCACTGTGATATTCCCCTTTTAATTATATTTTAGTAAAGTTTGGAGGTGTCATCCTTAATACCCCTAATGACAGTAATGATATTATATTGGACTAGATTAATTCGATGAGATCTGAAATAAGGTTATTGTAGTCATGGCTAATAACAAACTCTAGGTCAGCATCAAGCACCCATAAATGACATGCCTGGTTGTTAGAAATGGGGTTCTGGTTGGCTGGGGTATGCATCTAAGCCAGACAGAACCTACCACTCTAGTCAGGGCGAGAGAGTTACACACCCAAGGTAACCTCTGCTTACCCCCTTGGTAGTTTGGCACGAGCAGTCAGGCCTATCCCAGAGGCAATGTGTAAAGCGATTGCACAACACACAACACACGTGACTCAGTAAATACACCACAAAGGAAACACAACAACAAGTTACATAAAAAGAAACTGTATTGCATAAAACATCAATAGACCAAATACAACATGTATCAGTAATCCCCTGCTTCACAAGCAGTTGTCAGAACATCACATAGGTCACTAGTACTCTGCAATAATAAGCAGTAGTCAGGCAAACATATACGTTGCTGGTTATTTTGCAACACAAGCATTAGTCAGGGTGTCATTATTATCACAAATGCACGTCATAGAAAACATAGTATCATGAATGTTTAGACATCCTTATGAATGCACACAAAGTGAAACTTTCTGCATAGATCATTAGATTACCAACAATGCGCATAGCCTGAGAATATTTCCTTAGGGCATAGGTCACAAAAGAAAACATTACCCTCTGATTGTATCCAAGCACCAGGAAAATGAAGACATAAACCATAGTAGGGAAATGCAGGACATTGGGTAATCAGGGAAACACAGGTACGTGGAGCCTCAGCGTGTCAGTGCTTCTTTTAGATATTATCCAGTAAAGGGAGCACACTCCCTCCATCCAGGAGCTCCTGCGCTCCTCATTTGCGAAATTTTGTGTGAAAGAGATGCAACCCCGCTCCTCTTGGTGGAGCCGCAACAACCAAAATACCCCTCCAGCTGGGGTTCGCCCCAGTGAGGGCATGCTCCTTGGGCTTCCCCATATAACTGTTTAAACAAAAAAAAGGGGGAAACTAGATGGCAGCAGCCCATGTCCGCTCTGCGCGGCTGCTGCCTCCTGCACAGCGCGCCTTACAAGCGTAGCGTGTTTGGAGACCTCTTGGGAGGTGGCCCAGACCATGAGGGGGCCTCCCAGACGCAGGCCAGCTCCTTCCTTTGTCTCGGCCTGGGCCGCAATGGTGGATCCTCTAATGTAGAAGCCTGCCTGTGCTTCTGTGGAACTGGATGGAGCACACTTCATCCGTGCCCAACTGAACCTGTCGGCGGCCGCCGCTGTAGGTTCTTTTCCATCCGGGTTCCTCCTCACCAGCGGAGGGGGAGGCACACGGGGTCACAGCGCTTGCCCTCCAATAAGGCACCAGAGGACAGCCCTCAGGATGCGCTACATGGACTCCTGGCCCCACGCTGATCCCACTAAAATCTAGCAATGCTCTTCAGGCACTCAGGGACCGGGAGGGGAGCGCACCTCCCTCACTGTAACTGAAAGGAAATCAATCACTCCTCACACACTGAGATGAGAGAATGGAGTGATCCCAAATAGTACCTACAGTGCTTCACTCACACTGGGTAGATAAATGGCCAGGCGCCCTTCCTGCACCTTGAGAAAGGGGAAATGCAGGGGAACAGGGGACACACCACCAAGCCCCTGGAGACAGCAATGGGGAACAGGGCTGCAGGGCCCAAGCAAGCAGGCCATCACAAGGATTAGGAAGCAGTGGCAGTCCCTCTCAGTGACCTAGCAGGTCACAGGTCAGCACAACAGCAACAGTCCCAAGGCGGTTCTTGGTGAGTCCTTCCTGCAGCATCCAGTGCCCAGTTTAGTAGTCCATTAGTATCTAAAACTGTGGGGGAAGACCCCCTGTACTTATACTCATTTTGCGCAGTCTCCACAAAAGGGGTGGAAGGGGTTCCAACCAGTACTGACTGGTTACAGGAGTGTCCCCTTTCTCCCACAGCACTGGGTCCAGACATCAGTGGTGGGTAAACAAGCACATTGTGTGAGGCCAGGGCACAGCCTTTACAAATGCAGGTGTGCCCCGCCTCTCCCAGCTCACGAAGACCATTCAATATGCAGATGCACTCTTGTGACACCTCCACCTTCCCCATGTACAGGCTTTCTGAAAGGTATGCACAAAGCCCAGCAGTCACTCTGCCCCAGACGTAAATTGGAGTCAATCTGCACAACACCAGAGTCATAAGCACAGAGAAATGCCCACTTTCTAAAAGTGGCATTCCTATAATGATTATAAAAAATCCACCTTTACCAATAAGCAGCATTTCTCACTACCATTACAACCATACCAAACATACCTACACTACCCCTCATAGATTAGACAATACCACGTAGACATTTGATAGGGCATTTCCAACGCAATCCTATGAGAGAGGCAGTACTCACAGTAGTGAGGAACCAAATAGGCTGTTTGTCACTACCAGGTAAGACCACACAACAATGCACATGTCCTGCCTTTTACCCACACAGCACCCTGCCCATAGAACTAGCTAGGTCCTACCTTAAGGGTGACTTATATGTAGCAAAAGGGGAGTTCCAGGCCTGGCAAGTAAATGTAGATGCCAGGTCCCTGTGGCAGTAAACTGCACAGGCAGGACCTGCGGTAGCTTGTCTGAGATAGGTTTGAAAGGCTTCTTCTGTGGGTTGCGCAAGCTGCGCACAGGCCCACTAGTAGCATTTAATTTACAGGCCCTGAGTATAGGGATACCACTTTACAAGGGACTTACAGGTAAATTAAATGTGCCAATTAGGTGTAAGCTAATCATACCAAATTTAAAAGGGAGAGCTCATGCACTTTAGCACTGATCAGCAGTGATAACGTACTCAGAGTCTTAGAGCCAACAAAAAGAGGAAAGAAAAATAGGAGGAGGAAGGCAAAACGTTTGGGGATGACCCTGTAAAAAGGGCCAGGTCCAACACAATCCCCCACCAGCCTAAAGCCAGGGGAGACCAATCAATACTTTGATGGGCTTCCCTGGTTGGGGCAATAGAACATGAACCCTGGCCCGCAACTGCAGGAGCACGTTCCAGTTCTACGCCAATCTGATCCCAGTTTGATCCCTCTGTCAATGCTTCCCAGACAGCCTAGGCTAAACCATGGAGGCTTCCCTAGCTGCCAGTAGCCAGAGCCATGTCCCAGGCCATCCAGGAGCCTCTGGTCTCTGAATCGTCTCTGAGTTTGAGGCGGTAGCCCCAGATGCATAGCATCCTCTCAGCACTCCACTTCCCACCAGTTCAGGGGTTCTACCCTGCCGCTAGTCCTCCAGCATAGGGTCCGCACCCATAGGCTGCACAGGGGCTAGGGGCGAGACTTTCCTCCCCCTAGCCCTCCTTCTAGGGTCCCTCCACCTTCTCTTAGGAGTGGAACCACCAGAATCAAGAACTGTCAGGGCGCTGGGAACAGCCGCCCTGCACAATCCTCCCGCCATTCCAGGCTCACCACCCTGTAACTGGCCTCACAACCCAGGGTCTGAAGCCTTGGATTGAACCTTGGTCCGGGGTGAGTCTCTCCCTCCCTGGCCACCACTTCCAGAGTTCCGCACCCACCTACCATGGAGGGTACCCCTAGAAGTTACACCAGGGGGGATGATTGGGCCAATCACCCCCATCAGGTCATAGTTTACCCCCTAAACCTGACCATCCAGTCTAGGGTCTGTACCCTTAGACTGGACCACTGCCTGCCAAGCCAGGATTTCCTGGGGAGTATGCCTACTCCCCACAAAGGAAATACCTTCCCTAGAGGATGGACTAGAGTCTGTCTGGCACTGGTCTCCTGACCCCTGCCCATCTGACAGAGCCTCAATCCCCCCAGACCAGAAATGATATCACCAGGGTCACTCCTGGGGGTTCTGACTTCAGAGCTGACCCCTGACACTCCAGGTTCTCAAGTGGGGCCTGCAACACCCTCACAACCCTTTGTCTGGCCTCCCGCCTCTTCCACTCTGGAGTAGTACTAGCAGACACCAGGACTGGCGGAACACTGACAACAACCGCCCGCCCCAGTGCTCCTGACATTATGGGACCACCGGCATTCCCTCATGGAACCTCCAGGCTCTGGGACTGGATTTTGGGCATCCTGGGATTCGGCCCACCCCCATTCCCCCTCCTCTGAGACTGGACATGGGATCCCTTACCCATCCCACTACAATGGGGATCTACCTGGGACATTGCAAGTCTTCCCCACCTCACCTTGTTGGGAAATACCTGGGCCACTCCCTTCAGGGACACCCCCAAATACCTTTCCAGAACCTCTCACCCAGAGGTCTGCCTCCTTCACAAGCTCCCTGGGGTCAGAGAGCTCACACTCCAAAAGGTGTTAGTGTAGCCCTGAAAAACAACAACGAAGCAGGTGCTTTCTGACAATCATATTAAGCAGCCCTTCAAAATTGTCTGCTGTGCTACGCTTCACCTATCCATTCACTGACATGCAGCAATCCTCCACAAACTCCCTCCAAGACTGGTGGGACAGTTTCTTACTGCCCCTGAACCTCAATCTGTATTCCTTAGGGGTGAAACCATGCTTTCTTATCAGTGTCGCCTTCATAGGGAGATACTCCTTCTTGTCACTCCCTTCCAGGGCCAGGAGGGCATCCCTCCCCTCTTCAGGAATATAGCTCCCCAGGCCACTTCCCCAATCCTTCTCAGGGATCCTGCACGCTATCAGAGCCTCCTCATATTCCCTCAACCACTGATGTATGTCTTCCTCCTGTTGAAACCCAGGTATCAAGTCTGTGGGCATGTGGGGATTGTCTCTGCCACTGCACTCAACATTGCTGCCACCACTGCACTCTACCTGCAGCTCTGGTGAGTCCAGACCTTCCAGACTGCACTCAGCAGCGAGTCTCTCTCTGGCAAAGGCCCTCTCTGCCTCTGCCATGCTCTCCTGGACTAAGGTCTTCTCTACCTCAGCCGTTCTCCTCTCCACAGCCAGCCGCGTCAGCTGCAACTTCAGGTCCCTCTCTTCCCGCCTATCTCTGAGCCCATCAGGCAAGAAGGAATGGGAGGTGACACTGCTCCTAACACTGGACCCAGCAAAGGACTCCCTATCAATATGGCCTTCCCTGTCAATTGGCGTCCCAGGCCAGTCATTCCCTCCTTCCTGGTCAGTCTCTTCACTGCTCACTAGGGGTGAGGTCTGGGTGCCCTCCCATTGGGAACACTCACTACAGTCAGGATCCTCTGGGTACCCTTAACAACACTCTCACCCTGGGCATATGTTACAAACCTTTAAAAAAAAATAGAGAGATCTCACAAGGTCCCCACTCTCTGGTAGTCCTCTCTCCCTACAGACAACCTTCAATTCCTCCTGAGTATAATTCAACAGGTCCTCTATGTTAAAGGTTAGTCCCATTTTGACAAGGTACACTAAACACAAGTGCAACAACAAAATACCCAGGCGTAAGAGCTGAAAACAGAAAAAATGACCAATGAGAGAAATCAGGAGAAACAAAACACGTAATGGTATAGGTGCAATTTGTGGTGAAACAATGAGTCACAAAGGTAATGTGCAAGCACAAGTCCTATCCTCACCACTGATCACCAATGTTAGAAATGGGGTTTCTAGTTGGCAACCAGTTTGGACTCTGTCCAAGCAGGGACCCTCGCTCTAGTCAGGGTAAGGGAGTTACACTCCTCAGACAACCCGTGCTCACCCCCTTGGTAGCTTGGCACAAGCAGGCAGGCTTTTCTCAGATGCAATGTGTAAAGTATTTGTACCAACACCCACAGTAACACGGTGAAAACACCACAAAAGGACTCCACACCAGTTTAGAAAAATAACCAATATTTATCTAAATCAAACAAGACCAAAACGACAAAAATCTAACATGTACAAGCAAAGAAATAAATTTTGAAATTAAAAAGAGTCTTCACCATAGAAATCAATGGTTGCGTTGCTTTTACACAAAGTTCCTGGAATATGACAAAAATAAAGCTGCACACGCGGGCGTGCATCGGACAAGTAAGCAGTGCGTCGATTCCTAACTTTCAAGTGAGGCGTGCGTCAATTTCCAGACGAACAACCTTGGGTCCGTGCATGTTCACTGTGGTTCTGCCACCCAGCAATGATGCTTGAGCAATCCTGGCGCACGATGCGGAAGAGCCACGCTGCTTTTGTGATGTGTCAATTTTGGAAGCCGCAATCGGGTGTTGCGTCAATTTTCAAGCAGCGATGCAGGTGGTGCATCAATTTTTCAGCTGAAAGGCAGGTGCTGCGTCGATTTGTCTCCTGCTCGGCTCCTGTGCATAGATTTCAGCCTTGGTTTCACCAGCGTCCCCTTTCAGGGGCTCAGGGACTGGATAGGGCACCACTGGGCAGGGTAGGAGTCTCAGCAAGAGAGTCTAGGGGCTGGCAGTGGAAGTCTTTGATGGCCCTGAGACTTCAAAACAGGGGGCATGCTCAGGCCAAGACCTTGGAGACACTTCATAAACAGGAACACACAGCAAAGTCCAGTCTTTCTGCTTTCTAAGGTGGAAGCAGCAACTGCAGGCCGACCCAGTGTAGTGATATTTATGCTTTGACCACTGACTCCACATTGCACTTAGCCTAGCAGTACACTGTCACATTAGTGACCATCAGCTTCATTTTCCCTATTGACTTTATTTCAGCATTAGCCACCACCACGTTAAAAGCTGCAAGTAGTTTTCCACATTGTACAATCTGCACATGTTTTTATTTTTCGTGTTCTTTCCACCAAGGGCTTAGGCTGATAAAAATGTACTAAGACGGCCGGGAACGGTCTTGTTTTGAATTGGAACCTTGGGATTGTGGCCAAGTCCCGATGTGTTATTTTCAAAGCTGGCCTAAATCGATCAGCATTTTTTGAATACATAAACTTCTGCAGTGAGAGGGAGGTTCTAGAATTTTCCTCTCTTGTTTGTTCAAAGTATAAGGGGCCGAGACCAGATGGACGGGGACTGAGAGTGTTTTTAGATCTCAGGCATACCCAGGATGCTGGTGTTTGTCATCCTTCCTGTGAGGATAATTGATCTCTCTATCTTCGATCGATTCTGGGATTTGGCGATCTGATGCTGAATAGGAGGGGGGAGATGAAGCAGTTGGGCCCTTGCCTCATGGTGATGAATATTTTTTAATTCATTTTTTGCTTTGCATTATAATATAGATACATATGTTTGCTGTGTATATTGCAGTCGAGAATCATTTGTACATGTTTTAATTTTGTCACTGAGACCATTTTTAAACATGCTAATCTCCTTTGATGAACCTTGCGAAGTGAAATTATAAAGTCTTCTTTGGACTAAGAAGCGCATTCCAGAGATTTTTGTCAGTGCATGAGTGTTTCAGCTTGGTCATTAGTGAAGCAAAACACCCAGCAAAGAACACTCACAGGCAAAGGGGCAGTACTCCTCCTCCAGTTCTTCTCCTTGGCAGAAGTTCCTCTTGATCAAGAAGTAATCTAAAAGTCTGGGGTTTTAGCTCCACTATTTATACCCAGTTCTGCATTTGAAGTAGGCAAACTTCAAAGGAAAGTCTCTGTTGTTGACCAGATCCTGCCTTGCCCAGGCCTGGCCCCAGACACACACCAGGGGGTTGGAGACTGTATTGTGTGAGGACAGGGACAACCCTTTCAGGTGTAGGTGTCAGCTCCTCCCTCCTCACTCTAGCCCAGGGGTCTCATCAGGAGATGCAGGACATTTCTTAGCTCCCTTTGTGTCACTGTCTAGTGGGAATTCACAAATGACCCAACTGTCAGTCTGACCCAGACCTGGATTCTACAGGCAGACTGAGGCACAGAATCATCGAGCAAGAAAATGCCCACTTTCTAGAAGTGGCATTTTCAAAATGACAATCCAAAAACCTACTTTACCAAAATATGTATTTTTAAATTGTGAGTTCAGAGACCCCGAACTCCAAATCTCTATCTGCTCCCAATGGGAAACTGCACTTGCAAGATATTTAAAGGCAGTCCCCAAGTTAACCTATGGGAGAGACAGGCCTTGCAGTTAGTGAAAACTGAATTTAGCAGTATTTCACTATTAGGACATGGTAAACACACCTGTGCATGTCCTACCTTTTAAGTACACTGCACCCTGCCCATGGGGCTACCTGGGGCCTACCTTAGGGGTGCCTTACATGTAGTAAACAGGAAGGTTTGGGCCTGGCAAGGTTGAACTTGCTGCACACACAGACACTGCAGTGACAGGTCTGAGCCATGTTTACAGGGCTACTCATGTGGGTGGCATAGTCAGTGCTGCAGGCCCACTAGTAGCATTTAGTTTACAGTCCCTGGGCACCTCTAGTGCACTCTACTAGGGACGTACTAGTAAATCAAATATGCCAATCATGGAAAAGCCAATTAGAGTTACAATTTACACAGAGAGCACTTGCGCTTTAGCACTGGTCAACAGTGGTGAAGAGCATAGAGTACCAAACCAGCAAAAACGAAGTCCAGTACACAGCTAAAACACAGGAAGCAGAGGCCAAAAGGACAGGGGAAACCATGCCAAGGATGCCAAGCCTAACAGTGGTATGATGCAGAGTTTTATTATGTGAAACATAAAGACTCACAAACATTAATATTACCACATCTTAATATACAGATTGAGCTGATCTTTCAGTCATATAGAGTGGAGTATAAACATTTATTGAGTGCCAAAAAGCAAGGGTTGTAATACATTATTTTAGTAATTTATATAGGGGAAGTAGACAGGGTGGCTACAATCTTCCACCCTTGAGTGAGATGGCCATTGAGAAGGATCCTCCGCTGAGGTCGAGAGAGCATTGGATTACATGGAAAAAAACAAAGGTACTGGCTCAGACTTGGTTCCAACTGATTTGTTTCGGGAAAACCTCTTAACTTTGGGGCTGCATACTTACAAAAATATTCAATGCAGCCATTGCTCATGCTAATATCCCACACTTCTGGCTTTCTGCCATTCTAGTGCCACTATAGAAGAAAGGCGGCTTCAACAGCCCTCCCAACTACTGACCAATCTCCCTTTTGGATGGGGCCGGCAAGAAATTCAGTAAAGTCATATTAAACCCGCTCCAGGATTGGATGGATGGTGCAAATATTATATATGAGGTGCAGTCTGGTTTTAGGTCAAATATAGGAGCTATACACCAAGCCCCTATATATATATATATATATATATATATATATATATTCAAATATATGCCACGCATACACAGTAATCAAGAGGGCATATTTATACTTAACCTTCATTGACTGAAATCAGCATTTGATCTTATTAAACACAATCTTATTGCAAACTTTCAAGGACCAGAGAGTTGAGAGACCAATTCTGAGGGCGATAATAGGCCTCCACACTGGAAGCACAGCTAAAGCGAGATATGGGCCTGCAGGTGAATGCAGCGAAACATTCCCAATAGAAAGGGGTGTAAGACAAGGCTGTGTTCTAGCCCCCTGCTTTTCATTCTTTTTAAATAATGTGGTAGCCCACTTAATAAAAACCCCCCTGATATCCCTATAATTGCTGCTTTCAAGGTCTCCATCCTTCTCTTTTCTGGTGATGCAGTTCTATAGACTAGAAATGAAAATGCAATGGATAAACTATTGGAAAGATTTGTGGATTACTGTAATAGGACGTTCTTAACTATTAATTGTAAAAACAACAAAGGTCATGCCGTTGAAGCCATCCCCGAGTATGAAGAGGTACATGGAAACCAAATGAATTACTATTATTTTGGCATACCTTTCTTCAAGCAATTTTATTGGGAGGAACAAATATTGAAGACCAGCACTTTCTTGCTACGAACATTGAGGGCCATGCTTAAGTTTAGACAAAAGGCGGGTTCCCATTGCTTTAGTACCATACTCCAAATTTATAAACAGAAATAAGTAGCTGCTCATTTATGGGGCAAAGAAATTGGACTATGGTAAGTTGCATGTGCTACAAGTAGTTGACAATAATTTCCTAAGAGCCTTTTGAAGGCTGGGACCTGGTACACTTCTATTGGCCTTATATGCGGAACTTGGTCTCACTATGATTTCGGATCTGGCCAAAATTAAACCAGTACTGTATCGGATCAAGCTGGTTAGAAAGCCGAAAACCTCCATATACTTAAAGTTAGTGAGGGAAGTGGAAAGTTATGGCAGGTTCGGGGAGAAACAACTCCTTGGCACATATATGAAAGTTACTAACGTATCTACATTTGGGGTTTTTAATGGCAGCTTATTTTGGTCCTCAGATAGAATTGGGGCTCACACATTATTTGGACCAGGTCCAACCTAAACAGAAACATAACTTCAACATTAAGTTTAGAATGGGGATTTTCCATACGGAGGGTATCCAGTAAGGTGTGCTGGGCTTAGTATGGGATGTGAATTCTGTGACTGTATACTTGGATGGAAAGATAACATTATACACCTCTTTTCATTTTACACCAAGTTTGTAGGACCTCACAAAAATTGACTTTTCCCTTATTTAGACCCTGTGGGATAAGCTGAACTAGGAGTATGCTAACGCAAATGTTTAATTAGAAATTATTACTGAGTGTTTATGGATTTTAAGTAATGATTTCAGTAGAAAATAATTAACGTAGAAAAATAATGTGCACGTTTGAAATTGTGACCTCGGAGAATGACCACCAGTGTTCATGAAATGTACTGAGAGAGCGTAGCTTATATAATCTATATTAACATGAAATGTTTATGAATCAATGTGTGATAATGCTGCATAGAAACTATAATGATAGTAATTTTGCTTAGACGGGCACTTGAATTGTGACCACGGGGAGTGGCCACCAATGTATACGTAGACTAATAATAATGACCAAAATGTTTATATTATGTTTAAATAAGTTCATACTAATTATTGCGTTATTGAATCTGTGCTGAAATCCTCATAGGCCTTAAGTTAGCATGAGCCGAAGCTTAGCTGCCTTGGCTCTCATATTAAATGCATCTTTCTATTTTTCAGTATGCTGACTCACAAAGGGACGTGACCCTGCGTGTTCTTTTTCTTCAAATTAGAAGACGAATGTAACCATGTTAGATCCGTTCTCACAGTTTCTCTTGTTTGCAGAATAAATGTTAAAAGTAAATTGAAACAGTGTAGATTAATGTTATGTACAAGGTCATTCAAACCGGCGAAGACAATGGAACTGCTGACCAAAAGATGTGCAAAGAATTACAGAAAGATGAAATCATACCGGACGTGCCACCTCTGAAGACGTCAATTACGAAGACCAATCAAAGACTTGTAAAATAATATGGGGTGAAGAGTTAGATTACCTAATGTGTTCTATGATAGGTTAAAGATAGTGGGGTATAGCAGATGACCAATAACATTTTGGGGGAATGTACAATGGAAAAGGGATAAAAACCCATGTCACGGGAGTCATTAGAGGTGGGTTAGGGAATGCTATTGATTTTATCCAGAAACTCTGTCACTCTGTTTGGTGACTTGATACTTTACTAAAACCATCCTTGCCCTTAGATTGTCCAATTTTACACTTTACCTCCTTATGAGGGAAGTGCCCTTTTTGCCCCGGAGCTGAATCCTGACTGATGGCGATTTGACTGATGTCCTGAGGACGAAGACTGAACCTGTGCGCTGACCTAAACACTGGAGGGTAATTATGACAATGAAATTGTGATTTGTCTGTTTGCTTTTCCTTTCTAGGTACCAACTGCTTACTTTTGACAGAGACCTTAAATAGATGTGTTCCAAATTGTTTTGCATGAAGCCCAACATGCTAATGCTAATCAGTGGTTAGGACAGGTGTTCACTAAAACTGACGCAAATAGACAAACGACCGAGACTATGCTTTGTTGAGCTGCCGCGATATTGACACTCTGCTAAACTTGATCTATGTTCACGCCGTGTTATGTTCTGATATTTGTAATTCTCGCTTTAATGAAATCTTATCAAAGTTGCCATATCGTGACTATGCTATTATGTTTCTTGGTTTTGAGATTGACGTATCTGATATTAGAATTGTAAGCAATAGGGAATAAAACTCACAAAAATTCTACTAATCAAGGTGCGGTTATTCATGGCTGAAAGGTCATGGTAGTGTCTTTAAATTGATTAATGACTTTGACTAAAGTGAAATGCATTGTTGTGATAAAAATTGATGACATTATTGATGTATTGATTGACATATTGATTAGCTATCTCGTCCTAAGGTGTCTCTCAACTGGGTCAAAAGATTCATTGGCCTAAAACGAATCCTGATGTGTAATAAAATATCATAAAGGGACGCGTTAACAGTACTAAATGAGTGATTAACATATATGAAATATTGAAAATGTATTAGATTAATGTAGTAATATGTCGTATTGAGAGTTATGAATGTTGTCCTTACTTATTAATGTAGGCCTTAACTTAGCAAGTGTCTTGGCCTAGTCTTGCCAGGCCTCATGCAGAAGCTGTATTTCTTAACGTTTAATAGAGAATGCTGACAGAATGAATTAACCGGGAACTGCTTATTGTTTTAATGAAATGCTTAGCCGAAGCTTTCTATGGGAACCGACGGACAGGACATGATGTTTCTAGTAATGTTTCACATTGGATGTGAGAGAGCGTAAGCTTACATAACCTATATTAAAATGAAATGTTTATATCAATGTGTGATGATGCTGCATAGAAAACAATAATAATAGCGATTTTGCTTAAACGCGCACCTGAATTGTGACCACGGTAAATGGCAACCAATGTATACACAAACTAATAATGATGAATACAATGTTTATGTTATGTTTAATTAAGCTTATATTAACATTTGTGTTACTGCATCTGTATTGAAAATCTTCATAGGCCGTAAGTTAGCGTGAGCTGCAAGGTTTGCTGCCCGGCTCTCATATTAAATGCATTTTTCTGTTTTTCCAGTGTGCTGACTCGCAAAGGGCCATGACCCTGCAAATGTTGTTTTTCTTCAACTTGGAAGACGAATGTATCTATGTTAATTCCGTTCCCAAGCCAATATTCGGTGCCTTGGTTTAAAAAGTTATGAATAAATTGAAACAAATGTAGATTAATAAAATGTACAAGGTCACTTAGACCGATGGACAATGAATCTGCTGACCCAAAAGACGTGCCAAAGAGTGAAGTAACGCCGGATGTGCCACCTCCGAAGACGTCAATTATGAAGACCAATCTAAGAACCATGAATTAATGTGGGGTGACAATTGGGATTACCAAATGCTAAATTTGATAGGTTAAAGATAGTGGGGTATAGTAAGTGTCCAATAGAATTTTGGGGGAATGTACTACGAAAAAGGGATAAAGACCCATGTCACAGAAGGGTCATTAGAATTAGGTAGGGAATGCTATTGATTTTATCCAGAAACTCTGTCACTCTGTTTGGTGACTTTGAGACTTATTAAAACCATCCTCATCCATAGACTGCCCATTTACACTTTTCCTCCTTAAGCGGAAATTGCCCCTAACCCCTTTAGTTGAGCTTTAACTGTTGGCGTTTTGACTGATGTCCTGAAGACGAAGACTGAACCTGTGCGCTGACCTAATCCTTGGAGGATAATTATGACAATGCAATTTGTGATTTGTCTGTTTGCTTTTCCTTTCTAGATACCAACTGCTTGCTTTTTGACAGAGACCATAGCTAGATGTTTTCCAAATTGGTGTTCTAAATTGTTTGCATGAAGCCCAACATGCCAATGCTAATTAGCGGTTAGGACAAGTAATCATCAAATTAACGCAAATAGACAAATGACTGACATTATGCTATGTTGAACTGACACATACTTGACACTCTGCTATATTCTGATCTATGTTTACGCTGTGTTATATTCTAATGTTTATGATTTTTGCCTTATTGAAATCTTACCAAAGTTGCCATATCGTAACTATGCTGTTGTGTTTCTTGGCTTTAAGATTGACGCACTTAATCTTAGATTGTAATTAATAGGGAATACAATTCATAAAATTCTATTAAAGGTGTGGTTATTCATGGCTGAAAGGTCATGGTTGCATTGTCAATTTGATTAATGTCTTTGACTAAAGTGAAATGTATTGTGTGATAAATATTGGTGACATTATTGATATTTTGATTGACATATTGATCAGCTATCTCGTCCTACGGTGTCTCTCAACTGGGTCAAAAGATTCATTGGCCTAAAACGAGTCCTAATGTGTAATAAATTAACATAAAAGGACGCGTTAGCAGTTCTGGTAGAAGAGCGACGGTTTGGCCCTTTCGGGCCCTAGGATGGAGAATCATTGTTTAAATTGTTTTTCTGTGATAATGCGCTTTGTGCTCAAAATTATCCACGTGGTTGGTTGTTTATGTACGGACCCGTCGTGGTCTAAGACTCCGGAGTATATTGACAAGTGTAGGAGACACTTGAGTTATGTTGTAATCTTTCGGTTTAATAGGTCAATCGGGCGTGGTTGACAAGTCGAGTTTGAGTCAAAGCGTATGTGTGAAACCTTCGATGGAGATTTGGCAAGTTCTAAAATGCACTAGGACGAACCATTGACAAGTCGAGAGTAGAATTTGCGGGTCGAATTCTGCTTGTGTATGCGGGAGCTGAGAAGGAGAGAGTAGCGGCCGAGGCTTCAAGTGAAATCTCTGTAAAGTTCTGTAGCGAATGTGTTACCCTTCCTGTAGTAAACCGGCAGATTTGTGTTGTCATTAAAGGTGCTCACAATAATTTTGCATTAGTTTGTGTGAATTCAGTGACGGGCGGACGAGCCGCAAGACTTTGTCAGCTGCAGTGTGTAAGTGTGACGTGGGTGGTGCCGTGCTGAGATAGGTCAGTTGTTGAGAGGGGTCGCGCACGGATTGGCTGCCGTCCGTGAGAGGCAATAGGTTGAGAAAGGTGGGTGAAGAGTGTCCAGGGAACTAAGTCACTTTCTGATTAAATACAAATAAGAGAAAATCGCAAAATGAATTTTGTCAAGGCATTTAAGAGTGCTCTGAAGGGAGATGCATATATTATGGCAACTGATGGGGAGCCTACACCGCCTGAGGGTACTCCAGCTTACATGGTTATGGAGGAGAAGGGTGTCGCGCCTTGTTTATGGATGAAACAGTGGCGCAAATTAACAGAGAAAGAGGGATGTTTAGCGTTCCCAGAACATGGGACATTCAATCCAAAGGTGCTAGAGAACTTAAGGTGGATGCTAAGTACACAAAAAACACCTCCAAGGCCAGCTCAATATAAGGCTTTAGCGATTTGGGATCTGATGGCTCTTAAACATAGACAAGAAAGGTTCCAGAGAAGGCTAAAAAGGGCAGAAATTTTTTATGCAGAAGGTAGGTGGGATAACAAAATGTGGAGACGGAGAATCGTTGACGGATTAAAATTGTTCCCAGCAATAGCTCAGGGAGAAGAGTCACAGGGAAAGAAAGCCTCCTGTAAAACAGATAAGGACTCTAGTAAGTCTAAAGAGAATAAGAGACCTTGGGAAGTGGAAGATGATTCAGACGATGAAGAATTCATGGACCGATTATTACATGATCGCCCGCCACCCTATGCGGTGAGCGACAGTGTTCCGAGCACTAGCGTGGGTCCTTGGAACCAGATGCAGGAGAAGGGAGTTACTGATACGGTACAGACTAGTGATACGACTTCGATACAGAATGGTGTCAGTGTACCCACTGCGCCAGACATGCAGATACAGTTGCAACCTCCACCGCAGATACAGAGAATCTATCCAGATGTTCCAGTACTTGAGACTACTACAAATCTGATAGTGCCACCAGACCCGATATATACAAAATCAAGGTTAGTGCAGATTGAGTCAACTCCGAAACTGCTGTCCCAGCCGCAACCACAATTGATACCGGGTATAACCCAGTAGCTGGTCCTCCATTAGTACCTGTCCCGGGTACTTTGGAACAGATCTATGGAGTTACTGCTCCACGGAGTTTGGGACAGGTCAGACACCTGCTGCAATATCATTACCAATTACTGTTGGTCCACCAGTGCCATTGTATGCCCAAGGCAAATCTGTCGTATGTGATCAGGGAGTAATGACCCAAGATGTGATAAGAGGAGGGTCTATATGAACTCCCCAGATAATGGCCCCAGGAGAACAAGCAGTTGAAAAGCTGAGGTCCTTAATAGACCTTAGCTCAGTAGAAGCGCCCTTGGAAGCAATGCGTCAGGCAGGGTTAGGGGTTTTAACTCCACAGACGATAAGTACGAACACCTCACAGTCGCCAATGATACATACAGGGAACATTTCACTGCAGGGTTTTACAGTGCAACAGCTGAATGAATGGCTAGAAAAAACTTATACTTCACAAAAGACTACAGTGACTTCAGTGGAACCGGAAAAGGCAGGGCAAGATGACTACCTACATTTTGTAAGACTGGTTGTGGAAGCTGCTGAATTAGTGGAAGGTACGATGGGGGTAAATAGATTGGAGTCATACACTGAAGCAGAACTGAGATTCCTGTGCCCCAAGATTACCAAAGAAGTGGGCAAGGTGCATCAGAGATTAGCAAACCTGGCAGACAAATACAATATTGACATTGAAAACACTAAACATTTGAAAAGAAGCTACATATTAGACTTTGATTCGAAAGATTTTGAGCACATGAGGTCTGCCGGAATGAAGGTGCATTTAAAAGAACTCTTACAAAGTGCACAAATTTGGGGTGCATTCGAAAAATGGGAAGGCAGATGGGCAAAGAAAAGAGATAAGGAAAAAGGTGACAGTTCGGGGTCAAGTCAGACCAAAGCCTCACCCGATACAGAATCAGTAAAAATACTACCCATGAGAGAAACAGCTGGTGGTGTTTTAGTACATGTACCATGGTCCAGTGGAGACATCTTATCTTTTACTAATGATTATCCCAGATTGAGGGAGAAACCGATCGAGTGGTATCAGCAAACAGATAGGTTCATGAAGCTTGAGAAGTGTCTCTGGGAAGACTTGAATACCTTGTTTGAGATCATTGTTCCGCCTGATTTGTGGCTCGAGTGTAAGAGAGGGGTAGATTGGCCGACGAAGGAACCGGCAAGGGATAAGGTGACCAGAGCTCCCTCTGACGAGGTGATGAAGTACTATCATACGGTGATTGAGTTTTTGAAACAAAAGGTGTCGCGGAAGGTGACTGATTGGCAGAAGATCGACCGGACCTCGCAAGAGGTTAAGGAATCAATACATACTTACTATGAGAGGTTGTTAAAAGCATTCAAACATTACAGTGGTACTGAGACCATTGAGCCGAAGGACATGAACCATCTCGTGTTCAGATTTGTTGAAGGGTTGACACCAGAGGTCAGTCAAATGATTAAGAATCATTTGATTTGTTGGCAAGCGAAGCCGATTGATGAGGTGCTGCAGTATGCTAAATATTGTAGTGACAAAATTGAATTAAAGCAGAAAAAGCTGAAAGAGAAAGTGATGGTGATGCAGATAAGGGCTGCACAGGCAGGAATACAGGGAAATGGAGTCCAGCAGATGATACAGCAGCAACCGCAAATAAATGGTGTGTTTCAGGCGCAACCGAGAGGTCGAGGCCGAGGGTTCGTGAGTCGCGGTCCAGACTTGAATACCGTTGTGGTTCAAAAGGACGTACAAGGGGTGAAAAAGATGTCACCATGTCACGCGTGCGGGGGCGTGGGGCACTGGAAACGGGAGTGCCCGAATGTGGTGCAGGACGGTGTCGTTCAACAAAGTACTAATGTCGGTACATTGCGAAATGTAAGAGGTCCAAAACTGAGACATCAAAATCCAAATTTTCAAAATAACCTGGTCCAGATGCAAGGGGTACAGCCCATGCAGCAGATGCAAATGCTGCGTTTCCAGCCAGCACCGATGCAGCAAGTACAACAGCAGGTTCCCATGGTACCTAGACAGCAAATGCAATTACCAATGGCTCAGATGGGACAGCAACAGGTCATGCTTCCTCAACAGGTCACAGGTCAGGTAATGAGTCAAAATAATACAGTACAGCAATTCCCATTGCGAGGTGAAAATGGCATGAATGAAGAATGGTCGGATGATAGCTCAGATAGTGAAGAATGCAGGCTTGCAGCATCCCTAGAGGTGGATCAGAGGGGTCCCTATGTGGAGGGGAAGGTAATGGGTTACAAAGTCTTGTTTTTGGTCGATACTGGAGCTACACGCTACAGTGCGGAGGTTCCGAAACTACCACTTTCGGGGCGTACCATAAGGGTAGTCGGAGTAGCAAACCAGTACCTGACAAACCCGATTACAGATCCAGTGCAAGTTGAGATCGGCAACTTCCAGGGACTGCATAGATTTGCAGTCTGTGATTCAAGTCCAGTATCCCTACTGGGAAGGGATTTATTGTGCAAGACAAAATGTTCGATTACCTGTTCCAATGATGGAATTGAAGTACAGATAAATAGTGACGATGAAGGAGACGAAGGTCAGTTCTCAGAGGAAGAGACAGGGACGGCAAATGAGGATTATCCTTTGATTACCTTGTTTCCGATGCTTACAATGATTGATCTACCTGTCGAGTTACAGGGAACAGTAACAGAGAAAGTGTGGGATCTGACCGGAAAGGAAGTGGGACTAATAAAAGGTGTGGAACCGTTTAAAGTACAAGTGAAGCCGAATGCAGTGTTTTCCCAGGTGCCACAATATCATCTGGCACAAGATGTTCTTATTGAAGTGTCACAAATAATTGCAGATTTTCTGAAACAGGGAGTCCTGAAAGAAGTCTTGAGCAGTCCATGTAATTCTCCAATAATGGGTCTGAAAAAGCCCTGTGGGAAAGTTCGAATTGTACAGGATTTGAGGAAAATAAATGAGATTGTGATAAAATGCTGCCCCATAGTGCCCAATCCAGCAGTGATCATGTTTCAGGTTCCGTGTGATGCTGAATGGTTCACCGTTATAGACTTGTCACTAGCATTCTTTTCGATACCTCTTCACGAGGACAGTCAATTTTTGTTCAGTTTCAAATTCCTGGACAAGGTGTACAGTTGGTGTAGAATTCCTCAAGGGTTTTCTGAATCACCGTCTATCTTTAATCAGATATTGAAAAAGGACTTAGAATCCTTAGTACTGCCTTTTAACTCGACTCTAGTGCAGTACATCGATGACTTGCTGATTGCATCTAAAACAAGGGATAACTGTAAATATGATACAATTGTCTTACTGAATCATTTGGGAAAGAACGGACATAAGGTGTCACCCAAGAAGCTGCAATACTGTCAGAAAGAGGTGAAATACCTAGGGCATTTAATTGAAAGAGGGTCCAGGAGAATATGGAAGGAAAGAATAACAGCCATTTTGCAAATGAACCCCCCAACAACGAAGAGAGATGTCAGAATGTTCCTGGGAATGGTGGGCTACTGTCGCCAGTGGATACCCAACTTCTCGATTAACTCAAAACCTTTGATAAAACTGACAGGCAAAGAGATCAAGGATGAGCCATATACCGTAGCCTGGTCCAAAGAAGACCTTGAGTCATTCATGGAATTGAGAGAGTGCATGTGTAGGGCACCAGCGTTAGGTATGCCTGATTATACGAAGCCTTTTCTACTGTTTTGTCATGAACGTGATGCTTGTTCTTTGTCTGTCTTGACACAGGTCCATGGAGGTGCAAATCGCCCTGTAGCGTATTTTTCAGCTACCTTGGACCCCGTCGCAGCAGCCTTACCGGGTTGTTTGCGTGCAGTTGCAGCAGTTGGTCAGAGCCTTACACAGTGTGAAGGCATAGTCATGGGATACCCCCTAACAGTAATGGTTCCGCATTCAGTTGAAATTTTGTTGACTCGAACTAAAACTCAGCACATGACAAATGCTCGTCTTACCAAATATGAGACAATCATACTGGGGTCACCTAATGTTTCGCTGAAACGATGTACTATATTGAACCCAGCAACTTTACTTCCTGCTGAGAATACTGAAATTAACAATGAGGAAGAATTTGAGCATGATTGTCTTGAGGTAATGGAATTATGTACCAAACCACGACCAGATATTCAAGACACACAGCTGGAAGAAAATGATTGTATCATGTTTGTTGATGGGTCTTGTTTAAGAGATTCCGTCGGAACACTGAGGGCTGGTTACGCTGTATGTACCATAGCTGGTATCATTGAAGCTTCCTGGCTCGAGAAAGTGTTCTCTGCACAAGTGGCAGAATTAATTGCCCTTACTAAGGCATGCCACGCAGCTGTGAATCTGAGAGTCACTATTTATACTGACAGCAGATATGGATTCGGAATTGTACATGATTTCGGCCAACTGTGGTCGCAGAGAGGTTTCATGACCTCTTCTGGTTCTCCTGTGAAAAATGGTGAACAAATAAAGGATTTGTTACATGCAATTCAGTTACCTCTTGAAATTGCTGTGGTGAAATGCAATGCTCACGTTAAGTCACAAGACTTTGTGTCCATGGGAAACGGTTATGCAGATCAAGTCGCAAGGTTTTGCGCATTGAACTGTATATCGTTCAAGGAACAGTGGGAATTGTTACCGCAAACTGAAAATGACACATGTTTGAACCTTGCATTAAGGGTGGTCGATACCTTAGATGAGTTAAAGACATTACAGGGTCGTGCTAGCAAAGAGGAAAAACATTCCTGGCAAAGAATGCAATGTGTGCAGAGGGCTGATGATTTGTGGGTCTCAGAGGAGGGGAAATTAGTTTTGCCAAACAGCCTTCTGTCACAATTCGCCAGGCTATACCATGGACAGGCTCACCTTGGGAGAGATGCAATGATCAGGTCATTCAAAATCGATTGGTTTAACCCAAAATTCAGACATGCCGCAGAGGTTACCTGTCACAGATGCATCATCTGTCAACAGATGAATGCCAGAAAAGGGACTGTGGTAACTTTGAACCACATTGGGAGAGCTGGTGGTCCTTTCAGCAAAATGCAAATGGATTTCATTGAGATGCCTGTTTGTGGAGGATTGAAGTACGTGCTGGTGATTGTGTGTGTTTTCAGTCACTGGATTGAAGCCTACCCCACATGTAGAAATGACACTCTCACAGTTGCAAAGCTGCTACTTAGGGAACTAATACCAAGGTTCGGGTTTCCGGTCTCTATAGAGTCAGATAGGGCCAGACACTTCGACAATGAGGTGATTAAACTCCTGTGTGCCGCACTAGACATCGAACAAAAGCTGCATTGTAGCTACCGCCCTGAAGCATCAGGACTAGTAGAGCAAATGAATGGTACTCTGAAATCAAGAATGGCAAAGATGTGCGCAGCTACCAATATGAAATGGCCAGATGCATTGCCCTTAGTGCTGATGTCAATGAGGAACACCCCTGATAAGAAAACAGGACTGTCCCCCCATGAGATCCTCACGGGCAGAGATATGGGGTTGGCAGCAGTACCTGCGAATGCTCTAGTGAATATCACAGATGATATGGTGTTGGACTACTGCAAAGGTTTGGCTGACGTGATTCACTCTTTCTCTCACCAGGTAGAGGATAACACATTGCCACCGATTGGAGATCCAGGTCACACCCTACAGGCCGGTGACTGGGTGGTTGTCAAGAAGCATGTGAGAAAGTTGTGTTTGGAGCCACGTTGGAAAGGGCCGTATCAAGTAATCTTGACAACAACCACTGCTGTGAAATGTGCAGGTGTTCCAAATTGGATACATGCCAGTCACACAAAGAAGGTAACGTGTCCAACTGACGAGGAACTTGAAGTTTCCGGCACAACAGTTCCAGGAAGAGAAGTCTCAGGGCCAGAAAGCAGCCAAGAAGGAACTGAGACTGCAGGAGAGCCCACTGAGAACAGCCTCATCCCTCAAACAGTGAATGAGTTCGAGAGGGGTGACAGAGTGCCTATCTCAGTAGAGGCGGCAGGAGAACTAAGTCAAGGAGAGGTTCTCAGAGAAGTAGACAGATACGGGTTAGAACTTGAACCCGTTACAGATCAAGAAGAAGAAGAAGGAGAAGAAGGGGAAATACTAGAAAGAGACCAAAGTGTACCGGCATCCCCTGAACCAGTTGTAGGTGCATCGAGTGAAAACAACATATCACAAGAGGAGGGTGCTGTCCAGCGTCCTGAAAAGACATATCGGAAGAAGACGCATAAGGGTGATAACTGGCCAGAGAAACCACTTTTAAGGATAAGAAGCATACCAGATGAAACAATAATAGAGGAAACTGATACATACCGAGTGGAAGATCTAAGTGAAGGAGAACTGCAAGGTGAACGCAGGTTGAAGAGAAAGAGAGTCGCAAACAGAAGATATACAGGTCCTGAATGGGCGTATGCTACAACATCTGAATGGCAACAAGAATTCCTAACATTCTGTTTTGATCGAGAAGTACCAGGCCAATACTACGGTACCTGAACTAATTCAAAGAAAAGACTTTGTTAAAAATCAAAACTGAAAACTAAAAAGGAGACTTATAAATTACCGGATGTGACATTAGAACTGGATTCGACTTTGAGAAACCTGATTACGACAAGCTGCTAACCTGATTTGACAAAGGGGCCCTGGAGCGAGTGAAAACGCTGTAAATACACGCAAAGAGCAAGAGAGAAAGAGAGTTCTATATCATCCTCGAGCTGATTGTTATTCTGCTATTTGATTCTATACAGACGTGGCTTATAATAGAGGTAGTAACAAGGGAAGTAAGGTGTGTGGTTGGTTAACCCTTATAATAGGTATTGTGTGTGCAATAATAATTGTGGGAGTGATTGTGGGAATGCCGTGGTTGGATAAAAAGACTATTAACGCTACTTCAAAACCTGAAACTACAACACTAACACCGTGGGAAAGGTTTGAGCAAGATGCAAGACACTTGCATGAGGGAACTAATTCAAAGGGAGAAATTTCTACTAATGTCTTCTATCGCTTGCTGAATGAGTATGTGGAGACCATGGATGCGAAAGACTGTTATGTGTGTACCAAGATTCCTTCATCTGTGCAAGAAGGGGTTACCTACCATAGCCTTCCTCTAACGTACGGGATTAGCTGTAGTTTGCTACTAACCAGATTTTATAATCAAGAGCATGTGCAATACTTTTATTCAAATATGGATGTTGTGTTCTCTTTTGTGCCTGTGATTGAATTTTTGAACAAGCTAGCTAAGGAACATGATATAAAAATAGTTAGAGGATTCTTTGAGCCGACGCTTACATTTGGAATTGCTTATGCACATCGCAACAATCTGACTTGCTTACTATCACCTGTAGAGAAAAGCTTTTTAGATCACACTGATGATAGACGCAAAGCACTAAAAGAAAGATTAGAAAAAGGGTTAGAGAAACACACATATGCAAATGATTATGCTTACACCGCAATCAAAACGCAAGGCAAACTAGCTATAGACGCATTACATGTAGGCAGGCTTTGTATATATAGGCCGAAATCTGAGCAGGACAATTTGTTTGTGGGAACGAGTGAATGTAGACACGTGTTCTTGTTTCAGAGTAAGTGGACATTTATGTTGAATGGACAGGATCCAGCGATCCCCGGGATTTATTACATCTGTGGACTTAATGCTTATTACCGTCTCCCTAAGGGATGGTATGGGACATGTTATTTGGGAATAGTTTTCCAAAAGATTTACCAGATTGATGACTTGAAGCAAATACCTAAAACGTCTGAATTACAACATGCTAGACAAAAACGAGAATCAGTGGCTGCTGTCATTGGTGATATATTTGGAGCTATAATCCCTTCAGTAGGGGTTATCTTGAATTCTATGAAGATTCATAAGTTGTCTACTATTGTGGATAACATGCTGACAAATTTTACAGGAGCTATACTCCTAATGGATACTGAACTTGCTGCAGAAAGAGCTATGACTCTTCAAAATCGGCTTGCTTTAGACATTCTTTTAGCAAAGAGTGGAGGGGTCTGCAAGATGCTCAACGAGCGCCATTGCTGCTCATTCATTCCGGACAATAGTAAAAAGATTAGAAGTATGCTTACTATCTTAACTAGAGATAGTGCAGATTTGAAGGATTTGAAGGAACCTGGAGTTTGGGAGAAATTTGGAAAGGGAATTGCTAGAGCAGCCCCAGATGCAATATCACTGTTGATTACTGTTGGTCCAGCAGTACCATTGTTTGCGCAGAAGAAATCAATCACAGGAGAACAGGGTGAGATGTCTCAGAGTCTAGTGAGGAGGGGAATAAGTGAACAAGTGCAAGTAGTCTCTTCCATGGGTCAGACCTTTGATGGAAATAGATCATTGTTGGATCTCAGTCCACTTGTTGCACTTCCTGAAGCCTTAAATGGCCCGAGTGCAGGTCAGAACTTAAAGCTATTGACACCGCAAACTTCGAGTGCAGTGGTACAACAGATGCCACCACTAAATGCGAGTAACATTTTGTTACAGGGATTGACAGCCCAGCAGCTGACAGATTGGTTAGACAAGTTGAACATCCCACAGAATGGGTAAAAGAGTGAAGAGCAGATTGATTGTGTTAGGTTGAGTGCGGAAGCAAATGAACAATGGGGGTGAATGGGTTACAATCCTATATGGAGGCAGAATTGAGATATCTATGTCCAAGAATTACGTGAGAGGTGGGCAAGATACATCAGAGACTGGTAGATTTGGCAGAGAAACATGACATAGAAATTGAGAAAACAAAGCGTTTGAAAAGGAACTACAGGTTAGATTTTGAGGCAAAAGATTTTGAACACATGAGGTCAGCCAGAATGAAGGGGCACCTTAAAGAATTGTTGCAGAGTGCTCAAGTTTGGGGAGCATTGGAGAAATGGGAAGGCAGATAAAAGAAAATGAGATTCACAAGAAGGGTCTGAAAATGTACAAAAGGACAAAGATCCGGTAAAGATTTTACCAATGAGAGAAATTCCATGGGGACAGTTTGTTCATGTTCCTTGGCATAGGAGTGATATTGTACTGTGCTGAACCCAGCAACTGAGTGGTATCAGCAGACAGACAGGTTTGTGAAGCTTGTGAAATGTCTATGGGAAGACCTGAATACCTTATTGGAAATAGTGGTTCCAGCAGATTTGTGGGTTGAGTGTAAGAGAGCAGTAGATTGGCCGACAAGTGAACCAGAGAGGGATAGAAGCACAGGTGCACCATCTCCTGAGGTAATGAAGCATTACTATAAGGTGATCGAGTTCCTGAAGTCGAGAATTTCACCTAAGAATAGCTCAAATAGGAGTGCAGGGAACTTTTGTGTAACAGATACCACAGCAGCAGGGAACTGTTATGTTCCAGCCTCAGATGAGAGGTAGGGGTCATGGAGGCAATATGAATTGCGGTCCGGATTTGAGTACTGTTGTGGTGCAGAATGATGTGCAGGGGATGAAGAGGATGTTGCCATCTCATATTTGTGGAGCCGTGGTTCACTGGAAGTGGGAGTGTCCGACGATGGTGCAGGAAGGTGTTGTTCAGCAAAATACTGACGTCAATACATTTCAAAATGTAAGAGTACCAAGGATGAGAGGTCCTAATCCAAATTTTCAGAATAACATGAATCAGATGCCAAATTTTCAACCATTGCAACAGGTGCAAATGCCCCGTACACAGTTAACACAGTTGAAACCAATGCAGCAGCGGGTTCCTATGGTACCTAGACAGCAAATGCAAATACCTCAAGCCCTGATGGAGCAGCAACAGATGATGCTTACTCAACAGGACACAAGTCAGAGACAAGACAGAAGTAGTAAAACAGTGCACCAATTTCCCTTGCACAGTGAGAATTAATTAAATGGTGAATGGATAAGTGATAGTTTAGATGAGGACCCATGTGTGCTTGCAGCCTCCTTAGAAGTAGATCAGCGAGGACCCTATGTGAGAGGGAAGGTGATGGGGCAGATGGTCTCAATTTTGGTGGACACAGGAGCTACACACTCGACAGTGAGAAGTGCAGAAGTTCAGAATTTGTCCCGTTCAGGTTGTAGGGGCAACGAACAAGCATTTGACAAATCCAATCACAGATCCAGTGCAAGTTGAGAATGGTAACTTTCAGGGACTGCATAAGTTTGTGTTTGAGTACGGTATCCCTACTAGGAAGGGACGTGTTGTGTAATAACAAAGTATTGATTACTTGTTCAAGTGATGGAATTGAGATTCAGACAAATAGTGATGATGAAGAAGACCCAGCTCCAGAAACTGAGTGTGAAACTGCCAATGAGCAGTATCCATTGATTGAGTTTTTCCCGATGTTCACAGTGTGAGAGCTTCATTCTGATTTGCAAGGAACAGTGCAAGAAAATGTGTGGGACCTGACAGGGAAAGAAGTGGGTTTAATCAAAAGAGTGGAGCCGATTAAGGTTACTTTGAAGTCGAATGCAGTGTTTCTGCAGCTTCCATAGTATAATATGCCGCAAGAGGTCCTGATGAAAGTGGCTCAAATAATTGGGGATTTTTTGAAGGAGGGAGTTCTAAAAGAGGTGCTGAGCAGCCCATGCAATTCACTGATAATGGGTTTGAAGAAGCCATGTGGGAAGGTGTGAATTGTTCATGATTTGAGAAAAATAAATGATATCATGGTTAAGTGTTGTCCTGTAGTGCCCAATCCAGCAGTAATCATGTTTCAGATTCCATGTGATGCAGAGTGGTTCACAGTGGTTGACTTATCACAAGCATTATTTTCTATGCCTCTTCACGAGGATAGTCAGTTTCTCTTTAGTTTCAAATTCTTAGACAGAATCTACTGCTGGTGAAGACTTCCTCAAGGGTACATGGAGTCACCATCCCTGTTTAATCAGATCTTGAAAAAGAATTTGGAGTCGTTAGAATTACCTTTTCAATCAACCCTGGTGCAGTACATTGATGATTTGTTGATTGCTTCCAAGACGAGGGACGAGTGTAAGTATGACTCGATTTCCCTGTTAAACCATTTGGGGAAGTTTGGTCATAAAGTGTCACCACTGAAATTGCAGTACTGCTAGAAGGTAGTGAAGTATTTGGGTCACCATATTGAGAAAAGGTCGAGGAAAATATCCAGAGAGAGGATCACAATGATATTGCAGATAAGTCCTTCGACTTCATAGAGAGATGTCAGGATGTTTCTGGGTATGGTGGGTTATTGTCGTCAGTGGATCCCGAATTTTGCATAGATTTCAAAGCCTTTACAGAAGCTGACACCTAAGGATATCACCGATCCCATAGCATAGGACCAGGAATAAATTAAAGCGTTCACTGAATTGAGAGAGAGTTTGTGCAGGGCTCCAGCGTTGGGTATGCATGATTACACAAAACCTTTCAAATTGTTTTGTCATGAGCGTGATGCATGTTCCTTGTCTGTCTTGACTCAGGTCCATGGAGGTGCTCATTGCCCAGTAGCATATTTTTCAGCTACCTTGGACCCAGTTGCAGCAGCCTTACCAGGTTGTTTGCGTGCAGTTGCCGCAGTTGGTCAGAGTCTTTCACAGTGTGAAGCAGTAGTGATGGGATATCCCTGCACTGTAATGGTCCCTCACTCAATTGAGATTTTACTGACAAGGACCAAAACACAATACTTGACTGGTGCTAGACTGACAAGGTATGAGACAAGTATTTTGGGAGCACCTAATATGACACTGAAAAGATGTACAGTGCTGAACCCGGCAACTTTACTTCCAAGTGATACTACTGAAATTGATAAAGAGGAAGATGTTGAGCATGATTGTCTTGGAGTAACTGAGTTGTGCACAAAAAAGAGACCTGACATTAGAGATACTCGATTGGAAGAAAATGACCAAATTGTTTTTGTTGATGGTTCTTGCCTCAGAGACAGCACAGGGACACTGAGAGCTGGGTATGCTGTGTGTATGATTCCAGGTACCTTAGAAGCTTCCTGGCTTCGAGGCGTATATTCTGCACAAGTAGCAGAGTTGGTAGCTCTTACTAGGGCGTGCCATGTTTCTGCTAGATTAAGAGTCACTGTCTATACAGATAGCCAATACGGATTTGGAATAGTTCATGATTTTGGTCAATTATGGTCCCAAAGAGGTTTCCTGACCTCTACTGGTTCAGCAGTGAGAAATGGTGAGAGAATAAAGGAGTTGCTGTACGCAACACAAGTGCCTGAAGAAATTGCCATGGTGAAATGCAGTGCACATCTAAAATCTCAGGACTATATGTCACTTGGGAATGGATATGCGGATCAAGTTGCAAGGTTTTGCGCATTGAACCGTATATCGTTCAAAGACAAGTGGGAGTTGTAATCTGAAGAAGACACTACATGTACAAGTTTTGCATTAAAAGTGATCGACACGTTGGAAGAATTAAAAAATGTGTAAAGTAATATCGATAAGGAAGAGAAACGTTCGTGGAGCAAAATGAAATGTGTTCAAAGACAGGATGAGTTTTGGGTATCTGAGGAGGGTCGGATGGTTGTGCCAAAAAATGTGTTGTCCCAGATGGTGAGGTATTATCATGGTCAGGCACACATTGGGAGGGATGCCATGGTTTGTTTGTTCAAAATTGATTGGTTTAACCTTAGGTTTAGGCAGGCATCTGAAGCAGTATGTCATCACTGTGTCATTTGTCATCAATTAAATGAGGGGAAAGGGACCGTGGTGAATTTGAGCCACATTGGAAGAGCAGGAGGTCCATTCAGCAGAATGAAATTGGATTTCATTGAGATGCCTGCATGTGGAGGTTTGAGATATGTGTTGGTAATTGTGTGCATCTTTAGTCACTGGATTGAGGCGTACCCTACTAGGAGGAATGATAGCCTCACAGTAGTGAAGTTGTTGCTTAGAGAGTTGATACCACGTTTCGGTTTTCCGATCTCTTTAGAATCAGATAGGGGAACGCAATTCAATAATGAGGTGACTAAACTTTTGTGTGCAGCATTGAACATTGAGCAGAAGTTGCATTGTCGTTAATGCCCTGAAGCTTCAGGACTAGTGGAGCAGGTGAATGGTGCCTTGAAGTCAAGAATTGCAAAGATGTGTGCAGCTACAAATTTGAAATGGCCTGATGTATTGCCTTTGGTGTTGATGTCAGTGAGAAATACACCTGACAGGAAGACAGGATTATCACCCCACGAGATCCTCATGGGCAGAGCAATGAGGTTGCTAGCAGTTCCAGCCAATGCACTTGTCAATATTACAGATGATATGGTGTTGGATTACTGTAAGGGTCTGGCTGATGTGGTTCGCTCTTTCTCTCAGCAGGTGGAGGCCACCACACTGCCACCGATCCAGGACACAACCTGAGAGCTAACAACTGGGTTGTTGTCCGAAAACATGTTCGGAAGATGTGTTTGGAGCCTTGTTGGCGGGGTCCATACCAGGTGATCTTAGCGACAGCTAAGAAGTGTGCTGGGATTCCAAACTGGATTCACGCGAGTCACACGAAGAAAGTGGCATGTCTACTGGATCATGAAGAAGCGTTGTTGAGAGTATCAACAACTGTGAGACAAATTACAGCACCAGAACCGGAAAAGGAGCAAGGAAGAGCTGAAGCTGAGCCTGAGCTCATTGAAGATGGTTCTATCACCCCTGTGAGAGACGAAAGTCAAGACCCCCAGGAGGGTGCAGAGAAACCTATTGCAACTAAACCAGCAGGAGAGCGTAGTACAAAAGGAGCTCTCCCAGAAGCAAACAATTCTGAGAGACAGACAGAGCAAGTGGCAGACCAAGAAAGGGAAGGAGTTGAGCTGGATCAGAGTCAGAGTGATCCGACTCCTCCTGAACCTGTTGCAGGTCCGTCAAGAGAAAGCACCCATGAGAAGGAAAATGATTCAAGTTCAATCCAGAAGAGAATATTGACAGAAGGTTCAAGGAAAGGAGGCAAATGGCCTGAATCGCAAGTGGAGAAAAGGAAAGAGGTGACTGTCAATCAAACAATAGAGGAAGAAGTAGATACTACGAGAAAAGAAGAATGTTGTGTTTTGCATTGTATCATATTTTGACTGTGTTTGTGTTTTGCATTGTATCATATTTTGACTGTGTTTTAATTGCAGTACACCTTTATGGAAGGTTCACTGCTAGGGGTTCTTATGACCTCACAGATGCTGGGTCCGGTGACAGTTGGCTTGACTCGGTGGCTGGAGGATGTTGGTGTTGATCGGGAAATAAACTTCTGTATCTGAGTGCTGCAACCTGGCTCCTGCTTCTTTCTAAACCTGATGCGACGAGTGGCTCATCAACACCATTTGAACCTGCACGACCTAATTTATCGCTTCACGTCCTTGCAGGATTTTGTTTCGTTCTTCGCGTGGCCGATGTTCTGTGAGCCGACATCCTGCAGTCCGAGATTGGTCATGGCTTCTGTTTTGTTCCGGTAACCCTTTTATTCATTTTTTCATATTTGTTGTGCCTGCGTGTGACGCAGTTACTGTTGCTTAGTACCCTGGACTCGCGTGGCTAAATTCCTAAATTCCAAGTCTGTTGCTTGGTTACTGACACCACAAGGATTACCGCGCCTGCATGCAAGTGTTGCTTGGATACAGACGCAACAAGGTTCACGGCGCCTGAAGCTGAATTCCCGAATTCCAAGTATGTTGCTTGATTACTGACGTCACGAGGATTACGGCGTTCGGACGTGCATGTTGCTTGGTTACAGACGCTACAAGGATCACGGCACCTGAATACGCGCGGCACAGCTATTTGGTTCGGCAAGTTTGTTGCCTAGTTACAGACACATTAAGGGTTACCGTGTGTTCTGTATGTATACTCACGAGTTTTCAAAGCCGAAGCTGTTTACTTCTGCTGGTTCAACGTTTCTGCAATTTTGTGGTGGCAAATTAGCAGTCCTTCTCGACCCGTGAACCAATTTTCTGTGTTTTGCATTTTTGTGGATCTGCACAGCGATCCGCACGCTTGGAATTCTGAATGGAACACCACATTGGGTGTTAAGCAAGTTTAAGCCTCACACATTTGTACTACTGTTAATTTCAAGGACGTGCACAGCGATCCGCACCTGTCTTTCTATTGCTACACGTTGTGCGCACCTTTCGCTCTCACCATGCAAACGGCTAATTTACCTGTGGCATTTCTAACTGATCCTGGCATCCCTACAATTAGATGGCAGCACTGGTTCAAATCTTTTGAGAGTTACTTGCTCGCTAATGATGGGGTTAACTTTTCTGCTGTTCGCAAGAAGGCGATTTTATACGATTGCCTTGGTACAGAGGGGCAGAGAATTTTTTAACATCAACCCCAAGCACTACCTTTAGCCACTGGTGACTGGGACGTGTTCACCGAGGCGGTGAAAAGACTAGAAAATCACTTCAAGGATGACCTTAGCATCATTGTTGAGAGACATAAATTCTTTACATGGAAGCAATTTCATTATGAGTAAATTGATTTTTGTGGCTGAGCTTCGGGTCTTAGCATCCACTTGCGAGTTCATAGATCCTTTAGATCAGTATCTCAGGGACCAACTTGTGGTGAATTGTTATAACTCAAAAATTCAAGAAACAAAAGTGTATGCTGGACCCTACTTTGAGTGAAACTTTAGAAATTGCTAGAGGTATCGAACGTTCTGTGTTAGCTTCTAAGGAGTTGGGCATAACAAGGGGGTGTCAACTTGAAAATGTAAGTTTGGTGGCACAGAAAACAAAAACCGTTATACCTGCTACCTCGGAATTTAAAAAGAGCAATGCCAAGAGTTTATTGTGTTTCAGGTGTGGTTCCAGTGGCTAACTCCACTAATTGTCCGGCTTTGGGACAGGTGTGTATGAAATGCAAGAAGACAGGGCATTTTGCTCAGGTATGTAGACAAACTCTTAAAGTGATGTTAGTTGAGCATCAACAAGTTGTTGACAGTCAATTGGATGAACGTGTTGTAGTCCTGTCTAAAAGGCGTGTTTTGATTGTTGAGGATACGTCCAACCCTAGGCCTGATTTTAAATTTACCAGGGACCCTGTTAGTGAGGTTATGATAGGGAAGGTCAAGCTGAAAATCACTGTGGATTCGAGTTCACCCATCACGATAGTGTCTGATACAAATTATTTTTCCTTTTGGAGTGACCTTCCTTTATCCGTCCATGACATGAAGACGGTGGCATTCGATGGGCAGGAAATTGATATGATGGGGTACTTTGTAGAAAGGATTGGTTACCAGCATAACTTTATCAATACTAAAGTGTACGTGGCCAGGAGAGGGTACAATATTTTGGGTTGGAAAGATCAGGGACAATTTGGGATGGTTTTCAGGCCGGGCACTAAACAACCTATCACTTTAGTAGAGAAAGTGAATGTAAAACTGGATACTATCCAGGATGTTCTAATTAAGCACTCTGAGGTTTTCGGGGATAAGCTTGGGTTGGTGAAGGGGTACGAGCATAAATTGCCGTCAAACATGATGCTGTTCCTGTGGTGCATAAAGTGCGTAATGTGCCTTTGAGTGTCATAGGAAATTGAAAGAGCATTTGCGTGAGTTGTGCAATGAGGGAGTAATTGAACCAGTTGACTCTTCTCTATGGGTGTCTCCGATTGTGGTTGCAGTCAAGAAATCGGGGAAGTTAGGGTTGTGTGTGGACTTAAGATCCCTGAACAGGAACATTTTGGTTGATTGTTTCCCCTTACCCAAGATTCATGATCTGTTGGCTCGCCTGGGGGGGATGAAAGTTTTCTCCACAATTGACCTCAGGTCTGCCTATCACCAAGCTGAGTTGAATAAGGAGTCCCGTTCTCTTACTACATTCATCACCCCGTTTGGAGCTTTCAGATTCTTGCGGATGCCGTTTGGTTTAGATTCTGCAGCGTCTGTGTTCCAGAAACGTATGTTTCAACTATTTGGAGATGTACATGGAGTTCTGGCATATCAGGATGACATTCTGATAGGATCGGAATCAATTTAAGATCATGTGCTCATGTTGGACAGAGTTATAGGAATTGTAGATGATCACGGAATTACTGTAAGAAAAGACAAGTGCAAGTTCATGGTGGAGTCGGTTGATTATTTAGGTCATGAAATTTCTACCCAAGGCATTCTCCCCAAGAGGGATTTGTTATTGGCTATCGAAAATGCTCCTGCACCTAATGATAAAGACCAGTTAAGGTCTTTTTTGGGTCTCTGTGAGTACTACTCACGTTTTGTACACAATTTTGCTTTCTTGTCGGAGCCATTGAGGAAGATTTTGAGGAAGGGTGAGAAATTTTAGTGGCAGGAGGAGCAAGTGCAAGCTTTCTCTACTTTTAAGACTTCAACATGAGAATGAAACATATTGTGGGGGCAAATAATTCCAGAGCGGATTTTCTTTCCAGGTGTCCTGTTCACAGTACTGTGGTTGGGGAGCAATCTGTGGATGAGGATGTTGTGGTGGGCATGATTGATGGTGTGTTTGTATCCAGTGAGGTAAGACAGGCTTGGAAGGAGGCTATGAGCAAGGATAAATCTCTGCTACTCCTTAAGAAATATATTTGTGAAGGTTGGCCAATGGGGAATTATTTTCCGGACATGTTTAAATTGTATGCCAAGGTTAAAGAGGAGTTAAATGTGGAAGATGATTTGGTCATGAGGGGGGAACGTTTGATACCTCCTGGTGAATTAAGGCACAGGTTGGTAATGTTGGCTCATCAAGGACATGTTGGCATCACAGACACGAGAAAGCGTTTACGTTTGTATTACTGGTGGCCAGGCATTGACACAGAAGTGGAAATAGCAGTCAGGAATTGTTGTTTTTGCAGAGGGGCAGATAAAATGTGCATACTAGGGAGGTGCCTTTGTGTCCTGTACCATTCCCTGATAAGCCTTGGCAGAAATTGGAGTTGGATTTTATGGGTTTTATAAGGGGTTTCAAAGAAGGTAAGAAGTATGTGGTGGTAGCGGTGGATTGCTACTCTAAATGGGTTTCGTACAAGTTTATAAGAGAACCGAATACCACCATTGTAATTGAATTTTTGAAGGGGATATTTCATTGGGGGGGGGATTCACGAGTTTTTAGTCACTGACAATGGCGTACAATTTGTGTCGCACCAGATGGTTGATTTTTTGGTTAAACTTAATATCAAGCATCTTACAACCGCTTTGTATGGTCCACAGGGCAACGGTTTGATTGAAAGGGTGAACAAAGTATTCAAGGAAATTATACAATTAGCCATTAGTTCAGGCAAGAATGTGCAAGAAGTAGTTTCTGAAAGGATTTGGTGTTATCATAACACGCCGCATTCTTCTACAGGTGTAACTCCTTTTGTGCTCTTGAAAGGTAGACACTCAGGGAATAAATTGTCTCCCGAGTGGGTTGTGCAGGAAACTTCGGGGAGTGACATGGGGGTTGACATAAGTCAGGTGAGGGATAATGTGGAAAGACAGCAGAGTAGAAGCAAATGGAGATTTGACAATCTCAAAAGAGTCAAGGAAGTTCCATTTAGTGTTGGTGATGAGGTTAGAGTGAAGAAACCTCATGGCAAAGGGAAGGGAAGGGAGCGTCAAATTTCTTTCCTACTACTAAGGTTATTAGAGTGTTGAAACATTCTGTTATGGTGGAAGGAGGCAAGTGGTGGAGCATGAGGAATGTAGTGAAGGTGGTTGGTGCAAGTTCAGGTATGCAATGTTCGGCTGGTGCCATTCCAGGTGCAAATTTCCAGGCGTTTGGGTTGGTGGAGAAATCTGTGGTAAGGGTTGTGAGGGTGGTACTTTGGAGGTTGGTGCAAGTGAGAACGTGAGGCAATGTGGAAGTCCTCATGAGGGAGATTCTGATGTGTTTGCAGGGAGTTCAGGAGGAGAAGTACTGGGTAATGGTGTGCAGGATGGTTGTGGTGGTTTGAGCACCCAGGCTTGGGTTGTCATGGATAAGGTCGAGAGGTTGGAGGGAGTTGTTGGTCAGGAGAGTGAGACAGGCACTCAGGCTGGGGTTGTCATGGATAAGGTCGTGAGGTTGGAGGGAGTTGTTAGTCAGGAGGGTGAGACGGGTAGGCTAAAAAGGAGTGTGGTTAGACCAAAGTATTTAAATCAATATGTGATCTATTGAGGAATTATCTTATTTTATTTTTATCCTTATGTTCTTTACTATCTGCTTGTATATAGTTTCACGAACCAAGTATTTTTAGATTTTATTTCTATGTGGGGTTTGTTTTGTTGTTGAAGGGTGGAAGATGTGTTGTGTTTTGCATTATATCATATTTTGACTGTGTTTGTGTTTTGCATTGTATCATATTTTGACTGTGTTTTAATTGCAGTACACCTTCATGGAAGGTTCACTGCTAGGGGTTCTTATGAGCTCACAGATGCTGGGTCCGGCGACAGTTGGCTTGACTCAGTGGCTGGAGGACGTTGGTGTTGATCGGGAAATAAACTTCTGTATCTGAGTGCTGTACCCTGGGTCCTGCTTCTTTCTAAACCTGATGAGAATACAACCAAAGAACTAAGTGAAGGAGAGCTGAATGGTGATCGGAAATTGAAAAGAAAGAGAATAGCAAGTCGAAGATATGCAGGTCCTGAATGGGTGCATGCAGCTACAAATGAATAGCAGCAAGAGTTTATGTCTTTTTGTTTTGATAGGGAAGTTCTGAGTCAATATTGTGAGGTGACTTGAAGAAGATTGATGAATTGAACTGTTGAAACAATTTGAGAAATATTTTGAGAAAAAAGACTGTTGAAAGTAAGCGGAAAAGACATGAATAACCTGATTTGACTTTTTGAAACCTGATTTTTACAAGCTGCTAACTAATTTTGACAAGGAGAAGGGTTCCTGGAAGTGAAACTGAACTGCTGAAAGAAGAGTTGTCTATTTTTTATTTTTGCTGCACGTTTTCTAAGTTACTTCTGCTTTCTGATTCTTTACAAATCATGGCTGATTTTGATAAGCAGGTTAGGGATGCTAGGTGCTGTAAATATATGAGCATTGGTTTGGCAATTATGTGTGGGATTTTGTTTATAGTGTTGATTGTGGGTATGTCTGTTCTTGATGCGAAAGGAGCCAAACATACTTCTGCTTTTGAGACTACCACACTAGTGGCTTTAGAGAGGTTTAAGTTAGATGAGAAGTATTTGCATGATTATACTAATGCACATGGAGAACTTTCTTTTAATGTTTTCTATCGCTTATTGAGTGAATATGTTGAGACTATGGATGCAAAGGATTGTCTTGTGTGTACGCAAATTCCTTCATCAGTCGAGGAAGGAGTTACTTAACATAGTCTTCCATTAACCTACGGAATATGTTGTAGTCTGTTACTAACAAGGTTTTATGACCAGGAGTATATTCAGTATTTCTACTCCAATTACAATGTAGTGTTTTCGTTTGTTCCTATCATTAGGTATCTGAGTAGAGTAGCTAAGGAGCATGACATAGTATTGGTTAGAGGATTCTTTGAACCTACGCTAACGTTTGGAATGGCTTATGGACATAAAAACAACCTCACACGTTTGCTCACTCCTTTAGAGAAGAGCTTCTTAGATCATACTGATGACAGGAGAAAAGCATTAAAAGAGAAATTGGAAAAAGGCTTAGAGAAAAGGACTTACAAAAATGATTATGCTTGTACTGCAATCAAGACACAAGGGAAATTAGCTTTAGATGCACTACACGTAGGGAAGCTTTGTATATATAGGCCTAAATCACACACTGACACTTTATTTGTGGTTACAAGTGAATGTAGGCATGTGTTTTTGTTTCAGAGTAAATGAACATTTATGTTGAATGGGCAGGACCCTGCGATTCCGGGCATCTACTATATTTGTGGACTTAATGCTTATTACTATCTTCCAAGAGGATGGTATGGGACGTGTTATTTGGGGATAGTATTCCCAAAGATTTATCAGATAGAGGATTTGAAAAAGTTTCCGAAATTTACTGAATTACATCATAAGCGACAGAGGAGGGAGTCCTCTTCTGCGATAGTGGGAGATATATTTGGTGTGGGGATTCCTTCAGTGGGAGTCATCCTGAATTCGATCAAGATTCGAATGTTGTCTACTAGTGTGGATAACTTGCTGATAAATGTTACAGGGGCAATACTCCTGATAGATACTGAATTGGCTGTGGATAGAGCTATGACTCATCAAAATCGTCTTGCTATAGACATCCTTCTAGCGAAGGACGGCGGAGTCTGTAAAATGATTAACTCTAGGCATTGGTGTTCATATATCCCTAACAGTAGTAAAGAGATAAGAGACTTACTTACTAATCTTACTAACTCAAGTAGTGATTTGAAGGAGTTGAATGAACCAGGTGTTTGGGAAAACATTGGTAAGGGGTTTGCTTCACTGGGAAACGGGCTTAGTAGCATTTGGAATGGGGTGCTATTGAAAATCATACAGGGAATATTAGTTTTCATAGTTTGCTTATTAGTAATATGGGGTTTATGTAAATTGTGCAAAAGAAATTAAATTGAAAAGGTCTAAAAACAATCGGAGGTGGGAAGAACGAAATAGGGAAAGAATCTTTAGGGAAAATTTGAGAAGAAGACAAAATGTTGAAGACATAGCATTGTAAAGTAATGGGTGATAAAAGTAGTGTGATGACATATTTAGTCATCAGAGGAGGGATTGATAACGCAAATGTTTAATTAGAAATTATTAGTGAGTGTTTATGTATTTTGAATAATGATTTCAGTAGAAAATAATTAACGTTGAAAAATAATGTGCACATTTGAAATTGTGACCTAGGAGAATGGCCACCAGTGTTCACGAAATGTACTAAATGAGTGATTAACATATATGAAATATTGAAAATGTATTAGATTAATGCAGTAATATGTCATATTGAGAGTTATTAATTTTGTCCTTATTTATTAATGTAGGCCTTAACTTAGCGAGTGTCTTGGCCTAGTCTTGCCAGGCCTCATGCAGAAGCTGTATTTCTTAACGATTAATAGAGAATGCTGACAGAATGAACTAACTGTGAACTGCTTATTGTTTTAATAAAATGCTTAGCCGAAGCTTTCTATGGGAATCAACGGACAAGAGATGATGTTTCTAGTAATATTTCACATTGGATGTAAAATGCGCTGGATGTACTTTCCCAGGACTCGAACAATGAAGACAGTGACTGGAGAATAAGATGCAACATTTTTTATACCTGACGAGCAGGATGATTAGAACATCGTGAAGCGAACCAATCAACGACATGTGAACTGTGAAATATTAAAATTCATAGGTTTGATTTTTGGACTCTACTGGGTAGGGTAATAACATATGATTAATTGACCATTTGGAAATTGGGGGATAGTCTGGGTGACTTTGATATAACAACAACGTGACAGAGCGAAAAGACTTCAGATGTTAGGGAAGAGAAATTGCGAGACTGCAGAGGCGACTAGAGATTCTGTCATTGGCTCATACTCTCTGATTGAGAGCCTGATGTAATGCTGATTGACTGATGACCTGAGGACGAAGACTGATTCTGTTTTCTGACCCATACTATGGATAGGTAGATATGACAAAATGACTGAAATGTATTTTTGTGCCTTTTCATTCTAGGTACCAACTGCGCTGTCTTAGTAGTATTCCTAGCTAGATGTTTCCTAAATTCTTGTTCCTAAATCGTTTTGCATGAAGTCCCACATGCTGATGCTAATCTGGGTTAGATGAGGGGTTCCTTACATGACGATTGACATATCACAAAGACAAATGTTTGATGGACTGTCTTTGATGGACAGGACTGAAATATTGAAATTGATGCTTTATTGATTTGTGCTAATGCTCTAAAGTGCATCATGATGCAAGCTTTGATTAGATTATGGTTTTGGCATCTTCTAACTAATGAATATTGTTCGTACTTGAATTGAATTGAGTTTGACTTAATGTCATGACTCAGGCCCTCATTACAATATTGGCAGTAAAAGCCGCATACCGCCATGCAGAAGACCGCCAAAACACCGCCACGGCCGTGGAATTCCGCCACAGCTATTATGACCCACATCTCGGAATCCGACAAAATTCAGACACCCACACAAGTCCGCCACACCAAAGGTCAGTGATAAACTGGCGAAAACAAAACCTCCTCCGTCACGCCAACAGAAATACACCCACACTATCAAGACACACGAATCCACGCGGCGGTCTTTCAACCGCGGTATTCCATTGGCGGTACACACCGCCGCGCTCAAAATACACACACTCTTACAAAACACAGCCACATTGGACAATTCAAATTACACACACCTGATGCACATACACACACCACTGCCACACACCCATTACAATATACAAACACACACCCACATCACCCACAAACCCCTACGACCACTATTACAGAGAGAAGGCCAGAGAGAGACACCACCATCCACAAACTAGCATCCACAGGCACACAACACCATCACCCACACTACTTCCAGGCACAAAACACCACACACCACTGCATATCACCACACTTATCACCACACACACCACCCCACACATCACCTACACCACCCCATAGCACGGCAAAGATACCCCAGGTTCTCGGAGGAGGAGCTCAGGGTCATGGTGGAGGAAATCGTCCGGGTAGAGCCACAGCTATTTGGATCACAGGTGCAGCACACCTCAATTGCAAGGAAGATGGAGCTATGGCGAAGAATAGTCGACAGGGTCAACGCAGTGGGACAACACCCAAGAAATCAGGAGGACATCAGGAAGAGGTGGAACGACCTACGGGGAAGGTGCGTTCCGTGGTCTCAAGACACCACCAGGCGGTTCAGCGGACTGGCAGCGGACCCCCACCTCCTCACCCACAACTAACAACATGGGAGGAGCAGGTCTTGGCGATTCTGCATCCTGAGGGCCTTGCAGGAGTCGGTGGAGGAATGGACTCTGGTAAGTCAAACCTTTAACTACCATATCCCCCACCCTACCTGCATGATATCACATACCCCCACTCTCCCCCCCACCCCTATCACTCCAACTCCTCACAAATGTACCAATATCACAAACCACACATCCCAACACCAAGCCCTGCATTCAACACCAACGCATGGACACCCATCACTAAAGCATGCCCACTGCACATACCCAGACACCCCCCTAAACCATCATCACACAAGCCCCCACACAGGAATGCCAGCACTGGGGTACATGGTCCCCCACCCATTGCACACCATGACACACACAGATGCAATAATCATGCCTTTACACCCCTGCAGGACCACTACCCAACGTCACCAGACAGGAGGGTCCAGACATCTCCACTCCACCCACAGAAGAGGCCCACAGTGATGACAGCACCTCTGTCCACCTGGATCTAGATGACCAGCCCGGACCATCTTGGTTCCCCTCACACAGGCACAGGCCACCACAGACCTTCCCCCATCTGGAAACACCAGCACAGCACCCACCCAGCGGGCCCATACCTCCGCCCCCAGGACACGTCAATCAGCTGTGTGTCCACCACTACAGGGAACCCAGGATAACCCACCACCCCAACAACAACAGGGACCTGGGGGCAGTGGCAGTGGGCACACGGTCCAGGGGACGGAGGCCCAGGAACACAGGGGAACTGGAAGGGCTGCTGTGCGACAGGGGGCAGACAGGCCAAGGGAACCCACTCTCCACAAGGCCCTCTCCTCCATTATGGGAGCATGCCACCACTCCCAGGAGACGATGGCAACGGTACTGGCCAAGTTTCAGGAGACCCAGCGCATGCAGGAGGAACAGTATTTGGGTTCAGGGAGGAACTCAGAACCATCAGCTCCGCCCTGGGCACCATCGTAGGGGTGCTGAAGGAAGTACTGAACACCAGGAGGGACACTGTGGCAATACAAGGGGCCCCTGACACTAGCATGGATGATGAACTGCCCACCACCTCCTCCGGCACTAGTGGACAGGAGGCACCGCCACAGGACCACCACACCAGCACCCCACCCCCTGCATAGGGTGAACCACCCCGCAAACGGTCCCTGAGATCCAGGAACAAGACAGAGCACGATGCCAAGACCCCCGCCAAGAAATGAGACCACCCTGATTGTCATCCCACTGTCCCACTTTGTCACCCTGTCCATATTGAAACTGCCCCAGCTCCACTTCCTATGCCCATATGGGCAATGCACCTGTGAGACTAATAGACTGGACTCTCCAATGGACACTCCTTCGCCATCACCCCTCAGCATTTAACTTCCCCCTCCAATATTTTGTATTTAAATAAACACACCTAAAGCACCAAAAGATCTTGAGTCTGTCTGTGATTTCGAAATAGTGTTTTTGCAATTACAGTGACAAAATGTTCATGAAATAGCAATGTCAACATACCTATGTCACACAGCTCTAGTCCATGAGGAATCTAAGCAGATGAGACACGTTGGGACCCACACCTGTGAAACCGTAAGGGAAAGTGACAACTCAGTGACCATACACTGGGTGAAATCGACAGACAGGATAGAGGTAGAAGTGTAAAAGTATATGTAGTAGGCAGGAATGTATTCTCACCTGTGTTTCACTGGAAATATTGCTGGATGACTGAGTCCCTGTTCTGCATGTCTTCTTCCTCTGCTTCCTCCTCATCACTGTCCACTGGCTCCACAGCTGCCACAACACCGCCATCTGGAGCATCCTCCTGCAGAAAAGGCACCTGTCGTCGCAAAGCCAAGTTGTGAAGCATACAGCAGGCCACGATGATCTGGCACACCTTCTTTGGTGAGTAGAATAGGGATCCACCTGTCATATGGAGGCACCGGAACCTGGCCTTCAGGAGGCCGTAGGTCCGCTCGATCACCCTCCTAGTTAGACCATGGGCCTCATTGTAGCGTTCCTCTGCCCTTGTCCTGGGATTCCTCACTGGGGTCAGTAGCCATGACAGGTTGGGGTAACCAGAGTTACCTAATAGCCACACACAGTGCCTCTGGAGTTGACCCATCACATAAGGGATGCTACTATTCCGCATGATGTAGGCGTCATGCACTGAGCCAGGGAACATGGCATTCACATGTGAGATGTACTGGTCTGCCAAACATACCATCTGTACATTCATGGAATGATAACTCTTCCGGTTCCTGTACACCTGTTCACTCCTGTGGGGGGGACCAAAGCCACATGTGTCCCATCAATGGCACCAATGATGTTGGGGATATGTCCAAGGGCATAGAAGTCACCTTTCACTGTAGGCAAATCCTCCACCTGAGGGAAAATGATGTAGCTCTGCATGTGTTTCAGCAGGGCAGACAACACTCTGGACAATACGTTGGAAAACATAGGCTGGGACATCCCTGATGCCATCACCACAGTTGTTTGAAAAGACCCACTTGCAAGGAAATGGAGCACTGATAGCACCTGCACTTGAGGGGGGATTCCTGTGGGATGGCGGATTGCTGACATCAGGTCAGGCTCCAACTGTGTACACAGTTCCTGAATTGTGGCACGGTCAAACCTGTAGGTGATAATCAAATTTCTTTCCTCCATTGTCGACAGGTCCACCAGAGGTCGGTACACCGAAGGATTCTGCTGTCTCCTCACATGTCCCAGCGGACGGTGCCTATGAAGGACAACAGCGAGCACAGAGTCAAACAACTCAGAGGTATGTACCCACAGTCTACACAGAACACCATTCATACACAAAATGTGGCCTGTATGTGTGTTGAGACTAGGCCTAGGTATGTGTGACGCAGTTGTTAATTAGTCCATGTGGGCCCCTGAAATGGCGGCTGCCTGACCTGTAAAATGGGACAATGGGATGTGAGGTAACTGCGCTGGCGTTGTACACCGTCGCGGTAGGCGGTCGAAGACCGCGGCGCAATGCTGCATTGGTTAACATTGGACCCTATGGGTCCCAGGAGCCAATGACGATGTACGCCGGCGGTGATGGTACGCACCGCCGCGGACGTGACCGCCATTTTCTATCTGTTGAATCACTCGATACCTGATCTTCGTCAGGAGAGGACCTACACTGCAAGTGCTGCTGTGACCCCCGTCTGGAAGAGAGAATGGCTCGTGCGTTTGGGGAAAGGGCCCCTGCCTTCACATCGGAGGAGTTGGAGAAGCTCGTCAATTGGGTCCTCCCCCAGTACACGCTACTCTACGGTCCTCCAGACCAACAGGTAAGTACACAGGGAGCATGTTGTATGGGCTATGCCTGTGTGGAGAGGGCTGGTTGTAAGAAGGAAGGGGGCAGAGTTCTGCATGCATGAAAGACGGTGGGTGCATGTGCCACATGGCAATGGTAGGGATGGGGGCCACTCACTTTGACGGCGCAGTTGTTAATGACTTCTCTTCTTCCCCTGTACATTTCATGTAGGTCAGCGCCCACCAGAAGAAGGATATTTGGCGTGCCATCGCCAAGGACGTCCGGACCCTGGGGGTCCACCACAGACAGAGCACCCACTGCCGGAAAAGATGGGAGGACATTCGCCGCTGGAGCAAGAAGACGGCGGAGGCCCAGCTGGGATGGCCTCCCAACGTGGGAGGGGTGCCCGTCGCACCATGACCCCCCTGATGTTCCGGATACTGGCGGTGGCGTATCCGGAGTTGGATGGGCGCTTGAGGGCATCACAGCAGACACAAGGGGGTGAGTACACTCTAATTCTCCTGACTTTGCGCGCAGTGGAGGGGTCTGGGTGGGGGAGGAGGGCTGTGAGTTTCCCTAGGCCAGGGCGAGTTCCGTAGGCTAGGCCCCTTCGTAAGGCATGGCCCTGTGGCCCCCACCCCACCTCTGCAGAGTGCCAAGTACAGCTATTCATGCACCTGTGTCATCTATGTGTGCATATGTCGTCCATAGCCTTGTAGGCCATTTCCCAGGATTTGCACTGTAGAGCCCAACAGCGCAGCGTAGTGCAGGGGGCTTCTGTGTCTGTCATGTCCGCCAACGGTAGCGGTAATCCATGCACTCAACATGTCTTTCTTCTGTTCCCCCCCACTTTTTTGCGGTCTCCCTGTTCCTGTGTGCATTAGCATCATCAGGCGGAGGAGCAGTGGCACCGGAGCACGAGGGAGCTGCATCCCACATAGCCATGGAGGGCCACACTATGGACTCTGAATACACCAGTGGGACGGAGGGCGAGGGGAGCACCACGGCGGGGACAGGAGCTGAAACCAGCGGCACGGACTCATCCTCCAATGGGAGCTCCCTTGTGGTGGCGGCAACATCTGTGCCCCCCACTTTTACAGGTACAGCCGCCACCCCCCCTACCAGCACCGCCCTCCCAGCAGCCCCTCAGCCTTCGCCCCGTGCCCGCTCACCCAGGAGGGTGGGCATCACCTTCGCCCCAGGCACCTCAGCCCCTGTCACCTTTGCTGCCCTCAGTGAGGAGGCCATTGACCTCCTCAGGTCACTCACTGTTGGGCAGTCTACCATTTTGAATGCCATCCAGGGTGTAGAAAGGGAGTTGCAACAAACCAATGCATTCCTGGAGGGCATTCATTCTGGTCACGCGGACCTTCACCGATCCTTTCAAACTCTGGCCTCAGCACTGATGTCAGCCATTGTCCCTGTGTCTAGCCTCCCCCCTCCAACTCCCTCCACCCAGACCCAATCCCCTGTACCTCTGCCTATCCCAAGCACACCATCAGACCAGCCTGCACACACCTCACCACACAAGGGAAGCTCAGGCAAACATAAGCACCACACATCCCACAGGCACTCATGCAAGCATCACACACATACAGACACACCAACAACCACTGCCTCCACTGTGTCCCCCTCCTCGTCATCTCCCTCCTCCCTCCCAGTCTCGTCTACACTCACACCTGCATGCACTGCCTCCACAGCCACTACGTCCCGCACCAGCACACCCACCACCACACCCCGCTCACGTGCATTCACCACCCCCATTACCATTCACACGCCCCCTGTGTCCTCTCCCAGTGTGTCTGTTACGCCCCCTCCGAAGATACACAAACGCAGGCACACACCCACCCAACATACATCCACCTCACGACAGCCTCCAGCGCATGCACCTGCACCCAAAGCCACAAAACTTACACCTCCTACAACCACCACCTCTTCCTCCACTCCCAAACCCCCTCCAGCTACCAGTCCCAGTGTCTCCAAACAACTTTTCCTGTCCACCCTTAACCTATTTCCCACCACCCCCTCGTCCAACTCATCGGTCCCGAACTTGCACCTCAGCCACAAAATCTCCGGGACCAGTGGTGCCTGTTGTCACATGTATGTGGAGTGCACCGGCCACCAGGACATCCAGTGTGTCACGGAGCCACAGCACAGCCAGTCCCCACCCTTTGAAGCACCAGAAGTTGGCCAGTGCCCGGCGGGAGAGGGGGAAGACTCCAGCCACCCAAGCCGCTCCCAGGGGTCCTGGTGGGAGTGTGGACTCAGCTGTGACTCCTCCCAAGGTGGGGAAGGGCCAGAAGAAAGCCGGCAAGTCTGGGAGGAGCAGCACGGCGGAGAAGACCGCCATCATCCCCGCTGGCCAGGAGGGCCCCGCCAGCCCCATCGTCGCTGCCCAGGAGGCCACCGCCAGCCCCATTGTCGCTGCCCAGGAGGCCACCGCCAGCCCCATCGTCACTGCCCAGGAGGCCACCGCCAGCCCCATCATCGCTGCCCAGGAGGCCGCCGCCAGCCCCATCGTCGCTGCCCAGGAGGACCCCACCAGCCATAGTCCAGCTACCCAGGCGGGCCCCGCTAGCCACAGCCCAGCTGCTCAGGAGGGCCCCGCCAGCCACAGCCCAGCTGACCAATGAAGGACCGGCAGCCCCAGCCCAGCTGGGCAATGAAGGACCGCCAAGTCAAGCACCGCTGAACAGGGCAAGGACCGCTGAACAGGGCAAGGACCGCTGAACAGGGCAAGGACCACCAAGTCAAGCACCGCTGAACAGGGCAAGGACCGCCAAGTCAAGCACCGCTGAACAGGGCAAGGACCGCCAAGTCAAGCACCGCTGAACAGGGCAAGCACCGCTGAACAGGGCAAGGATCGCCAAGTCAAGCACCGCTGAACAGGGCAAGCACCTCTGAACAGGGCAAGGACCGCCAAGTCAAGCACCGCTGAACAGGGCAAGCACCGCTGAACAGGGCAGGCACCGCCAACTCAAGCACCGCTGAACAGGGCAAGCACCGCTGAACAGGGCAAGGACCGCCAACTCAAGCACCGCTGAACAGGGCAAGCACCGCTGAACAGGGCAGGCACTGCCAACTCAAGCACCGCTGAACAGGGCAAGCACCGCTGAACAGGGCAAGGACCGCCAACTCAAGCACCGCTGAACAGGGCAAGCACCGCTGAACAGGGCAGGCCCCGCCAAGTCAAGCACCGCTGAACAGGGCAAGGACCACCAAGTCAAGCACCGCTGAACAGGGCAAGCACCGCTGAACAGGGCAAGGACCGCCAATTCAAGCACCGCTGAACAGGGCAAGCACCGCTGAACAGGGCAGGCAACGCCAAGTCAAGCACCGCTGAACAGGGCAAGGACCACCAAGTCAAGCACCGCTGAACAGGGCAAGCACCGCCGAGTCAAGCACCGCTGAACAGGGCAAGCACCGCTGAACAGGGCAGGCACCGCCAAGTCAAGCACCGCTGAACAGGGCAAGCACCGCTGAACAGGTCAAGCACCGCTGAACAGGGCAGGCACCGCCAACTCAAGCACATCTGAACAGGGCAAGCACCGCTGAACAGGGCAAGGACCGCCAACTCAAGCACCGCTGAACAGGGCAAGCACCGCTGAACAGGGCAGGCACCGCCAACTCAAGCACCGCTAGCCCATGAGCGGCAGGGGCACTGACGCAACAGGGACCGTCACAGGGTGAGTGATGCACTCTGGGCACCAAGCCCCCTCCAGAACCAGTGGAGATATGCATCCACTACGTCTGTCCTTGGCAGGATGTAGCACTCTGGGCACCAGTCCCCCTCCAGAACCAGTGGATAAAGACATCCACTACGTCTGTCCTTGGCAGGATGAAGCACTCTGGGCACCAGTCCCCCTCCAGAACCAGTGGATAAAGACATCCACTACGTCTGTCCTTGGCAGGATGAAGCACTCTGGGCACCAGTCCCCCTCCAGAACCAGTGGAGACATGCATCCACTACGTCTGTCCTTGGCAGGATGAAGCACTCTGGGCACCAGTCCCCCTCCAGAACCAGTGGATAAAGACATCCACTACGTCTGTCCTTGGCAGGATGAAGCACTCTGGGCACCAATCCACTACGTATGTCCTTGGCAGGATGAAGCACTCTGGGCACCAGTCCCCCTCCAGAACCAGTGGATAAAGACATCCACTACGTCTGTCCTTGGCAGGATGAAGCACTCTGGGCACCAGTCCCCCTCCCGAACCAGTGGATAAAGACATCCACTACGTCTGTCCTTGGCAGGATGAAGCACTCTGGGCACCAAGCCCCCTCCAGAACCAGTGGAGACAGGCATCCACTACGTCTGTCCTTGGCAGGATGAAGCACTCTGGGCACCAGTCCCCCTCCAGAACCAGTGGAGACATGCATCCACTACGTCTGTCCTTGGCAGGATGAAGCACTCTGGGCACCAGTCCCCCTCCAGAACCAGTGGATAAAGACTTCCACTACGTCTGTCCTTGGCAGGATGAAGCACTCTGGGCACCAACCCCCCTCCAGAACCAGTGGAGACAGGCATCCACTACGTCTGTCCTTGGCAGGATGAAGCACTCTGGGCACCAGTCCCCCCTCCAGAACCAGTGGATAAAGACATCCCCTACGTCTGTCCTTGGCAGGATGAAGCACTCTGGGCACCAAGCCCCCTCCAGAACCAGTGGAGACAGGCATCCACTACGTCTGTCCTTGGCAGGATGAAGCACTCTGGGCACCAGTCCCCCTCCCGAACCAGTGGATAAAGACATCCACTACGTCTGTCCTTGGCAGGATGAAGCACTCTGGGCACCAAGCCCCCCCCACAACCAGCGGAGACAGGCATCCACTTGAGAGACTGTGGCTTTGCACTCCCAGGATGCAGCAGTGGGCAAACCACCCACTGTATGGACTTGAGAGACTGTGGCTTTGCACTCCCCAGGATGCAGCAGTGGGCACACCACCCACTGTAGGGACTAGAGATACTGTGGCTTTGCACTCCCCAGGATGCAGCAGTGGGCAACCCACCCACTGTAGAGACTTGAGAGACTGCGGCTTTGCACTTCCCAGGATGCAGCAGTGGGCAAACCACCCATTGTATGGACTTGAGAGACTGTGGCTTTGCACTCCCCAGGATGCAGCAGTGGGCAACCCACCCACTGTAGAGACTTTAGAGACTTTGGCTTTGCACTCCCCAGGATGCCGCAGTGGGCAAACCACGCACTGTATAGACTTGAGAGACTGTTGCTTTGCACTCCCCAGGATACATCAATGGGCATGGAGGCCCCTCGTGGATCTGGCGTCGTGCACTCATCCGTCTGAGGTGCCCCCCCTTCCCTTCCCCCTGAGGTGCCTGTTGTATTTCTATCTGATGCCCCTGCAGTGTTCTCTCTGTTTTGATCTGGTAGTGTGTGTGGGCCTCGCCATGCATTTTGGGCCCAGTGGTCCACAGACTATAAATGGTGCAATACCTGGACTACTAATCTTGGTGTATATTTTGTTAATAGTGTCTATATGTATATTTTTGCTTACTGAATTTTGATATATTACAATAGTTACACTCATTTTCTTTTGTCTTTGCATTCTTCCAGGGGGGTTGGGTGGTGTGACTGTAATGTATAGATATGCATTGGTGTGTGTGTTGTAGGGGTGAGGGTGGGGGTGTTGCGTGTATGTGTCCCTGTTTTTTGCCTCCCCCCTCCCCGGTGTCGTAGGTGCAGTACTCACCGTGGTCTTCGCCGCCGGCGTTGGCGCTCCTGGTACAGGAGCAGGAAGACTATCGCATTGAGAATATGGAGTTCCGGCTCCATGGTCTCCTCCTTCCTCGTGGAGTGTGTAGAGGTGAGCGTTTTCCCTTCGAAATTCCTGTTTCTGCCGTGTTTTTATCCACGGTGAATCCGCCCCGGAAAAGGTGGCGGATTGGCCTGTCATAATAGTGTGGGCGGTACATTGTCCTCCGCCTGCCTGTTGGCGGTGACCGCCGAGCTATTTGTTTGTAGCGCTGTGGCGGTCGGAGTGTTAAAGTGGCTGTCTTTGTTAGCGGTTTCTGCCACGGTCGTAATTCCAAAATTTTTACCGCCGACCTGTTGGCGGTCTTACCGCCGCTTTAACAATGTCCGCCAGGGTTGTAATGACCACCTTAATATTGTAACAAAAAGGGAAATAAAAATGACTAAAACGTATACTGAAGTGTGGTTATTCATGGTTGAAAAGTCATGGTGTGATGTTTTTATAAATTATTGATTAATGATTTGTCTAATGGTTATTAAAATTAGTAAATTAAAAAAACAGAACTGTTGGTATCATAATAGCTAGGATACTCCATGCAAACCAAAAGGTTAATCGACCTATACGTGTCACCTTGTAAGTTTACTTATTAAGGACCGACGAACTAACAAGTGCTCTAGTATTTTGTCATAGGACAGGTGAAAATGATTTTTTTAAGTCCGTACCTTTATATTTGTGGCCAGTAAGGCCATCCGTGAGAAATATACAGGTAATAAATAATCATTCTTAGTCATGAAATGATAAATGATAGACGACCTAGTCACCTGAATAATTGTTGCTGTGTTTTATTGATTTTTTTGATATGACGAAAATATGCATTTAGTATTTGTAGGAGTAATTTAACTTCACCGTGTTGTTTTCTCTTTAGATTAGTATTTGACAGCATTGTTCATTTTTTTTATTTGTTATGCTATGCAAGACTTTATTGTTAGGTAGATTAGATTGGAATAATTGTTGCTAAGGTTTATCTCTTTTAATGGTAACATGGTTCTTATCATCTGGCTAAGCTGCTTTACCTTAGTGAAAACCACCTTGAACATCATGGGACTGTATGGATCTTGTTTCCGTGCTTGAATATCAACATTTCATTGAGCTTGCACTCTTAAATTAGTACTAGGAAGTACTTAGTTATTATTTTAAACTATGGGGCATTACGGATTTTGCCATTTTACCCAAACGAACTTTGTACTTTTGGAGTAGCACCAGCAAGTGTTTCCCCACTTTCACTTTAAATCTAGGTTTGATCACATGAATACTGTGAGTTTTCTCTCGGCTCACGAATAGCTTCTATTGTGTAATTTTAATTGAACATTCCAACTGTATGTTTTGTGTTTTTAAAATGTATGGCAACATTGCTGAAACAATAACGATTGTTTGATTTACTTTATTCCCTTCTATATGATTTGACGTTTTATATTTGCATTCTGTTTTTTAAATATTTGCCCAAAATGGCGTTATGATGCCATATTGGATAGACCACTCATCTTTTCTTTTCTGGCCCTTTTGGGGCTAGGTTGATCCCAGTCAGTGATTCTAAGTACTGCCTATTGTTGCCCAGTATGTGATCGAAATCTGATTGTTCAGCGTAAACCTTTGGCTCAGTGCCTGAGAACTTGTAGGTCCTGGCAAAAAACATATCTCCAAAACACTAGAAATAGTAGGATAGTCAGTGTAGGAGTAGGTGTATGCTATGAGTGGAAGAGGCAAAACTAGTAAGAATATTAGAAAAGAGGAAAAGTTGCAAAACAAGAAGAGTACATCTGCAGTAAGAGAGACACCTTACATTCATGTGAGGAGGTTATCAGGCCCACTTTCTACCTTTGAGGAGTCCATAGAGGGTCAGGAGTGTCAGATACTGGCCCAAAGTGTCCCTAGTATTATTGTAGTACATGTAGGAGGACGACCAGCAGATTATTTGTGCTCAACTGGGACCAGACCCTTGGGTTTTCAGAAACTCAGCGGTTAGAATGGATAAAGTAGGAAATTAAACCTGTGAGTTATTTTTAAAGGAACAAAGGAAACAAACTGAAGAAGGTAAGAGTCTTGTAGTGAAGGGTCTACAGAGACAGTACCTTGGGATTGCCACAGATTGTGAGAAGTTTATTTTTGGTGTGGAGGAAAGACAGAAGTGTTACACAGTTTTGAAGGAAATAAACATTTCTGTGGTATACTATTATTTCAAGATGAAAGGGTACACATTTTGAGGGACACTTTAAGACCTTGCAAACTACTGACATGTAGAATTGAAGGATGCTTATCTGACAGTGGCGTGCCATGTTCAGGACAAAGATTTCTTGCAGTTTGCATGTGGATGAAGAAGTGAAGGTTCCCATAGTTAAATGTTTCACTCTTAGAGTAGTGTGCATAACTGTGTATTTGAATGATGAGTTGTTCATGGCCAACAGCGAGAAGCTGGTAATCATTCATAGGAAGATTGTTGTTCAAATCTTGGAGAAGTTGGGTTTTGTTAGATATTTTGGATGTTGCATTTTACCACTTTTAGATACCTTGGGCCAGATGTACCATCACGGCCCATTGCGATTCGGTAATAGCGATTTTTAAGAAATCGCTATTACCGACTCGCAAAGGTCCATGTATCACATTTGCGAATCGGTAATAGCGATTTCTTAAAAATCGCAAATGCTATTACCGAATCGCAAAATGCGATACCGGCCCCATTCGCAGCTATGGGCCTATTGGCCTGTTGGCCCATAGCTGCGAATATTTTGCATTTCCAAAATTGCGATTTCTGACCAGAAATCGCAATTTTGGAATTGCAAAAGGCCAGGGTGCTGGGGGCCTAAGGCCCCCTCTCCTGCACCCCAAACATTTTTTTTCAACATGTAAGTTACACACATGCCAAAAGGGCATGTGTGCTTTACATGTTTAATTTAAAAATGCAGTTTAACTGCATTTTTAAATTTTGCACCAGGTTACCACCTGGTTGCAAAGCATGGTATTTTGCAAGTGCAAAATGCCATTTTTGGAAAAATCGCAATTTGCGATTTTTTCCAGCATAGCCTTGTGACCTGGAAATTGCGAATCGCAAATTGCGACTCGCAATTTCCAGGTCGCAACGCAAGAAATCGAAATTTTAGCGATTTCTTATTTGTGGTCTGCAAATGCATTTCATGCATCGCAGACCACTGTTTTGCACTCGCAAACGGCCGAATTTACCGATTCGCACCGTTTGCGAGTGCAAAACTTTTGAATACATCTGGCCCCTTGTTTTTAGCTGTCTTGGTAGGTGAGTGGAGGTGCATTGTGAGGTTGCCAGGTGAAAGCGGGAGGAAGATTGGCAGAGAAATGTGAAGATTGTTAGAAAAAGAGGGGGCCTAGAGAATGCTGGCTTGGATTGTGGAATGTTGTTGCCACATCTACATTATCTGCATCCCCTTTGACACAGAGGGGGTGATTCTAACCCTGGCGGTCGGTGATAAAGCGGCGGCCAACCCGCCAACAGGCTGGCGGTCCAAAAAATGGAATTCTGACCCTGGCGGGAACCGCCAACAGAGACCGCCACTTTAACACTCCGACCGCCACGGCGGTACAGACAAACAGCGCGGCGGTCACCGCCAACAGACAGGCGGCAGACAATGTACCGCCCACAGTATCATAACTCACCAATCCGCCACCTTTTCCGGGGCGGGAGCCCCGCCGATAAAAACACGGCGGAAACAGACTACGAACGGGAAAACGCTCACCTCTACGCACTCCACGAGGAAGGAGGACAGCATGGAACCCGAATTAAACATCCTACCTGCTCTCGTCTACCTGCTCATCTACCACGAGTACGAACGCCGGCGCAGACGACAACGGTGAGTACTGCACCTACGACACACGGGAGGGGGTAGGAGGAAAGCTTACGGCACACACATATGCGACCCCCACTCCCCCAAACTATGTACACACCAATGCAGAGCAACAAGTCACAGTGACACCACCCAAACCCCCCAGAAAAATGCAAAGACATAATTAAAATGTGAATAAAAATTTATGTACAAAATAGGCTTTGAAAAGCCATGGTCAACTAGCCAAAAAATCAATAGCAAAACAATTCTATATACAGTGCAATGGATAACCGAGGCAATTAGTCCTGCACATCAAAAGAAAATCGAAGTGTCCGTGGGCCAAAGTGTAACAACACAAGGGCAAAGCCCACACAGGAGACCTGAGTCCTCTGGAGAGAACACTGCAGGGGCATCTGATGAAAAAACTACAGGCACCTCAGGGGGAAGGGAAGGGGGGGCACCACAGCCACATGAGTCCACGACGCCAGATCCACGAAGGGGCCACCATGCCTACTGTGCCATCCTGGGGAGTGCAAAGCCACAGTCTCTCAAGTCTCTACAGAAGGTGGGTTGCCCACTGTTCCATCGTGGGGAGTGCAAAGCCACAGTCTCTCAAGTCTCACAAGTGGGTGGCTTGCCCACTGTTCCATCCTGGGGAGTGCAAAGCCACAGTCTCTCAAGTCTCACAAGTGGGTGGGTTACCCACTGTTCCATCCTGGGGAGTGCAAAGTCACAGTCCATCAGGTGGATTACAGTCTCCACTGGTCAAGGAGGAGGCATGGTGGGCACAGTGAACCGTTAACAGTGCATGCAGGAAGGGCCCAGCGGAGCGGTGCTTGAGACGGCGGGGCCCAGCGGAGCGGTGCTTGAGACGGCGGGGCCCAGCGGAGCGGTGCTTGACAGGAAGGGCCCAGCGGAGAGGTGCTTGACAGGAAGGGCCCAGCGGAGCGTTGCTTGACAGGAAGGGCCCAGCGGAGCGGTGCTTGAGACGGCGGGGCCCAGCGGAGCGGTGCTTGACAGGAAGGGCCCAGCGGAGCGATGCTTGACAGGAAGGGCCCAGCGGAGCAGTGCTTGAGACAGCGGGGCCCAGCGTAGCGGTGCTTGAGACGGCGGGGCCCAGCGGAGCGGTGCTTCACAGGAAGGGCCCAGCGGAGCGTTGCTTGACAGGAAGGGCCCAGCGGAGCAGTGCTTGAGACGGCGGGGCCCAGCGGAGCGGTGCTTGACAGGAAGGGCCCAGCGGAGCGGTGCTTGACAGGAAGGGCCCAGCGGAGCGGTGCTTGAGACGGCGGGGCCCAGCGGAGCGGTGCTTGAGACGGCGGGGCCCAGCGGAGCGGTGCTTGAGACGGCGGGGCCCAGCGGAGCGGTGCTTGACAGGAAGGGCCCAGCGGAGCGTTGCTTGACAGGAAGGGCCCAGCGGAGCGGTGCTTGAGACGGCGGGGCCTAGCGGAGCGGTGCTTGAGACGGCGGGGCCCAGCGGAGCGTTGCTTGACAGGAAGGGCCCAGCGGAGCGGTGCTTGAGACGGCGGGGCCCAGCGGAGCGGTGCTTGAGACGGCGGGGCCCAGCGGAGCGGTGCTTGAGACGGCGGGCCCAGCGGAGCAGTGCTTGACTGGAAGGGCCCAGCGGAGCGGTGCTTGAGACGGCGGGGCCCAGCGGAGCTCTTCTGCACGGCGGGGCCCTGTTCAGCGGTGCTCTTCTGCACGGCGGGGCCCTGTTCAGCGGTGCTCTTCTGCACGGCGGGGCCCTCTTCAGCGGTGCTCTTCTGCACGGCGGGCCCTCTTCAGCGGTGCTCTTCTGCACGGCGGGCCCTCTTCAGCGGTGCTCTTCTGCACGGCGGGGCCCTCTTCAGCGGTGCTCTTCTGCACGGCGGGGCCCTCTTCAGCGGTGCTCGTCCAGTAAGTCAAGGGAGCCAGACCTGGCCTGGACTCCCTGCTCAGTCGCCCTCCGACCGTGCTGTTGCTGGACCCTTCGGTGACGGAGTCCTGGGCCCTTTGGTGTCCTCCCTAACACCCGGGATGGGGCTTGTGGGGCCCTCCTGCTCCGCGCTCCTGCTGGCTGACTTCTCCGCCCTGCTGCCCTTTCGCTCCTTAGATGGGGCTCTTGGGCCCTTGCCTCCCCTAGATGTTGTGGCTGGTGAAGTGGGCGAACTTTGCTCCTTGGGGGCAGCCGTGTCAGTCCTCTCACGGCGGCCCTTTTGTTTCCTGGTCCTCTTGCCTGGGGGGGGGCTGGCTGTGCCCTTGCTGCTGATTGAAGTGTCACTGCTGGCAAAGGGTGGACTCCAGAACCCATGCACCACAGTGACACTCGAAGCTGGGCTGGTGGTGGCTGAGGTGCCCTTGGGACTCTTTGCAGATGGAGGGGGTGGGTCAGTGGAGGGAAAGAGGTTAAGATTAGCGAGGAAAAGTTTTTTAGGACCAAGGTAAAGGGTAGGAGAAGTGGTAATGGGAGTGGAGGAAGAGGATGTGGTTGTAGGAGAGTCAAGTGTGCTGTCTTTGGGTGCAGGTGCTTGTGCTGGAGGCTGTCGTGAGGTGGATGGCTGTTGGGTGGGTGTCTGCCTGCGTTTGTGTGTCTTGGAAGAGGGGGTGACAGACACAGTGGGAGAGGACACAGGGGACGTGTAAATGGTAGTGGGGGTGGTGACTGCACGTGTGCGGACTGTACTGGAGGGTGTGCTGGTGATGGAAGCACTGGCTGATGGTGGTGTGCATGCAGGTGTGAGTGTAGACGTCACAGGGAGGGAGGAGGGAGACGAGGAGGAGGGGGACACAGAGGTGGTAGTGACTGTTGGAATGTCTGCATCTGGGTGTTGCTTGCGTGAATGCTTGTGGGTTCTGTGGTGCTTGTGTCTGGATGAGCTGCCCTTGGGTGTTGAGGTGTGTGCAGGCTGGTCTGATGGTGTGGATGGGATAGGCTGAGGAACAGGAGACAGAGACAGGGTGGAGGCAGTTAGAAGAGGGAGGCTGGAAACAGGGACAATGGCTGCCGTCAGTGCTGAGGCCAGAGCATTGAACGATCGTTGATGGGCAGCCTGACCCGAATGAATGCCCTCCAGGTAGGCATTGCTCCGATGCACCTCCCTTTCTACCCCCTGGATGGCATTCAAAAGGGTAGTCTGCCCAACAATGATGGTCTGAAGGAGGTCAATGACCTCCTCACTGAGGGCAGCAGGGGTAACAGGGGCAGGGGCTGAGGTGCCTGGGGCGAAGGAGATGCCCGCCTTCCTGGGCGAGCGGGCACGGAGCGTAGGCTGAGGGGCTGCTGGGAGGGCGGGGCTGGTGCGCTGGGTGGCGGCTGTACCTGTAGAGGCGGGGGGCACGGATGTTGCCGCCACCGCTAGGGAGCTCCCATCCGAGGACGTGTCGGTGTCGCTGGTGTCACCACCGGTCCCCGTTGTGGTTCCCCCCTCGCCCTCCGGATCACTGGTGCCCTCGGTGTCTGTTCCTGGGCCCACCGGGGCCTTGTGACTTGCAGCTCCCTCGTGCTCCAATGCCAATTCTCCTCCGCCTGATGATGCTAATGCACACATGCACAAGAAGATGAAGAAGAAGGGTGGGGGGAGAAAAACGAAGACCAGGTTGAGTGCATGCAATGTCAACACCGTTGGCGGAGAGGACATACACAGGAGCCTCATGCACTAAGCCGCGCATTCGGGGTACACTACTCAGTACTTCTGACTAGGACAACAGGTCTAGAGACGACAAACGCGCACATGTGTGATGCTGGACCATCGATAGCTGTACTTGTCACCCTACAGAGGTGGGGGCTGGGAGCACAGGGCCATGCCTAAAGGAGAGGACTACACTACAGAAAGCGCCCTGGCCTAATGTCACCCACAACCCTCCTCCCCCACCCAGACGCCTCCACTGCGCAGAGGGATAGCAGAATGTGCTGATACTCACCCCCTTGTGTCTGCTGTGATGTCCTCAAGCGCCCATCCAAATCAGGGTAGGCCACCGCCAGGATCCGGGACATCAGGGGGGTCAGGGTACGACTGGCACCCCTCCTAGGTTGGGAGGCCATCCCCAGCAGTGACTCGGCGGTCTTCCTGGTCCCGCGGCGGATGTCCTCCCACCTCTTGCGGCAGTGGGTGCCCCGTCTGACGTGGACCCCCAGGGCCCGGACTTCCTTGGCGATGGCACGCCAAATGTCCACTTTCTGATGGGCGCTGACCTATTTGACATGTACAGGGTGGGAAGGGAAAATACATCAAATTCTGCATGTTAGATGCGATTGGCCCCCCCTCCCCAACCTTGCCATATGGCACATGCTCTCATCTGTCGTGCGTTGCTCTCCTCATTCGCCCCCCACCCCACCAACTTACATCCACCCCTCTCCACACAGGCATAGCCCATTCAATGTGCACCCAGTGTACTTACCTGTTGGTCTGGAGGACCGTAGAGTAACGCATACTGGGGGAGGACCCCATCCACAAGTTTCTCCAACTCCTCAGACGTGAAGGGAGGGGCCCTTTCCCCAGTCGCAGCAGCCATTGTCACTTCCAGACCGAGGTCACAGCAGCACTTGCAGTATAGGTCCTCTCCTGTGGATGATCAGGTCTCGAGTGATTAAGCAGATAGAAAATGGCGGTCACGCCCGCGGCGGTGCGTACCGCGACGGTGCGTACCGCGACCGCCGGCGTACCTCGTCATTGGCTCCTGAAACCCATAGGCTTCAATGTTAGCCAATGCGGCTTCGTATAGCGGTCTTCGACCGCCTACCGCCACGGTGTGCCACGCCAGCGCATTGACCTCACATCCCATTGTCCCACTTCACAGGTCAGGCAGCCGCCATTTCAAGGGCCCACATGGCATAATTTGTACTGCGTCACACAGGCCTAGGCCTTGCATTGCCACACATACACGCCTTTCAATACATAGATTATGGTGTGCTCGGCATGCTGTGGTGAACGTACCTGTGATTTCCTTGACCCTGTGCTCCATGTTGTCCTTCCTAGGCACCGTCCGTTGGGACTTGCGAGGAGAAGGATGAATCCTCACGTGTACCGACCGCTGGTGGACCTGCCATATCATACTACGATACCGACTTGACCGAGCCACTATACATGAACTGTGTGCCCAGCTGGAGCCAGCCCTGATGTCCCCCATCCGCCAACCCACAGGAATTCCCCCTCTAGTGCAGGTTCTGTCAGTCCTCCATTTTTTGGCAAGTGGCTCATTCCAGACAACAGTGGCCATGTCATCTGGAATGTCTCAGCCTATGTTTTCAAAATGTTTGTCTAGAGTGTTGTCTGCCCTGACGAAACACATGCGGAGCTACATTGTATTCCCTGAGGAGGTTGATTTGGCCACTGTGAAGGGTGATTTCTATGCCCTTGGACATATCCCCAACATAATTGGTGCCATTGATGGGACCCATGTGGCTTTAGTACCCCCAAAAGACGATGAGCAGGTGTACAGAAACAGGAAAAGTTACCATTTTCTGAACGTCCAGGTGGTCTGTTTGGCTGACCAGTACATCTCCCATGTGAATGCCAAGTTCCCTGGGTCAGTGCATGATGCGTATGTGATGCGTAATAGCAGCATCCCTTATGTGATGGAACAGCTACAGAGACAACGTGTGTGGCTAATTGGTGACTCTGGTTACCCCAACCTGCCTTGGCTATTGACCCCAGTGAGGAATCCCCGGACCAGGGCAGAGGAACGGTACAATGAGGCCCATGGGTGAACTAGGAGGATCATAGAACAAACCTTTGGCCTCCTGAAGGCCAGGTTTAGGTGCCTGCATATGACAGGGGGATCCCTGATGTACTCACCAAAGAAGGTGTGCCAGATCATCGTGGCCTGCTTCATGCTTCACAATCTGGCATTGCGACGTCAGGTGCCTTTCCTGCAGGAGGATGGTCCAGATGGTGGTGTTGAAGCAGCTGTGGAGCCTGCGGAGAGTGAAGAGGAGGAAGACGAAGAGGACGACCCAGACAACAGGGACAGAGTTATCCAACAGTATTTTCAGTAGCACACAGGTAAGAATCACCCACGCCATTTAACATTTACTGAAAGCCCCCTGCATCTTTACTTTGTGTATTTCCCCCCAGTTCTTTTACACTGATGTTTGATTTTCCCTTCCCTTTTCAGTGCTGTATGACCCACTGCGTGACTTCTGCTTGGTTAGCCCATGGACTAATGCTTATTGACATCGGTATGTTGTCATCACAAAAATAACAGAGCATTATTGATCAGTAATGTGTTATACATTTGTAAATAATACAGCCTGACTCCTGAATGATTTCAGTGCAATGAGTGATTTATTTTTAGTGCTAGATATTGGTACATGATATTAAAACGGTGATGGGTGAGGGTGGAGTTATGTCCATGGCAGAGCCCAGTTCTCAGTTTCACAGGTGCATTTTCCATATGCCTGTGGAAGGATGGAGCAGGGGCAGTTCAAGGTTGGACAGGGTGACACTGTGGGACAGTGGGATGACATCAGGGGGTATCTTATGCTGGCGGGGGTCTTGGCATCCTACTCTGTCTTCCTGTGAGATCTCAGGTTCCTCTTGCGGGGTGGTTGTTCTTCAGCAGGAGGTGGGGTTCTGGTGGGCCGTCGTTCTGTGGGGGCCTCCAGACCACTAGCGCCGGCGGAGGTGGTAGGCTGTTCCTGGCTAGTGACAGGGGCCCTTTGTGGTGCCACATGGTCCCGCAATGTGGTTTCTATCCGGTTGAGGGCCTGGACTATGGTCCCCATAGCGGTAGCGATGTTCCTGAGTTCATTGCTGAACCCCATGTACCGTTCCTCCTGCTGTGCCTGGATCTCGGTGAACCTGGCCAGTACCGTCGCCATCGTCTCCTGGGAGTGATGGTATGCTCCCATGATGGTGGTGAGGGCCTCTTGGAGAGTCGGTTCCCTGGGCCTGTCCTCCCCCCCCTGTCGCACAGCAGCCCTCCCAGTTGCCCTTTTTACCCGGGCCTCTGTCCCCTGAACGGTGTGCCCACTACCACTGCCCCCAGGTCCCTGTTGTTGTTGGGGTGTTGGGTCAGCCTGGGTGCCCTGTAGTGGCGGACACACCGCTGCTTGACGCGTCCTGGAGACAGAGGCATGGGCCCGCTGGGTGGGAGCTGTGCTGTTGTTCCCAGAGGGGGTTGGGTCTGCTGTGGCCTGTGTCTGTGTGTGGGGAACCGACTGTCCAGAGGTCCCCGATGGTCCGGGCTGGTCATCAGGTTCTAGGTCGACAGAGCTGCTGTCCTCGCTGGGGGCCTGTTCTGGGGTGGGATGGACAAATCTGGACCCTCCGTGGCGGTGTGTTGGCGTTCGGGCCCTGCAGGGGTAAAGGAGTATGGTTATTGTTTCTGTGTGTGCCATGGCGTGCATTTTGAGTGCCCTTGTCCCCCAGTGCTGGCATTCCCTTGTGGGAGGTGTTGTGAGGGTGGTGGGGGGGGGTGTATGGGTATGTGCAATGGTCATGCTTTGGTGGTGGCTGTCGATGGTTTGTGTTGGCATTCAGGGGTTGGTGTTGTTTAGGGTGGGTTGTGCTGGTGAGACATTGGCAGGGAGGTTGTGTGCTGGGGGGTTGAGATTGGGGGTGAGGGGGGGGTTGGCATGCTGGTGGTTGGGGGGGTGAAGTAGTTGAGATTCGACTTACCAGAGTCCATTCCTCCGTGTACTCCAGCGAGGCCATCAGGATGCAGGATGTTTACTACCTCTTGCTCCCATGCTGTGAATTGGGGTGGAGTGGGTGGGGGTCCGCCGCCAGTCTTCTGCACAGCGATGTTGTGTCGCGACACCATCGAGCGCACCTTCCCCCGTAGGTCGTTCCATCGCTTTCTGATATCTTCCCGATTTCTGGGATGCTGTCCCACAGCGTTGACCCTGTCTACGATCCTTTGCCATAGCTCAGCCTTCCTTGCTATAGTGGTGTGCTGCACCTGTGTGCCGAAGAGCTGGGGCTCAACCCTTATAATTTCCTCCACCATGACCCTGAGTTCTTGGTCCGAGAACCTGGGGTGTCTTTGGGGTGCCATGGGGTGGTGTGGATGAGGTGTGGGGTGGTGTTTGTGGTGATGTGCGTGGTGATATGTGGTGATGTGTGCGTAAATGTGGTGTGGGTGATGAAGTTGGGTTCCTGTGTGTGTTGGGGTTTTCGTTTCCTGTGCTCGCTCTCTCTATCTCTATCTCCTTCTCTCCGATTTCCAACTAGTGGGGGTTTGTGGGTGATGTGGGTGTGTGTTTTATAGTTGATTGGATGTGTGGGAGTGTTGTTTGTATGTGTCTCAGGTGTGTGTATTTCAAATTGTCCAATGTGGCTGTGTTTTGGAGCTGGGTGTGTATTTTGACCGCGGCGGTGTGTACCGCCAATGGAATACCGCGGTTGAAAGACCACCGCGTGGATTCGTGGGTCAGAATGGCATGGGCGTGTTTGTGTTGGCGTGACGGTGGAGGTTTGGTCATCTCCAGTTTTCCGCGGCCCGCTGATGAGGCGGCCTTCCTTGGATGTCGGATTTTTGGCGGTTTCACAGTTGGTGGTCAGAATGACCGTGGCGGTTTATCGCGGCCGCGGCGGTAGAATGGCGGACTTCTGACCGGCGGTAATGGCCTTTTACCGCCGAGGTCAGAATGACCCCCAGAGTGTTACTGAGATAGATGTTGGTGCTTTTGAGAAGAGGGACACACTGTTCAGAGGTAAGCTTGGTGAAAAAATGCAAGCAGGAACTACTTTAAAGGATAGTTTACACTGAAGAGAGGAACAGGAAGACTATGTTTGGGTGCCATTGAGATGCTTATCGGTTGTTGTTAAAAGGGCCATTTATGACCAAGAATCTAGTGACTGGTACATGAGATGTTGGATTGTGCTCTTGGAAGGGGGTGCTAGGTCAAAAGCTCTGATGTGCACTGCACAGAATATTTGGGAGTTCCACTTAAAGAGTGAGATTATAGCACAAAACTAGTATCTTGCAGATTGAAAAAAGTGGTGGTAGACTTGCATGTCTGTCATCTGAGAGAATTAAGCAATAGGCAGTTTAAGTGTGAGGTGTTCTAGTTATTAGCTTGGAGATGGTGGGGTCATTTCAGAATAGAATTTTTGCCAGTCATTTAAATGCCCGGGTTACTAGATTTTCTTTAAGCGGCATGGGTCTTGATTTATTTCAAATGAATTAGATAGGTTTACATTGATACAATTTGTCTCCAATCTCAGTGGTAACTGGGTTTTTGGTTTATGAGATGATTTTCAAGGATAATTTAGAGAATTCAGTGGTGATAATATCGCAATCCCAGGTGTGGTTTCTGCTGTTCATGGAGATGTTGATGCATTGCCTTCTGTTCTTTTTGCCATCCCCTGATTTGATTTTGAGACCCTGTGGCAAGTTTCATGCTATGGTAATAATCATTTTCCTTTAGCAACTTGAAGGATTTCAGAATCTTATGAACAATGGCAGGACTTTGGGAGCAGTCTGAACAGGTATTCAGTTGCAAATGGGGCTGTGCCCAGTTCCAACCCTTCCCCACTCTCCTGCCAGTAATGGCCCATCCATGGCACACCTAATCTCTCTAGTCTGTGGCTTTCTGGGAGGAATAAACACATTTCAACTGCCAACTACACACTGTCATGTGACTTAGGAAAACGTTCTAGGCACTAAATAGTAAGGGCAGGGAAATGACAACTTTCTCAAATTGGCATTTTCAAAATTGTAACTTAAATTACAATTTCTGAGACACCAAACATAAGATGTTTACCTGTTCCCAATCAAAGGTTAGTACTTATTCAATGTAATAAGGCCAGCCCAATCTTATCTTATCAGAGAGGTAGGCCTCCAAGTAGTTGAAAACAAATTTAGGAGTTTTTCACAACCAGGACATGTAAAACATGTCCAACCTTTTAATTACAGTGCACTCTGCCCTATGGACTTCCTAGGGCCTACATTGAGGGTGACATATATGTAATAAAAGAAGAGCTTGAGGCTTGGGAATTTTGGGTTATTTTGCTGAAGTAAATTGGCAGTTTAAACTGCATTCAGGCTGCAATGGCTGACCTGGAACATGTTTTGAGGGGCTGCTTCAGTCAGTGGTACAATCAGTGCTACAGGCCCACTAGTAGTGTTTAATTTACAGACCCTTGGTATATAGTGTACCACTTTACTGGGGGGCTATAAGTAGATTAGGTATTCCAATCAGGTGTGAGCCATTTTTACCATGTTTTAGAGAGTAGACACAAGCACTGGGTAGCAATGGTGAAGTGCACAGACGGTGAAGGCAAAACGTTCGAGAAGGACCACCCTAAGGCTGAGAGGTGCAACACTTTGCTTGAGTTAATATTGGAGGGCATCTGATGTCAAGACATTGCATGTGAATAATAGGGTGCCATGGAATCTTGCTCATCTTAGTATAAAACCCTATGTGGGTAACGTTTGATTTAATAATGATTCTCTGTGGTGTGGGCAGAATGTATGTTCAGTTGGGTCTGTTGGAGATTGATGCTGCTGTCTTCAGAACATATGGTTGTGGCATTGTTAATACTACCTACATCTTCAGCTTACATCTTCGTGCAGAGCATCACACTTGTAGTTAGCAGGCATTCTCGTATTTGTAATACAGGGGAGCAAGATGCTCTTATGTCACTAACAGAGAAATGAATTGCTATGTCACATGAGGGTCATTAATGTAGATGTCAGACCAAGGAGGGACTGAAAATAAAATGTTTGTGCCCTGGTCTGGATTCAAGGATTGAAAGGGTAGTCTGAAAGTGTTTTGATGGCAGTAACAGTTTTATGGCATGCCGGGTGAGTATGCCACCCATGACCAGTAAAAGATTGCCTAAGACACCTAGGTAAAGGTAACTAGACATTATAGCTCTGATGCAAAGGGGTGGTGGGAGGGGGTGAGGGAGGCAGAATTTCACACTAAGTTTGTTTCTTATTAGCAAGTTCTTGAAATGGCCAGAATTTTCTGTCGTGAACAATATTGAGACAGGTACTTTTACAGAATTTCAAAAACCCTACCTAACCCTATTCCCTACCCATTGCCAAACCACAAAAAATCCTTATTATTCTATACTCTAGCCATCCCTGAACTCTAAAACCCCTTTGCTACCTGTGTTCTTTACCCATCCCTGAACCCTGAAAAAACCCTTACTACCCTTTAAAAATGTAAAACCTTTACCATATACCATTACATTAATGTATATTTGTATCCTTATACTTTCAAACATTTTAATTATTATTCAGTTAATAGTCAACAAATTATTCACAGCTGGATACAAATTTTAAAGGTCACTTAACAAGGTAATTGGGTTTCATCCCCAGAATCATGTCTGTAATAAATGAGAAAGGATAATGTACTGGTATCATTAATCAGAAATGAAATGATATCCCTTTAAATGGTGGCTTGGCAAGTCCCTCCACTCCAGCACTCTTAGGGATATGTCCTTGATATGTACCTGTAGGAGTCTTATAGATGACTTATAGATGCCTTATAGATGACTTAGCCATCATCACAAAGCATGCATTCATTAGATGAAGGTTTTTGAATTACCGGATGTCTTCTGTTATTAGCAAGGATGACTATGGTTTAAGCTGTTGCTGAAAGTGACATTGATTCTGTATGTATGCCTGGCTCCAGAAGTGCTAAAGCAAGGTAAAGCAGGTCATTAATGCTGCAGGTATCCTTATATTCATAGAAGGGGCACATTGCTGGACTCCCCAAGTGTCAGGTGAAATTCTGAAAATTATGGAATCCACACTCATATTACTATAACTTGTCCACTTAAAGATTAGTACAAATACCGTAAAACATGTGGGGGTCTTTTTTTTATAGTAACTTGTGCAGTTTTCCCTGAGACTTTTCACGACTGTGCTTACATTTAAACGTTGAAACGATGAGACTACATTGCTTTTAGTTTCTGTCTAACTTGTAGGTCCCTGAATAATTAATTTACCGCTGTAATGCTGATTATGTTATCAAAAGCAAATGTCCTTTGCTTTTGAAAATGTTTTGCACACTGTAAATAAAAAAACGATTTTGATTAACCCTCAATTAAAAATTATTATTGTTTAATTTAAATTACTTCTATAAGGTGATGTAGAGGTGGTAATTTGTTAGTTGCCTCGTGTGAACTGTCAAGTTCAATTTGTTTCCTGGTCCATTATAAGGTTGCCTTGAGCTCGGCACTTCTCACTATCACTAGAAATATCATCTCAGGCATGAGAAAGAGTTTTTTTACCCGATTCACCTTGTTTATTCGCCATCCCTCCCTTAGACACCACCTTGAGGTTCTCACCTGTATCGGCACAAGTTGCTGCAGGTTGCATGTGCAGCAGCTGTCTGGACATCATCATTTAGAGTGTGCTTTCCGTTGTACGAGGATGGAACAATCTTCCTTGCACAGTGCAGCAGAAGTCCTAGCCACGAAAGCCCATCTCGAATATCCTTCAGCATAAGACAGGACATCCGACCCCAGAGATGAGTGGCTTCTCACTGCAACTAAAAATCTACCCACTGTAACCTTCGAAAATAAATAGGCCCTCATTACAACCCTGGCGGTTGGTGTGAAAGCAGCGGTAAAACCGCCAATAGGCCGGTGGGAAAAAAATGGAATCACGACCATGGCGGAAACCGCCAACATAGAAAGCCACTTTAACACTCCGACCGCCATGGCGGTACAAACAAACACCGCGGCGGTAACCGCCAACAGACAGGCCGAACACAATGTACCGCCCACAGTATTACAACAGGCCAATCCGCCACCTTTTACGGGGAGGATTCACTGCGAACAAAAACACGGCGGAAACAGGACTTGGAAGGGAAAACGCCACCTCTACACACCCCACGAGGAACCAGGACGCCATGGAGCTAGAACTCCATATTCTACCTGCCTTTGTCTTCCTGCTCCTCTACCAGGAGCACGAAAGCCGGCGGCAAAGACCACGGTGAGTACTGCACCTACGACACAGGGGAGGGGGGAGGGAAAAGAGAGTGACACACACACGCAACCCGCAACACCCCCACCCTTACCCACTACAACACACACACTAATACATGTTGATACATTACAGTTACACCCCCCTACCCCCCCCCGGAAGAATGCAAAGACAAAAGGAAATGATTATAACGATTGTAATCAATTAAAATCCAGTACTCAAAAATATATATACACTATTAACAAATATATACACCAAGAATACAAGTCCAGGTACTGCACCATTTATAGTCCATGGACCACTGGGCCCAAAATGCATGGGCCAAGCCCACACAAGATACCCGATCAAAACGGAGAGAACACTGCAGGGGCATCAGATAGAAATACAACAGGCACCTCAGGGGGAAGGGTGGGGGGGGGCACCTCAGCCGGATGAGTGCACGACACCAGATCCATGAGGGGGCTCCATGCCCACTGCTGTATCCTGGGGTGTGCAAAGCCACAGTCTCTCAAATCTCTCCAGTGGGTGGTTTACCCACTGCTTTATCCTGGGGAGTGCAAAGCCACAGTCTCTCAAGTCTCTCCAGTGGGTGGGTTGCCCACTGCTTTATCCTGGGGAGTGCAAAGCCACAGTCTCTCCAGTGGGTGGTTTGCCCACTGCTTTATCCTGGGGAGTGCAAAGCCACAGTCTCTCAAGTCTCTCCAGTGGGTGGTTTGCCTACACTGCTTTATCCTGGGGAGTGCAAAGCCACAGTCTCACAAGTGGATAACAGTCTCCAATGGTTCTGGAGGGGGCTTTGGGCCCAGAGTGCTTCATCCTGCCAAGGACAGAGGTAGTGGATGCCTTTCTCCACTGGTTCTGGAGGGGGCTTTGTGCCCAGAATGCTTCATCCTGCCAAGGACAGAGGTAGTGAATGCCTTTCTCCACTGGTTCTGGAGGGGGCTTTGTGCCCAGAGTGCTTCATCCTGCCAAGGACAGAGGTAGAGGATGCCTTTCTCCACTGGTTCTGGACGGGGCTTTGTGCCCAGTTTGCTTTATCCTGCTTGAGGCGGCCTCAGTAGCGGCGGTGCTTGCGGCGCTCATTGGCCTGCAGTGCTGGTGGGTGGCTCAGTGAGCGTGCTGCTGGCGGCGGTGTCCTGGGCAGCGGTGGTGCTGGCGGCGGTGTCCTGGGCAGCGGTGCTGCTGGCGGCGGTGTCCTTGGCAGCGGTGCTGCTGGCGGCAGTGTCCTGGGCAGCGGTGCTGGTGGCGGCGGTGTCCTTGGCAGCGGTGCTGGTGACGGTCTTGTCCGCTGTGCAGGTTGGCGGCGACTTCCCTTTCTTTCTGTGCCCCTTCCCCACCTTGGATGGTGGCGCAGCTGTCTTCCCACTCCCAACTGTAGTCCTGGGAGAGCCCTTGGTGGCAGGTGTTTTGCCATTCTCCCTCCGGGCAGTGGCCAACCTCGTATGCTTCTGAGGTGGGGGACTGTCCGTGGTCTGGCTCCTTGGCACACTGGCTGCCCTGCTGCTTGGCACACTCCAGAAGCCGGTTACTGCTGGCAACACTGTTCCCGCTGCTGTGGTCGCTGAGGTGCAGGGTTGGGACCTGGAAAGGCGTGCCCTAGGGGACTGAAGGGGTGGAGGAGGTGAGGGGAAGAGGTCAAGGTTGGACAGGAAAAGTTTTTTAGACACACTGGGACGGGTAGATGGAGGGGGTTTGGGAGTGGAGGAAGAGGTAGTGGTTGTAGGAGGTGTACGTTTGCTGACTTTGGGTGAAGGTGCATGGGCTGGAGGCTGTTGTGAGGTGGATGGCTGTTGGGTGGGTGTGTGACTGCGTTTGTGTACCTTAGGAGGAGGGCTCACAGACACACTGGGAGAGGACACAGGGGATGTGTGAATGGTAGTGGGGGTGGTGAGTGCATGTGAGCGGTGTGTGGTGATGGGTGTGCTGGTGATGGACGTAGTGGATGAAGATGTAGTGCATGCAGGTGTGAGTGGAGACTTGACAGGGAGGGAGGAGGGAGACGAGGAGGAGGGGGACACAGTGGAGGCAGTGGCTATTGGTATGTCTGCATGGGTATGAGGCTTGTGTGAGTGCCTGTGGGATGTGTGGTGCTTATGTTTGCCAGAGCTTCCCTTGTGTGTTGAGGTGTGTGCATGCTGGTCTGATGGTGTGCTTGGGATAGGCTGAGGTACAGGGGTTTGGGTCTGGGTGGAGGAAGTTGGAAGAGGGAGGCTGGACACAGTGACAATGGCTGCCATCAGTGCTGAGGCCAGAGTCTGAAAATCTCGGTGTTGGGCTGCCTGACCAGAATGAATGCCCTCCAGGTATGCATTTGTCTGTTGCAACTGCCTCTCTACACCCTGGATGGCATTCAGAATGGTAGACTGCCCAACAGTGAGGGATCTAAGGAGGTCAATGGCCTCCTCACTGGGGGCAGCAGGGCTGACAGGGGCAGGGGCTGAGGTGCCTGGGGCGAAGGAGATGCCCACCTTCCTATGTGAGCGGCCACGGGGCACACGCTGAGGGGCTGCTGGGAGGGAGGTGCTGGTAGGGGGGTGGAGGCTGTACCTGTATATGCGGGGGCACAGAGGGGCCCGCCACCGCAAGGGAGCTCCCATCAGAGGAGGAGTCTCAGCTCCTGTCCCCACCGTGGAGCTCCCCTCGCCCTCCATCCCACTGGTGCCTTCAGACTCTCACCCTCCAGGGCAATGTGGGATGCAGCTCCCTCCTGCTCCGGTGCCACTGCTCCTCCGCCGGATGATGTTATTGCACACAAGAACAGGGAGACCAAAAAAAGGTGGGGGGAGACAGAAGAAAGACATTGTGAGTGCATGCAATACCGCTACTGTTGGCAGACACTACAGACACAGAAGACCTCTGCACTACGCCGTGCACTTAGAGTTCCCTAATTAATCTCAGGGACATGGGGTACAAGGCCTATGCCCGATTGCTGCACACATGGAAGTCACACAAGCCTGACTAGGTGTAGTTGGCTCTGAACACTGGTGGGGTGGGGTGCCACATGGCTTGCCTACTAAACTCGCCCTGGCCTAGGGGAACCCACAGCCCACCTTCCCCACCCAGACACCCCGAAATGCGCGCTGATTCAGCTGAATGAGAGTGTACTTACGCCCTTGCAGTTGCTGTGATGCTCTCAAGTGCCCATCCAACTCCGGATACGCCACCGCCAGGATCTGGAACATCAGGGGTGTAATGGTGCGACGGGCACCCCTCCCACCTTGGGAGGCCATCCCCAGCTGGGCCTCTGCCGTCTTCTTGCTCCAGCGGCGAATGTCCTCCCATCTTTTCCGGCAGTGGGTGCTCCGTCTGTGGTGGACCCCCAGGGACCGGACTTCCTTGGCGATGGCACACCAAATATCCTTCTTCTGGTGGGCGCTGACTTACAGGAATAGTACAGGGGAAAAGGAGAGGATATAACCGTCCGGACCGTCACAGTCATTGGCCCGCATTCCTACCCTTGCCATGACGCACATGCACTCACCGTCGTTTCATGCACGCCTCATTCTCACCCCCCTTTCTTCCGTCCACACCACTCCACACAGGCATTGCCCATACAGCATGCTCACGGTGTACTTAACTGTTTGTCTGGAGGACCGTAGAGTAGCGTGTACGTGTACTGGGGGAGGATCCCATCCACTAGTTTCTCCAACTCCTCCGTGGTGAAGGCAGGGGCCCTTTCCCCAGACACATGAGCCATTGTCTCTTCCAGACTGAGGTCACAGCAGCACTTGCAGTGTAGGTCCTCTCCTGTCGAAGATCAGGTATCAAGTGAGTGAACAGATAGAAAATGGTGGTCACGTCCGCAGCGGTGCGTACCGTCACCACCGGTGTAAATCATCATTGGCTCCTGGGACCCATAGGGTCCAATGTTAACCAATGCAGGATTGCACCGCGGTCTTCGAACACCTACTGCGAAGGTGTACAACGCCAGCGCAGTTACCTCATATCCCCTTGTCCCACATTACAGGTCAGGCAGCCGCCATTTCAAGGGGCCACATGGCATTATTTTTAAATGCGTCACACATATCTAGGCCTTGCATACACATTAAGACAGGGACATAGCGGATTGAAAAATGTGTGCAATAAAGTTGTGTTTTCGTACCTCAGTGTTGGCTGACCCTCTGCTTGCTGTTCTCCTCCATAGAGCATGTCCGCTGGGGCAGGTGATGAGATGGCGGCATCCTCCGGTGTACAGACCGCTGGTGGACCTGTCGACAATGGAAGAGCGACATGTAATTGTCACCTACAGATTGGACCATGCCACAATCCAGGAACTGTGTGCCAAGTTGGAGCCGGACCTGATGGCAGCTATCCGCCATCCCACAGGTATCCCCCCTCTAGTGCAGGTGCTGTCAGTACTCCATTTCCTGGCAAGTGGGTCTTTTCGGATGACAGTGGCCATAGCATCAGGGATGTCCCAGCCTATGTTCTCCAACGTGTTGTCCAGACTGTTGTCTGCCCTGCTGAAAACACATGCGCAGCTACATCGATTTCCCTCAGGTGGAGGATTTGCCTACAGTGAAAGGTGACTTCTATGCCCTGGGACATATCCCCAACATCATTGGTGCCATTGATGAGACACATGTGGCCTTGGTCCCCCCCGCAGGAGTGAACAGGTGTACAGAAACCGGAAGAGTTAGCATTTTATGAATATGCAGATGGTGTGTTTGGCCGACCAGTACATCTCCCACGTGAATGCCAAATATCCTGGCTCAGTGCATGACGCTTACATTCTGAGGAATAGCAGCATCCCTTATGTGATGGGGCAACTCCAGAGGCACCGTGTGTGGCTATTAGGTGAGGACATGGACCCTTTACAGTGTGACTAGGTGTCTGGGGTTGTCCCTAAGGGTTAGTGTGTGTCTAACAGTTGTCCCTCGACATTTGCAGGTGACTCTGGGTAACCCAACCTGTCATGGCTACTGACCCCAGTGAGAAATGCCAGGACAAGGGCAGAGGAACGCTACAATGAGGCCCATGGGCGAACTAGGAGGGTTATAGAGAGGACCTTCGGCCTCCTGAAGGCCAGGTTCAGGTGCCTCCATATGACAGGTGGTTCCCTATTCTACTCACCAAAGAAGGTGTGCCAGATCATCGTGGCCTGCTGTATGCTTCACAGCTTGGCTTTGTGACAACAGGTGCCTTTTCTGCAAGAGGATGGTCCAGATGGAGGTGTTGTGGCAGTTGTGGAGCCAGTGGACAGTGAAGAAGAGGAAGCAGAAAAAGAGGATTTCGACAACAGAAACACAGTGATTCATCAATACTTCCAGTGAGACACAGGTAAGAAGACATCACTGCCTGCTACATCTGATACACTTGTTCTACCTCTCATCTGTCTGTCACTTTCGCCCAGTGTATGGACCCTGATTTGTCACTTTCCCTTTCGATTTCACAGATGTGGGTCCCACTGTGTGACATCTGCTTTGTTTCCTCATGGACTAGAGCTGTGTGATATAGGTATGTTGACAATACAATGGATATTGCATTTTTCCTCAGTTATTGCAAATATACATTTTCGAAAGCACAGACTGACTCCAGATTTTTGTGATTTAAGGGTGTTTATTTAAGTGCTAAATAGTGGAGGGGGTTGTAAAATGGTCAGGAGTGATGGGGGAGGAATGTCCATGGCAGAGTCCAGTCTATTAGTCTGACAGGTGCACTGTCCAAAGGGGGATAGGAAGTGGAGCTGGGGCAGTTGGTGGATGGACAGGGTGACAAAGTGAGACAAAAGGATGACAATCAGGGTGGCCTCATTTCTTGGCGGGGATCTTGGCATTGATCTCTGTCTTTGTCCGGGATCTCAGGGACCGCTTGCGGGGTGGTTCTCCTTCTGCAGGGGGTGGGGTGCTGGTGTCGTGGTCCTGTGGCGGTGCCTCCTGTCCACTAGCGCCGGTGGGCAGTTCATCGTCCAGGCTAGTGTCAGGGGCCCCTTGTTGTGCCACAGTGTCCCTCCTGGTGTTCACAAGTTCCTTCAGCACCCCTACAATGGTGCCCAGGGTGGTATTGATGGTTTTGAGTTCCTCCCTGAACCCCAAATACTGTTCCTACTGCAGCCGCTGGGTCTCCTGAAACTTGGCCAGTACCGTTGCCATCGTCTCCTGGGAATGGTGGTAGGCTCCCATGATGTTGGAGAGGGCCTCGTGGAGAGTGGGTTCCCTGGACCTGTCCTCCCCCTGTCGCACAGCAGCCCTCCCAGTTCCCCTGTGTTCCTGGGCCTCTGTCCCCTGAACCGTGTGCCCAATGCCACTGCCCCCAGGTCCCTGCTGTTCTTGGGGTGGTGGGTTAGCCTGGGTTCCCTGTAGTGGTGGACACACTGCTGCTTGACGTGTCCTGGGCACAGGGGAATGGGCCCGCTGGGTGGGTGCTGTGCTGGTGTTTCCAGAGGGGGGAGGCTCTGTTGTGGCTTGTGCCAGTGTGAGGGGAACGACTGTCCCGAGGTCCCAGATGGGCCGGGCTGGTCATCTAGATCCAGTTGGACAGAGCTGCTGTCATCACTGTGGGCCTCTTCTGTGGGGGGAGTGGACATGTCTGGAACCTCCTGTCCGGTGACGTTGGGTCAGGGTCTTGCAGGGGTGTAAAGGCATAATTATTGCATCTGTGTGTGCCTTGGTGTGCAATGGGTGGGTGACCCTGTACCCCAGTGCTTGCATTCTTGTGTAGGACCTTGTGTGATAATTGTTTAGGGGTGTGTGTGGGTATGTGCAGTGGCCATGCATCAGTGATGGGTGTCCATGCTTCGTTGTTGCATGCAGGGCTTGGTGTTGGGATGGGTGGGATGTGATAGTGGGACATATGTGAGGAGTTGGAGTGATGGGGGTGAGGGCGAGGGTGGGGGTATGTGATAGCATGCAGGTAGGGTGGGGGATGAAGTAGTGAAAGATTTGACTTACCAGAGTCCATTCCTCTAGCTACTCCTGCGAGGCCCTCAGGATGCAGTATAGCCAAAACGTGCTCCTCCCATGTTGTTAGTTGTGGGGGAGGAGGTGGGAGTCCACAGCCAGTCCTCTGAACCGCGATGTGGTGTCTTGAGACCATGGAACGTACCTTCCCCCGTAGTTCGTTCCACCTCTTCCTGATGTCATCCCTAGTTCTTGGGTGCTGTCCCACTGCGTTGACCCTGTCCATGATTCTGCACCATAGCTCCATCTTCCTAGCTATGGTGGTGTGGTGCACCTGTGATCCGAATAGCTGTGGCGGTACCCGGATGATTTCCTCCACCATGACCCTGAGCTCCTCCTCAGAAAACCTGGGGTGTCTTTGCGGTGCCATGGGGTGCTGAGGGTGATGTGTGAGATGGTATGTGTTGTGATGTGTGGGGTGATGTTTAGGGGTGTGTGGTGTTTTGTGCATGGATGTGTATGTGTGATGGTGTTGTGTGCCTCTGTGTGGTGGGGTTGTCTTTGCTGTGCTGTCTCTCTGGCCTTCGTCTAAATTCCTGGTCGTAGGGGTTTGTGGGTGATGTGGATGTGTGTTTTATATTGTATTGAGTGTGTAGGAGTGGTGTGTGTTTGTGTATCAGGTGTGTGTATTTGGAATTGTCCAATGTGGTAGTGTTTTGTAAATGTGTGTGTATTTTGAGCGCGCCGGTATGTACCGCCAACGGAATACCACAGTTGAAAGACCGCCGCGTGGATTCGTGGGTCGTGATAGTGTGGGCGTATTCCTGTTGGCGTGATGGTGTGGGTTTTGTAATCGCCAGTTTATCACTGACCTTTGGTGTGGCGGACTTGTGTGGGTGTCTGGATTTTGGCAGAATCCGAGCTGTGGGTCGTAATAGCTGTGGTGGAATTCCGCGGCGGTATGTTGGCAGTCTTCTGCATGGCGGTAAGCGGCATTTACCGCCAATGTTGTAATGACCCCCATAGTCTCCGTGGCAACATATTAGACCCATCCTGAATCTATCCTGAGCAACAGGCCGGCACAATGCTCAATGCCTTTGAGGGTGACGGTCTTATTTTATAGGTGTGTGTGGGTGTTTCATCAAGTATGTAGGTGACACCCTCAGATTGTGGGTGACTATACAGGTATGCTTCAATCAATCAGTCAGGATTTATAAAATGCTGCAAATCACCCGTGAGGGTCTCAAGGCCCTGGTGTTGCTAGCTGCTGTGCAGTGCTCTGTTTTGTCAAACAGCCACGTCTTGAGAACTTTTCTGAAATCCCAGAGCGATGTGGCGTTCCTGCCTGGCAGGTTGTTCCAGGCTTTGACCACCAGGTGAGAAAAGTAACATCCTCTGTTGTTTAATCCGCGGATCCTTGGGGTGTCTGCGAGGAAAAGGGAGGCAGATCGCAAGTCTCTGGTTGGTTTGTGGAAGGTCATTCAGTTGTTGATATATGCTGGATCTTCGTTTTGCAGAGCTTTGTATGCATGGGTCAGCATCTTGACCTGGCATCTCTTCTGGACCAGGAGCAAGTGGAACTTCTTGAGGTGCGGAGTGATGTGAGTCCATCTCGGGAGGTCAAGGATGAGTCTTGTTGCTGAGTTTTGTATTGTGTGTAGTCTCTTCAGGAGGAGTGCAGTGATTCCTATGTAAGGAGTGTTACCAGAGTCCAGCCTGCTGGTGATGAGGGCTTGAGTGACAGTCCTTCTGGTGTCAATTGGGAGCCACCTGAAGGTCTTATAGAGCATGTGTAGGGTGTAAAAGAAGGCAGACAAGACTGCATTTACCTGTTTCTGCATAGATAACTTGCTGCAAAGTTGATGCAGAGGTTGTGGGCATGGTCTGTTGGGGCAGTAGAAGGGCTGAGTTCAGCAAGCCACCAAGTGTCATTCCATGGGGAGGTGTTGTTCCCAAAGATGAGGACTTACGTCTTGTGCGTGTTGAGCTTGAGACAGTTGTCCTTCATCCAGTCGGAGATGTTGAAGCAGATAAGCTAATTAGGAATTATTAATGAATGTTTATGTGTTTTGATTAACAAAAAGTTCATAGAGAATTCAATCGCAGGAAAAATAATGAGCACGTTTGAAAATGTGCCCACAGAGAATGGTAGCCACTTATATGAAAGTTGTGCTAAAATGAATTAAAATGCGTGAAATAATGAAAATGTGTAATAATAATGTAGTAATTTGCCATAATGAGATGTATAACCTATGTTTTGCATTATATCGTGGAGTTAACTTAGCTGAAGTTGTGGCCTAGTTTTTGTCAGGCCTCATGCAGAAGCTGAAATATTAGAGCATGCTGGAGGAAATCGACCATGATAAACTAGCCTTGAAACACTCAATGTTAAAGTCTGCTTAGCTAGAACTTTCTGCAATGTACCGACAGACAGGAGATAATGGAATCAAATTGCTACAATTATGTGTAGAGTAGATGAGATGTACTTTCCCAGGACTCAAACAATAGAGACTTACTCATTAATCTGACTAACTCAAGTAAGGATTTGAAGGAATTGAAGGAACCAGGTGTTTGGGAAAAGGTTGGAAAGGGATTTGCTTCAGTGGGAAATTGGCTTAGTCAAATTTGGAATGGGGTATTGTTAAAAATCATACAGGGAATATTAATTGTGATTGCTTGCATATTAGGAAAATGAGGTTCATGTAAATTATGTCAAAAGATAAAATTGAAAAGATCTAAAAATAAACAAAAGAGGGAAGAACGAAACAGGGAAAGAATTTATAGAGAAGATTTGAGGAGGATTCAAAATACAGCAGATACTGAATTGTGAAATGATGGGGAAAAAAAGGTGTGATGACATATTTAGTCATCAGAGGAGGGACTGTTGAAGCAGATATGCTAATTAGAAATTATTAATGCATGTTTATGTGTTTTGATTAACAAAAAGTTCATAGAGAAATTAATTGTAGGAAAAAAAAGGTGGATGTTTGAAAATGTGCCCACGGAGAATGGTAGCCACTTATACGAAAGTTGTACTAAAATGAATAAAAATGTGTGAAATAATGAACATATGTAATAATAATGTAGTAATGTGCCATAATGAGATGTATAACCTATGTTTTGCATTATATCGTAGAGTTAATTTAGCTGAAGTTGTGGCCTAGTTTTTGTCAGGCCTCATGCAGAAGCTGAAATATTGGAGCATGCTGGAGGAAAGCGACCATGATAAACTAGCCTTGAACCACTCAGTGTTAAAGTGTGCTTAGCTAGAACTTTCTGCAATGTGCCGACGGACAGGAGATGATGGAATCAAATTGCTACAATTATGTGTAGAGTAGACGAGATGTACTTTCCCAGGATTCAAACAATAGAGACACTGACTGAAGAGGAAGATGCAACACTTTCGATACCTGATGAGCCGGATGATGAGGACATCGTACAGTGAACCAATCAATGAACTGAGAACGGCGAAATACTAGAACTTATAGATTTTTAGAATTAAATGTATTGGGTAGCTTCACATATGGTGATTAATGGACCAATTAGGAATTAGGGAAATGGACTGAAAAACTCTAATATAAAGTCATGACAGGGGGCTAAAACTAGAGATGCGAGGCGAGAATTGCTCTTAGAGATTGATACGTTGCTGATCGATTGATGACCTGAAGACGAAGACTGACTTTGTTGCTGATCCATTCCATGGATAGGTAGCTATGACAATGTGACTGATTAACTTTTGTGCCTTTTCTTCTAGGTACCAACTGCGCTGTTTTGTTGTTTTTCTTCATGCTAGATGTTTTCCAAATTCATGTTTTCCTAAATTGTTTTCGCATGAAGTCCCACATGCTGATGCTAACCTGGGTTAGGTAGGGTTCTTTTGGGTGACATTGACAGTGACAAATGATTGACGAACTGGTTGCTGAACTCTGCTATTAATGTTGATATATTCATCTTTGTTGGCTCATGCTGAAGCTTTTGAGCACATTTTTTCTCAAGTTCTGATTGGATTGTGTTATTGGTGGTCGCTAATAAACTAATCCTGAGCTGATTGAATAAAGTTTGAGTTAACCTTATGCATTAGAATTGTAACTAATGGGGAATAAAAATTGTTAACACGTATATTGAGTTGTGGTTTATTCATGAAATGTTGATAAAATTGTCTAACAGTTAATGATTTTCTTAGCGGTTATTGATGAGTCTTATTAATTATTAATAACATTGGTCACTACATGACTAGGATATTCCATGCGATCCAAAAGGGTCATCGACCTATACGCGTCCCCTTGTAAGTTTACTTACTAAAGACCAGGTGCGTTATTAGCAACATTCATCATACGTCTGTGGAAGTTGGGTCTGGTGGTGGAAGGGTCTTCTGACAGCGAGATGATGAGCTGGGAGATGATGTTAAGTCCATGCAGTCTGATGGTGTTGCCCAAGGGGTTCATGTACATTTTGAAGAGGGTGGGGCTGAGGGACGATCCTTGTGGGATGCCGCAGATCATCTCCTTGAGTTCCGAGGTGAATGGTGGGAGTCGGATTCTCTGGGTTCTGTAGATGAGGTATAAAGCGATCCATTTGAGGGCGTCTCCCTGGATTCTGAGTTGGTAGAGTCTGTTGATCAGGATGTGGTGGGAGAAGGTGTTGAAGGTGGCTGACAGTTGCAGGAGGATGAGGGCTGCTGTTTTGCTTCGGGTCTTGATGTCATCGGTAGCTGCGATCAGAGCTGTCTTCGTGCTGTGGTCAGGACTGAGAGGGGTCCAGGAGGTGTTCCAAGTGCTTGGTGAGTTGCTTGTTGATTGCCTCATTGATATGCTTTATGTGCTAAGTTTCCCGGAGAGTGGAAAGGGCATTTTGATTTTATCACAGAGACACATTCTTTTTCTACCCAGACCCTCCACTTACATTTTTGTAGTGTTCTGCTGTCAAAGTATGGGTTTCAATGATGGTTGAAGCGGGATTGACATAAGTTAAACCTTGATACTACGAATCTTAACTAAGTTCTTTTGATGAGTTTTCAAATTGGAGGAAAATGAAGGGTTTGCTTAAAGAAAGAAGAACGTGTGCGCAGGTTAGACTTTTTAAGTAGGAGCAGGACCATTTTTATTTTTCACTAGTGATCTTGTCCTTGAAGTCTTTTTTCAGCTTTTGTATATAACATACTATTCAAAATTTTGGCCTGTGTGACTTTAACAAATACCAGTTTTATGTCCAACTCCTGGGGAAAAATGAATTTATATTGTTCACTTCTTAAGCATTCATTGATTATAGAAAAACATTTTTTTTAATTATAGAAATGAGATACTCTGTGTAGTGCAGAAATGTACATGGGATGAAGTACATTTTAAGGATATTGCAAGTCACTGAGGAATTCAGTGACCTTACAGAGGAACATGGACGAAGGCCAATTTCCCTCATATTGTCATGGGATTCTAAGTTGATCATATGAAAGAAATAGGATGTTCCAGACATGAAGACTAAAAGTAGAATCTGTAGTGCAAAATTGAACCTACCAAAATGCAATTGGATAATTGTTGCAAAAAAGATATTAGAATCAGTTTAATACAAGTCAGATTGAAAAAAACACTGCAGCTCAGAATGTGTAGAATCGTGGAAAGAGGTCCTGTCTTTCCAGTAATTACCTAAAGTGTGAGTGAACAAATAAACATGTTGCCATTAATATCCCCTTTCTGGTTATCACTGTTCATCTTCAACAGAACAGAAGATAGAAAAGCCATGTGCCGTTTTTCGTTTTTGACAATTCAGAACTCAATGTGGTAAGTAATTACAGTTGAGTGACTAGTTATTTCTTTATTACAGGTGACAGTGTGCGTCCAAGTTGCATGTGATGAGGAAATTAGAGATGCGATTTAATATAGCGATTGCATATTTTTATGACTTTTAAATATATGTATAAGTATATATATATATATATATATATAATTATATATATATAATATATATGTACATATATATGTATATATATATTTATATCTGTGGGTGTATATGTTTTTAATTTGTAAATATAATATCATCATGTTCCTAGGTTTTTAATCAAACATAATAATTATATTGGGACTTTTTTATTGATAGGAGGAGAAGAAAAAGCTTTACCTTCTGTGGTTTCTTAAGCCATACTTCTTTCCTATGATATAATTCCACTGCTGGTTTTAAACAGTGGTCTCTTTTGACCGAGTCTGTGTCCATTACTGCATATGATGCAGATATAATCACACTCAATTATTTTATTCGAACTCTGTTTCTTCATTGCCAGATAGTTCCAGCCGCCTTTTTGTCCTGGTGCTTGTTAGGTCCTAGAAATTAGGGGTTTAGGGCCCTCCTTATTTGTTGTTTGCTTATACAACAGTCGGACGCAGTAGTATGGTGGCAAAAATCCAGTGGTGTGAAACCACACCTCATTTCTTTAACTTGGCCCCATACGTCAGGGGCATATCATATGCTGCTCAGGGTCAGAGGAAACAGCCAGCCACGAGAGGGTAGGGACGCCCCCACTATGGTACTGCCCAAACATAGCATTCCTCCTATACCCACAGCATGAAAACAAAAACAAAACATTGGAGAACTCTATCCATCATAACAACCAAAATAAACACATCCGGATACCAGACATAAAGAATTCAAAATGTACATTCCCCCCCCACAACAAAATTCTTTCAGAAACAGGACCGAAAATACCCCACATAGCGGCAGGGTTACATACACTTTATATCAGAGCAAAATCTCTCTGTTTGGTGGACGTCTTGGGCATGGGCCTTAGATGGTATTTACCAGTACCTTGCCTTTGGGTGGCAGCATCCTCTGCAGATGGCAGCGAAGTTGATTGCAAAATGTCTCCTTCTTCACAAACCCCAGACTGGTTTGGGTTATCCACCACGGGACCTGGCACCTCAGCTCGCCGGCCATCAGGAACCTGGTCCGGGCTTCCTTCTGCTGAGGAACCGGAGAGTCTCACTTTTTGAGGGTTCACAGGGAGGTCCAGAGAATCACCGATCTTACCGTCAGGGGCTGACTCCATGAACAGGTATATTTTGAAAAATGACAAATTCCTCGTTAAGGATTCACTTCCCTGCCGAGCTGTGATCAGGGTCCCTATGACTCGACTCACAGTCCATGGGACGGGTTCAAAAGGTACCCAGAACTTTCCCCCAGAATGTCGATTCTTGACCAATACGAGATCCCCTACTTAAATGTCCTGATATTAGCACGTCTCTTCCAGAACATGCGGTTATTACACACACAACGTTGCCGCCGATTGTCAGCCACTTGGTCGTGCAACACTGAGTGACCTTCATAGTGGGGAATCGTGTCCCTCACCATCCAGTTCATGCATAAGACACTGGGAGCTACCTTAGTGGTAGTATGGGGAGTGAGGTGATACTCCTGTATAAAAGTGTACAGCGCACATTCTGTGTGTGTCCATTTGCCACTGCAATCCTCAAGACTTTATTAATGGTTCTCATGAACCTTTCGGCCTCCTTGTTTGCTTGTGGCCAGTGAGGAGTGATCTTAATATGGTGGATACTCCAGGAGGCTAGGTAACTCGCAAAGTCTTGGCTTTAGAAAGGCAGACCATTATCCGTCCTGATAATCTTCTTGATGCGGGGTACAGTATGGGCACTGGTGCTGGAGTCAAGGACTTCGGCTTCGGGGTACTTTGAAAAATCATCAATGATGACTAACATATGTCACCCATCGGGTAGGCTTCCAAAGTCCATACTTACTCTATGCCATGGAACCAAAAGGATGGGCTTAGTGATGATGGGCGCCGGGGGATCTGCAGGACCAACTGTTTGGTAGATGTGACAATGTCTCACTATATGATCCACGTGTTTGTTGAGCCCAGGGAACAATACTTTACACCTGAGTTGTGCTTTTTCTTGACGATCCCTTGGTGTGCTGAGTGGGCAAGATCCACCACTGGCTGCTGCAGTAACAACGGGATCACTAACTGTGGTCCCCGTAATAAACATCCATCTAGAGATAGCACCAATTCTTGTCGAACTGAATGCAGCGCTGACAGCATCAACCTTGCCTCTTCTGTCCATCTGGATATACGATGTATCACGGTGTGCCACTTCCCTGTGATGACCACAGAGATGGCCAGCTGCAGGTACTCATCGGTCTGGGTTGCTGTTGTGATTTCTTCCAGCGAAATGGGCAGGGGCCGGGACCATTCAACCACCGTTTGCACGTACTCTTCGACGTCCTCCACATCTGCCTCTTCGCGTGTGGTAGCTGGTTGGGCATGTCAAGAGAGATAGTCCGCTGGATTCTGAGCTCCTGGTTGATAAACTACTGAGAACTGGTACCCCTGAAGTTGGAGAATCCGTTTCTCAATAGGGGGAGGTGGTTTGGATGATGATCCGTTGAAAAGCGGTATAAGAGGTTTGTAGTCAGTGTGGACAACGAATGGTTGACCATACAAGCACAGGTGGAATGGACGGCAGCCCCAGAGGACAGCGATGGCCTCCCTCTCAATGTGTGAATACTTCTGTTCAGTGTCCGTCAGTGCTCGACTGGCATAGGCCACTAGGGCCCACCCTCCATTACTCCTCTTTTGTGACAATAACGTCCCAAGGCCTGTAGGACTGGCATCAACAGAGAGCTCAGAGTCTTTGGATGGATGAAGTAAACAAGTTTGGTCTGGGCTCACAGCTCCTCTTTAGTGGCTTCTTGTGCAGGTCCCCACTCCCAGCTCATGTTGGATTTGGTCAGCTCCCGGAGAGGGGCCATGAGGGAGGGAAGATTCTGGATGAACCTCCCGCAATAGGTAACCATACCCAGGATACTCCGGACTCCAGTGACAGAGGTGGGAGCTGGCGCAGACTGGATGTCTCTGACCTTGTCAGGGTCTGCCATGACTCCATTCCCAAGAAGTGATACCCAAAGAATGCAATTTCCAGCAGTAGGAATGCACACTTTTCCCAATGAAGTGTCAAACCATTGTTACGCAGCTGTGTGAAGGTGGCTTGTAGCCTCTCAAGATGATCTTCAATGGTGTGGGAATGTACCAGAATGTTATCGCTGACACTGATGACCCCTTCCAGTCCGGCTAGCACTCCAAGGATGGTATCCTGAAAGACCTCTGCTGTGCTCAAGATGCCAAAACTGAGGTGCTTGTACCTCTGGAGCCCCACATGCATTTAAAACGTGGTGATGGCTCATGAATTCAGGGCCCAGCAGCAGTTGGTGGTACCCTACCCTGAGGTCCATCTTTGAAAACCACTGCGATCCGTTCACCTCAGCCACAATGTCATCAACGGGCAGTGTCAGGTGACGTTCCCTTTGGATGGCCATGTTATGCATTCTCAGATCAACACATATTCTTACTTTGCCCGGCTGCTTTGGTTTGCGAGTGACTACGATGGGTGAGACCCACGGGGTCGGGCCTTTCACCCGTTCAATGATAGCCGCTTGTTCTAGCTTCCTCAACTCCTCTTCTACTTTGGAACGCAAATGAAACACAACCCACCGATTCTTCATGTCCACAGTTTGGATGGATTTATCGATGTGAAGGTTGACCAACCCCCCTTTTAGGCAACCAATGCCTTTGACGATCTGTGAGAATTCTGAGACATGATCATCGACCGTCCCAAGGTGCACACTGAAGGCGAACGACACCAGATGGAGTTTCTCCACCATCTTGCAACTTAGCAGCGTGCCTTTTACGGACTTGATGACATATACCTTGGTACTTGTCTGCTGACCATGTGCAATGTCTGTTGTGAAGACTCCCGCTAAAGTGGAGTCGATGATCCAACGGTGTAGACCTGAGTGGTGGTGGGATGAAGTGTCGGTGGATGGGTAGGGTCTTGAGAACGGATTGTGCCAAGACATTTATTGGCACTCCCATGTCAATGATGGCAGATACCTGTTGACCAGCCACTAGAATGTTGCATCTCGGGATCCATCTCCGGTGTTGTCCCCCAGGTTGCATTGCATGGATGACATGCACGGCACCCTCGATGCCTTCTTCATCATCATCCATGTCTCAATTATCCTCAGGAAGTGGGTTGTTTTGGGCACAATTTATGCCTCTGGTCTTGGTGGTCTTTGGTGCCGATGCATATCGACATACCTTTGCAAAATGGTTAAGTTTGTTACAGTTCGTGCACTGCTTTCCATGGGCTGGGCAGGGTTCTTGGTGAGGGCAAATGCCTGAACATGTGTAGCAGGTCCTGTGAGTGGAATTTGGTTTGGGGCCGCCCTTCTTTTTGTCTGTGGACATCGTGGCCACAGCATTGACCGGCTCAGTCTTTATCTGTCTTTGCAACCCCACCTCCATGTGCGCTGCTCATATCTTGGACAATTCCTTGGGCTGCCCCATGGTGAGTATGTCTGCCATTGTTATGCCAGGGACCTGCAGGAAGCCCTCCCTCAGTTTCACTGAGTGGCACTCTTGAATGAACTGCGCCTCTATCTCATTGTCCGCATCAGGGAGGGTGTAGGTGCTGGCCAGTTTTCTCACTCTTGCATAGAATGTGTCAACTGATTCTTCTGGCCATTGACAGGCCTGTCTAAGAAGGAACCTCTCATAATCCGGGTTTGTGAGAGATTCAAAATACGCAGTGAGAGCCCATTTCAGGGTCTGATAGGTGAAGGGCGGACTTTCCTCTGTGGCAGATTTGCTGATTTTGTGGATCATGGCACTCCCCAGATGTAAGAGCATGGGACGATGTTGATCACTGTCCAGCGCTATTGCTGCAAAGTAGGTTTCCAGCCTTTCAAGCCACTCCTTCCACCAGCCAGCCTGCGCAGACGGTGGACCCTCTGCCACAAATGGTTCTAGAGTGGGTATGCAAGCCATGTCAAAATGGGCTCAGGAACCAGCCGTTATGACTGTCAGGCTGCTTTGTATAGTGTCCTGTGCTCTACTGTGGGCAGGGTGCAATGGTGACTGTCTTGAGCCTTATCACTTTAGGGGCTTGTGATGTTTAGTGAGTGTCTATTATCAAAAGTTATTTGGGACATCTGCCTACTTGTGTGGTTTCCCGGCCATCCAGGCAGTTTATTCCCTGTCTTCTGCCTGCCATCTGACACCCGAGTCCAGACTGGCACCTCCTCTGCAGGACTGGCAGGCCTCTGTGCTGTGCAGCTTGTGGAGGACCACCGAGGGCCCATACAGGAGGACAGGCTTGAGCGCGCTCCCCCCTGGGAGACGTGCGACCAAACGTGGTGGGTGGGGCCTGCACAGTCACATGCCTGCTTTTGCAGCGCAGTAGCTTGCGAAGGAAAGACCCTCCGAGGACCCAAATACAAACAAGAGATGTGCACGGAGTGTGCGGTGGGAGGGGCCTCTGGATGCACACGAGGCAGTATGTGAAGTGCCGACGGGAGAGAACAGCCGGCCTCCGTCTTGTGGAGTGAGGGCTGTAGAGGCGTTGCTGCACCCTAAACAGCGTGTATCCACTGACGCGCTCGCCAGACACTCTGAGCTGTGGATCGGCAAAACCACAGCAGTTTGCCGTAAGGTAACAAACTCTATCGCCTGGCCTTTGTAGGTGCGGGATCCGAACCGCCCCTCGTCGCCAGATTGTTGGGTCCTAGGAATTAGGGGTTTGGGGCCCACCTTATTTGTTGTTTGCTTATACAACACTCGGAGACAGTAGTATGGTGGTAAAAATCATGTGCTGCGAAACCACACCTCATTTTATTAACTCGTCCCCTTACATCAGGGGCATACCATATGCTGCTCAGGGTCAGGGGAAACAGCCAGCCACAAGAGGGTGAGGGACTCCTCCACAATGGTACAGCCCAAACATGTCCTGCCCCTCTGACATTAACCAGCTGTTTTTAAATACAAACCCAGAGCTTTGCTGGAGAAGGTGCTAAATTGACACTTATTCTGTGTTTTTAAACATGGATCGAGTGCTGCTTCACAAAAGACACAGACTTGTTCTCACATAACCCCTCCCTCAATTAATCCCTTCTATGTCTACTTGCATCACAGATGTTATATTTAATAGTGAAAGCCACAACTATGCATACCCCAAGGAAAGTGTGTGTTTTTTTAACAAAGGTTATTTATACCACTATACAGAGTGGAGCTGATTGGTTAAGTGAGTGCAACTCAGTTAAGTTAAGTTTGTTAGAATACACATACTTAAAAAGCCTACATTTTAAGTGGGTCAAGACTGCATTCTTTATGGTGGAATAATACGTGTAGCTGAATCTATGGCTATTAGTGATTTTCTTCACACAACTTTTAAAACACCACTGCATTTTTCTCTCTTGCAGAATGTTTTTCTGTTTTTGGCAAAGCATCTCTTTATTGAAGTTTTGTGGTTTTGAGACAACAACAAAGCCTTAACAACTTGAATGCAGCAAGGCCACTATAATCTGGTACTTTTAAAGAACAACAGTCTCCCCAGCTATTGAATACAGTCGTCGAGTATATACATAACAAAATAGGGTCTGAGGAGTCAAAGTGCAGCGGAGGAGTACCAGTGCATCAGTAACATAAGACCTCCTCCCCACAACATAACCTAAGGTGGTGGGAGAAACTCAAAAATTAGAGAATAACGTAGACAATGTAAGAAGTGGGTCGCACTAGGCAAAGAAACAGATCTGTAATGGAGTTTAATATCCCTGCTCTTAATATGGCTAAGGATTTCTTTCCAGAAGGTGGTGATGTCGGGACATGACCATCATATGTGTATAAAGTCCCCGGAAGCCAAGGAGCAGCCCCAACATAAGTGAGAGGTTGAGGAGAAGACAGTGTGTAGTTGGGTAGGGGTGAGGTACCAACGCGTCACAACCTTATAAGCTGTGTCCCGTTGGGGTATGCTCTTCATGATCTTTGTGATATCACACATAGGGGCTCCCCGTGTTTTGATGGCAGTTTGTCTCCAAGGTCTGTATGCCACTGGGACTGGTAGGGGTGTGGGTGGATGGGGGTGGAGTGCTGGAGGACCTGATATGTGTGTGAGATGAGCCCGTAAGACCCACTGAAGGACCAGATCAAGGCCTCCAAAGCTTTCGGTTTGTGTGTAGCTCCCAGCTTATTGGATGGGACAAGGGCCCAATGGCAAAGCTGGTGATATTGGAGTCTTGAGGACTTGGGAAGTTGTAACTCCTGATGAAATTGTTCGAACATCTTGAAGGATCCTCCCTTTAAAGAGGTCTTTGAGAGTACGACAGTCACCCTCACTCCAATGAGTTGAGTTGTAACATGGGGGCAAAGTCAGGATTGCGCGCCAGAGGGCTTTTGGGTGAAGGAAAGGAAGAAAGGCCGGGTTTTACCACAATTTTGTCTCATATTTCTAGGACAGTTTTTGTAGGGATGGCAAGGTAGGAACATCAAGGTCTTGCCTGTTTGGGGAGCCACACTAAGTCCCAGAGGGGGTGGCAAGCCACAGCATGGTCCATGCGCAGCAAATGCTTGTCACTTTCATGCACTACACACTCAGAGACAAAACGGAGATGTGCTACCCAGTAATATTTGAGGAGGTTAGGGCACCCAAATCCACCCTGGTTGCGAGGGAACAACAGCACTGTGTTAGAAAAATGAGGCAGCTCCCCCCATATAAAGGAGCAGATGTCCTGTTGGAGGTGCAAGATCTCGTCTTGGGGAATAAGCATGGGGAGGCATTGGAAGAGGTATAATATTTTTGGCAAGAGGGACATCTTGACCACGCTTAAACGTCCCAACCAAGATACCTGATGGGGTTTACAATGGTGGTGATCCTCCAAGGTGGATTTTTGAAATTGCGGTGAGTTGACTCTCAACCAGGTCCTTACGGTGGGGGTAAGGCAGAGGCCGAGATACGTGGAATGTTTTTCCCCAAGTGGGGCAACTATTTGGAACTGTTACCTTCTCTCCCCTTATCAACTGCTCCATGTTTGTTAGTGGAACAACAATGAATGCTTTGTAAGAGCATTGCAGCACTAACCTATGGCAACATATAGACTGACTCTGTATAATAATCCCTTATATGTCCACATGCCTGGTACGTTCTTCATTCAATTGTGGTTGCCACTTACTGAAATGGATCCTTCTCGAATAGGTAAGAAATAGGGTTTTGTTATTTTTCTTAAAACAGTTATATTACCAATACCTGATTTTGCCAGAACATCTGGTAAGGCTTTGCAGCAGTGTTGCAGCACACAGTTCACTGTCCTGTGCCAACTCATCTCCTCCTGATTTACATCTCATCCATTAGTTTATCATGGGTGCTAATCACATTGGCTTTCCCACTTCACTCTCCCACACAGTCACACACTCACACACTTTCTCTGTCTCTAGTGCTATATTCATCAGATGTTAGTCTGCTAACCCCCATTGGGAATACTGAAAAATACTGTTGTGATTTCTGGTGATCTTTCTGCATAAACCTGTGCTTTTCTGAGAGTGAAAGCCTGCTCTTTCCGTTCTGCCCATTCTCATTGGCCCCATCACACCAGTAACAAAATCAAGAGTGAGTTATAAGAATGGTGTACATAAGAATGTTTACCAACGAGGAAGTAGGAGAAAGAAAAAGGTAGTAAATCATTCAGCAAGCCGATCAATGAGTGATCCAACGAGGCAGTGACTTAAGGAGGGTGTCCAAGAGAAAGTAAAAAACCAAGTAAATAAATAAGGAAGTGAAAAAAATAAACAAGTCAATAGAAGAGTAAGTCAGAAAAATTCTGCAAATGAGCTAATCTAAAAGGTGAGTCAGTGATAATTTGTGTTAATGAGAAAGCAATATTGTGTTAATGAGTCACAGGTGAATCGTAGAATGTGCGACAATAAGAAAGTCAGTCACTTGTAAAGTATGGAAGTCAATGAATCAATGAAGTAACTCAGAAATTAAGTCAATTTTTGACAAAAAGAGAGCATAAATCAAGGAGTCAACAGTCAAATCTGTAAATAAGAAAGAGAGCCAATCATAAAGTGAGAGAATTAATGATGAAGTTACACTGCAAATAAATGAGTAAAAAAATTAGTCATTTAATGAGTTAAACAGGAAATGAGTCAACTTGTGAGCAGAAAATATGTTACGGCAAGGAGAAAATAAGGGAATCATAAACTAATAAATGAGTAAACCTGGAATGATGGAATGACCCAGTGAATAGGTTGTTAATGAGAAAAACAAAACGTTTGTGTGATATAGTTAATTAAGTCAACATAAAGTGAAACAACAAGTGGATGAGAGAATCGCTGAGAAACTAAATTAGTCACAAATTTATTTTTACAACCAAATCCCTAAACTCTGCAAGGTACTGAGATATTGGCCACAGGTGATCTCAAATGATGCACGGATAATTCTCATGTAATCTACAGCCGAAGCCTGGCAATAACACGTTCTCGAAACCTGACGATAAATGAGAACCCTAGTCAAGGAGAGTGGAGAAAAACAACTTTATGGCATTATTTAGAATAAACTCTGATATTTGTGATTTAGACATGTTTTGGTGCATGAGAAAGGGGTAACGTCCAGTGCAAGCAGTCACCAGCTTGTACCTTGTCTCATACATGCCAAACATTTAGAAGAGGAAAATGGGAGATTTAATAAAAAAATTAATCAGAAGAATGCATTTCTATCATTGACTTCTAGTGAGGCCTGAATCAGGTCTATTGGCATGTATAGGACTTTCAAGTGTGCTGCTGTAGGATCGAATATCAGAAATGCAAATACACATTTTTCCTTACATGTAAAAAGAACAGAGAAACCTCTCCGGGAGACAGAGAGAGTGTGACAAAATGTTTGTGCATTGGCCTGCAGGAGCATGTATGGCAGTGCATGCTCCAAGTCATACAAGACCTGTCCCTGTCTGCTAAAGCCTGCATAGGAATTAGGTTTTTACTTGCAGGAATCTTGAGGCAGGAGACTAGCTTTGAAATCGGTAGTCTCCCGCATGAATCAGTAGGGTTGGCTAGTATGTTATCTTCTGCCTTGTTCAGAACCCATAGTTGTCATACTGTGGACAAATGTCCATTCTACTTTTCGGAACTGAAGAATGCTACAATTTCTTGAACAATCTTTCAATGTTTAAGGAGGTTAGTGGTCAATAGGAAATAACCCATTTTAAAGTTATTTTCTCCAATCTTGCCCAAGTATATTTTCCTGAGTCCATCCTTATTTGTACAGCAATCATTGTATCCTTGGTGATACCACCGAATGAGCATAGCCACTGTGGATTAAACATAAAAGCTAAGCAAACACAGTGATATCACTGTGGCCCAGCTAGTGAAAATGTGACACAATAATGACTCACTGCCAGTGCTTAATTTGAGCCAGTGGTTGCTGGTGGAGACACTGCCACTCATTTTTAGGGACCAGCACTTATTTTTCAACACCAGACTTTTCAAAGAGCAAGTGAGAGTTAAACACACAAAGCGGAAATATAGAGAAAGAGAAAGACGGGAAAAAAAACGTTAAAAAGGGCTAAAACAGGAACCTGCATGAGTTTGACTAAGAGGCAGGGTGTGTCTGGTAGAGTATTAAATAGGCACCAGGTGGATTCAGACTGCTTGGTGCACCACTATTTAATAGCACCAGTGGCAGGCTTCTGAGCAGAGATTTGGGCACTGGCACTCCATCTATAAATTAACCTTTGCTCATTGTATATCATCAAAACTGAGATTGTTGTTTTCCTCATGTAAAGATGACCTCGAGTAGTGAAACTGTCAGTTTATGATGACAACACTCTAGGCTTCACGGAGAGAGATGTACCATAGGACAGCCCTTTCATTGGGGCCTGAATAGAGAAGCAGCCACATAGTGGATTCACTGAAGGCCTCAGTGGACGTCTCCAGCAGTCTGATGACAACACTGTGGTTTGTTTAGTGATGCTATTACGTAAGTATACTACCCTGCTGACCTTGGGACTGCTCCTTTAACACTGATGCCATCACTGTGGCCTATGTCTGGCAGCTTTAGTAGGATGGTAACCTTACTACAACCTTGCACCATGATGGTGTCACTACACCCGGATTAGGAAGTTTACAATGTATTAGTTCAAGATATTTAAAATAAAAACGATATTGTCCTGAAATTAGGGAAAAAACAAAGACATTTTAGCTAAAGACGGGGGAAATTGAACTGCTATTGAATTGTAGTCAACTGAGAAATTTCCTAAGTCTCATGTTAGAAGGTGGCTGATGATTTTTTTATATCTAAGTTAATGCTCGTTAGTACGCACATTGGAATTATTAGTTTTGCCGCTTTTATTGCACCAAGTGCAGGGTTTGATAAAAAGCTGTGTCCCTGGATACATTACAGCAGGCCAAACCTGATAATATATATAGGGCAGAAAATGCTAGGTAAATTCCGGGACATGTGGATTTTGTTGTGAAAATCACCAAAAATATGCATGTTATTTCTCATCCAAGGGCAAAAACTCATATAAGGTGCTATTTATCACACACAGTAAATAACTTGGGATTGTTATTTATCAGGTCCAATAAATATCCCACCTATGGTCAGTTCATAAGGAGGGCCTTAGAAGGGTAAAAGTAAACCTCTAGTGTCCCAAACATGACTGTTGCACTTAAAGGACAGCCAGGAGATATTATTCTAACTACTTTACATGGTTTTGGTTCATACCTACAGTTTCAAATAAATATAATCAAATTCAGGGATTTGTTTACTGAGGTTTTTTTCTATTAGGTTTAGAAGGGTGCATTCCAAGGTTCTGGTGTGCGCTAAATCAGACACAAATGTCTCAAATTAGGATTCCTGCTAATTGAGATTCACAATTATGCTTGGTCATGTTCAGAACTGAGCATTTTCATGTTCATTCTGAGAAATGTTCAGATAAGGCTTAGGTCAAGGGGGGTACTTTTTCATGTTCAAGTATATGCTCAGTCACATTCATATATCTATATCGTCATATTCAGATTTTTGCTTAGTCATAGTCAAATTTGTTCTGAGTCACATTACCATTTATGCTTAGTCAAGTTCACATTTGAGCATATCCTGTTCAAGCAGATTTTTGACTGCTGCTATGCCACCCATAATCCTTAAGCATTTGTATTTACCAAGTGACAATAAACACTGCGTAAAGTGAGACATTCATTAGGAAGATTGTTTTTCTTTTCTTTTTTAATCGCTTTTCTCGCAACGCTGGATGGACTTGTTTCAGTCTCAACGTGCTCCAATCGCTGAAACACGGACGGGGCTCTTGGCTACAAAATAGTCACTTTCTCTTTAAGGTTTCATGTACAACATATACGTTTAAACAGAACCCCTTCTCTCAGTCCCTCTTCATTTACACAGAAAATTCACAATATTAAATATACAAATCTGATAAAATACTTAACAGGAAAAAAATTAGATTGCAACCACAAAAAAATATTTAATAATAACCTTTTTCAGTTTTTCTTTGTTTTAATATAAAATAGCAAGAAAACATTCTCGAACTGTGATAATACACATCCTTTCACGACTCCAGGATTACACAATCCCTAGTGCAAAGGCCAAAAGACCCTTGTATTGAATAAAATAAAAAATCTGTTTATTTCCCATCACTGATCAAGGTAAAAGATTGCACTTTAAAGTTGAAAAAATTTAATTAATTTTTAAACAGACCAAAAAGTTCCAGGTCATCAAAGAAAGTCAGAGCCATTCCAAAAATGTTAGCTGCCACCACAGTTTGTTTTTGGATGTTGTAGTGCTTGTTTTGTCTTGCTTACTTTCAAGCTCAAGGTGTGAAAATGAATTGTGGGAGCAAAGCGGTCGCTTGTCAGTATAGAGCGCCATGTGTTTTGACATTAATTTTAAAAAGTTATGAATTGCAGACCAGAAAGCAGTTACATGTTGAAGTGATCTGCTATTAGATTTCATTTACAAATCATTTATCACTTTCCTAGTTATTTATTCATATTGGATCTTTCTTGGAATTTAGGAATGGGGAAGTACTGCTGTGAATCATATATTTGTTTGGAAATGTGATTTTCCTAGGAGACATATTTTGAAAGTTAACAGTCTCCGCTTCGTTTGCCTTTAACAATTAATCACACCATGTCTTTGTATAACTTTAGGAACTGAAAATATCCACCTTTAATTATTAAAATGGAAATCAATCAGACTATAAATTGTTTGATTCTTACTGGTTATTTGCCGTTTGGCCAATGTGGCTATCATCAAAAAGCTTTGGAGGAGCTTTTGCAGAACTTCCATACATTAGTAAATGCTCTTTTCAAACTGCATTCTGGGATTTATCAGTTAGAATGATTTTTGAGTATTGAGGGTACCGTTTCAACTTCTTTAATATGACAGCATTATTCACTTCGGACATTAGTCAAAATTAACATTACTTCTTTGCTTAGCCAGTGTGTGACTGTGCAGTATGAGTGTTCTCAGGGTTCACTTTTGATGGGCTATTGTGTTAGCCATAGCCCAACTCCAAATTTTTTTTAGGGAAGATGACTGTTGTCATTTTCTGATTAGACTTTATTATTGGCTTTTAGTTTATGACACTTAATTGACTTTGCATTCATTCCCTGCTTGATCATATCAGTGCATGCTAGGACTCTGTATGAAGGTGGATTCTGGGACTTGGTGAGCTAGACAGCTACCCTTCAGTATCAGCCCCTACAACAGTCCTTGTATTTTAGTTCTTGCTGATTCTATATGACGTGTGGTCAGCTGCAAGATACCTAGCCGCCATTTTACCTATCAAAAGATATAATGGACCTTCATTACTCTCAGATGATCATTTATTCACTATTGAAAACAGTGTATTTTCCTTGCACCGTAGTCTTGCATGTAGTACTCCCTGCAAGTGGTTTCTTTAGTTGGCTCTCTTATTCCATTTTAGAGAAGATAGCTTCCAATAAGATGAACACTTTTGAATGGGAGCAAAAGTATAGGTCTGAGGGACAGGGATTCTATGTCCAGCAGCATCAATGTCTTTTGCAAACATTAGGCTCAGTGGAAAGTGGTACTGCACATGACTCCTTTGTGTGCCCCTGACTACTCTCTGTCATCTACTTAGAAGATGCAAGGATTGTCCATCCCACAGTTACTGATTAAGTGAAGGACATGACCATCAGTATGAAGAGGTAAAAGAGTGTTTGTAGTGTTATCAGTGCGTAAAGGAAAGGCAGAAGTCAGTGATGTTTACATTTCATTGTACGTAATAAAGCGTAGGCATCTACTTAAGTCACCTTTGTCTTAACCCCTAGGTTCTCCTGCTGTTCTTACACGTTGCCTCCCAGACCACACTGCTGACAGCTCTCAGTCTTAATCAGAGGCCCCCAGCACTATTGCAGGACTTGCACACCACTACTTTTATCAAAGCAATTCAGTCTGGTCCACTGTTTTCACCTGATTCCCAGTTAGCACACTTGGGCACCACACAGTACTCTGCCCAGTGTCCCTCTACTTGAAGCACCTCCTTTGGTAGTATTAGAGAGATCCCAACAGCTCTGTGACAGCACCACAGTTAGCACCAATAGATACTATGTCTTATTATTCCAGTATCTGTACTTTAGTCCTTACAGGCAGCACCCCAGATATTGCTGTTTGGGATCCTCACAGCTCCCCAAATGAAGTCAAACCTGGCTTTCTTTACAACATGCCTTTCCTTTGCTTAGTCCCACAAGATTGTGCTAATGCCCTTAATTCATTACGTTTCAAATCATAACCTACTGTTTCATTATCATGGTGGATTGCAGCTTCTTTTGCCCTACCAAGACTCAACACAGTGCAAGAAATGTTACATGATATCGTCGAAAAGATGAACTGAAAAGGAAACTACCGAGTTTACATAAGGTATTCATCCAGGAATGAATCTGTGTAGGTGGCAAATGCAAAGAAAAGTACTGTGCTCTCTTAACCTCAACCTTTCTATTCATTTCAGAAAGATTTAGCGTTCACATCCTCATGGGGGAGGAGACTAAGGCAGGGAGATTACTACAGTTTCATTTGGAATTGGGACTTTTTTATAGTTTAGCTAGACTTTTTACCTTGACGGCAACGCTGTAAAGTTTCTGCAGAGTAAAATTAATTGTCTGTCACAGAACTAACAGCTGGATAGGCCCCAAATGTCATAAATATTAAATAAACAAATGAATAATACTGGCATACAGTGGTTCTGATGTTTATATTGCACCACAGGCCCGGCTTGTAAGTTCAGGTTTACAGCTGACCAAGCAAGGGATATGAAGAGGCATTCCATTGTGAACCGGCGCAAAGTTAAGTAGGGACTTAGGGCCATATGTACGAAAGCTTTTTCCCATAGACACAGAATGGGTAAAATCCTTTGGTACATCTGGGCCTTAAACTCACAGTTTCTTAATGCAAGGTTTGCCTTTCTTTCAAGGCCCACAAGCGGATGCTGACATTTACAACCACAAATATCATAGAACAGGAAGAAGGGGATTTCAAAACCAATGGCAGATTGGTTATGGTTTATTGCCACCATAGGCCCTGCACACAGAAGTGTTATGGCAATGAAGCAGAGGTGGCAGAGATGGAAAAGAGACTTTTGAAAAGAAGAGAGCAAAGATAAGACACAGAGCAGGGAAGCAAAGCAGGTGGTATAGTGACGTTGAAAAGAATGACTCTTGGAAGAGATAGAGGAGGGTATTTACAGCAAATATATAACGTCTGATTCTGAAATTCAAAATATGAATTTGGATATGTTTGAAAATGTAAGATTCAAAGGTCAATCCTCTCTAGTCCTGCCCTCCCACCTATGGTCCTTTAGGGCCAGGTCTCTGCTTTATTTACATACAAACCAAGGAGCACATTATCAATTCTGATTAGTATATTCTTAATATGCTAATTGTTCCTATTGCTCCTGTTGTGGCTATCCTGAAAATCCATCCATAAAACAAATTTAGTATTTTATTGATGAAAATATGAACCAATTAGCTCATTCCTTAAAGAATCTTGCTTTTGACCTTCTCCTGCAATGTGAAAAAAGAGCTAAGTCAGAGGCAAATGCTCAAGCCTGCAGTAGCTTTGGTACTACTTGCTTGCCCCAGTGTCTTATAACACAATTATATTTCCTCTTTGTTCACTTCAACCTAATGCAACAACTTGTTTACTGCAGACCTTCAAACTTCTAGCTGCAGAACTTGAGCTCAAGCCCTGTGACAAAACCTAAACACTAGAGGTCTCTTCGGGATGGAGGCCTAAAAAATTACTTTTGAAAGTCTCCCCCCACCTTTCAGTTTTAGGAGCCCTCCATGTGATCCTTCAGTCATCTATTTAAACGTAATTGTATCTGTAAAAAGTAAAAGTCTGGGGATTGTATCTGCAGCATTTGAAATGCAAAACAGACATATTTTGAATTATCATTCATTTTACTGTATGACAATAATATGTATTTAGTTTGTCTCATATTAGTCTTTTTTCCTCATTCAATTTGCTAAAAATGACCTTAATTAAATTTCAGTATTTATTGATCCTAATTAAATCTCTTTATACATATGGGTGACCTAGGCTTAGTAAGACATAAAAAAGACAGAGAGCTCTGCATCATTTGTTGTATTTTTACTATTCATTTTTAATAGTGAGAACTTGTAACAATCTGGTCGAATTACCAAAAACAAGAGCTGTTCTTCTTGATTACCCTGGGTGAACGATACCATGGCATTACCAAACAGGGCAAATGTTATAATAAATTGTCTACTTCCTAGCCATCATAGATTCCATGAGGCTTAGAGCATGAGTTAATATTTCTTAGAAAACCACAAATATTAGTGGAGACATTAGGACCCCATTCTAAAGCAGCCTATTATAACTACTGGTTGATTACTCCTGTTGAAGATGACAATGTAAGCAGTCATGTTTACATATAGTGCTCTGATAGCCTTGGGCTTTTCTATTGTGCAACAAGTCTACTATATTGTTACGCATGGGAAATCTCACTCCCACTTGCATCCAGTCTAACAAGAATAGATAGTAGACATGTAATAGCCTCACAGGGGGGTCTGGGTATGGAGACTTTGAAACATAGTGGCTTTCCAAAGAGATTGAGAAGCATGCTTCAGACATGAAATTCGTTTGTACTAAGTATGTTGATAGCGGACAGAATGCATCCTTTGAGTACATACTTAAGAACTAAAAACCCAAAGGTTAACTTACTCTATATACGCCCTCATGCTAATATGAAACTTATGCCTGCATTGACATCAGAAAAGCTTTGAAAAACCCAGTTTCAGCATCAAGTAATATTGGATATTTCTGGTCATTACATTTCTTTTCCTTGACCCTGTCTAATCACTTTGAAAAGTCGAATACTTTTAGAAACACTTATGAATGCCAAGCAAGCTCTGACAAAGCAAGCACAATGGCATTCTTAATTATAGTCAATAAATATTGTGTGTCTCCTGCTTCCCACTATGAGAAAATGTTGTTGAAAAATAAGTCCACAGAATTGCTCTAATATGGAAGTGATAACAAATTTTAAAAAGCAGGATGTTTGAGGAATTCAGAAGGCAGGCAACACCTAAATTTCAACATTTAAAGTGTTTGTAGGGTGTATGCGACCTTAAAAAACTCTTGCACATTTTTCCTTTAATTAATAGTCTTGTGTGTTTAAACATGTTTCTCTATTAAAAGTAGTCTTTGTCTTGTAAATATTTTTTAGAAAACTGTCCTACCAATCATCACTTTGTGGTGCACGATTTTTTTAATTCTGACAATTTCATTCCATTAGAAATAAAATGAAATTCCATCAGTTGAGAGCACACTTTGGTATTTTTAGGGGAATTAAGCCATAGTCAAAAGTGTTTTTCCCTCTTTCGGGCATTGATTCTGTGTTATGGTGAAGTTAGATATCATTCCTAAACCAAGCCTAGAAATGATCTCTCTGGAAAAAGAGTTCCACGCAATACATATGCTTGTGAAACGTTTCACAATCCTGAAAATAATACTTTAAGCTTGTATGAAAAGAAATCCCAAACCAGAACTGATTGGTTCACCTGTAATGGCATTGTTTATTTCTGAAGTTTGAAGGAAGGTCATCGGAGCAAACTACCATGTCATGCCTTGTAGGCGGTATATTTTTCTTTCCAGGAGTAGAGGTTAACTGTGATTTTTAATAAATTTCAATCGAAAACCATATTCCTGAAACATACCGCGGGAAGGTGAGCAGACATTTTAATCCATTTTGACAAACATGTAAGAAGTCCCCTTGAAGTGGGGATTACCATTTTTTTCTAGATTCATAGAAGCCGTTCATTGAACAAGAAGGCACGGAATGCTTCTCTGACCATTGGGTGTAGATGTGTCCGGAAGAAAAAAAGGAAATCTGTTCGTCTGAAAGCTTTTACCACGTTCTTGCCCTCAGCCGTTTGCTGTCAGAACCAAAACAAGCACAGAGCAGGGCGTGGGCGTCTGTGCTGACTTCACAAATCCCAGCTGCCGCCTCACTGAGTTCTAGCATAGCTGTCGGTGGGCGTCCATATTTGTTTTTGAGTTCTGTCCAAGATAGAAGAATTTAAAAAAATCATTTGTAGAAAAGAATGTAAAAATGTACAGACCTCAGGGCTTTAGTATGTGGACAAAAGAAGATAGGAGAAAGCTAATAAGCTGGTGGCTGTGTTCAGGTCCCAAGAGGTTGTTGATTTTAAAGGTGCTGGGCGTGGCCGAAGTACTACTAGTGGTGTTTTTAAACGTTTTTGTTTTTATTGTTTTGCGTCCCCAGAATTGGAGTTATTTCCGAACGTAAGGATCTACGGGTGTTTTTTACACTTGCCCTGAAACAGAAAAGAAAGAAAGGTGGGTGTAAGCAGACATGGCAAATCAAGGGCACGTAGAGGACGGGATGGGTGAGATGCTGGGAGGATGAAGTGGAAGTTATGGTGCTGATGACGCAAAGATGAGAGGGCTTTATTTTACAGTTATGTGCAGGAGTATTTTGTGATGGTGTTCAGCGAAGGCACAGGTTGGTCAACTAAATTTTCTGCATACATATGTTAAAATAAAACCGCCATATGTTTGCCAAACTACGAACATCTTTGCAGTAAGGAAGACTTCTGAACTGACATCCTCTCGAGGCTGACAGCAGTGCAATGGATAAGCGGGAGTCGAACAAATAAATAATAATGCAGAATTGTGAAGCATTGTGGCTTCGATTAAGGGATCAAAAGATGATCTGAGCGCTCACAGAGGGAAGTTTTAAAAAATTCGTATTTTTTTTTTGTAAACTGACTTTACTTTTATCCCTCTGGTCTTTGCTGTTTTCCCAGCATCCCCTGTCTGCTCATCTTGTCTACATTTCTCTCACTTTCCCCAGTGTAATATTCTTAAACGCTTCCCAGCCAGGCTGCCATGGGCTTTGGTGCAAGCAAGGAAAATGCCCCATTTTACTGGTGTGTCTGTGGTAAAATACAGCAGTTATCAGGGTTCACTTAACCCTCAGGCCCTGGGCCTGGTGCCTCAGCACGTTATACCCTTGCTGCTGCCAATGAGGCTGAGTGTAACCAGGGGCTGCTGTAGCATTCAGTACTTAATGAGTGGACGGGAGGGAAGAGGTAAAACTGTGGTCCTGCTAACTTAGTATGCAGAATCCCTCAGAAGCCACTGCTCTTCCGCATTTCATTTCCTCCTAAAGCCTACATCTTGAACAAAGATGATGAGAAAAAGGAGAGGGATCAGAGGGAATGAGAGGGAAGGAGAATTTGCCTTTCCCTACAGTTGCAGCGTGGAACAGAAATTGGCATGACTCAATGTGATTTATATGATCTCTATTAGCGCCATATGTACGAACACTTTTTCCCATAGACACAGAATGGGTAAAAGCCTTTGCTACATCTGGCCCTCAGTGTGGATACTTGTATGAGAATTTCTGAATTACACCCTGGGAAGGCAGTAGTGGTACGCGAGTGTGTACTTTATGCAGTGGGGAATCTTTTCAGGATCTGTTATATGTTGGCTAATTCTTCTCATTGAGGCCTCAGCCTGTTAGTTTGGTAACCTGCGGGGCTAAGGTAACCTTCACCTCTCTTAGCATCTTAAGAAACAGTCCTGGTATCCTGAGCTCGGACAACGACCCTGCCCTCCACGCACACACCACTGACACAGTGTGTACCTTTGGCCTAATTGACCATCACTGATAACTTGTGGAAGGCTGGCAGATTGAACATAACTATAGTATACCTCAACCACACCTGTGGCAGCCTGACACTTTGAGCATTCAGTTATTAGAGGCACTATTGTATGTTTTCAGCAGGACCTTAGAATATAATTGTTGGAACCTGGGGGGTAAACAACACTTATTCTGTTTGTGATATGCCTGGTATGTACTAGCAACACCTTGGCATTTAATGAAATAGTACTGATGTTTATATTGGAATTAACTGGTACAGGAACAGTGTTTGCCGTTGTGGACAGAACTGGCCAGATATTAGCAAAGTATTTAAAGTAATGTTATTTCTCCTGCCATAAGTGCTCTGATTGCTATTTCTTAAGGCAGTAAATCAAATAGGCGTGGCTTCTCCTGTGGACAAGTAAATTTGTTTGTTGTGCCTGAGTGCTTTCTATTGGGTACAGCTTTCATACATGCCAATAGCATGGTTTCCTGCTAAGGAGAAATGGCATTCCTAAGTAATGTGGCAGACCCTGACGTATTGGATATTTCATTTGTTCCTCTTTAGAAGTCCTTAGAAATGTATGGATTTTAGGCAATTCACTTAAGAACTAGTGCTTCAAATTATACTGATTGAACTCAATGTTCTCAAAGTAGTAATTATCCTGCAGTCAAAGTTCTTTTTGTGACTACCTGTCTGAACAATGTGTGGTTGGGATATATGTTTTTTTTGCAGGGGCTAAGTTTGGTTCTCGGACAAGCTCTAAGATGGGAGAGGAAGACAGTTATGAAGTGCTTACCTATAACATGTTTTTCTCAGTGGCGTTTTTTTACCATAAGAAATGCAAATAATTGAGTATAGGTCCCCACCGATGCTGTTTGTTAACACGGGGTGTAATTTACCAAGCAGGCCACTACTGGTCTTGTGAAATGTTATCATTTTAACTTGCTATGGCCCTAAGTTTATGCTCCTAAAATCAGAAATCTGCATCAATGAGGGGAAATGTGCCAGAAAATATGGTATCTCGATTAAGTAAAAACAGCTGAATGTTTAACATTCAACAAATTTATAGATGATTTATTTTTGTTTATGTGTTTATCATCTTCCCTGCCTTTCGGCTGCAAATGAAGTGGGCTTTTTGCCCTAGGAGAAAATATCATTGAGTGGAGAGTTGCTGCTTGTCTCAGAGCAGCTAGAAAACATACTTCTTAGGAAATTTGAGATTAGGGCCTGATTTAGATCTTGATGGTGTTACTGTCAAGCCTCGTCGGCGGTGGCCCTGAGAACACCGTCAAGTCAATGGTGTTCCGTCCGCCGTATTCAGACACACGGCGGTGGGAGTCAATGGACTTTGTACAATGGCATGGGCTATGCAATAGATGTATGTGACAAACACACTCTGTACCTTAGCCATAGGTGTCCCCCTGCACTACACACTACACAACACACCACAAACACACAAAATTCCTTCACCAGTCCAACACAACACAACTCATACGTGCTGAAAACACACATTGACATACATCCATGACACAACACACACACACCATTGACACTGAACCCACACACGACACAACCACAACAACCAACACAACTGCACACTCATCTACACATACAAACTCACACACAAGCACAACTGCACACATCACCAGAATGTTCGCCACACAACATTCATCTAAATGTGTCACACAGCACCACGACATGCACAACAACATCAATCTCACATGCAGATGATACACATACAGACACAACCACATCACTCACTCCAGCTTCCTCCACCTGAACCAGCCAATCCACACACACACACACACACACACATACACAACAGATAGCACAAACCTACCAGTACAGATCCCCTTGCAATGAGTCCATAAGGACACCATTGTCAAGTGTGACTGTACCATCGTTGTGGTGCCAGTGTTCATTTACCAATAAATAATGACACCACAATGACGTGTGTATGTGTGCAATATGCAGGTTGTCTAATTGTCTCCCCAACATATAGATGTCACAGTGATTTTTAAGAAATTACAGAGACGAGTATATGCCTACACTGGTCCTGACTTCCCGTGCAGTGCCCACCAAATGTACTGTGGAAATGCAGTGTCCCTACCTTTAAGTCCAAGGGGGGGGGGGGGGCGTTGCGTTCTCTCTTTGGGTTGGTATCATCAGCAACTGCAAGTGTTGTACCAGTTGTGACCAGTCGAAAACAGAGGTGGAATCGGGGAAGAAGGCGAGTTTTCACCCCTTTTCCCCCTAATTCACCAACTCAGAAGTGGAGGTCGGACCGCCACTTTTTACTTGCAGTAAGGTACATCCAAATATGTATGGTGGGCAGGGTGGCTGGGGTCCTACCAGCAGCCACTTTTCCCTATCCTTCCATCGACACAGGCAGTGTTTCTTGGTAAAGACCGCAGTTTGAATGTGGGCTTTTGCCTATGGGACTGCCAACATCTAAATATGGCAGGCAGACAATCACAGTGGTGGACGGGTTTTCACTTGAAAGCTCAACAGCAGGACTGTTACCTCCAACATCTGAATCAGGCCCTTAGAGTGTTGTTTGTGTTATAGATATGCCCAGTGGGAAGAAGCAGCTCTCCACAAAGGACAGGGCACTACATAGTCTGCTAGGATGTTCACATATATTTAATGTGTGAGGTACAGTATGTCTTCATGCACTGCTGTTTTTAAAGTTCAGAATTCAATGAGGTGAAAGCAGAATTGGTTTCTCTCCTCCAAATAAGCAAACATGTTTCACCCCAGTGTTTTTGCATACACCCAGTCATTTTGGCCTTGATATTGCGGGATATTAAAATGCCATTTTTATCCACAGGATAGTCTTTTACATATGTCTCCACGTGTACTTGTAACCTAAGGCTGAACTATTTCAATGAATTCTTGGTCTGTTTTAAGCCACAACCTATACTAGGTTGTGAACTGGTTTTGAATCCATGCATTTTTTTTAACTAATCCCTACTCCCTTATGTAAGTATATAACACTGTATAACATTATATAACACTGCGTCCCATGTCACTGCTCTTTTTTCCTTGCCATTGACAGGAATATAAAGAGGGAGAGATGCCTATAATTTATACACCAACCTGTAATTTGAAAATGTAGCTCCTCCCTTTTGGCATTTGATATAGACCTATATTTGAGAAATCCCTTAAAAATGTTGATGTTTTTAGAATATTTCTATTTTACTGCCGATTGACTTAAGGACAAAAGTTCTGCTTTTCCATACAGAATTACTCCTAGGATTTATCCACTGGAAATCTACTGCTCTTAGTGTCTGTCAACATGTAGATAGAATCTTAAGATCAACATGCCATGTTTTTAAAATATTTTCCCCACATTCATGTCTAACAACTTTTGAAGAAACCAGAACAACAAACCAGATTATTTTAGACCTAGTTTTCTCAAAATGGCTGATCATGCCTCTTCAATTTACACGCTTATAATCTAGTCGAAACAAAAGTTGATGCCCTACTTGTTAACAAAAGAGAGCCTTGTTACCTCATAAAATGTGTGAATTATCTCTCTCCAGGGTAACACTCAGAGTGACTTCACATAGCCAAACACTAATGCTTACAAATGTTTGCCAAGACGCCTCAATCCCTGCCTTTCGTATTGAAATGTCTCAGGAACGCCCCAGAAACAGCTGCATGGAAGGCACTAGAAGCTAAAAGCAAAGGATGGCATTTTTCCTAGACAGTCCCTTAACATTTACGGCAAAAAACTGAACCCTTGTCTCTTTCTTTACATAACAAAGTTGGAAACAACATATCCCTCACTATACACAACAAAACATGTATTACTGTGAAATACCCTCCCCTGAAAAATGGATTTGCAAGACGGTTTATTGCCCAAAATAATTTCTAGTTAACCAGTTAATCCTCGAACAGAGATCACCCAGGTTTAGCCAAAATACCTTCCTTGGATCTTTGTAACTTTCTGAATTATTCCTAGTGGTAATAAAGATCACTAGAAACGGAAGTCTAGTAAAAGAAATAATGCACCCAGTCTAATATGCCCCCACTTGCATATCCTCCCCACTCACAAAGCTTACAATTGACAAAGAGAGACTATGTTTATTCACCAAACTCCTGTCCTAAACCAAGAAAATACCCCACAACTTTCAAATCATTGTTGGTCTTTAAGTCTGTGTCCTCACTATAGCCATTAACATGTCTGCAGTGATCTAAACATTTAGAAAACAATGCTCGACTCTTCAAAAACAGCTACAATCAGACTTTACCCTTAGAAACTCTCAATGATTTTTACCCTAGTTTACAACTACTGTTCTATTGCTGTTTGTCTGATATTGCCACATATATATTTGAACAGGGATTATTTCTTTGTTTAAGCTCCTTTCAATGTTGTAAAATAAAAAACAGCCAAAAGACCTCCTAAAATATGAACCATGAAGTCAAAAACTTCAATTAACTGACTGGATAAAAAAAAAAAAAACATTTCCATTTTTAGAGCCTGTGGAGCACCCTGCATCCAGTGTTCAGTGTAATCCTAAATCTGCATCCTCTCCCTGTGCGCGCATTACACTACTCCAAATTCCAGTGGCTGTGGACCCTCAGTTTGCTATCAGAATTTAAAACCATTAACCATTGTGATGAAGCCTGCCACCTCAACCTCACCTCACCCATCCCAACTTCGACTTCCATCAGCTTTTGGTGTGAGTCCCATTTACAAATAACATGTAGAGAAGAAGGTATTTAGACTTTAAAAAGGTGATTAGGTGTTACGTGTGGCATTTTATGACTTACTTTCAGAAACATTCTAATGTTCCTTATAAGCTATAGAACCGTTTAATGAAATTAAGCCCTATTCATCATCCATAATTAAGGTTAACTTGACCACAGTACGTAACTACCTATCCTGCATGCCTACTTTAACCTCTCTGCCTGCTCTAGAAGGTAGGGGCCCCTATCCTTGGCTTTCAGCAACCTCCGATACATACCACCATTATACTCTTGCACTGAGTGGAAAAACAGGGTGACCATCTCTGTCAACACAATTGTTTACTTCAAGCCACTGAATGGGAGCCACAAGCCAACAATTAAAAGGAGTAACGTCTTTTTGGAATATACTCTTATTTTAGGGTCACCATTCTCATATACATCTGAGGAATGGCGGCAGCACGAAACACTTACCCCTTCAACCTGCCCTACCTCCGGACACTGCTTAGAGCAGGAGGTAAATAGGAGATGATTTGTCCCCAAAATGGGGACTTTGCATGTCGATTTGTACATGGTAGTTCCTGGTCCACATATTGATTCCCTCAAGGGGTAAAACTCAGAATAACCGAATAACCAGATTTGGGAATGGGCATACCAGTAAGATTCATAATTTTCTGCCACATACCTAAATTCGTCCCACTGATAATCGTGACTAAAGTGTCTTTTTCTTTTTGGAATATCAGAATTCAGGGGGATGTGGCTTGATCATAGAACAACAGGATTTTTATCGGTTTGTGGAAGAACTATGAGGAGTGGAGAGGGGATTGACAGCAAATCAGTTGTTTTCATGGTGGGTGTGATAAAGCATTAAGAGAGGAGGTAGATAGTGGCAGGAGACATCACATATTGTTCATGTTATATGTGTGTCTCCCAGTGCTCTCCTATTCTCAATCCTTCATTGGTGTTTGGCTGGGGATGTGGGGATTAAGGGCATTCTCTCGAAATTGTAGATTCTTTCATTATTCGCTACTCTTATGCCTTCATGCCTGGATTCCTAGCTGGTCGGAAGAGACAATAGGCACTTTGCTCTTGTTTTCATTGATACACTTAGAACTACCTTGCTTTGTGGATAGCAAGCAGTCCACAATTTCATATGTTGTATATATACACACCATACCTCATTGCGACAGTAATTGCCAACAGACAAGAAGGATAATTCAAAAAATATTTATGCTACTGCAAACTTAACCTGCAATAGTAAAAATCAACTTTTGGGAGTAACTGAATATTGTGATACTACTTTATATTCTGGGACTCCTCTGTACTACTTATCATATCCAAAAAAACGGTAAGCAAATCTCCGTACAGGTGATTCCAATCTTTCCAATCTCTGATACCTCAAATTAGAATTTTATGTTTCCCTGAGGTAAGCTGTCCCCATGTACAAATTTATCTATGCTTATATATACATCTATACTGTATATATATATATATGTTCTGAGGTATGATTCTGCTCTTCAAATTATTACACATAACTATCACACGTGATGTGTTTAATAAAAACACCTCTGAAAGATGCCCTTTATTTTTTTTTCAAAGGAAGTGAAATTTTTTTTTTTTCCAAGAGACAGAGGATGATTTACAAAAGAGTGTGGAGTAGGGACAGGCCCATGTTTGGACTAATTTCCCATCTTTTGATTGAGTTGGCACAAACGCCTGCTTGTGAAGCGGACTCCAGTTAAGTGTTCTAGGAGATTGCCTGAATAAGCATCCTATTCCTTTCTTGATACACTGATGACTCCTGGTTATATCTTCGGGTGAGATGTCAAACACATGTGATGGAGCACCAAGTCCAACACATATTTTCAGGATATCCACATAGGATCAATTTACTTAAATTCTGGCAATGAAAATAATTTCTATAATCAGTGGTTATTCTGAAAACTAAGCACTGATTGACCTTTGTATGACATTCGTTGGATACACCTGTGACAGGGACATGGAAACCTCTCTATGGGTTCTTGAGTGCTTGATAGATAAGCGTGCTTTCAAGCTTAAACTTTCTAGTGAAGAATACATGAAGGCTTGCTGTACTTGGAAACATCAGTATCTAACTGCCTGGGAAAACGAACTTCAAACCACTGACTTTAGTGTGGATCTGGTTTCCAACATTTCCTTCTGGGTTTACATCCTAATGTTTATCACTAGTTTTATGTCACATCTAAGTGGTCCCTATCATTTCTATTAAGGAAAATACAAATGCAGTAGCTGGCTATCTCTTCCAGCTCTTTTTACAATGCTTACTTTGCTTATTACATGTGGCTGGCAGCCCACCAGGGTCCTAGTTTTGGATATCTTAGTTACTATCTATAACCCAAATGCCACATTTGAAAGAAACAGAGCAGTGTTTTTGTTTAGTCTAATGAGCGCATAATAATAGGTAGCTTATTGAGCAACTGCAAGAAGAAATACACATTCCCTAAATATCGAAAAAAACTTCTGGAACAAACTGATCCCAAAATATCTTCTCAAAACTTATGTAAAATGGTGGGTTCCAGTCATCTTAAAGATCGTTGTCCAATCCAGGCACCATGTCATTAAAAGCTGCACTTACTCAGCAAAGAGCCAAACACATATTTCTTTGTGTTTCAGATGCTTAAAGTTAATATATATTACTTGGAATTTCTCTGAACCAGTGCAAGAAATGCAGACAGCACCAGTCAGAAACAGTCCAACCTGTGCTATTGAATGTTAATGTCAAATGTTATATTTTTGAATTTTAAACAAAAACAAAGAGTCATGCAGCTCTGTATTGGTCCAACACACCTCCTTAAGATTCGGCAACACAAGTTATGTACAATTCCTGGTTTCCTGCTTTCAGGGAAGCACAGTGTGTTAATTCTATGGTATGAAAGGAAAGTGAATGTAATTGGCTTCTTAGACATAAAGATGTGGATGTACCTCGAGAATCCCTAAAGGAAAACATAAACAAAATCCTGGAGTAATCATAAATTCTAGTTCGATTACAAGGATGTTTGAGTTTGTGACTGTTAAATGTGTATCACACGCTCATCCTGTTGATTTATTTCAGAATTATTCAGAAGTGAAGAAAGGTTTCTGTTCACAGCTTCTGTTGACTTTAGCCAATTGAGTAGAGGTCTGTTTTGAAGGAGGCTAAGGTCGTTTGGTGTGAATTCTCACCTGGGCAGTCTAATCTGAATGCTCATGTTTTCTAGCTTTCAGAATCTTTAGTTTCTGGAAAAGTAAATCTGGTGTGCAACAAAGATGTTTACATACACTTTAACCTACATATAAATAGCCTGATGGTAGTTTGCAGAGAGTTACTTTTGATGGACCTAGGGCGAGCAACAGCGAGGTGCTGTTGTACGCTTATGACTGCATGTAGCAAGAACAGATAGTGTAGTTCAAGCCTTACTAACCACAACATCTCAGTGTACTTTAAAAGTGGTGAATTATAATAAATCCATAGATGTTAAAGAGTATGTTATATGGCCCTCAGCCTGCTTCATGAAATTAACGTTTTTATCGAGAAGGTAAACAAATTTACATTCTTGGGGGCAACTGTGTCAGCATCTGCAAAATTGACTTCAAATATTGATTTCTCAACAATAACAAAAAGAACTTTGAATGCAGTTGGAGACTTCACAGAGAACTAGGGCGCAAGAAAGCTTACCCACAGGAGCAGATGAGTCAGACAAAGTTGGGAACAAGCGTGAAATGTGGGGCAGAGAGATGGAGATTAACTATAAGTGTAGTACATTTAGGATTGCGCATTAAATTTAAGAAACTCAAGTGATAACTGCACTCCTAATGACATGCTATTTAAAAATATGCCACTAATGTTTCTTTATTAAAAATTCGACTACTTGAGAGACCAGCTCAAGAATTTTAAACAATAAAAAAACTTGATGACTTGATAAACTGATCCCTTCAATTTACGTCATGTGTTTGTGTTTATGCAGTTTTATATACCAAATTAATTTGTTGCCTTTTTGTATGTAAGGTGACGGACATAGAGCGCAAAACTTTGTGTTCCCCTTTCCAACCTATCCTGGGCAGTTTCTGTATTTTTCGATTGCACTATCCATTGGCGAGCGAGGGGATTTAACAGTTAATTATTTCAATATGAGATTGGATAGCTTCTCCAGGTAAACGAGTCTTTAGCAGTGATTCCATGTGATTCCATGTTCAGTTTGTAATGTGTATCATTGTGCATTATTACAATGCTATACTGGCACCTACTATTCAAATCATGAAAAAAGGATTATGGGCATCTCTGCTCTCCTCTTTTTAGAGGAATTAGCAATATTATCTGTTCCATGTTTTTACTTTTGGTACCAATTAACCTACTTTGTTTTCTTTCTTTTTTTCTATTTTCTCTTTTGTATTCTTCTTGTTCTTTTATTTGTGCCTGTGTTTGTTTGATAAGTTGAACCTCAGGCGTTGAATTTGAAATGTCCTGATTATGATCCTTACATTGTTAGAGGATTGAAATGAGGTCGACCCTGCACTCTGACTCTTTATTGCATATGTAAGTTGATAGGGGTGGTTTGTGGTTTTGTGTATGGTGACATTCATGGAATATTGTTTATAAATGTCATATGGAAAACGCCTGAGTACAAAAGTTAAAATCTTTCTTTGGAACTACCCACTATCTTGGATTTTCAATAAATATGTTATTTTAAACTGAGATTTTGACATTGTGCCATAATTAAATTCATTGACATGATTTGAGATTAACTATGCTTTTGTAGGGACTGTTGTTCCTTTAAAATACTATCCTTCCTCCAAAGCAGTAGTCTCTGGTTGTGAATCAGCTTACTGGCTCTGCTAAACTAATCTATGGAAAAAGTGTACATATCTGTGGATGTAGCCAGTTGGTGCCCTTTTTATGCTTTTAAGTGCTTCTTTGCATTGCTACCATTGGCATTGGAAACAGGAGGATGATTTGTCTCTTTTTGATAATGGTGCCACTAATAACTGTGTGGTTATGGCTCGAGGAGACATGGAACACATGCCATCTTCTTTCATTCTCCCCTTCTCACCCCTTCCTGCCTCCCAGAAAAATGCTTTTACCAAATGGAAAGAAAAGGATACTCATCTGCCTGTCAGAAGTTGAGAAATTTCAACGTGCACATGCCTATGTCAAAGTAGGTTGACCAACTCACACCAGATCATTGCGGACTCTGTTGTCAGTCCTGAACTATTCACCTACAACTCATTTGTGCATGCTGGTGAACAAAGGAGCTCAAACACATTTATTTGACCCAAACAGGAGCTGTGTTGGTTCTACTTCAGAGTCCACATCCATGTCAAAATACAATGCATTATGGGCAAAGCAATTTATTTAATAAAACAAGACTCATTCGCTGATGAATAGTCCATCTCCCCCCCTGCAGCTACGCACTTGCTAATCTGGATATCCAGACGCTAAGAAAAGAAATGAACCGGGTGATAGGCATTCTCTCTCTATGCTTTCAGGATCGGAAAAGGTCTACCTCAAAACCTAAAACTTTTATTGCCTCTCTAAAAATTAAAGAAGGAACCTAAGGCTCACTGGCCACAGCCGAAACCACGTAACTAGCTTACTGACTTAACAAACTCCACTACTTTTGCGTCCTGTGTTTTATGCACTAGTATACATCCATAATGAGAGAATTCCTTCCACAGAGAGGGAATTCTGAGCTTGTATGTTGAGCAGGAAACACCTTAACCAGTTAAGCTAAAGATTCATTCCAATGGAGAGGGTAGGTCACATTGTTGTATGGGTGGGCTTGAATTGAGATAGGCATAGTTGTGGCCAGCATTATGGGAGATAACTTAACAATTTCCTTTATGATCAAGGCACACATAATTATGTTTTGAAAGTACACATATATTTGTTTACAGGTCTGCTTCACCATATGCACAGATCCTGTAATATGTTTAAGTTTGGCCCACATGCATCACAGGTAACACTGCAGTCTCTACCCAATAAGTCTCTTTAATAAATTTCCCTCAGCACGAAAGTGAATGTCTGTTAAGTTAAAATAATTATGATTAAACCTTGTTGTAAAAAACAGAAACAGCTATAATTCTCTCTCTCAATGTTTAAAGATCATGAGCATGTTCTTTCATGGTATTTAACAGCTGCCTAGATGTATTGTTGAATGAATATGTTGAATTAATATGTTATGTAAAGTATTTGAAGTAGGTTGCAACTCTCCATTACCCAGGTTAATATCCAAACCTTGGGCCATTTGGTACAAGGTTGTCAAGGTAAAATATTACAGTTGCAAACTACCTGTGACTCATTATATTTCCCTTGAGTCTTCCCTTTTCTTAGATTAGAACTGGGATGAGGATTAGGATTTATATTGGGAATGAGATTAGTACTGGGTTTGCAATTAGAATGAGGATTTATGAATAGGATTGGAGTAAAAGGAATGAAAACTGAGTTAAAGGAGAACTCACATCTCAAAATTTAAATCTCAAGGTAGTGCCCTAGTGGTGATGGTCTGCAAAGGTCTCCTTGAAGAATTTGATAAGATGTGCATGGAATGCTACAGTGTATTTCCAATAAGCAAGAAACTGCTTTTGTAGTGTTCTGCTCAACAGGGGTGTGCAAAATGGAACCATTCACCCTGACAAACAGAGCAATGGAACTGTTCCCTGTTTTTGCGCTTTGTAAGATCCACCAAAGAGCAGGTGCTAGGGTTAGGGTTTTCCAATATGACCCACTAGAATATTCTGTTTTGGTCATTTTGGTGTTTTTGGCAACCTCATTCACTGTTTGGGTAGTCCAAGACTAGTGGCTTGAGAACATAAGTTAAAAGTCCCTTGCAGAGCATGACTTTGACAGGAGACCAGAGTCGTACCACATATGTTTCTATGCTCCTTCCCCTTTTTAGATGAAGTAAGATAAACAGTGCTTTGTACACAACAGTTTACTTAATAGTTTATTTATTTACTTGTACAAAGCTTCGCTTGAAAAATATATTACTTTGGATTTAGCTTATTTCAACAGGTTTGTAGTAATATTCTATTCCCTGGAATGTGTGCCTACTTTGCAGCTTATTTCCCGTTTCACAGTAGAATCCTGATATAAAATATTTAGCTTATTTGAAAAGGTTCTTCAGGAACGTCCTGCTGCAAAATATTTTTCTTATTATGTAGCTTATTTGAACTGATTTCCCATTTAAAAGTATTGCCCTAATTCTTCTGCTTACTATCTAGCTTATCATTACTAGTTTAGCGATATAAGACGTGCGAAATTTATTTAGTTTACTATGCGAATTATTTTCAAAAAGGTTATTCGGATCAACACCACAGAGGTACCATGTTTAATGTAGACAGATAATTCTGGTAATCAACTTTTCACATTTTTAACTATACTCCTGATGCCATTGTCTCTCAAGATTAGAGATTAGAAAATACAGGGTTCAGTTTTGCTTCCAAAATACAGAACTACTAAGCTTTTCGAGCACATGAGAGGAGGATGGCTTGAAAAGCGCTGCCTTCACCGGTTCTTAATTTATTGCCCATGATTGAAGGTGGTATACACCAGCACTTATTTCTAGAGATTAAGGGCCAGATGTAGCAAAGGTTTTTACCCATTCTGTGTCTATGGGAAAAAGTGTTCGTACATATGGCCCTAAGACTTAGTTTTCATCATCAGGCTGATCCAAAGCAAGAGACAGAAAGGCAGAAGAGGAGAAGGAAGAGAAAGACAGGAAAACAGCAACAATGGGAGAAAGCATGGATGAACAATAACTTACAAAGCTACGGTGTTCAGAAGTAGTCAAAATTAGTCAGTCTTGGCAGTCTGCAACCACAACATTCAGCAGCTCTGCGGTGGGCTCTTAAGAAAATCTTTGGTCCCCAGCTACTCTACTTATCATATTGGCCAATATAACTCTATATTGGCTTTGTGAAGGCCATCTTACCCTTATTGAACCTGTGTTAATTAGATCCCCTGAAGTGATGGGCATATCGAAGACTCACTCAGGCTTTGACAACATACATCTACAGACTGACTGTAAAGGATGTTGCAGATTTGAGTAAAGCATTTTACATCAATAATGGCCTATGATAAACATTTGTCTCGATTAGGAGCATAATTTACTTATTGGCTTGGGCGTTCTTATAGTACCAACATAAACTCAAATAGTTTCAGGGCCTTCAGAAGTCAGGCAAATACTGGAGCCTTTCTGAAATTCTAGGTTCTCAGAAGTAAACTGGGATGATTCCCAATATGCCAATGCCTCTAATAGACTGATTTGGCTTTTGCACAGAGTGCCACAGGCAAGTCTGGCATTTGTTTGAAGGCAAGTCTGGCATTTGTTTGACTCACTGCAGTCATTTCAACCTTCCACTTGTATTGTTCTTCTAGGAGCCCACATGAGTTTTGTCTTTAGAGCTCATCTGAAAAACCTACGATGTCATACAGACCTGGTGATCTGAGCGACTATTCCAAAACTTTGTTGTGGCAATGGCAGGAGATGGTAGCAAGAGCATGGTTTACTAACACGACAGTATTTATGATTTTCATTACATGTATATTTTGGCTCTGAAATAAAATAGGCCAAAAGCCCACAAAAAAGCTGTTTTTATACTGGTGCGGACCCATACCTGGAGACTTTAGCATAACCCTAATGCATACATGATCTTCATGGCTAACTGTGAAGCAACACAGTTTTGTCACAAATAACAGCCTTTATGCAATCGCCTTTTGTGATAACAAAAGATGCATCCTTTCAATAGGAATCCATCTCTAATAGATTCCCAGGCTGTGGACTTGTGTATATCTCAAATGATGAAAGAAATGTTTCAGAGGTTGAACTACTCTTCATCTCCTACTCTGAAAGAACCAACTTTTAAACTTGCCCCATCTGTGATCAGACATCTTCCTTTTTCAACATTTTATAGACATCTCACCTCAATCTCTAATGATCAACTTGCTCAGTCACAGGCGTGTGCCATCTCTGACAACCAAACCCACATTTTAGCCAACCCCTATCTTTATCTCGTAGATCCCAAAAGATTCTGACTTTGGGGAGTCCATCCTGACTGCCAAATTTTCAGCTTTTTATAATGTCCCCATCTCCCATTGCGCTAGACTTTGGAGAACAAATAACACGCAGTGAGTAATAGCTGAGCCTTCAGTAAGGTCCCTGTCTATGATAACCAAAGTTCCCTTCATTGGGCAAGATCTCATCCTGCGTGAACGCAAAATACCAAATGGGCAGTCTTACTTCTCTAATGGCTACACCTTATGACTTTGGAAAAAAACATTTACCACTGCTGATCTGATGTCCAGCTTTAGGCAGGCCCCATCTCTGAAGACGAAAGCTGTAGTCTGTGAACAGTCATTCATCTCTGGTTCAACCCTTTCCACAAGTTCTCATTTATAAAGGCTACAATTCCAGTCTTTTGGCAGGTCAGCTCCCTTTGATGGCAAAAAACGTTATCCCTTTTGAACAAACCATCTATGATAATTAGCACTCTATCCTCTGAACGAATATTCACTGCTGATACCCACATCGTTTAGTTTGGACAGGGTCTGATCCCTTAGCTCCAATATTCCAGTCTTTGAACTAGTTCCTCTACCTGGTCATACTACCTGGCTTTAGATACATCACTTTCTCTGATTGCAAAAGATCCAATCACTGAAAAAGCTTCCATCTCTAATCGTCAGAGATACAGCACTGGGCAGTCCTCCAATTCTGATGGTAGTCATAGCTCCAATCTTTGAATAATCCTTCATCTTTCAATACCAGATCTAAGTTGTGAAGAACACCTCCAGCTTGTATCAGAAAAATACAAGAACATTTGCAACATCATATGTCTGCTGGTCATATGCTAATCTTCAGGCAACCTCCATTCAGGTGGCTAAAAGTGCAGCCTCTCTGAGAGCCCTTTTTTCTAACGGTAAATCCCCAACTACTAAGCATACACCCATTCTCATTGCAGATCTCTCTATGTGTAAATAAATCCCCCCCACCCCCCACCTCCTGATGGTCACAGCTCCTACATTTGGATGCATATCTGATTGTCAGAGGTCCATTTATTACCACTTTCTGAACTCTGACAACCAACGACTAAGGGGAATAGCCTTCTGTCTTTGACCAAGATCTCTGTCAGGCTGTTAGTAAAAAGTGGGCATCTATTGAGAGCTGGATGTCAACTAAAAAATCTGTGTTTCATCTGCATAAATGTCATCCTGTAGAATATCAGCTTAAGAGGTGATACTGCTATTGTAAAACAGGTGGTGTTTGTTGAAATCAGAAAGTGTAGAGAAAGCGGGGACCTACCCAACCCTCATAGCATTGTAAAAGAAAGAAGAAATCTCGTCCAGTTCTGAGTGAAACTCCCCAAACTGCAACAGATCTTAACAGGTTCAGCATCACATCTTTGATTATTGTGTTTAATATTAAGCTCAGATCTAATCACAACCGTTCACTGTAAATCAACATGGACACAATCAAGGATGTTCTGTGTCTTGTGGCTGTTTCCTATATTTATGCTATACATATGTTGGCTTACTTTCAGTAGATTCGAGGTCCCATACCCTGTGATCTTTGTCAAAAACAGTCCGCACAGAAATACGTTTTAGAACTAACCTACCCAAAAAAGAGGAATTCTTCGTTGCTTGTTGGGACTTATCAGGTTTGATATAACTCTATACTTGTCAAATGTTAGACGGTTATTAGATGGCCAACCTTCTCCTTTTCTAAAATACACCTCCTACTCTTAATGACATGAGTGTCTAAACTGAAAGGAAGATAATGCCTCTGTTTCACAACATTTTGAGAAACGTGGTAGTGGATTTGGGTAATCCATGTCAACCATTGAGATTAAACTTTGGGACATTTTGAAAAAATAGCAAAGGTGGTTCTACAGGTGGCAGCTGACATTGCATTGATAATTGCACTATCAATACTTGCACGTATAGGTCCTTCAAGTTCTATTCACCTGTGACTTCAGAGATGTTAGTTTATGAAAGGTATTGAGCCCCTGCCTGATGCCTTGAGGAATGTGTAAGTCTATTGTTGGTGTCTCAGGGGTGTCCTCAAAGTAGATGAGTTTGCAGGGCTGACAGGTCCTTTGCCATGAATGGCCTGTAGTTAGAGCAGACATGGATGTTCTAGAGGCCCACCATGTCCAGGGCTGATGCTCCTGGTAGTCACTTAAGGGAAATGCTCCTGTAGGATACGGTGACCCAGATGTGTGTAACCAGGATTTAATAAGAGCCTAAGCTTGGTGCTAACGTGATAAACTTGTAGTGCACTGTAAAAGTTAATGATCTGCAATATCCGCAAGAGCCCAATAAACATGAGGCCTTAGTGTCAAGTGCAGACTGAAATCCAGAAGAAGCATACAAAATTTTGGGTAGCAACCATATCTGGGCGGGATGTACTGCCACCTATCGGTGCCTCAAGGGAGACACTGCTGCAGGTTCTAGCGGTCCACCTGTGAGAACTTTGCCACTATGCAAACAGTTGCGGTTGGACACTCCCTAACGTCTGTTTCTGTGGTTTACGTCATCAGAGTATTTCTTTTCAAACATGAAGCTGTTTTAGGACTATGAGCTCTCTTTCGAAAGACAAAGTAAAATATACATAGTTTGTAAAGTGATGCATCAAACGACCTTATTGTGCATGTACACTAGATAGAGGGAAGTGCATGGAGGGAGCAATGGTAAGGAAAGGCATATTCCAAGAAAGATCTATGAAGAATGCATTTCTCTGAAGGCTTCTTTTCAACTACCGGGACAAAATAATTTACGTTTATATATATTATAATATATTATATTCCACATTTAAAATAAAGATTTCCCCACACCAGAGCATTGAAGCTTCCTGTTTAGATCAGGCACAGGTCAACCAACAATTCGCCTATGCCTGAACAGATGTTAGGAAACAGTCAGTGGTTGTAGCTTCGGAGTGGCTCGTTTTACACTTAAAAATTTCTCTCGGCAAAACACACACTGGCCTGACAGTCACTTTTATCACCAGCCTCAGGTGGGGATTTGTGATTTTTAAGACTCATCCTCGTCTTATTTATATTTACAATGTGCGATCTCCATAGCTTTTTCGTGTCTTCTCCTTTTAGCTGTTTTAATGGTTGTTTTAGTTTCTGTAAAGCGCAGAGTTTTCTTTTTTCCACACCATAAAAATACTGTGTGTATAAGAAAGACTTACACAAAGGAAGTCATGTGTTATTTGCGATTCATGCATTGGGATCAGTGTAGACTCCCAAAATTCCATTTAGATAGATTCCTCACTGCAATAACAAGATGTCAGCCCCTCCTAGCCCAAAGAGGTCAGAGGACTCTCTGCGTAAGGCAGTGTCAAACAGAAAATATGTTAAACTGGCATGCAAAACTCTATGCTTTGCAAAAACATAAGAACATTATATAGCAGAACACCCCATTAAAACAGCAGGAAAACAGAGAAAACTCATAGGTGGGCCACACCTGAAATAAAATAAAAAATCTAGACTGGCCCTTTAAGGACCCAGTGCACGTTTCGCACCTGCTATAAAATGCAAAGCCCCACCCCAATCCCTGTTTTCAACTGGACTTGTAGAGGAAAGTCACACTGTCATTTGGAGGTAAAAATAAATAAATAAATGAATATGTGAGCAGGGGATTTCCTTTTGATGTCATTACTATACCTCCCCCATCCTGGCTCCTGCCTCCCCGACTTCCATTATTCCTCACAAAGGTGCCTCTTTGTTGATTTGTGTCACGCCCCCACCCTCCCCTCCCTCCCCTCCTCCCCTCACCGCACCGCCTTGTGCCGGCCGCCGCAGCATCCGCAATGCTCACCGCACCAGTGGCATGCCCTCAAGGGCAGGTAGCAGCACATACACGGCACCACCAGCGACAGTGCAATGAGGGCCATCCACCGGACACAGAAGTGTGGGTGTCCCAGGTCACAGGAGCAAGGGTCCGAAAACTCCCCCTCCGAGTCTGACATGCAGTGATAGAGCATACTCTCGGCACACCACATACAGGTGAACTGGTAGACACAGTCGCTGATGGGGTCCGGAGCGTCCTGGCATTGGCCTCGGCCATTCTCCTCATTGCTAAAAACGTCCCTGCAATACACACAGCGGGATGGCACTGCATCTTCTTCCACCTGCTGTTGCTCCTTGAGGCTTTTCAACTTGGGGGAGGGGGCCCCGTGGATCTTGCATGAAGGTGAGCCTCCCTTTGGGTCTCGAAGAGGACCCTCTGGACCAGCTGCCGCTGCTGGAAAGCGGTACTCGTTCTCCTTGGCCTTGCCCCCCTTCTCAAAGTGAACACACATGTCTATCTTGTCAGGGTCTGGCTCACGCTTCTGCACCACAGCCCGTCGGTAGTCCTCGTAACCCTTAGACACCCAGAGGTCCTTGCATGGGTTGATGCTCTCCAGTTCCTCCTCATCATGGAAGGTCAAATGCTGCAGAGTTTGTTGGCCCTGCAGAAATAAGAAAATAATTGTTACTTGTAGTCCTCACAACCAACTTCATCAGCCTCTTAAATGCACAGGCTAGGCTTGATGCAATCCCCTGTTGTTTCCATGGGTTTGTAACCCTTGTGTTGGGCTATTTTTCCAGAGCATTTTTAACTTAAATGTTTATGTTAACTAATGTAAAGTACAAGGAGATGATGGTCATATAGATCCATGCTACACACAATCTTCCCATTCCTGGTCTGTAATTTAACAACTCAAGGAATTATTAAATATATAGAGGGTTATTACAACTTTGGAGGAGGTGTTAATCCGTCCCAAAAGTGACGGTAAAGTGACGGATATACCACCAGCCATATTACGAGTCCATTATATCCTATTTGGGATGGATTAACACCTCCTCCAAAGTTGTAATAACCCCCATAATCTTGTTTCATGCCCTTGGAGCCAACAAGACTTAAGTACCAGATTACAATGTGTTGATTGCTTTACTCAAAGCTGCAGCCACTTCTTTAGATTTCTGTTACACTTTGAGATTTCAAATCTTGAACCTGGCTTCACCTTTATTTCTCTCTCATTGTAACTTTTATAAATGTTCTCTTGCCAATGACATCTCTTGCTTATCTTCAAGTGCACAGTCATGATACCACTCCTGAAAACAACAACAGCTGACACTTCCTGTTCCTCCAGATTTTATTTTATCTCCCTATTCCATTTTTCCATAACTATTTTATTGTCTTGGACTGTTTTGTTTTCAGTAGACTTAGGCCCTCATTATGACCTTGGCGGGCTGCTTCAGTCGCCCGCCAAGATCTGACCGCCGGGTGGCCGCCAATGTAGCCGCACTCTTGCTGCGGTCATTATGAGATCCCCACTGGGCCGGCGGGCGGAAACCTGGTTTCCGCCCGCCGGCCCAGCGGGGATCTAGGCCGCAACACAGGAGCCAGCTCCAAATGGATCCGGCGGTGTTGCGGCCGTGCGACGGGTGCAGTTGCACCCGTCGCGCTTTTCACTGTCTGAACAGCAGACAGTGAAAAGCTGCATGGGGTCCCCAGGGCCCCGCGACTCCCCATACCGCCAGCCTTTCCCTGGCGGTTCAAACCGCCAGGAAAAGGCTGGCGGTCGGGGACTCGTAATCCGCTGGGCAGTGCTGCAAGCTTCCGCCGCGGTCAAAATACCCCAGATTGCACCACCAGCCTGTTGGCGGTGCAATCGCCAAAACAGCCCTGGCGGTCTTTGACCGCCAGGGTTGTAATGACCCCCTTAATCTTCACACATCCTCTCACAATCTATTTGACCCTCTAGCTCGACTCTTTGGGTCTCCCCTCCATCCGGTCTCCTCTATCATATGGTTCTAACTGCATTACTTCTGCTTACACCAACTACCAGTCAAACAGATTTCCCCTGGATCAGTTGGCATGTTACATTGTACTCAATGCTTTTGTGCCCACAGGCAATCTGACACCAAGTTCTTCTAACTCTTCAGCCATTGTACCTGTCTATTGTTGCTCAGCCCAGTCCACATCATACCTTCTTAGGTGGGCGGCTCCCAAGGCTTTGTCTGAGGCCATTTTCTTTTTTTCTGTCCTCAAGAGGGGTATTATCCCCTGTTTTGTTACAACTGGTATGCCAATAGCAACTCATCGTTTTCTCCTTCCTGTATTTCGCCCCTCAGCTCCCGTTCAAATCTCCAACTACTAAAATAGATTGTATTAGTCCTGTAATTTCCTAATGCTCAACCTGTCAAGAAAATATATTATGTATTGCACATTTGAAACAAACCTTCCTCCCCTTGGTCCAATGTTGTTTTCCTCCAGATGCAATGTATCTGCTCCTTGTCCTGCCCCAGAAACCTTGGAGTATGGATCAGCCCAAATATTCAGCTACACTCCTTTATCTTCCACTAAGAAACTGTGGTCACATACCAGATGCTCAACCTCAGAAATACCTGCCACAACTTTCTGCTCTTGTTCCTCACCTCAGAGTCCCTCAAACACACACTTATAATAAGTGACTATGGCAATAATCTATTATACAGGCCTCCTTAAATACTCCTTCTCTCCCTTTGATCAAATCTTCAGATTTGCAACCAGTGTATTTTTCATTCTCCCTCAAAGGAAGCCCATCAAGCATTTTTGCTTTCTGCCTACAACCCATCTCCGTTTAAGGTCCTTGTGATTGTCTTCAGAACTGTTGACAGACAACATCCCCAAATGACTAATACTTTCTGGCGTGCCACACTCCTGTACTCTATGCTCTGCTAACCTTTACTTATTCACTGTCCTATATCTCACCAGCAGACTCAATAACATGCATTCTGTCTCCCCAGCCTGCTCCATTGGCATTCTCTCCATCTCCTTCTTATATCTAACTTCTGACTACCTTCCTTTGAATTAGCATTAAAAATTCACCTCAATAGTGAATACTGGCTAAACTGGCATTTCAATAACAGGAACTCAACACTGTGGTGTCACCAACTGTCCATTCTGTGCCCTGAAGTGTAATATATAATATGAAATATATGTATTATACAGACAATATCTATGTATGTATTTTTTTATTCACCATTAGAATTCCTATAAGGACATTTTAGCAAGGGATTAATGATCAGATTTTCCTGGGCACTGCGTTTGGGTTGATGGAAGATACCGTTAACAGTGAGAAAGTTTCTATGCAAGGCCTACCCTTCTGTCTTTCCCTGTTTACTAATTCATGGAGGGTGGCGACTGCCAGGAGCCGAGTCTTCACCCTTCATTATGCCAATGTTTTAGATACTCCTGAATGGAGCCAGCATAATCTCTAGCTGCTATTAAAGCTGTCACTTTGCACAAAGGCTGTGCCTGCACTACAGCCAGAAAATTACATTTGAAAATAAACACCCCAAACTGGTTCCATAACCTTCGAGAGTTGAATCACATCCCCGGTCTGGATAATGAGTAGAAATTTGGGACCAAAACCACACAGTTTGTTCCAGTTCCAAGTTCTTCTTGATCAAGGACGGGAGTGCTCTGCGGAGTACTCAAAGAGTCACTGTGTCCGCATGACTGCCAGTCTACTAAAGTTGAGGAAATATCACCTAATGTCTATGCAACTTGCTAGAGAAGCTGATGATCTGCCTAGCACCTAGAAGCCTGCCTATTTGCTCGAAGATGGAAGGAGAGTGCCTGGCCTTGCAGGATGAGAGGCTGTCCAGTAGGAGAAACCCAGTGTGTTCCGAGCCAGTGGACCACTCAGAAATGGCAGACAGCCAGTGGGAGTGAAGCTAGTGCTGACCTCAGTCATGAGGGGGCTCCCAGTGTGGTTCCCAAAGTGAACTGCCTGAAAAAGCCATTAGCCAGAGTGACACTGTGCTCCCTCGCACCCCAGCAGTGTGCCCAAAAAACTGATGCTGCTCGATGTGGTGTGCTCCAAGAGGATCCATCATCACCACCAAAGTGGAAGTCCTGTCCTTGGTCCACAGGCCTCCATTGCCAAAGACAAGCACCTGTCTGCACACAGCCAGGAGGCCACCAGAGTTGAAGATAAGTACTCTCTGCACCCGGACTAGAGGCAAAACTGTCAAAGATGAGCACCCCTCGTTCAGGTCTGCTGTGCTGTTCAACTCTGGTGGCTGACTGAACAGCAAGACCACTGCCCGGGTCCTCCATCGCTAGAGCTCGTGCAGAAGACCTGAGCCTGAACTTGAAGACTAAAACACTGTGTTTTAATCATACAAAGATGAACCTGCTGTTACAATGCTACCAAATGCCAGTGCAAACTCGTTTTAATCAAACAGTTAGATTAGTCACCGTTTCCACTGATCCCAATGAGATCAGGTAAACACCTTTAGTTACTGACCTTAAGCAGAAGTAAATAACTAAGCAAGAGTTGCAAGGTTTTGGACAGCATAGTCTTGGAAAAATTAACTTTGTGTGATTTTGGTGTCTGAAAGGCAATATAAAGTACTACCATCAGCCTCCAAAATTGGTAAGTCTGGTTATGAATGAAGGGGTGCTTTAATTGTGTTCAATAAAGAAACCACAAATGACATAATGGGTCTCAGCTATTTAACATAAATGACAGACATATGCTGAGGACCAATAGGGCTTCTGTTCAGTTAAAAACAGTATTAATTTGAACACATTGTCACTTATGTGTTGCCCAGTATACATTTGCTGATTTGAAATAATTTAGAAGAATATTAGAAAATATGGTACATGCATTTGCAATGGCCTTTCCATCGCAGAGGAAGCACATTATACCTCAGTACCACCTCTACTTAAGGTACTTACGTTTTACCTTTATAAATATTTAGATATTTTTATTGTAAAATATGCCCAGCAATACCTAAAACTTTTTAAAGAAGGTTTCGGAATAATAGAACAAGAAATGGTAAAGTCAATACGGTTTCATTGTTTGTTGAGTTTGTTTTGGGTGTTTTTATGCTTGGGAGAATGGGTGAATGTGATAATGAGTAAATTATGAAATAGATAAATGAGCACGGTAGGGAAATCACTTACAAGGTGAATGAGTAAAAAAAATGATGAATGTTTGAACAATTGAATGTTTTTCTTGATGGCTGGATTGATTGGTGAGTCAATGCACGGACTAATCAGTCTGTGAAAGCATGGATGAATGCAGGTAGGTAATATTACAATATTCCAGGCCGAAGCCTCAGACAGCAGGAGTAATAGTGTTAGGGAAATGTCATGAATCATTAATATTATGCCAGTTGATGCATCGCATGAGGTGTGGGTAAAATCTTGCCATGAAAACCCGCAATTTATATATGAAGGATGTTCCACAGTATCCAGTGAACTCTTTAAATAAGATCCCAGGGTGTTTCTAGTATGTCGAGAATTACCTTCAGTATGAAACTGCAAGCATTACCCAGGACGGGCACTATTGTGCCAAAGATGCCTGCCACACAAGAATTCCACCATTATCCATGTTCAGATGTGCCCTATTACTCAGTAATCCTATAGCATATTTAGTTTTGTGCCATAATTTATTAATCCTATCTGCATTTTATGTTCAATCAATTAATCAGCAATCCTTAGCATATGTCCAGATTAACACTTTTACTTATTCATCTTGGGATGCATTCAGACTGGAGTGCCAGTCCAGATTTGCACCCTTGCTTAGAAGACTTAGCTCCATGACCATATTTACATCATCGCTCACACAACCTAGCACGAGTTCAGACCTGCACTTTCACTCTGTAATCATTAGTGCATGCTGAGATTTTCACCTTTCCTCACAAATCTGGCCAAATTCTGTTTGCAAAAATATTAACAAAACTGTCACATTAGTAATATTACAATAAGCCGTTTTCTTATGTAAATGGCATAGGGTTAATACTAATGAAAGTACACCCTTCATCGTATTTCTCCATCAGTGATTTATCTGCGCCTTATCCTCCTGAAGCTTCCCCAAGACATTACTAGAACTTCTTCTGAAGTCAGCAGAATTGATGAAGCACTTCTGTTCGTTACTCAGCGTTTACTAGGAAAGGTGTAGAACCTATATTTGTAAGTAAATGTCCATCTACAGTCAAAAAAAGGGTATAGTACTCAGGAGCGGCTCACGGGAAGCAGAAGGGGTGGGGCGCGGGGTAAAATTAGAATAATATTAAAACAAATAACAAAAAACCCACTTACCTTAATACTCTGCTACTGCTTCTCCTCCCTGCAGGCACGCCCAATCCTGACGCTGCTTTGAGCAGCGTCAGGATTGGCTGGGAGCACCCAGCCAGGGCGCTCTCAGGCAGACTGGGAGCCTGTGAAGTGTCTCTCCAGCCCGGCAACTGTGTTGCTGCGCTGGAGACAGCCTACTGCGCATGTGTGTTTGGCCGGCCCGAGACAGCCGGCCAAACACACATACTCTCTGAGGGGGGAGTGCTGAGCACTCCCCCTCACTGCTCGTCACCCCTGTCACTCCTCCCTCTTAACATACAACGATAAAAAACCCAGTTTATTATTGTTGTTTGGTAAAACGTTTGCAGCTGCCGCTGCTGGAGGGGGAGGGGGAACGCTCCTCCGCCCTAATGGAGGAGCCGCCGCTGGTAGTGCTTTTATCAGTTTCGAAATGCCCTGCACAATTGGAAGCCTCCACACGCAATTTCAGGAAAAATAAAAATGTTTCTGCCTCACATATTTTAAAATGTTACATGCAGCCCTGCTCTCTTTGCAGGGAAATTACTATGTTGGTGCAACTTGGTCTGAGAGGACCCATTAAAATAAAGAAAAGTGTGACTTTTGGGCAAATGGCAGGTAAAGAAATTAGAGGCCCAACGGGGTGGAGGTCATTACCTCTTCCATCCTGACATGACTTTGTTTGCCTAAGTTAGAGATGACCTCAGGCCCAGTAGTCATCCCTGTACATTGAAAAGATCCGCCGCCACCGCGGTTCCTTCAGTGTACTAAAAGTGTGGTGGATGGCCGCATCAGTTTTGATGGCTATTCACCAAACTGTTTAAATTTTGTGTTCTTCAGACACAAGCTCTTAAAGGGGGAATTTTTCCTGAAAACAAAAACATCGACCCCCTACACGCTGGGATTATTCCTAGATGTGGGAGTCATTATTGCTTTTTCCTGACCCTAACAACCATGTTTTTCCTGGCGGTGACGGACAGGGAAAAAAAAGACATTACACCATCTACCCTAATTGAGATGGGCAAGGTAAAGTCCTTTCTTCGAAGGCCCTTACTCCATCGGGCCATCAAAGAAAGTATTCGGTTGATGGATTTAATGCAGGCGTCAGTTCACGGAATACTTATGGTCGGACAGGCACTAAAATGAGGCAGGAGGACAGAGGGATTGGCGGACAACTTACTCTACTGCCTTTGCGTACCCTGTCCACCGAACTCTAAATTGAGCCCTAAATTGGGTGTTCTGTATTCTGTTCCCAATGCTGTCATAAAACATTAATTTAAAAAATCAAGTGATGACTCCATGGGACGAAAGAGCTGTGAAACTGCCATGTCCCAAAGCAACTGATAGAAGGAGCATCAAGAAGCTTCGCAGGCAGGTACTTTGAAGAAGCTGGACTCGATGTTACCGTAGAAGCTGCACTCAGTTCTTGGACTGATCTTCATATAATTTGCATAAGGATACAATCATGCACCAGTTACTGTATACAAATGCACAATAATTTCATTGTAGACCCAAAAAATTATCCACACATTTTTGTATTAAAAGCAACTTTCGATCTGTCTTCAAGATGCAGATAACCGCTTGTGAGGCCTTGCTAGTGTTCCTTGTTTTGAAGCTTCCCACACAAGCACCCTGATCTATAGTGATATTTTCATAGGTAGGCATTTACCTGTAGTGTCTGCAAAGCAGCCAAGCCAGTGTTCATTTGCATACTCATGCTTCCTTGAGGTTGGATCCCAAAGTTATGCTTTTACCTTCCTAACAATTGTCATTTATCCTCACAAATGTAATATGTAAAAAATGTGAGTGGTGAGGGCAAAAGACTGGTTTAGTTCAGCCTCTACACCCAAAGCTACTCTTTGTTATGACATGTTTTGAGAATAAAGATGTAGATACAACCTGTTCAACTGCTATACAGTTTCACTTTACATCTTGTATGCAGTGCTTGAGAAACACTTTTTTTCTAATAACCACTCAAAATGTAAACAAATGCAAAACTCCTGTGGGCTAATACAGAATGTAAAAGACATCTCAAACAAGCAATTACTTGACCTAAAACCCACAATTTATGTATTTGTGCGTGTGAATGATACAGCCAAATGTGTCTGTAGCTAGCCCAAAAAAGGAAAGCCACATGTCTTTCAAATAAAGCCTGTGTTCTGTCATCTTTATATAGCCAATAATATTTAGCAAAGTATACAGTAGGCCTTGTGAACGCTTTTCATATTTCCTCTGAAAGCACTAATCTCATAAAGGCTATGGTGACCGAGTAATCCCTGCTCTATTAAAATGTGCTATGATCCCATCACGGCAGTTTTTCCTGGCTTCAATCATTCTGTCATATAAATTATAATTCAACAACATACACTCTGTTTTTTCCTGTTAGCAAACAAACTTAAAGATTTCACAAATAGCTTCTCATTTTCTGGAAATACCCTCCTGTTGTTTTGAAATATTAGCTTGCCTCTTTCATTGTTCCAGTTAACATCACGTATCTTTATACTTCTTCAAATGACAGTCATTAGCATCATGTGCCCCCATGTCAATAATATTCGAGCCATGCTATGTGTTCTCCTGCTGCCGTATATGTAGTCCGTGCCATGATGTGACCCTCTTTCTGCTATATGTCCTTCTTGACAACTTGTGCCGTGTTCCCCAAATGCCAGCAATGTGATGGTGTATCTATTTTCCAATATGCTAGCTACTCCATGACCTGCTCCATTCCCCTCATGTAACTGTTAAGCCACGCTATGATGGTCACTTTTCATTTTTCTAACAGGGATTTTATGAGATTCCCCAATTTGGCTTTAAGGCACATCTGTCATGATATACTTGATTTTCTACAGGCTGGGCATGCCAGCATGTGTCCCATCCTCCCCTACACCATGTTTGTCAGTATATGACCATTTCTACCACATGGTAAACATTCCATATTGTTCCAGATACCCTTATGTCAGCCACGCCATAATGTGCTCCTGTTTTTTCATATGAGAGGTGTGGCAGGTTATGAATATTCTCTCATTTGCCAACCATGCCATGATGTCCTCTACCTCCCTAAAGCCCCTCATCTCCCCAGTGGCCAGCCATGCTGTGACGTGCCCATTATCCTGTATGCTTGCTATTCTATGATGTGATCCCTTAGGCCCTTTCCTTCCCTGCTCTGTCCCTCCCATATGCTGACAATGTAGTGATGTGTTCCTGTTTCCTGCTATACCAGTCATAATAAACCAATTTCTCTCATTCATCAGCCATGTAAAACTCATAAAGTCACATGACAGTCATGCCATGCTGTGCCTGTTCCCATCCATGTTCTGGCTATCTTGAAAAGAGACATTTTTTTCATATGCCAGTCATCCTATGATTTCTCCAGATGCCAGCCATTCCATGATGTACCCATTGCCTGTTTGCCTACAGGGCCATTATGTGTCCTTGTTTCTCCAAATGTTTGGCATGACATAATGAGCTAAGAGGGTCAGACAACATTGCACACTGTCAAATTAATTTTCTGAGCCCTGGGGGAGCAGAGATGCGTTCTGCAGCCATCTTCCTCCACCATTTATGTGGGCAGCATGGCAGTGGTGCCTGGATCAGGGCTGAAGATTGGTGCAGGAAAGCAACAGACTAGGGTTCTGAGAGTGGGCATGGGCAAGAGTGGCAATGGCTACTTCACCCAAAACATGCATCTTTCCATCATTTTCGGAGCATAACTGGCAACTTCCTCATACATAGAGGGACGATGCTGGAACGTGGGGAGGGCTTTCTTTGTATCTAGATTTCATTCATTCTCTATGTAGAAAAAACCCATCACTTTGATGCACACCATGCAAGTGAAGTACAGCTGCAGCATGCAGTACCGTTTCATCATGCGTGTAGTATGCATAGAAAGCAACAGCATCAAGCCGAAGATATCTATTACAATGAGCTTTTTGTAAATGCTGATCACTATTGATTGTAACAATTTCTTATGAAAAAGTAAAATACCTACATGAAAAGTATTCGAAGATTGGAACTAACTGGCTTCATTCATTGTATACTGTAAGAAATCCATACTGTACCTTGGAAGTTATATCGCAGTTAGGAGGCTATTGACACAACTGTTCTTTACAATATTCAGTGCTCCTACACAACTCTTTAGATTTCTATATATTTCTCTATTATTTTTGTAATGAATAGTAGGTGAACGTTTCGTTGCTTGGTAGTTGGCAAAGCCTCTCGAGGCAAGGGTGGACTTTTTTTTAGCAGTGTCGGAATGTTTTTCTTGTTTATGGAGTCTATTAAGACATGTGGCTTGAATGAGATGGAGACTGTTGAGGAGAGACATATTTCAGGATATTCGCAGGGAGGATGTTACAAGTGGCTAAGTTGATGGCTGTGATGCCTGCAATGACGCTGGCAATGAACAGTTCTGAAGATGGAACTTCTTGCTGTCTCGCAGAGGCAGATCAGCAGAACTGGGGTCCTTTGTTTCTTATTGTTGATGTGTTCCTTGATCGTGTTGATTTTCCTGTAAAGATGTTCCATCAGCCTTCTTGCCAGTCATTACCAAGTGGCTAGGAATTTCTGAAAACCCTTTTCACATTCCTGAGCAAGCCAGACACATTGGGCCTGATTACGAACTTGGCGGATGCGATATTCCGTCACAACCGTGATGGATATACCCTCCGCCGTATTACAAGTTCCATTATATTCTTTGGAACTTATAAAACGGCGGGCGGGATATCCGTCAGGTTTCTGTCGGAGTATCCCATCCGTCAAGGTCGTAATCAGGCCCAATGTCATGATGGCTGGGGATGCATGAGCTGTTGGGCAAGACTTTAGGCTCTACAAGTCTCAATTCAGCATCATGCATGAGCACCAAACCTGCATCAAAAATAATAACCAACCACCTAGAAGAGAATTCACTGTACAAAAAATCAAGGAATGCTGAATCTACCTGAATGGTTAATGGACGTTTTAATATGGGATTTTGCTGAGACGCGTGCTCTGCGTGCTCTGTGCCTGTCCCTCGGTGAATTCAATGCTAGGCCCAGAGGCTCGGTTTATGCTTCTGTTTCTTTAGTGCAAATTAACCGACACTAATGGAAAACTTGTTTGCACACAACTAGATCTTCATGAGTCAATTGTGTTGCATCATATTCCACTTCCCAGTCATTATTCATCTAGTTAACCAAAACGGAAAGACACAATCTTTGTACCTCTTTTTTGCTGCTGAACCAGCTGCCAAGATAAGTAGCCGCACATTTTGTTTTTCTTCTGTCTTGCTAATGTTTAGAGCCGCATTCCTTGGTATAACAGTATTAATTTTATGTTGTAGGATTGTGTTGTCGGTGCTGTGTGGTGGCTAACTGCTACCCTGGTGCTCCCATCTTGTTAACGGAGAGCCACAGGCAAGCAGAACTGCATGTAGCTGCACATTGTTCACCTATGTTGGTTTCGTCTCTTCATCAACATTTGCTCACCGCATGTAGCACGATTGTGTGGAATGAGTGTGAGGGGAGGTAGGGCCATGTTCATAGAGCTGCAGAGTTGAGGAGTGCCATTCTATTTTTTCGTCATGCCTTCGGACCCGCTGAAATGCAAACTGGTAGAGCCTTGAATCCACTAAGCTTGCAGCTGCAATTATTCATGCCCTAAAAGACAACAGTGATTTTATGGTATATTGTTCTTTGGTAGGCATTAGGGCACCAGTAGACAAGTGGTAGAAAACTGATGACTATTTTGGGCATTTTGCAAGTGTTCCCCAGTTACACTCCTGCTAGTAGAGTCTTAAGGGGTTGCAACAAGATTACTACAGGCTGGTCCTGAGGAGCTAAAACCAACTCTCTCCACTACAAATATCTACAAATATTTGTCATTTTAAATAAGGTCCTGTGTCTGCAGCCCAAAACAATAGTCAGAGACTTCTCCCCCAACTGTCCATTTTTAGAAGGCCTTGTCTCACAGAGAAATGTGATAGCAATGGCCGAGTCTGAGCCACTTAACCTCAAAGAATATGTTTAGTACTGCAAAGAGTGCTCATCAGAGTATTATCTGGAAGAAGGGCTTGTGGAGGCCCTCAATAACTCAGTTCAACACTCAGCTAAATGGGCTCTGGTGCAAATCTAATAAGTAGCTTATCACAGGCTTATTTGTATTATCATGTATACAGTGCCTATCCAACTCTGCAAATCCCACCCAGGCAGATGATTCAGATGGCATCTCAGACCCTTCTCAAGGGACTCTTCCCAGAATCAGGTAAGTGCAAAGGAGCTTGTGACATAGACCCGGAGGTATACAATGCCAGAAGCCAATTAAGCCTGTTGTTTTTTGACTCAAATGACATAGTTCATCTGATGTCTGCAGTTTGGGTACCTTTGACAGCTGTGGCAGAATATGTGCAAGCACACTTTATGAAAAGCTTTACGATCAAAATGTCACAGACAAGATCTTGCAGGGAAAGCGTCAAACACACCAGACATAGACCCAAATAGGATAACCTTCTAAGTGAAAAAGGTATCAACAGGTCTTGGCAGACATGCCAAGATAAATAACTAGACCTCTGAGGACCCCCTAACCAAGATACTTCCAGTCTCTTAGCTGGTTTTAATGAGCAGAGTCTTCCCTTTTTCTGTGCGACTGGGAGATAACACAAGATACTTGGGTCATGGAAATGGCCCAGGGTTTCAGACTAGAGCTTTATGGTACATCAGTCAATAGTTTGCTTCCAGACAGTTGAGTTTTTGCCTTCAATCGCAGCCTTTTATTGATTCAGAAATTCAAAGTGTTTTGCTCAAAGAAGCAATATGCCTGATCCACTCCTCATCTTAGGGGATTTTGCAGCAACATATTCCTCATACGGAAAAAATGAGGCGGTTCAAATGTCAGAGACTTCAATGACTGGATCCTTTAGAGCAGACTTTCCCAACTAATAGCTTGTGAGCTACTAGTAGCTCTCCAGCTACCTGTAAGTATCTCTCCTGTGCTGTGCTTAATTTGTAAATAAGAACGTGCTGGTGCGCAAAGCTCTTCTCTGAAACAAGCGGATGCTGCAATTAAATGTGAGAGCACAGAATACTGAGGCAGCGCAATCCTATAACCATCTCGGGCCTCTTTAATCCATTCACAGCCACCTCCTGTCCCTTCAGCTCACTCTTGCATCTTTCGGCTTTCTCCCTTTGTGACGCTTTTTAGTTTTTCTCTTCCTCCGTCTTTTTCATGTGTCTTTTGCTCGCAGTAAATGCTTGAGGCAGAAAAATAAGTGCTGGCACACAAAAATAAGTGCCAGTGCTTGCACCAGAAACAACAAGCACAAATTAAGCACTGCTCCTGTGTACAGCTCAGAGAACTAAATCAGAAGCTTTTACTTGTTTGAATTAATATATATTTACCAAAATTTATAAACTTGTATTTGAAACAAAAATGTGCATAATTTCAAAATTCATGGGCTGATGTAAACAGTTGAACTTCCAAAACATATTTTAAGCTTGTATTTGATTGATGAAAATTAAACGGTGTTAAGTAGACTATTACTATTATTATTAACCTGGCTCTAGGGGCACTTCAGCTTGGCTGTTATGTACTACCCATGTACAAACGTTCCATGTTGACAAAGCATTTTTTACATTAGTGCTAGCAACCAGGCCTGATGCACTGATGTGATCACTGCTGGTCATCTTGCATTTGATGACCCTGCTCTTGTCTGATGTGTTTACCACTGCATCTCTAATAATTATAGTAACTCAGGAGGATTTTAAGTGAACAAAGTAGCTCTTATTACATAAAAGGTTGGAGACCAATGCTTTAGGGGCATTTCAAAATGAGGGTATCTATCTACTGAGAAATTTTGTCAAACAGCTAGACTGGATAGTCAGATTGTACATCAAGAATGCCTATTCAACCATGTAAAGACTGCAACTAGTTGTTTTCTCTTTTTGATACCGATGGTATTGTGGGGCTGATTTTTAAGTTAAAAGGAGGTTTTTTTCTGATCTTAACTGTCAAAATGAAAATTCAAAATCCATGTTTTTAAATCTTTTACATATCTCATGTTAACAGCGAAAACACTGGACTAATTCTCACTTTCTTAGGCTTAAAAGGGGGAAACCTTTGCACTGTTTAGCACTTTCTTTTGCCTTTGCGGAGCCAATTGTTTTTCTGGTATTTGGGGAGAAGAGCACCATTCTTCCTCCCTGTATGTAGTGATGTAGATACCCCATTTTGGTTAAGTTAGCAGTCTAGTGCCTGGGACAATGGAAGCCCCTCCTCCTTTCTCTCAGTCTCATAATATTTAAAGAAACCTATGTCGCGGATGTGCAACTGAGACTGTAACTAGTTGGTTTCTTTCTTAGATACTGATGCTATTGTGAGGCTGAATTTTAAGTTAAAAGGAGGGTTATTTCTGATTTTAACTGTGGAAAGGAACATTCAAAATCATTCTTTTTTAATCTGTTACATATCTCATGTTAATGAGGGAAACCTTTGCAATGATTAGCAGTTTATTAGGCTTATAAGAGGTGAATCCTTTGCACTGACTAGTTCTTTATTTTGCCTTTTCAGAGACAATTTTTTTATCTGGTATTTGGGGAGAGGAGCGCCATCTTTCCTCACTTCATGTGCCAGAGCAGAGACACCATTTTGGTTGTTAGCTCTCCAGTGGCTGGGACAATGGTCATCCCTCCTCCTTTCTCTTAGTCTCATACCATTTAATGCAGCCTACACCACGGACATGCAGCGGAGATTGCAACTAATTGGTTTCACTTTTTGATTCTGAGGTTATTGTGGGACTGATTTTTAAGTTAAAAGGATGCCTTTTTTTCTGATTTTAACTACTGAATAAAAATTAAAAATCCCTGTTTTTAAATCTTTGATGTATCTCTTGTTAGCAGGTGAAACCTTTGCACTAATTAGCAATTTATTAGGCTTATAAGGGGGGACACCTTTTCGCTGATTAGCACTTTATATTGCCTTTGCTGAGCCAATTTTGTGTCTGGTATTTGGGGAGAGGAGCTCTATTTTTCCTTGCTTTACGTGCCACTGCGGAGATGTAGTTTTGGTAGGGTGACCATCTGGCATTGTGGCAAATTCAGGATGGGACGGTCAAAAAATTCAGGACAAAGGGTCAAAATTCAATACAAAATTTAGGAAAAAAGGAGGAGCGGTAATACTCCACTGGTTTATCAATGCATTTATTTACTATTTTTTACATTGCACTAATTAATCTCTGTTCTGTGCATGAGATTGCCTCTAGGTACGCAAAATTCAATAGTAAATTGATGCCCTTGAGCACAGTGTTAAAGGCATCACTCCTGTCCAAATATCCCCAGTCTTACTTGGAGAAAAAGCAACATATTGATTGTTTCTAAACATTTCAATACACATGGCAAACAGTTTGAAAACCATCAAGGTAAGTTACTTTTTCACCTTTTGCTAGTTTAGGCAGGTTGAACAAACAACTGGCTCACCTGACCCTCCACTAGATGTCAAAATAATGAAGCAAAGCAGATGGTGAGGGTAACAGTTTCACACCAAATGTCAGGATGTGACGTACCGACAACTTTTCTGTAGTCTCACCGCACCAAGACGGCCTGACTGCTGCATTAGAGAGTGAGTCAGAGACTCTATATTTATCTCGGAACTGAGAGCCTGACCACCAGGCAAAGAATTAAAGGATGAAGTCATAATCAGATGGGAGGTCTGCAGCAACTGATTCAAAAGGTCATTGCTAAGACCAGGATAGATAAGAAAGAGAAGAACAAGGAGGGACAATTCCTAAAATCACATAGGCCTTCCATAATTACTGGACATTATTGCATACCTGGATAGTAGTCTAGGCAAAAAAGGAACTGCCAAGTGGTTAAATAAGCAGCGCCCTCCCACCCTGACAACCTCTCCTGGTGCAATGGTCCATTAGTAGTGCTGGTGGAGGGTGGGTAGGCGCCAGTCTCTCGAAATGTTTGGCTCTGGGGAAATTGCCCAGTCTGTCCATGTCTTAAACAGGCTTTGCAGTTGAGCCAAGCCTGAACCAGTGGTCTGGCTCATCTCTAAGTGCCAAAGAGCATGCAGAACCTTCGGAATATTTGGGATACAAACTACACAACAAACAAAATATAAGAACATGATAAAGACTTTAAAATGTAGAAAGTGTTTCTTTAACACATAAAAGTGTTTCAGTTTTGTAAATCAGATCACAACATCGCATTGACATTTATTTGAATTGGACGTTTCTATACATGAGCTTTAAAAAATGTATTAAACATTTATCAAAGCCATGAGTAAACAAAGCATACGAATTGTCAGGTGTCCCTTATTTCCTGGCCAATATTATTTTAAGGAAGGAGGAACATTACAAGCTATTGAAGCATTTACAAGTGCCGTTTTTACACAGAACCCATCTCGAACTGAATTACTTGGATGTACTTCAAATGTCACTATTAAAGTAAACAAGACACAAGAAGTAACTGGATTTGACGTAAATCAAACAGTTTAGTCATGCGGGTGAGCCGGGGTTTCCTGGTCACACATTATGCAATTCATCAACTGACTAGATTACTTTCTTTTTCTCAACCCCCTTTAGCACCAGAGGGCAGTAGCTTTGCACAATTCTGTCAGATAACAGAGTTAAGTAAATACAGACCACAGGTTAGTTTGACACAATGTCTAAAAAATATAAACAGTACATATTGAAGGTGAGGGTCTGTGGGACAGAGGTCAAAGGGCAAAAAGTATGGACACTGTGATCCTGAGTGCAATGGAGATGTGGTCAGTGAGCGTGGATGCTGAATCAAAAATGTAGCTATCTTAAAGTGTCTCCATCAATTCATGTCACCTCTACAGGCTCCCACACAGCCTTTGCACTTACAGGTTAACGAACTTCACTAATCTGCATTTCTTTTGAGGCAGCTTGCACCCTGACAAGAAGGCTTGTTTCGTGTTAATGTGTCTGCCCATCCCGCACAATCACAGCACAGGAGACCTTCCACTTCAGCCAGGGAACTCAAACTGATTTAAGCACAGAAGCTAAAATTACAGACAAATGATGTCCATTGAAAACTTTATCACAGACAACGAACATTAGAGTTATTTCACAGATGGGTGGTAAACCTATGTTTTAGTTAAGTTAATGCTAGTGGATGGGACGATGGGTGCTCTCCCTCCTTCCCCTCACTCTCATACTATTTAAGGCAGCTTATGCCGCATACATATGAAGTGGGTGCACAAAAGGCAAGCCCGTCTGTGCCCAGACCATCACATCCAGCGACACTCTGCTGCCTGTTTGCCCACATGCTCCCCTCAGGTGAGGTCTTATTATAGGGAGGCGCTTTTAACTGTAGGAAACAGCACTTGCCTCCCTACAAGAACTTTTAATCTTAAACATGTCATGTCTAACGGCTGTATTTGGGACTCCTTTGGCTTTGCGCCAAACGGTTCACTGGGGAATCTTCAGCAGGACTGGACACTTACTGTACTTTGAGTGACTCGCTAGCTTCACCAGCCTCACCTCCCCCTGATGAATGGCCTATATAATGGGCCTTTCTCATCAACTGCCTCTCGCTCTCTAAACATTCCTGCAATGTATTTTATCTACTATCTGATCATTCCTGTGATTTTATATTTTTGACTATAACCTGGCTGAAAGAAATGTTGACACTAGATTTAGCTCTTGCCTTCCCCTCAAGATATCATATTTTATGTGTTAACCATGGAGGAAGCAAAATGGGAGATGGCATTGCAGTCATCTCATCTGTAGGGGCTCTTTTGAAGGGTCCTCAATTCTACTGAGGCAAATATGGAATTTGGAGGGGCTTATTTTTATCTTTAAACTGGCACTCACGTTTCCTTCTCAGGACTGCTGATATATAGACAGACAAGTTGCCCAATTAGTTATTTTCCTCAACTGTTTGACACAATCTCTCAACTCTCTTTGCAATATTCCAATTTGACAGTTCTTTGGGATGTTATCTCACATAAAAATGATCCCAAATGTTTTCAAGCTGCCTGGCTTAGTCTCACCCTGGCAGATTTGAACCTTCCACAATTTGTTTGGTTCCCTACACATAAGGCAGGACACACTGTTGATCTTATTTTTTCCAGTATCACCAATTTGCAATTTTCTCTGGCAGTGTGCCTCATCTAGTCGGATCATTTCCTTGTTCCTTTTTCCTTCCTTGGGGTGTTGCATTAGAAGAAGCCAGTCACATCCTCGGCTCTTACCAGAAATTGCCATAAAATCTTGGAGGAGCCCTTCCCTCAAATGCTACACTCTGCCTTCCCTTCTCTAACAGGCATTCTTGACTTGGATGTGGCTGATTTTAATCAATGGATAACCAATGCCTATGAAAGTATGGCACCACTGAAAGGGCACGTGGCAATAAGGACTAAACCCTCGGCCCTTTGGTTCTCCCTTTCATTAAGGGAAGAGAACAGCTGATGTAAGAAATTGAAATGTAGCTGGAGAAAGTCTTATTGCCATGAGGCTAAGATCATATATAAAAAAAGCACTCAGCAAACTTCACAAGTTATCTCGCAGAGTGCTGACGGAGTATTTTTCTTCTTGCATAGCGGCAGCCATACGAAAGTGGCAGCTACAAATACTTCCCAGGAAGTTTCAAAAATTGTTAATTCATTCTTATCTCCTGAAGTCGCACAAAGCTATTTTAGTCCTTACCGTGAACTTTGCAATTATTTTTTCCTCCTTTTTCCACAAGACAGTTCAGAAACCGTATGCTACTTTCTCCTCAGTTACTGCACTAGTGCCGCAAGTAAATTCTTTGCAAACGTCAAAATCATCATCTCACCAAGTTTATAATGATTCCAGAGGATGTTTCTTTAAAAGAACTGGACAAGTGTAAGTCTGGTTTCCCTGCATGTTCTTGCTCACCGTGAATCCTTATGATGATCTCCCATGCCATTAACTCAGTGCTTAATAAAATCTGGAACACCTTCTTGGAAGTAGGTATTTTTTCCCTCTGAATAAAAACACGCTTTCCTTTTCTTAAGAAACATTATGCAGATCCCACCATCCTGAGTAATTTTAGAACCATCTCCCTTTTGTCGGCACCTGCTAAAATCTTGGAGAAACTGGTAAGTGTCAATCTGGCTTTCGGTCAGGTTTCAGCACTTAATCTGCTCTACTGGAGGTCATGGAGTACACTAAAGAGAACTTGGACGTTCAGTTATGGTGGTTTTTCAGGACCTCTCTGCAGCCTTTGGTACGTATGGTATGGCATACCACCATTTTAGATAGACTTAATCGGGCAGGCATTCAAGGAACGGCCTTCTTGAGGAAGAAATCGTTCTTGGAGGACAGATTTCAATGGGTGCATCTCCAACCTTTCTTGTCTCTCCCCGAGCCCCTTTTATATGGAGTTTCACAGGGCTCAGCTGTGAGCACCACTCTCCTTAATATATATCTAGGTCCTTTGGCTGGTTTCATTGAATCCTGGGGTGTGCAGAGGTATCATACGCAGAAGACACCCAGCTCTTATTGTCCTTCCAGGAACATTCGGGTGAAGCCCTCATCAAGCTCAAGGAGTGCTTTAAGAGAGTCATTGGCTAGATGGAGGCTAACTTCCTCAAATTTAATTCTGATAAACATGAAGTTATTTTCTTTGGTCCCAGTGGCTCCCCCCACTACCTTCGGTAGCCTGAGGAATTAAATCCCACTCTTGTTCCTGCCACCTCCTCAAGAAATTTCGGCATAGTATTTAACTCGGCCCCCATCGTTTTACTTAAATTAAACAGGTATCATCTGTTTGTTTCTCTAAACTTAAATCTTTATGCAAGCTTCTGCACCTGGTACCTGAGGCTACACATAGAATTGTGGTTCACACTTTGGTAACCTCCCATTTAGACTGTGGCAACAGTCTCTATGTGTTAAGTTTCAGAAATTGGAAAGATAAAAAAAACAGGAAATGGCTTGATCACACTTCAGAAGTATTTAGATAATAACAGGATCCCAAGGGGATTAAATATTTTAATCTTCCCCGCCGCCGAAGATTTAGATGAGGAGTCATTGAAGGAGAGGGAGGCCAATCTGCAAAATGCATCTTGCGTGATGATGCGCATTCTATTCAGGCAAGAGTCAGCAAATTATAAGTAGCAATAGTTAAAATGGGAAAGGAAATAGAGACCTCGGATTTAACATAAGTTATAAAGAAGAACTATGAGATTTGGACAGGATTATTGAAGACTATCAAGTTTATTTGTGCGACAAAAAATTAAGGAAATCAAAAGGAATGATAATGATTATAAGGAAGGAAGGATATATTCTTCTGCACGTAATTATGATAACGTGAAGGTACCAGGTGAAGGGAAGAGGGGATGGGATGAGACGATTGAAACCAGATCTGTCAGTAGCAGCTCTTTGATATCCTAGGGGAGCAGCACTTCACTTGAGGGGGTTCCATCTACCTCTACACCAAAAGGTCCATCCACTTTTTTAGTAGGGATGGAAAGATTACAACTGGGAGTCAAAGCAGAAAGGAAGGAGCAAAAACCCGAAGGAATAGAAGGAGATGGAAACAAGAAAAAAGTGGAGGCACCTGGGTACAAACACAGTCAAAGAAGAATTAGGTGCACGGGCTACTGGGTGCTGTACTGGCATAGGAGGTAACAGTGATGTAAACAGCCAGGTAGGCATCAATGAATTGATTATTGTGAATCTATTGAATTGTTCTCTTAATGTAAATGAACAGAATGTGCTTAGCAGGGGTTTGGGCTTTTGGGCCTCACAAACATGGGATATAGTTGATGTTTTTTTGTTGATCTGTATAAGTTCACCCGCTTATTGAAATTAAAGAAGCATTTCAATTCTAAACCTATGCAATCTGTGCCGTTAATTGAACATGTAAGACTTCCGATACAAATTGTGTCAGATTTTTACAATTTACAGCATTTGGTGTCCTTACAGGATGATGAACAAGTTGATACTGACACACTTAGAGATGGATTTGGATATTGTTGATAATGTGTACCTGGAAAGTGTTCTTAAGCCCTGCTCTAATTTTTTGCCCTGTGGGACACCCTACAGCATTGACTTTTTAGGGAAAAGTGACAAAAGATCTATACAAGTTGTTTGAGAGGCCTAGGAGACAATCTTGTAGGGATGATAATTTGACCTGGCCATATATGACTGCACTGAAAGATTTACATTCTGATCAGACCATTGTTATCAGAGAGGCTGATAAAGGTGGAATGTGGTAAAAATGAATAGGGCTGATTATGTCCAAAAGATCAATAGACAGCTTGCCGACACTAACTGCTATGAACACATTACACACAATCCCATGAAGGCCTTGACCTCCTATATAAACATGAGACTCACGGATTGGCATGAGAGTTGTTTAATTTTGGATGATGAGTATAATTATCTTTCCATCAAGGATTCACGATTCCTGTGTATGTACACACAGCCCAAAATCCACGTGGGGGTGGGATTTTCCTCCCAGGAAACCACACATCTTGGGTGTATCCTTACTTATGGAACAACTGTCTGAATAAGTGGAGAGTTTCCAACAACCTTTTGTCTGTAATTTACCTGTATTTCTACAAGACAGTAAGGAGATACTTAATAAGTTTGAAGATGTCACCTAGTCGCAGGACTTAATTTACGTAACAATGGGTGTTACAAGTTTATATACTTGCATACAAAAGCATTTTAGGATTAGGGATGTTGAATCCTACCTTCGCACCAGAGCCACGGATCATCTTGAGTACAATGATATGATTGTGGAGATGATAGACATCATCCTTTCAAATAATTATTTTCTCCATGATGTACATTGGTACCATCATAAACAGGGCACTGCGATGGGCTACAGGTTTCCCTCTCATATGCCACCTCTTTATGGGCTGGTATGACCAGGAGCATGCCTGGGGCCAATGTGCCTTGCCCTAGATGGACTTTATGGTTGTTTGAGGGAGGTATATTGATCTCATCATTATGTTGTGGAAGGGAAAAGTGGACCAATTTCTTGAATACCTTGGTTATCTCAGTGACAATCCATACAATATCAGGCTGACCATAAATCAAAGTAGGGAGAGGATTGGGTTTTTAGACGTCCTATTCCATGTGGAGATTAACTCTATACAAGTACCATGTTTAGAAAGAAAACAGCCTACAATAGTAGTTTGCATGCCACCAGTGCTCACCCAAAGTCAGTCATCAATAACATACTATTTGGGGAGATGGTGAGCATCAGGCGAAAATGTAGCTCCAGAAAATCATTAACTGCCAATATTGGAAGTGCCAAACGTAGATTCAGGAACTGGGGTATGAAGAAAAAATTCTAAAGAAAGTAGTGGATAGATAGGATGTAAAGCAAGGTACTTTGAAAAGAGATCCAAAACGGGAAAGAAACACGTGGAACCATTTCGCTTTCATTACCCAGTACACCATACTTAGAAATTAGAATTATAATATAGGAAGTAAACATTGGGGTTTACTAACTAAGATCCCTGGTCTCAAGGATAAGGTATTTAATAAACCCAAGGTAACCTTTTGGGCAAAACCATAAAAGATTGGGTATGTCTCAGCCATGTGACTACAGTCAAGGGTACTAAGTGACTTCCTGGCCCACAGAAAGGCTGTCACATGTCAAGAGTGTAACGAGTAGACTCAGAAGAAATGGAACTAAACAGTTTTGTCACAATACTAGTAAAACTTATGAGATTTGATATCACATTGACTGTAAGATGAAAGTTGTTACTTACATTATTAGCTGTGGGTGTTACAATATATGTGGGAAGTACAGTGAGATCCCTTAAACTGCATATCCAGGAACATGTTTGGGCCATAAGAAATAGGCATACGAGATACCCCGTGACATGCCACATGCTGGAACACCATGCAGACAACAACAAAATATGATTTTATGGTGTTGATCATGTAACCCTAACACCAAAGGGGGCGATAGTGAGCTTTCTTTGAGGCATAATGATGCCGCTTGGCTATGTTGTTTATGCAGAGTGGAAACAGGTCACAACACAGATGAGGAATTTCATTATTTCCTATGAGTGCCCTGAAAAGGGTTCTGGATTTCTGCTTGGAATTTAATTCTCTGCATTCACCTCTTTATGGAATAATGTGATAAAAGATTGTCCAATGAGGTAATGGAAATTATGCTTATGCTAGAGGTTTTAAGATCACTTAAGTTATATGTCCATGGTGGCTAAATATTGGGTTGCCACTTTTTTCTCTTTGAGACTGCTACCCTCCCTTATACAATATTGTTAGGAGTTTTGTGGAAATATTTTACTCCTTCCTGTTCCATGGTTTGCAGGATTTGGGTGCCCCATGGGCTCATACATTTAGAGATGATTTGTTCTCTTTTATGGAGATACCCATAATGACTGATGAGGTATTACCCAGTAAGCCTGGTTTGTGGTAAATTTCCCCTTTGGGGTTTTTGGACTGATAAGTTGTTACCACTATGATTCTTGGTGGACGAATACAACCAGCGCTCCCTGGACTCAACAGAGGGTGCAAAATATATTTCTATTGTGTTTTTTATTTCTGGTTGAATATGCTTGAACCATTAGTGTGTCCTTTTTGAGTAATTTGTGATTTTTTTATTTGAGGTCATAGTATTTTATTTAATGTGTATAACTATATATTGCAGGCATCATTTTTTCGAACTTAATGGGGAACTAACTATGTGGCAGGAAGTACTTCCCCATAACAGTATTCTTGTGACGTATCTGACACAATGGCTGGCATAACTCTCTCTCGCGGCCTGACTTTGTAATAAGGTTCCTCCCAGTTAAAGACTCTGTGAACAGGTGTGAGGCAATCGTTATGTCCATCTGTCATGGACATTTGGATATATGTATTACCCCTAACATCACATTTTGATTACATTGTGGCACTATTAATGCGGCTAGGAGTTCTTTTTCTTTGTTTCGTTACCGTGGCAATATATATATGACTCGTGACCTGCTTTTGAATTGAATGGCGCACTAGTTGACGTTTCCATGAACAGGAGTGAGGCTTTTACAATGATTATGGTGCACTTTAAAATGGGACATAGACGGACGCTCAGTTTTTCCACATCATTCATCTGCACGGAATATGGGGAGGAGGATGTTCTTGTGCAGCTTTCAGCACCAATTGGAGTAAATATAAGTGGAATGGATGCAGGGATTTTTTTGGTGATCTGTTGTATACTTTATTTTTATTTTCATTTGTATGATATTGGGGGTTCCAATTAATTTGGGTGGATGTGGTGGGTTGTAAGGTCACATTTGATTGGCCTACATCTTGGCCTCTGGATATCAACATTTAGCTGTTGATGTGGTTACATTTCGATGGGCCATGGTATGCTTTACTTTTATGTGCATGATATTGGGGGTTCCCACTGTTACGGGTGGATGCCACAGATTAGGAAGTCATATTTTACTGTGCTACACCTTGGCTTCTGGATGTATCTGATCGTGTACAGTTAACCATGGTGGGATAGTAAGGAGGATTCGTTTTTATTGATATAGTAACAGACATTAGGTTGGTCCTCATGGCACCCTACTCTTCATCTAGAGGTGCCAGTATGGGGTGCATTGGTCCCTGTCATTTATAAATATGATAATTCATACCTAAATTCCAATCAATATTGATTGATGGATGTCAGTGGAAGATTGGACATCCCTCAACATTTTTGGTGGGACCCCCACTTTTTTCTGGCACAGCTCATTGTGCTATGATTTTCTTTAGCTCTGTTGTTTACATTTAATTGTATGGACTTGTCCTCATGGTGGTGATTATTCTTTGTCGCTAGGTGTGAATAACTGGTCGGTTTTGAGACTTAGTACCTACGCAGCAATTATCATAGGACCACAAGTGGTGTTGTTTTGGTGAACTTAAATTTGAAACATGAATATGGAATCTTAATGTGGTAGCTATTAATATTGTGAAAGACACACCACCAGAATTAGTAGACTGTTCCGATTTTGATAATGACGCTTTATGTAGGTCTCCGTTCCTTTGAGTTTGAGACAAGAATGTTTTCAGTTCAATCATATATTAACCTGGCCTTAGCAATTCTCCCACTTTGTTAAATGTATTATGTATTTTTTACCTTATTAGGAATAAGAATGATACAAACAGGACTAATGTGTTTTGTTTTTAGCCTTTTCCAATCATGCATTATCCTGCCCTTAGTAATTCTCCCACTTTTGAAAACATGTTATATAAATATTTTTTTTACCGTAATAGGAATAAGAATGGTACAAATAGGACTAATGTGTTTTTTTCTAGTGTTTGCCAAAGTTCTCATCAGCAATACTATGCTTAGGGATAATGAAACATTATGCAGTGAAACAAGATGATAATATATCAATTGGGGGGTGTGGCCATGGAGGCCAAGAAGGAGGCCGCACTTTAGCTGAGCTCTGCCAGCCCAGCAATATATCGCCTACATCCTTCCTGACAGCAACCCACCTGTCTTGTCTTCCTAGTCCCCCGTTGTACTCAGACCTAGCAGAGTCATCTGAGTGGATTCCATTGGCGGGGCACCGAAGACGCCGTAGGGCGACCCACTCCAATCGGAAGTTGCGGCCACACAACATGGTGGTAGCACTGGCCCCCTCTCCTGGCAGTGACTGGCGCAGTGCCTTTGGTGAGAGGCAGAGTTCCCGCTGCCCACCGAGGACCTTATCTACCCTTAGAGCCGGGGGGGACAACTTGGGACCTCTGACACGACTTTGGCGGTGCCACGTGGGAGGACGCGACCCTCGTGTAAGAGGGGAGTTGGACTGGGGGTGAGCTGGGGCTGTATTTACTCCCTCTGTCGGGACTGCGCAGTTGATTGGGCACTCTATGTGGGGCCCTGTGGCCCGGGGCCCTCCCCACATGCTGTGACTATATCTACTGTGGTCCGTTCACTCCCCTATAAGACTGGGACACGGGGACGAGCATGAGATGTACCGGATATGCACCTTTATTGAACTAATGAGCATCTGGGTGGCAGACTGCTGATTGATATATCCCAGCAAGAAGATCACCTGGTTGGGGGGGCTGGTGTGTTTCCCTATACCCCATTACGCCTGTTGTTGCACAATTAGAACAGTGTTGATGCCCCCTTGGTGAGAGTGTGTCTTGCTGCTTGGCCCTGCGGATCTCCTTGGGGGTTGTCGGGCCCCTGGCTCTGGATATCAGCAAGATGGGAGCTCTGTTACAGCCACTTTTGGCTTATAAGGGAGGGGCCCGACACCACACCTTCTTCTTGACTTTGTTGCCCACCAGGGGTGGGCCTGCCCGCCTACTGTAGGAGCCTCGGCCAGCACATGCAAGACTGCTTGACCCCATGATTGGCAGGGGGAATTGCCTCGCCCACTTGTTGCAGGAGTGCCTGGGTACCCAGAGGAGATATAGGTGCGTGGGACTGTAACAGGTTGGGGCGGCATTTGGGCATAGCTTTTGTCTCCAAAGATCGATCCGGTGAAGGGGGTCCTTCTCTCTCTGGTTCTCCAGGCACAGGTGCGCCTCCTGCCTACTGCTAGTGCTGCCACTCGGTAAGCAGGTCGGTGACGCAACCACCAAACTACAGTGCCTGGACTGGATCTGCACTCCGAGCGCTGGATGAGACACTTTGAAGCTAGCGAACTGCCTTCTGCATCCTGGGCTACGGGCTGCTCGTGCTCCCTAGTGGCAATCAGGCCCTCCCCTTTGATGAGGCGATGGGGCGCGATAAGCAATTACAATTGAAACCTGCTCAAACTAAAATGGACCAATATACCACAACTACAGTGGATAGCAGAGGAGCGACTGGAGATCCACCATAGAAGCCACCTGTAACACCCGTTGTGGATTTAACGATCATTCTTAAAGCAATCCAAGATTCTAGGGAGGCCGTAGAATTCAAGGTGGAGGCTATCCAAATCGACCTCTAAGTTTTGCGCCAAGACCTCCGCAAGGTAGCTGACGGTCACAGAAGCAGATACCCGGATATCTATGACAGAGGATGAGGTGACAACTCGCAAACAGCAGGTATCCGAACTACGATCAAAGGTGGCAGTCCTTGATGACTGAGCAGAAGATGCCGAAAACCATTCCCGTAGTAACAATCTGTGCCTGGTAGGCCTTCCGAAGGGGATGGAGGAGGCCAATATGGACACTTTCCTGGAAAACTGGTTTCGTTTCTGGGCCCCCTCTGATAAATTGTCTGGATGTTTTTTGTGGAAGGGGCACACCAGACCCAGTCAGGAAACCTTCTCTGGGGGCCCCTCCCTGTCTGGTCATAGCATACATCCTTAATTATCGTGAGAATTACGTTATCCTCCGTCAGGCCCAGAACCACCAGGACCTACAATATTCTAATTCAAGAATCCTGATCTTACCAGACTATACCAGGGCTGTGCAGCAACGCTGTTACTCCTTTGAGGAGGTGAAGATGAAACTCTGTGCCTTCCACATCTGATACATGCTCCTCTTTCTTTCTCACCTTAAAATCACTTCTTGCTCTAACACATATTCTTTTGACACTCTTGGAAAGGCGTGGGAGTGGGCCATGGAACATCGGTCTATCCGCCCACTTGGCACTGCAAACTCACAGGACAAGAAAATCTCAATATCACTCCATCCTCTGGAGACCCACAGGAAGCGCAGCAGACCTCTGAGGGACACGTCGTCACAGAGTGGGTGTGCCGGTTCGATGAGTCCCCCATCTGTTGATCAAGTATAGCAAGTTGTGGACAGAGAGGTCCCACTCTCGGATACTCCAGCGATTTTCAGGTCCATGGAGACGCTATCACCCTCTTCACCCTTACTGCACGTGAAATGCAGCTGAAAACACTAGGCAGCCATGCTGCAAAAACGTTGTGCAGGGCATGACTTACTTGTAGTCGGTGGTGTGTGTTCTCATTTAGATATTTGAGCCATGTGGAGGGCTTTTGTTGCTTGCCCATAAGATACTCTCCGCTGACTCTTGGTATGGGGGGGTACTCATTTCCTTCTGTTTGCTTATGCTGTCAGGCACAGTATCCTTATCAGGACGTGTTGACCACCAAACTGTATAAGATTTGGATCACCCTTTTTGGTTGTTCTGGTTCAAAATGTTCTCTATAGGGGTGAAAGATCCTTTGTTGGTAGGAGTATAGGGAGGGGGAATTGTGGGAAAGGAAATTATCTTATTTGTTAGTGTTGTCTTTGTTTTTGACTGTTTTCCTTTTACGCATTTACTCCATGGGCTAACCGGGATAGACTATTTGAATGTAAAGCATAACTTGACACAATTCTGCGTCTTTTATACCCTGAGCAACGGGCTTGGACAGAGCCATAGTAAAGAAGCAAGCAATGGGGTAACTGTTGAGGGGTGGGATGTTTGTTCACTATAAGCTTTTTATTGGTCACAGGTGCTGCTTCATGTGAATGATTTATTGATACAGGTGAGGGCACATCGACACACAATCATAGAGTATCCAATACACCTTGAGCCGGGCATGGCTCCTCACACACCCCTGTAAACAACTGTATTGATCCCCAAGCACAGTGGGACAACATATCTCAATTTATCCTGCTTGCCTATTGACCTGAAATCTACTGGCATGATGTCAATTAGCATCCTATCTTGGACTGTCAATGCTATCCTCAACCATGTGAAACATACTGCGGTCCTTAATTTTGCTCACATACACCTCCCAGTGGTACCACTACTACAAGAAACCCATTTTATGGGTAATCATTGCCTTTTTCTGGCATGTAAAGGTTACGATAGAGTCTTTCATGCAGGCTACTCACATGGTGCCCGAGGAGTGGCCATCGTGCTAAGAAGCACCTTCCCCTAACAGTATCCAGAGGTTCATGACCCTCACAGTCGCTTTCTGGCTATTACTGGTACGTTGGAATGCCGAAGTGTGACTTTGGGGAGTGTCTTCGCCCCTCCACCAGCCCTCTTTTCCTCCTTCCAAGATCTGTCCAAGGTTCTCCTGGACCTTCCATCTGGACTAACTGTAATGGTTAGAGATTTTATTACAGTTCCAGATCCAGAGATTGACACCAGCAGACCTCCCACTGCATCCAGGCAGACTGGCGGGTGTAAGCTTAACGACTGGGCTCTATTCTTGATCTGTGTGATTCATGGAGGATCTGGAATCCCTGGCATCGTCAACTCAATCTCACATCAGCAGCACACCATACTCTATCACGAATAGACCTTATATACATGCCTGCACCTGACTGCTGCACCATTTCCTGAGTCCAAATGCTTCCTTGTGGCATCTCAGACCATGCCCTTCTCCTCCTTCATCTCGGTTCTCCCCTGGGTGACATGCGCCCCATTTGGAGCCTCAATCCATGGTACCTTCAGGACAAATCCTGTATTCAGGCACTCCATACTGAACTCCAAGCATACTTTCATACTAATGAGGGATCAGTTGCCTCCTCTGACACCTTATGGGCAGCATGCAAGATGACTATGAGGGGAAATGCCAAGGTATACATATGAGCACAGTAAAGAGCTCATTCCCTTCACATCAGCCAGTTAGAAACCCGTGCCCTCGGTTTAGATGAAAGCCTTGTGACAGCCTCATACGGTGACACCTCTCGCCAACTGGGTCTTCTGCTGAGGAGATAGGTATGCAAACCCTGGAGGCAGTTAACTGATATGGCGCACCATGACAGCTAGGGTGTACGGTTGGAGAGACAAAAATGGGAAGCTACTCTATTGGCTGGCCTCCCAACACCAGGCGACCAGGATCGTCCCTGAAATTATTGACTGACAGGGTGCCGCTCTCCACACACACACCCAGAAATAGCGCAAGCATTTGCTATCTACTATCAGCGTTTATATACAGCTATTCCTGGGAGGGACGTAAATTCCTAGATGGGATACCCCTTCCTCGACTCTCATGGGCCGAGACCCAGATGCTGGATAAGACATTTATGGCAGAGGAGCTAGGCAGGGCACTGTCTACGGGGGCTCCGGGGAAGAATCCAGGACCGGATAGTTTTCCGGCAGAATATTATACAATGTTTCAGGATCTTCCCATCCCCCACCTTCTGGCTCCCTACCATGAGGTGTATCAAAAAGGTACATTACCACCAGAAACATACACAGCTATAATTGTGGTGCTCCAGAAAACGCAACTCACGTCAACAGTATCCGTGTACTACCGTTCCATAGCTCCCATAAGCTGGGAGGTCACGATCTTTGCATCTATGCTTGCCACCCGGCTTAAACAAGTTCTTTTTACTCTGATACACCCTGACCAATGCGGCTTCATGCCCACTCGTGGCACGAGGTACTGCATCAGGTGGCTCCATGTTGCCCTGGCCCACCATCGTTGACTGCCCCCTGATTTAGCATTGCTTTTCATCAGCTTTTACCGCATATTGATCATCAATGCCCTGGGCACCTTAGATCACCTTAGAGCTCGTTGGGAGAGCTGGATAGGCCCCTCAAAAATGAGGACTGGAGAGATGCTCTTATGGCACCAAGGATTATCACTACATCAGCTAAACTGCGTCTGGTCCAAATATATTTCTTGTATGGTGCATACCTTTCCCCTGCTAGAATACACAAGCAGGCTTCGACCCCCGACCCACCTTGCCCAATGCGGCAACGCTCCCGCCGACTTCTATCATGTGGTTTGGCTGTGCCCCAGAATAGGGAATACTGGGTCGCAGTGGTGGAGGCGCTGACTTGGGTGTGGGGGTGGGAAGTTCCTCTATCCCCCTTGATGCTCCTACTTGACGTTCTTGAGGGTTCCTGTGTCACAAGAGCTGATAAAATATTTTTAGGTACGGCCCTGATGTTTGCCAAGCAAGATATAGTGACCTGTTGAAATAAATCAATCCCACCTACTATCACCCAGTGGCTCAGCTGGGTAGTCTGGTCCTCATACCAAGAAAAGCCGTTTTGCGAAGCCTGGGGTTGCTCTTGTAAGCATGATCATGTTTGAGGCAAATGGCTTGGTCAACTGATTTAAGACCTCTTCTTTTTGGGGAATTATTGTCTGCACCCCACCAAGGTGTTATGTCCTACGGGTGTTATTCTCGTGTTGGCTTGATGTGTTTCACCCTAACATGCTTTACTGTGTTCCATTGTATCAATTGTGCAAAACTCAACAACCCTGTCTATTAAAAAAATATATCAAATACTGAGGGCACAGGAGAGGGTTTTCTGTTTACAATGAAAGCCACAGTTTTTTGAGTATTAGTATTTTACTATTGATTGTCATGTTTTTTACTTTTATGATTTGTATTATTATGTTTCACTCATCAGTAGGAATGTTTTTCGTATCAGGGGATAAACAAATAGCATTTTTCTTGATGTGCCAATGGGTGTCATTTGGCATAATTTATACTTGTTCTTTAACTTGTTTTTATCACGCTAAAATAGATTGTACTATTGTACAGGTTTTTACGTATTGTTTGTATTGACAGCCCTGAAGAAGTCCATTTTTATGGACGAAACGCACTGCCTGTCTTCGTTGTGAAAGTATGATTTTTTAAAAGAATAAGGACAAGAAACTGTGATGAACTGAATACACTTTTGAATTTGATTGGAGATCCTCTGTTCATAAAATATTGATTGTGGTGCGCCTCTATTCTGTATAAGTGGAGTCTTTATGTGGGCCTTCATGCCTTTCTGCGTCAAAGGCTTCAGGTCATCCAAAATGCAGCAGCAAGACTTATCCGGAGAGTTCCTCTTCAGTAGTCTATTGCCCTCCATCTGACGCTGCTACATTGGTTGCCAGTTACTAAGTGCATCAAATTTAAAGCCCTCACTTTGACAATACAGATGGCTTACATCTAAAGATCTTTTTCTGAGGCAGGTCCCAAAATTTTCCAAGGTTAGATGGGGAGGCAGTTGCTTTACATTTCTAACAGTCAAACTTTGGAATTCTCTTCCAATTAACCTCTTAGGACTCCTTCAGTCTCTCTCTCTCTCTCTTTAACAAACAATTCATAAATCTTTCTTTTTGATAAAAATTAGTCTTCTATGATGGATGCCGCTTGTAGTTAGTCTTCCTAAGTAATGAGCACTGGGATGCTTCTGATAAAGCAGCTGTGCACTCTACAAATTTAAAAGATAGATTGATTGATCCCTATTTTTGCACCACACAGAAGGTTCCTTCAGTTGCAATGAAGAGACCAGTGGTACAAATCCTTAGTTATTTCCTTTGGCCTCCTATCAGCTACCTAGTGTTTCACAACAGTAATAAAGTATGTAGTGGAAAAGTTGAGAGCCAAAGGGTTCCGACTAATTGCCTGTCTGGATGATCTAATTATCATGGCGCATGAGCCGAATCAGGTGATGCTTCATCTGCCTTGGGTGATCCATCTCTTGTATGGGTTGGAGATCATAACCAACTAAAACGAGTCTTGATGATTCCAGCCCAATACACAGAAGTTCTGGGGTTCCAGGTGGATTCTTTCAAAGCCCAGCATCAGTTACCAACACAGAAAATGAGACATCAGGAAGGAAGGCAGAGCAGCTTTAACCAATGAACCCTGGCTTTGCGGCTAGAAGTGTGGATTGTTGGCCTCTTGGCATGCTCGATACAGGAGCTTTTTTTTGGACCCTCTACACTACGGAGCCTTACAGAGCTTAAAGATTTAGGGCCTGATTACAACTTTGGAGGAGGAGTTAATCCATCCCAAATGTGACGGATATACCACCAGCCGTATTACGAGTTCCATAGGATATAATGGACTCGTAATACGGCTGGTGGTATATCCGTCAAATTTAGAACGGATTAACACCTTCCTCTAAAGTTGTAATCAGGCCCTTAGCCTCTTCACAAAGGGTAATCATGTGTGGATCAGATCGCCATGGCGACTGAAGCCAGAGGGGAGTTACCTCGGTAGCTGGAACATATGGAAGCCTGAAACGGCAGAGCCAAATACTAGGATACCAACCAGAATTCATCATAGGGTCTAACTTCAGCCTGTGGGCGTGGGGAGCAACATGTGGCTTGGTTTCCATGGAGGCTGTTGGTTGGAAGCAGAGCTGATACTTTGCATCAGTTGCTTGAAAGTCCTTGTAGACTCATTTGCCATAAAACCCTTATTTCCCCTGAAAGTGAATTGTTCCACGCTTCTGTGGATGGACATTTCAGCTGTTCATTACATCAACATGTTAGGCAGGTCAAAGTTGAGAATGTTAGTGGAAATATCCAAGGACGTCTGGCATTTCCATCTACAGCAGTGGTCTCCAAACTTTTGTGCAATCAGAGCTGCTTATGTTAAGTGAAAATAAATGTGAGCTACTGGTATTATTAGTGTTGTAACAGTGACAGCATCAAACAAGATTACATTAGTTGCCACCATATGAAAGGTTACCAGTTGTGGTCACCTCAGTGCATTAGGATGGGTTGCCCACAGAAACTTTTAAAAAGGCTTTGTCTGTTCAGAATGCCTCTAACTAGGTAATCAATGCCAACCACAGCTGCAGTCAATTTGGCATGAAAGTAGGAATATTAGTAATAAGCCTTTCACATGACTTATCACTCAAAAATGAGCTCTAAGTATCTTTTGGAAATGCAACCATTTTTCTTCAAACATCAGTTTATGTGTTCAGCAAATACAAAGATATTCACATTGACTAAAGTTTGGGATAGATATATTAATTCAACAGAGCAAAAGGGTCTGATTTAGGAGGCTAGGATGCACACAGGAGAGCTACTCACGGGTAGCTGGAGAGTTACCAGTAGCTCACAAGCTACTTGTTGGAGAAGCCCGGTCTACAACATCAGGTGATGACAAAATACATTTCAAGGAAAAGGCATGGAACAGCGAATTGGAATTCCAGACATTTGACTGGTCTAGCAATTGGAAGTTGCACCCATAAATGTTTCAAATGTTGTATCACAACTGGGGTCCTTTGTGATTGGCCTTTTTGTATGCCAGTTCAACAGACACCTGACAGAGTTCTTCAGTTGGTGGCCAGACCCAGAGGCAAAACAATGGATGTGTTTCTTCAGAATTGGAACGGAAATCATCAATATGCTTTTCCACCCATCATGATGATCCCTCAAGTGACTGCGGAAGTAAAGAGATTAAAAAAGATTTGGTTCTGGTGGCTCCGATTTGTAAGGCACAACCACAGTCCCCACTGCTTCTAGAGATGCCCTTTGGATCAACCAATCAGGCTTCTTTCATTTACAGAGAGCTGAACTAATGCACCCATTGATACTGATGGGCCAACTATGGCTGTTGGCTTAGTAAGGTTTGGGAAACATTGGCAAATGCCAGGAACTTTGCAACAAGCTGCCCTCTACATCAAACAGGCTTGGCCAAGCAATACCCATTGCCGATATTCTGCTTCCTGGAAGAGTTGGGTGCACTGGTGCTATGATAAGAGAGTGGAAACCTTAGGGACAGATTTGCACTTCGTAATAAATTTCCTAAATCAGTTATTCATTGACAGCTTGGTTTACAGGTCCGTAAATAATTATAGATCTGCTACATTGGCAGGGTAGGCCCCAATGGAAGGAAGGCCTGTTGGCAAGCACCCATTATTGTTTACATTTATGTGAGGAATTAGGTTTTAAAATACTGCCAAACCAAGATCTTCCTTTTTGTGTGGTGTGAATGTGGTGTTGACGTTTTTGGAGAGATGGGCAGAAAATGTAGATCTGTCTGGGTAATAATCAACTAAACTAACTATGTTGCGTCTGATTTCATGCAGACGAGTGTCGGATTTAAGAGCATTGAATTTAATAGGTAGAGAATTGTCTCCAGATGGAGTTTTATTTCCATATATCCAGATGTGCAAAGACTAGGTATGTATTTTATACTTAACTTCACACACAACTCAAAGTTGTGTATACTTCAGTGCTTGAAGGCATATGAAGAAGTTAGATCAGATCATATGGATTAATAAAATATTGCCTTGCAGAAGCCATACAAGCCGGTGACACCAACTAGTCTTGCAAGGGGGGTAAAGTGGCTTATGTCTGAAACAGGTACTAAATATTAGCAAATTAGCAGCAGGGTGAACTAGAGGAGCTATGGCCTCAAGGGCTTATAAATTAGGCTGTGGGTCAAAAGAAATTATGACAGCAGTAGATTGATCTTTAGATTCAACTTTTTAAAAGTTTTATTGTAAACATATTGTAGATGTTTCTTCTTTTGCTGGGGCTAAGCTTTGAACAAACATAATATGAGCCACTGGTCCTGGTATATAACAGAAGATTTTCTAGCTGACCCGGCAAGAATTTTCCATTCTTTTAAAGTTAACCATGCAAGGGAGGCAAGGATTATCCCACCAAATCATTATTGTGGACATGATTATTGCTTATACTTACATTTGTTTGCATTAAGATTCCTCCGTTTCCCACCCATACTGATTATGGTAACTAACATACACTTAGGTTACTTCTCATGTTTCTATTTGAAAGAATTTAGAGAAGCAGGAAGGATGCCGGTATCTGATGTGCGGAACAAACATGAACAGGAATATGTCACCGGACAAAGATTAAATACACTGACTTGTTCATCAGTTGAAGTTGTGGCAGTATGTTTATGGACTGGCAAGTTAAAAAAACAGCACAGAAAGAAGCATCAAGATTATGGCTCTATATTTTGATTAACTAGATACGTGGTGATTGGTGGACTAAAATATGATGTAATGCATATGGTTCATGGATGACGTAGTTGTCTGTGCATGTTTTTTTAAATGGCTGCTGCTAATTTTTAGTAAAGAAACAGAAGCATAATCCTCGTCACCATGTCTTTAATAGAACTGATAGTTCTTGACACATCCGCTCGTAAATGCTTTTTCATGTTTCCCTTTCTTTAGTGACATATTTTTTCATGCCACTCTTTTCTCTCTATGGTTTTGGAGAAAAACAGTATGGCACCCTTGTTTTGATAATGTGGGGCTGGCCACAACCTGAAAGTCTGTCAGTTTTTTATGGCTTTTGCATTCCATCTCCATTTTCTCGTGTGTTGTGGCGTGTTTCGTTTTTTTCTCTAAATGAAGACTTTTTATTAATATTTCATTTTTTATATACCTCGTGTTTCTCCTTTGGTGTATCAACGTCTGCAAATGCCACGGGGTGTAATCCCGCAATGCACTGCAGGCGGTAAAATTACCAGCGCGGTGATATGCTAGGCAAAAGGCCCGCATACCTTCCAGAACAAAATGTACAGTCTGACCTGTATACCGGTATCAAGGTGCACTATAATACAAAGTAACATTTGCCTGTGACAAAATGAAGGCATGTTTCACAGCAGTGTTTTATACCGAGTCATGGTTAATGAGGAGTGAATGATTAAAGGTGCACACCGGACATCCAAGGACATGCACCTGAACGAGGATATGCTCGTAGCAGGGGAAATTTGTCCCAACATCATCGAAACATACTTTACATAACAACTTCAGCGAGTCACCAATGCAAACAGGCAGGTCCACAAAAGCTGTAATCCTCATGTGGCGGCAGTGAAACAAAATGCATTTTTCTAAAACAATACATCAAAATCCATCTTCTCCTATCCACGTATAAAAGAAACATCTACATCTGCTGACCATTCTCACAAAGAGAAAAACATCTTCCCCTCCTGCTCTCCTAAAATATGATACAACCAACCCACCTTTCACCACAAGTCTTTCTTTATATTACATACTTTGCCAGTGATTCAACAAATCTCTGTGCAGTTTAACACAGCAATTAATGTTAGTTGCACCAGTCCGTGCAAAAACTGTGGTGTGTGCTAAATTGCTATCTGGGTGCAGTTTAGATGTGAATAACATATTTGGTGGTATATTTCACTCGGTTGGTATAGCTGTTTACTGGAAGTGAAGGCACTTTGCCTTATTTGTCGAGTTTTCAGTCTTTCAGCGATGAAACGTTTTAACTACAAACCACACTTTTTCAACCATAATTACAAATCCACTGTAGAAAGAGTCAAATCAAACTGTTTTACTAAACAATAGCATTGCTTTTCTCTTTCTTGAAAGATAATAAAGAATTAAGGCCCAGATGTACTTTTCAAATTACCAAACCAGGTTATGCAAGATACATGGTGAATCCAATTTAGTTTTACTTGGGACTCAGGAGATCAGCTTAGCCCTTTAGCTTGCAGATCTGTATAAATACATCTCACATAGACAAGGTCATTAGAAAGATTCCTTCCAGATGCCATCTACACTGCAAATCACCTTGCTGCAGAACTCAGCCTTTGTATCACCACAGAGTCTGACCTAGATACCTCGTTCCAATGTAGCGAGGGGTGGGAAGCGCTTCTCATGGACATGGTACTGGCAGATTAGGTTTATCATACCTAGCTCTCATTAAGTTAGAGGTTAGGTTCTCTTTGCTAGGAATTTTACATTTAGTTTATTGTCAGATGGTGAGGATTTTTTTATTCACAACTCACATCTTCACAATTATGCTTCTTTTATTGTTCGTTATCCTAATCATTGCAGCTCATGCATTTTACTGTAGATTTCAGTCTTTTCAATAAAGCTACTGAAAACATTCCTGCATCTCCTTCATTGCCTGTGTGTGACTGAGACTTATTGCTAACGAGTGGAAATAGTAACTTCCATGACACCCCTGAGATGTCACAATCTAGAGTGCTTGCGTAGGGCTGCCAGACTTCACCTTTTACTGTTTGGGTTTTTGGTGAGGTACTGCTTGTGAGCCAAGAGGGTTGGGCCGACAGATGCGACTTGTTGGAATGGCTTAGTCGCCTACAAACAAAAATGCTGTCATCCCTAAACCAGCAGTCTCAGCTAGAAGAGCTAGAAGCGAGGGTCCAACTACTACATATGCACACCAGCTGGTTTGCAAATGGGAATGCAATTTACAATGCGACTTATGTTCTAATAGGGTGCATCACAAATTGGACATCTGCACAGAATCTCACAAATGGGTCTGCCTAATTAACATTCAGTGGGACGGTCCCAATTTGCAACCACCTGCAGGTGACTGTAAATGCAGAGAAGGAGGACTTCAAGGGACAGCAGACGAACATTCTTGCATTTGCATTCCCAGAATTTAAACTTTTTGAAAAAACAACCTGTATCCATTAAAGAGACTGGTGCTGCTTTTTTTTTTTTTTAAGAAAAAAGCATTCCGTTTGGGAAGAGATCAGGGACAGTAGTTTCTGCTTCTGCCGAGGCTGGTATCTGATCAATGATTCACTATTACAACTTCACACACAAATCAGTGCCATGCCCCTTCCCAAATCATAAACAGGAGTCGGAATCCTCTTTTATGCCCCCTCCTTTTCTGACTTGTAAAAGGGCTTTTGTAAACAGGAAAAAAGTATTTTGCGATCACAAATACTGTGATTTTGCGAATCCTAGGCTTTGCAGTCAGGTCTGTACTCTATAACCCCTTAAATGGATCAAATAAGTTTCTGAACTAGCTATAACAAACACACTATCTCACATCTAATGTCTCAGTTTAGTGTACTCAATGAGGAAGACTCCTAACATAGTTAAATTATGCAGAACATCAGAAACCTTAGAAAACATATTACTTGCTAAACTTCATACAGAGCTTCTTTTAAGAGATAATAACCCTGTACAGCCATTGCACAATGCAATATTCATGAATAGGAAAATTTCTTAAAGACTTCAAGTCTTCTATTGTTGCTCCATTCATAAAGCAAGCTACAGTAGAACCAGCAGTCTTTGCCAATTACAGGCTGATACCCCAACTTCCACATATCTCCAGCTGTCTGGAGAAAACAGTTAATAGCTTCAGAAGCATATCTAGGTGAATGCTCTTCTTCATCTATTACAAGTCGGTTTTCAATCGCTATACAGGACAGATCAGTGCTGGTAGCAACTGTAGATGAATTCTATTCCATGTCAAATTCTGGGACACCAGTAGCTCTTATATTATTCACTGTCTCAGCAGTGACACCATTGACAACTAGATTTTATTAACATGCTTCTGGGGTCTTGGTGCCCAAAGCGTAGTCCTGGACTGACTCAATGATTTGCTTTCATCTCCTTCATAAAACATCACCGCACATCCTTGTATCTTTACATTACACTAGACTTATTATGTAAAACCAAAGGGATCTATTGTGTCCCGTCTACTGTTTAACATATTGTTCTCCAGTTGGTTGCTCTATTCCAGTCATTCAGCTATTTGTTTTTTATGGTGCCAGTGACATTCAGATTGTACTGAAGCTATCTAAATACTTAGGCAGTGGTGCAGGTAAACTGTTCAACTATCTATACCAAATTGAAAGATTGATGAACCACAAACAATTAAAGGTTAACAGGGACAAAACGCAAACAGTTCATTGTGTAGCATTAACACTGTGGCAGCATCTGTTATGGCCACCACGGCTATGTTCTTGTTTTAAGCCAGTCCCTTGTGGAGCAACCTAGGAATCCAACTTGACTGGAGCCTGAATTGTACAGTGCAGGTCAGTGCAATAGTGAGAGCTTGTATATATTCATCTTTGTGTATGGAGAAGGATTATTCACACTTTTTTCTATTTCATGAAAAATAATATTCATGAATACTATAATTTCTGTAGTTTTTGATTACAGCAACACACTTAGGGCCATATGTACGAACACATTTTCCCATTGACACAGAATGGGAAAAACCCTTTGCTACATCTGGCCCTTAGTCCTTCAAGCTAATTATATTTTGAGACTCCAGCTAATTCAGAACACTGCAAGGATGATATTGGGATTTTTCAATGGCGAATATATAACTCCCACTTTAGCATCATCACACTGACCTCCCATTAAATAGAGAATTCCCTGTAAATCAATGTGCCTTTTCAATGAGACCCTGTACAGTAACCAAACAACACCTCTTCGAATTGGTTCCTATTGTATCGGTCTGTGGGTACCCTTATATAATCTGACCAATTTAGCCTGCAAGTACCTAAGATTAAAAGATTTAAAAACAGAGTTAGAGCTTTCTCAGTGGCAGCAGCGGTGCAGTGGAATAGCATGCTAATAGCCTTCAGGAAAGACAATAATCTATTAAACTTTAGGAAGGCCTTAAAAACATGGCTCGTCCTAGTACAATTATTTGGTCTTCCTTTCCTAATGTTGTCTGTCGTTAGCGCTACTTAACCTTTGAGTGGCATCATGCTTTTAAAAAACACCCAATGCAAACATAAATAAATACTCACACACACTGAGTCGTACACTCTCTAGGCCCTCATTCAACACCTGAAGCAACACCTCTCTCATCTGACCAGAACTACTGAACCACTTGGCTAAAAGAACAATTGACAATCGGAGCCTCCACAGAGGTGATTTTTAGTTTTGCCTCCAGAATAGGAAATAAACCTGTTAAAGAGCTCACTACCACATTCAAAACAAAGTACTGTGCAACCGCCAGCCATGGTTCTGGTGTTTGGGGCTATAGTGGGTTGGAGAGGGCTGAGAATGGCTTCATTAAGAGGCTATTGGCTATTCCAAAATCCCCAGTTCCTTTATCTGCCACTCTGAAACCGGGATAGAGTTTATTAGCGACACCTTGAAGATTCAGCCACTCCTATGTTTTAAAATTTGGGCAAAGACCCAAACCTCTTTCAGTTCTCACAGACTGCCTAAAGTTGGATCATTGTCTGAAAATCCCCTGGATCAGGTACACTGATGACACTTGTATTAGCCTGGCTTTGGTAGATTTATTGAAGTCCCCATGAGCATTTTAACCTAGTTTTTTGAACACCCTGAAATCTACATTTCTAGGCAAATGCAATGACAAGAGATTGCAGATAGCAGCCGATCAGCCCATTGTTCATGCATACGATGGTACCTGCACTAGCAATTGTATTGAGCCGTATCTAATTTGGGTCAGAAACCTTCATCATAGATTCCTGCTAATGAAGTTAAGACTGAATGTTGTACATTTTTTAGTGGCCTACCATGTACAGGGAATCTGCATTGACAAATTACCCTGTGTCCTTGATGGCTGTTCACTTTGAACTTTATGTTTTTTAGTAAATATTACACATCACTGAGAAAACTGTATGTTTTACCTTTTTAAAACATGCCAACAGTACAGATGGTAGGGCCACTTTAGCATTTTGCCAGTCATTGTCAACAACGAGGATCTGCTTTTTAACCGCAACATATATTCATCGAGTTATACAGCAAAGGGCAACTGTTTTATGAAGAAGATCTCCCTTTTATCTCCCTTTTATACATGTATTTTATATTGAATGTTTTTAAAATGTTGTCTTGGTTTTATAATTTTTTATGGTCAGATGCTGATCGAATAAAGATTATGTGAAGTACAAGTCTCCCACAGTTTTAAATGATCTGCACATGTTGATGATCTGACTGCACCGAAGGAACCAGTTAGTGGCAAGCTGTGATTTATAGGACTTCTTAGGAAATAAAGCTGTATGAACTAAAGTAAAATAACAGATATCTTATGGAAAGCAGATGTGTTTTTGTTGGGTTCCGTCATTAATTAATTAATGTATTTATTTAGGGTAGTTACACTACGATCTCATTACTTTCCATCCTCTTGGAAGTGCTTTAATTAGGGTAGGTCTGTAATAGAAACAGGATTGTTATGCTTTGTTGGTAATCTATTAGAATCCTGGATGGTCATCTTCCAGCCTTTATTACACTACTAGACAAATACCAGTTACCTCCATACTGATAGTAACTTTCTCTAGAATTATAAATAACATTAAAGGAGTGTGCACTATTGCATGAAACAATATTATGTGAAATCTGTCAGCAAGGGTGATTCGTTTCCTTGGACCCGAGGGATGCGCCCACCAAATGTCCTGGCAAGCTCTAGATGCTAATTTTATAATTACTGTTATAATTATTGCAATAGTAATTAGAAGTGACTGGTTATAACTTTCTACTTTGCTTGAGGGAAGGTCAGGCAGCCAGGCACTTTTCACAGGCTTATGCAAAGGCACATGCACCTGTAAGCACGTGCCACAGAAAGGGAGCTTTGCTGGATTATGCCAGGGCCTAACTTGACCCAACCCTGGCCTGCCATCTTCAGGGCCATCTTGTAACACCTCTGCATGACGCACATCAAGCGTCACTTTGTAAGATAGTCTCGGGCGCTTAGGTTTTCAGCCCTGTACTGCCCAGGGCTACCTGTCAATCTCCGAGTCCTGAACGAGTTTGCCTATGTGGGAGGGAAAAAGGCAGGGCAGCCTTTTACCATCTGACCTGCTGTTGTAGAGTCGTGAGCTCTGATGACTCTAAGACGTGAGGTCACTTAAGTAAACAGATACACTGCACGTGCTTTAGCTGTGCACTGTGCACTGAGTATCTGTTTACAGAACAAAAGCCACTTGCTTTTACTTTCTCCTTTAAGCGTCGGTGTGCTTCACAGCATCGCGTCTGAGAGCTGGAGCTGCAGAAGATGCCTTGTCTCGATTCCTGTTACAGGTCAGTATGTCATCCTATTGGCCTCCCCAAGCCTCCAGCTTCTTTCCTCTTCTCTCTTATTCATTGCCAGTCCTTTGCAATCACCCTTTATTTTATTGTATACACAGGAAGAGCACGGTTTTACTAAAAACAACAAATGTATTTAGACGCTCATCCATTTGTCTACTAAATAACGCCGCAGTTTTGTTTGTGTTGGTGTGTCTTTCGGTTTACTTGCCCTAAATTCAATCAAACATTTCATGTTTTTAGCAGGCTTGTTGGCTACAAGTTGTCATCAAACTGAACACATTTCAGACACTAATAAACAGTGAGAGTCTGAAATGTAGGTGTTGAGCCAAAACTAAAAGAGTCCTTGTTAAGGTGGGAAAAGTATAAAAAAGAGCTACGATCTTTGATGTGCATAAATTCTGCCTAACGTGATGCAGCTCTGCAGGCTCATTGCCTTGCTGAACAACAAACTTTAAATTGTTTTCCTGCTTCCTTGTGGAACTGTAGCCATAATATCCATGAAGGAATGACTAGAAGTAATGCTTTATATGGGTTTCTGTAAGATATTTTACTGACCACACTGCACATGGAAATACTTATGTCAAAAACAGGTTCCACTAATGTGGATAGAGTGTGCCGAATGTGACCCTATATTGAAAGCAATTCAAAGCTATATTTGAAACGGGTTCCTATCTGGTCCTGCCTTCTTTATTTTAAAGCAGAAGAACAGAAAGATTTCTTAACAAGGATTATAAAAACCCCTGCGGTAATCCATGTGAATGATGCAGCCACTGCTTCCATTTCACATCTTTTTCTTCATCTTGCATCCTAGATGGTATATCTGTAATTTTTCCATGCAACATGTGTCTGAGTCGCTTCAAGGTGTCTGGGAGATAATGTGTGTAAGTGAATCAATGAGTGAATGTGCATACTGGCACCAATTTCTAGCATTAGGGAGGTCAGGCATTTTTGTGGGGGAGGGCGATAATTAGATTGGCAATCATGATAAAATTATGATCTTGGCAAGTTGGAATACTAGTGGTACTATGTGGGTCACTGATGGCATATAGATGCAATCAATGGCAAATTTCTCACTTGCCATGTTGTATGTAACTTTGACATAAAGTGGTACATAAAGGGTGTTCTTGCATCCCTCATGGCTCTTTTGGAAGAATTTGGGCTAGCTCACTTCAATTCAGTGCAACAATTACGCCCCACCAGTTTCAAGATCACAAACCACCACTGTCTGTCAGCCAACAATTCTGCTAAATGAACAGCTACATTGAGGAGGTAAGACAGAAGTGTCTATTATGATTTACTTCCTGCGCTTTTATGCCCACCACTGGGGCAAACATTTTTGGATCAAGGTTCCTGGCTTTTGAGCTATATATTTATGGTAACAACAGCCTTTTTGACAATCATCTAAACTTTAATTGTGGATACAAGTTGGGCTGTGGGACAACCACAGTGATGTTCCTTCCAGAGGCTACTTATCCCAGAAACTCCAGCCTTGTGGCAAACCCCAATACTGGTTTTCTGCTCCCTCAAACATATTCAGGGCTTGGTTTGCATTACAGATCCCTGGTGAATAATGTGGTAGTTTCTGTGCTTTTCATGCTTCATTCTTTGCTCAATGCCTTCTTTCCACCCTTGCACGGCAAGAATACATGGAGGAATCAGCACACATGAGCCTGGCATATGCAAGCTTGATCACACCTAAGGCATATGAACTACTTTAAACCCTCTGTTTGCATCAGGCAAATGCTATTCATTGACGCTGTTTTCCAGAGATTCCTGAGATATAGAAAGTCATTGTTTCCTGAACCTACACTGTGTATCTTTTATTCTTCAACTAGTATTGTATTGTGGTGCATTCTTGTTTCCTGATATGCACTGTTTAGCAGGCAATCCATATTTCTCATCTTCCACTTATTTCATTAGCCACCTTTTCACGTTCCTTGCTTTCCCTCCTTTGCTTCCTTAGTTCCCATTGCGCCTTAGTTCATACTTTCCTCGTGTTGTATTGTTTGTTTCTTTCATGTATCCATGTCTTCCCATCTTTCCCTTTAAGCACCATTTCACTCTAGCTGCATATTAAACTCTCCACCCTTGCTGTTACTGCTTTACATGTCATTGCCAGAATTCATGGGCATCTGGCTTGCCTGCTAGGTCGTGTTTCTAGTAAACTGCAAATATTGTCTCCATGTACCCTTTAATATCATCCCGAAGTTATCAGACTCACAATCCTTGTCATTGCCTGTACGTCCAACTTGTGGATATTTTGCAGACAGAATATTTAACAGCAGTTGTGGGTTAGGAACTTACTGAGCTTCATCTTTACTCCGTGAAGCAGTCAAGTAGTTTAACCCACATCCCGTTTATTATTAATGGGTATGGATGTTAGTTATTCTTAAGGCTGAATTGACTTGAGTGCCTGTTCTTCAAGAGCTTTGACTTTCTTCCGTATCTCATGCAGGCCCCCCTCGTTAAATTCTCCTTCTTCTCCTATTCCCAGTGTGTTATTGAGTAGCTCTGTTACCAATATTCATTTCCTTTGTCCTCCCTTGTCACATGACCCTTGACACACCCTTGACAATGTGACCTAAGCTTGATATGGGCACAGCCAACAGTAAATGTTTTGGGTCGCTTTGGACTACAAACCATCTACACCCACCTTGTTTCATCTGCTTGTACCCCAAGCTCTGTCCTTGGTCCTCTCTTCTTGCTCTTCCCATGCCTGTCTAGGTTATAATGACCTCTAAATTGGTCTCTGAACATATCTGGTTCCATTGAATAACATGCACAGTTTGGCCCTGTGACGAAGGGATTTCCGGAAATACATTAAAACTTGTTCTGAAATTTGTAAATACTGGACATTGAAACAACAATTTGAATAATAAATTACCTAATTTTAATCTAGCAAATGCTCACAGATTTTTCATTTATGGTATGAGATGCCACAAATGTGATACATTGCAGTAGCCAAATCTCAGCAGTCCAATCTGGCTGTGCACCCTGTGGCACACTCCGAATCAGGAGTATGCTATATTTCAATTACTGTTATTACTTGACTGGAAGGAGTTGCTGGTGTAGCACGTCCACCAAGGATTGCGTTCCACTCAATAACAGTAATTAATACAGTGTGTATACTAGCAGATTATTTTAAAGGTTCAAATAAGGTGTGTTATGTTATCCCATAGGTAGGGCTCTTCTGGTTTTTAATGTTGTCATGCACATACCAAGGGCAACTGGTCAGTCAGTAAATAGAGGGATACAGTTGATTTATGCCTTCAAATTCATAGATACTGGCCTGTTTGGAAATACTTCAATTGCATGTTAATCCTATTTGACCTAAGGCAGTAAACTCTGCGAGAGATCGAAAGCTCTTTTGTCTTACACTTGAACGTGCATGGACAGCCCCTTGCTCTGCACTGCACTTTACTTATAAAGCTCACTGAACAAAATAATAATACAGCATAATTCTGTGAACTTGCCTTCTGAAGGTCAACAGCATGGTAAAGTAGCAGGTTCACCCAGAATGCTAAATAAATCCAAGTCTTTCTAAACAAGTAGGCCAGATTTCCTAAAGAAAGTGATGAGGCTCGATACATACATTTGGGACTGCAACTCCAAATCAGGAATGGCTTAGGTGAGACCATGACCAGACACTGAGCAAATAGGTTAACAGTGTGTGGTGGTGATTATTCTCTTGAAAGATCAAAAAATGTGTGCTGAGAATGATAAATTAGCTGTTAGTCTGGTAAATTCGTCTGGGGTGGTAACTCAGAGCAATATTCATTTGTGATTGATCATTTTTATCTGGGCCTACAAAATAAAACTGTTGTGAGACTATAAATGCTACAAAATGAAGTCATGAGACTATTCATGGGCCAGAAGGGAGATGCACACCACCAATAAAAGGGCTTTCAGGATCTTAGCGAGTAATTTTAAAGATTATGTAAATAAAAAAATAAGTAAAAGCCATGAGTGTAACCTGATAACCCGTACCCAGGTATTCTTCCGAGTTCCCAGAACTAAGTAAGTGTGAGAGAGAAAATGCTATATCACAGGAGCTTGTTGTAAGTTACAAATGTATGTAACAATCTCCCCATTTTCATAATGAGGAACCCCAACAACCATACTTTGAACAAGGCACTCTAACTCCAATAATTTTGGTCTAGCTTGCAGTTTCTTTCACCATGGGTCTACTCTACTCTCTGCTGCTTTTGACAGGGTATCTCTTTCTTTCTCTCCTGCCTCCCTCACCTTTACATTGGTAACATTTGGCTCTGATCCTCGTGAAAATATCTTCTTATGACAAATCAATTCTATTATAGGGCAACATACACTTACATGGATGATAACATCTCACAACACATGTTTTGCAGCTTACAGGTCGTTAAGTAAATGGGTGTGCTATAATAAACCATAATTCAGGAGTCTGTGATAAAAAGAGAGTAAATTTAGGTTTGCGTGAGACAGGCTCCTAATTCACAGAGGGCAAAGTCTGTTGTTCTATTGGCTGAATTCAATGAGAAGCTGCATGGATCTGCTTGACTAACAGACACGTGTTTGGCCTCAAGGAGTATAAGTGTATATCCTGTTGGCCCCCATAAGTTGGGTCTGGGTAGCCATAGCGTCCCTACTCTGCAACATCAATCTCCTGCATTTCAGAGCATGTGCTAACCTGTACTGGAGTAGGCTCACACCTCTATATAGCTATAGACATATTTGTGTGGATTTTAATTAGTCTCATCAACTTAAGTGATATAATGGGTTCCTTCATCTGATTATCAGCACCTGGGAACCCTATTTACAAGTCTCACTTGCAGATAGGCACCATTCTACATAGGCTGTGTGAAATAACCGAGTCAACACATAAGTCACTTACTCACCTCAGAAAAGCATATATTCATTTTCATTCATACTGGTTCTTGTGGCTCACCTATACACGAGATAGCACTGATATCGATTTTCACCAGCACAGAGAGCAGAAACAACTCCCACCCCTGAGGTAACCCAAAAGTTGTGGCCTGGTATTGTAGGCAGTCGACAATCAGCAATGAAAGACAGAGAATATTGAGAGCTGGTGGTGGTTGAACCCTCTTAATTGTCCGCCTAATTCTAGGCTCGCCTAGGATCCCTTACTGAGACACAAACTTCATACTGACCAAGGGTCATTGACAGGAACAGGGGCTACCCTCTGGACATTGCAGCAGGGTTGCACCCATAGTCTTAAGTCACTCACTAAGATTAGTGGTAGGCAATGCTCACTGAGCGACTAAACAAAAGTCAATAGGGGGGGATAGATTCCTCTGCTTTCTTTCCATCTTCTGCACTACTGTACCTCCTGAAGGTGGCTTGCTGGAACCAGAATTGCTCCTGGGAATCTGCATATTGGTTACCTGGACTCTGTCTAACAGCAGTCCATGTAGCCTTTGGGTTCCGCAAGCCTTCCAGGAGAGACCACATGGCTGTTCCTGAAAGATCTTATTTTGCTGCTTCCCCCATACAGAGGAGACAGTACTAAGGCTCCCTGATTGGCAGCTCGCCTTTGAGCTCCTTATTCAGACTTTGCAGATTACACTGAACTCTTCATTCAAATCTAGCACACCATTTATATTCGCAATGCAACCACTCACCTTGAGGTGCACACACCATAATTTATCTGCAGGCACATCAGTCACTGCTGACTCAGACCAGTTACACCCAATTACCTTACCCTTCCTTCTGTACAAAGACACAGTGGCCTATGTATACATATAGATTTACTCACGGCTCCTTGTATTCCTACCTAGGAGTACCTGTACTGTTTTTTGCTAGGCACCATTTGTGAATGTAAAAGTAGTCTTGGGTATAGATGTGCATGTCTCCACCCCATGAAACCAGGGCCTGGAGTCAATTTTATGAGTGTAAAGTTACTACAAATAACTTTTCAGATATAGGCGGAGGTCTCCTCCAATATGGTGGAAATCGCCCTGTTGATAAGTATAGAGGAAAAATAATAAAATGTATTAAACTTTAAAAAACATTACTACTATTATATTGTTAAACATATTCATATGTAAAATAATGTAAAATGGTGAGAAAAGTTTATTTTAAACACATAAAATGTTACAGCCCAACAACTTAAATGTGAATAAATATGTAATATATTGAAATGTATGTAATCAATTTAAATAAAATGTATTTGAAAAAATTGCAACAAAAATCAAACATACAGTATTTTATTTTATTTAATATGCATTACACTATTAAAGGTTATGTTTAGCATTAATTTATTTTTGAGATATTTTAACAAGTTTAACATATTTATTTAATTTTAAATGGTAAAAAATGTATTGTTAAATGTTACATTAAAATAGTACATACTTATTAAATATATATAATTTTTAAACATCTAACCATAGATATATTTATATGTTGAAAGCATTGTATTTAACAAAATGTATTATTATTTTTTTTTAGTGCTACTCAGCATGCTACAAAGTGCAGTATGTGAACATGTTCGACAATGTCGAAGATTCTGCCCTGACTCAGCAACAGGGGCATGCAAAACATTAAAAGTGCAACAAACACGCCATACAAAACCCATATCTGTATTGCAAATGTCTTACATTGCATGGCAATGTGCTGCAAGTGATGAAAAGGAGATTAGCACATGCTGTGTGAGGACACAGATAATCACTGCTTGAGGGAGAGAGAAGGGTGATAGGATCACCAAAATCTTAAGAGTTGTGGCCATGCCTCGCCACTATTGTATGGTGGAGCAACTCTTTACATAGCTTTCAAAATATGGGCCTGATTTCGACCTTGGGAGAGGGGATTACTCCATCGCAGATATCCTGCCTGCTGTTTTTACAAGTTCCATTATATCCTATGGAATTTGTAATACGGCGGACAGGATATCCATCACGTTTGTGACAGAGTAACCCCCTCTGCCAAGGTCGGAATCAGGCCCTATGTATTGATATTGTTGACTTCAATTTCACACTTGGTGTAGAATTAACTTGAACATGCCTCCAACTGTATTGTGTGCAACTGGGTTTTGGAAAATGTCATTATTATTTTAATAAAACCAAGGGAGCTGTCCTAAAAGAACTGTTGACTTTTCAGAAGAGCTATCTTGTGCAAGCTTTTCATCTAGAAGCTGACTTATTAAGTATTTATTACAGGGCTCTTAGGGCACTCACCCTCTGATTCATTTATACCTTAAGCGACTGTGGACCTATTGTGCAAAGATTCCTAATAAAAAATCATAAATTGCATCAAATAATTATTTGAAAATTGCGGTTTCTTATAAGGGATCTGCTGAAATGGATTCTGTAAAAGTGGGTTCAATTTGCAGTCCGACGTCTTCCGAGTGAGTTGGTATTTTGTGAACCAACCCAAGTGTTAAGAGGTTGATTCACAAACTACTGGTTCGTAGTAATTCGACCTACCTCCTTAATATGAGTGAGGTAGGTCGCAAACTGAGACCCAGTGTGACTGGTTAGAGTCACAGGCATGGTGACCTGCTGTGATTGCTTTTAAATAATGCAATCTTTTTTTTAATGCAGCTCATGTTCTAAAAAGTAAAACATGATGCATTTAAAAAGGAATTAATAACCTTATAAACATTTTCCACTGCCTGCTCCAGAAAATGTTTTTGTTGACATTCACAAGAGGCAAGGGTCTCTTTCCTGTTTGCGAATGGTTCCCACCTATTAGAATTTAGTGGTAAAATATTAATGTAATGCTATTGGATTTTAGCTGTAGAACATTAATACATAGCTTAGATAATAGGTATTTGAAAGGGATACCCTTTACCCGCCTCTTCAAAGTAGAGATTCTGTATTTTGTTTGAAATCCAAATTGCAATTTGGTAATGCGTTACTGATCCCAATTTGAGTTTTGTACATTTAAAAAAGCAATTTTGTGGTCACAAAGGGGTCGAATTTTAACCCATACTACTGTGAAATCACTTTGTACATCAGGCCTTTATTGAGGCACACACTCATACGTTTCAGGGCATCTGTTTAGATTTTCATGAACTTTAAAGTTCGCATCAGAACAGCTAAATATTGCCTAGTTAAAAATCACAAAGTGGAATACTGTCATGCAAATGAAACTTAAAATTAAATCCGAAGTAGCAAAAGCAAGCTACTTATCCTGCATTGTACACTGCATAAATTATTAAATCGTGCACAATAATAGCTTAACCTACAGGTTTGTTAGGAAAACAGTGTTTTGATTATCTTTGCAAGACTATTCCATGACAAACTTTTTTCTTCATTTTAAGAAGTAGAAATTTGCCACTGAAATGTACCACAGGTAGGTGAGAGGTGAAGCAACTGCTCTAAGGTAAATGTCCTCCTTGCTACCAATGGCGGCCGGTAATTTTAGCAGGGAGGGGGGTGGGCGTATAGCGCACTCACACTCATTCATTCACACACACGCGCACACGCACATCCATTCACAACACTCATCAAATATTTAAACATACACGCACGCACCAAACATTCATTTTCAAAAAACACACACACACCTTCAGCTCTGCCTCAGAGGTCCCAGGAGGGTTGGGACTGCTGTCATCCCTCATTGGCCGACCTTAGGTCAGCCAATGAGGGAAGGTAGCAGTCCCAACTTCGTCACAGAGTGGGATGGGGTCAGTGAGACTTGCTTAAACCTGAAGCGCCCAGGTCTGAATCAATGGGTGACGCTTTCCCTCGTCACTGAGGGGAAGGGCCTCGAGGCACCTATGCTGAGCTGAGGAGGTCACGCCCATAGGAGCTGTGACCTCTTCAGCCCAGCAAAGTTCAGCTCAGGCAGCCAGGAGTCTGCGCAAATCACGCATGTCTCGCTCCTGGCTGCCTGATCTGAAAATGAAGAGTGTCTGTCAGGCTGATCTTTGCTCAGCCTGACAGGCACTCTTTATGAGGGGCAAAGGGTGGGGGCGTGGCCCCTCCGCCGTAAAGGACGTGCTGCGGCTGCTTGCTACTGTGGTGTGCAAAATATTAATCCGTTTTGTTTCTTTGATCCATGTTACAAAGTGCACAATTTTGGTTTCTTAAGAACATTTTTCTCCACAAGAAATTAAGGACTTAATAAGCAACTTTGAACTAAATTATGACTCTGCCCACATTTACACCCTGTTATTGTTTTTAATTTTTTGTTTTTAATTTTTATTGTAATACTAATCATTTTTATGTTCTGTACTATTGTTGTCTATAGTGGAATTTGTAATACATCTGTCATGGCTGTGTGTCCTAAGTTATTTTAAAATCTGATACTTTTGTTAGCATGATCTCAACTTCCAGAGAAGGGCAGAACCCTTTGTGAAACTAATCCTATTTAGTCTGATCCTATGTGAGGTAACAGCTGAAGATAGATGCACCTTAAAATGTTTTTCCCAAAAGTGGTTCTTAAAACTATGGGCCAGATTTATCAAGGTTTTGCATCACCCTTGCACCATGCAAGGGGGTGCAGTGGCAACGCAAAACCTAAGTGAAATTTATCAAGCCACGCTAGGCCACCTTGCATGGCCCTGCATGGCTTAATAAATATACATTAACACAGGGCAGTGCAAATCGTTGACTTGCGTTACACTGCAGTAGGGAGGCATTCTGTTGGTAGGGCCTGGGTGTTCCCACGTATCTGCCTGTGTACATTACCAGATTTACCATTAGTGGTAGACCTGGGTTTGCGTCAAAATGTTACGCCTCCCCAGGTGAGGCGTAATGTGAAGAAATATCTTTATTTCTATTTGTTTTTCCCTCTTTCTATGTGTGCTAATGCCTCTCAAGATTGTCTTTGAGCAGGAAGGAGTCCCTTCATGTATAAAAAGAAGCATGCCTAAAACGCAGGCACCCCTGCACCATGATGCCTGGGTGCATGCATTGGAGCTAGGCAGCCAGAAGTGCGTCATTACTAGGAAAGGACAGGAATGTGCTGTAAAATAGCAAATACAGCGCAATACTGCCCTTTTCCTTTCACACAGAGCAGCACAGCAATGTGGCTTGCTGGATTGCTCTTCGTGAAATAATGATAAATCTGGATAATAATAAAGGAAATGCTGCAGTGGAACAGCCTCTGATTAATGCTGTGATCATTAGCAGGGGCTCACATTTGGCAATGTTTCCTTTGCCTGTTCCTCCTACAATCTACACTAAACCATTACAGTCAAACTATTTTCTATGTTTTCTTAGCATTTCAGCTAGTTATTATGGATTACATTCATACTTTTTCTCAGTTCCCCTGTCTTCATAAAGTTAGGTATAAATGATGCAAACACATCTGGTTTGAGGTGGTACCTGGCACAGGTGTTGGAGCACCTTACCTGCGATGGAGGGGAGGCCGCCTGGACTGCACTAAACCCAAAATCTTCTGAGACCGGTGACCGCACGTAGCAGCTGGACGAAGACTCACTGGTTACTATGGTGATGTGTTTTGGTAACATCTCTTTCCGGCTGTTTGAGGATGACTCACTGTCTGTATGCATCTGAGGACATTTCAGAGAGAGAGATAGATAAAACAGTGCATCATGATATTAAATACATTAGAAGGGAAAGAAAGCAAGGGGGAGGCTGGAAGAGAAAGTCAGAAATAGGCGATGTTGCATAAGTCGGCCCAGAACTATCTACAATTCTAGGAAAAATGTACCATTAAACCAATGTCCAGCCTAAAAATAAAAGTTTATCGTATTCATTTAGCAAGTCACACCTACCTCCTACAAGGACATCCACTGTACATCGACTGATCACATGGGTATGGGGATTGCTATCAGGAGGAGAGGGGGGCTTTTAGGACAGACTAGAGATCCAGCTGGAAACAGTCCTTGTCTAATAATGATCTGCTATTGCCCAGTCAAAATTACCTCTCGGGAGGATGTAAGAACTACCTGCAAAAAAATAAGTGATCTTGTTTTAGAAAAATGTGGGTAGGATTCTGCTCTTGTTGGGTAGAATTACAGTCTAGTTTTTAGATATTGTTGAGAGGGTATGTGGTCAAGAAAGGATGTATTTCTGCTCTCTAGTTGGAAAGTGAGGTGACAGACCTTGCTCTATTGTAAACAGTAGTTTCGCTAATGTGTGATAACTATTGCTTAAGTAGAATAAATTGTGTTATATTTGGAGGTCCGTGTAGTATTTAGGAAGTGGTTTAGTTTAAAATAGCTTTCATCTATTTTGGAATAGCTGTTGCCTAATTAAAAAGAACAGTATTTTAGCTGCGAAGAACTGAGAATGAAGAATTATGAGTTTGCTAGAAGAAAATAAGGTATCACAGCCCTCCTGGAAAGTATCAATTTAATAGGAACGTCTGTAGGACAAGCAGGCAGATATACTTTAATTGACAAGAGTGTTGCCCTACTATGAAAGAACGTGACCTCATTTCCGTAGTTGCTGTTCAGTTAGGTAGTTGCCTGTCGCCAAATTGTTATCAAAGATGATTATCTCTCAGCCAGGAGACACTGAATTAGTTTATTTAATCAGAGACATAACCCCGTGCATAGTTAGGCCAGGCACGGCCAACAGATCAACTGCCAGATTCAAATACAGAATACACTGATGTCATCATGGAATGTTGCTATGTCATAGGAACATTCACAGCCTTAGAATAGCTGACACTGCCTACATAGAATATAACAAAAACACGTTTCACTCTATATGAAATTTAATCTGTATGTGGAGAATTGCCATGTAACTGGGAAGAATTTTCGTCTTGTTGGCTTGTAACTGTGTCATAGGTATTTGAGTCATGAGGAATTTTGATAAAATGTGTCATCTTGTTGGAAACATACTTGCAATGCAATTTAAAGGGAACGGCTAAAAAAAGAAGCCAACCAGAAATAATGCCCCTTACTATATGAAGACAAATGAAACGTTGGGCATTCTCAAGGTTAAAATTAGGAAGGTATTGTCAACGTCCACCAATATTTTCAGAACCCAAGTCAAAGGAGGTCTTTCTAGTCCATAGGTCTGAGGAGTCTTGTCGAGGTTTAGGTCCAAAGTTGTTTCTGGAACTACCTAAACCTTACACCACATGGTATTTTAGAGGACATTTGAGACATTTTGTAATGGATCTGGAGCAGGTACGCAGTATTCAGTAGTGTACGTATCATCAAATGTCTCATTGGGAGCTGCATATGTAAAGGCATGTTTACGAGGCTGGACCAATTTACATGAAAAATTGGCTAATGATTTCAGGGGCAAAGTGGAGAAAGGCAGGGGCAGCATATGCAGTTCTAGTAGCATTTTTGTAAAACAGCCACACGTGTGCCCACACTTTAATGATTTTATACGTAAGACCTGCATAATGCACATTTTGGACATAGATCATTGTTACATGGTATTGATTTTAACCAAGGATCTCTCCAGGAGCAAATGTGTTCAACAAATGAGATAATAAATGAAAAAATGAAACATAATTTTATTCTGATGTGCCTTAAGCAGCTCTTCCAAAACAATTGTGATCATCTTGTTCTGGTTTGGGTTACGTTTCAGCCATGGATGTAAATTCATCAAAATACTAGCAGTATCAAGAGTTACGGCACGTACCCCTCACAGAAAGCAAATTTGGTACATGCAGCCATGTTCACATCCTGTTCCTTCTCCTGCTTTCCTGGCCCTCATGATCAGGGGTTGAAAAGATAGAGAAGTGCTGGTAAGGGTCAAGAGCAGGACAGCAATTCCTATCTATTAACATCCAAGATTTCAACGAATTTTAATGTTATCCTGTATTTTGTCTTTATTTATTTCCCTTTATTGCTACGTTGCACTCATGTTCTGGTCTGAATACAGAATAGTCCGGGGAGAATGTTCCCAAAATGTACTTTGCAACCACCTCTATAAACTTACAGCGATGATGTCGTCCAGCCCATCCGCATCATCCTGAGAAGAGGAGGATGAGGAGGTTGAAAGGGAACCTGTGAATGAGAGAGAAAGACGAGAAAGTTATCCCTGCGTCCGATGTAACAAGTTTTCAAGGTTTTCAGCCACACTGCCTCAACGTTGTTTCAATGAGTAATTACCAGCGGTTTTCCGGCACAGCTCTAGCAGGCGCAAAAATGACATGTACCCAGCCTAGCACTGCAGTCATCCAATACAGTTCCCAAATGAACAATACCGACATTCGCCTAGAATAACTCAAGCAAGCAGTTGCCAGAATTCATACAACGGAGTTCCACAACACTGTCTGCATTTATCCATCACATCTTCAATCAGTATTTCATGATGGCATAAACAGATTGTGTTTAGACGTCATGTGAATACCAGTGCAGACTCTTAAGTGAATACGGTGTTTTTAGCATGCCATTTAAAGAAGACATCGTCTTGGAAACAGAGTTCTCAAGATTGCTTAGTTTAAAAAATAAACCATAATTTTAAGAATCACTTTGGTTTTAGGTTTGACTAAAGGCAGCTTCAGCTGTCACCCGGAGCTCATGTAATCAAGAAATTTTTTTTTTGCAGACGGGGCTTTGGTCAAACCTCTTCAACCGTTGGAGGTTGGCCTTTGGTTGCTCAGCAGTTGTGCAACGTTGCAGATGCGTAAGAAGGTATTCTTGCATGCTAGTGTTTCTCTTTGGAACTTGATTACATTTCATTTCAGAAGCTTATGTATCTGACATTGGGAGTTGAAAATTCATCTTCTTCTGGGGTGGTTGCTACTTCCCATTAGTTCCTCTCACATTCGGCCAAATTGTAGCTCCACTTGCGCTTCCAGAGGGAAGAACCATTGCTTGTCCTTATGCCTGTTCACCTTGGTTGTGAGAGGAATACACAGGTTCTCCACCTGCAATCCCACAGCCAAGTTCCAACCATCTGAGAGACACAGAGGTGCATACTAGAATGAAGCACTTCCCCTGTAGCAGTCGATTCAATAGTAGATACATTTCCCTTGTACGTTCACAATGCATTTAGATATAGAACCTTTGTAGGTATTTTCCATTACTCATTTTTAGTCAACTGAACTGTTAGCAGCATGTCATATATATCAATTTGATATTATATAAACTAAAATTTGTCTGATATGCTGCATATATCTTGAAAAAAGAGTATTAAAATATGTTTAAATAGTGCAGCAAGTTTGCTCTGGGAAGTGAACAGCACCACCTTAGTTTGCCTAAGCAGATCATCTTTCTTTTGTCTATATTTTTGATCAGCGCAACAATTGAATCTGCCTGTATCCCCTCTGTTGCAGCATTACTTTGTTCTCCTAATCCTTCCTTGTATTTACCTTCTGTTGCATGATCTTCCTTGATCTTTCTGTTTTCTGTGAATGGTGTTGTCTATGTACCTAACACAGCATCTGCACATGCAGTAGGATGTTCCAATCTTTGCCTCCATGGGTTGAAGGTATGATTGCGGTCCACAGAATAGACTGGCCATCCCCTAAATTTTCACAGAGTGCGTGACCACACTACAGATGGAACCAGTTCCCTAATAATTATACACAGCAGAAGTCTCTAACCCTAGAGAAACTTGTGAATACAGAGAGAAATGACAGATGAAATGAAACTTGAACGCATAATAAGCCCACCAGTGAAGTGGGTCCTAAACCGCTACCGGAATATAAAGGAATGAAGATTGCATTAAAGGTACTAAAATATGTATCCATCTGTGAGTAGTGAGGGCTTGCACAGAGTCCTAGTCTAACAAGGGAGAAAAGTGGTATGGAGGTGTGAGTGTCATCCTCACTTGTGAGTGGTATTCTATTCATCTAGTCTACTCTGATCTGAGGGGGCATATTTCTTAAATATGGTCACTTACGCACAGGACTGGCAACTTCAAAGCAGTCCATCGTCAGATGTTTAGCCTCTTGTATCAATTAATGTATGAGAACTTGAACAAAACTTTGGCTGGAAGATCAAAAACTCACTGTACTAGGGGTAAAGTTGCTACTTCCTGTCTTCTAGTATTCCAACTTTTAAATTGTTTATTTTTCTTTTAAGAACATAGATATAAGAGGCCAATATAGCCTCTTAGTAGGTTGGTAAACTATTTTACATTAAACAAGAAGATATACATTTTCTAACGAAAAGCAAAAACAGATTTCATTTTCTTTGAATAGGCGCTCTGGGATCCCGGTCATGGGTTGGAAAATTCAGTGTTCATGATTATCAATGGAGATCACCCAAAGGAAAATGTAATGTGTTGTTATTCCATTTAAAATTGAGATGTAAAATAGTCACACGTGCGTGGCAATACACGAACTTTATAGAAGGCCTAATGGCGCAACACACATTATTACGCGGAACGGAGGTAAATTTCAGCAGAGGTATATTTTAAAGGAGTTTATCAACAGATTTTGCAGATATCTGTGCTGTCAAGCCAAACCTAAAAGGAGACACTAAAGAATTATTTTCCAGCGTGAATGCATCTTGAAGGATTAAATCGTTTGAAAATACCTTTAGATTACAAACATAAGACGGCGCACTAATGAAATATACATTTATTTAAACTCGTACTAAATTGCTTCAAAGCACAAACACTCCCACCAGAAGCAAGAACTCTTCAATAAATAAGAGGCATAGGAAAAGGATACTATTAGTAATGATGCATTAAGCAAAATGTCAAGGAGGGCACAGACAAAAGTTCCTGTATGGAGCAGTCAGCTGTACCTCCCTGTCAAATTGTGTGTATTTGAGGATTCTCTTGTGCTTTTTTCCTTGGTGACCATGCACCCTTGAAAACAATTGGTGAGTCCTGCACATGCTTCCACTGTTCCCCTTCTAGAGTGCTAGACGTCCATCCTCTTGCAGTCACCTATCCCTCAAAGGGACCCACTCTTTCACCCATTCACCTTCACCTTGAACCTCACCAGACTACCGCCACACACTCACTTTACCCACCCACATTCAGCATTCCCACGCAGATTCACACAAGGATGCACATTCACCCACTTCTGCGCGCATTCAGCGACATATACCATTTACCCACCCCAGACTCACTCATCCACACACACACACACACACACACACACCCACCCACACCCAACCCCATCATCCCCAACAAGTACATTCACAAATAAAGAGCTTGACCTTTGGCTCTGCCAAAACTTGACACTTGTTTCACAAGGCAGTAAACTACTGATAAGCTAACAGAGGGATATGGAGTGGGTTTGGGAGGCAGTGTCACCAACTTTTCCAAGAAATGGACTTCAGCGTGCATAAGCGACACGTAGAAAAAACTACATGCTCATTAAACTTTGGCATGCAGAAAGGGTGACAAACTACTCGACAAAAAGTACATATGCATGCCAAAGAGGCAATTACTGTTCCAAGAACTAGAGGCTTTCGTCAGTAAGAGGAACATTAACTACTGCAGAAATTATAGATCCCAGCCTGCAAAAGCTTCACTGTTACTCCAGGAGATATAGACCACAGTCTACAGTATAGATACCTAAAGACCCAAGTACTACAGACCTTCAGCTCAGCCTTTATAGGTGCCCCTAAGATTTAATGAACTATAGACTGGTGCTTAAATTGGGCACCTACTGCTCTTTAAAATATATACCTCAACCTGCATGGAAGTCAGATGCTACACCAAAGCGTGTAGAGAGCAGCCTGCAGAAGAAGATACACTTTGTTCTAAAAACCATATTCCACAACATGCAGGAATAAATAGACACTGCACAAGGAATGTATGACTTGAGCCTGCATGAGGAGGCTAATGCTGTATTTAACACATGGACACCAGCCTTGAATGAGCAGATACTAATACATTTCAGGCAGGAATAACAAGACATACATTGATTCGAGAAATACAGACATCTTCAAGCCACAAGATGACACGCTCTACTACAAACTAAGCCTAGAGCCCTTGGCCTGCATAAGGAGAAATGTGCTGCTTCACAGCCTGCAGGACTGTGCAAGCACTACACCCAGAAGCATTGACCACTCGAGGCCATGTGCCTACAGTTGGTACAGGGTCACCTATAGGTACTACCCCCACCTTCGGTGAGCTCCTCCACAGCAGACTGCACACTCTTCTCAAACGTTACTGCATCAGCAGGGCTTTGGAATGTCAGGCCAAATTTGCTGTCATCCACCTTCCAGTGGTGAAAGATGGGGTTCACCTTGTTGTAGACCAGGTCCTTCTTTAGTACGCACTCCAGGATGGTCTGTAAACAGGAGAAGGCATTGTAAGCTTCACAAAAAATTTACATAAGATAGAATCCAGCAAATGGTGTGCCTCTTAACTTGGGAAGAAATATAAAACCACTACATGGAGGGAGAAACTGACATCCACCAACAGAGAGACAAACTACGACCCACAACGTCAGGACACATATGAGATATTTATCACCTTAGATCAAAACTTGCACTATTGTGCAAGGGTGCCTGCGCTGGCAGCTAATTTTAGCACCAACGCTAGGGAACACACAGGGGTTGCTGTAAATATGGCGCATCCTTGTGTTTTTCAAATGTAGGAGAACAGAGCTGCCAAATTTGACGCACCTCCAGGCTCTCACATTTCCTTGTATATGAGGTCCTATGGGGCCTCTTTTATATATTTTGATACAAGGCTTCTTGTGGTGCTGCCCTGTGTCAAAAGAAAAGGGAAGGACTGTGCTGTATCTATGAGATATGGCATATTCCTGTCCTCTTCCACTGTGCTGGTGCACAATTGGCTGCCATGCTCCAAAGCAGGCACCCTTGTACCATGTTGCATGGGTGTCTGTTTTGTCAGAATCATTGTTTTGTGCAAGAAGGGACACAATTTTGCACAAAAACAATCAATGGAAGCATTTTTATCCTTCTATGTGTGATGCCTGAATGGAGCATGGCAGCCAATTGTGCACCAGCTCACACCAGGATGTGTATATTACCACACTCTTGGTTCTGTGGCCTGTGTACTCCTAGGAAGCCCGTACCTTGTGATGGGATGGGCGACTTGCTGACTTGACTGACCATGACGTGCAGCTCAGATGAGTAAGTGACCGACCAGTACTTACTTTCACATACCCAATTCGGGCTTGAGTATTATTATTGGAGAAGTATTAATAGTGGTCTTAAAGAAGCGTCACTGGATCATTTTTGACCATCTAGACGCGAAACATGTTGACCTAGTATCATAGAATTTGGGGCACAACCTATTATCCTTTACCGGAGTGCAGCTGAGCATTAACTCCATAAGCACTCCCCCTTTGTATTTTTTAACCTTGGCCTTAACCTATTTCTGAATTATTAAATATGATGGCGATGGTTCTGAGCCAATTTTATTCTTATTTCTTTCCTCTCTCCTGCACACTCCTATAGCCTATGTACATCATAGACCTGACCATTATTGGCATAATAGCTTTGGTTAGGAACCCCCACCTTTATAAGGGGTGGCCCGTCAGACATTGCACGCCGGTCTGACGAGGAGCTTGCCCAATTATGAAGCTTGACACTCTATGGGGTGTGTGAGGGCTCTCCTGCTCCTGATCATCAATAGCTCTGTGTCTTTTTCAACACCTTTATTTTTGGAACAGTGTACTTTGTGTTTTTCATTAGTTACATTTGGGAGAGTGTACACTGGACCTATAATCTCCCCTTCCCTCCTTTATTATAGTTAAAAAATTTGCCCAGAATACGTCATAGTCTGGTATTGACCGAATTATGATCTTCTTTTTAACATCTTCTTTCATCTCGGCCTCTTAACCCATAATTTATGTTTGTGTTCTTAATGAGGATTGTAATCTGTTTTACCTTTTGCTGGTCCACTCACTTTCCTATTTTTTGTATCTTTTCATGTCCTGTCTTTTTATCATACTGTACAAAGAGTGAAGATATCACGAGGGGTGTTTTGTAAATATCTGCTAATTACATTATTAAAAAATCCATAATCTATCCACTTCCTCAGTTGTGTGATCCTTATTCTGAGTGCCTTCTTCCAGCTATTATGTGAAGTAACATGGTTGTCTGTTATTGGTTATGAAGATACATTCTGCTGTGTGTTTCTGCATGTCTGCGACTAAAGGTGTTGCCTCTCACTGCCATTGTGGCACATAGGGTCTATGATGTGTGTGCCCTGGGTACTTTTGTTAACTTGTGCTGGTACCCTTGCAGGGGACCACACTGAGCGTGTTGTTTGACATTGATGTCTTCAGTGCTTAATGATGTTCATGAAACTATTAATGATGAAACTGAGTGCATCAGAGTTGTGTAAGCAAGAGACAGCCATGGGACTCACAGTATTGCTGTGGGAATCCTAGGTCGTTGTGGAGTCAAGGAGCCTGTGGTCACATGTATTCCTGCATTTCTATGTGATCAGGCTTTGTGGCTGGCTGTTGAACTGCTTCGGAAAAGTAAATGAGTGTCAATTCAGCTATAGTGGAGAAGGAGGGTAAAAACTTGATACCCTGCTCGCCTATGCAAGCCTGTGGTTGTGATCACACTCTGCTAAATGGTATGCTGGGCAGGTGCTAGCCTCTACCCTCAGCTGGGAAGGGGGACTGTTTTAAAATATGTAGGCCTCTGATGGCCAAATTTAATGTGTATTGGTCTGAAACACTGAAGAATGTTTAACATCTGTTAATACCAGTGCCTGCAATGGACTTTGTATGGGTAGTGAATGCAGGTTATCAATTATACTGCCAGACTATATGGTGACATAGGGAGTCAAATGGTGAATTTATTAGCGGTTATCATGTTGCCTCAACAAGTAGCAGATGCGATTCCTGCACATCATGTGGGAGTGTGTAACTTCGGTTTGTACCCCCAATGCAAATCTTTATGAAAATAAAGAATCACAAAATATAATAAAAACAAAAATATGTTTTTGAGTTGCCTTCTATTGCAACCAAGGCTGCCATTTAACCCTCATTTAGAATCTAGCACTTGTCCTCTTTAAACTGTTAATCCTGTATTCTTAAGATGCAGAATTTAAAGACATTTCTTGTTCTTTTTTGTTCTTCAAACCAAAAGCCTGTTCAGAGCTTACTGTCTGATCACGTAGGCGCTCCCCTCGGATTAGGTACCGCCGCTGCTGCTGCCCGTCTTCAGCCCGCTTAGCCTTGCAGATCATGACGTGGCTCAGGCCGCCCCCACCCATGGGCACCCAGCCCCCGCTCGAATCGTCCCTGGTCATCACCACTGCTCGAACCCGGACCATGTAACTGAAATAAAATAAAAGCCTGTTTAATCATTATTATATATATATATATATATCACTACCATATACCCAATGAATAGAAAACAACAAAATATATCTAAATTCCATGTACTTTACATTTTTATTTTTATTTTTGTCTTAAAGGCCTGTGCTGCTTAACAAGTCATTTTAAAAAGTTTCATGGAAATTTGGAAAAGTAGCACAAATTCTAACCATACGTCTATACAATTCAAATGAGCAGAATAAACGAGGAGGCAGAAAGTTACATTAAGCAGAAAAGTAACAAAAAATGATTGTACCCTTTAAATGCTGAAAGCTTCTTCTTTGCCACTAGGTGGTTCATTCTGAACTGAAGAAACTGGTTTTTGGTCATTATTTTAAGAGGGTAGAAGGTAGCTGAGATATATTTTCTTTAAGATACCACTATGTACGCAGAAATCTGTTTTTTTTTAAATAATGCTAACTTTACCTCAACAATTTACAGACCAGGAAGTTTGAAGCAATAACATAATTACATCTGTCTTTATGTTGTTTGAGTTTTTCTAAAGCCCTGGCTACTTTATTCCTAATTTTAAACACTTTTTGCAACAGGGCTGTCTAGAAAATTGTAAAGGCATCACAAATGTGAAAGTTATATACACATCGAATGTGCACTGTAAAAGGGTTAGCAGAGCAGAAATGTATATTGACAGTGAAAGGCAACTACGAGCAAAAGGTGGGTTTTCAGAAGGGCGCAAAAAGCTTAGAAAAAATAAACATGGAAAAATTGAAAAGTAGGGTGCTGAGCATGGGTCCAGAAGTAGAGTGTGAGAAGCAGAGTGGATGGGAAGGATGGGATAGAAGGGATAATCTGGAAGGGAAAGTTGAAAGGGGTAAGCTTTTGAATAAATTTAAATATGAGTCATAAAATTATTTTGGAGCCATGAAAAATAGGGCAGCACAAGGTGGGGTCAAATGAGGGGAGATGTAGGCAAAAAAGGGCAGTTTAAATAGAACGTCAGAGATCACTTAATCTATGACATGGGAGAAAATGCCCTTGTAAAAGAGATGAAAAGCAATCAATGAGAGAGAAAATTTAGAGTAAAAAGCTGACGTTTTGTGGCATTGATTTTGGGGACAACAGAAAAAAGTAAGCTAATATTTTCTAACTTGACTAGCTGCCTAATTAATATAGGAAAACTACTGTTTTAATCCAGAAAATCAAATGCTGATGTGCTGTATGTACTCAAACATACAACCAATTTACTACAATCTTTGTTTAAAACAGTTTTCAAAATCTATTTATTATTTTTTTTCTTTACTGAATCACAATTTATTGGGAACAATACATAGAATTTTTCATAAATATTTTTACTAGACTCACACACTTACAAACATGCAACCTAAAAACACTTTCCTCATTAAGACCATTTTGTTTTTTATTGATGTTCCCCACGGGACTCTATCATTTTCATTATCATATATAGAGTATCCACAGTGGCCTTTCTTTAAAATGTTGATACAGAGTTTCGGTATATTCAGTTTGAGTTCAACCTTCTCCAGGATAAAAAAATATGAAAACATTTACGCACACAATGCTACTAAGAGAATTTAACAGTGGAGGAATCTATGTAGCACAAAGTGTCTGCTCCGAACGTGACAGGATTGACTAAAATATATTATGGTAGAGGAGGTTTATCTGGGGAAGAACAGGGCTCCCAGGGGGACAATATATTAAGCAGGAAGGAGAGGAGTATTCCCACCAAGAGAAAAAGTGGTACCGCTCAAAGAGTTGAAAGAAAATCATAAAAATCAGAACCAGAGATGGCTTGCAAGGCTTTGAAGCGTATATTAGTCCACAGTATTAAGCTCTGTCCATAAATGAGAAAAGGGAATATGGAGGAACATTTAGAGTACCAGCAGCATTTGGAATTTTTTAATGAAAAGATGGACAGTGTTTTTTCATGAGATCCCTGCCTCTATTGCTGCTTTTCACGCAGTTCCAGCACCGCCCTTTTTTTAGGTTGCGGTTCGAAGACCTGTTGTATGTACTTTAGTATATACTTCTTTGTGGGCTTACAGCCCGCCCACTGTTTTTCATTTGTTTGTTTAAGTGCCCTTTAAAATTCCTTCCTTGCTAGTGGCCAATCCTTCTTTTTTGTCCCTCCTGTCTTTCAGCTCCTCCCACAGAGCAGGGACCAAATACTGTATCTTTAAGTTTTGGTTGTTGATCTGTTCTGTGGGGGATGATTTTGTAAAAGAATGCCCTGCTTGTGTTACACTTTGGGTTTGTGTTCAACTTCAGGCCCATAGCTGCTTCCAATTAATTGCAGCATTCATCCCTTTCACCTCCTCCCAAGTTGGAAAAGACCAGCGGTTGTGCTCTGATCATCCCTCCCACCTCCTCCCAAGTTGAAAAAGACCAGCAGTTGTGCTCTGATTGGAGCTGCAGTGACAGGGGTGCTCTGCTGCTCGGTGAATGCAGGCGCTCTCTCTCGTTCTCGTCTAATTTTGAAACTAAAGTTGAACAGGTCATTTCAGACTGAACGCCCTGTCAGCCCTGCCTCCTCTTTGTGTGCACTGGAGAGAAACAGACAGGGACATGTTTTGATGAGGCTGAAATAAATGTCATGATTTGGGTTATTACTACCACCCTCCCCCTCACACACACAAATCTTCTTATTTTTCACAGAAAATAAGGTCTGCCAATAACACACTGAAATAACTACTTAAGGTGGCCACTAGTCTCTCCTCACCTCCTTTTACATAAGCTTTGGAGAACTCCCAAGATTTTTGTAATATGGCAGCGGAGTTCTTCAGAGAAAAGATCATGAAGATTCATGTGGAATTTCCTTCACAGGATAGCCAATTTCCCTCTGCTCTTGAAGTGGGCTCCTATGGTGAGCCTGCCAATGCTTCTCTAGTAAAGTTTTCTCCTCTTCCTGCAGCTAGAATTCAAACTCTCCTGGCGCAAACCAGCTCAGGCTATTTGCCTGCCTAAGGGGCTGTAACTGTTTCCTGATATTAGTGGAGATTGTTTGCACAAAGTTTATTATCATATGTTGGAGTCTGGTATCTTTCCCCCAGGGTTGGAAGGAGGCGATTGTGATTCCACTAAAGCAGACGCCTAACAGGGATGTGGTAGATCTAAAAAATCTATGCCCAATTTCTCTGCTGCCTGCCCCTTCCAAAATTCGGAGGAAACATATTAACCAGGAATTAGCACAGTTTCTTAATGAGCACGAACATCTGGACCCTTCACTAAATGGGTTCAGAAGCAATCACAGCACGGAATCCACCTTAATAATGGTAGCTGATTATATTCACCGTCAGTTTGATTTGGGGGGAGCTGTGAGTCTGGCTTTGCTTGACTTGTCTGCAGCCTCAGACAGTCTATCTCTGTCTAATTTGGGGCAAAGGCTGAGACAGGTGGGGTTATGTGACTTTGTTTTAAAATTATTAGAGTGCTTCCTGAATGATAGAACTATCATGGTCAGATGTGGTGATTTCAGGGCTCAACCTTTCCAGCTTCCCTGCGAGGCTTAACAAGGTTCCTTGTTGAGACCACGCTTTTTAATTTGTATGTTGCTCCTCTGGCTAAGCCAGTGCGCTCCTTTGGCTTTCAAGTCTCTTCTTATGCGGATGACACCCAAATCATTGTTTCCATCCCTTATGGTTTGGATGATGTGGCCAGTAAATTTAGTTCTTGTATGGTCATGCTTTATTATGGGCTTGCCGGGCATTCTTCGAGTGCCACACACCATGGCACCAGATGTAGCCTGTCGGCTGTACTTATGCTTCATTCCGAGCAAGGCCTAGGAACAGAGTGAGGGGGGTGACAGGTACCCCAGGGCCCACCTGTATGGCACCACAACTCTTATATTTAAGTTCCACACATGTATCTTTTGCACCCTACCCCAACCTTGAGCCCAGTGCATTTCATGTATGACACAGAGAGCACATCAAGATCGTGTAAAACGAAGGAGTTTAGAGGTTTTTCTTCTTTTTAATCTTATTGGGTGTGGTGACTTGTGAAGAAAACTAGACACCATTGCCGGCAATGTACACCAATGCATGTGCAACAAGACAGTGTGTTTATATAGATAAGTGTGAACAGATCTCTATGAGCAACATTCAAAGATTTATGTGGTTAAATCCACTTGCTTACAGCCTTTTATTTCATGAGTAATACTGCATGTATGTATCAGGCAACATAATCGTATATGCAAAAACAATGCAAATGTTATTACGTAGGTATGGTGATGGCCATGTGGTTTGTAAATGCTGCCAGAACCCGACAATTAATTTTGGACTATAATGCATGTGTGTATTCAAAATTAAATGGAAATGCTGAAAAAAGTTAATAGAATTGACATAATTCTGCTTATTTGTGGTTTGTACAGTTGCATTATATGACTCTGAATACCGTTGATTGTCTTATTTAAATTTCCTATTTTGTGCCATTAAAAAACTAAGACATAAACAGTAAAACGATTTGCCTAGGATCACATGATCACTCTGGTGAAGGCACCAGATTTCTTCTTCTCTCCAATTAGGGTTCAGAGTCATCAATTTAGGCAATAGACCAAATTGTCATCCATGAGATCAACATTTAATGGCACCACTTTAAGGTTCTTCTTTAGTCCATTGATATTAAACTATGACGTATGCCATATTTAAGAACAGTTAAAGCAGAAACTGTCCTTTATACTTACTAGCCCATCTATTAAATGTAGCAGTCTTGGGGCCATGTTTTGAAGGATAACATGCATTTAGAAATGAGGTGACTAATCAGTGAGGTGAATTGACTTGCCCTCACCCCTTTGTGGTCATTACCCCTAGCACAGTGACTGCTGAAGCTGAAATCTTGCTAACAGTACGTGATTTTCTGCTAGAGGTGCCGCCTGGTGCTCAGCTTCACAATGGACAAAGATACTCATTGCAGTCCCTCCAATAGAAGCAATGCACATAGCAGTACGGGGCCAGGGTGACTGGAAAGAGAGACACTAATCTCTGTATAAGTCCCCGATGTTGTTCTCTGAAAAATCACAATGTAGTAGAGAAGGGACCCAAAACTGTGATCTGCCCAATCAGAATCCCATGTAATATCGCTGCAACTAGAAGTTGTTGTGTGGTCTTGTTCAAACTGAATATTTCCGTTTATGAACAACCAAACTCCTATAAAATAAGGAAGGAAGCTGAGGGGCTATTTTTTTTTATTACAGTCACTGCACCTACAGGACACAGCGACGTCACCAGGCACACAACTGGCCCCTCTGACTTGTCTGGCTGCCTCCCAGATAGACTAGCAAAAGAGCAAAAAAGTGTGTTCTCTTTAAAACCCAACAAGAAGTATTAGCCTACGACCTCAAAATTAAACACACACACACAGAAACACACATGAACAAGCACTCACACACCACCACGTTCACAACTACATCACATGTTTAGAGTCACCCTCACCACACACAGATGACATACAGACAGACTACTCACAACACCAAACCCACAAATGTTCTTCTCGCACAGGCACAACAACCCTCTGCTGCACCCCACCAAACCCCATGCCAACCCACACCATACGTCTTGCAAGCTTCTATTGCACCACATCATACATGCACCACACAACATAGTTTGTACACTTGTGCATACTACACGCATACAGACGCCATATATATTCATGTGTGCTCACTGACTCATGAATCAAGAAACATGCTATGCGACCTGTATCTGAAAGGTAGAATTAATAAAAACAAACACAATATTTATTATGCAATTGTATTTAAGGGTGTGCTACTCGCATGTTGCTGCACCACACAGTGTTCTGGCACTCCACTTGACCATTTTTAGGTCAAGCTTCAAAGACCTGTTGTAAATACTTTAGCATATTCTTCTTTGTGGAGTTATAGCGTGCCCATTGCTTTTCATGTGTTTGTTTCAGTGTCCTTTAAAAATCCTTCACACAATTCCACATAATTCCAATCAGCACAATTTCACTCAATGCAACACAGTTCCATGCCACACAATTCAACCCCACACTTTTCCATTCCACGCCACATATTTAGATAAAAAACATATAATTCAACTCAACATCACAATTACACAACAAACCACATACATCCAATCCACACTACAGAATTCCACATCATGCCACAAAATTCAACTGCACAGCACATAGGCCCTCATTACAACCCTGGCGGATGGCGGTAAAATGGAGAAAAATACTACCAACAGGCTGGTGGTACTTTTCCCCATATCACGACATTGGCGGTTTGGCTCAAGCCAAACCGCCAATGTGCCACTCCTTCCGCCACGGCGGTAAAAGCCGCTGGGCTGGAGACTTCAGTCTCCAGCTAAGCGGCTGTCATTGGCCCGCCTGCTGGATTATGACCCCGCCCACCGCCATGGTTTTCGTGGCTTCCTTACCGCCACAAAAACCATGGCGGTTTGCACTATCAGTGACAGGGAATTCCTTCCCTGTCACTGAGAGGGGTCTTCCCTGCCCCCTCCCCCTTCCCTGATTTCCCTCCCTCCACTCCAGAACCTCCCAACATACACACACCTTCACGTACCATCGACACACGCATATACACACTCATACCCACATTCATCCATGCATGCATACATCCATTCACACACACATCTACACACACTTACATACATACATGCAAACACACATTCACACAACACAACATACACGCTCTCATACATCCATACATGCACACTCGCATCCACGCACACACAAACATACACACTCACCCCCCCACACACACAACACTCCCCACCCCTCTCCCCTGTCTGAGCACCGACTTACCTGATTTCAAGTGGTCCTCTGGCAGGAGACGGGACGGGCGTTGCTGCCAGCAGTAGCGTCTGCCGGCAGAACACCGCCAGGCCGTATCATGTGTCATGCTATGGTCTGCGGCGGTCTTCTGGCATGGCGCTGCTGCTGGCAGCAGCTCTACCTTACCACCATCTGCTGCCATGGCCGCAGCTGGAATTCCGCCATCCTTCTGGTAGAATTCCGGCTAAGGTCATAATTTGGCCGATGGGTGGTAGCCGTGGCGACGGTATTTTGGCAGCCGTTGATGCGGCGGTAGGCGTTTTTTACTGCCAATGTTATAATGAGGGCCATAATCTCCACCACATACCACCCACAACAAAAATACCAATCCACATCCAATTACACTCTATGACACACAATCCCACTCCACACAGTACACACAAAACCACATCATTACTATCCATATAATTCCACTGCATACCGTGCCACATAATTCCACTACACATATTTCACTCTACACCACACTATTCCACGCCACACAATTTCACAACTAACAATTCCAATCCAACCCACATAATTCCGCTCCACACCACCTACAGCCAATCCAGTCCATAAGACATGGGTAAAATACATTGTCATTTACAACGCCAATAGCTTGAACTCTTGCAAATGCGAGACCTATTTACTTTGCCAATGCTTGTTTTTATTGTCTGTAATGAAGGCAGTAACACAGGTATGGGTGTGGCATTGTGTGAGGTTGGCTTTTAAAGATGGAGCTCACAGTGCACAATGGTCGCAGGGCATACACCAGTACAGTAAGTTCAAGGAATGCTGTGCTAGGAACAGTGCATATTTAACTTGCATGGAGCATTACCTAAGCCATAGACAGAAATGTAGCAAAACTTTGAAACAGTTATATGCCCCAAAAAAATGACAGAGCTATTCAAACTCTGTGTGTGACACTACTAAACGGTAACAGAAAGTGCCAGCTAAGCAAAAGGGAGACTTGAGCAATGCCAAAGAAACAGATGTGACTTAATCAAAGAGAGGCACTTTACCACACCTTGAGATGCTGGTCAATAAACCTAAAGTGAGCCTTAGGACCAACACAGGAAGGAGATATGGCAATAAAAACGTACAAGGAAGAGGTGGCCAAACAGTACCAGAGACATGCAATAAAGCTATTTGCAACATTGCAACAAACTTTAAGAGAGGCTTCAGATGAAGCTGTAATAGAGATACGTGAACAATGCATAAGAGCCATGTACTGAAACTATATGACAGGCAAGTGTATAAACTGTAATACAGATATATGACCAAATCACACAAGAGACATTTAAGTGAACCTGGAGTTAGACGTGCATCTAAGCTCCTAGAAAGACAAGCAAACAAAGTATAAGAGACATGCATGTATCCAAACCGTAAAAGAGGCACGAGCCAAACCAAATAGAGACGTGTAACCAACCAAGGAAGAGGTATTACTAATCTATAAAAGGGGTACACATACAAACTTTAAGGGGCATGATCAGTTCATAAGAGATGAGAATAAACATTAAGAGAGGCATGTGAACAAATCATAGGGAAGACAAGTCACCAAACCACAGGTTAGACACCGGGCCAGGTAAAAAATATTTGCATCCAAATCATACGTGAAACATGACCAAACGATAATAACTATATTCCCCCCGTACCACAACACATGCCAGTACATCAGTAAAGAAACTTATAATCAAATAATAAGAGAGACATGAAACAAAGAGTAAGAGAGACGCGGACAAATCAAGAGGGTCATGCGAGCATCCTTTAAGAGGCGTGTGACCAAAGCACAAGAGGGATGTGTGAGCAAACCATAAGAGAAACGTGACTAAGCCATATGCTAAATAAAATCAAGCCGTGGGAGAGAGAGGTGACTAAGACAAAAGGGAGACTTGCTGCAACAGCAAAATAGGCATGTAAGTAAACTGTACGAGAAACATTTGTCTACAGGAGAGGAGCGTGGCTGAACCATAAAATGGACGTAACCCAACCACTCGTGCGGTATGCTAACAACCCAAAGGAGGGACATGAGCAAAAGAGCTCATGAGCATCGCAATCAATGGAGCGGCAGGTGCAGTGGCACCGAGTATCAGGAGCTTGTCGGGGATGCTAATCACTGCTGTATTTTACTAGGTAACCAGCAAAAGTAGGGCGTTTTTTCCTTTCCCACATTATGGCCAGTTTCATACTTGATAAACTGCGACCACCTCATTAGTGAAACCTGCGACCCTGCCATGGCAAAGGAATGTGCCCAGGCCGTATCTGTCACCTGAGTTAAAACAAAGGGTCTGGCTGGTTCAGATTTATATGTACGTTCACCTCAAGCATGCATCCAAAGGAGCATTTTACACCTGCAGAATCATATCGGCCTCAAATGGCTCAGCAGAGCTCTCGCTGTTGCTAGGGAATTGTTAAATGCAGTGTTATCTACTGCAGCCTCTGTTCAGTCTCAATCATGGTGTCGGGGCACTGCGGATCTCTGTAGCGGGAAGATTCGGATATTCTGGCACAATGCAGTCTCTTTTCTTCTTACACCTGCTTTTGTGCCAGAGGGATTCAGACCCTCCTCCACCTTACTGTTTTGTCCCCATCCTCAAACATGTAGGCCCATATTTATACTTTTTGACGCAAAACTGCGCCAACGCAGTTTTGCGTCAAAAAAATTAGCGCCGGCTAACGCCATTCTGAAGCGCCATGCGGGCACCGTATTTATTGAATGACGTTAGCCGGCGTTAGCCGGCGGCGCTGTCTGGTGTGCGTTAAAAAAAACGACGTACACCAGGCAGCGCCGGCGTAGGGGGAAAATGGCGTATGGGCGTCCACAAATGGTGCAAGTCAGGCTGAGGCAAAAAAATCGCCACAACCCGATTTGCGCCATTTTTTTACGACACCCATCCCCCATTGAAATGACTCCTGTCTTAGCAAAGACAGGAGTCATGCCCCCTTGCCCAATGGCCATGCCCAGGAGACTTCCGTCCCCTGGGCATGGTCATTGGGCATAGTGGCATGTAGGGGGGCACAAATCAGGCCCCCCTATGCCACAAAAAAATAAATAAAAAAATACCTACCTGGACTTACCTTAATGTCCCTGGGGTGGGTCCCTCCATCCTTGGGTGTCCTCCTGGGGTGGGCAAGGGTGTCAGGGGGTGTCCCTGGGGGCAGGGGAGGGCACCTCTGGGCTCATTCTGAGCCCACAGGTCCCTTAACGCCTGCCCTGACCCAGGCGCTAAAATCCGGCGCTAATGGGGGTTTTTTAGACCCGCTCACTCCCGGGCGTCATTTTTGCCCGGGAGTATAAATCCGACGCATATGCATCGGAGTCATTTTTTAGGACGGGAACGCCTACCTTGCATATCATTAACGTAAGGAAGGTGTTCACGCAAAAAAATGACGCTAACTCCATGAACTTTGGCGCTAGACGCGTCTAACGCCAAAGTATAAATATGGAGTTAGTTTTGCCTCGAATTTGCGTCGAAAAAAACAACGCAAATTCGGCGCAAACGGAGTATAAATATGCCCCGTAGTATCCTAAATATTTATTTCACAGTTTCAGTAACTGTTCTGAACTGTGGACTGGTTGTAGGTCATAATTCCTAGACTGTAATGCCTAAAACAATTATAATGAAAAGACAATGCCACAATTTAAATACCTACACATATGAATAAAATGAGTATGACTGTTTCAGTGAAAACGTCACCCCTAGAAAGCAAATGACAAGAATTCATGAACCAACGCTAAATCTAAGCCTGAAGCCCACCCTCAATCCTGCATCTTAGCCAAATGTTAAATTAAAGCCTAACCATAGCCATGAGCCTAAGGAACAAGTTATTTACCCCTGAACCTAGACCCCCCATCTAACTACAGGTGCCTCACATTTTGAATCTCTCAAATACCAGACTGGATTCGAAAAACACTTCAATATCTCCTGCTTGCCAGCAAGTGGCACCATAGGTCTTTGTCCTGCCTTTAGATGTGATGCTACTCATGCACACTGACGTCAGTTTATCCATAGTCATTTTCCCTGCTTTCCAACTTGGCGCAAAAGATTTCCATGCCAGCTGACTAGGCAAAAATGTATTCTGCTGCCTTCCAGAGGCAGATGAATTTTGGAGAGGGAGCTAAAGCATCTTGGTGGTAGCAAGAAGAGGACTGCTGCATCTACTTGTGTTCATGCCTTTGCTACCTCCACTTCCTCTAGAGGCACAAAGGAGCTGGGCTGGTTGCTGTATAGGTTGTGATGGCTGCTGCTGATAGTAGGAAAGTCCTTTTGAGCAGCCTTGGAACTTTCTGTACTGCTGGTGAAACTGGCAGGGAGGAGAAAGCAGGCTCATGGAACAAGCCGTAGCTCTACTGTCCCTAAACTGTTAAAGTCCCAAATCTTCTTTTTCACCAGAGTCTGGAGCCATCCTAAGACAGTACATTAGAGAAGCTTAGACATCTGGCAGCACACATCCAAGCATGGGGCTGATTAAGGATGCGAATATCCATGGCTTGGGTCAAGCAATCTGTAGTATCCTGGCCGGCCCTCAGGATGCATTTAGCTGGATCCTGCATACAGCATGGGCAAAGGATTTCCTGAAATCTTTGCAAAGGGCTTCCAATATGTCACTAGCCATGTCCCAGAGGGCATGTGAGTAGCAACCCAAAGGCACATAGCGTTCAAGTACCAAAGAGTTAGGGTGATGGATGAAAAAAAAAGTTGCCCAAAGCAACAATCGTTTTAGATTCCTTATCTAATGGAGCAGTAGAGAAGGCATAAGGATTCTACTTTCTCATAGTTGCCTGCATAAAGAGACTTTTCTGAGTTGGATACTGCTATAGAAACAATGGGTCCCCCAACGCCAGTCTTTAGTATCAAGCATTGGGTGCCTCAAGTGGCATGAAACAAAGTTTGGTCTACGCCACCATGAGGAACTCTGTTTGGGCATTGTTAAATGGCAGCAAGGACTTACAAGTTGTTTTCCCTGGCTATAGATGTGCCTTAGTTTCCACTGTAGGCAATTGTAAGTCCAAGACCTCCGAGTACCAACAGCACAAAGTATCTAATTCCTTAATAGCCCCCCCAGGGGCAAATTCAATTCAAGTCCTTTGACAGCATCGAAGTAAGAACCAAAACTGGCCTACAACCTTCTGTACTACATTTGTTAGGCAGAAGAGCAGGTGGGGAGTCATTCTCAATCAGAGGATGCATCTTAGACATTTCCTAGTGTGACATAGGGCAAGCTTTTGCTGAAGGCAACTCTAGCTCAGGTTCTGAAACTGACACCACTGTGGACTGTGCTGTTAAAGGACCAAAAATAACAAGCAGGGCCCATGGCAGGGGCTTCGAGGTGTGGCCTCGCACCAGTGGTGGGCTAGGCTGAGGCCGAACAGGGAAGACCAACGGGAGGCACCACGGCTTGACAGCACATCAAAGGAACCCAAACCTATACCTACTGTGAGAAAATGGCTCCCTGTTGCACTTACCCCCTAACCTTTTGACTGATGCTGATGCTGATTTGACTGAGAAGTGTGCTGGGACCCTGCTAACCAGGCCCCAGCACCAGTGTTCTTTCACCTAAAATGTACCATTATTTCCAAAATTGGCACACCCCTGGCACACAGATAAGTCCCTTGTAAAAGGTACCAGTGGTATCAAGGGCCCTGTGACCACGGAAGGTCCCTAAGGGCTGCAGCATATGTTGTGCCACCCTAAGGGACCCCTCAACTAACACATGCACACTGCCATTGCAGATTGTGTGTGTTGGTGGGGAGAAAAAGGCAAAGTCGACATGGCGTCCCCCTCCGGATGTCATGCACACAAAATGCTGCCTGTGGCATAGGTAAGTCACCCCTGTAGCAGGCCTTACAGCCCTAAGGCAGGGTGCACTATACCACAGGTGAGGGCATAGCTGCATGAGCAATATGTCCCTACAGTGTCTAAGTCTATTCTTAGACATTGTAAGTACAGTGGTGGCCATATTAAGTATATGGTCTGGGAGTTTGTCAAAAACGAACTCCACAGCTCCATAATGGCTACACTGAATACTGGGAAGCTTGGTATCAAACTTCTCAGAATAATAAACCCACACTGATTGCCAGTGTTGGATTTATTTAAAAATGCACACAGAGGGCATCTTAGAGATGCCCCCTGTATTTTACCCAATTGTTCAGTGCAGGACTGACTGGTCTGTGCCAGCCTGCTGCTGAGAGACAAGTTTCTGACCCCATGTGGTGAGGGCCTTTGTGCTCTCTGAGGACGGAAACAAAAACCTGCTCTGGGTGGAGGTACTTCACACATCCCCCCTGCAGGAACTGTAACACCTAGCAGTGAGCCTTAAAGGCTCAGGCTTCATGTTATGATGCCCCAGGGCACTCCAGCTAGTGGAGATGCCCGCCCCCTGGACACAGCCCCCACTTTTGGCGGCAAGTCCAGGGGAGATAATGAGAAAAACAAGGAGAAGTCACCCACCAGTCAGGACAGCCCCTAAGGTGCCCTGAGCTGAGGTGACCCCTGCATTTGGAAATCCTCCATCTTGGTTTTGGAGGATTCCCCCAATAGGAATAGGAATGTGCCCCCCTCCCCTCAGGGAGGAGGCACAAAGAGGGTGTAGCCACCCTCAAGGACAGTAGCCAATGGCTACTGCCCTCCCAGACCTAAACACACCCCTAAATTCAGTATTTAGGGACTCCTCAGAACCTAGGAAACTAGATTCCTGCAACCTGAAGACGAAGAAGGACTGTTGACCTGAAGCCCTGCAAAGAAGACGGAGACACCAACTGCTTTGGCCCCAGCCCTACCGGCCTGTCTCCCCACTTCGATAAAAACTGCAACAGCGACGCGTCCCCCAGGGTCCAGCGACCTCTGAAGCCTCAGAGGACTACCCTGCATCTAAAAGGACCAAGAACTCCCGAGGACAGCTGCCCTGTTCCACAAAGACTGCAACTTTGCAACAAAGAAACAACTTTTAAAGACCTCACGTTTCCCGCCGGAAGCGTGAGACTTTCCACTCAGCCCCCGGCTCGACCTGCGGAGAACCAACACTACAGGGAGGACTCCCCGGTGACTGCGACCCTGTGGGTAGCCAGAGTTGACCTCCCTGAGCCCCCACATTGACGTCTGCAGAGGGAATCCAGAGGCTCCCCCTGACTGCGACTGCCTGCTTCAAAGAACCCGACGCCTGGGAAACACACTGCACCCGCAGCCCCCAGGACCTGAAGGATCCAACCTCCAGTGCAGGAGCGACCCCCAGGTGGCCCTCTCCCTAGCCCAGGTGGTGGCTACCCCAAGGAGCCCGCCCCCTTGCCTGCATCGCTGAAGAGACCCCTGGGTCTCCCATTGAAACCTATTGCAAACCTGACGCCTGTTTACACTCTGCACCCGGCCGCCCCTGTGCCGCTGAGGGTGTACTTTTTGTGCTGACTTGTGTCCCCCCCGTGCCCTACAAAACCCCCTGGTCTGCCCTCCGAAGTCGCGGGTACTCACCTGCTGGCAGACTGGAACCGGGGCACCCCCTTCTCCATTGAAGCCTATGCGTTTTGGGCACCACTTTGACCTCTGCACCTGACCGGCCCTGAGCTGCTGGTGTGGTAACTTTGGGGTTGTCCTGAACCCCCAACGGTGGGCTACCTTGGAACGGACTTTGAACCCTGTAAGTGCTTTACTTACCTGAAAAACTAACAAATACTTCCCTCCCCCAGGAATTGTTGAATTTTGCATTGTGTCCAATTTCAAAATAGCTTATTGACATTTTTGCCAAAACTGTACATGCTATTGTGATGATTCAAAGTTCCTAAGATACCTGAGTGAAATACCTTTCATTTAAAGTATTGATTGTAAATCTTGAACCTGTGGTTCTTAAAGTAAACTAAGAAAATATATTTTTCTATGTAAAAACCTATTGGCCTGGAATTGTCTTTGAGTGTGTGTTCCTCATTTATTGCCTGTGTGTGTACAACAAATGCTTAACACTACCCTCTGATAAGCCTATGCTCGACCACACTGCCACAAAATAGAGCATTAGAATTATCTCTTTTTGCCACTATCTTACCTCTAAGGGGAACCCTTGGACTCCGTGCACACTATTTCTTACTTTGAAATAGTACATACAGAGCCAACTTCCTACACCTACTTAAAGACCTCAATTTGTTGTAGATTTGACAATGGCTCACAACACTTGTGTGCATCCGCTCCAGTGGTCAGATCTGTCCAGAAACAAGTGTGAAAGCCAAAGTCAGGCCCTTGATTTGCCGTCTAAGCGACTTACTTGACTTCTAATGCTTGAACATACCTTTTCACTTCATCCTGGACTTAACCGAATAAGGCTACTGGCACTGGGCAACCTGGAACATGAATTACCTTTTTTTTGCTTTTAATGACGTAGAGCTTAACTTCCTTCACTAAGCCAAAACTCTTAACTAAGTCTAATGCTAGCCTTGGGACTAACACTAACATTAGCCCTAAAGCTGACTCCAACACAAAATGCAATTCTAACTCTAAGTCCTAAACCTAAACCTTAGTTTTATGCAAACCCTCAGCATAACCGTAATGCTATACCAATTATATACTTACCCTGAGTTGAACGCTGCTATAATTCTAGAACTAAACCTGCCCCTAATTATAACCTAACCCATAAACCACAAAGCTAAGTCTAATGCTGCCCTTTCTTTTACATATCAGAAGTTTTTGATAAAAAGGCTTAGGTCTCATTTCTGAGTATGGGGGAAAATCAGATCCTTGCATAAACAAGTTTGTGCACTTATTGAAATCCTGTGTTTTGCAATAAAAACACATCCCTGCACTTTTTCACTGACAAGAGTGTAACAAGAGTCACCGCCTGCATCGTGATTATGAGATATTTGGTAACTTTACCTGAGGAAGTACTTCACCCACGTCTCTGCTGCTGCAAGCAGGCAAAGTCTACTGGTGAACACCAGACTTACACGTGCAGGAATTGGCGTGGAAACACAAATTCCTGTATGATATTCCCTAAATACATGTAAAGGTTAATAGGTCCACTCCTCAGCCTTTTGAAGTTAAGACTGTCCCAGGTGTCGGTAACACCAGGACATAGGAGAATATGGGGCCATTTAGTGCCCAATGTGTATTGAGCTCCTAAGGGGAAGCGAGACTCACTCTAGGTCTGCCTTAATGGCCCTGCACACAGTGTCTAATTTCTTAGCAGCCTTTTACAAGTGGCCGGGTAAATACCTCCCCTTGAATTATTGGCACATGAGTGTCAGCAACTCTGGAGGCAGAAGCAGTCCCCATTATAACTTTTGAGGAGTAGCATACTCATTTCACCCAGATACTATGCTTGCTTCTAGCAGCTGAAGCTTCTGCCTGAAAAACTCTGGATGCGCTGTGTTCCTGAACCCTCCCCCTCCTGAATGCTATCACTCTAGCTCTTGAAATGAGATCCTAGAAGATAGTCACCCTACTGGTTAACCACCTCAGTGGATATTGGCTTGTGACTGAGACTCACTAGATGGAATACTGGTGGCATTGTGGCCTATGTGTGATCTCTACAGGAGTTCTTGAAGTCTCACTCTATGACTCATGGAGGATGGCTCCAGACGTGCAGTTATTCCTCTGTGTCAAACCATACAGAGGAGCCTCCTACATGCTAAAAGTGACCACCGTTGGCATGCTCCCACATAAGAGTCCATAACATTCACCTACTTTAGTACCTTCTGAATAACAGAACATAATCTACAGCGGTGTTAGACCTCACGTGTTAGACCTGACAGCTTTAGGGTCTAACAAATGTTTTGCCTGCTTGCCTCCAACTTTACTGTATTTGTTTTTGTTGGCCTTAGGATGCTGTACACTTTACCACTGCTAATCAGTGCTAACGTGCTTGTGCTCACTCCTCTAAACATGGTTTGGATGGTATATACCTAATTGGCATATTTAGTTTACTTATAAGTCTCCACTAAAGTGCACTACATATGCCCAGGGCAAGTAAATTAAATGCTACAAGTGGGTCTGTACCAATGATTGTGCCAACCTCTTAAGTAGCCCTTTAGTCCCAGGCCTGCCATTCCAGCTTGAATACCATGTCACACTGCTATGTAAATTTGCATTTAAAAACATTGCCAAGTCTTAAACTGCCCCTTTTATTACAAATGTCACCCCTAAAGTAGGCCCTAAGTAGCACATAGGACAGGGTGCTGTATAATTAAAAGGTAGGACATGTACTTTTAAGTTTTACATGTCCTTTTGGTGAAAAACACACAAATTTGTTTTACACTACTGTGAGGCCTTCCCCTCTCATAGGATAACATTGGGGATTCCTTATTGCATTTAATAAGCTGTAATTCCTGACTGGGAGGAGGTGGACCTGTCATGTTTAGTACCTATAGAATTGCAATGATAAACCCTCTTTAATGGTAAAGTCAGAATTCATGTTACAGTTTTGAAAGTGCCATTTTTAGAAAGTTGGCATTTTCCTGCTCTTAGCCCCATGTGCCTTCAGCCTGTCACCAGTACATGTGTTCAGTGGGTGACAGCTGGACTTTGTGCATTCCTTCTAGACAGCCACACACAAAGGGAGCTTAGGTGTGACTTGATGGGCCATCCACATCCTGGGTAGGATGGGAGGAAGGAGCTTGGATAGGCTGTGCTCTGTCACCCAACAAAGGACTGCTTAGCCCCCTGTAGTGAGTCTGGAGCCAGGGCAGGAAGGGAGCACCTCTGTGTATTTCCAATGCCCTTCTTTGTAGTCTCACCCACTTCAAAGGCACCACTGTGTATAAGAACTGGACCTTAAACTCCACCAACTCAGTGCACTTCTGGACCTGTGGATACTCTGCCAGGAACAATGACTGCTGTGCTGCTGAAGGACTGCTGTTTCGCTAGACTGCTGCTCTGGAAGAATAGTTTCCTTGCTGTGCTGACCTGCTGCCCACCTTGCCTGGATGAGAAGGACTGGACCCACATTACTTGAACACAACACCCAGAGTGACTGGAAGGGCCAGCTGACTGGTCTCCTGTTTTCTGAAGTCTCAGTAACATAAAAAACTTCCACCTCACCGGCTACAGCACCAGGACTGTGACATCTGTGAGAGTGCCCTGCCAAGTGGTGTCAACCCAGTCCTGGACCCTTGGAAGGGGGTTTGAAGTGCTGCTCCAGCAGAATCCACGCATCGACGCAAGGACTCAGAACCAGCACATCTTTTCCACCGTGGCCTTATTGCTGCCATTGTGAGGATCGATTCTGACGCATCGTCAACTGAGTGATGCATGGACTCCATTCTTGATGTATTACCGCTGTTACGCTGCTGAGGACCAATGCATTGTTTTCTTTTGTGGACCGACGATGACGCATCACCTCACCTGCACCCTGCATCTCATCTTCAATGACAATGCAAATAAGGTACTGTGCAGTGGGCCAAGTCTATTTCCTGTTTTTCACCCGCGCACCATTGCGGTAGGCCTGAACTTTTGACTTTGTCCTGTCCCACCCAACCAGATATTCCTGGTTGGTGCTTTTTGCTTCTAAGAGTTTTGGTCGTGCTTTATTTCTTAAATTAAGTTATATTTTGCTAACCAGGTGTGGTATCTTTTTGTGTGGTGTTTTCACTGTTTTACTGTTTGAAGGGCTGCACAAATACTTCACACATTGCATCTTAAGTTAAGTCAGACTGCTTTGTGCCAATCTAACAGGGGGTGAGTACAGGTTAATTTAGGGTGTGTTTGTGAATTACCTTGATTAGGATTGTGGTTTCTGGAAAGGGTGCATACCTCTACCAACCAGAAGCCCCAATTTCTAACAAGTGGCCAGTAGCTAAATACGGTCCTCATATCTTTGCCTTTGATGACTGCTCAGTACACATTCCTAAAAGTGATTGTGAGAGCATTGAGCATGGGAAGAATTAGGACAAATGGACCAAAAAGATTGATGTAGTAGAGCGAGAGCAAGAGAGAGAGAGATAGAAAGAGAGAGATGAAACATAGGATGTGTTGTGTCCTCATTCCTCTTCGCTCCACTATACATGTAAGCACAGCATCAGACACAATCCAACATTTCTCCATCCAAGCACATCCAACAATCCAGTGCCTCACCAGGGGTATGAAGCGCTATATAAAGGCTTTAATCCAATTATTTCAGATAAAGGGAATTTAACTAAGACTACCAGTTCCAAAATTCATGTGTTTATTAAAATAAATCTTAGGGCTGAAATGTTTTTGTCATTCTGACACGAAGCCATATGGTCTCGGGGTTAGAAGAGAAAAGGAGGTGATTGTGCCTCCAATCAATGAGCAGTGCTTGCATCCCACTGAAACCTACTTCTAGTTCCAAGTCCTCCTCAAGTCAAACCTAAGTATACCTCACGCTTTGATAACATCTCACGCCTAGGACCCAAGACACGTCTGTATGGAAAGCCCTTGCCTCTCAACCACATGGTCTCTGGAAGCCTGGACTTCATATTCATGAGGCGTTTTTCTCGTCATCTGTGATGCCATCTTGTTGTGTGGGCGCTTTTGTGACATCACATATGTTTCCATGAGGATGTCAGCGTGTCTTGGGCACAGCCATTCTTTTGAAGGAGGCCAGAACCAGGGAGAGGCGAGCTTCCCGAAGGACGAAAATGTGGCTGGGAAGCGAGAGAAAGGTAAGGGAGAGGGCCATGTGACTCCTCCAGTTAATGTATACAAGGCTAGTGCAGCCTTCCTCAGCGCACACTCAATGTAGGATTATAAACACGGCTTACTTATTTTAATGTACATATATTTGCTAAAATATCTACGAATCAGCCTAAAGATTTGAGGTTTCTAAACAAAATCGGGTTAATTGTTTTATGAGTGTTTTAGCAAAATCACTTAATTTGTTCTTATATTACTGTCGAGTCAAAACATTGGACGAGTTTTATGTATTTGTTTATTTTGAAAATATTTTTGGCACATACCAAACCCGAAGGTGTCGGGAACTGCATCTTCCACATCACAGAAGAAGAACTAGGAGATAAAGTAGTAGGGGTAAGGTTTTAAACTTTTATGGTTTCCGTTTCTTTTTTAAAGAAAATAGGGCATAAGATAGTCTTGGCTCGGCGTGTACAAGCCAGAAGCATAGCAGAAAAAGGCTTTGTACCCAGTGTGCGACATATGGCTACTGCGGAATTAATATTGGTGCCAGCTTTTTTCACGATGTCCTTTCTACGTAAGTCCTACACCAGGACATTCGGGTTTATAGAAATGTACACAAGGTGTACGGTATTGCTAGCACACATCACCAGTGCCGGAAATGTGAAAAAAAAATCCTACCGGATCCCATAAATTGGTGGTCAAGGTGTGGCAGAAGAAATGGGGCGGAGCCATGAAAAGAGGAGGCAGTCAACCAGTGCGTTTACTTCTTAAAAACTCTGTCCCCGATGACAGTGGCAACAAGGACACCTAATAATAAGTGTGCTTACGTAACCGTCCACAAACAAACTGCTTTTGGAATATCTTCCGAGGTGAAGGCACCTGTTGCAGATCTATTTATGCAGATCTATTTGTGCACCCAGTAAGTTATAGGGTAGAACAAGGGTAACATAACTATTATGGTTAATACATCGCTATAGAGACCTGTATGCAGTCTAGTCGCACGTTTGACTTACCATGAAATAGCCCGTAATTCAGGGGTCGCTAGGGCGTCTGGCCTCAGAAGCGCAAAACAAGTGCCTGGAACACAGTGGCATCTCGTCCTTATGGACGTCAGTTGGGGCTCCACTCTGTTTTCTTTCATTTTGGATACACTAATTGTAAATAATGCTTAATTATTCACTATTAGGATATGGAACACAATTATCTGGACTATAGCCCTCCGTGGCAGCTGATGTAAGTAAAACAAATCCTTTTAAATGTATGTTGTGTGGAGCTTGAGAGTGTGTGTGTTTTTGTGAGAATGTGTGTGAATGTGTGTATGTGTAAGCATGTGTATGTGAGTGAATTTGAAGGTCAAAGGGCACGTGATGCCGTTACCGCTACCCCTCGCATTTTGGTCAACTGACGTTCATGAAACCACAGTGTGTAACCTGCAGGTCACAGATCTATATTTTATATAGGCAGCTTAGTGGGTTATGGTTTTTATTGCACAAATCCTTGTGTTACATGGAGGTCATAACTTACCCTCTTTTGTAATATAGCTTAGTTAGTTATGAATAGCATCAAGGACTTTACTGTTTTTGTAAAATATTTTTTTATTTTAAAGTTCATAAAAAGTGTTTCTTTGGATAGTAATGAACACTTGTTAGTGTTATATACATGGTTTCCGTTTAATTACTCATATAAACTGATACATCTGGCTCTCTTACAGTGCCCCTAAATAGTTTATGTATCATCTACTTGTTGTTGAGAATCTTCTTAGGTGAAATAAAGGACTCCAGCAGCGTGGTCTCAACTGGTAAATTCAATTTATTCCAATACATAAAAAACCCCAGCCGCAGCACACAGACCGGTTACTTCCTCGCCTCCGGTCTGCTCTCCAACCGTCTCCTCGCACTCCCCAACATTCCTTCCTCACATTCCTTTGTTCTCCGGCTCGCGCTAGCTAGCGCGAGCCCGACAACATGAAACTTCATAAATATACAACATAAACAATACAACACATCTTTCCCCTTACACTAAAAATATATAAATATATATTTTTTTCATATATATCAAGTATAAACAGCATCATTACTTATTCCAACAATACCCCACAATGTCTAATGACTACAAAATCCTATCTTAACTATTTAATTTTACAATGAATTTGGACTTAGTTGCATACATATTCTCTTAACTTTCGCGGTCTAGTGATTTCCCTGCCACACCTACTAAACCTACTCTCTAAGCTTGTCATACCTTCTTCTTGAACATTCCTTTTTCTTTTTTCTGTTACCTTATCACTTTGCATAGGAACTCCGTTGCCTCCACCCACCTGCGTCTCATTGGCATGTCGAACTGGAACTCCAAATTCACATTGTGAGGACATGTCATTACTAACCTCATCATCCACAAACCATTTAGTTCCAATCATACTCTTCTTCCCCTCTCCTTTATATGGGGAAACCCTGCTTAAATGCCACACTTTTCCATCTTCAAGTAGCACTGCATTACACAAAATTTTCAAAACTTTCAAAGGAGGATAGTATTTACCCGCTCCATATTTTTTGAAACCTGGAACTTTCACCCTAACCAAATCACCTATTTGTATATTCACCATTTTGCACTTGTGTTTTAAATCATAGTTTCCTTTTGAACGCGTCTGTGCCATTTTAATGTTGTTCCTAACACCTTCCACAGTCCAACCACTCTTCCTACCATCCTTCAACCAACCAATGTTATCCTTCCATAACGGAATTCTTCCCTTCATAATCTCGAAAAGGACAGTGCCCCGTAGAATTACAAGGTGTGGTCCTGTATGACCAAACAGTTCTCCAAACTTCTTTTTCCCAATTTAGTTTTGCATTTACTGCCAGCTGTATGCTGTTCTTCAACACTCTGTTAAAGCGCTCAATAGCACCGTTACCAGCTGGGTGATAATTGAACGTAGTAATGTGTTTAATGCCACACCTCGATAAAAAATTCTTAAACTTATCAGAAATGAATTGCGGTCCATTGTCCGTAACTACAGCTTTGGGGAAACCTTCTCTTAGGAAAACCATATCCAAAAAATTCACAATGGAACCAGAATCAACCTTGGTCATGATACTGATTTCAGGCCATTTAGAAAAATGATCATACATCACCACTATATATTTGCACTCACCATCTGCATGTATAGGACCAGCAATATCTAAACCAATTTTTTCCCAAGGCATATCAGGACACCTGATAGGAACTAGCGGTGGTCTAAATGTTGATAAAGCCTTCTCTGAATCATTGCATAAAAAACATTCTCTTACCATTCTTTCCACAGCCACATCTATTCCTGGCCACCAATACAATTGTTTAATTTTACTTTTTGTTTTGGATATACCTAGATGGCTGTCATGACACAAATCTAAAACCTTATTTCTAAGTACTTCAGGAGGTATTAATTTCCCATTACGCATTAACTTGTTCCCCTCAACAGACAATTCATCCTTCACCTCCCAAAATCGTCTGAAATTCTCATCCAAATTTTTTTTATGAGGCCATCCTTCACACAACATGGTTTGAATATTGTTTAAAACTAGATCTTCCTCCACAGCCTTATCCCATTCATCATCAGTAATACCCTGAACATCTTGTACAATATCGGCTACCCAACAATCTTCCAAACCCTCCACACTATCATCCGTATTAACAAGGGTCATCCTACTTAGGAAATCAGCAATTTTATTCTTGACCCCCGGCACATAACATACCTCATACTTATAATCTAGTAATCTTATGGATAACCGAGCTATTCGTGGTGAAGCCTTGAACAAACCTTTAGTCGTTAAGACCTTGGTGAGTGGTTTATGGTCACTCCGCAAAATGACATTAGTACCCCAAACAAATACCCTGAAATGTTCCAAGCCCCACACACATGAAAGAGCTTCCCTCTCTATGACCGAATATTTTGCTTCAGCATCAGTTATCGAACGGGAAGCAAATGCAATTACACATTCCTCATTATTCTCATTCATTTGTGAGAGTACAGCTCCCAACCCCTTACTACTAGCGTCCGTAGTAACAATGCTTTGCAAGTTTGGGTCAAATCCTTGTAGAGCAGGTGCCTGAATAATGTCTCTTTTAATTATTTCAAAAGCCCTTTCACACTCCACAGACCACTTGAATACACACCTATTCTTAAGCAATTGCCTAATGGGAAAAGTTTTTTGCGAAAAATTATGGACAAACTTGGCATAATACTCTGCCAAGCCTAAAAACGCCCTAACTTCATCCTTGTTTGTAGGTGCAGGTGATTTTTTAATGGCCTGTATTAAACTAGCTTTAGGTTGGATGCCATTACCACTAACTTCATGTCCCAAATATGTGACACTTCGCCTAGCAATTTTGCATTTGCTATATTCTGCAGTAAGTCCATTATCTTCCAACACCCGGAGAACTTTTCTAACTTTGGCATTTTGATTATCTCTCGTATCTCCCATAATTAATATGTCATCTTGAAAAAAAAATACATCACGCACCTTACAAAATAATTTATACATCAGCCTTTGAAACATAGCAGCCGCAGATGCCAACCCAAATGGCACCCTAATAAATTGATAACACCCAAATGGTGTAATAAACGCGGTCAATCTACGGCTTTCAGGATGCAAAGAAATCTGGTGATACGCTGAAGTCAAGTCGATTGTGGTAAACCATTCTTTACCTTTAGTAAGTGCTAACACTTCGCTGATCTTAGGTAATGGAAATTGATCTACCAAAATATTTTTATTGAGGTCCCTGAGATCCACACACAATCTTAACTTGCCATTGGAACGTCTCGCTACAACCAATGGCGAAATCCAATCGGATGATTCCACCTGCTCAATAATACCAGCTTGCAATAATTTGTCTAATTCTCCAGACACTTCGTCTCTAATACTTATGAGAATATTCCTGGCCTTGTGTATTACCGGTACAGCGTTATCCTTAAGTATGATTTTGTGTTGGAATTTTTTTAACATGCCTATAGTCCCCGAAAATACTTGTGGAAACAAATCCCTAATAGTTGCATCACTCATCTCACCACCCTGTATAACGGACACTGGTTCCAAGCTGTTTGGATCTAGGACTATTCCAAGCGCTCCCTGATCCCACCAGCCTAAAACCGAAGGTCCAGTCTTAGAAACATACAATTTGCATTCTGCCTTACGGTCTTTGAAAGAAAATAACAATTTCTTGTACCCTATCAACTGGATTGGCTCTCCAGTAAAACTTTTAGGAGAGATATCAGGACTGTCTAGAACCCCACCAATAACATGTTCAATTTTTTTTAACCAAACCAGTTCATTTACAATAGTATAAGGCGAACCAGAGTCAGCAGTGAAAGTGATAGTGACATCCCCAATAGAAATGTCGCATTTCGTTTTTTTCCGCGGAAAATCTAGTGTCGAAGATTCATGATCCTTTACATTGAGTACCCACATATTCCTGTCGTCACTGTCAGAGGAAGAAGCTGAGTCCGTTGCACTCTCTAAAAGTTTTATCGCCGAATCTTTTTTCCTCCTGCAAACTTTAACAAAATGACCACTGATGCCACAACCAGAACATTTCTGGTTCCTGGCAGGACAGTTTTTATCATTGGCATAATGACCCATCAAACCACATCTAAAACATGTAACATTCTTTTTACTAAAATCCTTCTTGGTTTGCTTTTTATTTTTACTGGTGTAGTCTTTCTTTGAAAACTTGTCAGACCCATACTTAACCTCCCTAACATTGTTTACAAGAATGTCAGATCCAGGAAACGTGTCATCATTTTTTTTACTCCCCTGTAGAACCGCTTTTCCACATCTTCCAGTCAGTTCTGCTTTTTTAACAACATCGATGACTCCCTGTAAAGACGACTCTCCTTTAGTCCATAAACAATCCTGTATATGCCGATTTGCTGCATGCATAACAATCTGACCCCTTATAAGTTCATTGTGCAAGACACCAAACCTACATGTTAAAGCCAAATTCTTTAAGGCAGAAACATATTCCTCAATGGTTTCTTCCTTCACCTGTTTCCTATGGTAAAATTTGTAACGATCAATACCTACGCAAACAGTAGGAGCATAGTATCTATCTAAATCTTCTAAAGCATGACAAAAAACATCACCATGCTCTCTATGTTTCTTTTCAATTCTATTGTAGGTTTTCAAACCAAGCAGTCCCAGACAATGTAATAGAATTTTCTTCTTTTTATCAGCAGAAAAATCATTTTCTTCATCACACGTAGAAATGTAATTTAAAAAATATTCCCGCCATTCTTGCCACTTTGTGGAAGTATCACTAGATCCAGGTATGAAAGGTTGAGGTGATGGTAAATTCAAATTACTTGAAGCCATAAGTAATTATGTTATGTCACTTAAACAAGTATAATTCCAAAAAAAAACGAAGTTTGACAGAATAGCTGTCAGAGATTCTACACTGACATTGTAGCACAGTCTTACTTTATATACAAAATGCGCTGTACCAAACCAACATTCACAGTGTTACGCAGCGTGGGGAGAACCTCTCTAGATGACCTGGCTAGCGTCTCCGTCTCCTTGGAGACGCTCGCGTCATGGTGCTCTGCTTCCGTGACGTTGACGAGGAAACGCACATTGAGCATGCGCGTCCGTAGATTAAAGGACGCTCGCGCTGCCTTGCTCGCGCCGCTCCGCTCGCCAAGGAACCACCAAAACAAAATGAAACACGGAGAAAAAAAAAATCCGATTAATAGTTACTGCAACATACTCCTCGATAGGTCCTAAAGCAGCAGTCAAGTTCAGCAAGGCGGAGAGGAAACATCAATACGCGTGGAAGCCGGGGCTGCGCAACTCGTCGCCAAATTTGTTGAGAATCTTCTTAGGTGAAATAAAGGACTCCAGCAGCGTGGTCTCAACTGGTAAATTCAATTTATTCCAATACATAAAAAACCCCGGCCGCAGCACACAGACCGGTTACTTCCTCGCCTCCGGTCTGCTCTCCAACCGTCTCCTCGCACTCCCCAACATTCCTTCCTCACATTCCTTTGTTCTCCGGCTCGCGCTAGCTAGCACGAGCCCGACAACATGAAACTTCATAAATATACAACATAAACAGTACAACACTTGTGTAGTCAAAGCACGCTGAGTGTCTTTATTTTCTAGACGCATTTGCTGTTACAGAGTGCTGATGGTTCTTTATGTGAGGCAGTTGTGGTGGGCCAAGTTGGACCTGAGAATAAGTGAAATCCCTCACCCACTACAAATTGCTGCTCAGTACGCACATTGTGGGCACTGTTGAATGTGTCTTAGGGGCATATTTATACTCTGTTTGCGCCGGAATTGCGTCGTTTTTTTTGGCGCAATTCCGACGCAAAACTAACTCCATATTTATACTTTGGCGTTAGACGCGTCTAGCGCCAAAGTCCATGGAGTTTGCGTAATTTTTTAGCGTGGACACCTACTTTGCGTTAATGATATGCAAGGTAGGCGTTCCCGTCTAAAAAACTGACTCCGAGGCATGTGCGCCGTATTTACACTCCCGGGCTAAATTCACGCCCGGGAGTGGGCGGGTCAAAAAAAATGACGTACGGCCGCTTTTGCGCCGTTTTTTAGGGCCTGGACAAGGCAGGCGTTAAGGGACCTGTGGGCTCAGAAGGAGCCCAGAGGTGCCCTCCCATGCCCCCAGGGACACCCACTGTCACCCTTGCCCACCCCAGGAGGACACCCAAGGCTGGAGGGACCCATCCCAGGGACATTAAGGTAAGTCCGGTAAGTATTTCTTTTTATTTTTTTTGTGGCATGGGGGGCCTGATTTGTGCCCCCCTACATGCCACTATGCCCAATGACCATTCCCAGGGGACATGAATCCCCTGGGCATGGCCATTGGGCAAGGGGGCATGACTCCTGTCTTTGCTAAGACAGGAGTCATTTCTATGGGGGTTGGGAGTCGGAAAAAATGGCGCAAATCGGGTTGAGGCGAAAAATTTGCCTCAGCCTGACTTGCCCCATTTTTTGGTGCCCAAGCTCCATATCCCCCTACGCCGGCGCTGCCTGGTGTACGTCGTTTTTTTTCACGCATACCAGGCAGCGCCGGCGGCTAACGCCGGCTAACGTCATTAATTAAATACGGTGCCCGCATGTTGCTTCAGAATGGCGTTAGCCAGCGCAAATTTTTTGGACGCAAAACTGCGTTAGTGCAGTTTTGCGTCAAAAAGTATAAATATGGCCCTTAGTGTCAGTAAACTGCATTGGGGCACATTCAGCGTGTTTCACTGGGGCAGGCCTTGAGCCTGGATCTGGATCCAGTTTAATAATAGCTGCTGGGTCTAAGATCCATGTGGATCCACTTATTTTCCAATTCCGCATCTCACTATAATTTCTGATAAATAATTGCTGCAGAGCAAAACCATTTCCGGTAACTCTTCATGTTGCATTAAGGTGGCTCCAGAATGGCCAAAAAAGAGTGACAGATTCCAACAATCTTAAAAAGACCTGTTTTTTGTGTAAAAATGAAGCACCCAAGTCAATTTCATTTTGGCTTGGGGCTGTGCTCAAAATCCTTGCACTGAATCTGCAGCTGACTCTTGCTTTTAGCAGTAGCCAGTGGTGAACAATCTAGATTGATGTTACGTGATCACATTTTTTGTTTTAGGTCGAGCATAGGCAGTGTGCCCATCGCTGCCTCTGGACATGTTGTAATCTACATTTGGGATTTAACCACGCCTATCTCATGCCCATCACTTTCATTTGTTCTTTGATCTGCCTTTCAAAATTCCCTTGATTTCATAGGAAAATGCTTCACATTTGTCCCGCTGTGAGGCTGCTTTGTTACCACCTTGCAGACTGACCCTGTTACATGGACGATTTCACAATCAGCCATATAGCTTAGTGTGGAGCACTATTTTTAGGGTCGAGCCTGCGTTGCATGCGCTCGCGCATGCGTATCGCAGCAAGACGCTTTTGTATTTAGAAAAGGGCTCGGAGCCCTGTCAACTTCACGTCAGTGTTTTTAATTGGTTCGTAGGCTTGCCTAATAAAATCTGCTTGCTTTCATTAGTCGAAGGCAAGCATACGTCATGCCTTTTCCGGTGGCTAGCCCTCCTCGAGCGCAGCGACCAAGTACAGAAAACATGCGAGGCTCGCTGTTTTCCATCGGGCTTGTGGACTTCTTTTTCTCTAATTTACGAGCGCGATCTCGCTTGGCAGAAGTCGAGCGCTTTACATAGTTAATTTCACTTTTTCGGGTTGTGTACATAAATGCACTTTTGCCCGATAGGTGAAAAGTCAGGTTAGGAGTTTACAACGCGATCGGCTCTAACATGAGCAAACCCGAGATCCGTTGCATTGTAAATGCTTGTTATCTTTTGCCTCCCCGTTTTGCACTGCGTGGCCGTATGTGTTTCTTACTCTTCCTTGTTTTGGGCATGCCGCTGTTTCGTTGTGATGTCTCAGTGCTTTACATGAGGACGTGAAGTTTCATCTAGCACGAACTCGATCAGAAAAGCGCTTTACATAACTACGCATATAGCGCAAACTCGATCAGAAGAGCGCATTACATTACTATGAGAAGTGACATATAGCGCAACATCGTGCTTATTATTTTCAAACAAAATATTACTCTTGTCTCCCCTCCCTGATAGCCTAAATGCACAACATAAAGCTTTAATCAAAACGGGCACCGTGCTTCATTTTCTAGCATGGCACCCAGAACTTATTGCAGATGTACAGTACTTTATGTGGCCAAAAGGGGTCCAGGGGACACCTAGGGATAACCTTTGGTACTGCACCCTTTCCCTGCTTCGTGTACATTACAACAGTAAATGTTGCTGGCTTTTTGCAGCCAGCATATTACAAGTATAAAAAAGTTAACTTAACCATGTTTTTCCTGCATACATTTCACATGCTTTCCTTAATTTTGCATTCTCTATCAATGTTTGCTTTTTTCAGGATGTTGTTACTTTATTTTTTTACATAAGGACGTGAAGTTTCATACAGCGCGAACTCGATCGGAAGAGCACTTTACATCACTCAGTGAAGTTTTATATATTGCGACCTCGTACTTAATTTTTTTTTCAAACACCATAGTACTCTTGTCTCCCTTCCCTCATAACCTGAATGGACAGCGTAAAACTTTTCACAAAATCTGCACCGTGCTTCATTTTCAGCATGGCACCAGAAAGTCATTGAGGATATGTTGCAGGGTGCAGTACCTTATGCGGTCAAAAGAGGCCCCAAGGGACACCTAGGGACAACCTTTGGTACTGCACTCTTTCCCTGCTTCGTGCACATTAGAACAATAAATGTTGCAGTTTTTTTCAGCCAGCATATTATAAGTGCAAAATCATTAATGTAACCATGTTCTTCTTGATTACATTTCCAATACTTTCCTTAATCTTGTTTTTTCTGGGCCATGCTGTCCAAAGCGTGCCCACTGTAATTAACACTCTCCATCAACAGATGTCTCAAATGTGGTGTAGTACCAAAGCTGTTCCATTTGTAACTGGGGAACAAGGTTTGAGTATCAACGTCGGTTCACCATCTCATGATTCCAGGCAATTCACTTAATCACCCCGTGCCCCCCATTAAATAAATCTTCACTTGTGTAATATAATTGGTGCTCCTGTAAAGTGCTTTGCTGCCTGCTGGTCGAGTTTGCACTATATAAAACTGCAAAATAGCTTCAGTGATTTGGGAGAAGATTTTAAGCCATAAGTCATCCAGCACCAATAATTCACATAGATGATGAGCTTGAAGTTGCTTTAAAATGTATACCCTGTCAACCTTTGTGGCATGGAAAGGTGCTTTCAGTTGGATATGGTGCGGTTTCTGTCGGATTTTAACAGGAATTTTTACACATGCAAAAACATGTCCACACTCTCTCCCTCACTCTGTTTGGACAGACTTCACAAATGTTGGTAATTTCTCAAAGTAATATGCTTTATCCCACTTACTACACCTACAAATCTGCATTCCTCTATCTTACCGCTCCCCCTTAAGCCCCTCTCCAGCGCCCTGCTTGCCATATAATAGTATCATTCAGCCACTGAAACCCTAGGATGAAAAAGTGTATTTACACAGATTAGCGCTTGTCACGTTGATTAAAAGACGCCCCTCCAGTTCCAACTTCTTCTTCGTAACAGCAGCAAGGAGATGTCAGCCATCATGGCTCAATTTTTCCCCATGTAAAGCTCCACGTCTGTCGTAAAACTCTTTAGCGAATGCTTTTCAGGAGAAGAACCATCTTTGTAAGATATACTCTCCCAGCTACTGACACTTCCGGCCTAATCCACTTCCCTTCTGGTGCAATCCCATTTATCATACTTCTGCCCTAGTTCTCCCTTGGGGCATTTTAAGGATTTTGGGGGCCCTGGGCCAAATATATTTTGGAGGCCCCTGTTTGTAACAGAATTTATGATCCAGTTCCAGCACTTTCTTGCCCTCTTTGCCCTGGTCACTGGCAATGCACAGGCACACCCGTCCAAATTCTTAATGAGTTTACATCTAATATTCACGGATAGTGATGTGTGTTTTCAACACTTGTAACATAGCAGCAGCTCATTAATATTACTGCAAATAACCTCAGCGACACCCTCCCAATTCTTATATGTGAGGTCCTGTTAGGGTCTTAAAGAGCCTTTTTTATGGATGCTACATGAAACACAACATTTCTCTGAAAATGAGGCAGAAATGAATGCCGCATTTCTGCTCATCGAAATGCAACATAAGATGTTTTTTAATGTGAAATGGCTATTAAAAATTCTGGCAGGTGCTTAGGAGCAACAATATAGGGTTACAATGTTTGGTATGGGAAACCTGCTCAGCTAAAAAACGATAAAACAATGAGCCTTAAATTTAACAGTGAATGTGTTGCAAAAGGGAACCACTAACGGTGGTGGAAATTGGCCCTTGAAAAAATTCAGTCCAAATTCTCATCTGCATTCATGGCTGTTAGACTTTTGAGTTTATGCAGGGTCATCCCCAATCTTTTTGCCTCCTGCCTCCTATTTTATTCTGACCTGTTGCTGTTGGCTTATGAACTCGGAGCACTTTACCACTGTTAACCAGTGCTAAAGTGCATATGCTCTCTGTGTAAATTGGTTATTTAATTGGTTAACCATGATTGGCATATTTGATTTATTAATAAGTCCCTAATACAGTGCACTAGAGGTGCCCAGGGCCTGTAAATCAAATGTTACTAGTGGGCCTGCAGCACTTGTTGTACCACCCACATAGGTAGCTCTGTAATCATGTCTCAGACCTGCCACTGCATTGTCTGTGTGTGCAGTTTTAAACTGTAAATTCGACTTGGCAAGTGTACCCACTTGCCAGGCCTAAACCTTCCCTTTTCCTACATGTACGGAACCCCTAAGGTAGGCCCTAGGTAGCCCCAAGGGAAGGGTGCAGTGCATGGTTAAGGTAGGACATATAGGCCCTCATTCTGACCTTGGCGGTCTTTTCGCAAGACCGCTGAGTTACCGCCGCGGTGAAGACCGCCGACCGCGGCGGTGTGCCGCTGTGCGCATTCTGACCGCTGGGAGCGTTCCGCCGGAAAACCGCCAGCAGCCACACTGGCGGTCGGCGGGAAAGTGGAGACTGGTCAACCTCCACCGCCACGCCAGCAGAACACCGCCCACAGAATTACGACCCACATTTCTGTGTGGCGGTCTTCTGTTGGCGGTCTTCTGTTGGCGGTCACGTCCCTATGGCTCCCGTCGCCTCCCGGAGGACCAACGCACAAGGTAAGTTGATCGTCCGTGAGGGGAGGGGGTGGGGGGGTGTTGTGTGATGTGGGCGTGCATGGGGGTGTGCGTGTGAGTGTGTAGAGGGGGTGTGTGAGTGCGTGTATGCGGGCGGGGGGTGCTGCTGTGTCTATGGGTAATGTGTGCTGTTCGGCAGGTGCGCATGTCGGCATGTATGTGTGCGGGTATGTGTCCCCATTGTGTATGTGTGTGTAGGGGGTGTGTATATGTGCATGTTGGGGGTGTGTGCATGTCGGGGTACATGTATGTGCATGTCGGGGTGGGGGTGGGGAGGGGGTTCGTACCACCTCTGGGGGGTGGCAGGGGGGTGGAGGGTGTGGGGGGAGGACTCGGGTGGGTAGTGGGGGGTGGGGGAGACCCCTATCAGTGCCAGGGAAGGAATTCCCTGGCCCCGATAGTGCTTACCGCCATGGTTCGCACGGCGGTTCCCGCCCGCAAGAAACCGCGGCGGTAGGCAGGGTCATAATACCCTTGGCGGTCTTGGGACGACCGCCGGGCCGGAGTGCGCAAACTCCAGCCCCGCGGTCATGACCGCCGTGGCGGTCGGAGTGGAGAAGTAGCGGTCGGTCGCGGCGGGGACCGCCGCGGTCAGAATGCCATTTTTAATACCGCCGGTCTGTTCGCGGTCCGACCGCCGTCTCTCCGCCGACCGCCAGGGTCAGAATGAGGGCCATAGTATTGTGTTTTATATGTCCTGTCAGTGAAATATAGCAAAATTCGTTTTTCACTGTTTCAAGACCTGTCCTTCTCATAGTTTAACATGGGGCCTACCTTTAAATTCGATTAAAGTGTAGATTCCCTTTGGGAGCGGATGGACAATTGTGTTTGAAAATGCCACTTTTAGAAAGGGAGCATTTTCTTGCTTATACCATTTATGTGACTCTGCCTGTTTGTGGATTACCTGTCTGAGTCAGTTTCACAATTGGGCTGGTTGCACCTCATCTAGACAGTGACACAAAGGGGGCTGGGGTGTAGTCTGCATTTCCTGATGAGCCATCTGTGCTGGGAGGGAGGGGAGGAGTTGTCACTCACACCTGAAAGGGCTGTGCCTGCCCTCACACAATGCAGGCTCCAATCCCCTGGTGAATGTCTGGGGCCTGGCCTGGGCAAGGCAGGATTTCATATTCAAGAGAGACTTTGCTTTGAAGTAGGGCTACTTCAAAGGAGAAATTGGGTATAAGAAGGGCACCCAAAACCACAGACTTTAGAACACTTCTGGAAACCAAGAGGAACCTCTGCCTGGAGAAGAGCTGAAGAGCTGAGGAAGAAGAGCTGCCCTGCCTGTGACTGTGCCTTGTGGAGCTATCCTGCAGTTGCTGCTTCTGCCAGAGTAAGAGGGCAAAGACTGGACCTTGTGTGCCTTCCATCTTGTGAAGATCTCCAAGGGCTTGATTTAGAGCTTGCCTCCTGTTGTTGGAAGTCTCAGGGACAGCAAAGACTTCTCTCTGCCCGCACCTGGAGTCTTTGGAGAGACTCCTACTCTGCCAAGTGGTGCCCATCCAGTTCCTGGGACCCTGAAAGGAGAAGCTGGTAGCCTAAGAGGAAGAAATCCACGCACAGGACGCTGTGCGGGGATAAGATAGACATGACTCCGATCTGTGGCTGAAAAATCGACACGCTGCCAGCTTCGTGGCTGAAACTCGACGCTCTCCTGCAATGCGACCAAAGAATCGACGCACAGAGCTGGGGAAATGACGCACACCATCGCTGACAGAGGCTGGTGAGATCGCAACCCGCGCTGCGTGGTTTTCGGATCATCGTGCGGCTGGATTTCCGACGCAAGTACCACTGGGCCTGTAAAAACAACGCAAGGCCTGCCCGGACCCGAGAGTGCTGACCGGATCGACGCATTGCTCTCCTGTGGGGAGAAACCTGACGAAAGGAGAAACGACGCAAGGTCTTGCTCGTGAGTGAAATCGATGTATCGCAAGCCCTTTTTGACGCAAACGCGCCCGTGCGGCTTATTTTTGACGCGCCCAAGGTGAATTTTCATGCTAACAGTGTTAGTGTGTGTTTAAAATTACACGAAGACTCTTTTTGCATTTTTTGTGATAACTTGACTTGTGTATTGTGGATTTTTGTTGTTTTCGTCCTGTTTTGTTTAGATAAATATTTCCTATTTTTCTAAACCTGTGTGGTGTCATTTTTTAGTGTTTTCATTAAGTTATTGTGTGTGTTGGTACAAATACTGTACACCTAGCACTCTGAAGTTAAGCTTACTGCCCGTGCCAAGCTACCAAGGGGGTAAGCAGGGGTTAGCTGAGGGTGATTCTCTTTTACCCTGACTAGATTGAGGGTCCTTGCTTGGACAGGGGGTTACCTGACTGCCAACCAAAGACCCTATTTCTAACAATGGCACACTGATTTAGCTTTCTGATCACTTAATACTAAATTCATGTGCTTCCTGTTGATGCAAGTCAAGGCTGTCAGTGCGAATCTGCTATCAGCGCTGGAGCATCCTCCACAGTCCCCCGTAAGAACCTGAAGACCTGGTTGTTTTAATGTTTATGCTTGTCTCACCCTACTCGGTTCAGCACTTGGAAGCCCTTAGGGGTAGCCACGCACTGCACAAGACGTAATAATAATAATAATAATTTTCTATGATTTGAAAAAAAAGTGTCCAATATTAGATCCAGAAGGCCAGATCCATGCCAGATTTTACGATATCCACTACCTATATGAATATTACCCCTGTAAATTCATTATGTATAAATGTTTCTTATGCGGCTATGCACTGACTATCCAAATGTCATTTTAGATTACACATACATTTTCCTTATGTTGATATCTTAGAAATCTGGCTTGAATCTGGCCATCCTGGATCGAAATTGAATTGTCTGTAAATGAATCCCCAGCCTCATTTGGTTTATGAGAATTCCCAGAAGGCTGATTCTATGAATGGAATGGAACTTCACCAACTAGATTTTGTGACTGTACAATTAATTCCTATAGGACGTAAAACAGACATTAAGAGCACCCACGTTTGTTAGCTAATCGATGCAAACCCAGGTCTCATGGTTCAAAAGATGAAGGGTCGCCACAAGATCATATCTGTGGCATATGATGGACAGACCAATCGCACATTGGTGAAGGCTTTTTTCCCTGTTGTGATGGAGCCGCAGTACCCTTCCGGGAAACGTCTGAGATGCAGTATCAACACAGCTAAGCAATACTTGTTTCCAAAGTGTGCTTCAGTGGCATGCGCAATTGCCACCAGGTCATGCAACCCCCCCCTGCACCATGGAAATATATTCTCTTGTACATTATGTCATGCAGGAAGAGGCCGGCAGTTGCTACTAGACGCTCTCTGGTACACGTGTGTTTATTGCTCCTGTTGTGATCGACTATGTGAGAGTGGGTTGATCGGATCTCAGCTTTTTGGCTAAGATCAAGTGTAATATGGAACTGGATGATGCTTTTCCAAAACATAATTCTCCTTTCTCTTACTAGTTTTGCTTTGACCTACACTATGAAGTCAGGTAGAGTTTCCTTTGGCACAGCCCATATTTCAGTTTGAGAGGATTGGCGGTAGCACTTTCTGCTAGGCTACAATGATAGTTGTACCTACCTTGCAGTCTCATTGAGACAGTGTTGTGTTCACACTGACTGTGTTTAAAAATATTAGTGTAGGTAGCTGCACAAAAGATGCTGTGGTAGCAGTTTGAAATGCTTCATGAGTATGTGTAAGTGCAGGAACATATGTTGTAACATGGTAAGTTGTTTATAATCGAGTGGGGGAACAAAGGTGTAGACAATATTATTTTTGCTTAACATGCTGATCATAGCAGTGGGCTTCTTATTCTGATACTCAAATGGGCCCCATCGTGAAACTGAGAACCCTTCAAGTGTCCAACCGTTTTTTAGGGCTGGAGTAAACACACCACCCAGGAAGCCACCATTTTTTGCAGTGCATGGTCAGTATATGCCAGGTACATGGGCTATAGGCGAAGTGACCTAAGCAGGAAACCCAGTCTGTTCGGTTGTGGGACTTGTTATATCTGTGTAGAGATATGGTTACTGTTCCATTGCATTCATATTTACGAATCCACATGTGGACTGAATCCTGCATTACACTCACTCTTGCTTGGAAGTTTGGAAGTCATCAATGCAGAAATGGAAGTGGACTCCCAGATAGTGGAGCATGATAGTCAGAGGCCACAGGTACATGTAAACCTCACAGGGGCAGCAAAACATCAGGGATGGACTAGTTAAGAAGAGTTTTGAATGTCAATGGAAGTCCCAGTACTACCAGGAGGCAGGGGTTAACACTGCAAACAGCTTTATCTATGGCTTGTTGGTTTCTGTGCATTGCAGCTGTGCTGGAAGCTTGAGTGAAGTCATATATGTCTTCCTTGGTATTTTGTGTTTAATAATGCTTTATTGAATCAGTTAACAAATATTAGTACAATAAGATAACTACATTGGAACAAAAAAAGTCATAAGGATAATTATACCAATAAAAACAATTTTAAACACAATCAGAATTAAATATTGTACCATAAAATAATAGCATTTTTGTTATATTTTAGTAAAGAAGAAAGAGAAGAGAGAAAAGAAAAAGAAAAGAAAAGTAAAAACAATGCAAAATGAAGATCACATGTTCTCAATAGAGCAACCATTAATTCTAGATAAAAAGAAAAAAGAGAAGGAGCACAAACAAAATAAAAGACATTCAAGGAGGTTCAAAAACAGTATTAACAGTAGTAGGAAAGACCTTGTGTTGTGAGAGAAAAGATGTAAGAGGAAGCCATAACTTGTCTCTTTTAATTAACAGTTGAGTAGTATTAGCATTTGCTCGATCCATTCTGTGATTATAGCAAATCAGATTCCACCAAGCTACAACAGATATTTTTGTGGCATCTTTCCAATTAGAAGTTATAATTTGCAGTGCACTAGCAATGAGTAAATGAGCCAGTTTGCCAAGCTTGGATTGGGAATGCCAAATAGATGAGGTACTACCCAAAAAAATATGTAATATACTGAAGGGTACATTGATGGACAAAATTTGACTGACTTTATCCCAAACTTGTTTCCAGAAAGCATTGACTGGAGGAATTTTAAAAAACACGCGCATATAATGGCTATTTTCTTTAGAACACGACCAGCACTTACTGTCTGTAACAAGTTTAAATTTACAAAGATCCATAGGAGTATAATACAATTGATTATAAAAATAAAATAATGTTTGGGTTGTAGATGCTGGACGGGATGTTGTATGGAGTTTTGACCATATTTGTTTCCATGTAGATATAGGAAAATTTTGATTGAAATCTTGTTCCCATGCCAATTCTATTTTAGACTTTGGTCTCACGCGACTAGTATGTGTAAGAGTGCTGTATATAAGGGATGCTGGGACTTGTGAGGAGAAATTATAAGGCAGGGAAATAGGCTGTGTACAAGAGGGAGTATCCAAAGTATGAAATAACAATTTATAGAGGATAGCGGCGAGAGATTGGTATTGCACGGCGTAATGAGAGGAAATATGAAATGTCTGTTGAATATCTTGAAATGCAAGTACAGCATTATCTAAAATTAAATGATCCAGAGTTATAATGCCTATGTGCATCCACTCCTTCCAGGCTAAAGTTTTATTGGAATTTTAATATCCTTGTTGTACCATATGGGAGTTTGCCTAAGGTTCTGAGATGAGGGGTGAGAGGCAATAAGTAATGGCTTGGCAATGGAGATAGAATGAGTGATTATCAGAGATTGAAGGGAGTTAGGGGGTTTTGATACCCGAATTGCATCTCTAAGAGTAAATGATGTAATTTGTGAGTGTTCCACTTGACTCCATAGAGAGATTCCATTGTGAAAAGTGGGAGAGAGGGACATCCAGATTTGTTTTAAAACAAATGCAGAATGGGATCTTTTAAGGCATGGAACATTTACACCTCCATTATCTCTAGGTTTTGTAGTTAGATTAAAGATATACAAGATTTACGTTTGTTCCATAAAAATTTTATAAATAGTGTATTTATTGTTTTTAAAAAAAACAGATGGGAGTTTAACTGGGAGCATAGATAGATAAAAATTTAAAATGGGCAACAACATCATTTTGATTGTGGCCAATCTTCCCCACCAAGTTAAATAAAGATGGTACCATCTGTCAAGTAATTTCAAAATCTTTGACTCGACTTCTTTGAGATTAATGCGAATAGTATCTTTAATAGAATGGGAGTAGGATATGCCCAGGCATTTAATATGCTTAGAGTTCCAAGTAAAACCAGTATCTTTAAACATGTCGGGTAAACAATAAGCATTTAATGGCAAAACCTCTGATTTGTCGACATTAAGCTTATATCCTGAGACATTTGAGTATTCTCGTAGTAAGCAAAAAAATTCCGGAATAGTCTGTTGAGGATTAGAGATGAAGAGCAGAATATCATCAGCAAAGGCTGTAAATTTAATCTCTATGTCTTTGTGCTTGAAGCCGTAAAAATCAGACGACCTACATATTTTCTCTAGAAAGGGTTCAAGGGCTAATATAAAAAAAGAGGTGATAGAGGACAACCTTGTCTAGTAACTCATCCTTGGTATTAATGTGGTTCTGTAACAGAACGGAATCTGCCTTGCAATGTAGTTTGAGGATTTGTCAATAGATGTAATCCAGTTTTTTTGGGGTTGGGTGGGATTGAGGTGAAGAAGGAGGGGTAGGGGCATCTGGCCAAGATAAAATTTGAAAGTTTTCTGTTTGAGTCAAATGTTGATAATTTTGAGGATAGGGAATATTGTGTCTCCTGTGAGAGATGTCTGGATGGAGCTAGGGAGGATGTATTCATAAGAGGTAACATTTAATGTGATCAGAGTGAAGACCAAATCTGTTAGCATGAAAGGCTAGAATGAGCACTATATGAGTATGTTACACTATGCTAGATTTGATATGTTGTTGCATTTTGTGTATATTCTCAATGAACCATTTACTTATGGCTGATCAGCATGAGGTATAGGTGGTTCTGTCATATGGTTCATACAATAATTTAACAACTGTAAACAAGAATCTGTTCTTTGTGTTGACATTTTGGTGGATCAACCAGGTTTTCTGGTATGCAGAATATAAATGTGAACATTTACTTAGCATTTTTCAAACATTCAAAGGCCATTTTTAGGTCTCGATTATAGGGCTTTCGCTCCTCACCAACCTCATCTGATCAAACATTATCAATGAAAACTACATCAATATGAAGTTCCATAGAGGTTCCTTGGCACTTAAGATGAAGAAATTAACTTTCAGACTCTTCCATCATCGATGACCTCGTTTATGACCTAGTTCTCCAGTACTGGAATCTTTCATAGATTCACATGCAACCCACCCACCTACCCTGAGAGGCTCCCCAATGAAGATGCTGGAGTTGAAGGTGGAGGTGGAACAGACCTACATTAAACAGGGTCTGCAGTTGGCGGGAATCTCTTTTTATAGCCTGAGAGCATCATTTGGAGATCTGTTACCAACAATGATGGCATACATACCATTTGTTCTTGATATTGGTGCTAAGAGCTGCCCCATAAAGACTGTCCTCGTCTGAGTCTACATCCAGGAGGTGGGAGGATACCACGGAAGGCACTTTACTTTGTGATGTGTGTGCCTGTATGATAATTTTTTCCCTTCTTTGTTTTTGGTTAAGTTTGGGTGTTGAGGAGGTTGTTGACGAGGTCGTCAGTGATGGAAGAGTTTGAAAGTTAATTTCCTCATTGATGATGGTGTTGACAAGGTAAGCACCATCAACGGGTCCTTGCCTTTAGACATGGGTAGTACTGTGAACAACAGGGTCAGTGTCGACGGGTATGCCGTTATTGACAGAGGCATCCACAAGGAAGTTATCCTGAGTGTCGACTAAATAGGTGTGAAGGAAGCCGAGGATGCAGTCGTCAATAAGGAGCATGGCGCTATGGACACTGTGATAGTGTTTGCAGTATACACTGTCATCACTTCCGTCACCGCCTTCGTCAATCTGGTTGTCGTCGATGATTTCCTCATCAACGGTGAAGTCGTTGATGAGCTATCCATTGGTGGTGCCGAAAAAGGATTTTCTAAAGTATGTTTGATTTGAGGTGGAGGTTTTGGAGGTTCAGAGGTAGATTTTTTTATCATTTTGAGACATTTTGAAGCCTTTGCCTCCACTCTAGGTGCAGAATGCAGCCTGCTCTCCTGAGGAGAATTAGATCCTCTGTGTCCTGAGACTTTTTGGAAGCCTTCTTGGGTAGTTCATCAGAAGAATGAGCAGTGGACTCCTCTGTTCGCCTTTTAACAAGTGTCTTTTGAAAGGATAGAGATGATGTATAGCTCTCTTCTTCAGAGACAGGACTGTCTTTTGACTTAAGTCTCTGGGGCCACAGAAGGAGTCGCCGTTCATGGTTCATTAATGTCTTATTAGAAAAAGTGCAACATACCTTGCATTCTTTAGGTTTATGATCCGGATAGAGGCAGTAAATGCAATCCTTGTGAGGGTCATCTATGTGTAGCCTCTTTTTCCTGCAACTGCCACAGGATCTGAAGAGCCCTTTTTTAGGTGTTTCTGACGTATTAACCCAACAGTTTAGGACACCAAAAACAAACCCCACAGAATACCAATATCCAGGGAAAATCTGTGAGGAGTTGTTAAAAAGTTCCGTAGACAATCAGCAAAGATCCTTTAGTAGATTTGTGAGGAACAAAACTGAGCAGAGCTCAGTGGAGACTCTCTAGCATGACATGCAATAGAGAATCACTGGAGCTTCTCTCAGGAAGGTTCTTCAGGGTAGTATTGCCTGATTGGTTGATCCTTAAGGTTAGTCCATTTTTGCATTATTGCTATGATATGGTACTAAACCAAAAGGCCCAGTGCTTATATGTTATATCTGTGTTGACAATACTTTTTTAAAGGTAATGGTGCCTTCCATCTCAACAACAAGGAATTATTCAAGCATGTGAATCTATGAAAGTTCCAATGCTTTCTCTTTAATTTTGTCACCACTGCACCTGATTACTAAGGACATGCCTACTTGCTTTGTTAATTCTTGTTTTCAAAATGCTAGCCCAGTTTTGGAGCCCTTGTGCTGAAAACAGACCCATAGTACTGTTTGTGGACAAGATTTGATCAGAAATGCTTTCCTGGTCTGGGGGATTTGTGCTGTTGACACTAAGAACTGCTTGGTGCCTGAACCAGACTCTTACATAGAGAGGCAATACTTTGATGTTTGGTTTCCAGAGGACATTTTATAGCACACCTGATGAGGAGGAGAAGCCGAGCCACAATTTGATAATTATCTGTTGATTGGGTCTTGGATTTTGGTGCATTATTAGGTCCCTTCTTGGACTTTTCCTCAGTGGCTGCAGATTTAGCTCTTCATGCCTTCAAAGAAGCAGGTCCAGACACAGTTTTCAAAGTACTTTTCATCTCTCTAAATACTGGATATAAGAGAATCTTCCTGGGTGACAAAACAGGCCTGCTGGAATGGCACTTAACAAAGAAAACCTCTTGTCCACATTGATTGTATTCAAGGGGGAGTTTTGGGAGAGCATTAAAACTGACATTATTGCAATTTTACAGCAATGAATATCAGATCTTGGAGCAAAGCTTGATATCCTCAGTACCAAAATGGATGCTCTGGGAACACAGACACAGGACGCAGAGGGTAAAGCTGATTGCCTGGAAGAGTGTACTGCAATTCTTGCAAAGACCCTGAACACCATGAAGTCTTGAGCCAAGAATGCAGAAGTGCATTGTGAGAACTTGGAAAACCATTCACATGAGAACAACCCATTGGTGAAGGGGCTGGGAAAGGAAACAGGGTCGTGATCTCGAAGCCTTCTAGATGGGCCTCTTATCTTCCCTGTCAAGGCTATGACCACCCGGTGAAGACATTGGAAAGAGGTCCATTGTATGGGTTAGATCTGCCATGAGTGACCCAAGACTTATCCTTGCTATTTTCTACAGCTGAATAAAAAGAGAGGCAGTTCTGAGGGTGGCCACAGGAAGGACACAGTCTTCTTCCAAAACTAGGAATGCACAATCATTCTGGATATTGCTTTGCGATCCCTTTGTCGCCAACTGCTTTCTGCCCAGTCACCGACAAATTGAAGCCCCAGAAGGCACAATACATATTGACATTTCACTTTCCCACAGAGTTCAAATTTACTAATCAAATGAGACACTTAATGGATATAGAAGACGCGGTAAAGGTTCTGGACATCCAATTGTCACTGGAGAGGTCTGAGACTGGAGAAGAGGTAAAGAGGCATTCAGCAAGTGGCTAAGACCACCAACCAACAGCAGGATTGAGTAAAACCAGACTGCAGGACAGCAGGGAGGCTAGGAAGGAAGCTAGGCGATAGAACAGGAAGGAATGACTTGACCAGAGTCAATATCACTTGAAACCCAGGAAGAATGCATCAAGCAGAATCAATATGCCTAAGCAGACCCACACCAGTGTAGACCCATTACCTTGACAAAGATGACCTCTACATCCTGGAAAATCTGTACATTTGGTGCACGTTTGTGATGTAGTATTCCCTTCCGCTGATATCTAAATCAGACCCTAGGTTCTCTGTTACTGTTGTTTAACTTTCTTTCATGTTACTAGTATCTTGATGTTTTTGGGTGCGGCTGGAGAAAAGGGTGTGTATAGTATGTCCAATTTGAGTATCACTGTGTAATGTAGGTTGTGCCATTCATGGCCTGGGAACCCAGGATAAACTTCTCCTCAAGTGGCTGTTTATTGAACCACATCTGTTGTGGGGGATGGAAGGTCATAACTGTTAGAACTGGCATCCTTAGGATGGTCATACCCCAACTTTTTTCCTGCCTCCCTCCACTTTTCTGACACTGTTTTTGCTGGTTTTAGGACTCTGTGCACTTTAACACTGCTAACAAGTGCTAAAGTGCATATTCTCTCTCCCTTAAACACGGTAACATTGGTTCATTCCCACTTGGCATATTTGATTTACTTGTAAGTCCCTAGTAAAGTGCACTACATGTGCCCAGGTACTGTGAATTAAATGCTAGTAGTGGGCCTGCAGCACTGGTTGTGCCACCCACATAAGTAGCCCCTTAACCACGTCTCAGGGGTGCCATTGCAAGGCCTGTATGTACAGTTTCACTGCCACTTCGACTTGGTATTTAAAAGTACATGCCAAGCCTTAAACTCTCTTTTTCTATATATATAAGACACCCCTAAGGTAGGCCCTATGTAACCCATAGGGCAGGGTGCTATGTACATAAAAGGCAGAGCATTTACAGGTATGTTTTATATGTCCTGGTAGTGGAAAACTCTAAATTAGTTTTCCACTACTGTGAGGCCTGCTTCTTTGATAGGCTAGCATTAGGTCTCCGCCCACATACTAGTTGAATGGTGGATTCTGATCAGAAAGGGGTAAACAGGTCATGTTTAGTATGGAAAGAATAGTAATAGGAAATCCTGCTTATTGGTGAGGTTGGATTTTATAAGACTATTTTAGAAATGCCACTTTTAGAAAGTGAGCCTTTCTCTGCACTGGAAATCCATCTGTGCATTACAGCCTGTCTCCAATCCACGTCTGGGCTGGGCTGGTTGACAGCTCCCTTGTGCATTTCACCCAGACAACCACAAACACAGGATACTCAGTCACACCTGCACTCTTCTGCATACTGAATGGGTCTTCCTGTGCAGGGAGGGTGGAGGGTCTTACACTTACATTTCAAAGGCTAGTGGCCTGCACTCACACAATGGACTGCGAAACCCCCTACTGGGACCCTGGGGGACAGACCTGTACAGAAAGGGGACCTTGTGCACTTCAAAAACCACTCTTTGAAGTCTCCCCCACATCAAAGCCATTTTTGGGTATATACACTGGGTCCCTGACCCCACCAAATCAGACACTTCTGGACCTGAACCTGCAACCTGTCAAGAGGAACTGCCTGGCTGCCCAAAGGACTCATCTGGCCCGCTTTCCTGAGAAGGACTGCTGCCCTGTCCTGCTGTAGCCCTGCTGTTGCCCTGCTGCCTTGCTACCCTCTGACATTGCTGAGAAGTGCTCTCCAAGAGCTTGGATTGAGCTTGCCTCCTGTTTTCTGAAGTCTCAGGGCCAAAAAAGTCTTAATCTCTTGAAGAAACTCCTTGTGTGCCGAAAATCATCGCACTGCTGAACCAGAACGATGCAGCCCGACTTACCGAGTTAAGATTCAATGCAGCACCTGCCTTGTGGCAGGAAATTCGATGCACAGCCCTACTGGATCGACACACAGCCGAACCGGAATGACGCAGACCGACTTCCTGAGTGAACAATCGACTAATTGCCATACCGAATTGATGCAACACCTGTGATTTCGACCACTCACCCAGGATTTCCACACATCACCCCTGGGCATCAAAAAGATCCCTGCATCGCAATGGGGAACCAAGACTGAGCGTCGGAAATCAACGCAAAGCCCCCTGCAGTGTGGAAAGAAACAACACATTTTCTGTGCCACGCCAGAAGTTCCGACGCATATAGGGTGTATTTCCTTGCATCTTCTCCTCTGTGGTCTCTGTGCATGTTATTATTGACGCAAACCAGGTACTTTGTGTGATCAAGAGACAATTCTTGATTTCTAAGATTTAAGACTCTTTTTAATCTTGCAAAAGTGATATTTCAACTTGTGACTATTGAATCTTAATTTTTTTAACCTTAATTTAACCAGACAAATATCATATATGTTTAAAAAAATGTGTGGTGTTTTCACTGTGCTACTGTATGATGTTTTGCACAAATACTTTACACACTGCCTTCTACGTTAAGCCTGACTGCTCAGTGCCAAGCTACCAGAGGCTGGGCACAGGATAATTTGGATTGTGTGTGACTTACCCTGACTGGGATTGTGTTCCTAAACACCCCATTTCTAACAATAACCATCTGGCATTCTCTGACAAAGGATAAATCTGATATCACTGCACTATAGGAAACATATTTTCCAATAAATCACGAGGCACAGTTACAGCACAGACACTACCCCTGGGTCTTCCACTCTATGGCCCACAATAAAATAATGGGGGTTGTTCTCTTTTTCCAGATAATGCTTCCATTTAAGCCCCTCCACTGCAAAAAAAGATAATGGAGGATGATACATTATGGTTTACGGATGACTATTGGGAAGGATTGTTATGGTTGTCTTGCTGTACTTACTCAACACCCAATACCAGGCAAGATACCTTTCTATAATCATTTGCAGACACCATACAAGCATTTTAGTATGAGTCTTAAGACTATGGAATTCTTTCAGTAATTAAGTGACACATCTGGGCAGGTCAAGTAGTACTTCACTCCCATTCTGGAGCTTTGTTCAAGGGTCTTAAGCATAAGTTTAAAGAGTTGGGCATTCAAGATGTGTGAACGGAGACACATAGGTATCTGCAACATTACACCTTTTTCTCCCATGTCCACCACACTTATTCTAGAGTTGATTATGTCTTACTTAGTGACACTTACATGCCATTAGTAGATCAGGTCAAGGTACTTGACCTATGCCATTAATGGATCAGGTCAGGGCCATTGTCTTCTTGGATCATGAACCAGTGTCATTGGAACTTAATGTGGGCTCTGAAACCCCTTAGGGGTGAGAAATTGCAATTACACCCGAAATCGTAAAGAAACCCAGTCTTCCAAGCAGAAGTGCTGTCCTATATTGAAGAATACTTCACTGTGACTGAAGGAGGGGAAGTGGATAGAATGGTGGGTCTATAATGCCTTAAAGGAAGTGATGATGGGAAATCTATTGGGATTATGGTGAATCTTAAGAAACGTCTGGGTCATGGGAGGGACCTATTTGACGCATAATTGCAAAAAGCAGACTGTACTTACAAGGCGGACGTGATTCTTCTACACCTCAAGTAATAAATTTACAGTTGCGGTAAAAAGGTAGATCCTCTTTCAGAGCTCCAATTAAGAAAGAAAGTTGAGTGTAGTTATGTCCCTGAGATCTTTTTTGTGATGGGGTTTCCCTTTCTAAAGAGAAAGCCAATTTTGAGACCGTTTGAGACTATTACATGAGACCGTTCAAGACTATTACATTTCTCTTTACTCAGAGGCTACTCCTAGAAAGGACAAGCTGATTATTTGTCGGCAAGATACATCCCTATATCACCTGGCAAAGGAGCTATGTGAAGTGATTGAGTACCAAAAACCAGCTGAGGAAGTGGCAAATGCAATTAAAGAGGTCAAAGTAAATATGGCCTTTCGACCTGATAGTGGCCTGGACACCATTTAGAAAACTTTCTCAGGGAATTTTACCCCTAAACTTTACTAGTCAACACATTTGCCAAAAGGCTAGGGTTACACCGACAATAGTAAGAGCTTGCATATCTCTCATCCCCAAACTAGGAGAAGGTCACCAATTATGCACCACCAGTTGAACATTAGACAAAAGAATAGGGATTCCCAAGGATTCATTTCTCCAACCTTCATTCATTAAGAAAAATATATGGTATGCTTACTATATTAAAAGTAAGCTTAAGGAAAACATTCTATTATCATTACGTTTAGGTGCACACAAGCACCACATTCAGGTAGTTACTCACATGTCCTGCTAACACGTGCTTACCATAGCTAAAATTGAACACACAAAAGGTGAAGGAAGGATACTTGCAAGAAATCTAACCATTAGCAATCGTTCAAGGTGAAATTCCAACCCAATGTTGTTCTGCCCACCATGTCTCCTCAGATTAGAATCAACCATATGAAAGTCAGTCTTGAACCTGTTCCAGTGGAACAGTCCAGTCTGAACTGCCAACCCAAGGCCTCTCTGAACCAGAACATGAGCAATCCAAGACTGATTTAATCCTGATTGAGGCTCTTCAGTTGTGTATAGCTTGGTTCCCATGGCACAGTGAGCAAAGAATCCATGTCTGGGCATACCCTTGGCCACTTAGGGCATTACTTCAAACACACAAAAGATGATGGGAAGATACTTGCAATAAGTCTAACCACTGGGAATCGTTTGGGTTAGCATCCCAACTCATCGTTCTTTTGCCCACCATGCCACCTCAGATTATTTCGAGCTATATGCAAATCAGTCTTAACCCTGCTTCAGTGGGAACAGTCAAGATCGAACTGCCAAGCCAGGTCCTCTCTGAACTGGAACAAAAGCAACCCTAGACCGGTTTCATCCTGAGGTCATCCAGAATACAATAGATAGCCCCTCCTTGACCTCCCTCGACGGACCCACAAACGTACACTTTCAAGCACATGTGGATTGAAATAACTAAAAAGAGGCACATTTTTAATCCAATAACCATATACAAGAACACAAATAATTTTCAAATGCCATCGAGTAGTACTATCTAAATTAGCACGTGGGTGCAAGTATTATTTAAATCTGCCACAAATTATATTCCAAAACTAAATAACATTCACGATAGTCATATTACCACAGCTTGAACAATCCGGTGTTAAAACAAAACAATTGCACATTTATTTTTTAAGTAGTCGCCCATTTTGAATCTATTGTCTTCAAATACCCGCATATTGATCTAAGCATAAATTCATAAACAACATACTTATATGTATAACTTAATGAGTACATCAAAACGCACCAATTGCTCAATACATGCAAGTATTCAGACATGTCATTCAATGTCCATATGAAGGTGCACTTAACATTTAATAAGCATGTGCAGACACGCATACTGTTTGATAACAATGTGTAGGTACATGGGATGCTAAATGACAACATTCAATATCCACGTGTATACAGGAGTACTATTCAATAACCATTTAAAGCATCATATGCCATCTGATAACACGGAGATAAATGTATAATTTAATTACCACTTTCAGTGACATTATGAAATCTCCCTGTGGAGAAGCACACATCACTTGATAATCATCTATAAGCACACACACTATTTAAACATCAGCAATTTTTAGCAATCATAAGGCCACACTTACTGCGTAATAACCACATATGTCAGTTAGTTGTCTAAAGATGAGGGCTTATCTCTGTAAGCAGTGGACAGAACAACCTATGCTTGCCTTCGTCTGGAGGTGGTTGTTTCAGTGCATACTCAACCATGCTGTTCTTGGTACAGGTAGGGGTTCAGGGGTGCATGTGCCCATGTTGAAATATTGGTGCGGGTTTCTATGTGGGGTGCACTCGTTGATTCTCCCTACAGCAAAGGGTAGAAAATGGCAGTTGTGCAAAGCCAACTTTGACACTTGCCTTTTTTGTGGGAGTGGCTCAAGCTCTGGCTGCCAATGAGGGCACTTGCTTTGCTTCCACCCTAATCTTGGTAGTCTCTTTTCTGTCTTTGGCTATTAGATACTTTCATTTGCTCTGTACTATATGTTGACCCTCAGTTGAGTATTTCTTGTTTTGAAGCTCTTTGCATTTTCCAAGAGTTTTTTTGTGGCTTCACATATTATTCCTCCTGAAGTGCCATCGCACCAGACTCCTAAGACTGATGAGGTGAGTCAGTTCTCAGATCCATTTGAAAGATCTTGAACAACAGTGCCCAGATGACATGCAGGCACACATATCATTCAATAAACATATATACCCTTAAATGACCATATGCATGTGATATTCCATAACTACTTACAGTCACACCCCGTCTTCAATAAGCGCTTGTGGGTATGCATACATCAAAATAATATTATATTGAAACCACGTGGAGACAAAGGTAATATTTACTAACCACAATGACATGCGAAACTTAGTAACCATGAAATAACTAAGTACAAACATTCTTATCATTTAATATCAACATACAGGCACACATACTATTCAATGTCGTGCTGGCACAGTTAAGACTCAATAACTAGGTGCAGATGCAAACTTTAGCCCTTCTGTATGTTGTAATAATATATACAGGCCTTGATATGATGTAATAACCATGTGCTGGCACACACGCATTTAATTACAATATGCATACACACACCATATGTACAGGTTTGTCGTTCAACAACCATGTAGGCATAGGTGCTATTCAATAATGTCATGTACGTGCAGGGTTTGATAAATACAAGCGAAGACATGTATAATTCAATAGATATATACAGCACTTATACGATTCATTATTGAAGTGTTGACACACTCGATTGAGTCCCCCCACACAGGGTTGCCTCTGATTCAATAACTACGTCCTCATAGGGTCCTCATTACAGCTGGCACGGTGTTTGGGTTGATATTTATGTGGTGCGATAAAGTATCCCAAATTTCAAGTTTGTCGCAATATTAGAAAACTAACGTCGATTTTCGAGCGCTGCACACAAAAATCTGGATGTTTTTACTAATTTCCAGGCGTTTTTTCCTATATTTCGTCATGTTTGAACAGCTAAATGTTTCTGGGGAAAAACTGTGCGGTGTTAGCCATTAAACCCTTAATTCTAGTATGTGATGGGAATTGTAAAAGTAGTACCGAAAAACCCAGATTTAATTAGGCCACTCATAATGAGGGTCATACTGTTCAATAACCGCGTGTAGATATGCATACTTTTCAGTTACCCAGAGCCAACACACATAACTCAACCTTGTGCAGGCACATGTACTCTTTAATTATCATATACTGGTATATACATGTTTCAGTGACGATGTGTAGGCACAATACTAGTGATTGCAAATATAATTTCTCGTGCAAAAATCATGGGCATATTTACATAGATGTGGTACACACAGGCATATACGACACCATTCATTAACAAAGTATGGGCCCTCTTATGATTCAGTTATGATTTGAAGGAACTCTTACTAGACAAGCAACAATGTATAGAAAGCCCCATGATTCTAATAATGTACAAGCAGCAGTTTTTTTTAATGTGATCATACAAGCAAACTCATCACTCAGCAATGCAGAGAACACGCACCAAAGAAATAACAGCATAACCAGTGCACGCAACCAGTATTCACATACCAACTTTTTAGTACCCACAGATCTGCTAACACAAGGTGGCACAGTGTGTCACAAGATTTCAGCTCTCATAATAATGTCACTCAGCGAGGAGCCGAAATCACACGGTGGAATTGACTGTATCTAAGCTACTTTTCAAAGTTTCCCCAAGCTTTGTATTCACTAATGATTGTTAGCACATGAATATCACGGTGTGGTATGATGTTTTTAAGGTGTGATTTTGTCTCCCCTTATCAACTATTATGCCACTTGGCTAAATCTATTATCATCATTATTGATTGTTATTACTGTGAGAGTAGCTGGGGACCAACTACTTGGTATATTTGTATTTTATGATTGATTAGAAGTGAGAAGGTCTTACACTGTTTCTTATGCATTTTTTTAAATGGCAATTCAGAAAGATGACACGTCAGCCTTAAGAGGTGGCATATTGTGAATGGAAAATATTTGAAATAAGTAACATATTTGCAATATTATCCTCGATTATTGAATCCATATCTGAGAACATTCTGCCGTGTATGTAAATAAGCCACTTGACAATAACAAGATGGGATTTTCACTGACATTATTTGAGATATCAAGCATGTTATTTGATCACAAATCCTTGTGTCATATGATGTGCCCTTTGATGTTTTCAAACTCCTTCTGTTGAGAATAATTTTTCTAGCATTCACGACAAATAATTTTCAGTTCTATTAAGGACATGAAGGCGAGGATTATGCTTCTCTTTCTATGCTTTAATATTTCAGCAGCCAATAGTAAAAGTAAACAAACAGTCACATGATAACCATAGAGTTGGGCCATATAAATTCTCTTGCCAACATAACAATTCCCCTTTCTTTGCAGTCCAAAGCAATAACATTCGAAAAAACTTTCAAGTATAGTCATATTCAACACAGGAACCAAAACCACTTCCCAAGGGACCTGAAGACATTCAAAACCGCAAAGAACTGTCCCTGCTAAGTAGCAATCAGTGCGCCAAACACTCCAACAGCGTCCAGACATCCGGGACGTATCCTAGATCATTTATCCTTCTGTCCTAAAAGGAAATGAGAAAACAAAGTCGTAATCTTCACATTCTACCCACTGTGAGTAGAATCATTGCACAATAATATACTTCTACCCAAAGGGAGGGAAGAGTTTGTAGCATCAGAATGTAGGAATCTAATACATAACAATGAAATATCAAAGTAAGAAACAAACAGTTATATTGTCATATGCAAACTGATTGGGTGGGATAATCCTCACCTCCGTTGTCCTTAATAGAATTGAAAATTCTTTGTCGTGAATGCTAGAAATGTTTTGTATTCTATTTCAGGACCGGAGGCTCTGATTATGCTAGTTTAAAGGTGATCCATTACAATTGAGGCCACATCTAGGATTGGTTTATAGTAAAAGCTCTTAAACTTAGATTTAGAGGACCAATCCACTGCCTTCAAGATGTCTTCTAAACAAGGCCCTAAAGAAAATGATTTGGAAGCCATAGCACCCCTTGCAGAATACGCTCCAAAAATGAAAGTATCGATACTTGCTTCATTAAGAAGCCATTTCACCCATCTAGCCAGCGTAGCTGTGGTTACTGGGCAAAACGGTTTTTGTAATGCAATCAATAATTGACCCTGCATATCAGATCGAAATTCTGCTGTACTGGCCTCATATGCCTTCAGACATTGAACTACACATAACTTAGTATTACCTGGGATAGCTGGATATGAAACCATTCTGGAACTGCCCTTTGTCCTCCTAGATATTAGAAAAGAAACTCCTTCAGGAGAAAATTGCCTACTTGCTAAGTCTAAAGCCTTCAGAAAATCTCTTGCAAGAGATAAGACAGAGTAACATGGTCAATTTGTCTGACAACTGTTTCCGTGATATTTATTGAAGAATCTAAGAACCTGAGGACTATGTTCACATCCCATAAAAAAGATTATTTTGGTTGAGGGGGACTGAACATCTGAATACAAACAATGGGTAATTGACCTAACGGAGTCCCATCTATAAAGACGTGGCCGGCTTAAATGGCTGATCAGAAGTTGTTCACAGACCGGTAAGCCATTCTGCTGCTAATGAGGTAAGAAAATTCACAATCAAATGGCAATCTGCTCTAATGGGATCTGCACTCCGTGAATTGCATCAATCACACCAACATCTCCTTGCAGAGGCGTATCTCTTATGAGTACCTGCTGACCAAGCGAGACGAATTAACTGCTGAGCATCTTTCGAAAGGCCTGGGATATTCCATCTTTCCCAGAAACCAGCCAGGCCACTAAATAGAGTTGATCTGTCTGTATCAAAGGATGAGGAAGGCCCCCCGGAACTAACAAATAGTTCCAACGCCATGGAAGAAGAACTGGGGGAGGCACACGCAAATACGTTTGGGAACCAAGGGTGAGCTCTCCACATGGGGGTCACTAGAAGGATCTCTGATGTCTCATTTGAGCTAACACTCTGGGAATCATCACAAATGGGGGAAATGCATAATTCTGAGAGGGGCTCCAAAATTGGACAAACGCCTGGGCTCCCGGGTCCGGACGCCAACTAAAAAACACAGGAAGTTGACCGTTCCGGTGAGAAGCAAAGAGGTCTACACTGCATGGACCCCATCTGCGAATCAGCGTGCAGAAGGCCCATGGGTGAAGCCTCCAATCGCTGAAATCTCAAAGGTGAAGAGAGTGCCAGTCGGCTATCACATTGCGTTGACCTGGAAGATTTTCCACTGTGACAGAAATGCGATTCTGCGGACACAAATGCCAAAAATCCATGGCTATCTCCGAGAGCATCTTGGACCTGGTCCCGCCCAGTTTGTTCACATAACGTACCACTGAAATATTGTCCATGCAGAGTAAAATGCAGCAATTTGCTTTCCCTGCTGAGAAACTCCAAACTGCGAACGAACCTGCCAACAGCTCCAGGCAGTTGATGTGGAGATCCAGTTCTGTCAAGGACCATCGACCTCCCATGGAGATCTGTCCGCAGCGGGCTCTCCAGCCCCACCGGCTGGCATCCACCTCTATTATCATCTCTGGGGAGGAGCCAAAAATGGCTCTGCCATTCCAAGCCTCAATGTGTTCCATCCATCAGGAGATCTTCAATTTGGCCTCCTCTGACAGGGAGATCTTTGGGAATAAGAAAGACCCTTGTTCATATGCTGAATTTTCAGGTGTTAAAGGGCCCGATAATGAAGGGGTCCCGGAAATATTGCCTGAATAGATGACGCTAGAAAGCCTACTACCTGGGCTATGGACCTCAATGAAGTGGTCGTCGAAGACAAAACTGACCTCAGTTCTTTCTTGATACTCTTCACCTTGCGCAGAGGAAGCCTCACCTGGGAAGAGAGAGAATCTATCTGGAACCCCAGAAATTCTAGGTTCTGGGTCAGGACCGATTTCTGGTCATTGACAATAAATCCCAAGGCCTGGAGGAGAACAATAGTCCATTCTAGATGAGTTAAAGTCATCTGCGGGCACTGGGACATGATAATATTGTCGTCCAGGTATATGATTAGACGAACCCCTCGGGACCTCAGAGGTTCTAAAACCGGTTTCATCACCTTTGTGACGCACCAAGGTGTGGAAGAAAGACCAAAGCAAAGGACTTTGAACTCGTAACACACGTTGTTCCATAGAAATTGAAGGAAACAATGGTGCGAGGGAAAAGTAGGAATGGTTAAATAAGCATCCTTCAGGTCTAGGCGTAGCATCCAGTCTCCCTCTTGGAGTATCGGTAGAGTATCTAATAATTGAAATCTTGTAGGTTGAGAACCAGTCTTGATCCTCCTCCTTTCTTTTTGACTGTAAAGATAGAGCTGAGAAACCCTTGCTGAGTCTCTGCATCTATGATGCTCTGCTCGAGTTGGGAAAAATACATTGTGTGAGAGGATAGAGCTTGTACTGGCGTCTCGTAAAATTCCAGTTTGAAACCTTGTATTGTCTCTAGAACCCACAGGGCCTGTGAATTTTGCACCAGTTGTGGATACACGTTTGCATTCTCCCCCCCAGAGAAACCTCTGATAAATGCAGAATTCTTACCTGTGTACTAGCCTCTTGGAAGGAGCTCTTGTTGCCACCAACTCGCCCTTTTCTGAAACGGCCTCTTTTGCAGCGGATTCCGGAACTGTAGAAGGTGGCGGACCGCTCCTGATAGCCACCTCTACCTCTGTAATAGTATTCTCTCTGCAGCCCTTGTTGATATCCGCGGCCGAACGATTGTCCCCTGAGGCAAAAAATGGGTGAAGGACTTTTTTGATAGATCCTTGGGCTTTGTCCAGGTTGGGATGCGTTGCGACAAACTTAGATAGGTTCTTCAAAAAGTGCTCCAAAGAGGAGTCATTGGGCTGCGCTGAGGAGGCTAAATTGGCTAGTTTAGGATCCAATTTCATTTAGATGGATCTGCGACGTTTGCTAAAAATAGCACAGTTCACATTGCCCAGCTGGCATATGGCATCCTGGGCCCACCCCAGCAAAACCTCTGCATCAATAGGCACCTGAGACTATTTGGGGTGGAAAGCCATCTCCAAAATCTTTGATAATGGACCCCACATGTTCAATAACTTGTCCCGGCATGATTTCCATGCCTGGTCTAAACCCTTCTTAGGGTCCTTGGTGAACTTTTTAAGGTAGGTACCGATGGTGGGGTACACCTATGGGGTGTCTGTCACCTTATCAGGTAGGTCTGGTCTGGGACATTCCGACCGTAGTCATGCACGTACATCTTTGTCAAAGTCTTGGTGGATATGGGAAGCGACGTAATCCCCTTCCTCTAATGGGGGAACCCAGGAAGTGGATCTGGGATGTATGATATCCCCTAGTTTGAATGTAAGAACCTTGGGCTGTTTACGTGGTTCTGTGTGCTGTGATTTTTTCCTCTGCTTGCTGTATTCTGGGATTACTTCTTGATCCAAACTCTGTGAGTCAGAGGACAAAGATGCTGCCAATTTCTCAAAGGCCACTGCATGAGGCCTTTTGGGCTGTAGAGCCTTTTTACCTAGATCTTTTGGTGCATCAGAAGGGAGGGGGGGAGCCAAACCTGCTATTGCCCAAACCCATAGAGATGGTGCTCCAAGGGGGCAATTGCTTTCACCAGGGCGTCATTCACTGTCTGACGTACTCCTGTGTCCAGGGAATGGACCAGGTTCTGTTAAAATGACACAGTGGGGTCCTCTTCATAAAAGTAATTATCATCTGTGTCCTGGTATTCATCTGCCATTATTCTACCTTTGTTAGGCAAATATATTAGAATCCCCAAAGTTATTTGATTCAGAAAAACTCAGAGCCCCAAAGGGGTTAATCAGGGAGCATACAGCAGCCAAAAGTCAACTTTCAAAATACCCCAGCAAATCAAGGCCAGCACACAGTGCAGGATAAAGAGTGGAGGGAACAAGGCCTGAGAAAAGCTCTGGGCAGGGCCTCTGCAGGAATTTTACAACCCTGCTGAACTCTGTCAAGGCAGGGCGTCCACAGTAGCCAGTAGAACCACTGGGACTCATCTAAGGCTTAGCATGAACTTCCACGCATTCCGCAGACAAATCCTGGTGACTGGGAGTCAGAAAGCACATGCGCGCATCGCTTCCGCTCAATGGAATAAAAAGAGCATGACAAAATTGTGTTGTCCTGGCTCCCCAAATCCCTCTCCACATGGGATAAGCGTAGGTGGCAAGTGCCTCGCCTCAAGGGGTCAAACTGCCTCAAAACAATAGAATATAACGTGTTTCTGACGCTCAGTGCGAAACGAGTACAGTCACTTAAGCAAATAGCACTATATCGATCAGGATTTGAAAATGAGAATGCACTTAACTGGCTGCAGAGCAGCAAAGAAAGAGGAAGTGTTATGTTGGCAAGGGTATTTATATGGCCCATGGTTATCATGTGACTGTTTACTTTTACTATTGGCTGCTGAAATATTAAAGCATAGAAAGAGAAGCATAATCAGACCTCTGGTCCTGACATAGAATTACCCGCATGAAGGTGGACAAAATTTGATTAATGTGCCTACTATGTCTATGGTTTTTGGATTGTTTTTATGGGTGATTGTGCACCTGATGTTTGTGCTTGGTCATGACGAAGATTGCCTAGGCTGAAAAGTGTTACAGAATCAACTTCTTTTCTGAGCACATCACAGAAGGAGAGCTTCTTTGTTATTAAGCGTTTTACACAGCTTCTTTGACATGTATACAAACATACACATATGATTCAAAGGTCCATGGACCAACACATGCGCTGTTTAAAAACATGCACTCTTAAAAAAAAACATGGATAAACATAATTTTAAAACAACTATATAAGAGCATCTGCCAACTGAAAAACAGTTTATGTGCACACATGCTATTTACTGACTGACATACTCTTCAAATAATTGCTTATAAACATACATGCTAACAAACTGGCCCAGTGAACATGCTAATCAATGAACACGTAGAGAGCTACATTTAACTGAAATACAAATAGCAATATACATATATTTTGATTCAATAATTATAAATGGCACACAAATGTCATAGTAATCATAACAATAAAATACCAATCCGCTGGCACATCTACTCTGCCAATAACATGGACCAGCCCATATACTAATGAAATAACAAAATTAGCAACATTTACTTTACAAATATTCATGAATAATAAAATCACACAAAAATGTAAAATCACACATGCTAATAGAAATGAACACAAAATATATATACTTTGTTAAATAAATGTACTGTCATATGTATTATTCAAATGATCATTTTCAATGTTAGGAACATTAACATTAAAATGTCGCAAACCATAAAAGAAAAATATACAATTGCACATCAAAATAAAAGTATTCTCATAGTGGTAAAATGTTATAAACATTATTTAAACATCCTGCATTAAAATACATATTTCTTTAAATGTCATACATTTTATTTAGATCATGTACAGGATAATTAAAAAAATCCCTGAGCCCTCTAAACTTCTTCTACTTAGCAGCAGGATTACACACAACCCTCACTTTCGATTTACAACCCTTCCATTGTTTGCCTACTCTTTACTGCCAGTTTTAGAAAGGAACAAACATTAAAGCAGATAAAGAAGGGCATCATTCCCCTTCACAATTGCTAAATGTTTTAAAAGAGGTTTAAGAAAGAGAATACAACGGCCTATCAAATTTACAAACATGAAGTGCATCAAGGATTGCGTGGACGTCTGGTCATAGGGACCTACAGACAAATTAGCTCCCCAACGGTTGACTACATCTTGACAACATAATACCGGCCACGCTGTACCTGACCTAAAGCGGAAAATAAGAGATCTTTCCCACCATGTGAATTCCGGGGCAGATGCTAAGGTTACAAACTAATCCCTGACAGAGCATTTTCTACATTACAGGTCCAGTTGTTGTTGGAACAATAATACATAAAGTTGTTTTTCACCGTTTTTTGTCTGACTTGACTAAAGTGTCATTCTATTAAAACGACACCATTTATCATGCATATTTGTGCAATAGTGATGTATAGTTTCAAGCACTATACAAATAACTATGTTGACACACACATACTCTTCAGATAACCACAGCCAGCAAACATACTATTCAAAGGACCAAATTGGATAGATTTTCAAGATGGGTCCAGCATTGTGACATGAAGTCTCAAGGTGTCAGTTCCTCCCTATAAGTATTTTCAATAAATCAGTCCAACAATGATCATGACTATATCTGTGCTAGTCATATAACCATGAACAGCACATAGGTTATCCGAGACACCACAAGCGGAACACATAGTATTAAACTAACAATTACCAGCTCACAATACAAAAATACCAAATCAGAACAAACCCCACATGTAGAATGAGAAACCCCCTGAAAGGTATATACACTCAGGGGTGTAGTTTAATCAGAGGCATTTGTGGAGTGTGAATCTGAAACTAAAAAACCCAGTGGCCAGTTGCGTGAATGGATAAGAAGATCAAGGTTCAGGAAGAACTGTTCACTTGAGCAGCATGGTAAGTACTGGTGTGCATTAGATTGGCCTCTAGGGTTGATTTAGAGTTTCCGATGGGCAGTGCAGGGCCCCGCCTGCCTATCACTCCCGGGATGTGCATTCCGAGGGTACTGGGGTGCTATGGTATTGGCCTCGGCTCCCTTAAAGGAGCTGAGGCCAATACTGTTGCACTGTTCCCGCCGGTCAGCCGGGCAGGAAGTTGTAGTGCAATTTCCCCCTGGTCAGCGGGGCGGGAACATTGTAATACGATGGGGGGGAGTGCCACCAGCATGACGGCGGTACCCTCCTCGCAGCTTTGCGGATCCTGTGGTGGGCCCGCCAAAGTCATAATGAGGACCTAAGTCTGTGTACTACTTACTCTGATGGCTGGACAGAGTAGGTGGCATCAGAAGTAAGCCATTTGACCATCTGCCTTATTCAGAGTGGACAGTCTGATGGCCTTTCCTTTACTGTCTGTCACTGCCGGGTATACCCTGTCAATGAGTCAGTGAAACATGAAAAATTACCCTCACATCATGGAAGAAAATGTCCTTAGTGTGGGGGTCTACTCCTACTTAGGTAGATTGCGTTTGAAAAAGAAAAAATTTGGAAAAGTTTGATGGCCAGCCATCATGTTTGATGGAGCTGTGGGATAGATATTTTAGCACGTTGTTTTAGCTAACTAGGCCTGCCGCTGCGCACTTTAACACAATTACATCTTATTTTGCATTGCTTTATTTTTCTAGCAATAGCTACATTTGCGGTGCTGGTTTATTTTCTCTACCTTATTGTTCTTTCGCCTAGGAAAGCATCACGTTCTTAGTAGGACATGTAGTTCACTTTGTGCTTTTTCCAAGGCTACAGTCAGGGTTGTTGAAAAATGTGGTATGCTGTATCTCCAACATTCACAGAAAAGCACACACTCATACGTATGGACTATTTCTTAGAATGTTAGCTGTTTTAGTATAAAACACCCCTTCGACCCAGAAATGTTAGAGGGAGATTCCAGCCAGATGGCAACAACTGTATGCTGATGGCTGCAAGCTTCACTACAGCTACTTGCTTAGATGACCGATCCCTGTTCAAGATGGGGACTGTGGCTTTTTAGGCTTCAGCCCTCTTCTTCATGTATGAGGGATAATGTTCTCCCAGGGGGGAACCTAAAGGGCAGATTAGGGTTAGTATACTGTGCTCATACTTAGCGTAGGTGAGGGGTTATAGATCCACTCCCCTGTTTAGCCATATGATAGGATTGTTTTTGTGTTTTACACATTGAGTCACATGCCTGCTCTTATTGTTTTTTTATCATCCTCATTACTGCTATGCACATGCCCTTATCTGAGATGCAGATATTTTAATAAATGCTTGTTGAAATATATTCTGCCTCCATTGTCTTTTCCTGAGTGAGATCTTGGCACTTGAGAGAAAGGGATGAGATCTGATGTACCACAATTCCCTGGAGAGTCTATCTTGCCATGAGCCTGGTTGCCACAATCATCTCGGGCAGAGGTGGACGCTGCTAGTTAGCCAGAAAACCCGGATTAGGCCGACAGGTGTCACCAGGTGTGGAATTGTACATAGTAGCCACAACCCAGATGATCCTACCACCCAAATCCAGTAGCCTCCTTACCCTAATGAGAACCTACACAACAGAGCCGTTCATCAAACTTACAATGACAAGAACTGCCACAACAGTGGCTCCTTCCACTAATTAGAGTGGATATCCAGGGGGTAGCAGACATCTCTGAATTTGGCAGGCAGAGTAATGGCATGGTGGCAAATGTAAAGTCCTCCGCTACCCTGTCTGCCAAACTCTTAATCAGGCCCTCTGTTTGGAGTGGCGCAGGGGGTGAAAATCAACAGGTTGAAATACCAACTGAGGGACTGCCAATGGTAAGACTATTTGCAAGCATTTGTCCAGTCCCCTTTTGATTGTTTCATTGCCAGTAGTATGCCTGGAAACCTGAGACTGGCACCGCTGGGCCAATATTTGTGATTTTTAAAAGTGGTACATTTGCATCAGTCCAAGGAGTACTTCTGGTGATGCAGATTTGATACTTTTTTGGTAACTCAAAGTCCTGATCTAAAAAATGAACAAGATAAATTCTCCTACTGAAATCAGGACAAAGAGAAATACAGACATACCAGACCCAAGTCACGGCCCAAGATTCAACTACCAAACCAACAATTGATTTTTTGGGGGGTTGCCAAATTACAAACCCCCTCCTGAAGCTATGCCTTTCCATATACTATTCAATGAAACAAGAACAGATATATGTACTATACAAAATATGTAAACACACACAGTTTCTATTCAGATAACAATGAAGGTCCAACAGGTACTTTTCAATCAATTGGTATTTATTTGTTGCCCTTTGCCACTGCAACAGACACATTTAATATTTAAAAAAAACATGCAATAAAAAAATTCAATATAAAACAAGAAATGTTGGCCTAAGGACTAAAATCAGAGATGAGCTTCATCCTTAATCCATCTAATTAAAGGTATACTTCATACTTAATCAGTCTAAATTATGTGTATACATCAAGACAACAATTAGCAAATAGTGTAAGTGTATCCAGTGGTCTACATATTATAATCACTATACATATATGAACCTGTTTATTTACCTACATAACAAACAAACAAGCTAATTGCATAGCCATGAACAACATACATATTATATCATTCAAATAAACCTCCATGGGCATTTGTGCTATTTAAATAGTTTTGCATGCTGACATTTTCCAAGTCATAAACAAAATAAAAGCAAACTAAAAGCAATCCACATATCTACTTTTCGTATTAGAACATATTAATTGTATAAACTTATAGATTCCGCTCCAAGTTACACAAGAATCCATGTTCCTATCAATGAAGCTAGCAAACCTCTTCCTCATTTGAGAAGAATTTATCAGATTGAGACATCCATGTCCCGAATCGAGAAAATATTTAATCTTTCTGATTTATGAAGATAAAAAGCAAAGTATTTCCGTTCATCATAGGAGAATCCACAGACTGGGGGCCTTACCCTGTAATAGTTTTCAATGTTACTAAGATATTATTAAGATGACTTACAAGCACAAAAAACACCATTAAAACAAAATAAAGGTTATCAGTATTTCTGTATGTTAAACTGTGTTAAAACATATTCAATATGTAAACTGATAGATTGTCCTCCCACTTGCACAATACACACTGCTCCAATAACTATATTTTGAAACGTTCTATTCAACTAACACTGGCCAAGCATACCTGTCATTTTTAATACCCATCTATGGATATACATTTTATTTTAATAAGTACAACAGGATACAAATACTGTAGAAATAACCATAAACCACTAGCAAAGAACCGCTCTACTCAAAAACTAAATTGGATATTTTGATAGTCTTATAGGTTGGTGAGATAGTGAAGGTTAATTGCTTTCATATGAAACACTTAAAAAATTCTCCCCACAATTTTGACTAAAGCCAAATATTAAAAGCAACCTTGGTGGTCCTAACATTAGGGTTTGATGAGGGCAATGGCATATAGCTGGAACCATGTGTCCCTTACGCAGGACCACTGGTATTGTGGCATTCTGCAGTTGTGTTCTTTTTTGCATAACTATGGATTTGCCACATATGCCAAATACTCCATCATCTGCAGAATGAAACATAAATTGATCCTAGTTAAAATGGCTTAAAAAAACTAAAATTGCAGTGATCTGTGTTGTTATGCCGTGGAAAGCCATACGCAAAAGTTGGCTGGTCATCTTACAGTGGCTTATTCCTGTATTTGGGTTTAAAACAATTGTACTAATGAGACAAAACTTTTGCCCTGACCATGTTAACTTGAGGAAAAAATGTCAAAATGAGAAACTAATACTATCCCAAAATGCGCCACATGAGGTCACGTAGTTTGCCTTTTATTGCTGCATAATTTAGTCAACCGTGCTGCAAAATTTGGTCTTCCCCCGCCACAAAATTCCAGTGGCCATTACCATAGGAAGAGGCTACAGAGGCAAGAAAGTGCTGAAGCTATTGGACTCACAGAAACACAAAGTGAAATCTAAGTTACTCCACTAATGCTGACTCTCCCTTGGTTGCGGGTGAAAAAACTAAACTTTAAAGTCCTGTGCACAGTATAACATGCAATCCATGGCTCAGTGCTCCAGGATGCCATTACGAGGAGCTGGAAAAAATAACAAGTGCAGCTGTAAGACAAATATAGTATTGAGATAAGCATTGTAAACCTATCTGCTATTAAAATAACCCCGTCCATATGTATAGACACATGTATAATTCAAAGAACCACATAACGACACAAATAATGTTCAAGTAACAATGATCACAAACACATGTACTAAATTAAAAAAAAGTTCAGAAGCTCATGAAGAAAAGCATGGTATCGAAATAAAGTATTGACATACATGTATTATTTAAATGGTCATGGATGACCCATGAGCTTTTTAAACAAATATATTATGTCATAGGCTTGTAATATAGATATGCAGAGTGTAATATGCTGTTTATTACCATTGTTGAGTGAAGGGAGCACCTTGACACATGAGAAGTTATTAAGTACCCCCTACTTCAACAATGACAGTAAGCAGTATATTACTCTGTGTGGATCTGCATACATAACTCAATGCATGCTCTCATTCATACATAGTAACAATAAGCACATGTATTTATAGAGAACTAGGACACAAGTGTTTACGTCTGCAGAGTGAGATAAAATTACAGTGACTAGTCCTTGTGCTATCAAGATGGTTTTCCACTTTAAAGTCATGGTAAACTCAATCTGTGAGACAAGAAGCAGTGTTTTCATAGTTATAAATGGGTGACTGTACATGTATTAGTAATTTTTTCCAAATATCACGTATTATTGGGCCATATTTATTTTCACTGGCATGCCGAAAGCGTATGTACTTAGTTGATTGATCATTTACCAAACCAATATGCATAAAACCACCAATATCAATCAAATTAGTTAAATGATAAAACAATAATTGAGTGACAAAAAAAATATTGACAAATGGTAAAGTGACCAGAAAAGAGAAGTTAGAATGGATATGCTGCATGGTTGGATGTATAAGTAGAGAAAGAAAACAAAATGCAATGTCACAACTGCTGTAAAATATTCAAAAGTGTGCACGAGTTCATGAGAAAGAGCATGAGTTAAGACGTGGACAAGATTGTGACTGCCCATCGACAAACACATGTGATGAGACTCACTAAGAAAAGCCCAGATATAATGGATGCCCACTGATGCCAAAAGAGGTAAGCTAGGGTCATGGCTTTAAACACAACTGATCCCAATACATACGGATTATCGGTGCTGAAAAGGCAAGGCAGGGTCACTGAGGGACATCATGGATGTCACTTTTGAGGAGAGGAAGGGTGATAACCCTAGTTTGCCTACAGTACGGTTCAGAACCATAATGTAACAGGTTGACCTAAAGGAAACATTCTGAAGAGACATTCATTCTGAGAAAGGATCCTCCTCCTAGCTTGTATCAACATAGGTTCTTGCTGCTGAATGAAAACATCAGCAGCTCTGCCATTGGTGGAATAGACACTGAGATCCTGCAATGTCTAAGGAGAAACCAAAAAGCAGCAAACTCCAAAAAACATTTCCCTTTCCATGGGGTGACCCTGAGGAGAGTGATCATCTCAGAGGTGCTTCCATGTCTGGTCTCACCAAAGTTGAGGAGGCTCTCATAGCCTTCTTAAAAGCTCTTCACAAAAAAAGGTCTGACTGAGCATGGGCTGACTGCCTTTGAGAAGTGGATAGGTCTATTTTTATAAAAGAAACCTTTTATGCTGGAAGTGAAAATGGTGACAATGAATGAAGCCTTAGTGACACAGGCAAAAATGGATGAAAGACGGCTGTCTGCCATTAAGCACAATGGAAAGTGTGATGTATAGTCCACTATCCAACTCTGTAGGCCCTGATTCTGACCTTGTCCGCCAAGGTACCGCCGACAAATGACCGCACCGCGGTCAAAAGACCGCGGCGGCCATTCTTACATTTCCGCTGGGCCGGCGGGCGCTCTCCAAAAGAGCGCCCGCCGGCCCAGCGGAAATGCCCCTGCAACGAGGACGCCGGCTCAGAATTGAGCCGGCGTATTTGCAGGGGTGCGACGGGTGCAGTTGCACCCGTCGCGTATTTCAGTGTCTGCAAAGCAGACACTGAAATACTTTGTGGGGCCCTCTTACGGGGGCCCCTGCATTGCCCATGCCCCAGGGGCCCCGCGGCACCCCCTACCGCCATCCTGTTCACCGCCGCCATGGAGGATTCAATGGGGCAGCGGTAAACCGGCGGGAGACCGCCGGTTTACCCTTTCTGACCGCGGCTGAACCGCCGCGGTCAGAATGCCCTTGGGAGCACCGCCAGCCTGTTGGCGGTGCTCCCGTGGTCGGTGACCCTGGCGGTCACCGGCCGCCAGGGTCAGAATGACCCCCTGTAGAGTCTTGGAAAATTAAAGAGCGCAGCAAATATCAATATTTTGGGCTCTCAGCAGAAGTGGGAAAGTCAGACCTGTGGACCAAGATGGAACTCTTTCTTACGAACCAGATGAATCTGACCGATGATGGGTGTCAGATTCTGATAGAACAGGCATGTAGACTAGCATCTCAGAGGTGGGTTGATACCCCTGAAACCCTTGGAATTCTAGTCGTCATTCCAAAATAAAGTATTGTGAGAAAATATTCTGAAATGATCAACTGCAAAGTAGATAATTTATTACCTAGTCTTACTGTTCCACAATGTAAGTGTGGAAATAAAATTAAACAGAAAAGAAGTGTAAGTGATATAGACAGAACTTGGTAAATCAAGGGTTCAGCCTTCTGGCTGGTTCCCCTCGAAGCAGAGACTCCAACAGTATAGGAAATTTCACTGAGACTGATGCAAGACATTTGTTAACTGTGTTAATAGGAGTAAGATTCTGCGAGAGGCTGTGACCACCTCCTCTGGGTGGTTGAGTTAATCATAATCCTGTATGAAAGGGTGCATAAATTGAGACACTAGTGATGAGACTTATTAGGCACTTGAGCATTTCCTAAGTTGGTCCCTTGTTTGGACGCAGCTGTTGGTATCACTGTAATGTGAGTAGACGCATTTGTGTATGTCACCCGATGCTTGTATTTTTTATGTATTTGTATTAAAATATTTAAAGTGCATTATTCCTATAGGCGTCAAAGCGCTACCAATGGAAAAGAAGCCGCCAGAAGAAGGTGCAATTACAGACGGGAGAATAGCCAAGTTTTCAGTTGCTTATGTAAGGCTGTGTGAGAAACTAAACTGGCAATGTGGATCGGCAGTATGTTGCACAGTTTTGCCGCTGCTACTGAAAAGGTGCGACCACCCCATCTAGCCTTCCAGAACCTAGGAATGTTCACCTTCCTCAGAGAATAATATCGCAGCTGTCTCACTGGACAGTACTAGTGAAATACCGACCTCAGGGGAACCGGCCCCTGGAGGTGAAACATCTGATGGACCATTCAGAGTACTTTAAAGGTCATGCGCTTCCTGACAGACAGCCAGTGCAGAAAACGTAAGCCTTACCTAAATGAAAGGTTGCTTAGGTACAGTCAATGCCAGGTGGGCTGGCACATTTTGAATAACCTGAAGTTTATTGAGTGAATATTTATTAATGTTTAGGTATGGTACATTGCAGTAGTCAAGGCAAGACACACTCAAAGCAATAACTACTGCTGTTCTGAGCTTCACTGGTATAAGAGGAAAAAATATTTTCACAATTTTGATAATGCAAAGACATGAACTTAAGGTCCTACTGGCCAGCGTATCAAAGGTGAGTGTATTGTCAAAAAAAGGCTCTGAGGTTTTTAGCAGAAAAACCTGGAGTATGTAAGGGGCCACATGTTCTCTGGCCACCGCAGCTCTGACCACAGTGCTGAGCCCCAAAGACCAGGATCTCCGTCTTTTCGGAATTCAATTTCAGACAGTTTTCCATCATCCAAATACCAATATCTATCATAAAGAGTTTGAATTTCTCTGCCATTGATAACATGTCATAGGATACTGAGAAATAATCTGGGTTTCATCGGCATAAAACAGGACCTGGAAACCAAATGATCAGTTTTGCTAGCGGAGCCACATAAGAGAAAATAAGTTAGGACTGAGTGAAGAGCCCTGTGGAACTGCACAGGCGAGCTGAAAAGTTTCTTCCCTGAAGTTGCCACATCTTACGGTCTGGGTCCTATTAGTAAGAAAGGAACCCAATAAAGCCAGAGCATTATCCGTCTCCCCTGCTTGGTGCAATCTTTGTACTAAGTGGAATGAGAATACTGTATCAAATGCTGCTGGCAGATCCAGCACAACCAAGGATGGCTGTCCCACCCTGGTCCACCTGGCAACAGATGTAATCTGCCACGGCAGCCATGAACAATTAGGTACTATGACCACTTTGGAAACCATTCTGTGAAAGGTACAGAAGGCCCTTGGTGGTGATAAATTCCACCAATGTTTTGCGCAAGATAGGGCGGACTTTTATTTATGTCATCTGGCTCTCCATTTGGCTTCTATTTGAGGGGAATAACTACTGCCCCATCCAGAGAAGAGGGAATATTCCCATAATGATTATCTGGTTGTAGACCCTTTCCAAAAAAGTAGCAATCAAATCTGGAACAAGCTGTAAAACTCTGGGGGGACAGAGGTCCTCCGATGAGCCTGATGTCAAGTGCATGAGCAGAGTTTTTTTTTTTTTGCACTTATGATATGGGTGGAAAGGTGGAAGTGATGGATTCGCAAACAATGGGAGCCTCAGCGTCCCAAGAGAGAGGAAGCCTATCCTCATTAACTTTAAAATCAGCAAATATTTTCAGGATCTTCTATCTGAAATAGGTTGCAACATTGTTACAAAAGCTTTGCAAGTTCTCTAACGATTGCGGAGTTGGAGGAGTAGAATGCTCTTTCACACCCGTAAAAATTTAATTAGGGGTATTGCTGGCGGAAGGTATTTTACTTGCAAAATAAGATGATTTAGCACCCAAAATGGCGCACTTGTAGGTAGCAATTACCTCTTTCAGCCTCATTTACAAGAAACTGGTGCATCGTGATTGATGCACTCATTTACTTGCGCTGCCCTGCACCCCCCCTAATGATGCCATGGGAGCCCTATATTTAAAGTACAGTGCTTCATGACACACAGGCCCTCATTACAACATTGGCGGTAAATCCCGCTTACCACCGTGCAGAAGACCGCCAACACACCGCTGCGGCGGCGGAATTCCGCTACAGCTATTACGGCCCACAGGCCGGAATCCGCCAAAATCCAGATACCCACACAAGTCCACCACCAAAAGGTCAGTGATAAACTGGCGATAACAAAACCTCCACCGTTACGCCAACAGGAATACGCCCACACTATCACGACCCACGAATCCACGCGGCGGTCTTTCAACCGTGGTATTCCTTTGGCGGTACACACCACTGTGCTCAAAATACACACACATATACAAAACAACCACATTGGGCAATTCGAAATACACACACCTGATACACATACACACACCACTCCCACACACCCAATCCAATATAAAACGCACACACCCACATCACCCACAAACCCCTATGACAAAAATTCAGAAAGAAGCAAAGAGAGAGACACCACCATCAACAATACTTGCATCCACAGGCACACAACACCATCACTCACACAACATCCACGCACCTCAGACAACACACACAAACACATCCCCTCACACATCACAACACACACCACCCCACACATCACCCACACCACACCATGGCACCGCAAGACACCCCAGGTTCTCTGAGGAGGAGCTCAGGGTCATGGTGGAGTAAATCATCCGGGTAGAGCCACAGCTATTCGGATCACAGGTGCGGCACACCTCCATAGCTAGGAAGATGGAGCTATGGCGCAGAATCGTCGACAGGGTCAACGCAGTGGGACAGCATCCAAGAACACAGGATAATATCAGAAGAGGTGGAATGACCTACGGGGGAAGGTGCGTTCCATGGTCTCAAGACACCAGATTGTAGTTCAGAGGACTGGTGGCGGACCCCCACCTCCTCCCCCACAACTAACAACATGGAAGGAGCAGGTCTTGGCTATACTGCATCCTGAGGGCCTCGCAGGAGTAGCAGGAGGAATGGACTCTGGTAAGTCAAATCTTTACTATTACATCCCCCACCCTACCTGCATGCTATCACATACCCCACCCTCACCCTCACCCCATCACTCCAACACCTCACATATGCCCCACTATCACAACCCACACATCCCAATACCAAGCCCTGCATGCAACAACAAAGCATGGACACCCATCACCAAAGCATGTCCACTACAGATACCCACACCGACCCCAAACCAATTATCACACAAGGTCCTACACAAGAATGCAAGCACTGGAGTACAGGGTCACCCACCCATTGCACACAATGGCACACACAGATCCAATAACCATGCCTTTACACCCCTGCAGGACCCCTACCCAACATCACCTGACAGGAGGTTCCAGACATGTCCACTCCCCCCACAGAAGAGGCCCACAGTGATGAAAGCAGCTCTGTCCAACTGGATCAAGATGACCAGCCCGGCCCATCTGGGATCTCGGGACAGACGGTTCCCCTGGCACTGGCACATGCCACCACAGAGTCTCCCCCCTCAGGAAACACCAGCACAGCACCCACCCAGCGGGCCCATCCTTCTGTCCCCAGGACACTTCAAGCAGCAGTGTGTCCACCACTACAGGGAACCCAGGCAAACCCACCAACCCAAGAAAATCAGGTACCTGGGGGCAGTGGCAGAGAGCACACGGTTCAGGGGGCAGAGGAACAGGAAAACAGGGGAACTGGGAGAGCTGCTGTGAGACAGGGGAGGACAGGCCCAGGTAACCCACTCTCCACGAGGCCCTCTCCAACATCATGGGAGCGTACCATCATTCCCAGGAGACGATGGCAATGGTACTGGCCAAATTTCAGGAGACCCAGCGGCTGCAGGAGGAACAGTATTTGGGGATCAGGGAGGAACTCAAGTCCATCAACACCACCCTGGTCACCATTGTAGAGGTGCGGAAGGACCTTGTGAACACCGGGAGGGACACTGTGGCACAACAAGGGGCCCCTGACACTAGCCTGGATGATGAACAGCCCACCACCTCCGCTGGCACTAGTGGACAGGAGGCACCGCCACAAGACCACAACACCAGCACCCCACCCCCTGCAGATGGAGAACCACCCCGCAAACGGTCCCGGAGACCCATGACAAAGACAGAGAACAATGCCAAGATCCCCACCAGGAAATGAGACCACCCTGAATGTCATCCTTCTGTCCCACTTCGTCCCCCTGTCCATCCATCAACTGCCCTAGCTCCACTTCCTATGCCCCTTTGGACAATGCACCTGTGAAACACATAGACTGGAGTCTGCCATGGACAATCCTCCACCATCACTCCTGCCCATTTTACAACCCCCTACACTATTTTGCACTGAAATAAACACCCTTGAATCACAAAACAATCTGGAGTCAGTCTGCGCTTTCCCAAATGTGTATTTGCAATAACTAAGGAAAATAGCAATGTTGATTGTATTGTCAACATACCTATATCACACAGCTCTAGTCCATGAGGTTCCTCTGCCCTCGTCATGGGATTTCTCACTGGGGTCAGTAGCCATGACAGGTTGGGGTACCCAGAGTCACCGGAAAATGTCAAGGGACAACTGTTAGACACAAACTAACCCTTAGGGACATCCCCAGACCCAGACAACTATTCACACGGTATAGGGTCCTTTCCCTCACCTATTAGCCACACACGGTGCCTCTGGAGTTGCCCCATCACATAAGGGATGCTGCTATTCCTCAAAATGTAAGCGTCATGCACTGAGCCAGGAAACTTGGCATTCACATGGGAGATGTACTGGTCTGCCAAACACACCATCTGCACATTCATTGAATGGTAGCTCTTCCGGTTTCTGTACACCTGTTCACTCCTGCGGGGGGTACCAATGCCACAAGTGTCCCAGGGCATAGAAGTCACCTTCCACTGTGGGCAAATACTCCACCTGAGGGAAAACGATGTAGCTGCGCATGTGTTTCAGCAGGGCAGAAAACACTCTGGACAACACGTTTGAGACCATTGGCTGGGACATCCCTGATGCAATGGCCACTGTAGTTTGAAAAGACCCACTTGCCAGGAAATGGAATACTGACAGGACCTGCACTAGAGGGGGGATTCCTGTGGGATGGCGGATAGCTGATATCAGGTCTGGCTCTAACTGGGCACACAGTTCATGGATTGTTGCACGATCAAGTCTGTAGGTGACTATTACGTGTCTCTCTTCCATTGTCGACAGGTCCACCAGTGGTCTGTACACCGCAGGATGCCGCCATCTCCTCACCTGCCTCAGCAGACGTGCCCTATGGACGAGAACAGCGAGCAGAGAGTCAGCCAACACTGAGGTATTAAAAAAATAATTATTGCATACATTTGTCAATCCGCAATGTGCCTGTCACTGTGTGTATGCAAGGCCTAGATAGGTGTGACGCATTAAAAAATAATGCCATGTGGCCCCCTTAAATGGCGGCTGCCTGACCTGTAAGGTGGGACAATGGGATATGAGGTAACTGCGCTGGCGTTGTACACCGTTGCGGAAGGCGGTCGAAGACCGCAGCGCAATCCTGCATTGGTTAACATTGGACCCTATGGGTCCCAGGAGCCAATGACAATGTACGCCGGCGGTGACGGTATGCACCGCCGCGGATGTGACTGCCATTGTCTGTCTGTTCACTCACTTGATACCTGACCTTCGACAGGAGAAGACCTACACTGCAAGTGTTGCTGTGACCTCAGTCTGGAAGCGACGATGGCTCATGTGTCTGGGGAAAGGGCCCCTGCCTTCACTTCAGAGGAGTTGGAGAAGTTAGTGGATGGGGTCCTCCCCCAGTACACGCTACTCTACGGTCCTCCAGACAAACAGGTGAGTACACTGTGAGCATGCTGTATGGGCAATGCCTATTTGGAGTGGTGTGGATGGAAGATAAGGGGGGGACAGAAACCTGCATGAGCGGACGGTGAGTGTATGTACGTCAGGGCAAGGGTGGGAACGTGGGTCAATGACTGTGACGGTCCGGACGGTTAAAGACTTTCCTTTTCCCCTGTACCATTCCTCTAGGTCAGAGCCAACTAGAAGAAGGATATTTGGCGTGCCATCGCCAAGGATGTCCGGACCCTGTGGGTCCACCGCAGACGGAGCACCCACTGCAGTAAAAGATGGGAGGACATTCACCGCTGGAGCAAGAAGACGGCGGAGGCCCAGCTGTGGATGGCCTCCCAACATGGGAGGGGTGCCCGTCTCACCATGACCCATCTGATGTTTCGGATCCTGGCGGTGGCCTATCCGGAGTTGGATGGGTGCTTGAGGGCATCACAGCAGCCACAAGGGGGTGAGTATACTCTCATTCAGCTGACTCTGCGCGCATTACGAGGTGTCTGGGTGGGGGATGTGGGCTCCCCTAGGCCAGGGCGAGTTTTGTAGGCAAGGTCCGTTCGTGAGGCAGGCTATGTGGCACCCCAACCCCACCAGTGGTAAGAGCCAACTACACCTAGTCAGGCTCCTGTGACTTCCTTGTGTGCAGCAATCCGGCATAGGCCTTGTACCCCATGTACCTGTGATTAATTAGGGAACTCTAAGTGCATGGCGTAGTGCAGAGCGCTGCTGTGTCTGTAGTGTCCGCCAATTATAGTGGTATTGCATGCACTGAACATGTCTTTCTTCTGTCTCCCCCCCCCTTTTTGTGGTCTCCCTGTTCTTGTGTGCATTAGCATCATCAGGCGGAGGAGCACTGGCACGGGGGCAGGAGGGAGCTGCATCCCACATGGCCCTGGAGGGCGAGACAACGGAGTCTGAAGCCACCAGTGGGAAGGAGGGTGAGGGGAACTCCACGGCGGGGACAGGAGGTGACATCAGCGACAGCGACTCTTCCTCTGTTGGGAGCTCCCTTGCGGTGGCGGGCCCCTCTGTGCCCCCTGCATCAACAGGTACAGCCGCCATCCCCCCTACCAGCACCGCCCTCCCAGCAGCCCCTCAGCGTGTGTCCCATGCCCGCTCACCCAGGAGGGTGGGCATCTCCTTCTCCCCAGGCACCTCAGGCCCTGCCCCAGTCAGCCCTGCTGCCCTTAGTGAGGAGGCTATTGACCTCCTGAGATCCCTCACTGTTGGGCAGTCTACCATTCTGAATGCCATCCAGGGTGTAGGGAGGCATTTGCAACAAACAAATGCATACCTGGAGGGCATTCATTCTGGCCAGGCAGCCCAACAGAGAGCATTTCAGGCTCTGGCCTCTGCACTGATGGCAGCCATTGTCCCTGTGTCCAGCCTCCCCCCTCCAACTTCCTCCACCCCGAACCAATCCCCTGTACCTCAGCCTAGCCCAAGCACACCATCAGACCAACATGCACACACCTCAACACACAAGGGTGGCTCTGGCAAACATAAGCACCACACATCCCACAGGCACTCACACAAGCATCATACCCATGCACACATACCAACATCCACTGACTCCACTGTGTCCCCCTCCTCCACGTCTCCCTCCTCCTTCCCTGTCTCGTCTCCACTCACACCTGCATGCACTACATCTTCAGCCACTACCTCCATCACCAGCACGCCCATCACCACACACCACTCACGTGCACTCACCACCCCCACTACCATTCACACATCCCCTGTGTCCTCTACCAGTGTGTCTGTGAGCCCTCTTCCCAAACTACACAAACGCAGCCACACACCCACCCAACAGTCATCCACCACACAACAGCCTCCAGCCCATGCACCTTCACCCAAAGTCAGCAAACGTACACCTCCTACAACCACTACCTCTTCCTCCACTCCCAAACCCCCTCCATCTACCCCTCCCAGTGTGTCTAAAAAGCTTTTCCTGTCTAATATTGACCTCTTCCCTACACCTCCCACCCGTCTGTTCCCTAGGGCCCGCCTTTCCAGGTCCCAACCCAGCACCTCAGCCACCACATCACTGGGCACAGTGGGGACAGCAACTGCAGGCTTTTGGAGTGCGCCAAGCAACAGTGCTGCCAGTGTTCCACGGAGCGAGAGCAAGGACATTCCACCACCTCCAAAAGTAAATAAGTTGCCCACATCCCGGAGGGAGAAGGCGAAAACACCTGCCACCAAGGGCTCAGGCAAAACAAAAGTGGATAGTGGCAAGACAGCTGCACCACCATCCAAGGTGGAGAAGGGCCAGAAAATCAAGGGCAGGTCCACGTCGACGCCAATCTGCACGGTGGACAAGACCAACACCAACACCTGCACTGCCACCAGCACCGCAGTCACTGAGCCCGCCACCAGCACCGCAGTCACTGAGCCCGCCACCAGCACCACAGTCACTAAGCCCGCCACCAGCACCACAGTCACTGAGCCCGCCGCCAGCACCGCCGCCACAGAGCCCGCCACCAGCACCAATGCCACAGAGGCCGCCGCCAGCACCGATGCCACAGAGTCCACCGCAAGCACCGATGCCAGTGACACCGCCACCAGCACCGCCAGCGGCCCAGCAACATCCTGAGCCAGTGGCTCCACCGCCGACATGGCTGCCATCCCCAGTGGTCAGTCGTACGAAGCTGGTGGTCAGTTCCAGGAGCCTGGGCAGCTTGCATGTTGCACCACCGTCAGTGGAGTATCACATCCACTACCTCAGTCCTTGGCAGGATGAAGCACTCTGGGCACCAAGACCCCTCCAGAACCAGTGGAGAAACGCATCCACTACCTCAGTCCTTGGCAGGATGAAGCACTCTGGGCACAAAGCCCCCTCCAGAACCAGTGGAGAAAGGCATCCACTACCTCAGTCCTTGGCAGGATGAAGCACTCTGGACACCAAGCCCCCTCCAGAACCAGTGGAGTATCACATCCACTACCTCAGTCCTTGGCAGGATGAAGCACTCTGGGCACAAAGCCCCCTCCTTAACCAGTGGAGAAAGGCATCCCCTACCTCAGTCCTTGGCAGGATGAAGCGCTCTGGGCACCAAGCCCCCTCCAGAACCAGTGGAGAAAGGCATCCACTACCTCAGTCCTTGGCAGGATGAAGCACTCTGGGCACCAAGCCCCCTCCAGAACCAGTGGAGACTGTTATCCACCTGAGAGACTGTGGCTTTGCACTCCTCAGGATAATGCAGTGGGCAACCCACCCACTGGAGAGACTTGAGAGACTGTGGCTTTGCACTCCCCAGTATGCAGCAGTGGGCAAACCACCCACTAGAGAGACTTGAGAGACTGTGGCTTTGCACTCCCCAGGATAATGCAGTGGGCAACCCACCCACTGGAGAGACTTGAGAGACTGTGGCTTTGCACTCCCCAGGATAATGCAGTGGGCAACCCACCCACAGGAGACACTTGAGAGACTGTGGCTTTGCACTCCCCAGGATAATGCAGTGGGCAAACCACCCACTAGAGAGACTTGAGAGACTGTGGGTTTGCACTCCCCAGGATAATGCAGTGGGCATCCCACCCACTGGAGAGACTTGAGAGACTGTGGCTTTGCACTCCCCAGGACCAATCAGTGGGCAAACCACCCACTGGAGAGACTTGAGAGACTGTGGCTTTGCACTCTCCAGGATAATGCAGTGGGCAACCCACACACTGGAGAGGCTTGAGAGACTGTGGCTTTGCACTCCCCAGGACCAATCAGTGGGCAAACCACCCACTGGAGAGACTTGAGAGACTGTGGCTTTGCACTCCCCAGGATAATGCAGTGGGCAAACCACCCACTGGAGAGACTTGAGAGACTGTGGCTTTGCACTCCCCAGGATACAACAGTGGGCATGGGGCCCCCTCGTGGAGCTGGTGTCGTACACTTATCCGGCTGAGATGCCCCCCCTTCCCTTCCCCCTGAGGTTCCTGTTTCATTTCGATCTGATGCCCCTGCACTGTTCTCTCCGTTTGGCTCTGGTATCGAGTGTGGGCCTCGTCCATGCATTTTGGGCCCAGTGGTCCATGGACTATGAATGGTGCACTATCCGGACTTGTGTAGTTGGTGTACATAATTGTTTATACTGTATTTCAAGTTTTGACTAATGGATTTTTATTTATTACAATCATTCAACTCATTTCCTTTTGTCCTTGCGTACTTGAAAGGGGGGTGAGGGGTTGTAAATGTAATGTTGCAGCATGTATTTGTGTGTATGGTGTTGTGGGTGAGGGGGGCGTGTTGCGTGTTGTGTTTGTGTGTCACTCTCTTTTCCCTTCCCCCTCCCCTGTGTTGTAGGTGCAGTACTCACCGTGGTCGTCGCTGCCATCTTTCGTGCTCCTGGTAGAGGAGCAGGAATACCATTGCAGGGAATATTTGGAGTTCTGGCTCCATGGCGTCCTGGTTCCTCGTGGAATGTGTATAGGTGAGTGTTTTCCCTTCCATCCTGTTCACGCCGTGTTTTTGTTCGCGTTGGTTCCACCCCGGAAAAGGTGGCGGTGGCTCATAATAGTGTGGGCGGTACATTGTCTTCCGCCTGTCTGTTGGCGGTGACCGCCGCAGTGTTTGTTTCTACCGCCATGGCGGTCGGAGTGTTAAAGTGGCTGTCTATGTTGGTGGTTTCCGCCACGTCGTGATTCAAATTTTTTTTCCGTTGGCCTGTTGGCGGTCTTACCGCCGCTTTAACACCGACTGCCAGGGTTGTAATGAGGGCCACAGTGTCTACATCTGGATCAGAAATTCTGATACAGTTGTGACGCTAAACCATAGCATTGCTGGACTAGCGTCAACATTGTGACGCTAGTCCAGCAATGCTAGGGGGGGGCATTGAAAACAGCACAGCATCACTTTAATGCCTGCCCTGAGCAAGCATAAAAATATTATGCTAGAATGATGCAGTGAAATCTTGCACATTTCACTGCGCCATTCCTGCAGGCCTCCTAGCAGGGGAATGCCTCCCTTGCATGCATTATACATGGCACAGGTATAAAGTGGCGCAGGGGTTTACAAAATGGCTATATGATACCATTGTGCCAGTTTGTAAATATGGCACAGGTGGGGGACTGTTATGCACCACTGTAGCATAAAACAAATGCTACGGCGGTGCAAGGGGCTTATAAACGAGCCCCTTTGTGTTTAAGTTTCTCCTCTAAAGTTAAGGCTGCCCTCTACTTCGGTTCCTGCCTACGGCACTGTCGTCTGAGGTCTTGTAACTCTTCTGAGGACTAGGGCACAGGTGCCTAAGTTCTTGTGCCTTCTTGTACTTAAGTGGAGCAACCTGTTCAATTGCAGCCATCACCTAACGTTAAAATCCTCCAAATCTATGTCGGAAACGTTACTCGAACATCTATAAGATGCAGGCTTACACCTTATCTTTTCTATGCGTGTAGAATTAGCATAAATAAAGAGAACAATGGGAGAGGAGCCAGTTTGAGTTATAAAAATAGGGGAAATCAAATTATTTGATTAATTGTGGTTCTGACCGTAGTTAATGTGATGTCATCCAGGTTTTGATAGCAGTAACTATGAAGCACACTCAAGAGTAACCGACTAGGAACTGCGCTAAAAAATGTAGAGATGAGCATTATCCTCAGGACGTGTATTACCCTGTAAAAATAATATTTTTCTATAGTATCAATTGGGTCTAAATAAATTTAGATGGCTGTCATAGTGAAAAATGCATTATCAGTTTGAGGGAGATATGTTGTAGGCTGGAATGTGGAGTTCAGTCCCCACACACTCACAAATCTCTGCTCACATAGTATCAAGAACGGAAGAAGAATAAAAATACTTTCAGAATAGATGTCAAGACAATGGGGAATATAGGAAGCCGACATGATAGGTATTTTTGTTGAATGGTTTTTGACCTATGGCAATGCAGGCCTAAAGCATGATGTCCAAAGGAAGGTGGCTTATTAAGTTGTGACCACCAAAATACTGCATGGACCTACATTTTGTTCAGTTACCCTGCCTCTATGAGGGATGAGTGAGTTTGTATTATATTTCTTGAAATGAGATTATACGTGATATAGGAATGATTATACAGTGCTTTCTAGTGATGCTCAAGAGGTCTGTCTTTGTGTGTGTGAATGAGAAAAGCATGGAGAGTGTGGATGGAATAATGGTTTTTATCAGAGAAGATGGTGGTTGTATTTTGTGTTCATATTTTTGCAACACTAAAAGTATTCTATATTAAGAGTGAATAATGAAAATTGAAAATGTTTAATATAAAAATATTTTTAATGTTTAGTATTGAGTTACATATTTCTGTTTTATTTTTTGAATACTTTACCATAGGCGACTCTGCACTCGGTGGAGATCTCCATGTGGTAAAGTATAGGAACATTTAAAAAAAGTTTATTTAACTCAAACATAAATATTACAACTTTTTACATTTAATATTAATATAATTTCAATTTACATATTTATTTTAAATGTAGAACAATATAACAAAATGCTACTGAACTATAAATTTAATTTTGAAATACACTTTAATGAATGGAAATATATTAAAGTAGTTCAATACTAATTTTCTGAAGTTCAAATTAAAACATAAATTCCCACCTAAGAAAAAGCAAATATTTTTTCTTATACATTAATAATTATTAAAAGTGATGCAAAAGAATTGATTCAACTTCTTTTAGTTATATATAAATAAACATTATTATCGTATTTTGTTTAAATTCAAAATAGGGTTATAAAATATTATATAATTAAAAATAATTGTTTATCATTTTAACTTTTTGTGAATATTTAAATACATTTATTTACATTTTTAAGTATTTTAAATAATTTAAATTAATGTAACCGTATTTCCTATGGGTGTTTATTTTAATTCCCTACCTCCATTATGTTCTATGGGAGAGTGTTGCATTACTAGTGGCTGCCCATATATGGTGCTGGACATACAATGGTTTTTTAGTCATTTACACTCAGATTTTGGTGAACAGCCAAAAGTAGGAAACTTACTCAAAACTGTAAATTGCTCAAAAAGTATAAGTTACCTTTGTGCAACATCCACATGCAAAAACACACTACTCAAATAATAACAACCACACTCTACAACCAAAATAATTGTCCCCTGACTACTGTTGTTGATGTTATTGGAAGCTAACTCAAAATCAGTAATTGTATTTATCTGAGATGGGTGACAGATTGAGTGGATTAGCCCGGTTTTGCACCTATGGTAGATTAAACAGAAATATCTGTAGAAGTTGGTCAACTTCATCATCATCATCAACCAAATTTAATTTGGGGGAATCCCCCCCTATAAAACGGTGGACAAAGTAACACATCACAATAAAAAGTACTATACAGTTCACATAAAATACAATTAAATGTAAGGGTCAGTAAATTCATATAGGGAAGCACATAAAACAGGTAAAACAGGCTATTTACATTTTAAAAAGGCTAAGGTTTTGGCCACATACTAGGCATCTTCTTGGAGACCATGCCCACAGAAGGAATCTTGACATAACAATGACAATTGTTGTAGATGTGTCAGACTTGAATGTTCTTAAAGCCTGCCAAAAATGTCTCAGACTCATCAGTCTAAACAATAATAAAATCCATTTTGCCTAGGTAGTAAACAATGTAGGCAGAAAAATAGAGAGTGATCAACGGATTCTTTTTCAGCACAGCAGGCTTGGCAATGATCATTGCAAATGGTATTAGTATTCCCTTTAGCGGTAAATGTCCCTAAAGAAAGAATGCCAAATCTAAAACAAATGTTTTTAGCGGCAAACAGTTGGAGCCTATTCACACAGTTCTCATACATGGGTGAACTTTGTGGGATAAAAATACTTCAGACAAACCCCATTGACAGTGTTAACATTTTATATTTGCCTCAGAAATGTTCAATATTGAGTTCTTCACTATAGCTCTTGACCATCTATTGATTTGGCAAGGATTAGCCCAAAGGTCCGTTAACTTCAACATACTGAGACAGTTTTTCAATTTCTTCAGCCATGGAATCATGCAAGTATGATCTAGAGCCAATATCTCCTGCATGGAGTTTCGATTGTGAGCGAGTGTACACCCACACTTCATATCCTGACCCAATATAATAAGGGGCTAAGATTCGCACTTGTCAACTTTAATATATCTTATCTAGGACTTGCACTATTTCATTAACCACATGCAGGCAAAGGTATATTACCATGTACAAGAATGCAAGGCAGTAGCAAGAAAAATGAAATACCTTTCTATGTGAACAATTTCTGAAATAGTACTCAGCAAGCAGAGAATGCGAGTGAACCTGATACTTGTTTGAGGGCTTGCCACCTTTCTTTTTATTTTTCCTTCCATCTTCCTTTCTGTCTTTTTCCATTCATCCATTCTTCTCACAATCATCCCTTTTCTGTCTTTTTCCCTGCTTTGTTTTTCCCCGCATTCAACCATCATCCATCCTTACTTCCTTTTATCCAGCCACCCATCCATTTGTCTACAAAATCCATGCATGTATTTATCCTTACCTTCATCCACTCAACCTACTCTCCATCCTTCTCCATCACTATCCTTCTTGTCAGCATTCTATTCTCCATTTATCTATTTGTCCACACTTCTCTCCTTCAATTCACTCATCTCTACATCCACCCATCATCATGCTCATCCACTGATCCATCCTTTTCTCCATCTATTCAACCTTCATCTTTCCTTAAATCCACCCTTATCTCTATCTATCCAAACTTCTCTCCATCGGTCCAACCTCCTCTCGTCTATCCATCCATCCATCATCTCAACTGTCCATGTAACACCTAAAATCAAGTGGGGGGCACTGATGACACCTCCACAGGCATGTGTGTTATTGAAATATCTACAAAGTTCTCCTGTACTATTTAAATAACAACGTATGGATATAGAACATATAGCCCACATGATATATGATTAGACATGTAGGGATAGCAGATGTGTCCTATTCAAATAATAAATTACACACATTCCATTAAAATCAACATGAATGGACATACATATTATTCAAATATTTATTAAAGCATACTTGCCATTCATACAGGCATTTATACACAAATGTAGTAAATAACAACAAATGGGTGCAGTCAAACAATTTGTGAAACAATGAGTGCCAGTGCCCAACTGTCTGCTTTGAAGCTCATGGCTGGCACTAACAAATGACGGAGCGCCTAATACCAAGGCTGTGTATTCTTGAATCCACCTCTTCCTTCTTTTATCCACAACCAGACCCTCCTTGCCCCATTATCTCATTCTGCAGATTCCTTCTTCTCTCTTTGTGAGGTTTTTATGCCTTTCTCCTCCTCCGTCTTTGTGTTTTTCCCTCTTTAAATGTCTGATGCAGAAAAATAAGTGCTGGTCCCGAAAAATAAGTGCTGGTGGCCCCCACCGACAACCACTGGCTCAAAGCTAGCACTGCTGCTCGTGTGAATGCAATAAATATGAATAGTATACACTCTGTTTAAATAACCATGTTGAAACATACTATATGACCACCTAACTGATAGTCATTAACGAATGGTGGTACGATGCACAGAGTGAGCCAGCTTATGCCTCTAGGAAATGGGCCGTCCAAGGGACATCTATACAGCGCTTACTATATAGAGGGAAAATCCAAACAGCACTCCCCTGGCTATGATGGTAGTTCTCCAGATGTGGAGGACTGCCTTAAAAGCCATAGACTGGAGCAAGAGACTCACAGGTTATACATCAATATGGGAAGAAACTATACTTCACCAAGCGGCTCTGAAAGGCTTTCATAAATGGGACATCTTTGGGATCTCAACTTAAGAGACTTGATAAATGGCACAACACTTAAATGTATTAGACTTTACAAGATGAATACCCCCTACGTCATAGCAAATGTTACCGCTACTTGCAATTCTGACATATCTTCACACCTAGATTGCAGAGCAAGATGATCCACTTGATTTCAACCCTTTAGATGCCAAGCTGCTCCTAGGGGGACCAGGGGATCATAAGATATCAAAGGTCTATTGACCAATTGTACATTACACACTGGATACTTTTGCAGTGCTACAAGATGCATGGAAATGAGATCTAGGCACGCTGACCAACGAGGACTGGACGGAAGATAAGTCATCCCTGAGATATACGAAAATAGCCACATGACTTTGCCTCATCCAGTTAAATTATGTACACAGGACTTACCTCACACGACATAGACTTAGACTTAGGCAGATGCAGTGGCGTAGCGTGGGGGGTGCAGGGGGGGGCCGGCCGCACCGGGCGCAACATCTTGGAAGAGACTAAATCCACGGGTTAGGGGGTGCAAATTACTTGCCTTGCCCCGGGTTAGGGGGCGCAAATTACTTGCCTTGCCCCAGGTGCTGACAACCCACGCTACGCCACTGGGCAGATGGGAGCGATTGTCTCATGAAGGAGACTTACTGCATACCACATGGGAATGCACAAAACTTTGCCCATTCTGCAAGAGAGCGTTATTCTGCTTAGATCACATATTGGGTCAACGCAACCCGCAAGGCCCTAAACTGAATCTCCTCTGTATCACCACTGATACTGATATGAATTGTTACAAATTGGCGCTCCTCTGGTTGGGTCTCACAATGGCAAAGCAAGATATTTGCATGGCACTAAAATGTGGGGCTCCACCTTTGCTCACAGAGTAGAAAAGGGGTTTGGACTGCTACATGATCAGGCAACAACGGGTTTATGGAGTCAGAGGGTGCCCTCAGAAGCAAGAAAAAATGGGGAGCATAGGCAGACATCCAGGAGCGCGTCCAAGGGTAGGTCGAGCCTCCCTCCTCCAGGTCCCACACAAAGTATGTTGTGCTGATCTGGCTTATGGCCCGCGTGATCCCATGAAGCCCTTACTCAATCTGGGAGGGGTGACGAATAGGAACTAAACACTTGGTCACAATAGACTTGTGTAAGTGACTGACGATTACCTTTTTTTGACTATCAGCAAAATTATATAACAGCTAACTTAGCTTCAAATTGGAGAAGTTCTTTTTATACTAGGTCCTGAAGAAGCGTCATTGGATCCATTCTGGACCACCGAGACGCGAAACATGTTGACCCGATTTTGAGGTGGGTCTCGCAGTTCCCTGACCCTGCCATCATTAGACATATAGTTTGAAAGTGGTTGAGCATCATCTCTATCTCACTTTCTCTATTGATATTTTAACCTTGGCCTTCACCCTACACAAACAGAATAAAGTTAGCATTTAGTTAGGGTCCTGAGCCAATTTTATTTTATTCATCCTTTGAACTCTCCCCGTTTTTTTCCTCCCCACTCATTTGCGGGATAGTGAGGCATCATCGAGAAAAAGATCTCCGGCAAAGAGCCCCCCACTGGGTTGTGCCCGTCAGACATTGCAGCGCCGGTCTGACGAGGAGCTTGTCCGATGATGAAGCATGACACCCATCTGGGTGTGTGAGGACTCTTGCTCCTATTAATTAGGATCCCAGAGTACTTTCCATTGCTCACCTTGGTCTCTTAGGAACAGTGTATTGCTTTAATAGTCACTTTCATTGATGGGTATACACTGGACCTTTAATCCTCCTTATCCCCATTATTTTTTATATAGACTACAGAGACATCATTACCACGAACAGAAACTCTAATATTACAGTTCCATAAATCAAAATCTGAATGTACACTGGATTGGGGCTACAATCTAGGTGTGAAACACAAATTTGTATGTAATCCCTGGGAGGGAGTGGGGGGTCTCGGCAGGAGTACCGTGCTTATATTGTGTTGTTAACATGTTGTACCTTTTATATCTCACTCTTAACTCAATAGAATGTGTTATCAAAAAACAAAAACCGTGGACCATGTTATGATTGTTAATGGTACCCTTACAATTAAAATAACCATTCAAATGTGAATACATATAAGCCTAGAACGTCTGGACTAGGGGTAAGTGGAACTCACTGAGTTAAATGAAAATTCCACAAGATTCAGTGGATTCAGTGGAGTTCCTCAAGTGGCATGTTGCGCAGCTTGCACAGATTTTTAGCATTGAGAGCTCATGTAGCACTGAAAAATCGGCGCAGATGGCACCACATGGTGCTCCAGAAGGCACTGTTGCTTGAGTAGATTTTGCTGCTGTGTAAGATGGAGTGGCTAAAATTCCGCAAACTCCGCCAATTCCACCAGTAGAGCAGAATTTATCACTCACTCTAAGTCTGGCCCCATGAAATGCAACTTATAAAGAAAAGCGTTCTTCCAACGTTTCTACTGGAAGGGAAATAGAATAAGGATAACTTTATCCATTTAAGGTGTGGAAAGGAACTCCTGAAAAAAGGAAAGGCATGATCGCAATGCAAAATAAAAGCATTCAGGACAGTTGAATCTTGTCAAAAGGAAATATGTGAGGTGTTATCAAAGCCCATAATATTGATCTGTTTCATCTTAACTACACTCTCAATTTAGAACATATAGGGATGAGAGGCATGGTCTGGCCACATTCAGTACGGGTGACTCCTAAAAAGGCTCTCAGACAATTCGTCACTCAACAGCTGTTTACCAACGGCTGTGGACACTTGTCACCTTCTGTATAAGGGCCTCCGAGGCAGCCAAATGGGAGATGCTGCAGGGACCAAGACAATGTCCTGTTTCAGCAGGACAGCAGTGGTTTGAAAGGAGAGATATGGGAACTGCGGCCACGGACCTGCGCCATTAGCTCCCTAGTGGCGGAGAAGCCATTTACTAAATTTCTTCCTGCTGTGTCTGTGAGCGGATGTGTTTAGTGCCACAGAGGATGCGAGAGAATGGTGCCAGTCCACCCGTGCCCCAAATCACTATCCATTAATGAGAACACCCCCACCAACCCCACCCAGTGTTTCCAAGCCTACACACTTTGACATGGACCCTCTTCCTCTGGGATATACCATGGTCCACAAAGCCATGCCAAGTGGACCTCTGTGTTTGCATGCGTACATATTTCTAGTCTAACCCTATCATTTTGCACCACAGAAAGCTTGTGAGATACTTGATATCACAGTGACACCACTGGTACTGATCTATTTTTCTCTACTCAAACTGTACTACATGTACTAACCAGGAAACCACCCCACGCCCTAGTGCAAATTGGCTAGACAGCTTGTCTTTACAGAGGCAATTTCTGGAAAAACAGCATTGTCTTAAGGATTGAGTTAAACAGAAAAACAACCAGTTGTCACCCCAGAAACTATCATGAATTAACGTTTATCCATTAGTGCGACGAGAAGACAAAGCAACTATTGCAACAGAAATAAATTCTCCCTGGTCAGACTTACCTTATTTCAAACATGCCTAGATTCTATGGAAGGGAGGTTGGAAGTGGTGGAGGACCAACTTGCACAAATACATAAAAGACCAGATATGGGAAAGCAATTTTGGTTGATGCATTAAAAGGCGGTGCACTACAAAACCGAAGTTGGCGAAACAAAGTCTGCTTCTCTAGGGTGCCAGAGAACTTATAATCAAAGAAACATGCATGCCTATCTGTCGTCCTTCATTCCAGAAATCACCCACTAGAGTTCCAAAGGGTGCACAGAATTTGCACCAGGACAGCCGTAAGGTCGAAATTCCCCAGGCGTAACATATTTTCTTTATCACCAATATGCCTGCTAGGTGCTTTCAATGGATACGAAGAAGAATGGTCGGATCCTCTACAACAATATGTTCATAAATGGAAGATTTCTGGTGCATTACGTATTTGAAGAGGGAAAGATTCCTGGCTGTTAAGCACTGCAAAAATGGGACATCAGGTGGGATCTGTTGGCAACACAATTATGCTCCTCACCATAGATGGAAGGAATAAAGAATTCTGGGAATCCAGAGATCTAAAATGCTATCTAGAAATATTGTCAGAGCTAAACATGGATTCTATACAACCTAAAACTAGGGAAAGGAACCGACCAAAGTGGAGAAGATACAGAGTCCTCATGTGCGGAACAGAAACATCTAGATATGTTTGATCTCCCTTCGAAAGAATGAATGATGGAAATTTAGAAAGAGCATTGCACCCATTAAGGTGCAAAAAGATGTGTTTTAAGAGCCTTGAGAAACCACAGTTCCGGAGGTGTCCTACGAAGCTGATTTCATGCACCTTAGACAGTAAAGGAGTGGACGCTGTCAATGGAAAGCCCGGAAGAAGGTAATCACAGCTCGCTTCTTTATTGTAGCTACTGCAAATGATGAGAAATATGGGCTTTCCGGGGAATGTCGAATATCGAGGATCAAGCAGGCAGACGCATTTTGCACCATTTCGAGTTTGTTACTCAATCTGTAAAGAACGTCAAGATAAAGCTGATATGCATAGTCCAATCTTGATGTGAACAGTACGTGCACCACAGTTTTACATGACATTGTGAGCAAGAGGTCCAGAAATGTTTCCAACAATATCAGGAGAGAGAAGCACAAGACCGCAACAGCATTATTTTGTTGAATAAATGACAATGTTCCTCACTGAAGAAACAGGCTTCAGAGGGAGCGGCAGATCCTGGAGCCAGCAGTTAAGCAGCCATTCTTCTCTTATGTGGCCAAACAAGAGGATTATCCGCATTGCATAGCAGGTTGTTTTCTCTCAGCCAATGAAAGGTGGCGGAGAAGCCAGATTTCAGTTCCCCCACTGGGAAAGGCATACATTCCTTAAATTGCGAGCTCAGCTATTCAGAATTTATGTTCACCAGATTTATCCCCGATATTTCCTCACATTCCCGAATGTTCATCCGAAGGCACAGGAACAGGTTGTAATGTTGTAGAAAATTATTTGATAGCTATTCAGTGAGATTGTCTCTTCACTGAGATAGAGCTTAACTTCAGTAGGTGAACTCTCAAGTGGAGAACCTCACAGCTCTTGGGGGACAAGTTCACAGTCCAAGACTCTTGACATGATCTCCCTCCCCCACTGTTTAAAACTCATCACTCATATATTGGTGGCTGTAGTCTCATGAAACCATTATGTAGATAGTTTTGCTACGGAGTCAGACTACTGCTTATATACATATCATAGTTGCTTTCCAGATTTAAAGATCTCCTTTAGCTTCCTGCATGGCCATGTGGTGTAATGGATTCTGGAAATGAACCTGCCTTAATAAAGCCTTATGGGTGAAATTTAGTTATAAGTAATTGAGTCCTACCAGTGTCTCTATATTCCTATTTCACATAGTACTATTAGATCCTTACTTCTTGTAAAGATCGTCCCACTTCCTCTTTACCACACCTCAACAATATCTCCCCCCCCCACACCATCCAGGCACTAGTGGTGACTACTACCCGATCATATCTGGCCACCACATTAAAGTTAGCCTACTCTACCCTGACAGTTTAAAGATCTACCGTCTTCCTCACCACCTGACACATTTATTTGTGCTAAATTCATACTCCTGATGCATTCAGATCATATTGTGACACCGTTCTAATCCAATATTCAGATAAGACCTTCCTCTTTTGACAGCTGATTGGTCCGTCCCACCGAGTTCTACCAGAGCATCCAAGGTGCCTCTTGAACTGTACAGTTGCTCGTTATTGCAGACATAGTCACACAAAGTGCCTCTCAACTTGGTTTGAATGGACAGATTACTTTATAAAGTGGAAGAAGGTACTAATGTATTGGCCCTCAGTGTTCCTGGATATAGTCATGCTACTGTAAACCCACATTATCCAGACTGAATCTAAAAGCTAAAACATAATTAGGTGGTAAGTGCTACTAGTAGTAGTACACCTGTGCACTTCACTACAACCATGAACACAGCCAACATGCTGCAATCCTCCAAGAGATGCAGTGTGGCCCTGTTGTTTAAAAAAACATTACAATTTACTGTCAAGAAGACAATAATACACATACCTTTATTAAAATAGACACGCTAGGCTCAGCCCTCATACTGGGTTCTGTTTATAAATGTAACATGGCCAGATCACACTTTCTGCATCACTATCATGAATCATAACCAAATTTGGCTACACAAAAGTAGTCATAGGAGGGGACTTGAATTTTAAATAGATCATATCATATTTCTTATCATTGACTGATCCTATTTTAAACCAATCTAGCCCAATAAATGCGATAAACACAAATGACAGGGCCCTTCTGTGAGACATGAGTGATGACCATGGGATGCTTGACACCTGAAGAATGTTACACCACTCTTATCAAATGAGCAACAGCATTAAAGATTTCATTTGTGCAAGCAGAAGACTTAGGTTAACACTCACTACATTGCTTGTAATGAGGATCAGACTGGCCCATAGGGCAATCAGGCGGTGCCTAATGGGCTGGTCTGACAGGTCAGTGTGTGTGTGCCAGTTTTTTGGGATGTTTGTGGGCCTGCTGCATGGTCTTGTTGGCCAGTTTTTATTGCTCATTTCTCTTATCTTTAAACAAATATTGGCTGTAGGAAGGTCAAATCCATGTAGTCTTCAACACTTTGGAAAACACTTACACCACACATCTCTACAAGTTCAAAACTTCCCAATTTGCAAACATAGTCAACTTTTTTAGCTTTCTTGTTCATTGATGGGGGCCACTTTTATTTTGCTGCCCCGGCCTATTTTCTGTGCAGTCCGACTCTATTTGTAAACACCATGTGAAGGGGTCTCCACCCCCTAATGTGTCTTTTTATCATCAAGCTCACCAATTATCCCAGTGTACCTGACATCAGACCGGCAGGATCCACTAATGTGTGTAATTGCTGGATGGGCATACCTAAAGAATGTGCCAGGAATTAATGGGCTATATTTAACCTATCCTGTTTTAGGATTAAACTAAAAATAACTGATAAAACTCAACCAAAAGTGAAATAGCCCTCATCAGTGTAAACATACAAACACTGATAAACACCTGCAAACCACAAACTAAAATGTAATTTAAAGTAAGTAAAACAAGAGCAAATGAGTCATTTTTATTTCTTTCTGAAGGGCCCACACAGTGTAGTTTTGTTATACAAGGAAACAGCAAGAAAGACTGGAATAAGATTATTCTCCTTGAGTTTTGTTGTTTATAGATGTCATTAAAATATTGGTTTATCTTCCTTTCCTTTCCTCCAGTTTTGTGTCCTTGGATTAAACATGCTAGGGTTAGAAGCATATTTTAGGTCTTATTTAATTATTTTATACACTGTAGAGAATATGGGATTTTTAAAATCATATTTGATCTTTTGGCAGTGTTTAATTCTTTCACTGACTGGAGAAATGCCTGGCCATAAGAATGTTAGTCAATATTTACTATCACATTTACCCCCACACACCCAGAATGGGTAAAACTCTTTAATACATCAGTCCCCTTTTCTAATAAGTCAGTGGTTATAGCAGGCAACCAGCCAAACAACTTAGGCTGTAAACATTTAATGTTAGGTATAGTAACAGGTGCCTATGAAAACATGCTATTACTGTGCACATGGGATAGTGGTGAAAACATGACACAAGATCCTCTACATGCCACCAAATTTCATAGCTGCAAGGTGCCTCATATTTGTTTGTGATGCCTTCAGCTAATCTTAGATTTTTACTCAACTGCACACTACTGCTGGTGTTTTTGAGACCATGGTTACAGCATTAACAGCAACATTTCAAGGCCCGAATACAATGTAACGTCTGTTAAAAGGCCAGGACTGGCTGAAAGTGAGACATTTGCCATGGGGACACTTGGCAGGTTGTGTGTAAACTAGTCTGCCTGAGCACTGCTCAGTACTTTGAGAGAAACTGTAACTTTGACTTCAGTTGTCCTGCAGTTGAATCCTATTGCTACAAAAAGAAGATTCAGCTCTGCCTGAGCATTCTTTTAACAGAAATTCATCATATCCAAGGGATCCAAAAAAGGCGTATTTAGGCTTTGCAAATCTTGTGGTAAGCTGAGGATATTTTCTGAGGACCCTCATAAAGAGTGTATTTATTGTCTGTATCCTGAGCATAAGGCTAAGAAATGTAAATACTGCAGAACCTTCCCTGCTAAGATGCCAAGGACAGAGAAGCAAAGCTACTTTTGTACTTTCAAGAGAGAGAATCCACAGAAACTCCGGTCTCTGGAGAAGAGGAATCTCTAACTCCACCTAAAAACCCTGACGAGGGAGAGATCTGTAAAGGAGTTGGGTGAGGAGCAACCAAAGAAAATATCAAAAGAAAAAAGGGGCTGGCAGGAGTCCATACCAGTCCAAGGTGAAGCATACATCTCCTCAAGGCTCATCCAATAGATCTCATGTGTCGATGACAAAACTGTCAACGAGAAAGTCAATGACATCGTTGACTGCTACAGCATTGTCATCTACATTGACAACAACTACCACCAAGATGACTACATCCTCTTCGTCAGCGAGATCAGTACTAGCGATTTGCTAGTCGACGATGAGATTGTCGATGATGACTCCGTCAGTGAAACCAAACAAAACTGCTCGGTCATCAACACCATTCACAAACGTACCGATGGTGCCATCGTCGACGATTGCTCTGTCGATGACTGTTGTCTGCTACTCCGATGCCAACAATTAAAGTTATGCTTGCCCCATCAAGATCAGCCCAATCAACAGTCCTGTTGAGGATTATTTCTGATGATCAAATCAGACTGGATCAGACCTCACCACGTAAGGTGTAACCTTTATCTCCAGCATGTCTTTTGGAAAAGGTGGGCAAGGATGACGATGAGGATTCCAGTCCCTTTGGGGCTACAAGTAGCCCATCACAGCTTAAATGCCAGGAGACAGATGAGAAATATGAGCAGGGTGGAACATCCTATTTAACTGGAGATTTCTCCTTTAGAGACAGACACCAAGCTAAAGAAATATCCTACGAGGAGGTACATGAGAATTATCCTTATGAAGAAGCATGTGAGGAGCAATAATTTCAAGAACTAATGATGCAGGTTCCTATTGACCTCGCCTTGACCTCCACCAAATGTATAATGATTACTATAAATTATTCCTAGAAAGGAGAACTTCCACGATCACAACAGTTACAAAAGTTGGCATTCGCTGCTGGATATCAATCTCTTAGACTATTGACCCAAGAGAAAAGTCCGGTCATTCCCCAACAAAGACTGCTGGATTCTATTACCATTCATGACAACTATGTAGATCAAGTGGATAATGATGATGAGCCAGAAAAGGAAGACATCTCTCAGGACCAGACTACAAATATAGGGAGGGAATGGGATGATGACGTAGTACCAATATCAGCACCTCCAATGCCTCAAACAGCCAGTTCATCACCAGACAACAAAGGAGATTTCCACGCTGTATTAGAAAGTGGTGCTAAATGGTTTGATCTGCCAGTACCTGTACAACACACAGACTGCTTCCTTTATGATTTCAATGAAACAGCAAGAAAAGCAGTGAGGGCCATTACAATATTTGTCTAAATTTGGGCACAATATCCTAAGACCCTGAAAAACCCAGCTACTGTTGCAGTGGTAATTCCTGCACTAGACAAGACATATCGCGCTCCAGAAACCTCCCGAACTATCCTGATAGCCCATCCAAAGCCGTATTTGGTAGTGATGCAGGTGGCTTACTGTGGATATAAAAATCCTACCACACTATGCTCACCTCCTCATAAAGAAGATAGTAGATTGGATAACATAGGGAAACGTTTTCAGCTATGGCCAATATGAATGCCAGATGTGGTCAGACAGTTTATAGACTACGAGCCTGAAGATTAAAAAGTAGAAAGCTAAGTCTATTTTTCAGTAGAGAAAAAGAGCATCCTCTCAAATGACTGATAATGCAATGGATCTAACTCTAACTGGTTTCAGACAAATGGCTGGAGCAGCAGTCTCAAGATGACAAGGTTGGCTGAAGGCAACCTCTTTTCACCCAGAGGTACGGTAAAAAATACTGGATATGCTTTTCAACAGAGAAACTCTCTTTGGAAAACAAATAGATGATGCAATCCAATCAATTAGAGCTGATACAGAGACTGAGAAGTCAGTGGGAGTACTACAGCAACGCTGGCATCAGCCATTTTGTGGTGCCAAGGACAGAGGTCAATACACATGTAGGGGATGTTTTCAATCCAGCGGGTATAAGCTTTATGGTCAAGCCCAACAGGGATATCAACTGTATCTTCTGCATTAATAGAAAATACCACCAGCTGCAGCTTACTCAAAACAGCCTAACAGAAGAAATCAACAGGTACAGAACAAGGACATGAGTTCTTCAGAAGCTTGTGACAATAATATCCTCTGGTTGCCTTTTTTCAAGAAGCACCACTGATTGTATGGGACAATCGTTACAGCTATTATGACAATTGGAGAGACATCTTTTTGGAGTGATGGGTATTGAATATTATAAGACAGGATCATTCCATAAAATTTACAGAAAAACCTCCTCAGACTCCACCTAGTAGGAGAGTACATCAACATATTTGACTGTTATAACAGAAAATCAAGTCACTTATGCTCAAGACAGCAATTGAAGAAGTTCTATAGGCACACAGAAACAGAGAATTGTACTCCAACTTCTTCCTCCTAAAGAAAAAGAAAGGGAAGTGGAGATACATATTAGATCCAAGACAGCTCCACAAGTACCTCAAAAAGCAATCGTTCAGCATGGTTACACTGCAGGGTATTCTACAACTAATAACTCCAGGGGCTCCTATGGCAGCTCTAGATCTGCAAGATTCTTACCTCCATGTCCACATCCATGCCAAGCCCAGGAGGTATCTCAGATTCGAGGTGGCCAGATTACACTACCATTTCAAAGACCTCCATTTTAGGTTTAAGTCTGTTCTGAGAATTTTTACAAAATGTATGCCGCCACTAGCGGTACATCTGAGGAGAAGAGGTGCTAAAATATTCCCATATTTAGGCAACTGGCTCATGAAAGCAACTGCATTCCAGGCTGCTGTATGTTCAACAGACATTTGAGAACTTGAGCCTCAAACTAAACAAAGAAAAATCCTGCCTTACTCAAAGCAAACAAATTAAATTTCTAGGAACATTTCTGGACCCAAGAGTCTGCAAAGCTTTTTCCCCCACAAATGAGAGGGATATCAAGATGATAACAGTAGTCTCAACCCTTCCAACAAAAAAGTCATTTTCAGTCAGACGGTACGAATTATTCCTGGGAATAATTTCATTTTGCATTCCATTGATCCCCAACTGTTGTCTACTTATGAGACTGCTGCAAGAACAAATAGACAGACAATGGAAGCAGGTTCTTTAAACAATGTTAACAAAGTAACACCAGAAATTATACCAGCAATAAAATGGTAGATAAAAAAGGCAACATACAACATCTTAATGGGTTTGGCATTCCTCAGCAAACTGTTTGGTCACAACGGATGAGTCGATGGAAGGCTGGGAGTGAATCTTCAGGACCTGGAAGTAAGTGGCAAACAGACGAGCAAGGAAAAAGGAGGCATACAAACTTCCTGGAACTAAGGGTTGTGGCCCTGGGGCTCTGTCTGTTTGTTTCAAGAATAAAAGGATCTGCAGTGTTGGTCCGAACAGAGAACACAAATATAATGTTCTACTTAAACAAGCAAGGAGGAACAAGGTTGTTACCCCTATCCAGGAAAACACAAGAAATGTGGAACTGGTGCTTGTGTCACAAACTTTCCCTGAAAGTAAAACATGTTCAAGGAATGAATAGACAGTGTGTGGATGACTTAAGCAGATCCTCAAAGAAATGCTATGAATGGGAGCAAGCACAGCTTTCAAGGATATGAAGGAAGTTGGGAAAGTAAACTTTAGTCCTATTTGCTATTCCACTCAATCGAAAGTGCCAATACTACGGAAGCAGGTTTGTCCACAAGGGATCTTGGGGAAATGCTTTTCAGATTGCATAGACAAGAAACCTCCACATGTGCCTGTCAATTCCTCTGATTTCATCGATCCTCTTCAAGTTGAAGAGGGAACCGTGTCATATTATTGTAATTGCTCCAGCGTGGACAAGACATGGAACTTATTCTCATGTCAGAACACCAATATATTTCACTCAAACCAGTCCCAGGAATGTTTTCATTAAGGAGTGGGCAAATCTAGAATCACTGAGTTTAGCAGTTTAGCTGCCTGGCTTCTAAATACAATGGGTTCCACCAGTTGAATATCTCACAACAATGCAGACACATGCTAGCGAAGACAAGAGACCAATCTACAAATAAATCTACAAATAAATCATATAAGGCAAAATGGATGTGATTCTGCAACTGGTGGGGCTTTGAATAACTGTCATCCTTTGCCTTCAACCTCAGCACAGGTATTTATTACCATATCTACTCAGCTAGGCTCACTCTGGCCTATTCAGCCTAAACACAAAAGCAACATCAAGTATTTATGATAGAAGACGGCTCTACTTATAGTTCTTACATCAGAAAGGAGAAATAGTGAGGAGCAGGAGTTTACAATACAAAGGCCATACCTCCAATTAAAAAAAACAGACTAATCTTCAGTTTGTCCCTAAAGTGCCAATAGACTTTCATTTTACCAAATCCTTTTCTTTTAAAATTATGCTTTCAAACTCTATCCAATGCAAAAGAAAGAGCTCTTCATGCTCTGGATGTTAAGAGGTTCTTTACATTTTCTATTGAACAAACAAAAAACTTTCGAAAACCTGGCCAAAATCTAGTTGCCTTTCCACCTCTGCGAAAGGGTCAAGCCTTGTTTAGAAGTAGCATAGCAAGATGGATATCAGCAGGCATAATCTTTTGTCAAGAAAAAGCAGGAAGATTGCTTACAGTTAAAGTGTATTCTCATTCAACAAGAAGTGTGGCCACATTTTGTGCTGGAGTAACCCTTCCTGGCTTGTAGAGCTGCAACATGGTCAAACAGGTACACTTTCACTAGACACGATTGTCTTGATGCCACTACCAACTAGTAAGCTGCAGTGGGCCAAACAGTTCTTCGTAACTTATTTCAATGAGGTGAACTACTTTAGAATTATTATTGTTATCTTTATTATTATCAGCATCCCTGTGTTAATAATATTAACAACATTAATAATAATAATAATAATAATAACAATAATAATAAAATAATTACTATTATTTTATTATTATTATTATTATTATTATTATTATTATTATTATTATTATTATTATTATTATTATTGTTATTTAGAAATGACAACATATAAATGTTTCCCACCTCCAAAGGATACTTATATCTGATCACATTTTCAGACACTTACAGCATTGATTAAATAAGAGTCTGGTATATATCTTGAACACTCATGCTCTGAAATCTTAGGTGTGGAAACTCTGAAAGAGAAGAATGATGTTGGAGCTGCTCTCTGATTTGCTCAAGTTTGGTTCTGCCTAAATCGATCTGAATTTGTCTACAATCTCACTGGTTTTGGCTTTATTGCATTAGGCTTTGCATTACACTACTAATTATAATTACTGTGGGACTCTCACTTCGATAACTGAGATTATTCAAGCACGTAAATCTATGAAAGATGTCAATATTGAAAGACCACAGTGTACAGGTAAGTAACATTTTTAAAGGGTTCACAAGGTATGCTGTTGGCAGTGTTTATTGCCCCCACAATGTCACAATATTCAGTGGATGAGCTCCAAATATGTCAAGGAATTTGTTTAATAAAACATTTAATAAATATTTAAATATAGCACTCTCAATTTTTTAATCCATTAATAGTCTTGTAAACCAGACAGAGTCCTGACAGAGTGAGGTGAGAGCAATGAGCTGTGAAAGATGGGAATGAGATATGAGTGCAATACAAAGAACTATTCTTTTGTGCCAATGGACACACTGCCACTGGGAAGACACTACAAACCCTCCATTATTTCTCCTTTAACTTAAATATGTACCTTAAAACAATCACTGCAAAAACACCATGTTCTCTAAACACTGGAAAAACACACATTTTGTCTCTTTTGGGGGTTAGACAGCTGAATAAACACTGATGAGCACTGATTTCAAAAGGTCTGGAAAACACTGAGAAAACACCACTGAAATCCACAAAAAATAAACACTGAAAACAGAACATCCTAATTATATTGTAAATTCACTGAAAGTTCTAATGCAATTCCACCAACCATCAAAGCAGTCAGTAACACTTAGATCTTAGCTCACAAGTGCTTTGGTACCCACAGTCTAATAAATGCTGGGGCTCCTCTGAGGAACAACATGAGTCTCAAGATCGATGGGGACTCTATAAAATGGCCCCGGTGGGCCTCCTGTGACCCTGTCACCAGGCAGGTCACTCCCCCCATCTGCCACACAGCCCCCTGTGAGTTGAACCTCCGTTGCCGCTTTTGCCGCCTGACTACTCGCTCCCTTTTTTATTCTGTACCCCTGCGCTTGGCTTCTGTGCCACTTTGTTTTTTCATTCTGTGCCCCTGTGTTTTGCTTTCTGTACCCCTGTGCTCTGTTGTCCCTCTCCCGCCGTCTTTTCCCACCGTTTTTTCCCCGGGTTTTCCCCGGGTTTTTCCCTCGCCGCTGAGCCCCTGCTGCCCCGCCCCCTTCACTCCCATTGGCCGCCCGCTCCCACCTCCCAGCTGCTCCTCCCTCCCTCTGCCCTCATATGGAGGCCGCGCAGCGGCTGCGCGCAGCGGGCGCGCCGCTGGCGCGCCTAAGGCAAGCCCGTCTGCGCCTGTCCACGCCTGGACCGCACCCAGCACCAGAACCCCTGGAACTCGCACCCCCGCAACGCCAGACTGCACTACAACGCAAGCACCCTCCACGCACTCAACACCAGACGAGACCACCCCTGCTACCGGGCCACCCTGAAACGCACCCAGGGGCCTTTCACCTGCCGGAACTGCAGATTCACCAGCATCCAACCCTCCACACCACCAGCCAGAGAACCCAACCACCTCCGCTGCATCCTCCTCAACACCCGCTCCGCTCGCAAGCACGCCATTGAACTCTGGGACCTCCTAGCCTCCACCGCCCCGACGTCGCCTTCCTGACGGAGACCTGGCTGAACGCCACCTCAGCACCAGACATCGCCATAGCCATCCCACAGGGCTACAAGATCTCCCGCAGAGACCGCACCAACGGAGTGGGAGGAGGAATCGCCATCATCCACAAAGACTCCATCAAAATCTCAACGAACACCAATGACACCCTCACCACCGCCGAGCACATGCACTTCCAGATCCACACCGACCCCAACACCACCCTCAGAGGAACTCTCATCTACAGACCTCCCGGACCCCGCCCACAGTTCAGTGACACCACCGCCGACCTCATCAGCACCCACGCCCTCGCTTCCACGGACTACATCCTCCTCGGGGACCTGAACTTCCACCTCGAGAACAACAACAACGCCAACTCCACCGCCCTGATCGCCAACCTCGGACTCAAACAGCTCGTAATACACCTACTCACGCTGCTGGACACATGCTCGACCCCATCTTCTCCGCAAGCCCCCACGTCTCCTTCAACCACACCACCGAACCACACTGGACCGACCACAGATGCGTCCACTTCACCTTCAGAAAACCCACCACACACCACCGCATCCAACAGCTACCACGCCGCTGCTGGGGCAAGGTCACCGAGGACCAACTGACTACCGCCCTCGCCCTGAGACCACCCACCGACCCAGACACCGCCGCGACCAACCTCACACAATGGATCAACGACTGCGCCAACACCCTCGCCCCTCTCAAGACCTCTACAACCAACCACACCAACAAGAAAGCTGCCTGGTTCACCGAGGACCTCTGGATCTCCAAGCACACCTGTCGGAAGCTGGAGAAGAAATGGCTCCACGACCGAACACCAGACAACCACACAGCCCTCAAGAGCGCCACCCGCAGACACCACCAACTCATCAGGACCGCCAAGAAGACCGCCTTCAAGGACCGCCTAGACAACAACGCACACAACACCAAAGAGCTCTTCAGCATCGTGAAAGAACTCTCCAACCCCAGCTCCAACACCAACGACATCCCGCCATCTCAAGACCTGTGCGACTCCCTGGCCACCTTCTTCCACCGCAAGATCACCGACATCCACGACAGCTTCAACTCCGACCCCCCCGCACCCACCACCGAGTCCACCACCCCTGCGACTACCATTCGCACCAGTCGCCTGACCATCTGGTCCAGTGTCAGCGACGAAGACACCATCAAAACCATGAACTCCATCCACTCCGGATCCCCATCGGACACCTGCCCTCACCACGTCTTCAACAAAGCCAGCGCAACCATCGCGCCCCACCTCTGGAAAACAATCAACTGTTCCTTCGAGACAGCAACCTTCCCAGAAAGCTGGAAGCACGCCGAGATCAACGCCCTTCTGAAGAAGCCCAAGGCGGACCCCAAGGACCTCAAGAACTTCCGGCCCATCTCCCTGCTCCCTTTCCTGGCAAAAGTGACCGAGAAGATTGTCAACAAACAGCTGACCCGCTACATAGTTAAAGTGGTATTCACTAATACAGCGGATGGGCTATCCGCTACATTTTTGACAGATTGCTCTGTCTGACAAACTCTAAATGCGGCCATAGGTAACTAGGAGCACTGTCCGTGAAAGACGAAGTGATGGTTGGGAAGTAACCATCCATAGAGAATAGTACTAGGAAAGGAAATCTAGGGTTTCTGGGTATACATGGAGGAAAGGGACTACCAGAGATGGATAATAAGCGATTTTTATTCATGTTGTTCACATTTCACACTACTAAGGAAGATGGATCACTGAAATTGAGATACAAAGCTCCAACAAGCTCAGATACTCGTTTTATGTATATATCTAACACAGGGCAAAGACATATAAACAATCACAGTACATTTCTTAATTTTTACTGCACGAGACAAATTTCCATGAGGACTCACAAAACAGAAGTGGCTTTACTGACTGTGTCAAATATGACATCAGCAAGATGGCCATGAAAAGCAGTGAAATCTGGGAACAGTGATTGAACATTTTAGATGGAACGAGGCAACTGCTAAAACTGAAGTCATAGACCGCCTAAAAACGACGGAAGCAAGGAACGAAGTCATTTGATAGCAGCCAACTTATTTGTGCATTTGACACACCATGGCAAGGCACATTGCAGAACATATGTCATGTTAGCATTTTGCAAGTTGTAATTTTCATTACAAATAATTTAGGGGACACACTCCAAGAAAGGTATTGAGCGGAAAATGTACTAGCATATTACACTTTCACTTTCATTAAAGCAGAGGTTGAAGGAAATAGAAATGTCTGCATTTAAGAAAAATCAGTAAAAAAGAAACAAATAAACTTTCACGTTTTGGTAGGTAGCCAGTGGATCATCGGTAAAAAAACAAAATACTTTTTTTAAATCTTAGAATTCTATACAGCATAGGAATCCTAGAAAAATACGGATGTGTTGGAAAAGAGAAAGCATCTATGGGCTGATTCACAAAGACATAATGGAGTAAGTAAAGCAGTACTCCTCTACTTACCTTTTACACGCTTACATGTATTTGAACTAGACCCAACACATCTAAATAGAAATACAATTGGAACATTCAGGGAGTAACCACATACAATTAGTACAAATAGAAAGTATTATGCCCTCTTTGCACTTTTACTAATAGTGATTTTGACATTCTGGGCCCAGTTCACAAGGGCATGCAGAAGCATGTAAAATACTGCCGTAGTCCCGCTTCGCATACTCATAAATGCATTTTGTGAATGGGTTCAGTTTACCTTTCCTTCAAGAGAACTACCTCAGACACTGTAGACAATGAATGTGCTGTGGGTCCCCTCTGTCTGCTAGCTACCATTGATCATTAGAGTGAATGTAATATGCTAATTAAAATGCAGTTTTAAGTGTTTTCCACATTTCTGATGATACCATAGACAGATATGTAGAGTTTGGCAGACAGGTTACTCTGCCACAAGCACGACGGAGTACCCTGTCCACCACAATGCCATTGCGCCTCCAGTGTTTAGAGTTAGGCTAACCTCATGTTTCTCTTGTCAAAGCCCCACTGGCTCAGCTGGCAGAAGCCTGGGACTTGTAGTCCCATGGAGTTCGGGCTGTCCGTCTAAGTACCTCAGATCATTGCCCTATTAAGGGCGGATATTCTGATGTACTTTTTTCCTGTTTATGACTGTCTTGAAAGGCCTGATGGTCTTGTTCAGAAAATAATAAACTTACAACAACACCCTAGGAGGCAACTCACAGGGTGTCAGTGCCATTAGGTTTTTTATGGTATTTGTTTTTAAAACAACAAAACACTTTGATGATTGGCCCTCATGAAACATGCAAAGATGTAAAGGCGGCTCTTCTGAAGGCACTGAGATCTCTGCCAGGCAGATGGAGTTCTATAAATATGGCTGCAAGTAATCAAAATAGCAGAGGTCATCACCTCTGATACTCTGGTGGGACAGTGGGCCACTCACTAAACGTCAACCAAGGCCTCAAGTGACCATCTACAGAGAAAACCACAAAAAGATCACACACTAAGAAATTTGAGGTAAGCAGTGCATGAGACAGCGCGTATCCACTGTATATCTGATCAATATCTGGCAATGTAACTCCATGTAGCATCACATAAAAATGATCTACAAAAATGTCTTAAGACTCAAAATGGAGTGGAGGATGTTGTGCTGCGCCTAACATTAGGTATTATCAGTGGGCAGCTGCCTTACAGTACATTAAGGCCCTCATTATGACATTGACGGTAAATCCCACTTACCGCCATGCTGACTGCCGCCAACATAACGCCGCTGAGGCGGATAACCACCAACCATATTATGACACACACATACCAATCCGTCACTATACAGCCACACACACAAGTCCACCAGCCCAAAGGTCAGTGATAAACTGGCGGTATCCAAACGCACACCGTTACACCAACAGAACTATGCCCACAACATTATGACCCACAAATCACCGCAGCGGACATTCAGTGGTGGTAAACCATTAGCGGTACATACCAGCGCACTCAAAATACACACACACATACAAAACAACACCACATTGGACAATTGAAACTACACATACCTGACACACATACACACACCACACCCACACACCATTATAAAACACACACCCACATTACCCACAACCCTTTATGGCTACAAACCATTGTCAACAGAGAGAGACAGCAAGAGCACCCACACAACCAGAGCCACATACCACCATCACCTATACACCACCCACGCACCTCACAACACACACCCAAGTAGGAGGAAGACTGGACTCTGGTAAGTCAACTCTATTATTACTCCCCCCGTACCTCCATGCCATCACATACCCCCACCCTCACTCCCATCACCCCACCACCTACCACACACCCCACCATCACAACCCACTCATCCCAGTGCCAAGCCCTGCATGCAACACCAATGCATGGACACCCCTCACGGACCTGCATGAACACCTATCACCACAGAATGCACACTAGAGACAATCACCTAGCCCACCAAATAACAACTCACACAAGGCAAAGCTGCCAGGGCAATTACAACCATAGAGGGCAACACATCCATGTACAATATGTCACACACAGAAACAATAACACTGTATTTACATCCCCACAGGTATCCCAGCCAATGTCACCGGCGAAGAGGTGCCAGCAACATCCAGTTCCCCAACAGAAGAGGCCCACAGTGATGACAGCACCTCTGATCGCCTGGATCTGGATGACCAACCTGGCCCATCAGGGACCTCCGGACAGTCGGTTACCCAGGCACAGTCTCACACCACCACAGAGCCTCCCCCCTCAGGAAACACCACCACAGCACCCACCCAGCGGGCCCATACCTCTGTCCCCAGGACATGTCAATCAGCAGTGTGTCCACCACTACAGGGACCCCAAGCCACCCCACAAACCCTGGACAATCAGGGACCTGGGGTCAGTGGCAGTGGGCACACCGTACAGGGGACAGAGGCACAGGACAACAGGGAAGGTAGGAGGACTGCTGTGCGACAGGAGGAGGACAGGCCCAGGGAACCGACCCTCCAGGAGGCACTCACTGTGATCCTGGGAGCATACCAACATTCTCAGTATACGCTGGGCCAGATTTTGGACAAGTTGCAGGAGAAAATGCGGCTGCAGGAGGGACAGTACCTGGGGATCAGGGAGGACTTGAAGGACACCAACACCACCCTGGTCTCCATTGCAGGGGTGCTGGCAGACATGGCCAATAGTATAAGGGAGGCAGTGGCACACCACCGGGCCCCTGACACTAGCCAAACCACTGAATAGCCATCCACCTCCGCTGCCCTAGTGGACAGGCGGCCCCGCCACAGGACCAACAGGCCAACAGCACCCCTCCCCCTGCAGAAGGAGAACCACCATGCAAATGTTCCCTGCGATCCAGGCAGAAGGCAGAGACTATTGCCAAGACCCCTGCCAGGAAATAAGACTCTACTGATTATCACACTTGTGTCCCACTCTGTCACCCTATCCACCTTGAATAGCCATTGCTCCCCTTCCTATGCCCCCTTGGACAATGCACCTGTGATATAAATAGACTGGACTCTAACCTGGACTTTCCTCCATCATCACCCCAGCCTACTGCACTACCCCCTCTTCTTCAGAACACACTTTGATAAAAAACACAATAAACACACTTTGATAAAATACAAGTATGGCGTATGTCAAATGTTTTCAAAATTGATTTGTTTAACAAGGTTCAAACATTGCAATTCAAATGTGCAGTAATGTTTACATTGCAAAGACCTGTAGTTGGCTGCACTGAACACACCAGGAGCAATGGGGGGAGCTAAAATCTGCAAAAAGAGATGCCACAGGGTACAACAAGGAGGGATAGAAGTAGGAATACACAGCCTGCCAGTGACAATGTCAGACATCAAACTGTCAATTAAATGTGTATCAACAATGTCTTACCTGTATCTCATTGGAACTATTGACGAATAATTGCCCTTCTGTTGTCCTCATCCTCATTCTCTGCCTCCTCATCTTCACTGTCCACAGGATCCACTGCTGCCACACAGCCATCTCCAGCCTCCTCCTCCTGCAGAAAAGGCACCTGGCGACGCAAGGCAAGGTTGTGCAACATACAGCATGCCACAATGATCTGGCAGACCTTCTTGGGTGAGTAGCACCTGTTAGATGGAGGCAATGAAACCTGGCCTTCAGGAGGCCAAAGGTCCTCTCTATAATCCTTCTTGTTCACCCATGTGCCTCATTGTAACGTTCCTCTAGCCTTGTCCTGGGATTCCTCACAGAGGTCAGTAGCCATGAGAGGTTGGGGTAACCAGAGTCACCTGCAAATATCGAGGGACAACTGTTAGCCACACACTAACCCTTACGGCCTACATCATACCCATGCAACAACATCCACTGGGTGGGAACCAGGGCTCACCTATTAGCCACACCCTGTGCCTCTGAAGTTGGGCCATCACATTTGGGATGCTGCTATTCCTCAGGATAAACGCATCATGCACAGACCAAGGATATTTTGCATTGATGTGGGAGATGTACTGGTCCGCCAGGCACACCATCTGGTCATTCATGGAGTGAAAACTCTTTCGATTTCTGAACACCTGTTCATTTCACCGGGGGGAGGAACAAATGCAATATGTGTTCCATTGATTGACCCAATAAGGTTGGGGATATGTCCCATTGCATAGAAGTCAGCTTTCACGGTGGCCAAATCCTCCACGTGGGGGAAAACGATGTAGCTGCACATGTGTTTAATCAGGGAAGACAACACTCTGGTCAGCACTATTGAGAACATTGGCTGTGACATTCCTGCTGCCAAGCCCACTGTCACTTGGAAAGAGCCAGTTGCCAGGAAATGGAGCACTGATAGTACTTGCACAAGAGGGGGGATCTCGGTGGGGAGACGGATAGCAGATATTAGGTCAGGCTCCAATTGGGCACACAGCTCTGTGATTGTGGCCTTGTCAAGTCTATAGGTGAGGATAATGTGCCTGTCCTCCATTTTTGCCAAGTCCACCAGGGGCATGTACACGGTGGGATGTCTCCATCTACTATTCATCCGCAGCAGTTGCAATCTATGGGGCAAAAGAGTGAGCAGCTGATCATTATCTCTCCATTCCAATCACTACAGTTCAATGCATATTGTGATTGTAACATTATTTTGTTGGAGATTTCCAAATAGTGCATTTGTGTACTGTGTACCAGTTAGGATCCATGGCCTGCACTCCCCCCTGAAATGGCGTCCGCCTGTCCAGTATGGAGGGACAGTTGGAAATGAAGTAATTCCGCTGACGTTGTGCGCCGTTGTGGGAGGTGGTCGAGAACCTCCGTGCAACTCCTCGTTGGTTAACATTGGGCCCTATTGGGTACAGTGGCCAATGGTGATGTACTCAAGCGGTGACGGTATGCACCGCCACGGATGTGACCGCCATTTTCTATCTGTGCATTCACTTCCTATCTGACCTTCAACAGGAGAGGACCTACACTGCATGTGGTGCTGTGACCTGTGTCTGGAACCGACCATAGCTCGTGTTACTGGGGAAAGGGCCCCTGCCTTCACCTCGGCGGAGTTGGAGAGACTGGTGGATGGGGTCCTACCCCAATACCGACTGCTGTATGGGCCTCCAGACCAACAGGTGAGTACACTGTGAGTACGATGCATGGGGCGTGAATGCATGGAGTGCTGTGTGTGAAGGCCTCATGTAGGTGGGGGGGGTTGGTGGATGGGCCCTGGACAGGGTACAGCATGCATGGTGGGCCATGTCTGTGCTAATGGGGATGGGAAGGGGCATGGTGGGCCATGAGTGTAACAGGCAGGACGGTCAAACTAATACCTTTGCCTGTGTCCATTTCCCTGCAGGTCAGCACCCATCAAAAGAAAAGGAATATGGTGTGCCATCGCCAAGGACGTGCAGACCCTGGGGGTCTACGGCAGGCGGATCACCCACTGTCGCAAACGGTGGGAGAACCTGAGACGCTGGGCATGGAAGACGGCAGAGGCCCAGCTGGGGATGGCCTCCCAACGAGGAAGGGGTGCCTGTCGAACCCCGACCCACCTGATGGCCTGCATACTTGTTGTGGCCTATCTGGAGCTAGATGGGCGCTTGGAGGCATCACAGCAGCCGCAAGGGGGTGAGTACAGTGCCCTAATTTACAGCTTACGCTTAGTGGGGTGGTATCCTGGGGGGTGCCCCTAGCCCAGGTTTGGCATTGCAGAGTCAGTCCAATGTTGGGCAGGGTTCTGATGTGAAAGTCCTCCATCCAAGCTAGTAGGCATCCACTACTGGGCAGGGGACTGTGGGTCTCAGGTATGCTGCAATTGGCGTTAGGTGTCCCCATCCATGGGCTGGTGACTAGCATTGTGACTGGTAGTGCATTGCCTAGTGCGTAGGGCTGTTCCGTGTGTGTGAGTGTGTTGTGTACGCCAACGGTGGTGTTGGTGCTGCCACTGACCAAGTGTATCCTTTGTCTCTTCCCCCCCTTTTTGTTTTGTCACCCTATCCTTATGTGCATTAGCATCATCTGGCAGAGGAGCAGAGGCACTGGCGATGGAGGGAGCTGCATCCCACAGGACCCAGGAGGCCAAATCCACCGACGGTGAGGGCACCAGTGGGACGGAGGGCCAGGGGAGCACGACGGCAGAGACAGGAGGGGACAGTTCGGACACGGATACCTCCTCCGATGGAAGCTCCCTGGTGGTGGCGGACACCTCTGTGCCCACCCCAGCGACAGCTACAGCCACCACCCCTGTACCAGCACCGTCCTCCCAGCAGCCCCTCAGCGAGTTTCCCGTGCCCACTCACCCAGGAGGGTGGGCATCTCCTTCACCCCAGGCACCTCAGGCCCTGCCCCAGTTAGCCCTGCTGCCCTGAGTGAGGAGGCTATTGACCTCTAGAGATCCATCTCCGTTGGGCAGTCAACCATTGTGAATGCCATCCAGGGGCTGGCAGCCCAAGTGCAACAGTCCAATGCATTTCTGGAGGGCATTCACACTGACTTGGCGGCCCAACAGAGATCAATCCAGGCTCTGGCCTCCTCTCTGATGGCAGCCATTGTCCCTGTTCCCACCCTCCCCCCCCCAACTTCCTCTTCCCAATCCTATTCCCCTCAACCCCAACCTATCCCAAGCACACAGTCAGACGAGCATGCACCCAGGACAACACACAAGAGTGGACATGGCAAACACAAGCACCACAAATCATCCTACAGGTACTCACACAAACACCATCCAGAATCAGACATACCAACATCCACTGTCTCCACTGTGTCCCCCTCCTCCTCGTCATCCACCTCCCTCCCAGTTGCGTCTCCACTCACACCTGCATGCACTATATCCGCATCCATTACCACCATCACCGGCACACCTATCAGTGCACACCCCTCACTGGCAGTCACCAACACCACATCCATGCACACGTCCCCTGTGTCCTCACCCACTGTGTCTGTGCCCCCTCCTCCCAAAGTACACAAACGCAAGCACTCAGACACCCAACAGCCATCCACCTCACAACAGCATCCAGCCCATGCACCTGCACCCAAACACAGCAGACTGACACCTCCTACCACCACCACTCTCTCTTCCTCCACTCCCAAATCATCTCCCTCTTCCAGCCCCAATGTCCCTAAGAAGCTTTTCCTCGCCAACATTGACCTCTTCCCTAGCCCATCAAGGAAGGGCAAGGAGTCAGCCCCAGCTGCAGGAAGGAAGGGCAAGGAGTCAGCCTCAGCTGCAGGAAGGAAGGGCAAGGAGGCAGCCGCCGCTGCAAGAAGGAAGGGCAAGGAGCCAGCCCCAGCTGCAGGGAGGAAGGGCAAGGAGGCAGCACCAGCAGCAGGAAAGAAGGGCAAGGAGGCCATCCCAGCTTCAGGAAGGAAGGGCAAGGGGCCTGCAACAGCAGGCAGTAGAGACAAGGGGCCCGGTTCTGGGACTCAGTAGGAGCTCCCACCACCAACCATGGTGGTGCAGCCGTCCGAGGCTGCAGGGGATGTGCTGGAGCCTCCCCGCACCACTGCCAGCACTGCCACCAGCACCACAACCAGCAGCAGCAGCCCCAGTGGGCAGCTGTCTGAGGCTGCAGGGGATGGGCTGGAGCCTCCCCCCACCACTGCCAGCACCGCCACCAGCACTGCCACCAGCAGTAGCAGTCCCAGTGGGCAGCCGTCCGAGGCTGCAGGGGATGGGCTTGAGCTTCCCCACACCACTGACAGCTCCACCAGCAGCACCACCACTGCCACCACTGAGCAGCCGTCACTGCCAGCGGACAGTGTGTAGTCAGGCGTCCATGGGCTGTTGTGCGGCCTGGGCCCTGCAAATCCTGTGGGTCTGACACCCAGGTGAGAGACTGTGAGCTTGCACTCCCCAAGTTCTGCATCACAGGGCACGATGTCCCCTAAAGAACCAGTGGAGAAGCCATCCATTCACCCCATCCTCCACTGGATTAAGATAACTGGACACTATGCTCCCTCCAGAACCAGTGGAGAAGCCATGGAGTCACCCCATCCTCCACAGGATGAAGATAACTGTGCACAATGCCCCCTCCAGAACCAGTGGAGAAGTCACCCACTTGAGAGACTGTGGCTTTGCACTCCCCAGGAACAAGCACAGGGCTTGTTGCCCCCTCCAGAGCATGTGGGGAAGTCACCCACTTGAGAGACTGTGGCCTTACACTCCCCAGGATCAAGCACGGGGCTTGTTGCCCCTTCCATACCATGTGGGCAAGTCACCCACTTGAGAGACTGTGGCCTTGCACTCCCCAGGATCAAGCACAGGGCTTGTTGCCCCCTCCAGAGCATGTGGGCAAGTCACCCACTTGAGAGACTGTGGCCTTGCACTCCCCAGGACCATGCACAGGGCATGCTGCCCCCTCCAGGACCAGTGATGTCATTCCATTTTTCAAGTGAGATGCCCCCTCATACACTGTCCCCCTGAGGTGCCTGGCTATTTTCGACCTGATGTCCCTGCAGTGTTCTCTCTGTGTTGTTGCAGGAGTGAGGTGGGGCCTTGGACTTTGTGATGTGGCCCTGTGGCCCATGAACATTGAGGACTGGGCAGTGTCTCTTGATTTGTAAATATGTATATACTTTTTGATTTGGATGCACGTATTTCTACTATTTTATTACACTCACTTTCCTCAATTCCTTTTGTCCTTGCATTATTCCTGAGGGGTACGGGGTAGATATGTTATGTTGCTGCATCTGCTTGTGTGTATGGTGTGGGGGTCGGGGTGGGGGTGTTGTGTGTGTGTGTCACTCTCTTTTTCCTCCCCCCTCCCCTGTGTCCTAGGCGGCAGTACTCACCGTGGTCGTCTTTGCCGTCGTTGGTGTTCATAGCGGAGCAGACCGTAGAAGAGCATGGGGAACACATGCAATCTGGGCTCCATGGCAGCGTGGCTCTTCCTTGAGTCTCCAGAGGTGAGTCGTTTCCCTTCTGTGCAGTGTTTCCACCAGGCTTTTTATGTCATTGGTACCACCCCGGAAAAGGTGGCGGATTGGTGTGTAATTATACAGTGGGCGGAACATTGTCTTCTGCCTGGCTGTAGGTGGTTACCGCCGTGGTGCCTGTTGATTTCGCCCTGGCGGTTGGTGTGTTAAAGTGGCTGTATGTCTGAGCGGTTTCCGCGGTGGTCATAATTTCATAGTTATTATCACCAACCGCCAGGGTTGTAATGAGGGCCTAAATCTCTTATTGTGGGAAATGAGAGTGTGCAGCAATTGGGGGTTAGGGTCCCTCCCACTTATGAACTATTAATAGGCTAACAACACTACGCCCTGTTTTTTAAAAACTGGTGGAGGCAAACTATTATAAAAAAAAAGTCAAATGTAAGACCCTTCATTCGGCCTTCAAGATCTGGGCATCTGTCAAAAAAAGATGGGTATTGGCAGATATAATCAGCGTGCTCCTATTGGGAGGTCTTGGCTTTTGCCAATAATATTCAAAGATTCTTGTTGTCGTAGGTGGGAGGCAAATGGGATAGAAATATCGGATAACTATTTTTTAGAATAAAATGTTATCATCAGGAGAGTTGAAACAGAAATATGGAAAGGACAAGAGAGAATTTTTTTAATATTTTCAGGTCTGGATTTTTTGTCAAAATAAGCAAGGCGCAATTGGTTTTGCTAAGCAAACACTGATTTAGCTCCTCCGCAGTAAGAATGGCCGCAGGATAAGACAAATTTACGATTATCTGAACAGCCTAATGATTGACGATTTGGAGATGCACCTTGAAAAGTAGCAGAATAGGTTAGAAGTTACAGACTGTAGTTTCCTGTAATCACTTGATCGCGGGGGAACCTCAATTCTGTATGTAGGACTACAGGCTCAGCATTACAAAAAGATTATTGATCTCTTCTATATTTGGGCAAACAATTGCTAAGTTGGAGGGGGGATGTTGGTACTCAATGCCAGTGGTGTCAATTGCACTAGACCGATCTGATGCATATGTTTAGTTCCTGACCAGTGCTGGACTTGTTTAAGCAAGAGATATCTAGCTTTCTGAAGATGGCCCTCCATCTCGATGGGAACTTAACACCTCAATTGATATTGCTGGGAATGCATAACAACGCAGGTGGAGTAGTGAGCGGCCTTATGTCTTTAATGCCATGGCAGTAACACATATTTGCATGGCAGCAGCATGGCTCAACCCAGCCCCTCCTACATTCCAGCAATGGTTAGCATGGCTAATTTCGATATGTAATCTGGGTGGAGTTTATATCAATTGAAAGGCAAGAAATGAATAAGGGGGACAGATCTGAGCCCCACTGCAGGGCTGGGTAGAACGAAGTTCACTTGGTCATGAGGCTCGTGTGTAATGGAATAGGTGTATAACTGATTAAATTTTTTTCAGGAGCCACTTCATATTTATCCTGAAATGGACTCGCTGAACTCTGATTTTGACATTGTTTGTGATATTTTGATGTATTAGTATCCAGTTATGATCTACAAACTTTATATTATATGATCAATAGTGTGTTATGTCTCAATATATGTTTTTTCAGTTTTTTTTCTCCCATAATGCATTTAATTATGCCCCTCTTGTGGAAAACAAATTAGAATATATATATTTTTTTAAAGATACAAAATGGAGTGGCGGGAATCTGTTCTCCTGAAACTCCTGAAAAGCTAAACACAAGGAAACATAAATATATTGTAAATTGCATGTAGTCTTACACTACCCCCTATGCTTGGGATAATTACCTCGAGCTATGTCACTATACCCTCTTTTGTGGAATGTGAATATAGTTCTTACATGACTTCTATGGAACTGCAAAATAAAGAATGCCACTAACTTCCTGTGATCTTTCTACTCTTGACATGTATGCATATCTATATGTGTATTATTATATGTACAGGTTCAATTGTCTTTTAGATCACTGCAACCCTGTCTTTGGAGTTCAAAATGAATGCAAAGCAAATAGTTCAAAGTTCACTTTCAGTCACACACAGCTTCAAGATAGTTCCACCTAATAAACCAAAGTCCATAGAAAAAACAATTTTCTTCACACTTGAAATACAACATTCATGTTGTGAGGTCATGGCTTCTCCACCATTCTAGCATGCTTGCCTAACAATGTTGCTGTTCACCATGGGGAAAGTTATACCTGTAGATTCAAGAAAGCAGAGAGAGTCCATGACTTGCTGGGAAACACAGTTCCTTGCTGCTGCTCTGCCATGTAACACTTTCGCTAGGTGCACTTAGACAAAATCCAGTCAGGGCCAGCACTCCGTAATGACCACCAGCCTTTAATTCACTGAAAGGCACTTGTGGATGGCCTCAATGTACTGCTTTATCACACTTGAATCAGACTTTAAGATAATCATCATCGCAAGCCCCGCTTCCTGACACTTCGTCCTATACAGAAAGTTGGGCCCTTAGATTAAACAATGCAGAATGGATCGTTCAACAAAATGTCACCCAAAAATCCATCCAAGGCGCACAATCAGAACACTAGGTGTGAAACTCACTATCTCCATACTTAAGACATCAGCTGACACTGATGTGCTTCAAAAGAAATCAGAAAAACAGCCTCTTCCATGAGACCCATCCCTTTCTGTTAGGCATCTAGGGATCACTACTCCCTCTAATTAAGAGATGGTCTCTTTAAGGTATTTCTTTTAGTCAGCATATACTGCAAGTTCTCTTAAGATTCACCAGAGCTTTCAGTTGCAACCCATTGGCTGGCATAAGAGAAGCCCACCTGATTTTCACAAAACTAGTGGTATGAAGTGGTGACATATCACAAGCCAGCACTTTACAAATCATAAAAATAAACATCACACTTGCTTAGCCCTCTGCTTTACAGCAGATAAGCTGCAAACAAAGTCGGATTCTTAAATCATACGAAATGGGCCAAGATGGCATATATGTAGGACACACTGTCTTGCTCCTCCGACCACTGCCACATGGAGTACTTACAGTGATGCCCTGGCCCGCTGATGGGACCACGATGTGGGTACTCTGACTGGGGGCTGAAGCGTGGGTAAGGAAGGAAGGAAGCGAGAGCCACCCCGACCGGCTGAAATGGTCATGCTCCTGCGGGGTGACGACCCAGATACATGCCTCTAAATGGTGGCAACTTCGAGCAACAAGGCCAGCTGCTGGCCATAACTGACGGCCCGGCTGCCTTCCATCAACTCCAGAGGGTGATTCCGCACTTCCTCTAGCTGCTGGGCTAGTGATAGGCCCTAATCAGCTCACTGTTGACAGCAGTGGCTACTGCCTGAGGAGGAGTACAACTACCTATGAAGCACCCAGCAGGATAGACGCAGGAGACCCAGACCCTTAGACAGGCCTTCAAGATCCCGAGGGAGACCACGTGGAAGAGTCCGACTCTCATCTGAGTAGGCCAGATCCACTGTTACACGTACAGTAATTTAGGGTGCTGGGGTCCTGACGCTGCAGTACCAGCTGTCAGGTCTGCAAGCCTTAAAGGCAAGAGCCCAGAGCACTGTGGCCTGCACTAACAGGGGGCCACCAGAGCGCTACAGGAGGGTGTTTGACTGTGGTGCGCCACCCGTGGTATGGAAGGAGGCACCAGGTTGCATCCTTCTCCCCCACCCCAGAAGAGGTATGTTTGGCAAGAGAGGTGAAGGGCTTGGGGGAGACAACCAGGAACGGGAATGCTCTTCACCATGGTGAACTGCATGCTCCCTTTTGATCCTCCTCGTGTGCCCTCTGCACTTCCGCAACGCTGTTCTGTCGGATCCGGGTGTACCAGTGACCTCCTTTTTAATTTGTGCATCTGTGGGAGCTACTCCCCTGCTACTAAGTTCACCCAACCCCCAAGAGGCCCACTCAGGGACACAGACTTGCCCTTCAGTAACAGCTCCCCCACGCAAACCTTGCTCTCTGAGTTGACCCTCTGCCTGTGGCTCTTAAAACGCACAAGCAATGAAGGCCCATCCAGATTGATACATGAATAAGGCTCCACACTAAGGGCTCGATTAGTGGCAGCTAGAGACAGTGCCTTCCCACAGTACCACTCGCCGACTGTCATTATGTCCACAGCTATGAGAAAGAAGGAATGCTCTCTTAAGGAGATGCTCACACAGTTGTCTTGGAGAGGGTGCAGGCACTGTGACATACAGCAGGGACTGAAGAGGGCAACAAGGGGGCCCCTATTAACGAGAACCTTCATGGAAGCTCTCTGTGTCTCTCTCTGAGGACATTCAAACAATAAAGAAAGAACTGAGCCAGGACATCAAGGAGGTCATACAGGATCTGGTGGACGTAGGAGACAGGGTGTCTACCCTCGAGGACCATAAATCCAGCCATGACGAGGAGATTGAGCTGTTGCAGCAGAAGATCATCTGACTCAAGAACCAACAAGCCAACCTTCACTCCCGAGGGAATAATATCCACATTTGTGGTACGCCAGACAAGGCAAAAGGTCCAGACAGCACAGCCTACTTGAGGGCTCTCTTTCTGCAGATACTGGACGCACAAGATGACATGGAGGTGCAACTACACAGGTGCATAGGGTCGGCCTCTCAAGGGTGTAGGTGGCCCACCCACCGGACATCCTCGTCTGTGCCATTATTTCAAGGTAAAAGAGTCTATCCTGCGCAAAGCCTATAACATGCCACCCATACAGTTCAGAAGCCATTCCCTAATGTTATATCAAGACCTGGCAGCGGCAACTCTCCAGTGATGAAGAGACTTTCAACCTGCTACTACTTTCCTCCAGAGCAAAGACGTTTTGTACAATTGGAGCCATCCTTTTTGCCTCATCTTTTGCTGGAATGACAAGCTATTCCAACTTACCTCCTTGTCGAGGCTTGCAGTCTCTTGAATCTCCCAGAGGATGATCACAATGAGAAATCACTGCACAGGCCAAATGGGAGCAGAGAGCGATGCCACAATCAGTGGGGGAAGGCTCTGACCCCTTTAGGGCCCACGGACCAGATCCGGTCACCATGGCCATGGAGAAACAGGTAGTGCTTAACAGCCTGGATAGTGACCTGGAACAGCATGATTCGGCCTGCACCTCTCCAGGGCTGGAACTGGCTTGATACTGCTGCATTGCCACTGACTATTGCTTTGGTTTTGGGCAGGGTTGCCGACGACCTCATCTCATATTATTGGAGGTGACCTTGGTGATTATCTCCCTAAGTGACCTAGACATAGCAGGTTACCTCCGGCACACAGAGACACTGGTTTGATATTGTTTTTGTTTTGTTCTCAGGTTGGGTTTTGTAGGGGTTCTTGGGGTGGGGTACTCACACACTTCTTGATAAGTGGACCTGATTCAGCCAACTCTTCCCAGCACAGTAGGCCAGAGATGGGGGCACCTCAGACAGCTACCTATGGGCCAACGTACACATACCCTTCTCATTGTGCACCATCACCCCCCCTCTCCCTCCACGCTGAGCTGAAGGTAGTCACCTTAAATGTGGAAGGGCTCAACAGCCCGGTCAAATACGAGGCAACCTTATCGTACCTATAGAGTACTGGGGGGGATATTTGTCTCCTGCAGGAGACCCACTTACTAGCGGGGAACTGGCATACACTGAGGTCACGCCATTTCTCACGACAATAGTTCTCCTTTAACTTCAACATTACAAGAAAGGATGCCATACTTAGAGCACATTCTTCCAAAGGTACAGTGGGACTTAAAACTGCAGAATCCAGGCTGTGCCTGCTAGCATACCAAATCCACTTAAATGACTAAACCCTCACTCTGGCCTCTAATTATGTGCCCAATGACAAATTTACTTAGCGGGCCATTTCAGAGGTACTGGCCTCCCCAGGTCAAATGGTATTAATAAGAGGGTATTTGAATCTGGTGATGCGGAATGACATGGATAGATCTGGACAGCGCTATGGACAGACATGGAAGCTCTCTCAAGATTGGCTAGGTTGGCTACAAGCAATGGGGCTGAGTTACTTATGGTGATGCTTGCACCCACCCATGAAAGATTATACTTTCTACTCACATGCACACAAGACTTACACCCACCTTGACCACTTTCTAGGCACAATAACGTGCAGGTGCAGGCTGTAGATGTTGAGATAGAACCCCAATGCTGCCCCTGTTACCATTAATATGCCATCATCTAGGTGGTCCTCCCATCCGTGGTGCCTGAGGAAAAATCTGCCACACCATCCAGAGGCACTTAGCTGTATCTCCCAGATGCTTAAAGACTAAGCAAGAAGTGAATGATTGGACGGGAACTACTATTGCTACCCTATGGGAAACCTTGAAGGCAGTTTTGCAGGGTGAACTCATTGCCCTCTCTTCTGCCGACAAGAGGAGCTTGTCGAATAGAGAGGAGCTTGAGGGGAGGGTGTGGGAACTAGAGACTATTCACAAACTAACAGAGGCCCCTCAGATATGGAAGCAACTGAAGTCTGCCCATATGCAGTTTAGCGGCTTAGAGTTAGATAAGGCAGAGTACACCATGCTCCACGGTCTAGACTCTTTCTACATTGGGGAGGATAAATGTGACAGATAGTTGGCCAACAAACTACAGGCCAAGCAGCAAATGGAGAGGGTGGACACACTACTCCTTCTAAATGTCACTGAAATACATGGAAACATATGTGTAGCAGCTGCTTTCCGGGATTACTACATGTCCCTCTACGAGGCACAAGACTTAATTCCAGAGGCTACGCAGGAGTGCCTCCAAGGCGCACATACAGTCGACTTATGCTGATGCTCTTCACCAGCCATAATATATAGAGGAGGTTGTGACAACCATAGCACACCAGAAATTTCTGAAATTCCCCTGCCCATATGGGTTTCCTGCCCTTCTCAACAAGCAATTTTGATAGATACTCACCCCTATTCTCACTCAGCTGTTTAAGTCATTTGCAGGCACCAGAACTCTAATGCCTTCTATGTCAGAGGCTTCAATTATGGTAATTTCCAAACCCGGGAAAGGCAAGAGGCAGTGCAGTTCCTTTCGGCCCATCTTTCGTATAAATGTGAAAGTGTAGCTATTTACAAGCATTCTCGCTGCAAGACTGGTGCTTTACATGCCGGGTCTTGTAGACCCTGATAATTCGGGATTCACTCCACACTACCAGTGTGGTGGCAACACCAAGCATATCTTGTATTTGGTGGACCAGTCTACGTACTCATGCAAGGAGATGATGCTCCGGGCAATAGATGCTGAGAAATGGAAACACTGGAACTACCTGGAGGAGACAGATTCTGGGCCTGGACTCTTAGCAACTATGAAGTTCCACAGGTGACAGTGTGCATTAATGGTGTGGCCTCTGCTCCTTTTCCTATCAGCAGTGGGGCTAGACAAGGGTGTCTGCTACTGCCCCTGCTATTTGCATTGTATATGGAACCGATGGTGCAGAGTGTGTGAGATAATTTACACAGCACTGGAAAGTGTTTCAGGAATGAGAAGCATACCACTAGCCTCTAAGCCGACGATTTCATAGTGGCATTAGTAGACCCCCTACAGGCCCTGCTGGCCCCTTAGAAGAATTGGGAAACTTTTGAGAAGGTGCAGGAATTTGCATATACCTTCAAAAGTCCCAGGCTCTTAACCTCTCGATTTCCCCTGGGTCGCTGACCAACCGGACTGATAGATACCCACTTCGGTGGGCAGACGCCTCTGTATCTTACCCGGGGATCCAAATTGCTGCTACATTAATTGATACCATAGTCATTAACTACAAAAGCTCACTCAATTAGATACACAATGACCTCACCCAATGAAAGCACTACTTCCTCTCTTGGATTGGATGAATGACCACGCTCAGAATGACCATGCTGCCACATGCACTTTTCCTGTTCCAAGTCCTACCAATAGAGCCCAGGGTGAGTATACTACAAGTGTTGCAGACAGATGTTAACCGCTTTGTGTGGGAGGGGAAGAGACCACATATGATTAGTGAACAAGCCTATTGTCCCAGTAGAGAGGCAGCTTGGGAATTCCTAACCTCTGACACTACTATCAAGTGTCTCTGATCCTCTTTTGAGTGTAGTGGAGTCATCTGGAATCGAAGATGCATTGGAGCTTCCTGGACAGGGTAGTAATGGATGAACATCTCTGGAAAGTACCCTTGCGCAAACAACAGAAGGCACGGGGCTTATACTCCTTCCCCATTACCAGAGCCACATTAGTGGTGTGGGACCAAGTGAATACCCACAAGGGGTTGACCTCCTGCCCATCACTACTGACGCCCATCTTTGGCAACCCAGTGTTTATGCCAAGACTTCATCCCACTACGTTTGCGGCCTAGCCGGCGGCTATCTGCTAATCAGTGGGCCACCTGTTTAATACTGATGGGCCACTTTCTTTTGACTAACTTAAAGCCGACCATGGGCTTGCAGAAATGGAACAGCTATGCAAATTTGACACTGGGTCACTCATCCAAGCATATCTAATGGTGCTTGTACATTCCCTTTGAGAAGCGGCAGCTCTCTAAGGACACTGGCAGATGCCACATCACTAAATTATACACTTTCTTAAATCATATGCCTGCCAAGGACAAAACTCTGGGGAAGAAATGATGGGAGCAGGAACTGAGGTGGACACTGACGTGCAAGGAGTGGGATGAGATATATTACAGAGCGACACACTGTGTGCAACACTGCAGGCGTTGAGACGGCTGTTAAGATATTAACTTACTGGTACCTAACTCCTGTTCCCCTCCACCAGGGAAACAACAGCTGTAGAACAGAGTGCTAGAGGATGTGTGGCCCCTGGGACATTGCTTAATCCTCTCTAGGATTGTCTGAAGATCCATCTTTACTGGAAGGAGGTACTGGCTGACATTGACAAATATCGTGACACATGCTTTCAGTTTAGATTATCCAGGAACCCCAATCCGTTGCTTTTCCACTCAAATCCGGGGGGGGAGGACACACTGGTCTAGCATTGGGTGCAGCGCTTCAGGCCATTCTTTACCATTGGGGTTTCGAGGCACTTCCTACGCACACGGCGTGGATACACAGGTTGTGGTGCATATAGGGAAAGGAGCATCTAACCCTAGCATTAACTTCTCAATTGGACACCTACTGAGACCTATGAGACCGGCGCTCTGATAAATTCTATGAATTGACGTGCCCCAGATACCTCCGTATACTGCGTTTGACTGATACTGAAGACAAGGCACATGGAAGGGAAAGGCTGCCTGAGGGCGAGCAATACGTACACCACGTAGGATAGATATACTATAGAGGAGTGACCGATACCAGGGGTGGGAACAGGGGGATTGGGAATGTTTGTTAATGATGAACTTTTGCTCCACGATACTGCATAAGAGGGGAGTGCTCTGCAGGACTCTTTGTTATCTGCAACATTGTATTTGTGAAAACAATAAAATACAATTGAATCATAAAATGACATGAATTTCATGTGCCACTCTGACCAATTAAGATAAGTTTGGACTAACTAAGCCCAGGGAAAAATATGATGATTGAACTTATCTGGCACAGGATGCAACTTGAATGCCTAGGACTCCTATTATGTTGTTCCACATTATCTGCGCCTCCACCTTTATTTGTAATGCACCACAACTTATGTGAATAAAGATAAATACAAGTTTCTCATCCGAATCATCTGCTGTTGCTTCCTGTTGTCAGTTTCTGCCTTCCACCATCTCTAAAACTATGTGCAGAGGAAATTTCTGTTTAAAACACCAAGGCTCCTCAGATCTGTGTTTTCAGAGGCAAGCAATGGCCACTTGGAAGCAAACGTTTCACATCATTAACTACATAAAGTTATCAAAGATCTTAGGAAAGACGGTGACCGGAGGTGGGGGCTAAGCATTCGATATATATATAAGGACTTTGGCCCATATTTATACTTTTTGACGCAAAACTGCGCTAACGCAGTTTTGCGCCAAAAAAATTAGCGCCGGCTAACGCCATTCTGAAGCGCCATGCGGGCGCCGTATTTATTGAATGGCGTTAGCCGGCGTTAGCCGACCGGCGCTGCCTGGTGTGCGTGAAAAAAAACCACGTACACCAGGCAGCGCCGGCGTAGGGAAAAATGGCGTTTGGGCGTCCAAAAATGGGGCAAGTCAGGCTGAGGCAAAAAAATCGTCTTAACCCGATTTGCGCCATTTTTTTGGGGCACCCAGATGCCATTAACATGACTCCTGTCTTAGCAAAGACAGGAGTCATGCCCCCTTGCCCAATGGCCATGCCCAGGGGACTTCTGTCCCCTGGGCATGGTCATTGGGCATAGTGGCATGTAGGGGGGCATAAATCAGGCCCCCTATGTAAAAAAAATAATAAAAAAAAATACTTACCACAACTTACCTTTTCTTCCCTGGGATGGGTCCCTCCATCCTTGGGTGTCCTCCTGGGGTGGGCAAGGGTGGCAGGGGGTGTCCCTGGGGGCTTGGGAGGGCACCTCTGGGCTCATTCTGAGCCCACAGGTGCCTTAACGCCTGCCCTGACCCAGGCGCTAAAATCCGGCGCAAATGCGGGTTTTTTAGCCCCGCCCACTCCCGGGCATCATTTTTGCCCGGGAGTATAAATACGACGCATATGCATCGCAGTCATTTTTTAAGACGGGAACGCCTACCTTGCATATCATTAACGCAAGGAAGGTGTTCACGCAAATAAATGACGCTAACTCCATGAACTTTGGCGCTAGACGCGTCTAACGCCAAAGTATAAATATGGAGTTAGTTTTGCGTCGAATTTGCGTCGAAAAAAACGACGCAAATTCGGCGCAAGCGGAGTATAAATATGCCCCTTTGTGACTACTGTTCCTCTTTTACATTTATAACTATATAAAGACACAGCTTTGGTTAAAAACTTTATTTAAGAACTGCATTAACATTGTGCCCATGATAGCTTATCACAAATGTACCCTCACACTTCTAGAAGGTCCCAGGTTATTGGAGACAGGTAAACATAACATAGATTCTAAAGCCAGATAAAGAATATAAACTGTTCGTGACAGTGGTATTTCCTTAATTAGACTAACATAAAAGTTAAAGTACTAACTAATAGTTTTAGTGAGCATAAAAGGAACATAATTCATCGGGACCAAAGACTTCATTCTTGGGAGCATATATTGGCAAAGATGTAGTGAATTACATAAGCTCTACTGGAAGGCTTTGGCAATTGACAACATATATAGGGGGTCATTCTAACTCTGGCGGGCGGCGGAGGCCGCCCGCCAGAGTTCCCCCCTCCAGAACACCGCACCGCGGTCAGAAGACCGCTGCGGTTATTCTGTGTTTCCCGCTGGGCTGGCGGGCGACCGCCAGGAGGCCGCCCGCCAGCCCAGCGGGAAACCCCTTCCCACGAGGAAGCCAGCTCCGAATGGAGCCGGCGGAGTGGGAAGGTGCGACGGGTGCAGTTGCACCCGTCGCGAATTTCAGTGTCTGCACAGCAGACACTGAAATTCTTTGTGGGGCCCCCAGGGGCCCCACGACACCCCATACCGCCATCCTGTTCCTGGCGGGCGAACCGCCAGGAACAGGATGGCGGTATGGGGTGTCTGAATCCCCATGGCGGCGCAAAGCTGCGCCGCCATGGAGGATTCAGGAGGGCAGCGGAAAACCGGCGGGAGACCGCCGGTTTTCCTCTTCTGACCGCGGCCACACCGCCGCGGTAAGAATGCCCTGCGGGGCACCGCCAGCCTGTTGGCGGTGCTCCCGCATCCCCGGCCCCGGTGGTCAAGGACCGCCGGGGTCAGAATGAGGCCCATAGTTCTTTAAATTTCAAATGAGCAAAAGGAAAATTTCCAATTGTTCAAAAATATTTATTTGCCATGTTGGAAAGTCTTGCAGGACACTCTCAGTATTTTTCTGAGGAAATATCTGGATTATTTCAGATACACGTGGTAACGATCCAGTGGGAGATTGCACAACATTGTGCAACTCCACCTCTTTAAGCCGTTGCTTATAATTCATCTTTCAGCTACAAAGCTAAATTAATTTCAATCTGTCTCCTTGAAAATCTGATGTTGTACCCTATTCATAATCAAATAGGGCTCTCTCAGGAACCTCTACGCATTAGCCTCCTTTATTTTTGTAAACTAATTTTACATCACAATAATATACATTGGTAAAATAGACTCAGCTTATATATAACATTCAATCACACCAATTGACATCTCTAACACAGCAACAAAACAAAGGAAGAATACAGAATAATTATATGTAGAAACCCGAGCATTCCCTTTGATCTACATCTCAACCACAAAACCTTGAAATGGTCTTACTTATTGCAGCTTCATCTTAGAACTGAATATTATTCATTACCCATAATTTTTCCAGCACAGTAGAAATCATCAGTAGCGAGCCCCTATTTAAAACACATGATCTCAACCATCCTAATACCTTCAACTATCAGACAATTTCACTTTTGCCAGTCCTTTCTACGATGATCGTATGAACTGTTGTCCCTCAAATTGAGATATTTCTTGAACATGCAACTTTCTGTGTCACTTTCTTGCCAATTTCCAGTCTCAAAGGGATACAGTCAGTAATGCATGCAGTGTCAAATGATTTACATCTGATTCTATATGGCAACTCTGTCTATGGACTGATCTGCTTGGATATTTGATCAGCGTATAATACATTGACTCTTTCTTTACCATCATGATGCCTGGAGGATTAAGGCATCTCAGGATTGGTAGTAGACTGGATTGCTTCTCATTTATCTAATCTTTCTGGAGTAGTGTTGCTTCCTTCTTCTCACATGCTCGAAGGTAGATCTCTTGCAAAATGCTCAGGGCTCATTGTCTTCACAATTTGTTTACAATTCACGTGGGGCCTCCGTCCTCCATAATTTGATCCTAGTAAGTACATGGATGGAACAAGCTCACTATTACATTTGGCATGATCCGTGTAAAAAAGCAGCTTATTTTAAAAACGTTCTGCTAGCAGTCTGAGTTTAGATGGTACAAAACGGCCTTAAATTAGCAATCCTGAATTTGGTGGATTTTAGTGGTCTCTAGTATAACTTTCATTGTCAAGAGTCAACAAACCCCTGTCCTATTTTGGTAAACTTCATCTGTATCTTGAGAAGTAATTTTAAAACCACACTTTTGCTTGCATCTTGTTTTTGCCGTCTATGCAGTCCATGTAAATTGTTTCCACTACTGACCTGATGGCTTTCATTGGGTCTTGTCTTGCTTTGACTCAAGGGAATCGCTCTGTCTTTGTTGCTCTGGATAACTTGTGAACAAACTCCAATTGATTCAAAACATACGCACCATTGCAGTATTTAATCTAAAAAAATGTGAGTCCCAATCCGTAAAAAGCATTGGCATTTTACACAGTATTTTATTCACTGTATTATGAATTATCGATCATACTGTTCACCATACAGCACTACCTCATCTGCTGCTTAACACAACCAATCAATGTCTTTCATGTGTTCCTCTGGAAGTGCAGGAGGTCTCTCTTTTTTTAATTTGCTCCTGCCTGCCCACTAGAGGGCCCAGTAGAGTATGGAATGCCTTCCCTTATGTTCTTCGAGCAGAAAGTTCCAGAGGTTTTCAGAAAAAAATCCAAGACATCATTTGTTACAGCTTAACTTTACAAAATGTCTTTATCTAGCTTTCAGTACTGGAAAACCAAATGTTTTTTTAACCCTGCCAAAAATACTACATTGCTAACCTATGCCACTAAACACATCTTCTGCAAAACACAGTGGACACCATAGCTACTGAAAACTACTGTTCAGGTACTGAAAGTCCCTCTCATGGTAATGGGCCCTGCCCTGAGTGCCCCAGCTGTGATGATACCGAGATCCCTGGTAACAATAGTTGGTCATGGGCAAAAACAGATCAGGTGTATGCGCCATAACCTAGGCCTGTCTCGGTGATTGCAGTATTGCTTAGACCAGGAGGGGCACACAAGGTGCTATCCTTAGGTGGTGGAAAGCTGTTGCCCCCAACTGCAGTTAAGCAGCACTAGTGAGGTGGTGGCAGCATACCGTGTTTTTAGTATTAGTAATCAGTAGAGTCGACAGGCCTGTGTCACTATAGTGATGCAGTATATGACAGCCTGCATGTGTGTAACTGTGTGTATGCATGGATATATGTGTGCTAGTGAAGCAAACAATACATGGAAGTCTCTGGGATCCATTTTGGGAGACCCAGGGCCTGCTGGAGGAGCTTGAGGAGGTAGAAGACCCCTCCTTGACCCAGATAGATTTGTGGATTCCTAGGAGCTAGGTTGGAGACACATTGGAGGAAGAAAGAGCCATGCTCTTCATCCTTTTTAAAAAGACTCTTTGATTCTGAAGAGAGATCGCTGGTCAAAGGGTCCTAGACACATTGCAGGAAAGAGATGGGCTGTTTGGGGTACCATAAAGAGTAGGGCTGGGGCCCTTTCTAACTATTTGATAAACACATCACTGAGGCTGACATCCAGGTGTGATCTTCTATCTACTTAGGCGGATAGCGTTTGGATCTATCAGATCTCGACACACTCCTGCTGTGACAGCTGCTCTCTGAAAGAACAGAACAACAGAGGAATGGGCATTTCAAAGTGGGCAACCATCAGAAGATGATCTTCAAAGACATAGACACTAAATCCCATTTGTGTCTGAAAATGTATTACAAAAAGGGGAGATTGAGACTCTTCTTGACAAACTGAAGCTGTAGATCAGTTTTGAGAAGCTCAACACGATTTCTGTTTGTTTGGGCCAGTACTGGGGACTAGGGTCTGCCAATCTCTCTGATGGGTAAGAGGCCAAGACCACTTGACTTGTTTTGGAGCCAAGAGCACCAAATTCTGTGGGAGCCATGTCTAGAGTACCCTGTGAAGAGTGGGAGAATGCATAGAGCGAGCAAGGTCCAATGGGGATCCTTTGCAGTGGAGAGTGAGATTCATGTCCACGTCAGAACCAAAGCACCGATCAGGCTGTCGGTCCCTGTGCATTTTTTATGACCCCTTTAGGCCAGGTGGGGGCGTGGTAAATGTAAAGGGCCATCGCCCTGGTGCAGTGCTGCGGAGAGCAGTCTGTCACCCTATGCAGCGTTGAGACCCAAAGAGGGATGCCAACTTAGCTGCATTTTGTTACCCCTGTCTGCCAGGTTGGGCCCCGGGAAAGCTTAAGGGGTGCCACCCTGGTGAAGCATTGTGGACAAGATAGGGCCATTGCCCTGTACAGCATTGTGACCTGAGAAGGGTCACCACCTTAAGTGTGTGGCTTATGCTTCCCGTATGCCATGACGGCACACCACTGAATCTTGAGGGCCTGTCACTGGAGACCAGCAGTACTTACTGTGACAACAGAGAAGCACCATGGAGGTCCAGACCACGTGCCAGGTGCAACAAGACTACCACTTACCATGAGCACCAGTCAACTTCAAACCAGGACCACTGAATGCTTCTGAGGCTTCCGTCTTGTCTCTAGTGGCAGCGGGTAAGATTGCACCTCGAATTGCAGAGCACTTGTGAGGGAAACTTGTTCTGACTGAAGCACTGAGGGCCCTGGGACACTTTTGAGAATAAATATTTATTGTGGGACTTCTAAGACTCATAGGCCCTCATTCTGACCTTGGCGGGCGGCGGAGGCCGCCCGCCAAAGTCCCGCCATCAGGTTACCGTTCCGCGGTCGAAAGACCGCGGCGGTAATTCTGACTTTCCCGCTGGGCTGGCGGGCGGTCGCCTTCAGGCCGCCCGCCAGCCCAGCGGGAAAGAGGCTTCCATGATGAAGCCGGCTCGGAATTGAGCCGGCGGAGTGGAAGCTGTGCGACGGGTGCAGTTGCACCCGTCGCGTATTTCACTGTCTGCGCAGCAGACAGTGAAATACATTTAGGGGCCCTCTTACGGGGGCCCCTGCAATGCCCATGCCAGTAGCATGGGCACTGCAGGGGCCCCCAGGGGCCCCGCGACCCCCCCTACCGCCATCCGGATCCCGGCGGTCGGACCGCCGGGATCTGGATGGCGGTAGGGGGGGTCGGAATCCCCTCGGCGGCGCAGCAAGCTGCGCCGCCTTGGAGGATTCAATGGGGCGGCGGTACACTGGCGGGAGCCCGCCAGTGTTGCCGGTCCGACCGCGGCTTTACCGCCGCGGTCGGAATCCCCATTGGAGCACCGCCGGCCTGTCGGCGGTGCTCCCGCGGTCCTCCGCCCTGGCGGTCTTTGACCGCCAGGGTCAGAATGACCGCCATAGTTTCTAGCAGGGCCTAGTCTGGATGTTGCCTCAAGTGAATAGGGAATAGATAGACCAGTCTGTAGCTAGAAGAGTGGGATGCTGGTATTCACGGAAATCGTGCTAGAATAAAAAAACCTTAAGAAGAGTGTTATTTAGCGTGGACCGTATTTCACTTTGTGTGTGTATAAATACTGCTCTTTACAAAAGTAAATATTTGATGAAACATTTAATTATTATGGTTGCTGAACGTACATTGAGTTGAGCTCTGGAGTTTGCCCTACACCTACCTCCTCCTCAAGAAGTCTCGGACTACTCCACCTGCACTACCACTGACAGCCAAGTTCAGAAGGTGTCCTTGGCCCAGCTACTCAGAGCCCAGAGTAGGCCAGACCATGGATCATCAGAAGTAAAATGCCTCAACCCCAACGGTTGGGCCCAGTAGCTCCTGCTAGCCGCAGGACCCTCCAAAAGGGGTTTTGGCATACTTCCTCAAATAAACTATAGTATCATACTGTAATGGTGTAAGTGTAGGTAGAATCAGAGGCACTCAGATTTGCATCAGTTTGTGGCATCCTTTTGGAGGGTATGGTTGATAAGATGTTGGATGTAGTTTAGCCTATTTGTCAAGTGTTTGGTGAGGTGTGTGAGGTTCAGAGACATGCTTTACACATGGAGCGTCTAATGTTGTGGCAGTGGGTAATTTTGGCTGGGGGGTGGGCGGGCTACACATGTACACATATACACTCACTCTCACCCATGCATTTACTAACGTGCACACACACCCATTCACAACACCCACTCACAACAAATTAATACATTTATACATACACGCATGCACGCACCAAACATTCAAAAACAGAAAACAAACCTGTCCTACAGCTCCGGGAGAGGAACACCTTGAAGGTCCCACAAGAGTTGAGACTGCTGCCTTCCCTCACTTGCTGATCTTAGGTCAGCTAATGAGGGAAGGCAGCAGTTCCTACCTCATCACAGAGTGGGATGGGTTCAGTGAGAGTTTCCTACCCCACCCCACTCTGTGACGAGTTGTCACTGATTGACACGTGGCCCTTGCCACTTAAGGCTTAAAACTGAATCACCCAGATCCAAGGCAATCGGTGAAGCCTTGAGGCACTTTTGCCAGGCTAAGGAGGTCACACACACAGGGCTGTGAAATCCTTAGCCTGGCAAAGCTCAGCTCAGGCAGCCAAGAGCCTGCACATTTAGTGCATGTCTAATTTCTGGCTCCCTGACCTGAACAAAAAGAGTGTCCTTCAGGGCTGATCGTTGCTCAGCCTGACAGACATTCTTCCTCTCTTGAAAAAGGTGAGGGGTGTGGCCCCTTTACCTATACAGTATGGACGGGTCACGTCTGGTCTAATGGTGCTGTACATAAGCAGTAGGTATTGTGGAGAGTGTGAGAATAGCCACTGTGTCCACCTACCTATCATCTTAGGAGTGGCCAGTGTCCTAAAATGCATTCTGTCATAGAGTACACAGCATGTGGCTAAGTGAGTCAAGGAGTATATTATATAGAATACACTAAGAAGCAACAGTGACCCAACTTTGAAGTCACAGTAGAACAACCAGGGTATACACCATGCACAGCCCATCCAGAAGCAAACAGAGGTGCAACCCATGAAGGCACAGTGTGTGCCAGGTGCACCACAATTCTTTGAGGTAATGTTAAAATAGAAATAATACAACCTGAAAAGCATTTTAACTGCTACTTCTGAAATTGCTATGCTAAGTTATTTTTTACAGAAGAAGTCAAAGTGGTTTGGGAAATAGGAGAGACCGTTTTTGGGTTCAACCCAAGACGAACAAACTAAGGGCCTGATTACGAGTTTGGCATTCGGACCGCCCGACCGTTAAGGCTGCAGTCCCAAAAAGACCACCAAGTCGATAATCTCTCACCCGCCGTATTACAATGTTACTGCTAGCTCGGCAGCGGTGTACTTAAGGGCAGCGGACCAGTGTGGAACACAGTCAGCAATACAAGATACATTTTTACATTTGTGTCGACGCAGGTGTGTACATTTTGACCAAAAGGTACACATATAACACATGACACATGTAAAAATACTTTGTGCATGTACCATTCCACTGCTGGAGACTGGGCCATATATGCGCAGTCCTGTCAATTGCAGAAAAATGCAAATTGTACTTACCTGTCTTTTTTTTTCAAGGATGATGTTGTTGCTGTGAAAGGGACTCCGGACGAAGTGAACCACATTGGAGACTGAAGGGAATAGAAGAATATGGGGGAGCTTGGACTCCATTTCATTCGATTCTGCCTTCTCAAAGCAGATGGCCTCTCCCACCACTGTCAGCTCGGCAGAGCAGCACATCCTAATGTGCACGATGGTACTCTTGTTTATATTGCCCTGTGACAGCTGCTTTTTCCCTAGTCGGCGAATGGCTGGCAGTGTCAGCGGGACTATGGTGGTCTCTAGTTCAGCAAACATCCAACATCGTAATACTGAAGTCAGACCGCCAACACGAGGGCGGTTGTACCGCCACCAAGGCTGCTCCTGGCCTGCCAAACTCACAATCAGGCCCTAAATCAGGCACTTTGAACATAGTTGTGGGGTAGAATGGGATGGTCGTGGGGATTGCGGAGTTCTTAAGAGGTGTTTTCTTTTCATTGTTTTTAACAATAATGTTTAGAATTCATTTTAAAGTACTTCTTGGTGCAACACATCCACTCAATGTGATTGTAATTGGCGTATTCACTATGTTATCTTGCGGATTTGAAGATAAAAAGATGGGACAATTAAATAGATACAATTAGGACATTCACCCCTTTCAAACTACCAGAAGCAGCGCACGATATTCAAATAACAGTGTCCATAAAAACGCCTATAATCTATGAACACACACTACTCAAAATCCCATTAGCATGCAAATGTACAATTGAAGTTACCATGTACATGACACATACATTAAAAACATTATGAAGTGATATCTGGGCTCGCCAAATAGGTTTATTGGGAAAATATTTTGGTTGAATTACCATACAGGTCTTAGGAAGAGACCAAACAGGTCCTGTTAACTAGTAACAAAAAAATATAAATGTGTTGAGTACAGGAATCCGCTCTGTAAGATCGTGTGCTGACTTTTTGCTGTTTGTAAAGTTTTTTTAATTAACCTTTTTTGTTAATTACTTTGTGTTAAAGAGAATTGGCTAAAGTGAACTAACACTCAGAGAGTCTGTTGGTGCTGTGTCTGTACAAATGAAGGAAACCAATGATACTTAAGACTGGCAGTCGTGAAAACAGCAACGTTTTAAGCAATTTCCTAAAATGGTGGTTATGAACTTGTAAACAAAGCTAAGTCCTCTGAAAGAGATATTATCCTGAACTGGAAGCCAGTGTAAAGATTTAGGAATGGAAGATGAGGGGCTAAGCCTCAGTACAGCACAATCAATCAAATGTTACATTAACGTATTTATAAACGGACAAATACTTTCCACATTTCCAGTATCATACATATGCCCTAGGAACATAATCCTGCCCTGACACACACATATACTACAGAGTACAATCTTAACAATTTAAGCATAATGCATGTCTGCAGGTACTACATAAATGCACATACATGGACAAAGGAAATCCTCAAACAATCACCAGGGTACAGGGACTCTTCAAATAACCATATCAAAAAACACATATGCTTACATGCCTGTATTACTCAAATTTCCTTGCAAGGACACAATTCAAATAGCTTCTGAATGAACATATTTACTATTAAAAACACCTGGGAACACACAAGTGGTTAAAATAATCATGAACAATCAGGTGTACTATTCAAAAACCATATATTAACATACTGTTTAACTATCTAAGGGCATCTTACTATTGAGAGACCCATGTATGTGCAAACATATATCTCAAATACCCAAAATTTACACATTTATCTATTCCTCTAGTTAAACATGGATATATGGGTATATTCTATATTCAAAGGATTATGAAATGCACGCATATTACTAAAATAAACAAAATCGTATCCATGAATTTCTCAAATACCCAGTTGTATGAACATATTCAAAAACACTGTGTACACACAAGTGTACTATTCAAATACCCATTAACTGCAGGCATAGGGACCTATTTACAAACACCATTTTGTATTTTGTTGTTACAAATTGGGTTTCTGGTTGGCTAGGGTATGCACCTAAGCCAGGCAGAACCCACCAACTATAGTCAGGGCAAGGGAGTTACACGTCCAAGATAACCCCTGCTCACCCCCTTGGTAGCTTGGCACAAGTAGTCACATATAACTCCGAGGCAATGTGTAAAGCGTTTCCACAACACACACAACACATGTGACGCAATAAATACACCACAAAGGAAACACAACACCAAGTTATATGAAAATAAACTGTATTGTACACAACATCATTAGACCAAACACAACATATTAGTAATACCCTGCTACCCAAGCAGTTGTCAGAACATTACATGATACTGTTACTCTGCAGAAATAAGCAGTAGTCACACCCAGGTTGCTTATCATTCTGCAACATAAGCAGTAGTCAGGAAAACATTACTAAACCAATGTACCTATCATGATAAAAACACATTACCAGAAAGGCATAAAATCACAGTAAGCACATTACTAAAGATGAACTTGTCCTGGTGAACATACTCTCATGAATGCCCATAAAAGGGTTGTCAGAAAATATATGGCAAGTCATGAATGCACATAGAGTGTGACATCCCCAAGGCAGAGAAAATGACCTCAAATGCCCCTAGCAACTCACGGGGAGGCCACAACCTTGTCCTAGGGTGTGGGTCCCCCATGGGACAACCAGGACGCCTGTGTTCTGCCCCTGGAGCTCCTCCGTTCCTATCCAGCCAGCAGAGAGGGTAGGAGCTCAGCGAGGACGGGGGGACCTCTGTCAAGGTTGCCACCCCGCCCGTAACCTCCACCACACGAAGAGCCCGACGGGTGGGGGGGAGCCTCCAGGCTCGGGCCCACATGGTGTCCGTAGCGGGGGAAGGGACCTGTCTCCGTCTGTATGTTCCACTCCGGGGATGGGTGCCTGGCGACCCCAAGGTCTCCCCACTGAGGAGGGGGAGACAAGGATGGTGCAGCAGCCACCTGTGAACCTGCAGCATGGCTAAGTACAGGAGGTGTCTCAGCTCCCTCTACCACTCCTGGTGTGTAGGGAGCACGACCTGAGCCCTCTGAGGATTCCGGGCTGCCCCGAGTCAACTTCCCGGGTCACAGTGGTGATGCACCAAAGGAGATGCTTGCTGGTACCCTGAGGCATACTCCGGCGGGTTCCTGTCCCCCAGGAGGTACCAATGAAGAGTGTGCTTGTTGCTCTACGTGCTGCAAGTGATCCGAACGGGTTGCGGTGGTGACTTATTTCCTCAGACCAAGAGCTCTCCAAGGGGCTATCCTGGCAACACAGAGAGCCCTCAGGGCTCATTGGGCACCACACAAAGAAGCACTCATAAGGAGCTAGAAATACCCAATAAGGCGCACTTCAGGCGCCTAGCTCCACCACAGGGGCTTCTAGGGGTAGCGCTGCCCTCGCACTAGACATCAATGGTCTGCAGATGGCAGGGGCCACAGCACTCGGCCTCTGGACAACACATGGAAGGCACAGGGTGGCAGGGCCCAGCAACAGGCCAGCACCAGTGAGATGCAGCCAGTGGTAGTTCCTCCTAGTGACCCAGCAGGTCACAGGTCAGCATAGCAGCAGTCCAAGGCGGTTCCTGGAGAGTCCCTCCAGTAGCATTCTGTATCCAGTTCCAAATATGTTTCTTGTGTGTATTGTGGGGAAAATCCCCTGTACTTATACTCAGTTTTGCAAAGCATTTCCAATGAGGAGGAGAGGGGGTTTCAACCAGTTACAACTGGTTCTGGGAGTGTCCCCTCTCTCCACCAGCACAGGCTCCAAACATCAGTTGGGGATAAACGACCCTTTTGTGTGAGGCCAGGGCACAGCCTTTACCGATGCATGGGCGCCCCACCTTCCCCTTCTCTCAGCCCAGGAAGACCATTCAAAATGCAGATGCACCTCTGTGACACCTCCACCCTCCCTGTGTACAGGCTGTCTGAAAGGTATGCACAAAGCCCAACTGTCACTCTGCCCAGATGTGGATTGGAGTCAAGCTGCGAAACACCAGAGTTATAAGCACAGAGAAATGCTCACTTTCGATAAGTGGCTTTTCTGTAATTGTAATAAAAAATCCACTTACACCAGTAAGCAGCATATCTCACTACCATTACAACCATAGCAAACTTGCCTACGCTACCCCTCATAAATCAGACAGTACCCCCTAGTTATAAGGCAGGGCATTTCAAATGCAATTCTATGAGAGGGCAGCACTCACAGCAGTGAGAAACCAAATAGGCTGTTTGTCACTAACAGGACAGGCCACACTACTAGGCACATGCCCTGCCTTCTACATACATAGCACCCTGCCCATAGGGCTAGCTAGGGCCTACCTTAGTGCTGACTTACATGTAGTAGAAGGGGAGTTCTGGGCCTGGGAAGTCGATTTAGATGCCAGGTCCCTGTGGCAGCAAACTGCGCATGCAGGTCCTGCGCTAGCAGATCTGAAAAAGGTTTGAAAGGCTACTTCAGTGGGTGGCACAAGCAGTGCTGCAGGTACACTAGTACCATTTAATTTAGAAGCCCTGGTTATAGGGATACCACTGTACAAGGGACTTACAGGTAAATTAAATGTGCCAATCAGGTACAAGCCAATCATAACAACTTTACAGAGGAGAGCACTTGCACTTTAGCACTGGTTAGCATTGATGAAGTGCTCAGGGTCATAAAGTAAACCAAAAAGGGTCAGAAAAATTAGGAGGAGAACGTAAAAAGTTTGGGGAATGACCCTGTAGAAAGGGCCAGGTCCAACATTTGTTTAGTAGTTTTACATTAGTACTACTTACATATTATAAAATGCTATTCACTATCCTATATGCAGAGCTCTCTGCTCCATCTTTCCAGTCTTTTAAGTGCAGAAATTTCCGCTCCGACTGCGGAGATTTGTGCATATGCACTCATACATTTTAGTAGTAAAGGGAGTAGTGGCTGGAAAATGTGAGAATACTTACTACAATAAAGGAGGTGGTTTAGTAAGGAGCATTTAGGAGTTTAGAGAGGGCTAAGGATGGATTTAGGAGGGGACATGGGCTCAAACACATAAAAGTAAGCACATTTGTATTCATAAACTACACTTAGTAAGTCCAGCACCACACACGGCCAACCACTGGAACTGCAACACTCTCCCACAGAAAATAATGGATGCAGGGACTTAAAATAAACCCCTATCGGAAATCTTGTTAAAATAAATGTATTTTGACTTTTGTTTTTTTTAAGTATATAAATGAAACTTAATGTTCAAGATGTATATAGAAGTAAAAGGTAAATGTTATTTTCTTTATAAAATACATAAATATTATTTTCACTTTAAAAATCAATGTATTTTTAACTGCTAAATTAATTTAAATCAATTATATATATATATATATATGTTAGTATTCTTAATACATAATAAATAAATATGTACATTTTACATTAGGTAGTATTTTAATTAAATGTATTTAAATTAATTGAATATTTATGTCAACATTGTTAATTGTGTTGCAACATATTTTTTTTATTGTGTTCTACATTTAACATATATAACATAAATTGATATTAATATTTACCATAAAAAATGTTTACTATTTTTTTAACTGTGACAATTTTTTTTTTAACTTTCATGTTACTTTTACTATAGGTAGATCTTTGCCCTGGTGGCAGAGAGCTGTGCCTATGTGTGAAAAACTACTACTAGTAACTTTACACTCATAAATTTGGCTGGAAAGCCTTGTTTTAAGGGTGGAGATATGTAAGTCTATATTTGTGTAACTTTACAATGAATAGCCAAAAGTAGTGAAGTTACTCAGTCTGCAAGAGTAAATGTAGACACGCAGATTTTTCTCATGTGTAAGTTTACCTATCTGAATATGCCCATTAATTTTCAAATAGTCACATATGTATAGAAAGAGCCCAATTCCTCAAAAAAGTAAGCTTTTTAGAATTTAATGAGGTTTTTATTGGGAACTCAGTTTGGGTGGAAGGGGGATTTGAGCGGTCTTAATGTACTTGGGATAGTTAGCAGACTACTAGCTTTGTAAGAACTGTTTTCTTTCCCTGGTATGCACTGTAAAACACAATAAAAGTTTGTTTTTAAAAAGTATAATTTAAATTCTCATAGTGTTTCCAGGAGTCGCTCACTGAAACTAAATTTTGGGGCTGGCGGGTTGTTTTCTTTCAAATTTACAGAGAAGCCAGAAAGCTGCAGCTCCTCTTCTTTTACAAGTGTACCTTTGGAAAAAAGTGTTTCTTCCCATTTCTAAGTTTCACTGGCTTGTCGGTGCCCTTGATTTTGTTTAAGGTTTATTTCTACTGCACATCCGGCTGACTATGACAAAGACCCAAATTATATTTCTACACACATCATGCTATCCATACTAGTGGTCGCTAATGTAGTCTTCTGCTGATGCAGGTCGCATGGTATCCGTATGATAGCATCAATGGCTGGTGGGTTGCTGTGCCTTATTATCTGGTGAAAATGTAGGTGCAGAACTAGCAAGAAGGATGTGAGGGGGCATTTCCAGAGCACAAAGGCAGAATACAAAAGTGTGATAACTCATATGTGGGCAAATGAAAAGCATTCTTTGTAACTTGTAGCTGCCATAGCCTCTGCTACCCCTCCTGTTTGCAAGCTAATAGCATTAAATCTTGGCATCTAAATGTATAACTGTGGCAATAGAGCTAAACCTTCAAAATCAGTAACATCCTTGGTGTGCTGTGCGTCCATTGCTTATGATGATGGTTTCATGACAGCAGTCAGCTATTAACATGTAAATACACAAAATCCATAAGGTTATAAAATGTATACTGAACAGAGGAATGTTAAAGGGGTCCAGCATCATGCTACCTATTGTGCATCCCCTTATCCTGGAGTCCCTTTATTTAAAAATTAAGTTCTGTTCTATTACTCATGACTAAAATAAAAACCCAAATTTAGACTACTGCCCTTTATAGAAACAACCCTCTCATGTATTCTCCCATGTAGAAGGTTCACCAAAAGTCTATTTTAGGACTCAGTGAGGATCAGCAGTAGTCTTTCCAGGCGTTTACAAGTTCCTCATGGTCAGCTTTCACAGGAAGCAGAGTGACAGCAGCAGCGTCCTGAGACCGAGGACCACTTGAGGTTCAGTTGGATCTGGCTGAGATGCTGGACTCAAAAGAAGCAGATGTAATAGTTTTTGTATATGTCCGGGTCCCAAGAATACCTTACAACACTGTGGGACCCCGCGCTGAAATTATACAAGCCTAATTGTCCCCCATTTTATTTTATTTTTAAAAGCACTGACATTTATAGCTCTGCATTAGTCTCATTCCTTTCCTTTGAAGAATCCTAGTGCTCAGGGTTACTACAATAAAAATGACCGGGTTTGAGGTTTTAGGAAATCACTGGGTAACCTAGATGAGACTGATCAAACTCTAACTTCTAGTTTGGGACATGACTTGTTGAGACATACAGACCCACAGGAATCTCGCTGTTTGCTATTCAAACATCCATGTAAAGATGCGTTAGATATTTTAGTGCCAATGACCTGCATCAGTGTAACATGGAGATTGGGGGTCTCCTTTTCGTTATCTAACTACAAAGTGAAAGGATTTTGTAAAGCGACCTTTATAAGAATCAAGCTGAAGTACAGAGAGGCTGAAAGGAAAGGCTGTATACATAGGATGACTTTTTTTCAAACGCCACAAAATCTAAATACCTATAAATGGATTGTACAAATATTTCAAATATATATCAGCAGTTAAGAAAGCAGTTAAAAAAGCACATATACTGAAGTGAGATGGACACAAACATTTTAACAGGATCAAAACAAATCGAGACTTGTTATTTAGTGATGTGCAAATGATAATTAATCATTAAAACCAGATATCCCCACAGTGTCGTTTAAACTCTATATAGTTTTATCAGTAAGACAGCATGTCTGTTCAGATGTAGTGACCATTCCAATGAAACTCTGTTGTGTGTAATAACAGTGAGTAACCACGCCAGGCTTTAGTAATATACTTGTGACATTGTGGTCCAAAATGCACACCAGCTGGCAACGCTCCACACCCAGACCACTCTCCAGCTGAATGGGTGTGGCTCATTTACTACACTTGTTCTTTGTCTGAGGCTTGGATGTTTCACAATTTCTATGAGTTGGTTGATGTAACATTGATGGCAAAACCCCCACTCTGAAAATTGTTCCAGCACCACAGCATTTATCAGCCGTGGTAGGTCACAAGAAGCGAGCAGTACAAACAGCTGGGGCACTTATCCCATCTGGCCCTGCTCGAGTGGGGTTCAAAGTGCATCAAGGTTAAAGTCCCAAAGAAAGTAGACTACAGGGGAACAGGTAGACTAGAGAAAGGTTTAAAATATATTTGAAAGGGCGCATTTTTCAGATCAGTCTTAAATGTAGATATTGAAGTACTGGTACGGCAACCCAGGGTTAGAAAGTTCCACATTCTAATAGCTCGTCCTGGAAAGTATTGTGCGGTTGTGGTTCTAGAAGAAGCGAATCAGCACTAAAGATCTAAGTCCGCCAGATAGCCGTGCCCAGGTATTGCAGTGCATTGTGCACATTGTTGGCACAAGGCAAGGGTACCATACTGAATGCCCAGCAATGCCCATGCACAAGACATGAGTACAAAAGATCAAACTCCAACACACAAGGCAGGGGAGTAATATCCACTAAGACGACAAGCATTGCTGACACAAGCCAGGAGTTCACTGGGGAAAGTGCTGAAAAACCTGGGGGTGCAAAGCACTGACAAAAGTCAAGAATGTCTTATGCACAGTGCAAACATATGCAAAGGGTGTATAAAGCACAGAGACGATGAGCTAGGGATCAATAGTTTAAGTCTCTGACACAATGCAAAGGTGCAACATAAACATCTTTTAGACGACTAGGGGTACATATGACAATGTCAACAACAATCAACAAAAGCCAGGTGTTTTTCTGTGTAACTGAAACAAGTCAGTGGTGATCACACCCACATCTGTCACAAGCCAAGGGTATATATTTGACAATGCAGGCACAAGGCAGGGGTGTTTCATGTATAGTTCAGGCACAAACCAGGGTGCATCATACATAATACATATAAACGTTAGTGATACACTGTGTACAGCAACATAAGCAAAGGTTTTGTGCACTGGGAGGTCGCACGCCAGGAGTGCTGCATGACTGTCACCAGAAATCATAAGAGCATAATGCACTGCGGGGGTTCACTATGCACAGAACCTCTACATCCAGGGGTGCATGTGCGCATTATGAGCATCCTGATTAATGCACACAAAGGCCATGGGTGCATAATGCACAAGCAAGATAAAACAAATTGAATTGCAATGCTGGGGCAACGAACGGTTGTGCATGCAGCACAGCTTTAACAGAACCTGCACAGTGCAGAGCAGGACTGCAGCACGGACAGAAGGAAGACAAGGATGTTTAGCAAACAAAAAGATGCATTGTGTACAGTTAAGATCTAAGGCAGGCGCAGCACCAACACAAATAGGGATGTGCCACGCACAATGCATGCACATAGTAGTAGTACTTTCTGCATCGCTGACACGATTCAGTTGTGCACAGCAATGAGACAAGCCAGGAGTGCAAGGTGCGCATCTTTCACACAATCTGAAGATGCACCGTGCACAGCACTGACATAAGCTAGACACTGCACATTCTGCACTACACTGAGACAACCTTGAGCTGCACTGCGTACCACACTTACACAAGCCTGAACTGTATTAGGTACAAATGAGACAAACATTGTGAACAGTAGTCACATATGCCCACGGTCCTCTGTCCAGAGTACTGAAACAAGCTGCTCTGTGCACAACACTGAGGCCAGCTAGAGGTGCACTGTGTTCACACGGTGCCAGGTGAATTGTGTACAGCATTAACACCAGTCAGAGGTGTGTTGTGGACAGTACTAACACAAGCTGGGAACGTATCAAGTACCTCATGGATAAAAAAACAAGAGTGTGCTGTGCACAATAAAAATCCAGGGCAAGAACAACACACCTTGCTCAGTGCATACACAAAGTAGTAATGCATTCTGCACAGCACTGACACAATTCCGTTGTGCACGCCACTAAATAACCCCCGCGGGTGCACAGCACTGTCATAAGGTAGAGTACCATTGTGCAAAATACTGAGACAAGCCAGGGGTGCAAAGTGTACACCATTCACACAAGCTGGAGCCGACTCTGCACAGCATAGAAATACTTCAGAGGGGCACTGTGCACAGCACTGAGACAAGTTAAGGTGCATTGCCCACAACATTCACACACATCAGAGCTCTTTTGTGGCAGTGGTGAGACAATGAAGTGGCGCAGCATTCAATCATGCTTGGTGTGCATTGTTCACAACACCACTGACACAAGGGGTACTTGCCCAGTTCGCACACAAGCCTGACGTGAATTGTGTTCAGCGCTAATACAGTCAGAGGAGCACTATGCACAGCACTGGGACAAGCTAGATGTGTACTGTCTATTACATTCATACAATCAAGCGGTGAATTGTGGGTAGCACTAACACATGCCAGCATAGCGTCCTGCACAGCACTGACACCAACCAACGCTGCATAGCTCACAATTTAGGTCCAAGGCTGGCACAGTACCATCATGAATAAGGACTCACCGTGCAAAGTGCACACACAGAGTAGCAATGCATTCTGCACAGCACTGCCAATGCAATGCTACACTTCACTGAGAAAGTGATTAGTATTCACACAAGCTAGTGATGCGTTGTGCACAGCACCGCCATATCCCAGAATGGAGCTATGCGGAACACTGAGACAGGCCTCGGGTGCACTATGTGCAGCATTCACACAAGGCCAGGCTGCATAGTTTACAGCACTAACACAAGTCAGATGTGCATTGTGAACAATATGAACACAAGCCAGAGGCACATTTGTAACGGTACAGAGAAAAGACAGATGTAATGGATGCACTTCATACACTAGCACAAGCCATGTACACCAGTATCACACACCATGGGTGTGTTTTGCGCAATGTAGAGTCAGACACAGCACAAATACAAATAAAAACTCAACATGTGCAGTGCACACTCGGAGTAATGGTGCATTGTACACTATAATGACACAATTGACTGGTACACTATGTCCAATCTCAAACAATCCAGGGGTGCACTGTGTACAACAGTCACACAAACCAGAGCTGCATTGTTTGTGGCACTGACTTAAGCCAGTGGTGCACTGTGCCGAGCATGGAAACAAGTTAGCGATGCATTGTGCACATCATCCACATGAAATGGAGCTGCAGCGCTTAGAAGTCTGAGACAGGCAAGTGGTGCACTGTGCATACACTTATGCCTGCCTCAGGTGCAGTGTGCACAGCAATGACAAGCTGGAGGGATACTGTGCACAGAACTGAGATAAGTTAAAGATGGGTGGCGCCCAGTATCCACACAATCCTGGGCTCACTACGCACAGCACTAACATAAGCCACACAAGCAGTGTAAACGGCACAAACAAAAGCTATGGGGGGTGCAATGAGCACAGCACAGAGAAAAGATGAATATGCATGGTGCACTGTATTCCCCCAATACTGACATGCATTGTGGACAGCACTAACCAAGGCTGGGCAGGGACATCTTAAGGATTTTGGGGGCCCTGGGACAAACATATTTTGGGGGCCCCTATTCGGAACAGCTTTGAATGTATGATCCAATTTCAGCTTGGGCATACTCTCTGTGGCCAGGTCACTGACAGTGCACATGCACAGCCGTCCAAATTCTAAATGTCTTTATATCTAATATTCAGGGGTAGCAACTTTTTTTAAATATTGTAACACAGCAGATGCTCAATAATAGTACTGCAACCGATCTCAGTGACACCCTCCCATTTCTCATATGTGAGGTCCTGTTTTGAACTAAAAAACTTTTTTATGGATGCTGCATGAAACATAAACACATTTCTCTGCAAAATGTCTGTAATAGACACTCACGCATCAGCCACATTAAAAATAAATTCAATGAAAATAGTATTTACAAAAAAAAAATATATATATAAGAGTTATTCAGGGGTATCAGAGCAAGACTCTCCGCATAACAGGTGGCTCTATCGGGGGCTTCCTGAAAGGCTAGGCCCTGCCCAGAGCCCACTTTGGCCATGCCTTCAAACGCCTCTGAGGCTGGCAAGGACCATATACAACGCTGACATAAACCAAAGGTGTACTAGTCGAAGTTTGGATCCAATGCAGGCACTGCACCTGCAGAAATATGGAAATACACAGGTGCTGATTCACAAAGGTAAACGTACTTTTGTGCAAGTTTACGATTTTACCAGTTCACAAAGGAATTATAAAAGTGGTATCTTTAAGACTGCCTGTCTTTTTACGAGCGAAGTCTCCGCCACGGCAGCGGAGACTCCGCAGTCGCAAAGATACACTCATAAAATTCCTTTGTGAATTTCAAAAAATCATAAACTTACACAAAAGAGTCTGTTTACCTTTGTGAATCAGGCCGCAGTGTAGCAGCGCGTTGAGCACAGTGGTGGCATAATCCAGAGGAGCATTGTCCACAGCACTGAGACAAGCCAAGGGTGCACTATGCAGAAGTGCACAAGCAGGGGCCGTGCTGAGCACAGCACTGACATAAGTCAGAGGAGCACGGTGCATAGCAATGTGACAAGCAGCTGCATGGCACAGCACACTGATGCCAGTAGGGCATTGTGCACAGCATTCACCCAAGCCTGAGGTGAACTATGTTCAACTACGACACAAGTGGTGTGCTGTGCAAAGCACCCACGCAAGCCTGACGCCCATCTCACACATCACTGCCATAAATGTGAGATTCGCTGTATACAGCACTGACACGAGCTAAAGGTGCACTATGACAAGCATTTACACAAACCTCGGGTTTATTGTGTACCACTGTAACTAGCTAGATGTTCACTGCTCACAGCACCGAGACAAACCAGTGGTGCATTTCGCAAAGTCTTTCCACAATCCCCTATTCGCTAGTACACATCAGGGCTTCGTTGTGAACAACACCGAGACACTTTAAAATCCTGCTATGCACAACATTCACACTAGCCCAGAGTTCGTTGTGTAAAGTACTGAGACAAGCTAGTGGTGCATAGTGCAGCACATTCACAGAAGCTTGAGGTGCTCAATGCAGAGTATTCACATAAGCCAGAGGCTCACTGCGCACAGCACGTACACAAACCAGGGGTACGTTTGATGCGGCGCTCGCGATAGTTGAGTTTATTGTGGTCCCCAGTAAGACACGCCAGGGGTGCATAGTGAGCAACATGAACACGTTAGCGGTGCATGTCCTACACCTCTAACACGGCGGAGGTGGTCTCTGCACCCTGTTGAGAGAAATCGGGGAGGGGGGGGTCACACACGAGAAAGCAGTGAATACTCCAAGCCCATCTGAAAACTCCTTCGCAGCACTGTGCGTTGCCATGGGAAAAAGATAATGACATTTCAGCAAAGGATGGGTGCTCGGTGCAGGGTGCATGGCTCCAGACGAGGAGAGAAGAAAAGAGCTGAAGGCCTAGGGGGATGGAGATAGGGAAGTAAGACCGGAAGACACGACTATGAATGGCGAGGTGTGGCCGTTCACATTCCTCTCACTATCTGAATTATTAACCACATCTCAAGGGTGGTGTTGGGGTGGGGTGAGTGATTTCCCATCACCCCTTCCGTATTCTGGTGTTTGTATGATTCCATTGCATCCCCCCCTCCTTCACTCCCGAGACCCCATCACTGGTACCCCCCCAGGTATGGACCGCACAATGCTCCCCTCTCGCATTGATAAAGCGACCTGAGAATCAGCCATTATCCCTCGCATTCTCACCCCTCTTCGCCGAGTCAGTGCATTCAAATACCCCCGGGGTCCAGGACTCTATAAAAACTGCCTCACAAACCACGCCTGCTACAGCCTCACATGGGGAGCGGCGGGTTAGTAATCCACCATAATACATCAAGATGTATACCGTCCGCGTCCCCGAGCTGGAGGGGTGGGAGGTGTATGAAGACTTTGCTCTCCACCCCTTCCCCGCCCCACCTCAAAAAAGAGGCTTGAGGAGCGATTAAACGGGCGTCTACGGAAAAACAGTGAAGGTGCCTTTATTCACAGAGCACGTCGGAGGGGCTGTTAAAGACGGAGACCCAAGAACGCATCTAATGACCTCCGCATCCTCACTCCTTAGCCTACAGAACGCGGGAGGACAGCACACAAATTCGGGGACCGCTCACAGCATCCGCCGAAACCCCAGGAGTGCTGCCTTCGTCCCCCTCTTCTTCCCAAATGTCTGAATGGAAAAACCTGGGCATGATTTTTTTTGTGAATGGAGGGTCACGTGACCCAGTCTTTTCCTTCTTTGTCTTCTCAATAAACCAACAGGTGAAGAAAAGAGAAGAAGGGTAGAAGGATATATTAAATGTATGTGTGTGTGTGTCTGTATATATATATATATATATATATATATATATATATATATATATATACATATATATATATATATTCCTGCTTCTCTTTCGTAAATAGGATGATCAAACAGAATGAGATACAATTTATATACGATTGTGTGTGTGTCTATATATATACATATATACACGCGCACACATACAGAACGAACAGACATGGAAAGCTAAAAACATTATACAGAGTGCGAGCACGTAAATATTGATGGATGGATGGATGCATGCGTGCGTGCATTCATGGGTGTCCAGAAAACGGATGGGTGGCTGGATAGATGGACACACAGAAAGTGCATAGTACATACACAGATAAATGAACGGATGAGGCCAAGTAAACCTCGACGCCACCACGGTGGTTTGTTGGCGCTCTATAAATCGCCTTCAACTATCACAAAACACATACATCCACTGCAAATTATAAATACATATATACAAGATATAAAGAACCACAGGTCCCAGAGACAGAGAGACATAGTCTGACATACCATTTCCCCTGGCTCCATCAAATGTTGAGGGGATAACACCCACTCCCCTCCCCCGCACCTGCATCTCCAGGCGGATCCCCACCCAGCCAGATTTTATGACCCGGTTTTCCTCTTTTTTATGAATGGCTGCGAATGCAAATAAGATTGATTCACAGGCAGATGCCCCCTTTTCCTTTCCTCCATTCCCCTGCTTTCTCCCACCTCCTCGCGGGAAGACAAAATGGGATCCGTTTCCATTCATAAAAAACACAGGGAGAGAGAAAATCAGATTTCTTGTGAATCGGAGAAAGCCCACGGCCAGCGACATCATTGACGAAAACAACAGAAACAGACTGTGCGCAAAAAAACAAAACAAGGTGTTAGTGATACTGTACAGTGACCTTGCTGGGGTAGAATGTGGTGAGTTGTTTTTTTTCTGTTATTTGTGGTGATTTTTATATAGAGCCACATGCTACGGCAAGGCCGCTTCTGGGCACAAGACACTGGGAATGACACAAAAAATACAAGAGAGGCCTTAGGAAAAAGAGTGCGACCTTCGCCAATCTCCCCCCGCAAACAGGCGCCTCTCAATATGTTTGCTATTATTGAAAATGGTGCACTTATCCCTGCTCCAAAATAATAAAGGGCAAAGGGGAAGGCAAAGGGAGAGGGGGCCTTTGGGTTAAAGATGAACATTCCCCATCGCTCATCAATTTCTTTGGTTAGAAGCTATTCGTAAAATTATTAATTTCATTTTCATGCCCTGGAGGGTGAAAGCATAATAAAAATGAAGAGGAGGGGCGGGGGAGCTTGGTGAAAATGTGGAGGACCTGTGGGATAAAGGTGTGTATTTTCACCACTCACCCCCTGCCCCTTCGCCCACACGCACGATGTCATCGTTTTGCGTTTTGGGGGGCTGTATGGGAACATGGTGCATTTATTCTCTATGCTGGGTGGCAGGGAGGAGTGCAGAGTAACAGATGAAGGGCGGGGGACGGGAAGAAGAGGGGAGCCTAAAGGGGGAAAGGGGGTGTCTTGCCCAGCCCCACCTCTTCCCCGAGCACCCCAGATGTGAAGCTGCGGTTATCCCTGGGGCCCTGAGTGTAGGTGGTGCCACAGACTGTGCTGCAGGGCTCACTCACTCGTGGTCCATGGCTGCTCCTGCCTGCCGGGCCGCCTCTGTCTCTGCTTGGGGTCCGTTACTCGCCTAGCGCCTGGGCTTCGGCCTCTTTCCCCTCTTCCTCCATCTTCGCCTGGGTATCATGATGCCGGGGATGCTGCCGAGGATGCTGCTCCGGCATCAGCCATGTTTTCCCCTCCCCTCTTCTTCTTGCTGTGCTGGCTGCCCTGCCTCCTCCTCCTCCTCCTCCTCCCTGGGAGAGATGCCTCTCCCTCCTTTCTCGGCCGCACCTGCTGCTCTGGCTGCGGGGCCCACGGCTAGCGATGCTCCCCGGGAGAGGGTGGTATGGACCGGGGCATGGCAGGGAGGAGAGCGCTGGCTGCGGCGGCCCGGCTGGGGTGGAGGTGAGAGGGGCAGGGAGATGCGGATTGCCCGGAAGAGCGGCTGCAGGGCTACCTGAGCACCGGAACCACAGTATCCCCCACATCAACTCATTTCTCTACTCTAAACCAGGCACCCTTCTACCCCCACGCGCCACATCTTTTAATCACCACATTTATTCCCCCAGGACCTCTCCTCATGTGCCAGTGGATAATCCACCCGAACACTTCTTTGTCGCCCACACCTGGTACCGCTTTATCCCTCACCGAACACTCCGATCCTCATTCTTGGCACCTCTTTATCAGCACACGTCATACCTATGACTGTCCGTACCTCCTCTCTGCAACAATTCCCTCCAAAGTAGCAACTTACTTTCTGCTCCACGTTTTAAACTTTTGCCACTCCCCCCGTCTTCTTATACACGCACTTTTCTGCGAACTGCACCTTGCCCTCTTCATCAACCACCCAACACCTGACATTTTTCGGTCCCACACTTCTCGTGTCCCCCACACTTGCACCTCTGCATAACACAGACCAGCGCTTCCCTATCACCCACACCTGAAGCTCTCTCCTACAAGATACACCTGTACCTGCCTAACAAACACGGCCCACATTTAAGAGGGCAGCGCCTCCTTGCGCCACATTAGCATCATTTTCTATGATGCTAATGTGGCTCAATGAGGCCAAATTCGCCGCACCAGATTTATAAAGTGGCGCAATGCATGCATTGAGCCACTTTGTAACCCCCTGTGCCACATTATGCCTCTGCCAGGCATAATGGATGCAAAGGGGGCGTTCCCCCTTTAGTGAGACTGCAACAATGGCGCAGTGGAATCTATGAGGTTCCACTTGCCATTTTTAGTGGATGTATTAACACCTGCACAGAGCAGGCGTCAAAAAGGGGCACACCATTATTTACCATGGGTCGCTATGAACCTTGCAGGATTAGCGTCAACATTTTTAGAGCTAATCCTGCAATCTATTACAATAGCGTCAGAAAGTTTTATGCTATTGTCCCTAACCTGCTCCATGGTGCACCGTATGTTCAATACGGTGCACACATAGTGGACTTAGGGGGGCGCTGATGGGCGCAATAAAAGTGGCGTTGCATGTAATGCAGCACCATTTTTCTCACATTTGGGCCCACATCTTACTCCTTTGCCTGCTACCCCACATCATGCACCTGTGCCCCTCTAGGAACTACACAATTCACCTGTGTGCAAATTTACTCCTCTTGGGTCCACATCAGTGGTCACTAGTCCTCACACCATAGACCTTTGCCCCCCACACCTTGCTTAAACCGTACGTTCCTATCCCTCTTTCCTATGCAGCTTGTGCTCCTCTATCCACCTATCCCCTCTGATCCTTACTTGTGTACAATCTACTCCCACTCCTAATACCTGTTCAATTTGCTGCACACCTTAAAAGTATGACCCTTAATGCTCCACAACATACATATGTGCAGACACTGTTCACCCCACATTAAGCCTCATAAACCTGCACCTCACCATTCACACTTTACACATAGTCCTTTCTGGCCACCAGACCTTACAAATCATGCCGGAATGGCACCAGAATATCAAGTCATTAATATTGTGCCATCATAATATCACAGTCCGAATAAATTAACTACTGCAGTACCATGAAGGTAAGTATTTATAGGTGAGGTTATGTTTACTATAATTGCCAACATAGAGACGCACCTTTGACGAAATTCATATCATCAAGGTACGTAGATGTTGAGTTAGGAACAGTAAATCGAAATATATCAAATAATACTTACCTTCTCAATATTATGGGTTGTCAATATTTTTGCTAAAGTGGTATGGTAGCTCAGTATCTAAAACACGACTGTCTGACATACAATCATGTCAAGATGCAAGCTGGAGTACAGAGTTACACAATTCTGTAATGTTATGGGAATGCCAAGAGACCTGATGGGTGCCGTTCTTGGTGGCTTTCTTATGCAGTACATCTGTTGCCTTCCTGCAGTTTCACCATTGGCGATGAGAATGAAAGATTAAGGAGGACGTAACCTCAGTTGACATTCTTTTGTTCTGTCAGTGCTACCACCCAACTACCACCCGCAGGCTCTGGTTTCTGAGTGGTATGTACACTCTTGTCTCTGGTAAACGTATAGTCTACACCCTGTGAGACCTGGAGTGCAGGAGTGCAGCATGTCACCACATGGAACTGAAGGTGAGCTCTGTTTGCGATAAGCAGCAGTGGGTTAGGAAATCTTGTTATGCATGTGTGGTGAAGTTTATGGTCAAGCTGGGCATCCAAGTGACCACCTGTTACCTGTGAGGAGGTTTTATGGGATCATTGAGGAGTCACTTGTTACAAGGCAATATCCTGTGTCAATATTAATGTTTATCACTGGTGTCCTAGGCAGTGGTTCCCAACCTTTGGACTTCTGTGAACCCCCACTTTATCATTACTGGCATCCAGTGACCCTCTACTGAATCATTACTGGAATCTAGGTACCCACATTGAGTCATTACTAAAAGCTGACGACCTAATCTGTAAATATTAATTTTCTAAGCAGTAGCGGACCCCAAGGGGAGGCTTTGCGGCCAACCCGAGGGTCCCCAGGCCACAGATTGGGAACCACTGTCCTAGGGCCACAATACAGGTGCACTTCAAATTGGATAGGCAAAGGCACTTGTTTCATGCACTTGAGTCTTTCAGGGTAGCGAGGGCGAGCTTTGAAGGGTTTTACCACTGAAGGTTGAATTATAAGTTTGATGTATAAGTCAGTGATCTACTTTCTCAAATGACAATAACATTTGTTAACAGGTAGGTAAATAGTCCATTTAGAATTATGATAGATAGGGGTGTTGTTAGGAGCTGGTCATGGGGGTTGATTAGATATCAGGTCTTAAAGGCCTCAACCTACAGACTGCCATAGTAGCTGCTGTGGAGGCTGATGAGGGGTGCACCAGCAGAGAATGTGGGGAATACACATGTCTCCTCTTGCACTGTTGACTTTCCTTGCACATGGGAAGCACAAATTTTGAGGTTGGCTGAAAACACTGCACTGTAGACTAAGCCTGTTTTAAGTCTCTGTTAGCAAATCTTTGAACCCCCACTACCCATGCACGTTCTGAACCAGCAATTGCACTGAGTTGCCTGAGGTGGCCTAAGAAGAGGGAGAACATTAGAAAAATGGCTGAGATGGTCCACACAGATAATGGGTGGGGTGTTGAGCCATAGGAAGTGGAAGAGCCCCAGAGTGATGACATTGTGGGAGTGGGCTGCGAAGGTGATGGATGAGTCATAGGAGTGGGGGTGATAGTGCAAGTTGGGACAACATGCCACTTGACTATCAGAATAGTTACTGCACCAGGGTATCCATGTAATCTTCTCCCTCACTAGGGAAGCGTGAAGTAGACTACAGCTGCCAGTCCTGACTGAACTCTGTGATGCAGCAGACCTCCTCACGATGCAAGACTTGTTGAATGATGAGTTTCATGACCTCAGCTCCAGGTAGGATGAGATGAGGAATGAATGGCAGAAGGACTCTCTGCCCCAAAAAACGTGTTGTGTACTTCTGAAATCACCAAGCAACAGGATTACGTCTTGGGGCATCGCTCAACTCCTGAAGATTGCATACACAGAATGCATGCCACAATTGGGGACCTCGGCTGAGGGCCCAGCAACTCTAGCTCTGTGCCGGCATGGCTTCCTACTGTGAATTAGCCCTTGACCATGTTAAAGAACAAGGTGCCTGTGGACTTGAACCTCTGTGTACTGCATGAGTTGGAAATTGTGAATTGTAAAGACCAATGACCAATGGCAGAGATGTGAGGGTATCTGGGGTATTAAGTTACTGACTGGTGCCAGTCTGCTTGGCTGGGTGGATGGCCTCTGAATGTCTAGAGATTATTAATGCTATCACTTGTAGTGCCAGACTGGGCCCACATAAGGGGGGATAACTTGATAGAACTGGGATTCATATTGCAGTGTCACCCCTCTTGCCCTCCTGGGTGAAGTAATAGGAGGACAACAGTGTGGATTCCACAAAGAACGGAGATTGGGGTTTTCTGTCTAGAGAAAACAGGACTTCTGACTCAGGGGCTCTTTCGCAAGTTCACAAGGGCACATCTTCAACCCCAGAAGACTCCTGTAAAGTGCAACCTATGCTACTATCATGGTGTCATTAAAGAATATGGCTATTTTATAGAAAGCAGGCTTAAAATTATATTTGCTGGATCTGCAAAAGGAATGGAAGAAAGGCCTCTTGGAAGGTTTGGAGATGTTGTGGAGTTATCCTGAGGTTTTCTCCAAGTTATTATCAGTTATTGAAAGATAGGAGCAAGGGCCACGGAAATGGAGATGAAAGACCTGCAAGTGGCAACCAAGGACATGTTGTTGGAGTGTAGGCTACAACCTATGAAAAAACACACCAAAAGCCCAAGACTTAAATGTGAGGACCTGGAAAACAGGACAGGAAGAGAGAATATCTGAGTTCTGAGCATTAGCGAGGGTAACAAAATCAAGTGTATGTCTGCCTCATCTTTACCCAGACCCGCAGTCTAAAGGACAATGATAAAGTTAGGACTGAAAGGGTCCATATAGTGGGTCCCAGAAAGAAGCAGGTGAATGAGAAACCAAGAGATATTCTTGAAAATATGTTATCTTTGGAACAGATGGAGCAGATAATGAAGTAAGCCTCCTGTAATATTTCATGATTACAGAACTTCCAGTTACATATTGTTGGAGCAGATATGTTAATTAAGAAGTTATTGATGACATATATGTGTGTTTACTAACGAGAAAAATGCATAGAGAAATTAATAGCAGCAAATAATGTGCATGTTTGAAAATGTGCCCTCGGGGAGTGATCACCATGTGCACTAAAGTGACTAAAATATGCGAAATAATGAAAATATATGAGAAAAATGTAGTAATATATCATAATGAAATGTATAACTTTTGTTTTGTATTGTTAAGTTAGCTGAACCAGAGGCCTAGTTCCACTGGGCCTTGCTCGCTCTGAACATGGAGAATTTGAACGCCTTGCAAAGGACTGGTAACCGGGGACAGAGACTTTGAACCGCTCAGAGTTCAAGTTGCTTAGGTAGAACATTCTGCAATGTACCAACAGACAGGAGATGATGAAGACAATTTGATACAATTATGTGTAGTGTAGGCTAAATGTACTTTCCCAGGACTTGAACAATAGAGACACTGACTGGAAAGCCATATGCAACAATTTTGATACCTGAAGAGCCGGATGATGTCCTCATCGCAAGAAGAACCAGTCAGCTTTCTGTGAATTGAACTGTACGGTTTACTAAGAGATTTGGTAAATAAAAACTATAGGTTAGAGTCATATCTGCCGACCGACTGACCAATTAGCAATTAGTGGGATGGACTGGGAGAACCTAATAAAAAGTCATGACAAAGGGCTAAGACTTCAGAATTTAGGAGAATTCGGGGAGATATTGATGACGTCAGGAGACGCTGTTCGAGGTGCTGATATTGGGTTCATACTTTGAGAGGCTGATCCATAGCTGACTGATTGATGACCTGAAGATGAAGACTGACTTGTTGCTGATCCATCTTGGATAGGTAGCTATGAAAATGTGACTGATGGTTTTGTGCCTTTTCTTCTAGGTATCAACTGCGCTGTTTTATAGATATTCTCACTTAGGTAGAATTTTTCTAAAATTATGTTTTTCTCTAAATTGTTTTTGCATGAAGACCCACATGCTAATGCTAATCTTGGTTAAGTAGGCTGTTAGGGGTGATGTTGACGGTGACAAATGACTGACAAACTTAATTGCTGAATTACATTATTAGTGCTAGTATTCATAGCTTATGGTATTGCATTGTCGCATATGATTTCCTTGAGAATAATGTTCTTCTATTAATAAAGATTGAATTAACAGATGATTAGAATTGTAATCAATAGGGAATAAAAATTGTTAACTCTTTCCTGAGTAGTGGTTGTTCTTGAGTTTCATGGTTTAAAGTTGTTTTCTATAGAATGTTTCTTGATTATTGATGTTAGCTACCATTACAGTAGTCACTGTATGGCCAGGATCCTCCATGCGATGCAAAAGGTTAATTGGCTTATACGTGTCCCCTTGTAAGTTTATTTACTAAGGACCAGGCGCGCTTGCAGTTTTTGGTAGCAGCTTGATGGTTAGTTTCCTTGGAGAACTAGTTATGTGGTTATTATCGGTTATGGTAGTAGTTTAAGTTAGGGTTAGTTGCTCATATTTTTTTTTAATGAGATTTGATTTTTTTTTTCTGAAATGGCAATGGTAACAAAGATGATGTCCCCTTAAGCCCAGAAATGACTTTCCCAGATCCTGGATCTTGCTAGTAAAGTTGGGTATGTTCTCGGCGTGTTTTGTGATAGTACAAAAGTGTTAGGTTGCGCCTGCACAGGCTTACGCAAACCGCAGGTGAATTTTGATGTATGTGAGGTAAAGTTGGGAGTCTGCATACTCCAGTTGAGGTTAGTAGGAGTGTCCGTACTCCGTAGTATGAGAGTAGGGAAGTCGTCGAACTTCACATGTGTGTGGCGCTTTGTGCTAAAAAATTATGCACTTGGTTGTGATGTACGGACCCTGCGTGGTCTAAGACTCCGGAGTATATTGAGAAGTGTAGGAGACACTTGGTTATATGTTGTAATCTGTCTGGTTTAGTAGGTTGATTGGGTGTGGTCAACAAGTCGGTGTTTGTGATAATTGAGTAAAATAAATTTCGACTGAGATTTGACGAGTTCTATGTGCACCAGGACAGACCCATTGATCAGTTGGGAATAAAATTTGCAGGTCGAATTTTGCTTGCGAATTTGGGAGACTGAGAAAGAGGAATAGCTACATGAGCAAAAGGGCCATTAGTGAAAATCCGTAAGGTATCTGAAGCGATTGTGTCCTTTCCTGTAGTAAACCAGCAGGTTTGTTTTGGTTGTTATTTGGTTAAAGGTGCTCGCAATAAGTTGCATTAGTTGTGTGCGTCAAAGTAGGAGGACGATCCGCAAGACTTTATCAGCCGCAGGGTGTGAGTGTGATGTCAGAGTGAGCCGCGCTGGGATAGGTTGGTTAGTGAGAAGAGTCGTGAACGGATTGGCAGCCGTCCGCAAGAGGCAATTGGTTGAGTAAGCGGGTGAAGGGAATCTTGGGAGTAAAAGTCATTTTATTATTGAATCGAAGTAAACAAAACAGGCAAAATGAAGTTTTTCAAGGCGTTTAAGAGTGCGGTGAAGGGTGATACTTACATTAAGGCGTCAGTGGGGGAGCCGACCCCACTGGAAAATTCTCAGGCTTACATTGTAATAGAGGAGCGAGGTGTAGCACTGTGTTTGTGGTTGAAGCAATGGTGTAAGTTAACTAAATAGCAAAGGTTCTTAGCATTTCCGGAGCATGGAACGTTTAATTTGAGAATTTTGGATCAATTGAGAATGGCATTATATGACATGAAGCCGTTACCAAGACCAGCACAGTTTGAGGCTTTATCAGTTTAGGAGCTAGTGGCTAGACAGCAACAAGAGATGAAGTTCAAAAGGAGGATGAAGTGAGTAGAGAAATCTTTAGCTGAAGCTAGATGGGATAGGGAACAGAAAAGATGGAGAGCAGAGACACTACAGAATGTCAAGTTGTTTCCTGTCATTACAGAGGGAGATGAGGCAGAGAAGGAAGATAGTGTTAAAGAGGATGAAAGTGCAGGAAGAAAGAAAAAGTGAAAGTCTTATGTTGATGATGAGGACTCTGATGTTGAGGACCTCATTACGCAGTTGTTAAGAGATCGACCTCCATCTTTAATGACATATGCAGGGGGTCCAAGTACTAGTGCCGCTACCACAGCTCCAACACAAACACAGGGATCAGGGGGAGCAGCTCAGATAGATAGTGGTCAGATACCAGTGGTAGTACTGAGTACACCCAATGCAGGGACAGCTACTGTAGTCCAAGCGCAAATGCATCCACCTTCAGTGCGTTTATCCAGATGTACCAGTTCTTGAGACAGTCTCGAACATAATGGTGCCAAGGGAGCAAGTGCTTCCAAAGCCAATGCTGGTTCAGACAGATCCAACATCAATGTTATTGCCTTCAGCACAGGCACAAGGTTTGCCGAATTTTACACCAATGACAGGAACTCAGTCAGAGGTTACACCAGTTATGAATCAGGCAATGGGGGTAACATTTCCACAGGGTGCAAGTGTTAGGGCAGCTCCAGATGCAATATCGCTACCAATTACTGTTGTGCCAGCAGTACCCTTATTTACGCAAAAGAAACCAAATGCTGGAGAGCAGAACAAGATGTCACAGAGCATTGTAAGAAGGGCAGTGGGTGATCCTGTGCAGATGATGTCGTCTGCAGATCAGACTTTCAATAGATCGAGACCTCTAATGGATCTTAGTCCACTTGTAGCGCTTCCAGATGCATTGAATGGCCCAACTGCGAGTCAGAGTTTGAAACTTTTGACACCGCAAGCTTCAGGTGCAGTGGTGCAACAGATACCAGTGCCAAATGCAAGTAACATTTCATTAAAGGGATTGGCAGCCCAACAACTGAGTGAATGGCTAGATAGTTTAAACACTCCTCAAAATGCATCCAACTGCAAAAACCAGATAAATCGTGTAAGGCTGAATATAGAAGCAATGGAGCTAGTTGAGGGAACAATGGGTGTGAACAGATTAGAATCTTACATTGAAGAATAGCTGAGGTATTTGTGCCCAAAGATAACAAGAGAAGTGAGTAAAATACATCAGCAATTGGCAGAGCTGGCAGAGAAGCATGACAATGACATTGAGAAAAGGAAGCATTTGAAACGTAGTTACCAATTCGATTTTGGGGCAAAATACTTTGAACACATGAGATCAGCAGGAATGAAGGCACATTTGAGAGAATTGCTGCATAGTGCTCAGATTTGTGGAGCATTAGAGAAGTGGGAAGGTAGCTAGACAAAGAAAAAAGATAAATGAAAACGGGATTCACAAGAGGAGTCTGAAGATGCCCAGAAAGAAAGGGAATCAGTAAAGATGCTTCCGATGAGAGAGATTCCAGGAGGGCAGTTTGTTCATGTTCCAAGGCACAGGAATGACATATTGTCCTTTACAAATGATTACCCAAAATTGAGAGAGAAAACAGTTGAGTGGTATCAGCAAACAGAGAGATTTGTGAAACTTTCCAAGTGCCTGTGGGAATATTTGAACACGCTATTGGAGATAGTGGGACCAGCTGATTTGTGGGTTGAGTGTAAAAGAGCAGTAGACTGGCCAACGAGTGAACCAGAAAGGGACAGAGTAACATGTGCACCTTCACCTGAGGTAATGAAAAACTATTATAAGGCGATTGAGTTCCTGAAGACAAGAATTTCTCCCAAAAATATTGATTGGCAGCGAATTGATAGGACAGTTCAGGAGTCTAAAGAGTCAATACATACCTATTATGAAAGATTGTTAAAAGCATTCAAGGAGTACAGTGGCAAGGAAGCAATTGAGCTGAACGACATGTTGCATTTTGTGTTCAGGTTTGTTGAAGGTTTGAGACCAGAGGTAGGGCAGATGATTAAGAGTCATTTAATTTGCTGGCAGGCAAAGCCAATTGATGGATGAGGTGTTGCAATATGCAAAATACTGTAGTGATAAGACTGAATTAAAGCAGAAAAAGTTGAAAGAAAAAGTGATGGTGATGCAAATAAAAGCAGCAGGAGTGCAGGGAGCCATAGTACTGCCTATGCTGCTGCAACAGCGAGCTGTTATGTTTCAACCTCAAGTGAGGGGTAGAGGACGTGGAATTGACATGATGCGTGGTCCGCACTTAGGGACTGTGGTTGTTCAGAATGACATGCAGAGGATGAAAAAGCTGTTGCTGTGTCATTTGTGCGGAAACGTGGGACACTGGAAGGGGGAGTGTCCGTTGATGGCGCAGGATGGTGTTGTTCAGCAAGGTGACATCAGTACATTTCAAACTGTGAAAGTCCCAAGAATGAAAGGATTTATTCCTAATGGTCAGACTCGAGCTCAGAATTTCCTACTGGTGCAGCAAATGCAGGTGCCACGTGCACAATTTACCCAATTGCAACCAGTACAGCAGCAGGTCCCCATGGTACCTAGACAGCAAATGCAGATACCTCAAGCCCCAATGGAGCAGCAACAGGTGATGCTTACTCAGCAGGTCACAGGTCAGAGACAAGACAGTAGTAATAACACAGTGCATCAGTTCCCATTTTACAGTGAGTATTAAATAAACGAAGAATGGATGAGTGACAGTTCGGATGAAGGAGCTTGTATGCTTGCTGCTTCCCTAGAATTAGATCAGAGAGGACCTATTGTGAAGGGAAAAGTGATGGGCTACAAGGTCTCATTCTTATTGGATACAGGAGCTACGCACTCTACTGTGAGGAGCATGGAAGTCTCGAATTTACCTCCTTCAGGCAGGACAGTTCAAGTTGTGGATGTGGAAAATAGACAGTTGACAAACCCAATCACAGAACCCGTGTAGGTTGAACTTGGAAATTACCAAGGACTGCATAGATTTGTGGTGTGCGATTAAAATCCCGTATCCCTACTGGGAAGAGACTTAGGGCCAGATGTAGCAAAGACTTTGCGACTCGCAAACGGCAAAAATCGCCGTTTGCGAGTCGCAAATGCGTCTTTGCTATGTTGAAATGCATTTTGCGAGTCGGAACCGACTCACAAAATGCATTTCCGAGTCGCAAATAGGAAGGGGTGTTCCCTTCCTATTTGCGAGTCGCAATGGTATGCATTTTCATTTGCGACCACGATTGCGGTCACAAATGAAAGCGCAGTTACCATCCACTTGAAGTGGATGGTAACCCAGGCGCAAACGGGAAGGGGTCCCCATGGGACCCCTTCCCCTTTGTGTCTGGCACAAAAAATAATTTTTCAGGGCAGGCAGTGGTCCAATGGACCACTACCTGCCCTGAAAAATACCGAAACTAAAGGTTTCGGGTTTTTTTTCAAAGTGCAGCTCGTTTTCCTTTAAGGAAAACGGGTTGCACTTTGAAAAAAAAAACTGATTTATTTAAAAGCAGTCACGGACATGGTGGTCTGCTGTTCCCAGCAGGCCACCATCCCCGTGAGTGCCCTGAATCGCTATGGGGTCGCAAATTGCGACCCACCTCATTAATATTAATGAGGTGGGTCTTTGCGACCCCATAGCGACTCGCAGAAGGTGTCTGAGACACCTTTCTGCATTCCAAATTGCGAGTTGCAATTTGCGAGTCGCTGGGACTCGCAACTTGCAAGTCGCAATTTGGAAGATTGCTACATCTGGCCCTTACTGTGTAAGACAAGATGCTCCATTAATTGTTCAGACACTGGGATAGAAGTTCAGACAAATAGTGATGATGAAGAAGAGCAGGTGACTGAAATGATGGTTAACAATGCCTATGGAGAATACCCATTGATTGAATTTTTCCCAATGTTTACTGTGCAAGATTTGCATGCAGACTTACAGGGAACGGTGAAGGAAGAAGTCTGGGATCTGACAGGTAAAAAAGTAGGTCTGATTAAGGGAGTGAAGCCGATTAAGATTACTCTGAAGCCCAATGCAGGGTCCCGCAGCTACCACAATATAACATGCCACAAGATGTTTGGATGAAGGTGGCACAAATTGGAGACTGTTAGAAATGGGGTCTTTGGTTGACAGTCAGGTTACCCCTTGTTCAAGCAAGGACCCTCACTCTAGTCAGGGTAAAAGAGAATCACCCTCAGCTAACCCCTGCTTACCCCCTTGGTAGCTTGGCAGAGCAGTAGGCTTAACTTCAGAGTGCTAAGTGTAAAGTATTTGTACCAACACACACAGTAACTTAATGAAAACACTACAAAATGACACAACCCAGGTTTAGAAAAATAGGAAATATTTATCTAAATAAAACAAGACCAAAACGACAAAAACCCAACATACACAAGTCAAGTTATGAATTTTGAAAGATTATACTCAAAAATAGCACTTAGAAACACAAAATGCTTCGATGAGGTGTTAACACGGCGTCGTAAAGGAGTCATTCCCAACAATCCGACACCAGTGGCGCCGGACACGGAGTCTCGTAGAGCCTCAGGTACAGTACCTTGGTGAGGAAATGAAAATGAGCCGATGCGCGAAGTCGGGGATCGCAGTGTCTGTGCGAAACATTGAATCCGCGCACTTCGAGTGGCGTCGGTCACGACGTGATACGGCGACTTCCACAGAGACGCGGACTTCGGCGGGTCTGCAGCGATGTCGGGCCTGCGAAGGTCATCGCGTTCCACCGAAGAACACGGAGTCGGTTGCAGGCGGCGTCACCAGATTCAGCAGCGTCGTCGGTCCGAAGACGATTTCCCTGAATTTTCACCAGCTTTCCTTTCAAGGGACTGGATAGGGCACCACTTGTCAGATCAGGAGTCTCTCCAGAGATTCCAGGTGCTCGCAGAGAGAAGTCTTTACTGTCTCTGAGACTTCAAACAACAGGAGGCAAGCTCTAAATAAAGCCCTTGGAGATTTCTTCTCAAGATGAAAGGCACACAAAGTCCAGTCTTTGCCCTCTTACTCTGGCAAAAGCAACAACTGCAGGATAGCTCCACAAAGCCCAGTCACAGGCAGGGCAGTTCTTCTTCTTCAGCTCTTCAGCTCTTCTCCAGGCATAGGTTCCTCTTGTTTCCAGAAGTATTCTAAAGTCTGTGGTTTGGGTGCCCATCTTATACCCAATTTCTCCTTTGAAGTAGGCCTACTTCAAAGTAAAGTCTCTTTTGAATGTGAAATCCTGCCTTGCCCAGGCCAGGCCCCAGACACTCACCAGGGGATTGGAGACTGCATTGTGTGTGGGCAGACAGCTCTTACATGGTGTGAGTGACCACTTCTCCCCTCCCTCCTAGCACAGATGGCTCATCAGGAAATGCAGACTACACCCCAGCTACCTTTGTGTCACTGTCTAGTGTGAGGTGCAACCAGCCCAACTGTCAAACTGACCCAGACAGGGAATCCACAAACAGGCAGAGTTACAGAAATTATGTAAGCAAGAAAATGCTCACTTTCTAAAATTGGCATTTTCAAACACACAATCTCAAAATCAACTTTAATAAAAGATATATTTTTAAATTGTGAGCTCAGAGACCCCTAACTCCACGTGTCCATCCGCTCCCAAAGGGAATCTACACATTAATCAGATTTAAAGGTAGCCCCCATGTTAACCTATGAGAGGGACAGGCCTTGCAACAGTGAAAAACAAATTTAGCAATATTTCACTGTCAGGACATATAAAACACATTACTATATGTCCTACCTTAACCATACACTGCACCCTGCCCTTGGGGTTACCTAGGGCCTACCTTAGGGGTGTCTGACATGTAAGAAAAGGGAAGGTCTAGGCCTGGCAAGTGGATACACTTGCCAAGTCGAATTTACAGTTAAAACTGCAAACACAGACACTGCAGTGGCAGGTCTGAGACATAATTACAGAGCTACTTATGTGGGAGGCACAACCAGTGCTGTAGACCCACTAGTAGCATTTGATTTACAGGCCCTGGCACCTCTAGTGCACTTTACTAGGGACTTACTAGGAAACCAAATATGCCAATCATGGATAAGCCAATTACATACACACTTTGTAAAGGAACACTTGCACTCTAGCACTGGTTAGCAGTGGTAAAGTGCCCAGAGTAACAAAAACAGTAAAATCAGAGTCCAGCACACATCAACAACCTAAGGGAGACCACGCCAAGGATGAAAAGTCTAACAGAGACTTTTTAAAACAAGGAGTTCTGAAGGAAGTGTTACGCAGGCCATGTAATTCACCGATAATGGGCTTGAAGAAGTCATGTGGGAAAGTGCGTGTTGTGCAGGACTTGTGAAAAGTGAACAACATGGTGGTTAAATGTTGTCAGGAAGTGCCCAATCCAGCAGTGATACTGTTTCAGATTCATTGCGATGCAGAGTGGTTCACAGTGATAGATCTGTCACAAGCTTTCTTTTCTGTGCCACTTCATGAGGATAGTCAGTTTCTTTTTAGTTTCAAATTGCTAGACAGAGTCTACAGCTGGTGCAGGCTTCCACAAGGGTATACGGAGTCACCATCTCTGTTTAATCAGATCTTGAAAAAGAACCTGGAGTCATTAGAATTGCCATACCAATCGACCCTAGTGCATTATACTGATGATTTGTTGTTCATATTCAGAACAAGGGACGGGTGTAAACATGACTCGATTGCCCTGTTGAATCATTTGGGAGAATTTGGACATAAAGTTTCACCTGTGAAACTGCAGTATTGCCAAAAATCATTAAAATATCTGGGACACCAGATTGAGAAGGGATTGAGGAGAATTTCCAGGGAGAGAATTAAACATGAGTCTGCAGAGAAGTCCCCGACTTCACAGAGGGATGTCAGAATGTTTCTGGGAGTGGTGGGGTACTGTAGACAGTGGATTCCAAATTTTGCTGAAATTGCTAAGCCGCTACAGCAATTGACGCATAAGGAAGTTACCGATCCCATTGCCCTAGATGAAGATCAGATGAAAGCATTCACTGAATTGAGGGAGAGTTTTTGCAGAGCTCCAACGTTGGGAATGTCTGATTACACAAAGCTTTTCACATTGTTTTGTCATGAACGTGACGCTTGTTCTTTGTCTGTTTTGACACAGGTCCATGGAGGTGCTTATCGCCCAGTAGCCTTTTTTTCAGCTGCCATGGACATTGTCGCAGCAGCTTTACCAGGTTGCCTGCACGCAGTAGCCGCAGTTGGTCAAAGTCTTTCCCAATGCGAGGGGGTAGTTATGTGATACCCTTTGACGGTAATGGTATCACACTCTGTTGAGATTTTACTGACAAGGACGAAAACGCAATATTCAATGGGTGCAAGACTGACAAGGTATGAGACAAGCATATTGGGTGCTCCAAATGTAACATTGAAAAGATGTACAGTACTGAATCCACCGACTTTGCTTCCGAGTGATACTGATGAAATTGAGAAAGAGGAAGATATTGAGCATGATTGTCTTGAAGTGACTGAGCTGTGTACAAATCCGAGGCCTGATAATAGAGACACACGTTTAGAAGAAAATGACCAAATTGTCTTTGTTGATGGTTCGTGTCTCAGAGATGGAACAAGTACACTGAGGGCAGGATATCCCGTGTGCACAATTACAGGCACATTAGAAGCTTCATGGCTTCCAGGTGTATACTCTGCACAAGTGGCAGAATTAGTAGCTCTTACTAGAGCCTGCTATGTTTCTGCAAGATTAAGAGTCACAATCTATACTGACAGCCAATATGATTTGGGAATTGTTCCTAATTTTGGCCAGTTTTGGTTGCAGCGAGGTTTTATGACCGCTAGTGGATTCTCAGTGAGAAATGGCGACCGAATAAAAGAGTTGTTGTACGCAATACAGTTACCTGAAGAAATTGCTGTGGTGAAATGCAGTGCACACCAAAAGACACAGGATTACATTTTATTGGGAAATGGATATGCAGATCAAGTCGCAAGGTTCTGGGCATTGAACTGTACATCGTTTAAAGACAAGTAGGAACTAATGCCTGAAGAAGAAAATAATTGTGCAAGTTTTGCTTTGAAAGTAATTGACACATTGGAAGAATTGAAAATATTGCAAGAGAACGCAGATAAGGAAGAGAAACGAAGTTGGATTAGATTTGAATATGGTCAAAGACCTGATGAAGTTTGGGTTTCTAAGGAGGGTCAGATGGTGTTGGCAAATAGTTTGTTGACTCAGATGGCCAGGTACTACCATGGCCAAGCACATATTGGAAGTGATGCCATGGTCAGACTCTTCATGGTTGATTGGTTCAATCCGAAGTTCAGAGAGGCAGCAGAGGCAGCATGTCACCAGTGTGTAATTGGTCAGCAACTAAATGTGGGAAAAGGGACAGCTGTAAATTTGAGCCACATTGGGAGAGCAGGAGGACCATTCAGCAGAATGCAGTTGGACTTCATTGAGATGCCTACATGTGGTGGATTGAAGTATGTGTTGGTGATTGTGTGTGTTTTCAGCCATTGGATTGAAGCATACCCCACACGAAGGAATGATAGTCTCACAGTAGCAAAACTGTTGCTTAGAGAGCTAATACCATGGTTCGGATTTCCGATCTCTTTAGAATCAGTTAGGGGAACACACTTCAATAACAAAGTGATCAAACTCTTGTGTGCAGCATTAACATTGAGCAGAAGTTACACTGCAGGTACCGTCCTGAAGCATCAGGGTTGGTGGAACAAATGAATGGTACATTGAAATCAAGAATTGCCAAGATGTGTGCCACAACAAATCTGAAATGGCCAGACGCATTACCTTTGGTACTGATGTCAATGCAAAATATACCTGACAGGAAGACAGGACTGTCACCCCATGAGAACCTCGTGGGTAGAGCAGTGAGATTGCCAGAAATTCCAGCCAATGCTCTTGTCAACATTACAGATCATACGGTGTTGGACTACTGCAAGGGTCTGGCTGATGTGATTCGATCTTTCTCTCAGCAGGTGCAGGCTGTTACCTTGCCACCTATCCACGACCCAGCTCACAATCTGAGAGCTGGAGATTGGGTCGTCATCAAAAAGCATGTTTGAAAGACATGTTTAGAGCCTTGTTGGAATGGTCCATACCAGGTGGTGCTAACAACTACGACAGCTATGAAGTGTGCAGGACTGCCGAATTGGGTACACACGAGTCATACAAAGAGAGTGGTGAGTCCTCAAGAACATGAAGAAGTGTTGTTGAGAGCACCAACAGCAGCAAAACAGGTGGCTATACCTAAGCCGGAACAAGAACAAGTCGAACCTGAGATTGATCCTGAGCTGGAGGAAGATGGATCAATCACCACTTTAAGAGACGAGAGTGCAGAGTTACAGGAGGGTGAGCAAGAGTCTAACTCATTGGATACAGCAGGAGAACCGAGTACAGCAGGGGTTCTCCCAGAAGCAGACGGTGCTGAAAGACAAACAGAGCCAGTGCCAGATCTAGAGGGTGAAAGAGTCAAGGCGGATCAAAATCTAAGTGGTCCGACTCCTCCTGAACCCGTTGCAGGTCCATCAAGAGAAAACAACACAGAAAAAGAAAAAGAGTCCAATTCTGAGGAGAATATTGACTGAAGGAGCAAGAAAAGGAGATAATTGGCCTGAATCGTGAATTGGGAAGAAGAAGGAGTTGGTTATAAATGAACCAATTAAGGAAGAAGTGGATGCTACGAGAAAAGAGGAACTGAGTGAAGGAGAATTAAGTGGAGAATGAAAATTGAAAAGAAATAGAGTGGCAAGTCGAAGATACGCAGGCCCTGACTGGGCATATGCGGCAACAAGTGAGTGGCAGACCGAGTTCATGTCCTTTTGTTTTGACAGAGAAGTTCTGAATCAGTACTTTGATGCAGTTTGAAGGGAATCAATAGACTGAGTTGTAGAGCTAATCTGAAGAAACCTGGAAAGAGACTGTTGAAATAAAACCAAAAAAGACATTGATAACCTGATGTCACAAATTGAAAACCCAGATGTGTCAAACTTCTAACTGATTTTTGACAAAGGAGAAAAGGGTTCCTGCGTGTGAAACTGAACTTTGAGAAAGAAATATTTTCTTTGCTTCATTTTTGATTTTTCCCGTTGCACTTTATCTAAGAGTTGATTCTACTTCCTGATTCTTTACAGATCATGGATGAATTAAATGACGCGTTAGAAATATTAGATATTGTAGGTATTTGAGTGTTGGAATAGCAATTATGTGTGGAATAATGTTTATAATAATGATTGTGGGTATGTCTCTTCATGAAATGAAGGAGGCTACTATTGCTTTTGTTCCTGAGACTACAACACTAACCGCTTTAGAGATGAAATTAGATGAAAAATATTTGCATGACGAGCTTTCTTCTAATGTGTTCTATCGGTTGTTGAGTGAGTATGTTGAGATTATGGATGCAAGGAATTGTCTTGTGTGTACGCAAATTCCTTCCTCTGTGGAAGAAGGGGTTACATACCGTAGCTTGCCCTTAACTTATGGCATAACTTGTAGTCTGCTACCAACCAGATTCTATAACCAAGAGAATATTCAATATTTTTATTCTAACCATGATCGTCGTGTTTTCCTTTGTTCCTATTATTAGATATTTGAGTAAAGTAGCTAGGGAGCATGATATAGTATTAGTTAGGGGTTTCTTTGAGCCAACACTAACATTTAGTACCGCATAAAAATAATCGAACCTGCTTATTACCACCGTTAGAGAAGAGCTTCATAGGGCATACTGATGACATAAGGAAGGCATTGAAAGAAAAGTTGGGGAAAGGATTGGAGAAAAGGACTTATAAAAATGATTATGCTTACACTGCTATTAAAACGCAAGGGAAATTAGCTTTAGACGCATTACATGAAGGGAAGCTTTGTATATAGAGGCCGAAATCACACACTGACACTTTATTTGTAGGAACGAGTGAATGTAGGCATGTGTTCTTGTTTCAGAGTAAATTGACTTTTAGGCTGAATGGTCAGGACCCTGCAGTTCCTGGAATTTACTATATTTGTGGACTTAGTGCTTATTACCCTCTTCCTAGAGGATGGTATGGGACATGCTATTTGGGGATCAATCATCAGATAGATGATTTAAAGGAATTCTTGAAAATGACTGAAATACATCATGAGCGTCATAGGAGGGAAACCTCTTCTGCAATTGTGGGAGATATTTTTGGTGCAGTAATTCCTTCTGTAGGAGTTATTCTGAATGCAATCAAGATACGAAAGTTGTCTACTATTGTGGATAACATTCTGACAAACTTTACAGGGGCAATTCTCCTGTTAGATACTGAATTAGCTATGGATAGAGCTATGACGCTTCAAAATATACTTTTAGCGAAAGACAGCGGAGTCTGTAAAATGATTAGCGCTAGCTTTGTTGTTCTTACATACCAGATAGTGATAAGGAGATAAGATAATTACTTACTAACTTAACTAACTCTAGTAAGGATTTGAAGGAATTGAAGAAACTGCGAGTTTGGGAAAAAGTTGGAAATGGATTTGCTTCTGTGGGTAATTGGTTTAGTCAAATTTGGAACAGGGTATTGTGGAAAATTGTCCAGGGAATATTAATTGTGATTGTTTCCATATTAGGATTATGTGCTACATGCAAATTATGGCAAAAAATTTAATTAAGGAAATCTAAGAATGATCAGAGGAGGGAAGAACCACCTAGGAGAAGAATGTATAGAGAAAATTCAAGGAGAAGTACATCTGAGTCAGAATTGTAAAGTATTGTCAAGAAAAAGTGGGATGACATATTTAGTCAACAGAGGAGGGACTGTTGGAGCAGATGTGTTAGTTAAGAAATTATTGATGACTTATATGTGTGTTTACTAATGAGCAAAATGCATAGAGAAATTAATAGCTGCAAATAATGTGCACGTTTGAAAATGTGCCTTCTGGAAGTGATCACCATATGTACTAAAGTGACTAAAATATGCGAAATAATGAAACTATATGAGAAAAATGTAGTAATATACCATATTGAAATGTACAACTCTTGTTTTGTATTGTTAAGTTAGCTGAACCAGAGGCCTAGTTCCACTGGGCCTTGCTCGCTTTGAATGTGGAGAATTTGAACTCCTTGCAAAGGACTGGTAACCGGGGACAGAGACCTTGAACCGCTCAGAGTTCAAGTTGCTTAGCTAGAACATTCTGCAAAATACCGACGGACAGGAGATGATGAAGACAATTTGATACAATTATGTGTAGTGTAGGCTAAATGTACTTTCCCAAGATGTGAACAATAGAGGCACTGACTCTAGAGCCATATGCAACAATTTTGATACCTGAAGAGCCGGATGATGTCCTCATCGCAAGAAGAACCAATCAGCTTTCTGTGAATTGAACTGTACGCTAATTAAGAGATTTGGTAAATAAAAACTGTAGGTTAGAGTCATATCTGCCGACCAACTGACCAATTAGTAATTAGTGGGACGGACTGGAAGACCCTAATAAAAAGTCTTGACAAGGGGCTAAGACTTCAGAATTCAGGAGAGTTCGGGGAGATATTGATGACGTCAGGAGACGCTGTTCAGGGTGCTGATATTGGGTTCATACTTTGTGAGCATGATCCGTAGCTGACTGATTGATGACCTGAAGACGAAGACTGACTTGTTGCTGATCCATATTGGATAGGTAGCTATGAAAATGCGACTGATGGTTTGTGCCCTTTCTTCTAGGTACCAACTGCGGTGTTTTATAGATATTCCCACTTAGGTAGAATTTTTCTAAAATTATGTTTTTCTCTAAATTGTTTTCGCATGAAAACCCACATGCTAATGCTAATCTTGGTTAGGTAGGCTGTTAGGGGTGACGTTGATGGTGACAAATGACTGACAAACTTAGTTGCTGAATTACATTATTAGTGCTGGTATTCATAGCTTATGGTATTGCATTGTCGCATATGTTTTTCCTTGAGAATAATGTTCTTCTATTAACAGATTAATAAAGATTGATTAATAAAGATTGAATTAATGGATGATTAGAATTGTAACTAATAGGGAATACAAATTGTTAACTCTTTCCTGAGTAGTGGTTGATCTTGAGTGTCATGGTTTAAAGTTGTTTTCTATAGAATGTTTCTTGATTATTGATGTTAGCTACCATTACAGTAGTCACTGTATGGCTAGGATACTCCATGCGATTCAAAAGGTTCATCGGCCTGTTACACGTCCCCTTGTAAGTTTACTTACTAGGGACCAGGCGCGCTTGCAATATCTTAGGGATATACTCTAAGTCTATGGTTTTAGACCCCCTAGCCAATAGCACAAAGACTGAATTCAATGAGCTATACATGAGAAAGAAGAGTCAGGTTTGTTAGAGACCTGCACCCTAACCCTTTTTACAGGAACAGATGTTCACTCTGGCAAACAAAGCAATGCCTCTCCCAGGGACTTAGTGGTATCTAGGTGCACACATTTCATAATTAAAATGTCAGACTCAAGCATCTGTACTAATAATGATACAATGTATGTTTAAAACATTTATTGTAATATTCTATGAATTAGTACATGTGCTATAACCACGGAACATATGAAGCAGCTTACCATGACAAGGGTTAATATGGGAGTGAATATGATGAATGTGTCTATCATGGTTTACATCACCAGGTTCTATACCTCCTACAACCCACTCTTATCGCTCTCCATACACTACTCTGCAAGCCTAAGAATCATCTAACATTGCCTACAGGGAAAGTGTTACAGTAATCACTCTGCATACCTGTCACACAGAGGGCCTCTGTGTTGTCAGACCTTCAGCCAGCAAAGCAAAGCAAGGAGAAGGGAGCCCTTGGTAATCAGAGTTCAGTCAAACTTAGTTCTAGTGCCATGAGTGCAACACCTGGTTCCAGGAAGGACAGCAGCCAGTGACGTGGAGTCTGATGCCTATCTGGACATCTCAGGGCAAAGACCTCTTTACCTTAGTCGTCTAACTTTAGTGTATTTATATATATATATATATATAGAGAGAGAGAGAGAGAGAGAGAGAGAGATATTCCTGCTTCTCATTTGTAAATGTAAATTATATATATATATAGAGAGAGAGATATTCCTGCTTCTCATTTGTAAATGTAAATAGGATGAGCAAACAGAATGAGATGCAATTTATATACGTTTGTGTGTGTGTGTGTCTATATATATATATATATATATGTTTATATATATATATATATATATACACATATATATATATATATATATACACACACACATATATACACTGTCACACACACAGAAGGGACACACATGGAAAGCTAAAAACATTATACACAGTGTGAGATGGACAAACAGAAAGTGCATAGTACATACACAGATAAATGAACCAATGAGGCCAAGTAAACCCTGACGCCACCACAGTGGTTTGCTGGCACTCTATAAATCACCCTCAACTATCACAAAATACATAAACCCACTGCAATATATATATATAAATATATATATATATATATATATATATATATATATATATACATAACCTAGGCAGTCTCCACTAGGTAGTTAGCTAGGTAGGTTGCAGTGATTCTTGTAGCGCATGGAAAGTTTTGGGGTGATCCGTCTAGCAGGGGCTGAGAAAAAGGGGGCTCCAAAATGTTGCATTTCCCATATTTATTCCCATAGGATTCTTTAGACATAACTACAGCCCGAACCACTGGATGGAATTACACCAAATGTGGCAGAAAGCTATCTGTCGGGATATGCAGATTATGCTCTCGCTTATTTGGAGTGAATATGTTGAGTAGGTTTTGAGATTTTGAAGGGAAAATAAATCTGTATATCTCTGGTCACGAATAATTTGCAACATTAGCATATGTTTCACGAATACAAGTGTGAAAAGAAGCTTTGCAACTGGCTGAATGCAACCTGACTAAAAAGTTGCGGCCACCATTTTATTTCACGGGACATGGTCCCCGGGGTTGAAAATCCAAATTGAAAGTGGCATAAGGGGTCAGGCTGAAGGTACCCTGACCCCAGGGGTATGATAAAGGTGTGTTTTACGTAATATTATGGGTTTTAAATGATTTTGAATCATCATGTGCGATATTTGTGAAAATGTGCAAAGTTTCATTAATTATGCGCTAATATGGAAAAATCTGAAAGAAAAACCACAGACTCATTCATACACTAATTCATTCATTCATACATGCACTCAGGGACTCATGCATCCAATCACACACCCAATCAGACACTCATGCACCCCCACATGCCCACTAAGACTCACTCCCCCTTTTTCAGACCCATGCAAACATTCACACACCCATTCACAGATCCACTGACAGAGATAGGCCCTGTGGCCAACCTGCACCGCCCACAGCCAAAGGACATGCGTGACGTGGGGTTGGGTGGTTATAAGGGCTTTGCAACCTTGTGACCAATCCCTGCCATGCACAGCCAAAGGCTGTGCGCTGCAGGGTTTGGAATAACGTATAGTAATTAAAATTGCTTTACGTTAAAAAAACATAGAAATTCACAGGAAAAAAACAAAGGTTACTGGGACGTTATAGTTAGGTTCTGAATTTACTCGTACAAAACCACATAATTTCAGCAGTTATAGTTAGAGCTCTTTTAAGTAACTATAACTCGCACTCTAGGGTAACTATAACTTGTGCCTTTGCAATGCACAGCTAATTATTCCACATATTATATAATTGATGAGATCTTGTATGGCTTCTTTGATATTGTCACTGCAACATTTCCGATAAAATTATTGATAAGAAAACTGTGCATGGCAAGGGCGCACAACAAAGAAACATGCAGAGTGGCAGTCCCTCCTACAGCATCCAGCTCTTCTTCCTGACAGAATTTTCTCAGTCCAGAAGGATTCTAACTATGTGGTGTCAGAGGTCAAGTACTTATACCCATTTCTGTCTTTGAAGTAAGCACATTTCAAAAAGAAGTCTTTGTAGTGCACAAGACCCTGCTTTTCCCAGCCCTGGCCTCAGACTCACTCCAGCGGGTTGGAGACTGCTTTGTGTGAGGACAGGCACAGCCCTATTCAGATGCAAGTGTCAGCTCCTCCCATCACTCTAGCTCAGGAAGACCCATCAGGAAATGCAGTGCACACCTCAGCTCCCTTTGTGTGACTGTCTAGAGTAAATGCAAAAAATTACCAACTGCCATCCTGACCTAGACGTGTATTCAACAGACAGACAGAGGCACAGAATGGTTAAGCAAGAACATGTCACCTTTCTAAAAGTGGTATTTTCAAACTCACAGTTCAAAAACCAACGTCACCAAAAGATGTATTTTTAAATTGGGAGTTCAAAGACCCCAAACTCCATATCTCTATCGGATCATAATGGGAAATTACACTTAAAAGATATTTCAAGTTAATTCCCATGTTAACCTATGGGAGAGATAGTCCTTGCAATAATGAAAAACAAATTTAGCTGTATTTCACTATCAGGACATGTAAATCACACCAGTACATGTCCTACCTTTTAAATACACTGCACCGTGTCCATGGGGCTGCCTTGGGCCTACTTTAGGGGTGACTTACATGTAGTAAAAGGGAAGGTTTGAGCCTGGCTAGTGGGTGCACTTGCAAGATTGAAATGAAAGTTTAAAACAAACTACATAAACAGACACTGCAGTGGCAGGTCTGTGACGTGTTTTCAGTGCTACATATGTAGGTGGCACAATCAGTGCTGCAGTCCCACTAGTAGCATTTGGTTCACAGGCCTTGGGCACACTTGGTGCACTGTACTAGGGACATACTAGTAAATCAGATATGCCAATCATGGAGAAACTAATCACCAATACATTTTACACAGGGAGCACACCCACGTTAACACTGGTCAGCAGTTGTAATGTGGCCAGAGTCCTAAAGCGAACAAAAACTAAACTCAGCACAGAGTCAAAAATAGGAGGTCAGAGGCAAAGTGTATGGAGATAACCCTGCATAAAGGGCCATTTCCAACACTAACTATTGAGAGGTGGTATACAGTAATGGAGGCCATGTCAGTCTACCCGTTCAGTCACGTGATATTGTAAAACCGCCTGAAACTGCTCAAGGTTGTGAGTCCGAAAGGCTCCCACACAGGTGAAAGGCTCTACTGTGTGCGTCACCTCCAAACGGGCAGAAAACAGCATCCCATTTGATTGCCTGAGATCAAGCGGAAGACCTGCTATACCACTGATTCCTCAAGCCTTCTGTCACTTCAAATGCATGTAAACTGATACAACTTCCACGGTAAGCCCATTTGTTAGACCCGACAGCCTTAGGGTTGTCACCCGTAACTTTTTGCCTCCCTCCATTTTTGGCACTGTTTTTGCTGGTTTTAGGACTCTGCACACTTTACCACTGCTAACCAGTGCTAAAGTGCATATGCTTTCTCCCTTAAAACATAGTGACATTGGCTCATACCCAATTGGCATATTTAATTTACTTGAAAGTCCCTAGTAAAGTGCACTGCATGTGCCCGGGCCTGTAAACTAAATGCTACTAGTGGGCCTGTAGCACTGATTGTGCCACCCACATAAGTAGCCCCTTAACCATGTCTCAGACCTGCCATTGAAAGGCTGTGTGTGCAGTTTCCCTGCCACTTCGACTTGGCATTTAAAAGTACTTGCCAAGTGTTAAGCTCCCCTTTCTCTACATATAAGTCACCCCTAGGGTAACCCAGAGGGCAGGGTGCTGTGTAGGTAAAAAGCAGGACATATAACTGTGTGTTTTATATGTCCTGGTAGAGGAAAACTCCTAAATTCGTTTTCCACCACTTTGAGGCCTGCTCCTTTCATAGGCTAACATTAGGGCTACCCTCATAAACTGGTAGATTCTGATTAGAAAGGGGTAAATAGGTCATATTTAGTATGGCCAGAATGGTAATACAAAATCCTGCTGACTGGTAAGGTTTGATTTAATATTACTATTTTAGAAATGCTACTTTTAGAAAGTGAGCATTTCTCTACACTTAAATCCTGTGCCTTACAGCCTGTATCCAATCCACGCTCCCTTGTGCATTTCACCCAGACAACCACAAACACAGGATGCTCCGTCACACCTGCACACATCTGCATACTGAATGGGTCTTCCTGGGCTGGAAAGGTGGAGTGCTTGACACTTACAAGTACAGTGGCTTGCCCTCACACAAAGGACTGCCAAACCCCCTACTGGGACCCTTGCAGACTGGGTTGTACTGCAAGGGGACCTTGTGCACTTCAAAACCACTCTTTGAAGTCTCCCCCACTTCAAAGCCACTTTTGGGTATATAAACTGGGTTCCTGACCCTACCAAAGAAGACACTTCTTGGAACAGACACTCTGCACCAGAACCTGAAACCTGCCAAGAGAAGTTGCCTGGCTGCCAAAAGGACTCACCTGGATTGCTTTGCTGTAAAGGACTGCTGCCTTGAAGTTGCCCTGTTGCCTTGCACTGAGTTTGGTGCTGGCGGTCGAAACAACGACTGCCAGCACGTTGAAGACCCTGCCGGCCCAATAAACAACATTCTGCTGTTTCCGCCAGCTGGCCCAGCAGAATGCTGGGCCTGTAAATTGCCGACGGCTCCACATGGAGCTGTCGGCAATGTAGCAGCGTGGCAGGTGCAGCAGCACCCGTTGCGCATATCGTGACATGCGCAATGGGGCTGTGCACAGGTGCCCCTGCACTACCCATGCCAAGGGTATGGGCAGTGCAGGGGCCCCCAGGGGGGCCCCGGGACCCCCATTCCGCCAGCTTTTCCCTGGCAGCCCAAACCGCCAGGGAAAGGCTGGGGGAAAACATGTTTATTATCCAGCAGGCAGCGCTGCTTGCAGTGCTGCCCTGTTGGATAAGGAACTCTGCCATCGTCAGGCTGCCTTGCAGCAGAAGCCTGGTGGTGGTGGAGTTCCGTCTGTGGCGGTCTCCCCTTGTATATTATATGGCGATCCGGACCACCATGCCGGTGTCGGTAATTCCGCCACCGCCGGCATGGCGGTCCGGACCGCCATGTTCATAATAACGGCCTTCATCTCTGCAAAGGAACTCCTTGTGTGGTGAAAATCGATGCACAGCCTGCTGGAATCGACAGACAGGCAGTCCAGCGGCTAAAAAATCACCACATCACCAAACTGTAATGACGCAGCCCGGCTCTCCGAGTGGAGATTGACGCAGCGCCAACGTTGTGACAGGAACTTCCAATCACAGCCCACCGGACTGACGCATTGCCGAGCCAGAATGACACAGCCCGACCTCCTGCGGGAGAACTCGACGCAGCGCCAGCCATGCAGCAGAAATTCTGCCACATCACCTGCCGGATTGACGCAACAGCTGGGACTTCGCCCCGCACACCCAGGATTTCCACGCATTGTCCCTCGGTGTCAAAAGACCCTGCATCGCAAAGAGGATTCAAGCTTGCGTGCTGGAATTCAACGTAAAGCCCTTGCCATGTGGAAAAGGATTGACGCATCGTCTGTGTGCGCCCTGGAAAACCGACGCACCCCTACCTTTTTCAATGCATCTCCTCCTCTGCAGTCTTCGAGCATGTACTTTTGACGCAAACCAGGTGCTTTGTGCTTGCAAGAGACAATTGTTGCTTTTAAGAACTTAAGAATCTTCTTATCATTAAAAAAGTGATATTTCAACTTGTGATGATCAAATCTTGATCGTTTTCACCTTAATTCAATCAGATAAATAAACTATATGTTTCTAAACCTGTGTGGTGTCTTTTTGTGGTCTCACTGTGTTATTACATTTATTGCACAAATACTTTACACATTGACTTCTAAGTTAAGCCTGACTGCTCAGTGCCAAGCTACCAGAGGGTGGACACAGGATAATTTGGATTGTGTGTGACTTACCCTGACTAGGATTGTGGTCACTACTTGGACAAGGGTGTATACCTCTGCCAACTAGAGACCCCACTTCTAACACCGTTCAAAAAGATGATAACATTTCAAATAAGCTCAATAAAGCACATTGTATTGTGATATCATGACAGAGACATTTAGAGGATGTGTTTAGATCGCTGAATAGGAGGATGCAGAACTCTGAACTCATGCTTTAAACGGATCCGGAATGGAGTATGAAAGATATGTATGGTATGCATGGAGATTGTAAGTGTGAGAAGTAAAATTGTCTTAAATACACTTTTTTTCTGGGGGATTGGGCAGTTTAAAATGTATGAATATTCGAATTAATTTTTCAATGAACTTCAAATAAACAAAATAAATAATATTGTTGTTTCCATTATATAAATTCATTTAGTTGTTCATTGTGATATATGACTCTTTCTGAGAACATATTGCTGGAGGTGGGTTGCTTTTTCTTATTTTGTTGCGCTCTCCTTTTCCCGCTCCAGTATCAGTTCTGTTTGTGGGAAACCCCTAATTTTTCTTTTTCAATTCATCTAGGACATGCTACACCACATATGAAACAAGCATTGGCATAGCCAGTAGGTCTCGCCTTTGGGATCTTCCAAGTGTTTAACCATGCGTCCATGTGCTGCATGAGTTAACACATATACGTTCCCCAAGGCAAGACCTATTGGCAATGCCAATATTTGTTTAAAATATCCGGTAAGAGGATGCAAATATAGCTGCCCGTTTCCGCTGACACTGGTTCCGCATGTCCCAGATTAAGTTTCCCCTGACATCAGTCCCACCTGCTCAGGATTAAAAAATATGGTAGATAGCAAGTGTGTGAAATGCCTTGTAGGAAAAGTATTCTGCAGTGCATGGAGTGAAGAATGCACAGAACGAGAAATACTTGGGCGTGTCCAGTCAAAGTCCAATCATTGTTATTGGTAAATGCGTTACCTTGATTACATGGTCTGGCCCCTGATGTTCCCGGTACCTCTTAAATGCTTCACATTTATTGGTGCATTGGGCTAAATGTCCCTCCTTTGCCTGCTAAGTTTCTGCCCAGGAGCTTTCGCTAAGAGAAAATTTTTGTTGGCCATCACACTACATCACGCTTCCTCCTGTAACAGCATGGTGGGAGGCAGGTCCATCACATGCTGTAACAGGAAGAAGCATGACACAGTGTGATGGCCAACAAAAATGTTCTCTTAGTGAAAGCTCCCTGGGTGGGAACTTAGCATGCAAAGGAGGGACATTTAGCAGAATGCACCAATAAAAGTGAAGCATTTAAGACAAGCACAACAAAGAACGAATGGCAAGAGTGGCTGTGGCTAAAGCCCATATACTGAACACAACATGTCTCGAAGAGACAGAGCATGCACTGCCTAGGCTTGACCTAAAATCAAGGCCATGAGCCCCGAGACTCAATCGCACTCATAGAGTGGGAAGTGGCAATGATAGAAATAACACTCTCTGGTCTTTGACATCAAAGAAGAAATTATGACACCTGTCCGGGAGCAGAACAAAATAACCTACAAAATGCCATAGCATTCAACTGTTCCAGGACTTGGACTCATCAACATTACAAAGTTGCTGTTCTTTCAAACTTGTCTCAGACCACCCAAGAAGCAAGAGATCCAATATCAATGTGGATACCAAAATACTTAAATTTTTAAGTAGCAAGACAAGAGAAACATCCTCTGCCCTTTGAAGGAAGCATTTGAACTGCTAAGCCTGAAGCACCCTGCACAGTCAGAGGACTCTGACTGATAAACTCAGCCTAAAAAAGGAGCAAATGCCACTTTGGCTGAAAAAAGTGTCTAATTAATAAAAAGTCCTGGAACCCACCCAGGGAGTAATAGACTGGGCCAAAGCAGCACTTCTGCAAAGCCTAAGAACTGAATAGGATAACCCAGGTGGATAAAACACCACAGCAATCACTGATTGTATCCATAAATCTTAAGAGGATGACTTCTGAACCAAGGTGAGAGGTGACAGAACTAAAATGGTGGATGTTCTTTTCAGTGCTAGAATTCGGGCAGGGGGAGGATCTCTGGTTAAGTATCATACTTAATGGTACTGGAAATAGGCTACACGTATCCAGTACCTAATGGTATTGGATACATAGGGTCCCATTGGGGCGAAGTGAAAGCCCATCTCTAATTTCTTTATAATCAACGTACCAAGCCGATGATTATAAGGAAAAGACATTACAACTTGACTGAATTAAGATATTACAGTCTCTCTGACTTCACAATGCCTGCTGCCAGAGCCAGTAGCCAAGGTGAAAAACAGGTCAGATCACAGCACAGCTGTTTAAACCAACACAAATGAAACACTGCTTTACATTCTTCTGCTCTATTTTCTAGTTTACAGTGACAAGCAGAAAGAACATGTTTATTTTTTTTGCAGTCCTTAGATAATTATAAGTAATTTAGAATCTTTCTGCATGTTTCCACACATTCTGCTCTAATGCATCTTTTTTTTTATTTAAGGCTATTGCAAGTCACCTCGGAATTCTGTAACCTTACACCATTGGCCTCATTCCTCTATATGGTTATTGAACTCCTCTGTAACTTGCAATATCTTTATAATGTGTGCCAGGGGGGTACTTTATCCTTTATATATTGATATTAAACCCTGGCTAGGCTGCACTTCTGGGATACTTGGAAACAGTACATGGTGGAAGAACTGCGGCCAGAGTGATATGCTAATTCACTGATTATAGCATCGCCTGAAATTCCATCTTTATTGAGAGAATGTACTTAATATGATATTCAATTGAAATACCAAGGCTTCCAGCATATACTATTTTGGACTTGCAAAACAACAAGACAAAGACCTTCACAAGATTTGGGGGCCCTTCTTAAAGTACCTTTCAAAAGATTCTAGAGAACTGTCATGTCCTAAGTACCTTTGAGTTCTATACATCATTTCATAACGGAGGTCTAAGATAATATTGAGGATAAGACAAGAGGCTTCAAATGTGGTGACAGCTAGAAAGACAGACAGAGCTTAATTTTCCTGGGATGGGTCATGAATGTGGGAACTATGGTGTGTATGTGGAGCATCAGCACAAACAATGGAACGAGAAAGGGGGGAGTTTTGCTTTACATTTAATCTGTTCATTTTGACAGTGTTTTAAAATATGGGATGCACTCATTCACCAGTCCGTGAATGTTGAGAAGATGTTTTGCATTTTGCCAAAAATTGAAGTAAAAATCATATAAAATGTCTTGAAGAAAAGAGGATTTTAATTTCCCCCCAACTCTATATGAGGCTCTACATTTTTTAACAAAGTAACATGAAACCACATTGAGTTTATGTGACCTTTTAATAGCTAATAGTTCCCACCTCTGCTGGAAATATTGGTGCATCAACTTAATTCCCACCTATCCTTGTGCTGGCCTGCTCCTTGCTGCTGCTGTCCTGTGAGTGAAAGGACAGGACTTGGCTTTCTACATCCTGCTTCCAAAGGTTCTCCAAAGGCTAGGACCGAGCTTGCCTCCTGTGAAGAATTCTGAGGGATATCAAAGACTTCACCAGCCAGTGGCTGGGATCTCTTGCTGAGTCCTGACTTGTCAAGTGGTGCCAAATCCAGTTTCTGGGCCCTTGGGAGTGAGTTTTGGTGCAACAAGGAAGAAACTAGAGCATCAACTTCCAGAAAAACCTTGGAACTGGCACCGCTCTCTGACCCCACACAGCAGCCTGGACCTGAGTCGTGGTCCCTGCTGAGAGCAACAACTGTGACCAACAATGCAGCACTTACATGCCACCACAGAACCTCCAAAGTCCCACCACTGCGTGAGTCCAGAGTGCTGTGTCACTGACATCCATGGCACCTCACTCCGCTGCAGCACCTGTGGCTCCATGGTGTTATCGCAACAACGTGAAGCCAATGCTTCTTGTCTTAACCTGCTGGATTAATCGACCCTGCCTTGTCGTGAGGAACCGATGCCTCACCTCCCCTGACTAGCAGTAAGGAACCAACTCTTCACCTCACTGGTGGCAATAACGAACCAACGCTGCACTGAATCGAGCAACGCCTCACCTCCATGACTCCGTGCAACATCTTTTTTTCTAATTGTTTTCCAAGGTACTATAACCGGGGTCTAGACAACTCTGTGGCGACTGCCCACCTCGTGGGTGACGCCAGACTGTTGGAAGCAGGTCCATCAAGTCATTTTGATAGCCGCAGTTGGAGCTATTGTGGTTCTAAGCGCCATACTACATTTAATCTGTGAAAATTCACATTTTTATTTGTGTATGTTAGATTTTTGTCATTTTGGTCATGTTTTACTTAGATAAATATTGGCTATTTTGTCTAAACTGGTGCAGAGTACTTTTGTGGTGTTTTCAGTGTGTTACTGTGTGTGTGTACAAATACTTTACATATTGCCTCAGAGATAAGCCTAACAGCTTGAGCCAAACTACCAAGGGGTGAGCAAGGGTTATCTTAACTGTATGATTCACTTACCCTGACTAGAGTGAGGGTCCCTACTTGGACAGGGTGCAAACAACTACCAACTAGAGACCCCATTTCTAACAGTTAGCCTTCCATAATATTGTGTTTTTATGACCCATCACTATAGCAGCCCTACGGCACATATCTACATTCCACAGGGTTCTTTTTGACCAGGTACATTGTGACACCTGGGCCATCTTCTTAAAATTCTATCAAAGTGAGTAAATTGAGTTTATGACTTGATACGACTCCCTTGAGGAGGTCGCCATTATAGATGTACTCATGACACGGCTGTTCGATTTACCACGGTTTATCTCTTCACTGCCTGCTAGCCAATCCCTGATGGCTGCAATCAAGGGTGCTCATCCTGCCTTTTGCTGGACATCGAAATCACTCAATCTCCCAAGAGGCCCTGCATATAACTCTGAGGAAGTCGCATTTCTATTGTAATCATTGTGTCAAAGGGTTGGTATTCTCTACTTGTAGTTGGCAATGCTATTGGCACTTATGGTCCTTACCAGTACCTTTCTGCTTCCTGTGTAGTGTCATTATGGAGTATCTATTCAGATAGAGGTTGGGGCTTTTCTACCCCTACATGCCTTTCCTTGAGCTGGACACATTAGGTCCCCTCTAAATGAATAAAGGTAAAATACTACATCACTGTTGAGGGTGTCACTAACTGTACATAACATTAAAGCATGTACAGAATGGTGATGGTTTTGCACAGTGGGATATATTCCTTGGTGGTAGTACTGGTGGTTCGTCTTGTGGTGAGCAAACCAACGAACTGCGTAAGCATTGCTTGTATCACATCATGGAGTTCACCAGGTGTAGTGGTTAAATGCCTGAGTGGTTTGTCTTAAGTTGTTTGTAGAGGTAGCTACAGAGACTGACATACTCTTTGAAATGTATTAATTAATATATATTTTTCTCGTATGTATCCATACTTTCTATATTTTTTAGAATACTGTGTGGGCTGCCCCCCATCCGCCCCCGTTCAGCTGGGTTTTAATCTTCGTCTGACGCATCTGGCAGTGTCCTGAAGAAGGTGTGTGGTCGGCCGACAATTATACACTGAAAAACGCATCGACACCGGCACAGACTTTTCAGTCTTATAGTCACCCCATTATATTTGAGATGGTACTATGGTTTTTATTTCCACGCTACATCAATCAAAATTTCGAGCATTTCTCATACAGCCTATTATCGGAACACTCTGAAATGTATTATCTCGTATCATGAAATGTATTATCTCATATCATGTTAGCGATATATAGAGGATTTATTTATATCAGTGAATAGTGGGTTGCATTAGTCTGAGCTCATGTGTTTTGAATGGGTCTGGAATTGAGTATGAAAGGTGTTTATGGTATGTATGGAGGTTGTAAATGAGAGAAGTACAGTTGTCTTAAATACACTTGTTCTGGGGGAATTGGACAGTTTAAAATGTGTGAATCTTCCAATTAATTTTCTTAAGCGGCAACTAAACGTCAAATAAACAGAAGAAATATATATATTTTTTCATTATATAAATTCATTTAGTTGTTTATTGTGAAATATGACTCTTGTTGAGAGCATATTGCTGGACGTGGGTTTCTTTTTCTTATTTTGTTGCATGTCTTAGAGTAATTCTTGTATGTCTCTACTCATTCGAGGAACACCCTTCCCCCCAAATGGGTATGTCATTCCTTCATGAACTGTTCTATACAGCCTCCTATTTCCAAGTTCTTCTGCTTCTTCTTTTAGGGTCAAGTTATCTCCCACACATGTGGTGTTGTTCCTTAGATCGCTAATCAGTTGTTTTCTCTAGGTTGTCTACTCTGACCTTTAAAGTGGTGATAACTCTCTTCAGGTCTCTGAGGTATGATCTGAAGTCTGCCTTCATGGATTTTATTCCTGTTTTAATTTGCTGAAGAAACTGTTGGAGGAATTCCTGCAAGATTTCTGAGCAGGCATTGCGGAGTGTCATGATCGGAATTTGCTGGGGCCATTTTTGTTGATTCTTTGTCTTTCCTCACCTGCTTGGCTTGTAGGAGCTCTTTGACTGACTGCTCTCGTCTATTTCTTTAGCTGGCCATTCAACTCTGGGTGATTGTTTCCGGCAAGTGTGCTGATGGGCCACTTATACTCCAGGACCGCAGGGGAGCTTACTTAGGATTTCTGGCTCGAGCTAGGGTGTGTTGCTATGCATCTGCAGTCTTTTGAGGGCCGGGCTTCACTAGTGACCCTCACTGGGCACAGAAGATTGTAGGATGCGTCCTCATCTTCAGAGCTTTCCTCCTAGGGTCCCTAGTCCAGGCTTTGTCATTCTGATGTTTACCGCAACCAGCTGGGCCTCTCCATCACCCTGTGGCCACCACTTCCAGTAAGCAAGGCTGAGTTATTTGTCTGTGCACTAGACCTGCTGCATTCCCCACACTCGGGCCTATTCACTCTGCATCTCTTAGCCTCTGATCTTGGACGCAGACCAGGTCTATGCTTTCACTCAGATTCTACAGTGCTTATGACACCCTTAGGAGAGAGATTCCACTTGGTGCATTTAGCCCGTCAGCAGCTCCTTTCCAGAATCACAATGCCTCTTGTCTTTCTCTGGGGCCAACACGTCTGGTGAACACATCCATGCTATGTGCCTGTGCATCTGGGTCCTAGTTTGCTGCAGTCCCCAGCTAGTAGTACTGCATCTCTCAGCTTCTGATATGGGCCGCAGCCAAAATCTACCCATTCATAAAGGCTCAGCACCAATTCTGGTGAAGTTACGTGGGTGTTACACCGCGTGCATTCTTAGCTGTAAGATACTGTTTCTGCAGGGTTCAGAGAATCCTCATCCAAACACTTCTACTCCATTCTGATGCTGGCCACTACATAGGGATATTACTGTGGAAAAAATGTAGTTGTTGGATTCAACAACGTATTTAGAAACTGCTCCATAAACTGGAAGATTTTCAGTTCCCTTCTAAATTCTAAATGAGGCCATTACTTGTTTGTGAGAGAATGGGTAGCTGGACTCCTGCAGACAAAAATGGAACATTTAGGTAGGAACTGATGGATTGTTTATCTGTGAAGTGCCTTGTTGCCTTTAAATTCAAGATTTTGACATTAAGGCACTGTTGAAAATGTCCTTCTCTGCAGGTTTGTTTCCAAACTGTTTGCCTTCCTTCTCTTAATTTTCTTCCCCTCTTTTTTGTGGTTTTATGACTCTGGGCATTTTATCACTGCTCACAGTGCATGTGCTCTCTCCCCTAAAACACGGTATGTTTGACTTACACTTGTTTCGCATATTTAATTTACCTGCAAGTCCCTTGTAAAGTGGAAAACCATATACACAGGGACTGTAAATTAAATGCTACTAGTGGGCCTACAGCGCAGATTGTGCCACCCATAGAAGTAGCTGTTCAAACCTGTCAGGTTTACTGCCACATTGACTTGGCATTTTAAATTACTTGCCAAAAGCCTAAGCTCCCCTTTTAGTACACCTAAGTCACTCCTAAAGTAGACCCGGCACCCAGCCCTATGGGCAGAGTGCTGTGTATGTAAAAGATAGGGCTTGTTCTTTTATGTTTTACATATCCTAGTAGTGACAAACAGCCTATGTCGTTTTTCACTACTATGAGGACTGCTCCTCCCATAGGTTAGCATTTGAAATTCCCTTATATATTTTTAAGTGGTAATTTCTGATCTGAATGAGAAGCATTGCCATGCTTGGTATGTTTGGTATGCTTACTGGTGTAGTTGGATTTTGCTTTACTATTTTAGAAATGCCACTTTAGAAAGTGTTTATAAGTCTAGTGTTGTGTAGCCTGACTCCAGTCCACATCTAGTGCAGAGTGATAGCTACACTTTGTGCATACTTTCTAGACAGCCACAACATAGGATGGGTTGGGTGTGACAGGAGAGGAATCTGCATCCATATGCATAGTGATAGTCTTCCTGGGCTGGGAGAGATTGGTCACAACGTATATGTCAATAAGCTGTTACCTGCTCTCACACAAAGGGCTGATTTACATCCTACTGATGTCTCAGACCAGGGCTGGGGTGAAAGGGGTGGTGTTACACTTGGAAGGGTTCCTTTGAAGTCACCCCTTGAACAAGGATATTTTGGAGTATAAGTACAGGGGCCCTGACCCCATGTTTGGAAACCATTTAGGGAACTGGGACAGGACCTCTGCCAGGACTACTTCACTACTCAAAGGACTCATCTTGGATGCTCTTGTGCTGTTGCCCTGCTGCCTCCTACTAACTGGGTGGCCTAAGAGACTCACTGATTTGCTTTTCTGCTTGTTGCCCTGCTGCTAGCTGCACCCTGACTTTGGCGTCACTAGGCACTGTGGTGCTGCCAGAAGGACCTACCGTTTTTGCTACTAGTCTTGCTGTGTGCTGGACTGGTAAGCCAGTGTTTGAACAACACCTTACAATATGGGAAGGGGGAGCTCCTAGAATTGTCCTCTCCAGCTTGTTTAAGGTATTTAAGAGGGAAACTTGATGAATGGGGTTAGATTGAACTCATTACCATTGAGGGTAGTTCTCTCTTTTGGCAGTCATCTGGGTTCCCAACTTGAAGCTGGCAAAGAGATGATGTCCCTACCTCGCCCCATGGTGATGTATTCTTAATTCTTATTTTTAGCTTTACATTGTGAGTGATTCTATAATCACTATATATGTAGATATATATTCATGACTGAAGTAGTGTATTTTCATTGTTTGTTTCTATGATCATTATTATTCTACTGCTGTGATTATTTTCAGAAGTGTATTTGTGTTTCTCTATTTGACCTGCATGCTTTCGCTATACAAACCTTGAAAAGTGCCTTAATAAATGTATTGTTCAGACTAAGCGTGCTGAATTGTTGGCATTCCTTAAATTTGGTCTTGTCTCAGTCTGAAGTAAAGCAAAACAAGCCCCCCCCCTTAGTTGGGCCCACACACTAGTTTAAAGATCCCTGCTTTTCAGTGACCAGGCCTTACGATCTCAGGTGGAGACTGGGTAGATATCTCTTGAAGGGTGCAGCCAATCAATAGAGTAGACATTTGAAAATGCTTTTAAGAATATCTCATATTCATTGTTAAGACTGATGTCAAGTGTATATGATTTGGGAGGCATTCAAGGCAGTCTTGAAGAGAAGATTGATTTCTCTTTAGCCAAGAGGATGTGACCATTAATGCCCATGAGCGGGGAAGGTGAATTGTTGACAGAATGGAAAGAACAGAGTGTGACAGGGTCCCAGAAGGCAAACAGATTTATGTTATAAGTTAGGAGTCAGTTGACAGTTCTTCTTATTACTAGACCAAAAATACATTTTAACCTTTGAACAGACTTTTTGTGAGAAGGTGGCAAGGCTGATAGCTTGCTGGCTTGGAAGCTGAGACCATGAATGAATAAATCAAGTATTTAGACCCTGAGATAGTTAAGATTGGAAAGAATGGAGATAACAGACCCGTTTAGGCCATATTAAGTGGAATTTTATGCAAAGGGGGGGTTCAAGAATAGAGACACATCAGCATTTCCTGTGAAAGGGATAACCCATCAGTATTTACCAAAAGGATGCAAGCACTGGAGCCAGAATTAACCAAAATAGAGGTGAAATCAGATATTAAGAGACACAAGTCAGAAAAGGCCTCTGACTGATATTTTTTTATGAGGAACCTTATAGGGCAGTTGGACAAGTTCTGATCCCTGTGTACACTGATGTATTTCATTTGTTTTGATTCAAGAGTGCAGTTATACTCTCTATGTTTGATGTGGATACAATGGTTATGCATAAAAAAGGTAAAGATGCACTTTCTACAATCTATCACTTTATTACACCTATAATTTATTCTGCCAGACCTGATCCACCCTGACTAGGCTGGGTTAGTGAATGAGAGACAAATGTCTGATACTAAGAGGGAGGTCACGCATCCAATTGAAAATGCAAAAAGATGTAAAGAGAAGGCAGGATTTATATCCATGGATGCCAAGAAGGCTTTGGGCGGGGTAGGGTGGAATATCTTGAAATCTACATCATCTAGGCTTGTTATGGGCAGTGATTCTTTCAAAATGGTGACAACAGAATGTCCTCTTTGTCAACTTGCGTTGCGATTAATGGTACAACCTGAAAACTCTTTCTGTTGTATTGGGATATGAAGCTGGCATCTCCACCTTCTCCACTTCTATTTGTTCTGGCAATGGGCTATCTATTGGCTAGTATTAGCATCTGTTTATTATGGGAATAAAGTTTGGAGACAGGTCATATAAAGTACCTTTAATTTGCAAATGATGTAAAAGCTACTGATACGGATGCTCCTTCTCAACCATAATGTCATACCACTGTTCCCATCTTACAGTATCATACATCACCATTAATATGGGAAAGCAGAGCTCATTGCAATCGACCTAAATGAGTGACAAACGTATTTAGAATGTTCCCTCTGTTTGAACCTACCTAGAATAGAGTTAGCTTTCTGAAGCAATTTCAGCATCTTTTTACTGATTCAGGACACCCACCAAGATCAGTTCCATCTTATTGCTTCCTAAGGTAAAACAGCGAATCGGCATCCACTCAGTGATTTCCTATATTAACTCATTCAGTGCGACAGAGTTATGATGGTAGATGCCACTCAGTAGGAGGATCTACTGAATGTCACTTGCAAGGACATTGAATTATATTCCTCTGTTCTACCATTGGATCATAAAGGGGTTATGTATAAATGCTGAAAAGCCCTTGCAGGATGGGGAGTCGAGAGGTACACCACCAACATAATCCATTATCAGACATGGGACCCATCTAGATTCTCCTTTGTTCTATTTGCTAGTAAAGATTTTAACCACAAAAGCGACTCACTTCTATTGGCAGTAACTCTGTTACACTGGTGCTTTATGCGCTCAGTTAATACCAGCGTGCTCCGCTAGGCATACTGTCTCACACGTCCTACAAATAATAAATCAAGGGCACAAAATGACATGCATTTATGACAGAGAAAGTAAACACGATGCCCGTTATGTTGCTGAAATTCTAAGTAAAATTAAAAAGAAACACAACGAAAAACAGAAGTGACTATTTAAAATAACGATGCAATGAAGGGATTGGGTTTTCGTCATATGGCCCTGAAGAAGCGATCCAACAGTGAAACACATGTTGGCCTGATGTTAAAATAAGGCACATGGATTTTGCTTGAATCTTGCTCTTTGAATTAGTGTCTAAAGAACCACAAAAGCGAAGATGTGGAATTTTGCTCAAATATCGCCAAATATTTCTATAAAAACAGGGATCAATGGTATCAAAATCAGCTGAGAGGTCAAGCAGCATCAGAAATGTAGCCAACCCCTGAGGTATGATATTAAGCAGCCTCTTTTGTAAGTCCAGAAGAGCTGTTTCGATGCTTCCAGCATGTCTATTGCTTGACAGCATTTGTCCAACAAGTTCCGAGGCTCTTAACGTATGGTTAGTTGTTCAGGGGACAATCTTTTCAGAGATCTTAGTGATGAGCCTTTGACTCGTGGTGTCAGCTGGAATTAGGAAGTTTTGTTTAGTAGTATGGAATTCAGGCTCGTTTCAGGGGTGCCAGAACGTCCCCATCTGTCAATGAGCTAGTTATAATTTCTGAAATAAATGGAGCAAAGTTATTTTTATGCTTCTTTGTTGAACATAATGGGCATAGGTCACCTCTTTTGGATGCCCTTTTATTCTTCTAGCTTGTTTTGTCAGCAACCCCGTGGCTCCCGGGCAGTGTCATTCTGTTTGGCTATTCTTATGCAGGTCTTTCCAGTCAGAAGTGTCGATCAACTTGGAACTTAGATCAAGCCTCCTAGCAGCAGCAGTCCAGCTCCTTGACATGTAGGTAGGTCTTCCTTCTCTTCTCAGGTCACAGCAACAAGGTAACAACCGCAGGTTTTCAGAGACTTGAGGCATGATTTAGATTAGATTTCGGTGGAATGGGTACTCCGTCACAACCATGATGGATATCCTGGTGGTCATTACAACCCTGGCGGACGGAGTTAAAGCTGCGATAAGACCGCCAACAGGCCAGCGGTAAAAAAATTGGAATTATGACTGTGGCGGAAACCGCCAAAAAGACAGCCTCTTTAACACTCAGACCGCCACGGCGGTACAGACAAACAGCGCGGCGGTCACCGCCAACAGACAGGCGGAGGACAATGTACCGCCCACAGTATCACAACCTACCAATCCGCCACCTTTTCCGGGGCGGATTCACCGCGGATAAAAACACGGCGGAAACAGGAATTTCGAAGGAAAAACCCTCACCTTTACACACTCCACGAGGAAGGAGGGCACCATGGAGCCGGAACTCCATATTCTCTCTGCGATAGTCTTCCTGCTCCTATACGAGGATCATCAACGCCAGCGGCGAAGACCACGGTGAGTACTGCACCTACGACATAGGGGAGGGGGGAGGCAAAAACACAGGGACACACACAACCAACATCCCAAAACCCACCCCGACCCTCACCCACTACAACACACACACCAATGCATATCTATACATTACAGTAACACCCCCCAACCCCCCGGGAAGAATGCAAAGACAAAAGGAAATGAGTTGAACCATTGTAATATATCAAAATACAGTAAGCAAATATATACATATATATATACACAATAAACAAAATATACACCACGATTAGTAGTGCAGGTATTGCACCATTCATAGTCCGTGGACCACTGGGCCCAAAATGCATGGGCGAGGCCCACACAAGATACCCGATCAAAACGGAGAGAACACTGCAGGAGCATCAGATAGAAATACAACAAGCACCTCAGGGGGAAGGGAAGGGGGGGCACCTCAGCCGGATGAGTGCACAACGCCAGATCCACGAGGGGGCTCCATGCTCATTGATGTATCCTGGGGAGTGCAAAGCCACAGTCTCTCAAGTCTCTGCAGTGGGTGGGATGCCCACTGTACCATCCTGGGGAGTGCAAAGCCACAGTCTCTCAAGTCTCTACAGTGGGTGGGTTGCCCACTGTACGATCCTGGGGAGTGCAAAGCCACAGTCTCTCAAGTCTCTACAGTGGGTGGGATGCCCACTGTACCATCCTGGGGAGTGCAAAGCCACAGTCTCTCAAGTCTCTACAGTGGGTGGGTTGCACACTGTACCATCCTGGGGAGTGCAAAGCCACAGTCTCTCAAGTGGATAACAGTCTCGACTGGTTCTGGAGGGGGCATGGTGCCCAGAGTGCTTCATCCTGCCAAGGACTGAGGTAGTGGATGCCTTCCTCCACTGGTTCTGGAGGGGGCTTTGTGCTCAGAGTGCTTCATCCTGTGCAGGACAGACGGAGTGGATGCCTTCCTCCACTGGTTCTGGAGGGGGCTTTGTGCTCAGAGTGCAGCACACACCTCGTGACGGTCCCAGTTGCGTCACTGCCCCTGCCGCAAATGGGCTAGCGGTGCATTCCATGGCGGTCTTTGCCCTGTTCAGCGGTCCCTGGCCTGTTCAGCGGTGCTTGAGTTGCCAGTGTCAGACCTGTTCAGCGGTGCATTCCATGGCGGTCTTTGCCCTGTTCAGCGGTCCCTGGCCTGTTAAGCGGTGCTTGAGTTGCAAGTGTCAGACCTGTTCTGCGATGCATTCCATGGCGTTCTTTGCCCTGTTCAGCGGTCCCTGGCCTGTACAGCGGTCCTTGCCAAGGCGGTCCTTCATTGCCCAGCAGGGCTGTGGCTGGCGGTCCTTCATAGGTCAGCTGGGCTGTGGCTTGCGGGGCCCTCCTGGCCAGCTGGGCTGTGGCTGGCGGTGGCCTCCTGGCCAGTGACGATGGGGCTGGCCTCCTGGGCAGTGACTCTGGCGGTGGCCTCCTGGCCAGTGACGATGGGGCTGGCCTCCTGGGCAGTGACTCTGGCGGTGGCCTCCTGGCCAGTGACGATGGGGCTGGCCTCCTGGGCAGTGACTCTGGCAGTGGCCTCCTGGGCAGCGGGGATGATGGAGGTCTTCTCCGCCGTGCTGCTCCTCCCAGACTTTGGAGATTTCTTCTGGCCCTTCCCCACCTTGGGAGGAGTCACAGCTGAGTCAACACTCCCCCCGGGACCCTTGTGAGCGGCTTTGCTGGCTGGAGTCTTCCCCCTCTCCCGCCAGGCACTGTCCAACTTCTGGTGCTTCACGGGGGGACTGGCTGTGCTGTGACTCCGTGCCACACTGGCTGTCCTGGTGGCCGGTGCACTCCACATACCTGTAACAACAGGCACCACTGGTCCTGGAGATTTTTTGGCTGAGGTGCTAGTACGGGACCTATGAGTTGGAAGGGGGGGGGTGGTGGGAAATAGGTTAAGGGGGGACAGGAAAAGTTTTTTGGAGACACTGGGACGGGTAGCTGGAGGGGGTTTGGGAGTGGAGGAAGAGGTGGTGGTTGTAGGAGGTGTAATTTTTGTGGATTTGGGTGCACGTGCATGGGCTGGAGGCTGTCGTGGGGTGGATGGCTGTTGGGTGGGTGTGTGCCTGCGTTTGTGTATCTTCAGAGGGGGCGTCACAGACACAATGGGAGAGGACACAGGGGACGTGTAAATGGTAGTGGGGTGGTGAGTGCACGTGAGCGGGTTGTGGTGGTGGGTGTGCTGGTGCGGGACGTAGTGCTGTAGTGGTAGTGCATGCAGGTGTAGACGAGACTGGGAGGGAGGAGGGAGACGACGAGGAGGGGGACACAGTGGAGGCAGTGGATGTTGGTGTGTCTGTATGTGTGTGATGCTTGCGTGAGTGCCTGTGGGATGTGTGGTGCTTATGTTTGCCTGAGCTTCCCTTGTGTGGTGAGGTGTGTGCAGGCTGGTCTGATGGTGTGCTTGGTATAGGCTGAGGTACAGGGGATTGGGTCTGGGTGGAGGAAGTTGGAGGGGGGAGGCTAGATACAGGGACAATGACTGCCATCAGTGCTGAGGCCAGAGTTTGCAGGGTTCGATGAAGGGCAGCCTGACCAGAATGAATGCCCTCCAGGAATGCATTTGTGTGTTGCAATTCCCTTTCTACACCCTGGATGGCATTCAAAATGGTAGACTGCCCAACAGTGAGGGACCTGAGGAGGTCAATGGCCTCCTCACTGAGGGCAGCAGAGGTGACAGGGGCAGGGTCTGAGGTGCCTGGGGCGAAGGTGATGCCCACCCTCCTGGGTGAGCGGGCACGGGGCGAAGGCTGAGCGGCTGCAGGGAGGGCGGTGCTGGTAGGGGGGGTGGCGGCTGTACCTGTAGAAGTGGGGGGGCACAGATTTTGCCACCACAAGGGAGCTCCCATCGGAGGACGAGTCTGTGTCGCTGGTTGCAGATCCTGTGACCGCCGTGGTGCTCCCCTCGCCCTCCGTCCCACTAGTGTATTCTGAGTCCGTGGTGTGGCCCTCCATGGCCATGTGGGATGCAGCTCCCTCGTGCTCCGGTGCCACTGTACCTCCGCCTGATGATGCTGATGCACAGAAGAACAGGGAGACCACAAAAAGTGGGGGGACGACAGAAGAAAGACAGGTTGAGTGCATGGCTTACCTCTACCGTTGGCGGACAATACAGACACAGCAGCCCCTGCACTACGTCGCACTGTTGGGATCTACAGATGCAATTCCTGGCATATGGCCTACATGGCTATGGACGACATCTGCACACATAGATGACACAGGGGCATGAATACCTGTACTTGGCACTCTACAGAGGTAGGGTGGGGTGCTACATGGCCTGCATTACGGAGGGGCCTAGCCTACGGAACTCGCCCTGGCCTAGGGAAACCCACAGCCCTCCTCCCCCACCCAGACACCTTCACTGCGCGCAAAGTCCGCTGAATGATGTTGTACTCACCCCCTTGTGTCGGCTGTGATACCCTCAAGCGCCCATCCATCTCAGGGTAGTCCACCGCCAGGATCCGGAACATCAGGGGGGTCATGGTTTGACGGGCACCCCTCCCACGTTTGGAGGCCATTCCCAGCTGAGCCTCCGCCGTCTTCTTGCTCCAGCGGCGAATGTCCTCCCATCTTTTCCGGCAGTGGGTGCTCCCTCTGTGGTGGACCCCCAGGGTCCGGACGTCCTTGGCGATGGCACGCCAAATATCCTTCTTCTGGTGGGCGCTGATCTACATGACATGTACAGGGGAAGAAGAGAAGTCATTACCAACTGCACCGTCTAAGTGAGTGGCCCACATCCCTACCCTTGTCATGTGGCACATGCATTCACAGTCCTTCATGCACGCAGAACTGTGCCCCCTTCCTTCTTACAACCAGCCCTCTCCACACAGGCATAGCCCATACAACGTGCACCCTGTGTACTGTTGATCTGGAGGACCGTAGAGTAGCGTGTACTGGGGGAGGACCCCGTCCACGAGCTTCTCCAACTCCTCTGCAGTGAAGGCAGGGGCCCTTTCCCCAGACGCACGAGCCATTGTCTCTTCCAGACCGAGGTCACAGCAGCATTTGCAGTGTAGGTCCTCTCCTGTCGAAGATCAGGTATCGAGTGATTCAACAGATAGAAAATGGCAGTCACGTCCGCAGCAGTCACGTCCGCGGCGGTGCATACCATCACCACCGGCGTACATCGTCATTGGCTCCTGGGAACCATAGGGTCCAATGTTAACCAATGCAGCATTGCGCCGCGGTCTTCGACCGCCTACCGCGACGGTGTACAACGCCAGCGCAGTTACCTCACATCCCATTGTCCCAGTTTAGAGGTCAGGCAGCCGCCATTTCAGGGGCCCACATGGCCTAATTACCAACTGCGTCACACATACCTAGGCCTTGTCTCACAACACAAATACAGGCCATATTTTGTGTATGAATGGTGTTCTGTGTAGACTGTGGGTACATACCTCTGAGTTGTTTGACTCTGTGGTCGCTGTTGTCCTTCCTAGGCACCATCCGCTGGGACATGTGAGGAGATGGTGGAATCCTCCGGTGTACCGACCGCTGGTGGACCTGTCGACAGGTTTGACCATGCCACAATCCAGGAACTGTGTACCCAGTAGGAGCCTGACCTGATGTCAGCAATCCGCCATCCCCCCTCAAGTGCAGGTGCTATCAATGCTCCATTTCCTTGCAAGTGGGTCATTTCAAACAACAGTGGTCATGGCATCAGGGATGTCCCAGCCTATGTTTTCCAACGTGTTGTCCAGAGTGTTGTCTGCCCTGCTGAAACACATGCGGAGCTACTTCGTTTTCCCTCAGGTGGAGGATTTGCCTACAGTTAAAGGTGACTTCTATGCCCTTGGACATATCCACAACATCATAGGTGCCATTGATGGGACCCATGTAGCTCTGGTCCCCCCCCCATAGGAGTGAACAGGTGTACAGGAACCGGAAGAGTTATCATTCCATGAATGTACAGATGGTATGTTTGGCAGACCAGTACATCTCCCAGGTAAATGCTATGTTCCCTGGCTCTGTGCATGACGCCTACATCCTGCGGAATAGCAGCATCCCTTATGTGATGGGTCAACTCCAGAGGCACCGGGTGTGCCTATTAGGGAACTCTGTGTACCCCAACCTGTCATGGCTACTGACCCCAGTGTGGAATCCCAGGACCAGGGCAGAAGAACGCTACAATGAGGCCCATGGGCGGACTAGGAGGGTGATCGAACGCACCATTCGGCCTCCTGAAGGCCAGGTTCAGGTGCCTCCATACGACAGGTGGTTCCCTATTCTACTCACCAAAGAAGGTGTGCCAAATCATTGTGGCCTGCTGTATGCTTCACAACTTGGCTTTGCGACGACAGGTGCCTTTTCTGCAGGAGGATGGTCCAGATGACGGTGTTCTGGCAGCTGTGGAGCCTGTGGACAGTGATGAGGAGGAAGCAGAGGAAGAAGACATTGACAACAGGGACTCAGTTATCCAGCAATATTTCCAGTGATACACAGGTGAGAAAACATTCCTGCCTACTACAAGTACTTTCACACTTCTACCTCTATCCTGTCTGTCGATTTCAACCAGTATATGGTCACTGAGTTGTACATTTCCCTTACGGTTTCACAGGTGTGGTTTCCAACGTGTGTCATCTGCTTAGATTCCTCATGGACTTGAGATGTGTGACATAGGTATGTTGACATTACATTTGAAAACACATTTTGTCGCTGTCATTGCTAATACACATTTTCGAAATCACAGACTTACTCCAGATTGTTTTGTGCTTCAAGGGTGTTTATTGAAGTGCTCAATATTGGAGGGGGGTTGTAAAATGGTGAGGAGTGATGGTGGAGGAATGTCCATGGCAGAGTCCAGTCTATTAGTCTCACAGGTGCCTTGGCCATATGGGCATAGGAAGTGGAGCTGGGGCAGTTCCAATATGGACAGGGTTACAAAGTGGGACAGTGGTTTGACAATCAGGGTGGTCTCATTTCTTGACGGGGGTCTTGGCATCATGCTCTGTCTTGTTCCTGGATCTCAGGGACAGCTTGCGGGGTGGTTCTCCGTCTGCAGGGGGTGGGGTGCTGGTGTGGTGGTCCTGTGGCGGTGCCTGCTGTCCACTAGCGCCGGCGGAGGTGGTGGGCAGTTCATCGTCCATGCTAGTGTCAGGGGCCCCTTGGAGTGCCACAGTGTCCGTCCTGGTGTTAAGTATTTCCTTCAGCACCCCTACGATGGTGCCCAGGACGGAGCTGATGGTTCTGAGTTCCTCCCTGAACCCCAAATACTGTTCCTCCTGCATGCGCTGGGTCTCCTGAAACTTGGCCAGGACCGTTGCCATCATCTCCTGGGAGTGGTGGTATGCTCCCATGATGGAGGAGAGGCCCTCGTGGAGAGTGGGTTCCCTTGGCCTGTCCGCCCCCTGTCACACGGCAGCCCTCCCAGTTCCCCTGTGTTCCTGTGCCTCCGTCCCCTGGACCGTGTGCCCACTGCCACTGCCCCCAGGTCCCTGTTGTTGTTGGGGTGTTAGGTTATCCTGGGTTCCCTGTAGTGGTGGACATACAGCTGATTGACGTGTCCTGAGGACGGAGGTATGGGCCCACTGGGTGGGTGCTGTGCTGGTATTACCAGAGGGTGGAAGGTCTGTGGTGGGCTGTGCCTGTGTGATGGGAACTGACTGTCCCGAGGCCCACGATGGTCCGGGCTGGTCATCTGGATCCAGTTGGACAGAGCTGCTGTCATCACTGTGGGCCTCTTCTGTGGGTGGGGTGGAGATGTCTGGACCCTCCTGTCTGGTGACGTTGGGTAGTGGTCCTGCAGGGGTGTAAAAGCATGATTATTGCATCTGTGTGTGGCATGGTGTGCAATGGGTGGGTGACCGTGTACCCCAGTGCTAGCATTCCTGTGTGTGGGCTTGTGTGATGATGGTTGAGGGGGGTGTTATGGGTATGTGCAGTGGGCATGCTTTAGTGATGGGTGTCCATGCTTTGTTGTGTCATGCAGGGCTTGGTGTTGGGATGTGTGGTTTGTGTTATTAGTACATTTGTGAGGAGTTGGAGTGATAGGGGAGGGGGCGAGGGTGGGGGTCTGTGATAGCATGCAGGTAGGGTGGGGGATATGATAGTTAAAGGTTTGACTTACCAGAGTCCATTCCTCCACCGACTCCTGCGAGGCCCTCAGGATGCAGAATCGCCGAGACCTGCTCCTCCCATGTTGTTAGTTGTGGGTGAGGAGGTGGGGGTCTGCCGCCAGTCCGCTGTACTGCGATGTGGTGTCTTGAGACCACGGAACGCACCTTCCCCCGTAGGTCGTTCCACCTCTTCCTGATGTCAACCCGATTTCTTGGGTGCTGTCCCACTGCGTTGACCCTGTCGACTATTCTTCGCCATAGCTCCATCTTCCTAGCTATGGAGGTGTGCTGCACCTGTGCTCCAAATAGCTGTGGCTCTACCCGAACGATTTCCTCCACCATGACCCTGAGCTCCTCCTCCGAGAACCTGGGGTGTCTTTGCCGTGCCATGGGGTGGTGTAGGTGATGTGTGGGGTGGTGTGTGTAGTGATAAGTGTGGTGATATGTAGTGGTGTGTGGTGTTTTGTGCGTGGAAGTTGTGTGGGTGATAGTGTTGAGTGCCTGTGGCTGCTAGTTTGTGGATGGTGGTGTCTCTCTCTGGCCTTCTTTTGGAAAAAAAATTGTCGTAGGGGTTTGTGGGTGATGTGGGTGTGTGTTTTATATTGTATTGGGTGTGTGGGTGTGGTGTGTGTATGTGTATCAGGTGTGTGTATTTTGAATTGTCCAATGTGGCGGTGTTTTGTATATGTGTGTGTATTTTGAGCGCAGCAGTGTGTACCACCAATGGAATACCGCGGTTGAAAGACCGCCGTGTGGATTCATGGGTCGTGATAGCATGGGTGTATTTCTGTTGGCGTGACTGTGGAGGTTTTGTTTTCGCCAGTTTATCACTGACCTTTGGTGTGGCGGACTTGTTTGGGTGTCTGGATTTTGTCGGATTTCGAGATGTGGGTCGTAATAGCTGTGGCGGATTTCCGTGGCCGCGGCGGTGTGTTGGCGGTCTTCTACACGGCGGTAAGCGGCTTTTACCGCCAATGTTGTAATGACCCCCCCCTGTCTGCCAAAATATAAATCCTATTATTTTCTATGGGATTTATATTTCTGCCGATGGGATATCCGTCACCGATGTGACAAAGTAACCTGTCCGCTGAAATCTAAATCAGGCCCTCAGTCTGATTCAGAAGAAAGTGTATCAGTCTTGCAGAGATGAGATGTTGCCCCTTCCTTTACTGGAGAACAGTGCTCCTGTAGTCAAGACAAGAAAAGTGAACCAAGTACTGACTGATGCACCCAGTACAGTATATAGCCCTCTAGTATCTAGTCGTACTATCAGCATTAACCAGGATGTTTGATATAGTCGAATGTTCTTGGGCTCCTCCAAATATTGAAAAGAGTTCTGCTGCTGTTGCAGGCCAGATTTCGCTGGCTTCCTAAGTAATGCCCACACAGATCAATTCCAGCTGGATCAGGTATGATGTGTATTGGCCTGCACCTGGAGGCTAGCCTTCCTTCCCTTACAAGGAACAAATTGAACCAATTGTTCAGAAATTATGATCGTACTGTATACCTGTTAATGTGCTATTGATTTAGATTGCAGTTACATTAGACAATGTCAGAGCTGAATTACTGCTTAGGCTGCATTTTCCAGCTGTGCTCACGGTTTGTGCCGCTGATGGGAGCCAGGGTCAGCGGTGTTCCATTGGGTGGGCTGCTCTATGAGGGTCAGCTTGTGACTTATAACAGCACAGCAAGAACAGCCTACTACAGGATACTCCACTGTGGCTCGCCCTGCAGCATTATCAAATTGGCTTGGTGAATATTTTCACATAGGGACATTGAGACTCCTTTGTGAAGCAGGACCAGGACTTGGGCAGCGGCCATATTGTAGGTCAAAAAAAGAATCACACAGATGAAGGGCTAACACAGATATATATATATATATATATATATATATATATATATATATATACATACATACATACACAGGGCAGCCATATTGGAATGGGCCACATGATAATCTGAAATACAACTGTGGTGGCTATACTGAGATATCTACTATGCAGCTATGAAAGAGCCAGCAACGTTGGTCAAATGCTTCTCAACTGCCTCACCTGTCGGTTGCTCCTACCTGTTCTCTTTACTCTTTTGAATAACAAGAGTCATTCATTGACATCTCTTAATAAGGGTGGTGAAGTGTGACATTTCCCTTTCTGTCTTTTTTTCTTTCTTCATACAGTTAATATGTTTCTCATTCCAACCATGTATGGTCCCATTCCCTTGGGTGAGGAGTTATGTTCTTGTTTGGAGTTGTTAGATGAGAAGCCACAATATTCTTGTGAATATACATTAGATGCCGCCACAACATGTCGCCAAGTATTGCCAATGAATATGGAAATGGTGTGAGTTCATGCCCTCACCATGCACAGTTTTCTCATCAATGGATTTATTGCAAATGTTGCAGTGATATTATCAATAAGGTCAGAGAAAATGCTGTGACTGATGTAATGTGTGGGATAATTAGCAGTATACGGCCAGGGTGTGAGTCATAGTTACCTTAGGGCATGAGTTATAGTTTCTTGAGATAACTATAACTGCTGCATTTCTATGGTTTTTGTGTGTAAATTCTGAACCTAACTATAAGGTACCTCTAATCTTTGTTTTTTAGTTAATTTCTAATGTTTTTTTTACATCTATTTCCTAACTATAATGGCCCTGTAACCTTTGAATTTCTAGACTTTTTTAGTGTAAAATAATAATTAATTAGTATATGTTAATCCAACCGCTGCCACACACATCTTTTGGCTGTGCACAGTGGGGTTTTGGCTGCAGCCAACCCCACACTGTGCACAGCCTTTGGATGTGGGCAGCAGGGGTTGATGCCCCCCACATGAAACCAACACCAAGCTGTGTGTCCAAGAGTGGGTGTCTGAGTGGCTGTATGGGTGTGTGACTGGATATGTGTGGTTGTGTGGGTGTGAAGGTGGGTGTGTGAGTGTATGAGTTGGCATGTGAGGGTGTGTGTGAATGGCTATGTGGGTCTGTGAGTTGGTGTGTGAGTGGTTTTATGGGTCTGTGAGTGGGTGAGTGAATGTCTGTATTGTGTGTGAGTGGCTGTGTGGAAGTGGGCGTGTGAGTAGTTTTGTAGGTGTGTGAGTGGCCGTGTGGGTGTGTGAGTGGGTGGGTGAATGGTTTTGTGGGTCTGTAAGTGGTTGTGTGGCTGTGTGAGTGAGTGTGGGAGTGGGGCTGTGAGTGAGTGTATTTTTTTTAAGTGTAGTCTGGATCAGCAGATCCATTACGGATTCACCCAGAGTGGACCTTGCTGAGCGCTACCGATCCCAGCGCACCCCCAAAAAACATTCATGCCAGGTTGCGGCTAGCCAATCATTGTATTGCTTCTGGCGCATGAATCCGCTAATCCGCAGCTGTGGATCCACAGTGGAGACGCGTCTCTACATATACATACATATTTTGTTTCTTTAATACCATAACTACTGAACAGATTTACACAAAATTACAAAAAGAGATCTTTCTGGACCAAGATCTAGCTTTCTGGCACACTTGGTGCAATTCCGTTCAGTGGTTCAGGCTGTAGTCGAGTCTAAAATCCCTACTGAACACTGCATGGGGAAAATGCGTTTTGGGGCACCCACCTTTCTCAGGCCCTGTTTGACGAATCACCCCAAAACTGTCCAGACAGCAGCTGAAGTGACTGGCGCACTAGTTTGGAAAATTTCGTGAATAGTTGTCAAACTGCGCCAAAGTTATTTACAAAACAAAAAACACTTTCCTGTGGAAACTAGGTTCTAACTATAACTTCCTACAGGTAACCACCAAAAGGTAATTAGGCCTTGCAATCTTGCTACTACATCCTGCAAGGCCTGGACTTTGGCTGTGTGCAGTATATTTGTTGTGCAAGGTGCCCTTCATCCAGTCCTTATACTCACCGCCCCAGGTGTATTGCCTTTAGTAATGCTAATTATTCAAAGGGTACCTGGCACAGCCTTTGGTCAAGCCCTTCACTCACCACCCTTTCCATCTGACCAGACTGAGTATGACATTTGCTTTGCCCAGCAAACCCTGGTTTAGGGACTGACCTTTGGGCATAAACTTCCCCCAGCCTCTAATTGCCGGAGCCTGCATGACAATGTCTTCAGCCATGTAATGAATGTCCAGTCTGCGTTCAGCTGCCCTCTCCAATACTCCACTGGCCATGTCCTATGGTTATGCATAGCATCCACTTGTGGATATGCAAAGCATCATCTTTGTACCCCACATGGTTAAAATGTAGGTCCTCCACTCAGTACACCACCCCATCATAGACTCTGTTATCTTACCACAGAGCCATAGTTAAAGATTGACAGCCACGCCCAGAGAGCCATAGGGGCAGGAATGACCATAGGCCTTACTTTACTCTCACTTCTCTTTACCTCAGTGTCCAAAATGGTTGCTTATGTATATTTCTTTAATTTCGCAAGTGGTTACTTAACCTGTACTAATCACAATCAGTAGCAGTCCATAGACTAATTTGTGAACTGTCACTGTTTGTAGTCAATACTGATTTAGGGACTGTTCTCAATCTGCGCTCAATCTGTTCTATTCACTTATTGATCACAATCACTTCCTGTGTTCGCAATCTCTAATAGAGATGCAATAACCACACATTACATTTCTTTTTAATTGAACGAACATTTTCCATCCCTTTTGGTCGTCTCCTAGTATAAACTAGGATTGATGTGTGGTCACCTGGCCTCTATGAGGCCGCGTTCAATTTTTTTGAGAGTGAGTTCGTGTAGAAAAAACTATGTAGTGTTGAACAAACCAAGAGCAAGGCAGAAAAGAAAAGATTGTGAGCATACGATCCACGGTGTTATAATTCAGATGTATAACCGAACAAAATATTAAGTTAAACAAATTAAATGTATATTTCTTATATTTATTTAATTCACAGAATCCATGATGGCCGATGTAGCTAAGTACACAGTTTCACAGAAAGAACCCACTCAAAGAGCACTAAGCACTACTGTAATGGCATTTTTGGTAAACCAACTACCATTAATTACTGTATTGAGAATGGGAAAGAACATAATCATCCTCTTAACTTACCTGTAGTGCAAATTTGTAATGTAGTACAAGACTTTTTAAAACAACAATCAATGGCTTTTCAGCAGCAGCAAGAACACTTTAAAAAAATTAAGGGCTGGATGTACTAAATGATTTTACAATCGCAAATTCTGTGATTCATAAAAACACGGGGTTTGCGGCCAATAATCCCTGCTTGTTATGTACAAACCCCTTTTATAAGGCGGAAAAGTTTGTGTGACTTAAAAAAAACTGGGGTTTGCGACCTATACCAAATCGCAATTTGGAAGGGGTATGAAAGTAGTGTCCCATCCGAAATGAGTTTCTGTATGCAGTGTATCAATAGTTTGCAACTATAATTCGAGTCACAAACCATTGATCAGTTACTCACCTTTGAATGAGGTGGGAACCTCATTTCACAAAGGGGAAGAGGTTCCCTGAGGACACCTTCTCCTTTGAGAATTGGGTTGACAGCCTCCGGGGGAACAAACTGCTGTGGTATAGAGAACCACTGCCTGCTCATTCTGAAGTTTTCTCAAAAGGATAACTTTTATTATTGTAAAGCAGCATTGGTTCCGTTAAGGACCTTGGGCTGCTTTAAAAAAAGTACTTTCCCATTTGGGAATGCAAACAAGGGGGTGGTGATCTGCTGTCCCTTGGAGCCACCACTGCCGTGTTTGTAGACAATCACAGGAGGGTCGCAGTTGTAGTCCTGCCTAATTAATTTTAATTACGCAGGTTGTTCCGTGACCTACTGCAGATGGTAATTTGTGAATTAACCCAATAGTACATGAGGCCGTTTGCACAATCAGATTCCATTTGCAAAACATAGGTTCGCAATTTGTGTGACAATTGTCTCTAGTATCTGCCCCTATAATGCTAACATTTCTGGTGGAGTAATAGGACAACTACCCTCAATACCAATTTTTAAAAGACGAATTACTATTGTAAATAGAACCATAAGGCAAGCTACAACAGCCCAAGTAAGATCTTAGGACATGGATATTCCTGACCACCTAAAAATAATTCACACAAAGGGTTGAAGCCTTACATGAAGCTTATGAATAGCTCATGGAATAGGACTCTTAACTAAGTTTAGGCCCGGGCACATTAAATGGCAATTATGTTTTCCAACTGGGCAATATGATTCGTTCATCATCCTTGTTTGCATATGTGATGAAAGTTGTCTGCGGAGCATGCTGCACTTTGTTTTATTTTTCTGTGGCTTTTATTCATGTTTTACGATGCACCTTTTAATCCCCGATTTGAGGGCCTTGGGGCTGACCAAATGTAGACCAGCTGTTGTGTATTTACAAATGCTGAGTTCACCAGTGGTCTGTTTTAGAGTCAGCTTCTTTCTGAAAAATGCTGTCCATGCCAAGAATCATACGGTTTTTGAATTAAGGTTAAAATGAGCCATTGTATTTTTATACTTTGATTGTATTCAATGTTTTTATTTTTTTAATTTCATGTTGTTCATAATGTATTTGCTTTTATGATCATTATTTAATATTCGAATAAAGCCACTTGAATAAAATTAATTAATTCACACAAAGAAGAACATTCTTTACAATAGTGAAAATAATGAAAAGCGAATGATTGATTTCTGCAAAGCAAATAACATATTAACCCAAACACAATGTGTCCACTACCCTCTTCCCAGAAATACACACTTCATGGGCAGCACCAAAACACTACTGTACCATTAACTTATGTACTACTGCTAACTAAACAAAGTAACACATATCTGGAAATACTAAGAACTATATTGGAGAAAACTAATAGGTACTCCCCACAAAAAATAGTTATGGATTTTGAACAGGCAGCGATTCGAACAGTCATTAAAATACATCCTAGCAAAGGTAAGCGTTTGCATGTTTTGGAGGGCTGTGAGGTTGGGGTGCTGGGTGATGTGGGAGGATGTGTGTGTGGGTGTTGGGGTGATATCTGGGGATGTGGGGGATGTGTCTGTGGGTGTTGGGGCAGAGTCTGGGAGTATGGTGTCTTAGGTTTGTGGGTCTGTGGGTTGTGAGGTGTTGTCTGGGGTATGGTGGATGTGTCTGTGGGTGTTGTGGTGGTGTGTGGGAGTATGGTGTCTGAGGTGTGTGGGTCTGTGGGTTGTGAGGTGTTGTCTGGGTGCATGGTGGGTATGGCGGATGTGTCACTGGGTGTTGTGGTGGTGTCTGTGGGTATGGTGGATTTTGGTGTGTGGGTCGGTGGGGGTGAAGAGAGTTTCTGTGGGAATGTTGGCTGTCGTGGTGCCTGCGTTTATGTGTGCTGCGTCTGTGTGTTGAGGTGGGTGCATGCAGATGTATCTGTGTGCTTGAGACAGGTAGGGGAATAGGGAATTTGGATTGGGAAGAGGGAGGTGGTGGTGGGAGGATTGTTGGGGGTGGATGGCTGCCGTCAGCGAGGAGGTCAGGGCCTGAAAAGATCTCTGTAGGCCAGACATGTCACTATAAATGCCTTCCAGGTACGCATTTATCCGCTGAGGTTGCCTGGCCAAACCTTGAATGGCAATAAGAATGGCAGTCTGCCTCACAGAGATACTCCTCAAGAGGTCAATATCCTGCTCACTCAGGGCAGCAGGGGTAGGGGCTGGGAGTGAGGTGCCTGGGGCGAAGGAGACACCCACACTCTTGGGTGAGTGGGCATGGGCAATTGGGTGGGGAGTAACAGGGAGGGTGGAGATGGAACTAGGAGTGGCGGACAAGGATGGTTCAGGTCTTGATGGTCCCGCCTGCACTAGGGAGTGGCCATTGGAGGTTGATCCTGTGTCCTCCTTGGCACTCCCCTCACCCTCCAGGCCAGTGGGTCCACCCGTGTTGGTGATGTGAGATAGATAACACATCTGGCACAGAAATGTTCACTGGAGACAAATTGTGCAAAACATCAGGGAGATATGTCTCCAAAATCCACAACACAATGAATCAGCTAGCCCCAGGGAAATCACCTCTCTTGATCGGTGCTCCTGACAATAACATACTCTGATTGTATCAGTAGAAGCCAATAGTACTTTGAATGTTGGAGAGACCAAGGGATTCTCATGGACTTGTAGGAGGCCCTCAACATGTTGCCCAATGGGAAGCCATATCACTGTCTCCATTTTGTACCACAAACACAGACGTCCATGGATGAACGGTTGTACACAACCACATGGTTCCCACATACCTGCAAGTCACTCCATGATGCGTGCCAACACTAAGGTAACAAACCTTTCCCATTTCACATGTGAAAAGCACTTTGCTACATGGTGCAAGATCAAAGGCATGGAAATGCACACCGTGTGTAAAACCTGTAGTCATACCTCTCATGTCCTTCATTGCTACTGCAGTTGTACATACCAAATGACATACAATGACAGGTTAAGGCCTGCACACATATGTGATGGAATACAGAAATCATCCCATGAAGACAGGTAGACCATGCATGAAACAGCAGTGAAAATGATTTGTCAAAAGTGAAAGGAAGACATGATAACATGTAGGCACAAGGAATGACGGCAACAATAATGTCACACAAACCCTGTCAATGGACATTCCCCACTTGACAAGGGAAAGTATTGCTCTGTAACTGCACCAAAGACCAATGTGTATTCTGTCACATGTAGGATCGCCATCTTCACATGACAGACAGTAGTTAGGCATCAGCACTTGTGACACTCTGAAGTCAAGTGGCCTCTGGGGGATGCCAATATACTCACTTGACATGGCTGAGAACAGTGATCCAGTATGTTATTTGTTTGGACTATCACACTGAAGAGTAGTGGACTGTTGTGTACAAATTACACCCACAACAACAAATAGCATTACCTGATTGATCACTGTACACAGCCATGTGTTGGCCCTGGAGAGTAAATTGTTTGTGGGCTAAAATCAGTTGTGCCTAGGACCCTGGGCTAACAGGCAAGGCCAATCAGCATGCACTAACTTCCATACCTACACAAACATTTACTCATCTTGAATGTCACACATGGCCCATCCCCAGTCTTCAAGGGGAGTTGGCCGAATCAAACACATCAGCTTTGCAATGTGAAAGCAGGAATATTCCCGAGACTCACCCCTTTGTGGCTGCTGTGCTCCCCTCAAACACCATCAAGCTCCGGGTAGGCCACTGGCAGAATGCTGGCCATTAAGGGGTTCAGGCTCCGGTGTGTGCCCCACGCACGCTGGGAGGACAGCCTCAACTGGACCTCAGCAATCTTCCAAACCCAGCATCTCAGGTCCTTCCACCTCTTCCGAGAGTGGGCCCCCGTCTTAGAGCCCCTACAGCCAACTACCATAATACAGACTTCACCCTTACACTTGGGTGTCAATGAAAGGTATGGCATGGTGGGGACAGAAAGTCTCTTCCCAGTGCATGTGCGGACACGTGGCCTACCAAATGCAGACTCATGCCACATCAGGGTGGGTTTCTCTGGAATGTACCTATACCACAGAACACACCTTTGACCATATGTGGCAAAACTACAGAGATGGTATCCAACATACAAAGGTATGTTTGGTTAAATTCCTGCTATAATGAGTCACATGTCATGGTTTCCCTGGAATCTACACACTGTCTGCACTGTGGGTTTGTCAATTGTGCAATACACCTGTAGTGGACAAATATGACTTATGTGAAGGTGACAACAGAACTGTGGGAGTAAGGGACCTGTTGTGAGTCAAAGATAGGCATTGACAATGATGCAAAATGCACCTATGGACTAGTTCAGGGATTTACACCAGTACCCATTCCTAATCTAGTCAATGGACTGAGGCATTCAGGGAAGGTTTTGCCACTACAGCCTTATATTGGCCACATGACAGAATATGCAGGTCTACACGGAGTGGGCACAGTGCCATAGCTGCATAGCCACAGTGACTTCCTACAGCCTGGAGTATGTCCCATAATGGGAGATACATTTGGCAGGCCCTGGTCTCTGTAATACAGAACCTACATGACACTCACATTTCCATCACTTCCATGCATGACAGTATGTCAGATTTGGCCATCATCTATGTGGCTTGTGTGGCAACCTGAAGGGTACAGTGGGTCATGATATGCCTCTCAAACAGCAGTTTGGCAAGGCCAGATGTGGGGTGAAAGATATGTGGCACAATACACATTGCTTACAAGATCCTGAAATGACTCAAACAAGATGCATACAGAGCTCATGCTGTCATGCACATACATGTTGTCTGACATTTACAACCATCTTATCCAAAGAAATGTCATTGTATGGTAGTAAAGTCTCCTTGCCTAGATATATGCATCCAACACAAAGAGGATCTAAGCTTCAAAGCACTTGACACAACACAATGGGAATATCCAAAACATATAGGGGGTCATTCCGACCCCGGTGGGCGGCGGAAGCCGCCCGCCTGGCGGGAACCGCCAGAAGACCGTACCGCGGTCAAATGACCGCGGCGGTCATTCTGACTTTCCCGCTGGGCCGGCGGGCAACCGCCAGAAGGTCGCCCACCGGCCCAGCGGGAAAGCCCCTTCAACAATGAAGCCGGCTCCGAATGGAGCCGGTGGAGTTGAAGGGGTGCGACGGGTGCAGTGGCACCCGTCGCGATTTTCAGTGTCTGCAAAGCAGACACTGAAAATCTTTATGGGGCCCTGTTAGGGGGCCCCTGCACTGCCCATGCCAGTGGCATGGGCAGTGCAGGGGCCCCCAGGGGCCCCATGACACCCATTCCCGCCATCCCCTGTTAGGGGGCCCCACAACACCCGTTCCCGCCATCCTGTTCCTGGCGGTAAGAACCGCCAGGAACAGGATGGCGGGAAGGGGGTCGGAATCCGGCGCCGCCATGGAGGATTCCTATGGCCAGGGGAAAACCGGCGGGAAACCGCTGGTTTCCCTTTTCTGACCGCAGCGGCCAGGAAGCACCGCCAGCTTGTTGGCGGTGCTTCCGCGGTCATTGGCCCTGGCGGTCGATGACCGCCAGGGTCAGAATGACCCCCATAGACCCTCATTACAACATCAGTGGTAAAAACCGCCTACCACCGCGGCGACAGGCACCAAAAGACCGTCGCTGCGGCTACCATCTGTCCGCCACATTGTGACCACAGCCGAATTTCCGCCACAAGAAGGGCGGAAATCCGTCTGTGGCCATACTGGCGGATGGCGGTATGGTGGCGCTGCTACCACCAGCAGCGCCACGCCAGTAGACCGCCGACAGTCGTATTATGAAAAATAATACTGCCAGGTGGTGTTCTGCTGGGAGGCGCTGCTGGAGGTAGCCGCGCCCCGTCCCATCTCCTGCCGGAAGACGACCTGGATCAGTAAGTCGGGTCTCCGACAGGGGAGTGGGGTGGAGGGTGTTGTGTGTGTGTGTGGGGGTGTGTGTGCATGTATGTGTGAGTGTGTGCGTGAATGCGGGTGTGTGTTTAGTGTTGATTGCATGCATGAATGTATGGAAATGTGAGTGCATGTATGTATGGAAATAGGAATGCTTGTCTGCATGCATGTTTTGCAGTGTGTGCGGATGTGTGTATGAATGGAAGAATGCATGCGTATGTGTATGTGTGAATGAGTGTGTGCATGTGTGTGTGATTGGGGGTGTGGATGTAGGGGTGGTGGTGGGGTGTCTGGAGTGGTGGGGGGGTGGGGCCTCCTATCACTGACAGGGAAGGAATTCCCTGTCACTGATAGGGCCTACAGCCATGGTTTACGTTGTGTTATGAACGCCACGAAAACCATGGCAGTAGGCAAGGTCATAATCCATCAGGCAGCACAATTGCAGTCATGTCATATGATGTCATGACTTGGCCTGTACAATGTACTGTAGTTGTGAGAATCTATTTGGTTGAGTCTTTGAAATAGGGAGCTGATACTCAGGCAAAATCAGCCAAAGGCTGTTTGATGAGATAGCTTTTGACACATCCCTACCTTCATAATGTAGCTTTGTTTGTGTCAGCTTTATTGCAATGTACTTTGTTTTCCAGATACTTGCTATGTGACTTGTGTCATATGTATGGTTTAATGCCTATACTCCTTGTTTTGGTCTTTGGTCAGGCACCTTCACCATGACATCTTTGGTCAAGCGCAAAAAACAATCTGCAGGAAGAGTGCATGACAGAACACAACATTATTATATATATGACGAATTCATTGAGGGAAGAACAACTTGTTACCCTTAAATAGAAAGCACATTCTATGTCTGTGTGGCCCTATGAAGCGCACTTCTCTATTTGAGTTGGTAAGTCAGATATGATTTTTTTAATCATATATACCTTACTCTGCACTTTTTAACACCATCACTGCACAGCACGGTTGCCCACCATCACTTTTTCCCTGTCTTGACATTATTTAATGTCTGTTTTTGTTGAATAACCCGTGTACCTTTACTTTTTAGGGTGACGGTTAAGAAAAATTTTCTTTTTGATGTAAGTGATTGGATACCTTTTTTGATAATTTCTGAATATTTTTCCAGACCCCTCTCTCTTTTTATCTAGGAGACACTCATATTTGTTTACTGGTCCTGATGAAGCATCACTGGATCCGTATGGACCACCAGGATGCGAAACATGTTGACCCACGATAGGGATGGTCCCTCCACCCTTTCTTTGATCATTTTGATACAGAGTGACTGAACATTATTTCGGTCTCACTCTTGTGACCATTTTTAACCTTGGCCCCTTTTTCTTTGCATTTGGGTCAATAAAGCAGTTACCCTGTGCCGATTTAGGGAGCCAATTTTAACCATCTTTTTTTGATCTCCTTCTATATTTTCTCCCACCTTTGGGATTACGGCTTCATCACCATAAAAAGATCTCCGGCAAGGAGCCCCCCCTTCTGGGGTGGTGCCCGTCAGACATTGCAGCGCCAGTCTGACGAGGAGCTGCTCCGATGATGAAGCATGACATCCCTTGGGATGTGTGAGGTGCCTTGCTCCTAAAATTTAGGACCCCCTCTACGGTATCCCCTAGTCTCCTCTCACTCATTTGGAACAGTGTATTATATGCTTTTGACGTCTTACTTGGGAGGATATACACTGGACCATAATACCTCCCCATCCCTCCTATTTTTTGACATATTTGAGTGTTACCTGTCTTTTTGGCATTACATTTATTTATTTGCGTGAATAATTTGCCCACTCGTAGCCTTCTCTATATTTCTTATTAGCAGGACGTTATAATTCCTAGAATCCACCATGCAGAATGTTATACCTCATTCACCCTTCTTAGATGTCTAAGGGGTTCCAGTCTGACTAGAAACAGTGGAGGAAATCCTTTGAGGCTTCTCTGGATGCTATTAAGATAGTGCATTCAAATATAAGTGCAATTTCTGCTTACAAAATTGCATCCTTGTAACACCAAATAGTTCAGCAGAAGAAACCCAAAGCATTTACCAACCTTCATAGCACTGGAGAGGGTATACAAATACAAAATGATGCTATTTGGGTTGGAAACTGCCATTTTTCAAAGGGTTATTGATGCCCTCTTTAAAGGTGTTGAAGAAATTACATGTTTCCAAGATTACTTGCTGCTGTGAAGAGAGAATAAAAGAGTCAATGATGAGAGGTTACAGACAATCTGAAGAAGGGCATGCCTTTGAGTGTACACAGGTGAACATTTGAAGAGAGAAGAGCAAATAATTGAGTAACTGGCTTTCCTAAGAGTCTGAGAATAATGATAAACAGAGGCCATTCCTGGACTTAGCCAAATCCTATTTTAGATTTGTACCCCAGAGTCCAGAAAAAAACATTACTTAAATGCATTCAATAATAAACTCAGAAGCTTGTGAGGGGAAGTTTGGGTGTATCTAAAAATCTGGTGAGATCAAAGTTGCTATGGAAACTGCAACCACAATGAATGCCCATTGATACACATGATCGATTCATTCATTGTAATCACCAATGTGAAAGTGGCTTAGGAGGCAGTCCCATGCAAAGAAGAAAAAGAATAGAGGAAATGCTCAGATTCACATATTTAGAAGGTTTCCATTAAACAGTTTCCTGTTGTAAGAGTGGGAAACATCATATACTGACTTTTTGTGGACTAGAGATGAAAGGTGGGTAAGAATTCTTTGTTGAAGTGTTATAGGTAGCATTCATATCCAAGGGTTTTAAGGATACAAATGAAATGCAATCTGTCAGCAGACATGAGGCATTACGATGTTGATGTGTTGCTCACCATTTCATGCCTTACTTGCTAGGAAATTAGTTTGTTCTGTGTTTAGATCACATGTCATTTGTCAAAGTGTTTACCACAAAGGTAGCTACTCAGGCAACCTCGTGAATATAAAAATGGCAACATAGATTGTAGAAATATGCATACAAAAACAGAATACTTGTCAGGGGTGTGTAATATTGGTGCTTATGTCTTGTGTATGTTGCCTTTGGAAGTAGGGATCACAAGAGCCAAGATTGGAAATTGAGGGTGAAGAATGTGTTGTAAGTTGTGTGAACTCAGTGTTTGGGAGAATGCTATAAAGAGGAATGGAAATATGCAGTCTGCAAGGACAAGGCCTTGACTAAGTAGATAAGAAATGTTAAAGAGTGAGGGACTTAAGAGGTTATTTGTGAATGTGCATATTCACATATTACAGATCAGTTGACTATTGATGGAGACAATGTTAAAAGTTTTTTTTTTTTTTGTGGTTTTGGAAGATCTAAGGACAAAGTGCTCAGTCAAACTTCTGGTGAATATATGGGCATGTAGGCTGAAGCGCAGAATTAGTGGAGATTGCCCTTGACAGGGCAGTTGAGCATTTGCTTTGTGACTGCATTCCTTGCGCTGTAAGTGATATGTAAGAGGTGACATGTGACAGTACCCAGTCTAGTTACTGTAGCGGAGGTCCTTGCAGACCTTAAGGGTAAGCTGGGTGTTGATACATGATAATGGATGGTTAACCTAAGTATGTTTTAGTAAGGTTGGACTACTACTCAAGGTAGCCTTAAGTGAAGTGACTGAACTCCTGAAAGATGTCTTCGATGGAGAGAGTTTTGCTGATGAAACACCTGGGTCACAACTGACATTACTAGAGAAAGAAATGTTTTGTGAAAGAGTAAAAAATATCGTTCTATCATCGAAGAAGCAACTGATTAGTTGGGTGTTTCAGTAGTTAGTAAGGACAAATGTGCAGTCATTTGTGGCAAATAGTTTTAGTTAAAAGGAGGATTTGAGACTACAATGGCCTGTGCAGATAACACTGCATACCTGTACAGGTGTGGCCCCTGTTGTGTTGTGGAGAGGCAGAGTGGTCTGCACCATGGTGGACAGAGAGCAAATACATTGATACAAGTCACAGGGAAACAGAGTGATAGAGGTAAAACGGAAAATGCTTGATACCCATCACAGGAGTGAAAAGAAGGAGGTTGAGACATTAAAAATGGGTGATGGGGTAATGGTTAATGATGGTAGTAATCTCAAGGGGCTTCTAGATATTCTAAGAAGGAAATTGTCCATAATTCCCTGTGAAATGTGTGGCAGGAGGTGTAAGCAATGAGTAGGACATGTGGGAGCTCAAAGGAGTGAAGAGCCTAGAAAATAGTTTGCGCCTGGCAGTTCAAATGCAAACTAGTAGAATAACATCTCTTCCCAAGTACCTAAAAGATTGTGATGCATTTTCAATAATTATATTTATTTTGTAAATAGTTGGTAAAGGGTTGGAAGGAAACCCTTCCCCTATTTAGTTCTCTGTTTTCTGTTGTCAGTATCTCATCTCAGTGCACTCACTGATTACCGTTCCATCTTCGCCACTGGAGCTGGCAATTCATCCCTTTCATACCTGACACCTACAAATACAGAATGTGAGTATCACAAGAGGCAATACTCATCTTGGCACCAAGATTCCTTACTTTGATTGTACATGTCCAGTGGAACTCTTGCCATGTGATACAATGATACACAATTATTTATCATTGTATTACTTTACAGACTTACAGGCTTTGGACAGTCTTTTCATTTAAACCTGAAAACCGTTTTATGGTCCACCATGCTCAGGAGAATTGCATGTAGATGTGATTTTAATGACAGGACTAGCATCACATCTGACCAATAGGCCCAAATTGTGATGGACTATTGCTCACTTAACATTAGAAAGCTCTTAATGCTTTAAACTGGGCATGTTCTTGATAACTAACACTTTAATTGATAAATCTGAATATTAAATCGCCCAAGAAAATGCTTGTTTGATTCAGAATTTAAAGGAAAATCCTTCTAACTATCAGAGTAATTGCTTCTTGTGTTTTAGGCGCACATTAAAAAAGGTGAGAAAAGGGTGTAATCACTGGAAAACGATGAGCGATGTTTGCCTTCAAGTAGCTACAAAGCTACATATGGTTTAAGAATCTCTGAACGAAACTATAGGATGTAAATATGTATTTATTCAGCATGAGAGATAAAGCACAAATAGAAGAAATGCTTCAAATCCTTTTTTTTTTAAATGTCAACTTGTTTATGTGTTGACTGAGCATTTACATCAACTATTCACAAATATCTGCAAAAGCCAACGAAAACAACAACACAATAATTCCCCCAAAAGAGTGATATATGTGCTCTGCATCTCAGCGGTTGTCCTTGACATATCTCTGGCTCAGAAAAAAACATGCACACAGGGCAAAAGTATGGGTCCATATTACAAATCCAAATATCCTCTTAGATTGGGGTTTGTGGTAAGGCTGTCACTCACCATAATACCTATGCACCCTATTGTTGCAGCAAGGACATCCTTATCACAAATGGTGCCTTCTAGTCCGCCTCCTGTATTACCCTGTGTAGAGCTGCACCTAGGGGACTCAGATGCTAATTTCTTTCTCAATGGACCCCAGATGTGTTTAGGCTGGGAAGTATCAGGTTGTAGCACCAAGAATGTCTCAGCCTTTTTTGTTACATACTACCATGTGACTAATGCAGTCTTTCATCAACGGCGGCCCCTGAGCCATGTCTTGCAGTTCTTCATTTGTCCATTACAAGGGTCAGAGTGGTCAGTCTTTTAGTTGGAATGCGGAACCTACATGACGTATCCCAGTAGTGCAATGAGCGGAGTTGCTGGTAGTGTTAAGTCAATCTTCTCATACAATGCAGAGGTTACTCAGTACTCTTCACTGACAGGCAGTTCTATGCTAAGTGTATGAAATCTCCAGATGAGGTCCAGCATCTCCTACAGTTGTGGCTGGTTGTTCGGTCATCAATCTAGAGCAATAACACTGGTGTTAGATTATATGATGCAGAAATTTAAAGTGTATTAGCCTATGTTTGTAGTTTAACAAGACCAGTGCAGTTTTCCAGCAGCAATAGGGCCAGTGTTTTTCATCAAGTTGGCTACCAATATCCAACCTCCTTGCTCCTCCGCTCTTCGCCATCTTGTCTATTCTGGATGCCTGCATAAGTCTGCAGCGTTTCACAACCCTACTTTTAGTATCTATTGACTAAATGAGCTGTGTCAGAGGCCCAAGTTCACCAGTTTCTCTGGGTCATTAGATACTACTGCCTGGGCTGTGTTGTATAGTCTGAATGAAGCATGTGAAGGTGTCAACCACTGTACCGGCCCTGCCCACCCTTTCATGTTTAAGGGGTACAAAATTGGTCATATTTGTACATGTCCAAACAGTGTCAACCCAGCCCATTCTAGAGAGTCAATTATTGTACGCTCTTCTGTTACTGGGAGCAAAAGTCTGGGCCACAGGGGAATTGCAGGTGAGTAAATACTGTCTAGATCAACCTTCTTACCTAGTTCCTTCCAGATCCAGCAAAGGGTACCAATGGTTGCCACCTCAGTTCGAGGCCTTTGCAACCCAGTGGACAGAATAGACTTTAATGAGCGTTTCTCCAACTGTTTCCTCTGTAATATCAGGTGTGGAGGCACAGTGATTGGGTCGTACCAATGCTTCTTAAAGTAGCCCTGTGCTGCAATGTAGTAGAGCTCCAATTGTTGGATTTCAAAACCCCTCTTTCATAAGCACATGAATGGCTGCTTCCCTCCCCCAGCAACTTTTGGAGAGTGGAGAAAAAGGTCTTGTTAATTGAGATGGGAATAGTGATAAACAATACAATAGCTTGAGGAGCACCACCATCTTAATTAGTGCCATTCCCACACGAGTAGAAAGTGGGAGCTTAATCAAACTGTCTATGTTATTCCACCTGAGCCTGTCCTTACTTGGCCATGGTTTCATTTACCAGTACCAACACAATCTCTGGTATTTCACTGACTTCACACCAGCACATCAGACATTCCAGACTGGTCTGCCTGGTGGAAATTTATGGACATTCGGGAAAATCACCACACCACACTATTAGCCTAGTTCTAGGGGGCCAGGTTTAAGACAGGTTGTCTGTTGAAGAAAGATATTATCGACATGTATGGAGATCAGGTTCGTGCCCCACTTAAAAGACCAGCCCCCTATGTATACATATGATACATCTTTCATAGTCAGCACACAAACGTCTCAATAGCTATCACAAACAGCATGGGCTAGAGGGGGCACTCCTGTTTAGTTGCTTTGACCTAGTGAAGGGCTCTAAAAGTATCTGGCCAATACGTACTCTGGCTTGCAGCAGTTTGTACAGCAGGGAGATCAACTTTAACACATAGCCACTGATCCTATGTCTGTGTAGTGTGGCCATGGGGAAGGGACATTCTAAAGAATCAAGGGCCTGATTTATACTTTTTTAGTGCCGCATTTGCGTCATTTTTTGATGCAAAAATGGCGCAAACTTGCAAAATTCAATTATATTTTGTAAGTTTGAGCCACTTTTGCATCAAAAAATGATGCAAATGCAGCACTAAAAAAGTATACATCAGGCCCCAATGCCTTTCCTAGAAATCTAGAAAAGGTAATGTAGTTTACAGCTTCAGATGGTGTAGTATCTCAGTGTACCCAAGTTGTGACTCTATAAGGGACAAGCCCAGATTGGATTGGAAGCACAGTGCCAATCACTGCGGCATGAGATGCCCAGCAAGTACCTTGGCCTAAATTGTGCTGTCAAAATTTTGTAAATCACTGCCTCTCAGAAGGCCTGTCGAAACATTCCATTCTCAGTTGCTTTAATAAATACCCTAAGCAGGTGTAGGGCAATTATTTTCTTATAAGCCCTGTTTCTCAATTGCCCTATGTATGCTTTGAATTCTTCCAACATTATTGGAAATTTGGGACTGCTCAAAAATTAGTCTCAAAACCTCAGCAGTGGCTGAGCTTATGTTGTTGCGGAACAGTGGGTCTAGCAAAGCTTTGATCGATAATCTCTGGCCATCTGCGGGATATGCTCAGTACCAGTTTTACTGAGGAGCGCTCTGAGAGTGTGTGTAGCATATAGTGAACCTCTGATTTCCATGTGGATTACTGTCAAGTGGCCAATCACTAATCTAAATGAGATATGGACTCATTGACAAAAATGTATACAATGAGGAATTCAAATCTGCATCATGACTCAGTCACCATATGTCCTCAAGATTTGAGATATCCTTGACTACTAACAGAACTCTCGCTGCTTGACAAGTTAGTCCTCTACCAGGACTAGATCTGTGCTTCAGATGTCCTAATACTAAATTCGTGTTAACCCCAGATTATAACACCCATTTCCACTCTAATACACAAGGTAAGTATCTTGCTAAAGAAATCTGGTAGCCCATGTTGGGGACTATAGATTTTGATGAGGTGATTGGCTTGTCTATAATATCTAGGTCCTCATATTTCTGAGTTTAAAATCTAGACGTTTGTGCACTAGACTGCACATACCTTTGGATCAGTGTTCCCAAACTGTGGGTTGCGACCCACTAGTGGGTTGTGAGTTGATTTTTGGTGGGTCATCAAAAGCAATACATGAAGATGCCTTTATGTTATCAATTTATCTTGTCACATTTGCTGTGCTTCCAAGACAGAGGTAATATGTCAGACTATGTTTTGTTTTTTTAATGTGCTTATTTTAACATGGCGATTGGGGTTTAAAAACTACTCTAGCTTTGTGCTCAGAGAAAGAAAGTAATGTGAATTACCTTACAATCTTACTGGGGCCCAGGAAGTAGGAAAGGAAAGGCTGTGGGATGTCATTTTTTGTAAAGCACATTAAAATGTAAGTACCTGTAAAATAACTGTACACATTCAGCAGTTAGGAAAGCACAAATCCAGCACATTTTGCCACTCTGGAATGTGTGATGGAAAAAAAGATTTTAATAGGATAAAAAACATGAAGACACAACTTGGTATTCCACAAATGATAAATGTGCAGTGAAACCCGATTGTCACACATTATCATTTCAGTGCAATATGGTTTTATCACTACAACTGTATGCCTGTGCAAATTCAGTGTCCATTTAAATGGAAATGGATTGTATGTAAATTACAGTCCGCTACCACGCAATGCTTTAGTTACACTGAAAAGTCTCCTGTCTCATGTCCATTAGAGTTACCTTGTCACAGTTGCCGTGCTTCAAACACAGTGGTCAAATGCCTGTTGATAACATGCCGATTGGGGTTTACAAACTCATCTCGCTTTGCGCTCAGAGAAAGAAAGTAAAGTGAAATATGTTATAATCTTACTGGCATCCATTAAATATGAAAGGAAAGGCTAGGATGTAATTTTTTGTAAAGTGTTAATATGTAAATACTGTAAATGAACTATACACATTCAGCAGTCAGGAAAGCAACACTAGCACATTTCTTGGTCAAATGATAAATGTCCACTGAAAACCGAATTTAACACATTATCCTTGGAGTGCAATACGGTTTTATCACTAAAACAGTATGCGGATGCAAATTTCATTTGAATGGAAAATGTGTTGTGTGTAAATTATAGTCTGCTACCACGCAATACGTTAGTTACATTAAAAAGTTGCCTGCCTTATTTCCATTAAAGATAGGAGGGTTGCAAAAGTTTTTCATTGTAAAAAGTGGATCAACGTTTTAAAATATTTGGGAGGCACTGCTTTAGAGTTGGAACTTAATAAATCTATTTGGTCTCCATTTTGTTGCAAAGTGTGTCTGTCGTCTGGGATCTATGTGAGACTCCGGCAGCATGGCCAGGACAAGCCTATAGCTGCCCAGGTATGCCATTACCTGCCATACCATGTGCAGAATATTTACTTCTCTAATATTCCATGATGGTAAGGAAATATTTTTATGTGTAGTCACTGTTCCTCTGTCCAATTTGCAAGTGAGTCTATTGTTCTGTAGCACTTCTATAGTTCTTACTACCTCTATGTGAGGCACAGGCACACTTACCCACACAGATAGCAAGGTTATGAGGGAGTTATGTTTGTATTAAATCAGTATATGAAGTGTGTTCATGCCGTGCATGATGAACCCCGAGGTGTGGTTATCGTGTTATTGGATGCGACACCCAGCAGTGTGATGGGTCAGGGTACGATAGAGACAGATGCACAAATTATATGGTTTAAATCAGGATTAACCAGCTTAACAACGGACTGTGGGATGCTGTGTGCCAGTCCACCAAAAAGAGGAGTATTCAGATAAAGTTCAGTAACCGATACAGTGACATGAGCCAGGCAGAGCTTCTGTAGAATGAGTAAAAAATATTGAAAGGACAAGAATGGGAATTAATGTCTTAGGCCCTCATTACAACCCTGGCGGTCAGTGATAAATTGGCGGTAATACTGCTAACAGGCCGGTGGTCAAAAAAATGGAATTACGACCATGGCGGAAACCGCCAACACAGACAGACACTTTAACACTCCGACCGCCACGGCGGTAGTAACAAACACCGCGGCGGTCACCGCCAACAGCCAGGCGGAAGACAATGTACCGCCCACACTGTTACAAGGCACCAATCCGCCAGCTTTTCCGGGGCGGTACCAATGTCATCAAAAGCACGGCAGAAACAGTCTTTGGAAGGGAAACCACTCACGTCTCGACACTCAACGAGGAACCAGGACACCATGGAGCCCGAACTATAGGTGTTACCAATGTTGGTGTGTCTTCTCATCTACCAGGACTACGAACGGCGGCGGTGACGACCACAGTGAGTACTGCACCTAGCACACAGGGGAGGGGAGGAGGGAAAAGAGAGTGACACACACACACACGCAAAACACAACACCCCTAGCCCCCCACCCACAACACACACACACATATCCAATAACATCACTGATACACCCCATCGGCCCCTGGAAGAACGCAAGGACCAAACAAAATGAGTTTAACTAGTGTAATATTCAATCAATCAGAGAGACCAAGAGTCAGTAAATAATCAGTATACACAAATATTTACAGCAAGTACACAAGTCCGTACACTGTACCATGAAATGTCCGTGGACCAGTGGTCCCAGAAAGCATGGGTGAAGCCCACACGACACCTGCCTCAAAACGGAGAGAACACTGCAGGGGCATCAGGTCCAACAAAAAACAGGCACCTCAGGGGGAAGGGGAGGGGGGCACCTCAGCCGGATTATGGTAGGACGCCACTGCTCCTCAAGGGGGCTCCATGTCCACAGCTTGGTCCTGGGGAGTGCAAAGCCACAGTCTCTCAAGTCTCTCAAGTGGGTGCACTGCCCACTGCTTGGTCCTGGGGAGTGCAAAGCCACAGTCTCTCAAGTCTCTTAAGTGGGTGCACTGCCCACTGCTTGGTCCTGGGGAGTGCAAAGCCACAGTCTCTCAAGTCTTTCAAGTGGGTGCACTGCCCACTGCTTGGTCCTGGGGAGTACAAAGCCACAGTCTCTCAAGTGGGTGGCATCTTCCACAGGTTCTGGAGGGGGCTTTGTGCCCAGAGTGCTTCATCCTGCCAAGGACTGGTTGAGTGGATGCCTTTCTCCACTGGTTCTGGAGGGGCCTTGTGCCCAGAGTGCTTCATCCTGCCAAGGACTATGTTAGTGGATGCTTTTCTCCACTGGTTCTGGAGGGGGCTTTGTGCCCAGAGTCCTTCATCCTGCCAAGGACTGGTTGAATGGATGTCTTTCTCCACTGGTTCTGGAGGGGGCTTTGTGCCCAGAGTGCTTCATCCTGCCAAGGACTGTGTTAGTGGATGCTTTTCTCCACTGGTTCTGGAGGGGGATTTGTGCCCAGAGTGCTTCATCCTGCCAAGGACTGGTTGAGTGGATGCCTTTCTCCACTGGTTCTGGAGGGGGCTTTGTGCCCAGAGTGCTCCATCCTGCCAAGGACTGTGTTAGTGGATGCTTTTCTCCACTGGTTCTGGAGGGGGCTTTGTGCCTAGAGTGCTTCATCCTGCCAAGGACTGTGTTAGTGGATGGTTTTCTCCACTGGTTCTGGAGGGGGCTTTGTGCCCAGTGATGCTGCTCCTGGTGTGTGGCATGTTGACTTCATCTCACCTGGGTGTCACAGCCACGCGATGTACCCGGAACAGGTAGCATGATACTCCATGTAGGCGGACCCACACTCCATCCTGCGGCGACTTAGGCTGCTAATTGCTGATTCGTGTCAGTGCTGGAGATGGTGTCGAAAGTGGCGTGTCCAGGGTCCAGGATGTCACCTGCAGATTCTGACGGCTGCACACTGGGGATGGGGCTGACGCCCGACAGAGTGGCACCGGCTGTGCACGTGGCAGTGCTGATGGTGGTGCAGGCGGCGGTGGCTGCGGTGGAAATGCTGCCAGTGCAGGCCGTGGTGCAGGTCACTGTTGGGGTGGATGGAGACACCATACCGTCTCCGGCAGCCTCGGATGGCTGATCCTTGGGGAGGATGCTGCAGACTGACGTTGTGGCAGCAGCGGTGCAGGTGGCGGAGCAGGTGGCGGTGCAGGTGGCGGTCAAAGCGGGGGTGGTGACTGGGGTGCATGTGGCTGCCATCCCGGATGATTTGGTGGTCAACAGCCCCTCCCCAGGTGACATCGTGCCCAGGGGTGATGTGCCCTTTGGCTTGTGGCCCTTCCCCATCTTGACAGCCGCTGCAGGGACCTTGGCACTGTCCACTCTGTGTTTGTGCGATGCCTTGCTGGGTGGGTGGTGTGACTGTCCCCTGCTTGAAGCCGGTCCCTTTTTGAGCTTTGCAGATGGTGTAATAGGGTGGTCCTACTTTTCCGTCTGTGGCACACTGGCATCTCTGACAGGTGCCCCCTTTGACGGTACTGGAGTAGCAGGGACCACTGCGGATGCAGATTTGGTGGCTGAGGTGCTGGGCTGGGATCTAGACATCCTGGCCCTAGGAGAAGGATGGGGGGGAGGTGTAGGGAAGAGGTTCAGGTTAGCTAGGTACATTTTTTTGGACACACTGGGACGGGAAGATGGAGGGGGTTTGGGAGTGGAGGAAGAGGTAGTGGTTGTAGGAGGTGTACGTCTGCTGAGTTTGGGTGAAGGTGCAAGGGTTGGAGGCTGTTGAGAGGTGGATGGCTGTTGAGTGGGTGTGTGCCAGCGTTTGTGTTCTTACGGAGGAGGGCTCACAGACACATTGGGAGAGGACACAGAGGATGTGTGAATGGTAGTGGGGGTGGTGATTGCACATGAGCGGTGTGTAGTGATGCGTGTGCTGGTGATGGAGGTAGTGGCTGAGGATGTAGTGCATGCAGGTGTGAGTGGAGACGAGACTGTGAGGGAGGTCGAGGACGTAGAGGAGGGGGACACAGAGGAGGCAGCGGATGTTGGTGTGTCTGCATGGGTATGGTGCTTTTGTATGTTGAAGTTTGTGCATGCTGGTCTGATGGTGTGCTTGGGATAGGCTGAGGTAGAGGGGATTAGGTCTGGGTAGTGGAAGTTGGAGGGGGGAGGCTGGACACAGGGACAATGGCTGCTATCAGTGCTGAGGCCAGAGCCTGAAATGCTCTCTGTTGGGCCGCCACGCTGGAATGAATGCCCTCCAGGTATGCATTTGTTTGCTGCAAATGCCTCTCAACACCCTGGATGGCATTCAAAATGGTTGACTGCCCAACAGCGAGGGATCTCAGGAGGTCAATAGCCTCCTCACTGAGGGCAGCAGGGATGAGTGGGGCAGGGCCTGAGGTGCCTGGGGTGAAGGAGATGCCCACCCTCCTGGGTGAGCGGGCACGGGAAACACGCTGAGGGGCTGCTGGGAGGGCGGTGCTGGTAGGGGGGTGGCAGCTGTACCTGTTGTTGCGGTGGGCACAGAGGTGCCCGTTACTGCAAGGGAGCTCCCATCAGAGGAGCAGTCGCTGTTGCTGGCGTCCCCTCTTGTCCCCATTGTGGCGCTGCCCTCGCCCTCCATCCCACTGGTGCCCTCACCATCGGTGGATTCACCCTCCTGGGCCATGTGGGATGCAGCTCCCTCCTTCCCCGGTGCCTCTGCTCCTCCGCGAGATGATGCTAATGCACACAAGGACAGGGTGACAAAAAAAGAAGGGGGGAAAGACAGAGGAGACATAGGGTCACTGCCAGCAACACCACTACCATTGGCGGACACAACACACAGGGAGCAGCCCTATGCACTAGGCCATGCACTAGCAGTTAGAATGAAAAAAACCTGCCCATGGGGGACTATGCCTAACACCGTTTGCTGCACACCTGGAACCCGCAGGAGGCTGACTAGTTGTAGATGCCCACTACCACTATTGGGGTTGGAGTGCCACAGAGCCTGCCTAACAAGGGACCTACCCTACCAAGTTCGCCCTGGCCTAGGGGAACCCACAGCCCACATCCCCCACCCAGACACCTCGTATAGCGCGCAGAGTCAGCTGAATGAGACTGTACTCATCCCCTTGAGGCTGCTGTGATGCCCTCAAGCGCCCATCCAACTCCGGATATGCCACTGCCAGGATCCGGAACATCAGGGGGGTCATGGTGCGACAGGCACCCCTTCCACTTTGGGAGGCCATCCCCAGCTGGGCCTCCACCGTCTTCTTGCTTCAGCGGCGCAGGTCCTCCCATCTCTTGCAGCAGTGGGTTCTCCGTCTATGATAGACCCCCACGGTCCGCACTTCCTTGGCGATGGCACGTCAAATACCCTTCTTCTGGTGGGCACTGACCTAAAGGAAAGGTATAAGATGAAAGGAAATTACTCCCCCGTCCGGTTCGTCATACTCATTGCCCACCAGTTCCCATCCATGCGCTGACACACATACACACACCATCCTCACATGCAGACCTTAGCCCCCACCCCCACATGTATCTTCCATCCACACCACTCCATACCTTCATGGCCCATGCATCATGCTCACAGTGTACTCACCTGTTTGTCTGGAGGACCGTAGAGTAGCATGTACTGGGGGAGGACCCTATCCACTAGTCTCTCCAACTCCTCGGAAGTGAAGGCAGGGGCCCTTTCCCAGACACTCGAGCCATTGTTGCTTCCAGACACAGGTCACAGCAGCACTTGCAGTGTAGGTCCTCTCCTGTTGAAGGTCAGGTATCAAGTGAGTGAACAGATAGAAAATGGCAGTCACGTCTGCGGCGGTGCGTGCCGTCACCGCCGGCGTACATCATCATTGGCTCCTGGAACCCATAGGGCCCAATGATAACCAATGCTGAATTGCACGGCAGTCTTGGACCACCTACAGCGACGCTGCACAACACCAGCAAAGTTACCTCATTTCCCCTTGTCCCACCTTACAGGTCAGGCAGCCGCCAATTCAGGGTGGCACATGGCATGGCACCTAACTGCATCACAGCACATTTGGGCAGAAATACGGACACACAACGCCACACACGGATTTACTCACATTACATCAAAAACACTTGTGCAACCTATGTGGTACATGACCCTCTGCTTACCATTCTCCTCCATAGGGCACATCCGCTGGGGCAGTTGATGAGATGGCGTCATCCTCCGGTGTACAGACCACTGGTGGACCTGTCGACAATGGAAGACAGACACATCATTATCACCTACAGACTTGATTGTGCCACAATCCAAGAACTGTGTGCCCAATTGGAGCCTGACCTGATGTCAGCTATCCGCCATCCCACAGGAATACCCCCTCTAGTGCAGGTCCTGTCAGTGCTCCATTTCCTGGCAAGTGGCTCCTTTTAAACTACAGTGGTCATGGCATTGGGGATGTCTCAGCCAATGTTTTCTAACGTGTTGACCAGAGTGTTGTCTGCCCTGCTGAAACACATGTGCAGCTACATTGTATTCCCCCAGGTGGGGGATTTGCCCACAGTGAAAGGTGACTTCTATGCCCTGGGACATATCCCCAACACAATTGGTGCCATTGATGGTACACATGTGGCATTTGTCCTCTCCCCCTCAGAAATGAACAGGTGCACAGAAATCGAAAAAGGTACCATTCTAAGAATGTGCATATGTGTGTTTGGTGGACTAGTACATCTCCCATGTGAATGCCAAGTATCCTGGCTCTGTGCATGACGCTTACATTTTGAGGAATAGCAGCATCCCTTATGTGATGGGCCAACTCCAAAGGCACTGTGTGTGGTTAATAGGTGAGCCCAAGGTCCCCACACAGTATGAATAGGTGTCCGGGTATGGGGTAGTCCCTAAGGGTTAGTGTGTGTCTAACAGATTTCCCTCAACATTTGCAGGTGACTCTGGTTACCCCAGCCTCTCATGGCTACTGACCCCAGTGAGGGATGCCAGGAGAAGGGCAGAGGACCGCTACAACGAGTCACATGGGCGAACTAGGCGTATTGTTGAGCGGACTTTCGGCCTCCTGAAGGCCAGATTCCGGTGCCTCCATCTAACAGGTGGCTCCCTATACTACTCACCGAAGAAGGTGTGCCAGATAATCGTGACTTGCTGCATGTTGCACAACCTGGCTTTGCGACGCCAGGTGCCTTTTCTGCAGGAGGATGGGCCTGATGATGGTCTTGTGGCAGCTGTGGAGCCTGTGGGAAGTGAGGAAGAGGAGGCAGAGGAAGAAGATATTGACAACCGAAACAACATCATCATGCAGTACTTCCAGGGAGACACAGGTAAGAGACTGGCACTGCTCATCTCATATCTGACTACTGTTGGACATTGTATAAGTCAGACTCTTATCCTCTGTGTATGGACCCTGACAGTTCACTTTGGCTTTTCTTTTCACAGATCTGGGTACCTCATTCTGCCTTCTGCTATGTTTACTGCTGCCCAACAACTGTCATACATTGGTATGTGCAAATGAACATTAACATTGATATTTGTCGAAGAAGTTGTAATTATACATTTGTGAAAGTACAGACTGACTCCAGATTGTTTTGTGATTCAAGCGTGTTTATTTATGGGCTAATGTGTATAGGGGTATGTGGAAGGGGCTGGGGTGATGGTGGAGGAATGTCCAGGATAGAGTCCAGTCTCTTGGTATCACAGGTGCATTGTCCAAGGGGGCATATGAAGTGCAGCAATGGCAGTTCAAGGTGGACAGGGTGACAGAGTGGGACAGAAGGGTGACAATCAGGAGAGTCTTATTTCCTGGCGGGGGTCTTGGCAATGTTCTCTGTCTTCTGCCTGGATCGCAGGGACAGTTTGCGGGGTGGTTCTCCTTCTGCAGGGGGTGGGGTGCTGGTGGCCTGTTGGTCCTGTGGCGTGACCTCCTGTCCACTAGCGCCGGCGGACGTGAAAGGCTGTTCATCGTTTGGGCTGGTGTCAGGGGCCCGGTAGTATGCCATTATCTCCCTCATGGTGTTGGCCATGTCTGCCAGCACCCCTGCAATGGTGACCAGGGTGGTGTTAATGGACTTCAAGTCCTCCCTGATCCCCAGGTATTGTCCCTCCTGCAGCCGCTGGGTCTCCTGAAACGTGGCCAGTACCGTGCCCATGGTCTCCGGGGAATGGTGGTATGATCCCATTATCTTTGAGAGTGACTCGTGGAGAGTGGGTTCCTTGGGCCTGTCCTCCCCCTGTCGCACAGCAGGCCTCTCAGCTTGAGTGCCCTGGGTGAGTCTCTCCCTTGGACATGCTTTGGTGATGGGTGTCCATGCAGGTCTGTGATGGGTGTCCATGCATTGGTGTAACATGCAGGGCTTGGTATTGGGATGTGTGGGTTGAGATAGTGGGGTATATGTGAGGTGGTGGAGTGATGGGTGTGAGGGTAGGGGTTGGGGTTTGTGATGGCATGCAGGTAGGGTGGGGGGGGATATAATAGTAAAGATATGACTTACCAGAGTCCAGTTCTCCTGCTACTCCTGCAAGGCCCTCAGGATGCATGATCACCAAGACTTTCTGCTCCAATGTTGTTAGTTGTGGGGGATGGGATGGGGGTCCACCGCCAGTCCTCTGTACTGCTACCTGGTGTCTGGATACCACGGAATGTACCTTCCCCCGTAGGTCATTCCACCTCTTCCTGATGTCATCCCATGTTTTTGGATGCTGTCCCACTGCGTTGATCCTGTCGACAATTCTCTGCCATAGCTCCATCTTCCTAGCAATGGATGTCTGCTGCACCTGTGATCCGAATAGCTGTGGCTCTACCCGGATGATTTCCTCCACCATGACCCTGAGCTCCTCCTCAGAAACCCTGGGGTGTCTCTGAGGTGCCATGATGTGGTGTGAGTGATGTGAGAGGTGATGGTAATGTGATGTGTGGGGTGATGTTTTGGGGTGTGTGGTGTTTTGTGCGAGGATGGTGTATGAGTGATGGTGTTGTGTGCCTCTGGATGCTGGTGTTGTCTTTGCTTTTCTCTCTCTCTGCTTCTTCCAAACATTTTGTTGTAAGGGATTGTGGGTAATGTGGGTGGGTGTTTTATATTGGATTGGGTATGTGGGTGTGGTGTGTGTATGTGTGTCAGGTGTGTGTATTTTGAATTGTCCAATGTGGTGTAGTTTTGTAAATGTGTGTGTATTTTGAGCGCTGCGGTGTGTACCGCCAATGGTGTACCGTGGTTGAATGACCGCCGCGTAGATTCGTGGGTCGTGATAGTGTGGGCATATTCCTGTTGGCGTGACGGTGTGGGTTTTGGCACCGCCAATTTATTACTGACCTTTGGTGTGGCGGACTTGTGTGGGTGTCTGTATTGTGGGGGATTTCTAAGTGTGGATCATAATACCCGTAGCGGATTTCCACCGCGGACACGGTATGTTGGCGGCCGTCGGCATGGCAGTCAGCGGACTTTACCTCCAGGGTTGTAATGAGGGCCTTAGTGCCTTTTACGAACCTGGCAGTCTGAAGACTGCCAGCCTCGCAGTGGCAGCCCGACCGCCGCAGCTGTGGCGGTCTGACCACCACATTATGATATTAGCGAGCAGACCCGCCAACCTACCACCGTCCTTGCCAGGATCAGTGATTCAGACGGGCTGACGGTGGTCCTGGTTGTAATCAGCCAGGGTGGCATTGAACTCAGCGCCGCCCTGCTGATTACAACCTTGTTCTCTGCCAACCTTTTCATGGTGGTCTGACCGTCATGAAAAGGCTGGTGGAGAACAAGTGAGGGGCCACTGCACTGCCCATGCCCATTGCTGTGCAGACAGTGCGCATTTTGAGGGGGCTGGTGCACCCCTGCGTGTGGCAGCATTGATGCCAGCTATATTATGAGCCGGTGATAATGCTGCTGCACCTTTCCCACTGGGCTGACCAGTGGAAACCTGGTTTCCATAGGGCCTTCCACGTAGTAAAAGGCCTAACTTAGGGGTGCCTTCCACGTAGTAAAAGTGAAGGTTTGGGCAAAACTGCACACAAAGACAATACAGTGGCAGGTCTGAGACAGGTTTACAGGGCTACTCATGTGGGTGGCACAATCAGTGTTGCAGGCCCACTGGTAGCATTTGATTTCCAGGCCCTGGGCACACATAGTGCACTTTAATGGGGACTTACTAGTAAATCAAATATGTCAATCATGGAGAATCCAATCACCAATCCAATTTAGACAGAGAGCACATATACTTTAGCACTGGTCAGCAGTGGTAAAGTGCCCAGGGTCCCAAAACCAGCAAAAACTGATCAGAAAACATAGGAGGAAGAAGGCAAATAGTTTGGGGATGACCCTGCAAAAAGGGTCAGGTCCAACATCAATATAATGCCCAGGTTTTCATATTTTGGTGAATTCAGGCATGCCTACAATTCTGAGATTATTTTAGCATGACCACAGCTTTAGATCTTCACATCTGGCTGATATCACAACAAGCACTTTTTCGCGATTTCATGTAACTCTTCAATGGGTGTCACAGAGTTGCCTTTGAGATCTGATATCTGCTCTTCTCCACCATCCATCTTCCACCACACAGCTTGGTGTTTTGCTTACATTTTCTCTAGTTGATAGTGTCTGCCTGTAAGAGTTGTTTTTCCCACCAATTGATGTGAGACTTGCCTGCATGTCTTTAAGTAAAGTCTTCATGTCCACTCCATTGCTAGATGAGCTACTGTCTCAATTAAGGCCACCCTCTATTGCCTCCCCCTAATGCATCTGGCTGATGTTCTTCTGCTGCTCAAAGTGTAGTTTACTTTGTTTCTGGTCCAGTCAGTCCCACTTTTGCCAGTATTTACTTCATTCCTGGCCGAAGGAGGTCACTACACCACCATATGGCAACAATACACTGGTGAAGGGAGCCAAAGCACCCTTTAATTAATGTGATATCATTACTTAGTGCTTCAATTAGTACTTTCCCTTGGCAAATTTCTTTGCTACAAAGGGACTAATACTGTGGCACCCAGTTCTCCTCTGCACTGTGGGATGTCAGGTCTGATTTTCAGACCAACTGCTACATTTAGTCAGGCTTCCGTTGGCCTCCTAGAGTGTGCTGTGCTAAGTAATTTAGGACAGGGTTGCCAGTATCAGGTCTGCGCTGAGCTGAGAGACCCAGACTTTTCCTGTATTTCACAGACTGAGGTCCTACAAGCTGGGTGTAAACTCTTCCCCCTTCCCATATACCATGAAGCTGCAGCACTAGACAATATCCAACATGGTGGCTGGAAGTTCACCACTGGGGCAAGCTTCTGTCTTTGGCACCATCCTCCTCCCCCACCACTGGGACTTAGCTATCACCATTTCAGGGAAATTCAGAAGCACCCAACTTGGAGAATGCACTGCAGATGGGCCTCAGGCTCACAAACAGCCCCTGTTACCACTGGGCCTTCATGGTCCCACACTAGTTTGGGCAGAGCAATCAGCAAACACTTCTGCATCTGTTCTGCCTATCAGACTACAGAACTGCCAGTCACCCACTCTTTAAAGATCCTGGCATTATATATTCAAGCTACAGTGCATGCATGATGGATGGATGCCACTGGGTGGCAAGGTCAGACACAGATCTCTACAGTTAAGTGTGCAGTTTTACTGGTGGCTTGGTCATACCCCTTCTTCAAATACTTTACTGCTGCTTTCAGGCAGTGGTCAGTGTCTAAGATCATGGTTCTCACTTGCAGTACTGTTTTTTGTGGAGAACTTGTGGAAACGGTGACTAATTGCCCTAATAGTGAAGTATATTAGCCAAGCCAGGCCATACTGAGACAATGCACCGAACATTCATAGATGTCTCTTCAGTAGCCTATGAAGAGGTATGGGTGCAATCTCTGGGTTTCCTCTATTCAGCCTTCCCACTTGACTGACTTGCTACCATTTCTAAAATGTGTAGGAATCAACTTGCCTCATGATTGGCAATACTGTGAACATAGCATTTGCTCAAGAAAGTATGGTTTCCTCATTAATGCATGCAAAGGTAATGTCCCTAAACGAAAATAATCTCAAAACACGGGCCTCTTTCAAGCCTATTCCTAATGTACCATTTTCAACAAAGCAGAGATTGACCATAACATAATTAAAAGGTCACTGGAGACTGAAAAGCTCATCAATCACACGATAATCTACTTTATTCAGTTTCAGAGAACTCAGTGAATATATTTAGAGGGACTGAAGCAGAGGAGGCCACTAATGTACAATGTTTCGATGCAATGTGGTCTGGTGATGGAATGGTCTTCTGCTTGCCTCTGGTTACCAGAGGCTGGCTAGTCATCACTCAATACACAGTTGGGGTTGTATGACATCGGGGCTCATTTGGGTGAGCAGAAGCAGTCTGTTTGGGCAGAAGGGTTAGGTCACATGATGTTTAGTGCAAGGTGTATTCTAGTTCTGTCGAAAGTTGTGAGACCAATACCGTGAATGTCTATTGCTATGACTTTGCGCTAAGCCATCAGCTTTAGTTGTGAGTACCCTATGCTTGGAAAATGTGCATCGTAATAGTAGTAGAGTGGTATGACATTGAAATTGTTTGGATGGGACGTTAAATGATGTTAAACATACTAAGTTGATTGGTAATGATTGAGAAGGCTTGAATTAAACTTCTTTGAGTTTCATATTTCTTGCTAATGAGAATTAGGTGAGCATCTGCAACAATTGCTGAAACAGTAATAGAAGATACTTGTTCCACAGGGCCACATCCATCTGCGATAATATGTAATCAAAGACGTTTTGAAAGCCCAACTGGAAGATAATGATTCACTGCAGAACAAGGAAGTATCCCAATAAAAGCTTTAAGATTGATACTGTGAACTAAGGTATGTGTTAGAACTTGTTATAGATAGTAAACACAATGATAACATGAGCAGCACCTTGAAAACTGATGCCACTCTTCAAGTGTTTCAGCCACAGCATGTTTCTGCTGGAATGTACATCTTAAAAACCAGTTAGCACATGCACAAGCACCTCCTTTGTAGAAAACACCAGCAAGATGTACCCTGCACTGATTGAAGTTATAATTTTGAATTTGGCATACTTTTTCATTGACTCATTACTTCCTCTTGTTCAGCATAATAATTGGCCATCCATACCAGTCCTTTATATTCACTTTAGACTGAGAAGGAGAAGTGAAGACCAGTTCAGAGACGCTGATTGGCTAGGATCATGGCACCTCATTTTGCTATTACACCAGAGAAATGTACCAATCCTACGACATAGGAGCTGTTCTGCTTTTGGGTGCTCCCTGACGAAGAGAGCAGAATCCCTGGCAAAGAGGTCAACAGGACTCCTGATGGATGACCACTGTAGGTGTCAACTCCAGGATGACAGCCACCCAGGAGCCATGAACACCTTGCAGCCAAGCTGGCTATGATTGAGGGACATCCCAATATTCAGAGGGCAGAGCAAGTGCAGTAGAATTTAGAGGACTGTTCCTATGAAAAGCATACATCACCCTCTAACCCACCCTTTACGTACCTGACATTTTGGGAAGGTGTGCTGTCACTAATGAGTGATCGCCAAGGGTTTTCTGCTTGACTATACATCTTATCCTAGTGTTCCTGTGACTAAGGCTGACAATCCAGATATTAAGATTTTCCGAACCATCTCAGAAACTCTATGCTTTAGAAAATAAAACTTTTTAACACTGTTGGGAGACATTGAGCCCAAATATCAGTCCCTCCACTGCTAGTGGCAGACAGGGTGTCCTTCAAAGTTGCTTGCCACCAGCCTTCTGCTCTCCTCAGGAGTAGTGTGAACAACTCTTTGCTCACGAATAATAGAGGCCTGCTTCAGAGATAGATTTTACCCTCGCAGGAAACCAAACAGGGTGTTGGCCCAAAAGGCAAGTTTTAAAAGGAAAGCAGGCTTTGTTGGCCAAATGGTGATCCCACTCATATAGGGCTGCCCCTTTGTTCAGGTAGACAAACTGGCGGCAGGAACAGAGAAGGGACACTAGTGGCCAACTCGTTTTTCCGTGGGCATCTAGCCCACAGGTAGCCACAATCTAGGGTGGGCTACCAAGCTCCTGACATCCAAGGAAGGGTTCAGACATCTTGAGGGTGGGCTGAATAGTGCACTCTGGGATTGCTACATGCCACACATAGCTGGACGTTGTCACATAGTGGAAGGGATCCTGCTAGCCTATTGGCTAGTGACAGCATCATTCCCCCAAGGGCACTTCCTGGCCATAAATATGTCACTCCTGGCACCCTGAACCTCAGATCACATCTAGACTGGAGAAAGGACTGAAGAAGGACTGCACTGCTGAACACTGGATCTGGCAAGAGAGGTTGCAACAGCCGCTGGACTACACCTGCTGCTCCCCGGGCTAGCAAAGATAAGACTGTGTCTGTGGTGTCTGGCTTGAGGAAAAGTTGCTCCTAAGCCCCAGACCGAAGTTGTGACTCAAGGGGTTTGTCTGCTGACCCCATGTTCTAGCACCTGGGCCAAAAAGGTTGAAATAGCTTGTTTTGCAAGGAGCCGCCACTGCTGGCCAACGTGCAGCCAAGAAAACCTCACACCAGATTTAAAAGTTGCACTTGTGACTGAAAGACTTGGGGGAGTTGTCAGTGTGTGGATTGGTCACCAAGGAAGGACACTAGCCCTGACCAAAGTATATTGCCGGACCTGCTGTGTCCAGAGACTGGCAGGCTAGCCACAGCTAGACTTCTTCTGGCTCGAGTACCTGGGGCCAGTCACTCCACCTTACCCTCGCACTGAAGAATAACCTCAGGAAGACCCCTGTCGACCACATAGCAATCACAGCATCTTTCAACATCCTCGTATCCCCAGAACCAGGATCACTCAAGTCTATGGCCATCTTAATGAGTGTGGAACTGGGCTTTAGACTGCTTTTGTGATCAGGTAGCTGTCCAAAAACTCCTTATTGGCACCCCTGACATTCTCCCTGTTGTAACTGGTCACCAACCTTGGGCAGGGATAGCTGAACACAACTCTCTGAAACTTTTGAAAAGTTTGTAAACTTTACACTTACCAATAGTTGTTGGTTCTTTGGACTAAAAGCTGAGATTAACGTTTTACTTTAATCCATATCTCCGAACCTTTATGTCACCAACACCAGTCTTACACTTCCAACTTTCTCATAGACCATAGGCTTTCAGCATTAAATTAAGAGTACCAAAAACCCTTGGACACCAGTAGTAAATGGTGTTTGCTTCCCAGAGAATGCCCAGTAACAGTTGACTGCTCCATTACCTTAAGAAGGTATTGACAGATAGTATGTGAAAATACCACTTGTGGGAGCAGACTCAGTGGCAAAAGTGACCCTTTTAAAGTTAAATGTTACTTCTGTTTGAGTGATGTGACATAAGCAGACAGAGTGGGCCATGGCAACTTCGAGGCAAAGAGTTGTCTTTTTCCCCCCATGGCTAGCAGAAATTGTGGCACACAGACTGTAGTTAATGTCTCAGAATGGGAATATTATTTGTAGTGTTCAACAAAACATCAGATAATGTTTGGGCAATATTAAGCACAGCCATGAGCTTTAATCCAAGGACTGGGTCAGTTGAACTGAAAGTAGATTCCCTTCAAGTAGACCTGTGTGGGGTTCTGCTTTTTTTTTTTAGGGCATCAGCTTTGACTCTAAGGTCTACCAGGTTTTCGTCCTCAAAGAGGTCATAGCAGTAAATAAGTACATAAGCAGAAATGGATTGTATACCTCTGCTCACTCTGAGGGTACCACCATGACTCATCCTGAGCAGAACGAAGATTGTGAAACAGCCATGAATGAGCCTAGTTGGGAGGTAAGCTCAGAGTTATGACTATAAAGTATTGTTATTTCAGGCTTTCCTTTTTTCATTGTTTTTGCCTATAGTTTCCATCTTTTACAAGATAGCCACAGACCAGACAATGTCAGGCAAGGATATATCCCACATCAAGTAATTCATAGGTAGCATTTCAAACAGCCTCACTTTTTAAGAGCAAACATTGCTTCTCACTGTTGAAGGGATAGTATGGACAAAAGGAGCTTTTAATTTTTTAATGTCACCTCATACTCTCTTATCTGCCCTTCTTAAACTTAAACTTGCTATTGTGTTGTGCAGGCCTCTTTTACATGTCTCTTCCTCTATTACAAGGAAGATGGATAGCGTGTCCTCATGCCCTTTGTGACAAGACAGCACGGAGGATGAAATTTGGGAACACACAATACTGCATTCTTTCATGGTTCTTCTTCAGGCTCTCTTAGGGACCTTTGTAACCTAGAAGTGACCTCTAAGGAACCTGGAAATGGAAATTGAATCCCACTTAAAAAATAATATTATTCCTAAGAAAAAGAGATTTAAAGTATAAACATATTACCTAATGTTGACTATACCATAGGATAGGCCAAATATGGGTATTTTTGGAGTTCTGTGTTTTGAATCTCTGGAAGCCATAGTGAAGCGGGTCTCTACAAAACGCATGTTTGCTACTGTTTGTGTTAATGTCAAATTCATTGATTTATAAAAAACTATTATAGGAAATACATTTTTAATGAAAGGGTGAGGAAGACATGCAAAATTTGGATTCATTGATTTTTTTTACATGGACATTTTCATACTATATAGTAAATTGAATTAAATGTTCTTGTAATAAGGATTTCAATCAAATTATATTGTGGTTAAGCTTTTCCTATCAGTAGAATATTGTCAAATGACTAATATGAAGGGCTATTGATGATGTTGGGAGGGCTAGCTAGGGCTTCTTCGAATATGCAGTCTCCTTTGGTTAGAAGTTATAGCCATAATATAAACTTCCACAGTATCATGTCATGTTGTACAGATTTACTGTTCTTTACCACAAATCTACAATCTTCGAAGATAAATTGTTGCAGTACATGTATGAGAAGTTATAAATGGCAACTCTTTAATTACATATATCTACTCCTGCTAGAATATTTTTGTGGGATAATATGTAAAACACAATGGTGGTCATTACAACCCTGGCGGTCGGTGTTAAAGCGGCGGTAAGACCGGCAATAGGCCGGCGGTAAAAAAAATGGAATCACGACCGTGGCGGAAACCACCAACAAAGACAGCCACTTTAACACTCCGACCGCCACGGCGGTACAAACAAACAGCGCGGCGGTCACCACCAACAGACAGGTGGAGGACAATGTATCGCCCACAGTATCACAACCTACCAATCCACCACCTTTTCTGGGGTGGATTCACCGCGAACAAAAACACGGCAGAAACAGGACTTCGAATGGAAAACGCTCACATCTGCACACCCCATGAGGAATCAGGACGCCATGGAACCCGAGCTCCAGTCCTGCCAGCCCTTATCTTCTTGCTCCTCTACCAGGAGCACGAACGCCGGTGGCGAAGACCACGGTGAGTACTACACCTACGACACAGGGGAGGGGGGAGGGAAAAAACAGGGACACACACACGCAACACACCCACCACAACACACTCACTAATACAGCATGATACATTACAGTTACACCCCCCCAAACCCCCCGGAAGAATGCAAAGACAAAAGGAAATGAGTGTAACCATTGTAATATATTAAAATCCAGTACAAAAAATATATATACACTATAAACAAATATATAGACCAAGAATAGTAATCCAGGTAGTGCTCCATTGAAGTCCGTGGAACACTGGCCCTACACGGCATGTGCACGGCCCACACTCAATCCCCGAACATGATGGAGAGAACACTGCAGGGGCATCAGATAGCAATAAAACAGGCACCGCAGGGGGAAGGGAAAGGGAGGGCTCCTCAGCCGGTTGAGTGCACAACGCCAAATCCACAAGGGGGCCACATGCCCACTGTTCAATCCTGGGGAGTACAAAGCCACAGTCTCTCAAGTCTCTACAGTGGGTGGGTTGCCCACTGTTCCATCCTGGGGAGTGCAAAGCCACAGTCTCTCAAGTCTGTCTAGTGGGTGGTTTGCCCACTGATTTATCCTGGGGAGTGCAAAGCCACAGTCTCTCAAGTCTCTACAGTGGGTGGTTTGCCCACTGCTTTATCCTGGGGAGTGCAAAGCCACAGTCTCTCAAGTCTCTCCAGTGGGTGGTTTGCCCACTGCTTTATCCTGGGGAGTGCAGAGCCACAGCCTCTCAAGTCTCTACAGTGGGTGGGTTGCCCACTGCTTTATCCTGGGGAGTGCAAAGCCACAGTCTCTCAAGTGGATAACAGTCTCCACTGGTTCTGGAGGGGGTATGGTGCCCAGAGTGCTTCATCCTGCCAAGGACAGAGGTAGTGGATGCCTTACTGCACTGGTTCTGGAGGGGGCCTTGTGCCCAGAGTGCTTCATCCTGCCAAGGACAGAGGTAGTGGATGTATCTCTCCACTGGTTCTGGAGGGGGCCTTGTGCCCAGAGTGCTTCAACTTGCCAAGGACACAGGTAGTGGATATATCTCTCCACTGGTTCTGGACGGGGCCTTGTGCCCAGAGTGCTTCACCCTGCTCGTGACGGACTCAGTAGCGTCAGTGCCCTTGGTGCTCATGGGCCAGTGGTGCTTGTTGTGGCGGTGTCCTTGGCAGCGATGCTGTTGGCGGCAGTGTCCTGTTCAGCGGTGCTTGTGGCGGCGGTGTCCTGTTCAGCAGTGCTTGTGGCGGCAGTGTCCTGTTCAGCGGTGCTTGTGACGGCGGTGTCCTGTTCAGCGGTGCTTGTGGCGGCAGTGTCCTGTTCAGCGGTGCTTGTGGCGGCAGTGTCCTGTTCAGCGGTGCTTGTGGCGGCGGGGTCCTTGGCAGTGACTCAGCTGCTGGCGGTCCTGTCTGGCCCAGCGGGGCTGGTGCTGGCGGTACTTTATGGCCCAGCGGGGCTGGTGCTGGCGGTCCTGTCCTGGGCAGCAGGGCTGGTGCTGGCGGTCCTGTCTGGCCTAGCGGGGCTGGTGCTGGCGGTCCTTTATGGCCCAGCGGGGCTAGTGCTGGCGGTCCTTTATGGCCCAGCGGGGCTGGTGCTGGCGGTCCTTTATGGGCCAGCGGGGCTGGTGCTGGCGGTCCTTTATGGCCCAGCAGGGCTGGTGCTAGCGGTCCTGTCCTGGGCAGCAGGGCTGGTGCTGGCGGTCCTGTCCTGGGCAGCAGGGCTGGTGCTGGTGGTCCTGTCCTGGGCAGCTGGACTGGTGCTGGCGGTCCTGTCCTGGGCAGCTGGGCTGGTGCTGGCTTCCTGGGCAGCAGGGCTGGTGCTGGCGGTGGCCTCCTGGGCAGCTGGGCTGGTGCTGGCGGTGGCCTCCTGGGCAATTGGGCTGGTGCTGGCGGTGGCCTCCTGGGCAGTTAGGCTGGTGCTGGCGGTGGCCTCCTAGGCAGCGGGGATGATGGCGGTGGCCTCCTGGGCAGCGGGGATGATGGCAGTGGCCTCCTGGGCAGCTGGGCTGGTGCTGGTGGAGGCCTCCTGGGCAGCTGGGCTGGTGCTGGCCTCCTGGGAGCAGGGATGATGGCGGTCTTCTCCGCCGTGCTGCTCTTCCCAGACTTGCTGAGTTTCTTGTGGCCCTTCCCCACCTTGGAAGGTGTCGCAGCTGACTCCACACTCCCACCTGTACCCCTGGGAGCGGCTTTGGTGGCTGGAGTTTTCCCACTCTCCCGCCGGGCACTGGCCGACTTTTGATGCTTCACAGGTGGGGGACTGACCGTGCTGTGGCTCCGTGCCACACTGGCTGCCCTGCTGCCGGTGCACTCCAGATTCCGGTGACTACAGGCACCACTGGTCCCGGAGATGTTGTGGCTGAGGAGTGTCGGGCCGTAGGAGACTGACGGGGTGGGAGAGGTGAGGGAAAGAGTTCAAGGTTGGACAGGAAAAGTTTCTTGGGAACACTTGGACGGGTAGCTGGAGGGGGTTTGGGAGTGGAGGAAGGGGTTGTGGTTGTAGGAGGTGTTCGTTTGGTGACTTTGGGTGAAGGTGCATGCGCTGGAGGCTGTCGTGAGGTGGATGGCTGTTGGGTGGGTGTGTGTCTGCGTTTCTGTATCTTGGGAGGTGGCATCACAGACACACTGGGAGAGGACAAAGGGGACATGTGAATGGTAGTGGGGGTGGTGACTGCAAGTGAGCGGGGTGTGGCTGTGTGTGTGCTGGTGATGGAAGTAGTGGCTGTTGATGTAGTGCATGCAGGTGTGAGTGGAGACGAGACTGGGAGGGAGGAGGGAGACGAGGAGGAGGAGGGGGACACAGTGGAGGCAGTGGATGTTGGTGTGACTGCATGTGTGTGATGCTTGCGTGAGTGCCTGTGGGATGTGTGGTGCTTATGTTTGCCAGAGCTTCCCTTGTGTGTTGACGTGTGTGCATGCTGGTCTGAAGGTGTGCTTGGGAAAGGCTGATGTAGAGGGGATTGGGTCTGGGTGGAGGAAGTTGGAGGAGGGGGCTAGAGACAGGGACAATAGCTGCCATCAGTGCTGAGGCCAGAGTCTGAAAAGCTCGATGAAGGGCCGCCTGACCAGAATGAATGCCCTCCAAAAATGCATTTGCTTGTTGCAACTGCCTTTCTACACCCTGGATGGCATTCAAAATGGTAGACTGCTCAACACTGAGGGACCTGAGGAGGTCAATGGCCTCCTCACTGAGGGCAGCTGGGGTGACTGGGGCAGGGCCTGAGGTGCCTGGGGCGAAGGTGATGCCCACCCTCCCGGTGAGCGGGCACAGGGCAAAGGCTGAGGGGCTGCTGGGAGGGTGGTGCTGGTAAGGGGTGTGGCAGCTGTACCTGTAGATGTGGGGGGCACAGATGTGGCTGCCACCACAAGGGAGCTCCCATCAGAGGACGAGTCTGTATCACTGGTCTCAGCTCCTGTCGCCCCCCAATGGAGCTCCCCTCGCCCCCGTCCAACTGAGGAACTCCGAGTCTGTAGTCTCGCCCTCCAGGGCCATGTGGGATGCAGCTCCCTCCTGCTCCGGTGCCACTGCTCCTCCACCTGATGATGGTAATACACACAAGAACAGGGAGACCACAAAAAGGGGGGGAACGACAGAAGAAAGACATGTTGAGTGCATGCATTACCGCTACCGTTGGCGGACACAACACACAGAAGCCCCATGCACTACGCTGCGCACTTGGGCACCAGTGTTCAATACCTGGGACATGGCCTACAAGGCTATGGCCGACATCTGCACACATGGATGTCACAGGAGCCTGACTAGGTGTACTTGGCACTGTACACAGGTGGGGTGGGGTGCCACAGGGTCTGCCAGAACAAGGGAAGTTAACTAGCACACTCGCCCTGGCCTAGGGAAACCCACTGCCCACCTCCCCCACCCAGACACCTCCACTGCACGCAAAATCAGCAGAATGTGACTGTACTCACCCCCTTGTGGCTGCTGTGATGCCCTCAAGCGCCCATCCAACTCCAGGTAAGCCACCGCCAGGATCCTGAACATCAGGGGGGTCATGGTGCGACGGGCACCTCTCCCACGTTGGGAGGCCATCCTCAGCTGGGCCTCTGCCATCTTCTTGCTCCAGCGGCGAATGTCCTCCCATCTCTTACGGCAGTGTGTGCTCCGTCTGTGGTAGACCCCCAGGGTCCGGATGTCCTTGGCGATGGCATGCCAAATATCCTTTTTCTGGTGGGCTCTGACCTACATGAATTGTACAGGGGGAGAAGAAAAGATATTACCAACTGCACCGTCACAGTCATTGGCCCCCATCCCTACCCTTGCCATGTGGCACATGCACTCACCGTCGTTTCATGCATGCCTCAATCCCGCCCCCCAATTTTTCATCCACCCCACTCCACACAGGCATAGCCCATACAGCATGCTCCCAGTGTACTTACTTGTTTGTCTGGAGGACTGTAGAGTAGCGTGTACTGGGGGAGGACCCCATCCACGAGCTTCTCCAACTCCTCCGATGTGAAGGCAGGGGCCCTTTCCCCAGACGCACGAGCCATTGTCTCTTCCAGACCGAGATCACAGCAGCACTTGCAGTGTAGGTCCTCTCCTGTCGAAGATCAGGTATCGAGTGATTGAACAGATAGAAAATGGCGGTCACGTCCGCGGCGGTGCGTACCGTCACCTCCGGCGTACATCGTCATTGCCTCCTGGGACCCATAGGGTCCAATGTTAACCAATGTAGAATTTTGCCGCGCTCTTCGACCGCCTACCGCGACGGTGTACAACGCCAGCGCAGTTACCTCACATCCCATTGTCCCACTTTGCAGGTCAGGCAGCCGCCATTTCAGGGGCCCACATGGCTTAATTGTGAACTGCGTCACACATACCTAGGCCTTGCCTCAACACTCATACAGGCCAAATTTCGGATTATGATTCGTGTTCTGTGTACGCTGTGGGTACGTACCTCTGAGTTGGTTGACTCTGTCCTCGCTGTTGTCCTTCATAGGCACTGTCCGCTGGGACATGTGAGGAGATGGCGGCATCCTCCGGTGTACAGACCACTGGTGCACCTGTCGACAATGGAGAAAAGACGTGATCATCACCTACAGGCTTGATCGTGCCACAATCCTGGAACTGTGTGCCCAGCTGGAGCCAGACCTGATGTCAGCTATCCGCCATCCCACAGGAATCCCCCCTCTAGTGCAGGTGCTGTCAGTACTCCATTTCCTTGCAAGTGGGTCATTTCAAACAACAGTGGCCATAGCATCAGGGATGTCCCAGCCTATGTTTTCCAACGTGTTGTCCAGAGTGTTGTCTGCCCTGCTGAAACAGATGTGGAGCTACATCGTTTTCCCTCAGGTGGAGGATTTGCCTACAGTGAAAGGTGACTTCTATGCCCTGGGACATATCCCCAACATCATAGGTGCCATTGATGGGACACATGTGGCTTTGGTACCCCCCCGCAGGAGTGAACAGGTGTACAGACACCGGAAGAGTTATCATTCCATGAATGTGCAGATTGTGTGTTTGGCAGACCAGTACATCTCCCATGTTAATGCAAAATTCCTTGGCTCAGTGCATGACGCTTACATCCTGCGGAACAGCAGCATCCCTTATGTGATGGGTCAACTCCAGAGGCACCGTGTGTGGCTATTAGGTGAGCACCTGGAAGCAAGTCAGTGGGAATGGTTGTCGGGGTCTGGGGATATCCCTACAGGTTAGTGTGGGTCTAACAGTTGCCCTTGCCATTTGCAGGTGACTCTGGTTACCCCAACCTGTCATGGCTACTGACCCCTGTCAGGAATCCCAGGACAAGGTAAGAGGAACGCTACAGTGAGGCCCATGGGCGAACTAGGAGCATTATAGAGCAGACCTTCAGCCTCCTGAAGGCCAGGTTCCGGTACCTCCATATGACAGGTGGATCCCTATTCTACTCACCAAAGAAGGTGTGCCAGATCATCGTGGCCTGCTGTATGCTTCACAACTTAGCTTTGCGACGACAGGTGCCTTTTCTGCAGGAGGATGGTCCAGATGGCGGTGTTGTGGCAGCTGTGGAGCCTGTGGACAGTGAAGACGAGGAAGCAGAAAAAGAGGACATCGACAACAGGAACTCGGTTATCCTGCAATACTTCCAGTGACACACAGGTAAGAATACAAACATGCCTTCTACATGTACTTTAACACTACTACCTCTCTACTGTCTGTCCTTTTCACCCAGTGTATGGTCACTGACTTTTCACTTTCCCTTACGATTTCACAGATGTGGGTCCCACTGTCTGACATCTGCTTTGTTTCCTCATGGACTAGAGCTGTGTGATATAGGTATGCTGACATTACAATTGTAAGAGCATTTTATCACTGTAATTGCTAACACACTATTTTGAAATCACAGACAGACTCCAGATTGTTTTGTGCTTTAAGGGTGTTTATTTCTGTGCTCAATATTGGAGGGGGTTGTGAAATGGTGAGGGGTGATGGTGGAGGAATGTCCATGGCAGAGTCCAGTCTATTAGTCTCACAGGTGCATTGCCCAAATGGGTATAGGAAGTGGATCTGGGGCAGTTTGAGGAAGGACAGGGTGACAAGGTGGGCCAAAAGGATGACAATCAGGGTGGTCTCATTTCTTGGCAGGGGTCTTGGCATTGTTCTCTGTCTTTGTCCTGGATCTCAGGGACCGCTTGCGGGGTGGTTCTCCATCTGCAGGGGGTGGGGTGCTGGTGTTGTGGTCCTGTGGCGGTGCCTCCTGTCCACTAGCGCCGGCAGAGGTGGTGGGCAGTTCATCGTCCAGGCTAGTGTCAGGGGCCCCTTGTTGTGCCACAGTGTCCCTCCTGGTGTTGAGGACTTCCTTCAGCACCCCTACGATGGTGCCCAGTGTGGAATTGATGGATCTGAGTTCCTCCCTGAAGCCCATATACTGTTCCTCCTGCAGGCGCTGGGTCTCCTGAAACTTGGCCAGTATCATTGCCATCGTCTCCTGGGAATGGTGGTAGGCTCCCATGATGTTGGAGAGGGCCTCGTGGAGAGTGGGTTCCCTTGGCCTGTCCTCCCCCTGTCACACAGCAGCCCTCCCAGTTCCCCTGTGTTCCTGCGCCTCTGTCCCCTGGACCGTGTGTCCACTGCCACTGCCCCCAGGTCCCTGTTGTTGTTGGGGTGGTGGGTTAGCCTGGGTTCCCTGTAGTGGTGGACACACTGCTGATTGACGTGTCCTGGGGACAGAGGTATGGGCCCGCTGGGTGGGTGCTGTGCTGGTGTTTCCAGAGGGGGGAAGCTCTGTGGTGGCCTGTGACTGTTTCAAGGGAACCGACTGTCCCGAGGTCCCAGATGGGCCGGGCTGGTCATCCAGATCCAATTGGACAGAGCTGCTGTCATCACCGTGGGCCTCTTCTGTTGGTGGTGTGGACATGTATGGACCCTCCAGTCCGGTGACGTTGGGTAGGGGTCCTACAGGGGTATAAAAGGATGTTTATTGCATCTATGTGTGCCATGGTGTGCAATGGGTGGGTGACCGTGTACCCCAGTGCTTGAATTCCTGTGTGGGTCCTTGTGTGATGGTGGTTTAGGGGGGTGTAAGGGTATGTGCAGTGGCCATGCTTTGGTGATGTGTGTCCATGCTTTGTTGTTGCGTGCAGGGCTTGGTGTAGGATGTGTGGTTTGTGTTGTTGGAACATTTGTGAGGAGTTGGAGTGATGGGGTGAGGGTGAGGGTGGGGATATGTGATAGCATGCAAGTAGGGTGGGGGATGTAATAGTTAAGATTTGACTTACCAGAGTCCATTCCACCATCTACTCCTGCGAGGCCCTCAGGATGCAGAATCGCCAAGACTTGCTCCTCCCATGTTGTTAGTTGTGGGGGAGGAGGTGCCATGCCATGGGGTGGTGTGGGTGATGTGTGGGGTGGTATGTGTAGTGATAAGTGGGGTGATATTTAGTGGTGTGTTGTGTGAGGTGCGTGGAAGTTATGCGGGTGATGGTATTGTGTGCCTGTGGATGATTGGTAGTTGTTGTAGTGTCTCTCTCTGGCCTTCTCTCAGTAAATTTGTCGTAGGGGTTTGTGGGTGATGTGGGTGTGTGTTTTATATTGTAATGGGTGGTGGGAGTGGTGTGTGTATGTGTATCAGGTGTGTGTATTTCGATTTGTCCAATGTGGCTGTGTTTTGTAAGAATGTGTGTATTTTGAGCGCGGCGGTGTGTACCGCCAATGGAATACCGCTGTTGAAAGACTGCCGCATGGATTCGTGTGTCGTGATAGTGTGGGCATATTTCTGTTGGCGTGACAGTGGAGATTTTGTTTTCGCCAGTTTATCATTGACCTTTGGTGTGGCGGAGTTGTGTGGGTGTCTGAATTTTGCCGGATTCCGAGCAGTGGGTCATAATAACCGTGGCGGAATTCCGCTGCCGCGGCGGTGTGTTGGCGGTCTTCTGCACGGCGGTAAACAGCTTTTGCCACCAATGTTGTAATGAGGGCCAATGTTTTGTCAGAATACCCTCTATTCCCATTAATGATCTACTCTTGCTCCTTTACATCAGCCGAGGATTTCAGGGTCATTTTTAGTCTAGGTTTTGCCACTTTTGCTCAGACCTGGGTTCTGGGAGTTATGGGAGCTCAGGTGTAGCTTTCTCTCTCATTTATTGTCCCTCCTCCCTGGCATACCTTGACCTTTGAGTAACAATCTGAAAAAAATGTCTGAAGAGCCCATCCTTTTGGTTCAGACGTCCTTGCTACACATTTGATACATTGTCAACAAGCATTCTGCAATCTCCATATGTTATTTGTTGGAAGGTGGGTCATTAGTTTTGTGTCCTGCACAGGGAATGGGTAAGCACACAACCACCACTGGGAACCAAACACCCCATTGTAGCGCTTGACTCTCATAGGGTAGCGTTGCAGAGCAGTCCAAGGCTTACTCAAGGGAGGTGGTGTGAGCTAGTAATCCCCATTCACGACCACACAAGCGTGGCACTCAATAAATGATTGCCCAGTCTGTCTTTTTCTTTTGATAAAGTAAAAGTACATTTATTACACATACACACACTACTCAATACTATGCAACAATTTATAAATATACACAAATTGAGGGGATTACCCTTGGATGACATTGTGTATTCTCTCTTGCCTCCCCATAGGGGAAATGTAATCCAACACCCGCACGGTAAAACAATCCCTGGTATACCAATAAAATATTTGTTTAAATGTAGAGTGAAAGTACCAAAATCTGGCAAATAAACACATCTAATGTGCAAGTGAATGGTTATCAGTCTTATCACACAAATCAGCACTACAAGAAACATATAGGAACATGTTTAAATACTTTAAACAATAAAAATTACTTTAGGAACACTTTTAGATTACTTCTTGATTACCTTGGTGTAACATCATACCCTTTATTAATATGGTGTAATACCATCCTACACAATCACACAAGACAAGAACAAAAGTTCTAAAATGCTGGTGTTTTACATTTGGTTGTAACCCTTGGGGGTTTATATTTCCTTTGTCCCACACAATCTAGGGTAGGGACATAAACGTTGCTATGGGGGGATGCTGCGCTGTTCCTGGAGCTTCCCCTGACAATGGGCACTTGGTTGGTGGCGACCCCATCTTCCGGGGGTAATCACGAGCTGAGCACAGTGTTCAGGAACACTTGGGCCACGCAAGGCCTTATGGGACATAAGCATTACAAATGAGCGGGTCTCCCGCTGTGCCTGGGAGAGCCGTATCGCATTTTTCTGTCATTGTTCCTTTCTTGTGGCCTTGCGCAGCGAAACTGGGTGTCCTGGGTGGAGGGCGGCACGGGGAGCCCACCCCCGACTGCCCTCATAGTTGGGGGGTGTCCGGTCTGACCTGAACACCCCCGTCATGCTGCCTCCTTGATGGAGAGCAGCAAAGTGTGAGTGCTGTAGGGGAGCAGCTTGGGGAGCCCACCCCCAGCCGCTCCCACCAGCTCTCCGCATGGCTAGCAGCTCCAGGTGCGCCGTGGGTGCTGCTGTGGTGGACATCGGGCTGCCTGGGGGAGTGCAACAGCACTCCCCCTACCTCCTCTGCTGCGCTGGGGCCCGGGGATGGGGTCAGGGGCCCCCCTCACCACTCCTGGGAGTGCGATGGTGCTACCCGCCCTCAACCTCATCGTGGTGCCTTGGGAGGGGGTCCAGGGCCCCTCTGGCCATACTCATGGGCGGCATGACGACACCCCCTGACTTTGTCTTCTGGTGGGGCCCCAGAATGGGCTCCGGGGCCCCGGTGCCACATTTATGGGGAGCGCAATGGTGCTTCCCGTCATCAGTGGGGCCCTGGGATGGGGTCTGGGGCCCTCTAAGTTTGTCTTCATGGGGGGTGTAGTGGCCCCAGGCTTTGCTTCGATTTGATGGCAGCCCTTGGGTCCTGGCACACCCCAGGTGCACCTACTGGAGCAGCAGCGGAGCCCCACGCACTTCGCTGCTCCCTCAGAAGTAGGGCACAGGTCACAGACCTTCTCCTTTGGATATCTCGGGCCCCCAAGGGCCGATTTGGATGGTTGTGGTGTTGTTTCGCTCCTGGTGACGGAGCCCTTGCCACCAGGATCACTATCATTATGCCTCCTGGCCTAGAAGAGTCCCAGATTAAAGTGAGCGAGTCCCACTGACTCCCTGGGCCAGCACTTCATCATGGTGCCCTCCTTTCCTTCTGGGCAGTGCACTCTCCTTGCGCTAGCTCAGTCTTTAACCCCAACTAATCCTTAGGGGTAGTAAGGGGTGCAGTTTACCTGCCATGCACCTCGCTGGGCCTTAAGTCCTTCAGGGGCAGAGTCCCTGCCCCCGGGGGCAATCAGGGGGTTCTTCCTTCCAGTTGTCCATGACACCCGTCTGCAGTCCCAGTGTCCAGGAGTGAAGCACAGCCAAGAGAGAGAACTTTCCCCTGTGCATGACCTTTTAAGTGGGGTCGGAATGTCAAGCAGGCCTGCACCTCTGCCCAATCCAGATGGGCCACATCACTTCCTTGGACCTGTCCCCTCCTTCCTGCCCAGTCTTCTGGGACAGCTCAAAATGGCGTCACCCAGGAGCTTGGTCCACATGTGCTCTGAAACCCAGCCCCTCCTTCCTAACATTACTTTCAGGGCTTCTCGTCCCATTTCCTGGCAGGGGCTGACAACTGGCTGACTGATGCAAGGCCCTGCTCAGGCAGCTGGACAGAGCAGTAATTGACCCTAATCCCGAGCTGAGCCAGAGAAAGAAGACATTCCTGGATGACCCATAAGTTGTACAACTATGCCTTTTGTAACCTACTGCATCATTCTTTTCATACAGGTTACAGTGTACATTGGTGTGACTCTGGTCTCTGTGAGCCCTAGGGGACCTCAGTTATGCCCTAGGGCCTAGGCCACTCTTTCCCATTGAAATTGGAATGTCCCTACAGTGAAAAGACAATAAGTACACTTATAGAACAAAAAAAAGGGTCCAGAAAACCACAAGACTCCCTGACATTTGACTTAAATAAGTACACTTATGTTGACATGTATTTGGTGTGCCTACAGTAAAAATACAGTAAACACACTGACTATTCCTCCTCTGTGTATACCCATCTCATGAGGCCTACTCCAGGTCACCACCCACTCTGCATAGTTCCTTCTGCGCCAGGCTCCCTAAGCTCAGTTCTTAGGCTACGCAACGCCAGGAACGTTCCCCGCACAGCCCTTACAAGGGTGCATCCGCATGTGCACACATGATCCCGTATAACTAGCCTAGGCCTTCCTATGCTGGCTGCACCACAGCAGCCTTTCCTTAGCAAGATGGTACCAGCGGTCACAAGCACAGTCTATTTTACCATGAGTTTACTGTGGGGGAGTCCATGACTAGGAGGCTCCTTCACAGTAAAAAGTCAAAAACCAGGTGGTCAAAAAGTGAAAAATCAGGGCGGACCAGATGGTTAGACCCATCCGCTCACATCATTTAATAAAGTAGATATGTGCTTTGCACATGCATCATCCCAGCAATGCTACAAAAACTCATACTGCTCAGGGTAGAGACCCCCAAAGCACCCTGAATAAATATCCAAGTTTTTCCAAGTTTAAGAAGGCAAATTCCAGAGCACATTAATAGCTTCTTGAGACATTGTCTTCAAAGAATCTACTTCCTTTAGTCATGTCTTGTTTTAAGTCTAAACAATGTATCTTAGGCCCCACATCTGACATAATGTTCAAGGTACAATTACTGAATGGTGATCACAAGCCTCTCCTGAAAAATGCCATAGCCTACCCCAAAGACACCTCCATCCTCAGCCACATCTGAAATCTTCTCTATAGCAGCAAGATATTGGGAAGATATATGAACACACATACACTAGCATTTGGATCTTTTTCCACTGGACAGTTAATGGCTTCCTTGCTTTGGTTCCTGCCTTCATTTCCTCATTTTCTATTTCTTTTCTTTTGATTTTCTATAGGATTATATTACAAACAGCTTGTTTTTATTGTCACTGATTTCTGCTATATCTATGTTTTGTATGGTATTTATGTAACACAAACATACCCAAAAGGTAGAAAAACACTACATGGGGTCAAAGCCAAAGACACACTCAATAGTTGATTTGCCAGTTGTGGTTAAAGTTGTGCTTCTATGTTAAAACAAACAAATCTGACCAGCAGTCAGTGACAACTGAGATTGAACACTCTAATATCAGAGAGGCCCTCTTTAACTTCTTTCCTCTTTAGAAGAGGGACGATTTTCCCATGTATATTACCATATTTATTCAACATCACCACAATTTGTTTACCCATTCTCTTACAGATCATCTATCTCAGATAAATGTGTCTGTGAGTGCTTCTATTGAGGTATAATTCCTGCCCCATACTGATTGTTAAAATCTACTTCACTTAAATTATATGCTTTGAGTTTTGCATAGTTTAGAGATTTATCAGAGCATTCTTTTGTCAAGTTATGTTCTCCTGAATACAATCTTCTGATTCCATATTACATTAACACCTTTTCACTTTATCCTCAATTATGTAAGACCCAATTCAATTTTCAAAATATCTTTCTTCATTTAAATCTCTCTCATTCCGAACATCTTATGATACGTCTTTCACTACTGTCTTCATAGGAATTTTCAGTGTGTACGTTTTCTGACTTTCACACGTAAAACTCTGAAAAGTGGTTTCATCTTATTATTTAAACATTTTACAGTGAACAGTATCATTCCTTTTTGCGTTAAATCCACTATGGTGATATATGTCTTTGCTTGTGTATTCCAAAACAATGCTTTTTACTAAGAAAAAGATTTTTTATTACTTTTTGTTGCATGTCTTGAAAAATCACACTTTAGTTAAGGCCAACAAAATTACAGTCATATAGAAACCTTGGCATTCAACACCCGTCCACAGAACATTATAAAATGCAGCACACACTACATGTTGCCTTCTATTGGGTCAGCCATGTGCACTGTGGCAGGGGTGTGATTATCCCAGTGAAATGAATTTGACTGAATTGAATGTGATTCGCTCAAATTTGTAACTCTAAACCACATCTGACACAGATCTACTTTGAATCAAATGGTTTGAATGCAAATAGTTAAAAATGTACTTTTGCGTTCCAAAGTACATTGGTTAGAATCAGTTGGTTTCCATCAATATTTGCTTAAATATTTTTCACATTAACAGGGATTTGGTTCCATGTTATTCTTCTTTCTTACTTCTTCCACATCCACTCTTCCACTTCAGTCCCGCTTCAACTATTGTTTGTGACTATTTATCTCCTGTGTCTACACTTTCCAATTGTTGTTTTCTAATGGTGAATGCTTCTCTCATTTCCCTTTTTACAAGCTGCACAACCCCCTCCTTTCTGTAACATTCCCTTATTCTCCTTGTCTTATTGCTCCATGGCAACAACTGCATACTTTTGTGCTATTTTTGTATATTTTCCTTTTTTAACATATTCACCTATTTGCCTTTTCATTGTTTTCAAATTGATTGATGCCCACATGTCCACCCCCTCACCTGGGATGAATATCAGGTGATTTCATTTAAAATTCATTTTGTACGATCTACAGCTCTAGACATTGTGGCCCCTCTGAAAGGCAACATTTTTCCTAGAAGCAAACCCACAGTGCCTTGGTTTTTGGAAGAACTCAAGACCTCAAGACAGCAATGCTGCAGACAAGGGTGCAAACGGCAGACGCATTTGGACCCCACGGAAAAAGAGAAGCAAAAAGCACTCCTACTCTGCTACAAACAGGCCATCCGCTTGGCTAAAGTCTCCTTCTACATTGAGAAAATAAGGTCAGCTAACTATTCCTCTAAGCAACTTTTCAAAGTGGTGAAGGAACTGTCTAATCCTCCTGTTTGGTGCTCTCGTAACTCGTCTCAAGAGCTTTGTCACACAGTAGCACTCTACTTTCGCAATAAAATTCTCAATATCTACCCCAAATTCAATTCCCCTTTGGTAAGTGACTCTCCTCCTGATAATGTAATTCCCTCTTCTCACCATTTTCTGATTTCCCTCCTATCTCTCTTCAGCAAACTAAAGGAATTATTGCTGAGTTCAAAATCTGGATCACCCTCTGATCCCTGTCCACCCAAAATGTTACAGCTGGCCCCTGACCACACTGTCATTTGTTTTGCAGAAAATATTGAATCCTACATTGCAATCATGAATCTCCCTTTCCTCCTGGAAGAAAACGATTGTCAATCCCCTATTGAAGTAGCCCAATACTAACCCGGATTATTTGAAACACTTTCACCCTATATCATTTCTGTCTGTCCCCGTCAAGATGCTGGAAAATTAAATCAATCAGGAACTTGTCAAATTTATTGTCTCCCATAATATCCTTGACCCTTTGCAAAAAGGGTTTAGGGATGCCCACAATAGAGAGATGGCACTTTTCGTGGGTGAGGATAGTATCCGTCACCAGGTTGATAAAGGCGGCGGTGGCTATCTTGGTGATGCTAGACTTGTCTGTAGCATTTGATACCGTCTCGCCCTTGCATATAGTCCAACGACTACAGCAAGCTGCTATCTGTGGGACCGACCTTAATCTTCTTCACTGTTTTCTGCGTAATAAATTGCAAATTGCCAGTTGTGGTTTCAAGGCAAAGGTTTTCAGCCTCCCTTGTGAGGTGCCCCAGGGTTTGTACCAACTTTAATCTGTAAGCCGCCCCTCTTACTGAGCTAGTGCACTCTTTTGATTTTCAAAATTTATCCTACACAGATGACACACAAGTTATTGTGTTTATCTCTGGTAATCCTGCCTTCGTGGTGGGGAAATTATCCAGTGCATGTCCAGCATATGTAGTTGGATGAGAGATAACTTTTTAAAACTCAATGCAGAAAAAAGTGAGGTGTTAGTGTTTGGAACTCAGGATTCTATCTGGTCCGACATCTGGTGGCCGATGCCCTGCGGCCCTCGACCCTCTCCGGTAAAGTCAGCAAAAAATCTTGGTGTGATTGCGATAACACTCCTAGCTTTGACGCACAGGCCAGCAGAACCACTAGCAAGTGTTTCTTTGTTATTAGGTCTCTGAGACAAAAGTCTCCCTTTCATTACTCTGGAAATGAGGTGATCAGTTATTATCACTCTTGTCACCTCTCATTTGGAATATTGCAACACATTATGGCCCTCGTTATGACATTGTCGGTAAATCCCGCTTACCGCCGCAGTGACCGCCACCAACATACCGTCACGGAGGCGAACATTCCTTCGCCATTTTATGACACGCACACACTAAACTGACAGTATACTGCCACAGACCAAAGGTTAATGGTCAACTGTTAGTGCGAACACCCATTCCGTTAACGAACAAAACAACACCCTCTACATAATGACCCACGAATCACCATGGCGGACAATCAACGGCAGTAAACCATTGGCGGTACATCAGAATGGCCACCCAAATTTATAACAACACAACATTGGCCAAAAGTAAAATCAAATACCTGACACTGATACACACACCACAACCACCCACCCACAGCACTATAAAATACACACCGCATTACCCACAACCCTTTACGAACACGTAAAATCATAAAGAGATAGCCACGCAAATCAGAGACACAACTACACACAGACCACAAACACCCATCCATCCTTCACGCACCCCACACCCCACCACATTACTCACCACCCACTGCACAACACATACCACACAACACCCATATCCCCACAACCGCACCCCGTTTCACATATGAGGAGATGCGGGTCATGATGGAGGAAATAGTCAGGGTAGAGCCACAGCTGTTTGGAGCACAGGTACAGCAAATCTCCACTGCAAGGAAAATGGAGTTATGGCGGAGAATCGTGGTCCGGGTGAACGCCGTGGGACATCATCCAAGAACAAGGGACGACATCAGGAAGAGGTGGAATGACCTACGGGGAAGGTACATTCAATGGCAGCAATGCACCAGCTCACCATCCAGAGAACTGGCGGTGGATCCCCACCTCCTCCCCCACAGCTGACAGCATGGGGGGAGCAAGTCTTGGCAATACTGCATCCTGAGGGACTCACTGGAGTTGCCGGAGGACTGGACACTGGTGAGTAAACATTTACTACCTATCCCCCACGTACCTGCATGCCACCACCACCCCTCACCCTGACACCCATCACTCCACTCCATCCCACACAGTGCACCACCACAATTGACTAACCTGAATGCCAAGTCCTGCAGGCCACACCCACTGCATGAACATCCCTCCCAGCCCCGCATGTACATCTACCACCAATGCATGCACAGCATGGAGAACTAAAAATCCCACAAGACATCACCATACACAAACAAAGGTGGCAGGGCAACAGCAACGATATAGAGGAAGCTAGGGATGTAGAAAATGTCACTGACATGTAGCATAATACACTACTTACATCCCCACAGGTGCCCCAGCCAATCTCAGCGACAAAGAGGTGCCACGGCTACCCAGTCCCCCATCAGAAGATGCCCCCTGTGATGACAGTAACTCTGGACTTCTGGATGAACTTCCTGGCCCATCAGGGACCAGTGGTCAGTTGGCTACCCCAGCCCACTCACTCCATCACAGAGCCTCCCCCCTCGGTATCCAACACCACAGCAGCCACCCAAAGTCCCCACACCTCTGTCCCCAGGACACATCAATCAGCAGTGTGCTGTGTGCCCACCTTCACAGGGCACCAGTCCACACATCATAGCCAAGACAAGCAGGGTCCTGGAACCCTGGCAGTGGGGCGCACCATTCAGGGGAAACAGGCATAGGGGTACAGGGACACAGGGAGGACAGCTGTGCGCCAGGGGGAGGACAGGCCCAGGGAACTGACTGCCCAGGAGGCACTCACCAATGTCCTGGGGGCTTACCAACAATCCCAGTACAAGATGGGTCAGGTGTTAAACATAATGTAGTAGAACCAGTGGCTGCAGGAGGAACACCACCAGGAGATCAGGAAAGATTTGCAGGCCCTCAACACCACCACCATGGTCTCCATAACAGGGGTGCTGGGTGATGTGGCCAACATCATGAGGGACTATACAGCGCACCAGCGGGCCCCTTCCACTAGCCAGTCAACTGAACAGCCCTCCACATCTGCTGCAGCCAGTAGACAGATGGCCCTGCCACAGGACCCACTGGCCACCAGCACCCCTCCCCCTGCAGAAGGTGAACCACCCCACAAACATTCCCTGCAACCTACACAGACTCCAGAGACACTTACCAAGACCAAGAACACTGCCAGGAAATGAGACCCTCCTGAATGTCCCCCTTGTGTTCCACTCTGTCACCTTGTCCACTTTTAACTGCCATTGCTCCCCTTCCTATGGCCCCATGGACAATGGACCTGTGCTACAAACAGACTGGACAAATACCCTGGACTTACCTCTACCATCACCCCATTCCATTGTACTATTCCTTCTATATTTTTCACTACTATAAACACCCTTGAACACAACTTGAGTGATAGTGCTTTATATGACGAAAATGTGCAAAAATATTAACAGCTTCATCTTGTGCAATTGTCCTGAACTTTATGATTGCATACAAATAATGGCCTGTAACTGTCTGTGGTCATCACATCAGTACAACCACACCAACATCTAAAAAATGAGAAGGCATATGTGTGTCAACACCAGGGCAGTGCGCGCTCTATTGGCGACTAGAATGCAAAAACCCAGCACTCTCAAAACAACGTAATTTATGCATTGTGCTGATATGTTGTTGTTTAACCTTTTGCATTGCAGAGTTTAATCCTGAAGACCTATTTTTAATGTGTTTACAAATACTGTTCATTTGCAATGTATTGCTGCAGGCTTTCAGAGTGTGTTAGCGTGTGGTCCCTTTCCAGGGCCTTCCAGATACTTTCACTGCAGCATGCCTGGGTGTGGTTATGGGCTGGGCCAAGACTCTATAAAAGGGAGCCAGCCCAGCTCCAAGTGCTCACTATTCAGAGGTCCCAGTGCAGAGCAGCAGCTACTTCCTGAGCTCCTGTCCCGGTGGCCTATTTGATCTTCCAGGCCTCTGCCCTTCATTCTTCATTGGTGATCCTTGTTCTGGGCGGTAAGACAGTGGTTGGGCTAGCCTCCCAACGCCGTTATCGAGAACTTTTATATTCTTGGCCTAATTCTTTAATGATTAACAGATTACTTTGCGCGCTACCATTTCTTGACATTCGTATGGTGGCTTATGAATCGGCAAGACGCGTGATTTGTTTCATGTTGATTTGATCTTGTTACTTATTGCGCGCTACCATTTCTTGACATTTGCATGGTGGCTTGCGAATCGGCAAAACGCGCGATTCATTTCATGTTGATTTGATCTTGTTATTCATTGCGCGCTACCATTTCTTGACATTTGCATGGTGGCTTAAGAATCGGCAAGACGCGCGATTCGTTTCATGGTACTTTAATCTTGTTGTTCATTGCGCTACCATTTCTTGACATTTACATGGTGTCTTAAGAATCGGCAAAAGACGCGCGATTCGTTTCATGGAGCTTTAATCTTGTTATTCATTACGCGCTGTTATTTCTTGGCATTTACATCATGGTTTACGAATCGGCAAGACGCACGATTCGTTTAATGGCGATTTAACCTTGATATTCATTGCGTGCTACCATTTCTTGACATTTTACATGGTGGCACTCGAATCGGCAAGACGCACGATTCTCTCCTCGAGCTTAATTAATGTTGTTCATTGTATGCCACTATTCTAAGACATTTATTAGGTAATATTCGAGTTGATAAGTTGTGTGATTTGTTTCCTGAATCCATATTGTGTTATTCATGGTGCACAATCCTTTTATGGTGTTTACTATATATATATGAAAATCTGCAATGTGCGCAATTCGTGTGTTTAAAAAAGGATTCATATGACTGGTTGAGAACTTATTCAGAATGGTTTCCTGATCCTCATGTAAAGGAAAGTACTTGAATTTGAAAGTTTCATTCAATCCATCTTGATTCCCTTACAGGTATCAGGCCATCTTGAAACTTAGTCATTTTAAGCCTAATTCTTAGGTTGTTCATGTTTTCAGAATGACTAGGCTTAGAGTCATGGGGGGTCATTCTGACCCTGGCGGCCGAGGGCATTCTGACCGCGGCGGTTCAGCCGCGGTCAGAAAGGCCGGTTTACCACTGCCCGTTGGAATCCTCCGAGGGGATTCCGACCCCCCCTACCGCCATCCAGTTCCCGGCGGTCCGCCCGCTGGGAACCGGATGGCGGTAGGGGGGGTCGCGGGGCCCCTGGGGGCCCCTGCAGTGCCCATGCCACTGGCATGGGCACTGCAGGGCCCCCCGTAAGAGGGCCCCTACAAGTATTTCACTGTCTGCTTGGCAGACAGTGAAATACGCGACAGGTGCAACAGCACCCGTCGCACCTTCCCACTCCGCCGGCTCGATTACGAGCCGGAATGACCCCCATAGTCTAGTATTGATTTCATGAGATGTAATTTTCATATTGTGTGTTTTAACCTTTTTCTTACTACAGGTCTCCTTCCCAGATGTTCCATTCCTAATCCCCTCTTCCCCTCTTGAACTCTCTTAGCCTCTGTGATTTATCTATCAGAGTCTTGGAGCTGTTCAGTGGTGGACGTGTTGGGAACGTGCGCAGACCCAGAGGATCTGGTGACTCTGACAATGTGACAGTCAGTTGAGATGGTAAGGCAGTGACTGCCATCATGCTACATCCACACTGAAAATATAAATAATCAGAGGAATGATTAGTTCCACTGTCTTACCTGTGTGTTATTGGAAGTACTTAAGTATGACTGATGTCCTGTTGTTTACATCCTCATCCTCTGCCTCCTCATCCTCACTGTCTTCAGGGTCCACTGCTGCCACAGGACCATTTTCATCCTCCTCCTCCTGCAGATAGGGCACGTGTAGTCTGATGGCCAGATTGTGCAACATGCAGCATACAACAAATATCTGGCAGACCTTCCCAGGGGAGTAGCAGAGGGATCCACCTGTCAGATGGAGGCAACTGAACCTGGCCTTCAGGAGGCCGAAAGTCCCCCCCAATTATTCTCCTGGTTCGTCATTGAGCATCATTATACCTATTTTCAGCCCCTGTCCTGGCATTCCTTACAGGGTTCAAGAGCCATGACAGGTCTGGGTAGCCAGAGTCACCTGCAAGAATTGAGGACCAAACATTAGCCTTACACAATGGTATGGGGGATGACTCCTGAAGGCATACACTGACATGCATTGGGTGGGGACTCAGGCTCACCTATTAGCCACACCCTGTGCCTCTGTAGTTGTGCCATCACATTTGGGATGCTGCTATTCCTCAAAACGAAGGCATCATGCACCGACCCAGGATACTTGGCAGTGACGTGGGAGATGTACTGGTCAGCCAGGCACACCATTTGCACATTAGGTGAGTGGAAACTCTTCCGATTCCTGAACATCTGTTCATTGTGCCCGGGGGGACAAATGTTATATGTGTTCCGACAATGGCCCCAATAATATCTGGAATATGTTCCATCGCACAGAATCCAGCCTTCAGAGTGGCCAAATCTTCCACTTGGGGGAAAGTGATGTAGCTGCACATCTGTTTGAGCAAGGCAGACAAAATCCTTGCCAGCACTATTGAGAACATTGGCTGTGACAGCCCTGCTGTCAAGCCAACTGTCACTTGGAAAGAGACAGTTGCCAGGAAATGGAGCACAGATAGAACCTGCACCAGAGGGGAGATCCCAGTGGGATGATGTATAGCAGATATCAGATCAGGCTCTAATTGAGCACACCGCTCTGTGATTGTGGCCCTGTCCAGTCTATAGGTGAGTATTATGTGCCTCTCCTCCAGTGTAGCCAAGTCCACAAGGGGTATGCACACAGGAGCTTATCTCCTCCTCCTATTCCTCCACAGTGGTACCTAAGGGACACAAGAGTGAGAAGGGAGTGACAAACTGAACAATGGAACCACCACCTCAGTGTACAGTGAGCCTGTATGTAACTGGACTATGTAAATGGCAATGTATGTACAATTGACAGCTATGAGGCAGTTTCCAATTTCAGAATGTTGACCAGCACCATAAAATGGCGACCGGCTGTTCTGTATGTAGGGACAGGTGGAAGTGATGTAATTCCGCCGGCGCTGGGCATCATGGCAGAAGGCGGTCTTGCACCGCCGTGCTATTCTTCATTGGCTAAAATGGGGCTCTATGGAGTACAGTGTCCAATGAGGATCACCTGCGGCGGTGATGGCGTACACCGCAGCGGACGTGACCATTTTCTGTCTATGACCTGACTTGAGTCCTGACTTTCCACAGCATAACACTTCCACTGCGTGTGCTGCTGTGACCTGAGTCTGGAACATGCTGTGGCCCGTGTGACAGGGGAAAGGGCCCCTGCCCTCACTTCAGAGGAGTTGGAGCACCTGGTGGAGGGGTCCTACCCCTGTATGGACAGCTGTATGGGCCTCCGGACCAACAGGTGAGTACAGCGTGGGGACAATGCATGCAACAAGGTTGCATGGAGATGTGTGTGTGCTGGCAGTGTGTCATTTGCATGGGGGGTATGGCTAGTGGTAGTGTACATGCAGGGCTCCGGGTGATGTGTGTGCCATTTGAGGGGAAATGGTATTTGTGGGCCATATGTGTGACAGGCTGGATTGTATGGTTAATGGTGTCCTCCTGTCTGAATTTCCTCTGCAGGTCAGCACTCATCAGAGGAAGGGATCGTGGCGTGCCATCGCCAAGGACATGCAGACCCTGGGGGTCTATAGCAGGCCTGAAAGACCGCGGAGACCCAGCTTGGGATGATCTCCCAACGAGGGAGGGGTGCCCATTGGAACCAGACCCTCCCTGATGGCCTGCATACTGGCAGTGGCCTACCCAGAGCTGGATGGGCGCTTGAGGGCAGTACGGCAGCCACAAGGAGGTGAGTACAGTGTGTGTAACAACCATCTTTGTTGCCTGGCATGGGATCCTGGTGGTGGGTTTCAGTTAGTGGATGCCCCTTAATGCCAGCTCAGACATTCCTGCGTGGTCCAGCTCAAGGTAAATGGGTGAATGGCAAAATTGTGTTGACTAGCTAAGTGGCATTCCATGACAGACAGGGCTTGGTAGGTCCTAGGAGGGGTGCAGATGGCGGTGGTTGGCTCTCATCTTGCTGTGGTACCTAGCCAATGGAATGCTAATTCGGTGCATAGTGCTCAATCTTGATCCCTGTGTGTGATGGTAATTTGTATGTCATCTGTGATGTTGGTGCTGTAATTGACCCAGTGTTCCCTTTCTCTCTCCACCCCTATTTTCTTCTGTCATCCTGTCCATGTGTGCATTAGCATAATCTGGTGGAGATGCAATGGCACAGGCAACTGACGGAGCTGCAGCCCACAGGACCCAGGAGGCAGAGACCACCGATGCCGAGGGGACCAGTGGGACAGAGGGCGAGGGGAGCACCACGGCGGGGACAAGAAGTGACAACACTGACTCTGAGTCCTCCTCCGATGGAAGCTCACTGGTGGTGGTGGACACTTCTGGAACCACCCCAGCTACAGGGACAGCCACCACACCCGTACCAGCACCGCCCTCCCAGTTGCCCCCCACCGAGTTGCCCGTGCCCACTCACCAAGGAGGGTGGGCATCTCCTTCGTCCCAGGCACCTCAGGCCCTGCCCCAGTGAGCCCTGCTGCCCTGAGTGAGGAGGCTATTGACCTCCTGAGATCCATCTCTGTAGGGCAGTCAACCATTGTGAATGCCATCCAGTGGCTGGCATCCCAGATGCAGTAATGCAAAGCCTACCTGGAGGGCATCCACGGTGGGTTGGCGGCCCAACAGAGATCATTTCAGGCTCTGGCCTCCTCTCTGATGGCAGCCAGTGTCCCTGGTCCTACCGTCCCCCCTCCAACTGCCATTTCCCAGTCCCACTCTCCTCAACCCCAACCCATCCCATGCACACATACAGACAAGCATGCACACAGAACATCACACAACAGTGGCACAGACAAACACAGACAGCACACTTCAAGCCACAAGCACTCATACAAACAACAGACAGTTGCACACACAACAACATCCACTGCCTCCACTGTCTCTCCCTCCTCCTCCTCCCTCACAGTTACATCCGCACTCACACCTGCATGCACTGCATCAACAGCCACCACCATCATCACCACATCATGCAGCACACACACCTCACTTGCAGACACCTCCACAACATCCATCCACACATCCTGTTTGTCCCCCCTCCTATGAGACACAAACGTTCCCACTCAGACACCCAACAGCCATCCACTTCACACACGCACACTGTCAATGCACCTGCACCCAAGTCCAGCAGACGTACACCTCCTACAGCCACTCCCTCTACCTCCACTCCCATCCCTTCTCCCACATCCTGCCCCAACGTCCCTAAGAAGCTTTTCCTTGCCCAACTTGACCTATTTCCTCCCCCTCCACCCCTGTCCTGCCCGTAAGAGCAGGGTCCCAACAACCCAGCCCAGCACCTCAGCCAAACAGTCTGCCACTGCTCCCACCAAAAAAGCAGCTCCTGGCACAAACGGGCCCCTAAGTGTGATGGCAGCCACTCCTAGTAAGTGCACACCTCTGCCTCAGAAAGGGAGGACTAGTGTGGCGAAAACCAAGGTACAGAGGACGGGGTCAGTAGAGGCACCTCCTAGACCTGGAGGCAAGGACACCAGTTGCATATCAAAGGCCAAGGGGGCCCATCAGAAGGGGGAACACATGGAGCCCCCTCCATCACCAAAGAAAGACAAGTAGCCCCCTCCACCACCAAAGAAAGCCAAGGTTCCCCCTCTACCACCAAGAAAGCCAAGGAGCTCCCTCCACCAGCAGAGGCACCCCTCCAGAACCAGTGGGCATGTTACCCACTCCAGAGACTGTGGCCTTTCACTCCCCTCCAGTGACAATTGGGCAAGGAGCCCTCTCCAGAACCAGTGGGCATGTTACCCACTTCAGCTGAGGCGCCCCCCAACCCCCTTCCCCCCTGAGGTGCCTGCCCATTTCCAACATGATGCCCCTGAACAGTGGAGTCCGGATTATTTCAGGAGTCAAGTTGGGCCTTGGACTGTGCCCTGTGACCATGTGGGCCTTTGGGACTTTGGATTGGCCATTGGCCCAATCTGGACATTGACACCTGCATTTACATTTCATGTTTCATTATGGTGGCTTAGAGCAGCAATTTACAGTGTTCATATATCAGAATTGTTGTCCTTGCATTATTTTCACGTGGGTCCTGTGACATTCGTTTTACTCTGCAGCTGGTTCTGTGTATGGTGTGTGTGTGTGAATGGAGTGTGTTGTACATTTGTGTGTCACTCTCCTTTTCCTCCCTCCCTCCCTTGTGTGCTAGGCGGCTGTACTCACCGTCGTCATCTTTGTCGGCGTTGGTGTTCCAGGACGGCCATGGCGTGGTACAGCATCGGGAAGATTTGAAGTTCCGGTTCCATGGCAGCGACGGAGTCCTCTGTGTCCTTGGTGGTGAGTCTTTTGTTTTCTGTGAAGTGTTTCCACCAGGCTTTTGATGGTGTTGCTACCGCCCCAGAAATCCTGTGGGTATGCTACGTCATAATATGGAGGGCGGCACCTTGACTTCTGATTGGCTGTTGATGGCTATCGCCGTGGTCAGTGGTGTTAACTTTCTGGCAGTTGGTGTGGTATATTGGCTGGCCATGGGAGGTATCACCGCCATGGTCATAATTTGGCGGTAATTACCACCACATTAACAGTCACCATCAATGTCATAATGAAGGCCTATATCTTAAAATTAACAGCTCTTCCATGAATAAACTTCAAGTAACTCAGAATGTGGCTGCCCTCCTCATTCTTAGCATTCCCAAGCGTCTCTCTGTCAGTGACGGGATTCATTTACTTCACTAGCTTGCAGTCATAAAACATATTATGTTCAAGGCTCTCTCCATGGTCTTTTTAGCCCTGCACCACAAAGGTTCCAGCCAACTGAATTCCCTTTTTCAGTGGTGCATTCCTTGCAGTACTGTTAGATCACCCCTCTGTAAGAAGGTGATGACTCCCAGGCACCGGAAAGCCACATGAGGTAGACGTTCCATTTCAGTGGCCTCGGCCAAACTCCAGAATTCCCTGCCAGTGTACATCTCTGGAGTAGGTTCCTTCACAGCATTTAAAAAACATCTTAAGATTTGTTTTCTTTATAGACTTATTGTCGTGTTGCTGCTCTATTTCAGGTTAAGAGATGTACCTCTGGCTGAGCGAGTAGACACCTTTGGGTTTAGTGCACTTTACAAACCCAACTCTCATTTCATTTTCATTCCATTCATTCATCTAAATGATTATATCGAATTAGACACCAAGTAGCTTTTGCACCTCCTAGAATGCATTAATCGCACTGAGCAAGTAAACTATTTATACTGCATAACTGCTTGCTGCAATAAAGGATTTCATATCTCAATAGCACCATAATAATCAAAATGTGTAAAATTTCACAATGACAGGGGAAAATATAGCTAGACTTAAAGTATCTTTACAGTTTAGGGCATGATGAGAAGCCCTCAAACAAGCATTTGACTAAGGATGTCTACGTCCACCACAACCAAGTTGCAAATCAGGAAGTTAACGTTTCATTGAAGCAGCAGGACTGTTATCATAGTAAAAACTATAGTATCCTAAAGGCAAAGGTGTGGGATCAATTTTTAGAGTGGGGGTATCACCTCACAAAAGAGTTTGGGGTGTGAAAACTGTAATTGCTTCTTATAGAGAGAATGTACCAAAACATGTATTTTTTCTTTTTACTTTTATGCATCACGTAAAACAAACTTGCTGTGTTTTTTTTTTTTTTGCCATAAAACCTCAGAATCAAGAGTCGAATTGCCGCTCCGCGGGACAAACTCTTTGCTTGTTGTGGGGGAGGGCGCAAACCACAAGCCCCAGACTCCTTTGCAGCATCAGAACCGCTGGCTTCCATTTTGCGCCCGGAGGCACAGTAAAAAGGTTGCTGCATTCCCGCTCAGTGGGACGCTTGTGGGACGTGCCCGGGCGCATGCCCGGGCGAAGACCAGGCCAAGAGCGGGCCCGCCTGCGCCCGTCCCAGCCTGGAGGAGCCTGTGCTGTGCGTACTCTGCTGGTCCGTTTGTCTGAGGATTTGTATAAATCTGGCCTAGATTAGTAAAGATAATCCTATTTAGCAATTATAGATTACATTTATAATGGGGAAAAGGAAGCAAAACCAAGCTGGGAATGGTATTATCACAAAAACTTCTAGCACTGCTAACATGATTACTAACTATCTTACAGACGCAATTCAGAAGCTCAATGAAGAGGTTATTAATGCCGAAGCACGTCTAGTGGCAACTAAAAACGTTTTACATGAGGCCATTATAGAAGTGAGTACTGAGGCTGCTAACTCGAGTTACTTTTGGTGTTGTTCCCAGGTCTTCTTTAGGCCCATCAGCACCAACAGACACAATAGTAGAAATTGAACCCCTGAATAGTATAGATGATCCGAACTCTCCTCCACCTAAGAAGAAGAGAAGCAGGCAGAAAACAAAATCTAATCCCATACCACCATTATAACCTCCTAAGGGCGGGAAAATAACCTCTGAAATGCATGGAGGTCACTCGCTAGTTGCACCAATAGGCCATGATGGCCCCCTATTAAAAAGTATGGAAACTTTGTTTAAGAATTGACATACTAAATTAGATAACATAGAGGTCAAAATATTGATAGAAATTAAGGAGATAAAAGAACGTGTAAGCAAGATAGAAGTAAGTGTTAACACGTTGATTAATGCTAAAAACCCCGTCCTTGGTTGAGATACCGCCCCAAATGGGAATCAAGTGGATATAGGTACAAGGAACAATACAATGACAGGGAATATGGACTCTAAAAAGAGGGAATCATTTTAACTAAAGGCACCTATTACTAATCAAGTGAGGAAATTAGATGTAAATCATAAATGGCAGAATGTGAATAGAGATAGATCTGTGAAGGAGATTTTACAACTACCCCCAGATGCCACTCCATACACACACACATACTTACAAATGTTCCCAAATTGGGATCAAATATCGTTGAGACCTGGCCAGAATTACGTAACAAAGTATAACATTGGATGTTGATGAATATATGCACACCTGATATATTATTTTATTAAATTTTAAATGCAAGACGAGTTCGGTGGGTGGGATATTTGGAAGAAGAGGGAGATTGTATAGTGGCTAATTTTTGTGACCCTCGCTTTGTGGGTAAATTCCTGCTAGATTTAGATAAAAGACATCGAACTTGCAAAAATATGAGAAGGGAGATAATGGCTGTCCCCTTAGGGTATTTCTTCAGAACGCTGAATATTCTATGTGCAAGATGCTCAGGGGATACAAAGAAAGTACCCAGTAATCTGGATAGGCATGAGAGTTTAGAGTCTTCCAATCGATTTACCCCCCTGAGTAATACAGGGGATCTGGATTGACAGCAGGAGGATATGAATAGAATAGAGGTGTATGCTCCAGATGAAACATCAGTCATCACCATAGAGTCAAAATCCAATATCCTGAGCTTTAATGGTAATGTTGATATTGACGGGAGGTCCCTAACAAGGCACTCAATTACCCTTAAATCGTGGAATATAGCTGAGGTAAGAACTAAACTGGCTGATAAGGAATGGCAAAACCATAATAAGTTTGTCAGATATAATCTGCCTACAAGAAACATGGCACACAGGATCCTTCTTTATTGAAGGATACTCCACATACATGACATCAGCTTCCCCCCTCATCTAGTGGGAGGGCTAAGGGGGGTTAGCAAGACTGATCTCAACAATGGTACCGTTTACATTGGTGAAATCTTTCCTTGACTCCCCTTATTATCATTTTTTATACTTCTGGATAAATGGTACCATAGGAATTGTACTAATCAACTATTATAATAGCAAATTCGATGATACTAAAAAAGTAGTGGCCTTAACCCTCCAGGATGATTTACATCTATTTCTAGATATAACATCCATATACATATTAATATGGGCTGGAGATTTTAACATCGGGACGTGCCTGCTATAGAAAAGGCATGTTGGATTTAACGATGATCGGGGAAACGCCCAATCTCATTTCTTACATAATAATTATGGAACTATATTGAATGAATTAATATTTAGATATGATCTGGAACTGGTGGAACAAGAGGGGGCCAAGGGAGAGAAGCATCCAACGTTTAGGGGAGGAGGGCATTTTCAACTATTGACCACATACTAATCTCTAGGAATAATGTTGTTATGATTGAACCACTAAAGATTAAGCCAACTATATATAGTGACCACCACCCTTTGTCACTTACCCTGAGACTAGCTAAACCCTATAATATAGGAGAACGATTCGCAACAAGCATAGGAATAAAAAGGGAAAATGGAATTGCCATAAAATGGACTGGTATAAATTAAATAGACCTGATGATAAAAATTGTGACTTGACATAACCAAGAAATTCTAATATGCATAGAATTTAATCAAAGTCCATTAGAGATTTTAGCGTCCTTTAACCAACTTAGCAATGCCATATCAGAGAGCATAAAAGTGACACCTGGCAATAAGAAGGGAGTAAAACAGGGATGGTTTGATCGTAATTGCTCACAAGCAAGTCAGGAACTTAAGTGAGCCCTGCAGCCTCGACCAATAAGTAGGGAAGAAGTAATTACCAAATGTTCCAGCTTTCAACATGCACTGGAGACTAGGAAAGCACAATTGAGAGCTAGGGCATGGGATAATCTTGGGCAAGCAGCAGCACTGAGAGATAGTACCCTATTTTGGAAAACCATTAACCAACCATTCCTAAAAAATAGAGATGTCCCATCTTGGCACAATATTTAATCCAGACCACTTGGCTATGCTTTCATCGAACACTGGAATAATTGAGATCAGCCACCCTTTCTGAAAATGATTAGTTTAGAGGAAGTTAGATCTGCCATGGGAAGATGTTCAAAAAGGAAGGCACCGGGCCCTGATGAGGTGCCAGTAGACGCTTATCTGACATATAGGGATCTATGGTGCCCTATTTTGACCCAAGTGTTTTGAGTGTGACAAAGGGACATATTCTAACTTCATGGACAATCAATCAATCAAGAACTTTTATAAAGCGCTCTACTCACCCGTGACGTTTTCAAGGCGCTTGTGGGGGGCGGGGAGCAGGAGGGTTACTGTTCGAACACCCATGTTTTGAGGTTCTTTCTGAAGAGCAGGAGGTCTTTGGTTTTGCGGAGGTTGGTGGGGAGGGAGTTCAAGGTTTTGGGGGCGAGGTAGGAGAAGGACCTGCCTCCTGTGGTGGTGTGTTGGATGAGGGGGACTGTGGCTAGGGCGATGTTGGCTGATCGGAGTTTGCTGGTGGGAGTGTGAAAGTTCACTCTTTCGTTGAAGTATGTCGGGCCGGTGTTGTGGAGGGATTTGTGAGCGTGGATGAGGATCTTGAATGTGATTCTCTTGTTTATGGGGAGCCAGTGAAGAGTTTTGAGGTGTGGTGAGCTTTGTTTGTGGCGGGGGAGGCCAAGGATGAGGCGCGTGGATGTGTTCTGGATTCTCTGAAGTTTGCGTGTGATGTTTGAGTGTGGTGCTGGCATAGAGGGCGTAACCGTAGTCTAGTCTGCTGCTGATGAGTGCATGGGTGACTGTCTTCCCGGTCCCTGGGGGAATCCATTTGAAGGATTTTTTTTAGAGTGCAGAGTGTGAGGAAGCAGGAGGAGGTAAGCACATTGATTTGCTGTGTCATGGAGAGGGAGGGGTCCAGCATGATGCTGAGGTTGCGTGCATGGTTTGCGGGGATGGGTGCGGGTCCTACGGTGGTGGGCCACCAGGAGTCGCCCAATATGGTTTTGTTGGGGCCGAAGATGATGATCTCGGTTTTGTTGGACAGAAAGCATAATGGTTCCTATTTTTAAAAAGGGAAACAGAGGTGACCCTAAATGCTATCGACCTATTTCCTCTTTAGACTCGTCAACCAAATTATTAGGGAGAGTACTCCTAGAAAGATTAGAGTCTTGTGCAACCGATAATCAGATACTTACGGAGGCCCAACTAGGATTTAGACCTGAGCTTGGTACACTGGACCAGTGTATAAATATTAATCTAATAATAGGCAAATACACAATAGCAAAAAAGGGTCATGTGTTTCTCTGCTTTGCAGATCTTAGAAGCGCTTTTGATTTAGCGAACCATACAAAGCTGTGGAAAGTTTTAATAGATCTGGGTGTGCCCCTAGATATAATTAGTTTTTTGGCACAGTTGTACAATCATTTAACAGCGCGAGTGAGGTATGGAAGAAATGGTGAATGTACCCCAGGCTTTAGGATTGGGAGAGGCATACGTCAAGGCTGCGTTTTAGCTCCCTTTCTATTTTCCCTGTATATTAATGGGGTAGATGGCCACTTACAAAATATGGCAATTGATATACCGAAAATAGAGGACTGTCCTGTCCCAGTCCTCCTATATGCAGATGATGAGGTCCTGTTGTCACAAACCGCAAACGGGCTGCAGTGGCTGATTGAGGGTTTTGTAGAGTTTATGGAGGGTAGAGATATGTGCCTGAATTTGAACAAAACAGTCGTAATGACTTGTGGCCTGGGAAACGCCAGAAAGAAAACGTATGTTATTAAGGGCCACAAATGTGAAGAGGTAAATAGTTTTACATATCTAGGGTGTACAGTATTCTAACACGGGTCACTGGAAACAACATCTAGAAATAACTAAGATGAAGTATATTAGCGCAACAGAGTCCGTTTTTTGAATTTCAAGGAAAATTGGTAATAAGCCCCTTAGGGAAATGTTACAAATTTATAGAAGCAAAACAATTAATAGCATCACATATGGTTCTGTCCTTTGGGGCTCAATGCCCGAGATTCAGTCAATACAAGCACTAGAGAATAAATTCCTCTGCAGACTACTTGCAGTGCCAAATACCTCTTCTACGTATATGGCACATAGGGAATTAGGCTATCCCTATGTGGAAGACTCAATATATATTAGTGCCTTAATGGCATGGCACAGCACCTGGTCTAAAGAAGGGACCCGATTTACAAAAGAGATTGTTAAAGACTTCCTTACACTAGAACACTGGGTCAGAATTCCATGGTCAGTGCATTTTGTGCATTTTGAAAAAACTGCTGATAAGTATAAATCTGGATTCAAATCTAGACAATCCGGGTATCAGTCTTCAATTCAGCAAAAAAGAATAGAAAAATCAATTAATGGAACAGAGGGAAAGTGGCAGAGCAAATAGAGAATGTAGGAAATCGACAGTAGCACTTTATATGAAGCCAGTGAGACAATTCAAAACTATTTATTAACAGTTTCAAATATTCAAGACGGATTTTACTTAACTCAAATGCGTTTTAGGACATTGCATTTCTTAGTGGCTTTCCCAAAGATGAGGATATGGAGTAAAAACTTACCAAAGTGTCCCTGTGTGGGACAATTTGCACAATCCACAATGCATTTTATTATATTTTGCAGATTTTATCATGATATCAGGGACTGTTTCTTAAAACCTCTATTTGTCATCAACAAATTATTTTATTGTAAAGAAGCTTTTAATTATTTATGTAAATTGGATACTAAAGAGAAATGTCATGCAGTGATAAATTGTATTTTATATGCTATACAACAGAGTAAAAAACGTATGCACCTAGAAACCCTCCACTACGAGAATGAATAAAGGCCAAATTTGTTAAAATGAAGGATTTTATCTGTTTATTATGCATGCATAGACATATCTCATTGAATGTTAAAGGAATTTTATATCTTTTATGAAGTAATACCTGAACAAAGATTGATTAGATTTGATTTGATTTGAGTCAAATTGCCTTGTGTACTTTGAATGCTGTCGGGCTGTTTCGAAATACTTTAAAGTTTACATTGTAAAACAAATAAATGTTTTTATTTCTACACTTCTGTTTGAAAATCTTTGACATGTTCCTACTTATTTTCACACACCACCGTACCAAAGGCAAAGTGTAACTAGGTATATGGTGAAAAGTTCACATACATGAAAAATAAACAAATCTTTGGGTTAAAATACGTAGTAGCAGTTCAATAAAGTTGAACAGTCTGTAAGTGGAGTCACTCCTAATCCTGCTAAATGAAACATACTTAAATTGCTCTTTCTACATCTAAACCTTAAGGTTATCAGAACCCATAGTCCCAGCGACTCTGCCTGAAGTTCCAGGTTTTGAATCTGCTACATGGCAGCGCAGTGCAGTGCAGTAAACATATATGAGCACAAGTTTCAGAGGATGCTACTTATTACATGTAAGAAGATATGAATGAATGCTGTAATATAGGCTACTCATAGCATAGGCACACCTCTTTCAGCACACTAATATGCAGCATTCCTAAATAATACATTGGACGGATGGATTTTCTCTAACCAAACACACCACCAACAAACCACCTGGATTCAGGTCAATGACAATTCTAAAAGCATAAAAGAAGCCCAGACTCCAAAAGCTCAGTGGTACCATACAAACAGCATAAGTATTCTACACAAATGCAGCTCTCATAACATGGTATTGCTTCTAGAGCACTGTCTATTGTACTCATGAAAAGTATGACACTTGGTCCGTCCAACAACAGACAACATCTGACGTATATAAACCTGAAGGATTCTGCAGTTGCCATTTCCCTTCACAACAACTCAACTTATGGATGACATAGGAGTGTGCCTTAGCTCATAGCAAAACACCTGTGTGACTGGCACGTCACTCCAGAGGCCTACACTCTGCATATGGTTTGAGCATCAGCACAGCATCATCTACACACCGCTTCGAGCACGGCACTGAGGAGACAAATACTAAAGCATTCTAGATTTACATATAGTGCAACAATCCAATACTCAGTAACATCCAAGTGAATGACCTGCACATTTGTATATCAGGAGCTTTCACACATCTTATGATGAGCTTTCACACATCTTATGATAATTCATATAAATGCAGGCCATCAACAAGTGAAAGCCACTGCAGAGCAAGCACCTTATCACTGTATTGCTCCAGTTGTCACAAAGGTTCTAACTTTAGGCTCCAACTCCTCTTGTTAGTCTGCATTCTTCAAGCTAGACCATCACATTATGTTTTTAGGTCACACCTAAAGTCCCTTATTGTATGTTGAAATACTTCAAATTGTGCTGAAGCATTTTGACGTTTATGTGAACCTTTAAAGTTCTAACATACCACAACATTTAAGCTCTCTCACTTCCCCATTGCCTCTGTTATACAGATAGATTAAACATAACAGCAGTCCTTCAGGTTATGGTCCTGAATTCTCAGGCTCAGGGCTCTTCTTGGTGATGGTGATCTTTGACCTGAAAAATGGTCTCTTCGTTAGGTCAGATTTAGAGTGGTCCTACAAGATCAAAGAATGTCAACAGATTACGGCTGCAGCAATAGAACTGCTAAAATCCTGCCTGTGACTAAATGCAGACACATTCATTTTTTTAATTCTGTAAATGCTAAAAAACATACAAAAACGTACATATGTAAAATGTGAAATGTGGTTTATGTATGTTCTAAAATTCTTGGGTGCCAGAGGTCTCCCCAGATATAACTCTTGGGACAAGGAGCTTCGTACAAATATGTGTCCTTAGTTCTGCGTGAACTCGAAGAGAGAGGAAGAAAATCTGACATCTAGTGAAATTTGTGCAGATATTATATTCGTAGCTCGAAAACACTTTGGGCCTGATTTAGATTTCGACAGACAGGTTACTCTGTTACAATGGTGATGGATATCAGGTGCGCCGAAATCTAAATCAGGCCCTTCTTGTCATTTGTTGTTCTCATGGCAAATTTGTCTCTGACAAAGTCAGGGCTTTGCTTTTTTTGATTTCGCCAATTTAGATGGAAATGTTTGCTGGCAGGTATACGGACATGTTGGTATTTACTGCCTTGAAGATAATTCAGCAGGTTCTCGGATGATCTGGTGGTCTTGTAGGCTTGGCCGGTGTAGTCATATGAGTGTTATGGTAATGTCATACTTATTTAGATCTTGTAACAGATGGGCAGTGGCATTTAAGGGAGAAGTGGCACAAGGAGGGAGATGGGAATGCAGCTGACCAGGCATCATGATCGTCCAGGTGTGAGGGCAGCAACTCTCAAGTCTGCTGTGGAAGGGGAAGGCTGGGTTTCTGTAATAATATGCAATGCTGCCTGCATTTTTGTCAACGTGCTTTCTTAAGTACGCAGTCAATGATGAACCTCAATGATTTCACATTTATAGCAAACAGTGGCACAAATCTTTCCATTATCATGTTGACATGCTATTTCTGGACATGTCTGAAGATAGCAATGAGAACTTTGGTTAAGTGTGAGGGAGATTCAGATAAAGACCGAGCATACAAGCGTGGAGGAGCAAGATATTGTTCTTTGTTGTTGCTTGAAAAGATTTTCATCTTGACGTAAAATTCAATGCATGCACATGGATTTTCATACTCTCATTGGTTAGGAGCAGCAAAAGTGATTCCACAAAAAGGCCGAAGATATTGGGAAAAGGCATTAACCCTCTGGTATAATCTCACGGTTATCTCCAGGGATCTGTAAGTGTTCATCTGGATATTGCAGTTGTATTTTTATAGCGCTTACCACCTCTGTTGAGGCGTCAAATTGGTTTTTGGCGAGTAGCATGCTACTCCAGAACCGAAAAGGATAAGTGGTGGATTAGTATATGGAAATATAAGTATAGTATTACTATTACTATAGGGAGGTAGGAGTTAATTTGAGCGGAGGACATGTGAGTCTGCTAGTTGGATTGAATAGAATAATGGAGGGATAGAAGAGGGAAGAATACAGAAGTGTTAATTGGGAGATAATACCAGTAAGATGAGGTTTGGGATGAGTAAAGAAAAAATAGAGGAGGGAAGAATATGTGGAAAAGGATTAGGGATAAGGTTTGGGCTGAGTCAAAGGAGAGATACATGAGGGAGAATTTAGTATGGTTGTTTGAGAGACCATAGTAGTAAACTGAGGTTTGGGGTGAGCCGGGGGTAGAGGAGGGAAGAGTCTAGGAAGGATTATTTTGGAGATCATAGTAGTTGAATGGGTTTGGGATGAGTCAGAGGGTGGAGATAGAGGATAGACTAAAAGAGATATCGGGTGATGGTGAGACAGAGTAAAGCTTTCGAGAGAGATATTTTTTTTGTTGTTCTCCTCTTATGCAGCAGGACTAAAGATATGTATATATAATTACATGATTACATAGTAAGGGAATATATGTGTAAGGAATATATTAAATTGAGATTTAAATTGTATCATATAAACACAGACTTCCAAGTGTTGCAGTATTTGAAGTTAATTTACTTGTGTACTTTTATAACATTATTTTATCTTTTCTCAATATTTCAATAGTGAAATGATTGTAGATACATAATATGTACCTATTGTGATAGATAAAATAAAAACAGAGATTCATAAGCATCTAATCAAAAAACATTTATAGAAACTATGCAATGTTAAGTGTAGAGTGATAAACACACTACATATATACACATACATACATATATACATTTAAATGTAAGTAATATATACATTTGTAAACAGCTCTAAAGAATATGCATATATTTTAAGATAAAAGTTATTATACATATTTGTTCAAAGAAATACACATATCTTAATATAAATACATATAATCAAATTATAAATGTTTACATTCATAGGAGTATGCAATCCATTGCTGTTTGGTTTGGTGGTTATTTTTGGAAAGAGCCAACTATTCAGTAGTCTTCTGAAGATTAAGTAGTTATCCGTGGATCATTTATTTGGATGTAATGAGGATATGTTGACACACTCATGGAGAAGTAGGAGGTGAACAAGTGTAGCCTCATCAAAATCTATGTGTGTTGAGAGAATATTGATCAGCACCTTATGGTTGAAATGGTTGAAGACCCCTGATAAACTGAGGAGGACCAAGGTCCCACCATTACTAGTGATGACAGGGGCTTTATACAGGAACTAGATGGCTTTTGTGTCCCTAGTGCACCTGACATGAAGCCTTATTCTAAGCCTTGATAGAGAATGCTAGTACTAATATGCTTTTGTATTTGGATGGCAATTGTTTTTACAGTTGCCTTCCAAAAGAATGGTAGAACTTGATTGAGCTGTAATTTGCAACATCATCTCTTTTTAATTGTGACAAAAATGCCTTTCAGTATAGCAACGAGTCCAGTTGTGAGTAGACGTCACTACTGGAATCATTTTGCAGCAAGGGTGATGTTGTCTTGTTTGACAGAGTCTATGTGGAAGTTCCTGAAGTAGAACTGATTTTGTTTGGTGGGTTACGGTAGACTGTATGAACAATATTGCAGATTAGGGATCTGACCAGTACAGTCGTAAAAAAAGGGTTGGCATTTGAGAACTGCACTGCAATAAAGACAGTGATCTTCAAAGTCTAATCTCCTGAGAGGTTGATATTGTCAAGGAATATGTTGTTTGAGTTATTTATAAGGTGATGTTAAGGTTGGTGATTCCTTTGGTGTGTATTGTTCTGGCATTGGAAGGCTTGGAGATCAATAGGAGCTGGCTGGCTGGGATACTGAGAGTTGAACAGACAGGTGAGATGCTCCATAAAGTTGAAGGTTTAGCGGTTTGTGTTCGTAAAAGGCCTGGAAGACTTGTGGATGATGCCAAGGCATCCTGTGGTCTTATGAATTCGGTCAATCTTTTGAGTTCTGTATTTTGTGTGGACAAGGATATAGAGTATGTGTTTGGAGGTGGGTGTGAGCTAGATGGAAGTTGGCGGAACAACAGCTCAGCTGGTGGCACACCGTGCTGTGTGCTGGGTAGGCATGTCTAGGCTTTTTACAATTTTTTTTTAATAGTAGAAAACGGTCACTTGCTTCTAATAGACCATTTAAAGGTGGAGAAATGGTGAGTCCAGTACTCAAGTATCATCAGGTTGAGGGTGATACTACAGAGTTTGTGGTGCACCAAATGAGTTAAGTTTTTTCAATAACTTTTCTTTTTAGAAGGGGGTTGCTTGCCTCTCACTGCCTTGCAGAAAGTTGAGTAGCGACGAGTGATGTAACACTGGGCCAGAAGAACTGCTAAGATACTTTTGTGGAGTAAACTAGTGGGTCTTGCCTTTGTTTTCTTTTGAGGTCCAAAGGAATGCATTTATTTTAACATGCTTATAATTAATGACAACTATTCCATTCTGGTTTAATTGAAACATTCTAATGCATGGACAGGTAAATGGGCTGAGGGTCTCCTTTCTCTATGTTCCATGAGGCCGCAATGAAACATACAGACAGATGACTTTCTGTTTGGATTCTAGGCTTGGCAGTTGCTGCTGGCAGACTTGGGATCATCATGTATGAGTTGTGCTTCATAAATAGACATTATTTCATCTCTTCAAACGTGGGGGGTCCAGTGTAGCCTAAATCTCACATGGTGTGATGGTGGAGATACTCAACAGAGGTATTAGGATTGGATTCCCGATCTGGTTAAAACTGCTGTAAAACCTGCGGAACTTGACTCAGATAATTTTGTAGTAATCCCTTTATCGCTCAGTTTCTAAGTGATTAATTTCAGCATACTTTATCTGTGTTGTTGTCAGGAAGATTATGAATTACCTGAAGGCTTGGTTCCAACATCTCCACCTCATGATGAGGCATCTCCTATGAGAAAACAAAAAATAGTTAACATGGAAAATGGACAGAAAACAGGAAGAAACAGGAAGAAAGCAACACAAAAGGAAGACTTCCATTTCTTATCCTTCAAGGTTTAAATAAGAAGAGGAAATGGAAGAGAAAGAGGATGACATGAAGAGAGAAGAAGGATCCAGGAAATGGCTATGTGGGACTACCGGAGAATACGTAAGAAAGGAGAAGACAGCAGACAAAGAACAAGAAGCAACAGAAGGCAGCCTGGACATCTGGAGAAGAACACCAGCAGAGTTTCTTGAACAGAAGGTAAGAGGCTGTTCGAAAGGAGAGAGGAAAGAGCTGTGGCTGTGCCTACTCTATGCATAGGCAGGAGACTCTACCAGCTTCCACCATGCTCCTGGAAAGGCATGGCTGTCACAGGTCGGTGCACAGTACAGAAACTGAACACAGGTTGGGAGGGAGAGGGAAGAAACAATGAGGAAATAATTGAAGAGGAGTACAATGCTGAAAGAAACGGGAAATCATAGCTTGATATTTTGTTTGAATAACCGACAAAGCTGTCTTTCCCTGCTATCCCTTCCAAATCCCAGAGGCGAGAGACCTGGGCTGACCCATAGATTTTTGTGTTTCATTTTTTGTTCCCATTTTTTAATTTTTAAATTGGGCGGTTTGGTTATTCGGGATTGACATTTTATGCAAAGACTAAAAGTAAATGGAATTAACCATTTCTCGGAAAGGGAAAAGGAAGAGAGAAACAATAGAAAGTAGTGAAGAAGATATGTCTAACAAGAAAGGATAGAAAGTAGTCAAGAATTATTACTAAGAAGAGAACATTCAAAAACACAAAGCCCTCTATTTTTGTTTACTTACTTGTTTTTCTGCCAAGGGACCATCCTGCTTTGCCTTGAGCCTGGTAAAAGAAAAATGAGAGATGAAGTAAAGACGCTTCTAATCTGGCCAACCTCTCCTACCCTCTCAAGGGACATTGTACTTAGAATTGAACTAATTATAGACACATTAAAAAACAATCCTTTATAAAAGTTTGTCTTGAGAGACCAAGCCTTAATTAATTTATACCCTCTCAGTCGAAAGAACCCCATTTGCTAATATGTTGTGTCAGAAATCGGATTGTCTCCATCTGATATAAGATGGATGTGGTTATTGAACAACAACAGATGGCAGAGTGGGCACTACAGAGATACATGAAAAACTGCAAACAAAGAAAGAAGTGTGTTTCAGAGTTCTTTATGGAATCAGGATGCGCAATCATAGAAGTTCAGAAATCAGCTTCAAGAAACTACAGGTCTCACTTCAGAGTAAGGGAATTCTGCCCATTGGACCCTCAATTGCCTTGCAAAAGTTCACACCTCGGGATGACCTCAAAGTTTTCTTCATAAATTCTGAACAAGCCAGCCATTAGTCTAGCAATCAATGGCCACAGTTGCTGCCATCCAAGCCATAAATGCTTTGGGTACTACTTTCTGCAGAAATACATAAGAGTCCATTCTAGAGAGACTTGGAATTCATGAGGAAGCATATCAGATTAGGTTTTGTAATGAAAGGGGCACCTCTCCTTATAATTCATGGTTACTGTTCTGCAAATAAAGCAAGCAGTCGATTGATAGTTAAAACTCCAAGAATCCTCCAAAGAAAAAATTAAGAAGACATATCAAGAACAGTTTTTGATAGCTCTTCCTATAATCACCCAGTGATTGGTAAGAAAATACCCCATTTGTACTGTGAAACATGCCATTGAGATAGCCAATACTTTTCCACAGGCTCAGACATCCAAACTCCTGGCTGACTCCAATAGTAACGGTTGTCTTCCAAACCTGAACAGTATACATATTTTTTTTTATGTTAGGACTCCAGACTTTGAATCTCCTTTGTCTGTGGTTCCAAGCCTTTCTTCCCACAGCATTACTGGCCCCCAGTGCTTTGAATGTGAAGTGTTCAGCCACATTACTTGATTTTGTCCGAAAAAGAAAGCAGGAGAGGAACCCATGGAGATAGTTAGGACGCATAAGTCAATTTATTATATGCAGGAACCAGACCCCAGCTATTATGTATTCGTAAAGATGAACCAGAAATGGGTGACTGTTTTATTAGATTCAGATTGCAAGCAATCTGTAATTAAGGAAACTTTGCTCTCCCTTATCAGATTTTGACCTAAAAACATATAGTAATCTGTTGCATTCATGGTGTCCAGAATAAGATTGTTCTTGACAACATTCCTAAAATTAGTCTTCTGGTAATAAAAGTCTCATACAGGCAGAGTACTGCCTGACCTTCATGAAGAAACCGTTCCAGGGACAGACAATCTCAGTTTTATCTCGCTTCTCAAAGAAACCTTACAAGAGGAAAGGGGATGGCTAGAGGAAGCTTTGTTTTCCCAAGAAAGTCTTGAGGTTAAATATCAAAACAAGGAAATATTGTCCAGAAGAGAAAGGTGAGAAGAGAAAAAATGGCCCTAGACAAAACACTTTCCTAACTCAGGAGATAGATTACATTTTTAGGACATCACAAATACTGGCCCAATACTGTAGTATCCTTTGCAGAAAGTGAAGGATGATGTCTTTTATCTGGGTGGGAAAAGTTAGCAACAAACCTCAATTGTTAGCCCCTTCTTTTAGTGAATAAATCCTATTTTGTGCTCACTTTTATCTCACGGCTGGTCATATTGGTCTTGAGAAAACATTACAGGCTATTTTGGAACAATATTACTGGCACAGCACATATGTAACAAAAAAAGGATGCCCCATCTTTCAAACTAAAAATCCCTATATGCACCCTCAGGGTCTATTACAAAAAATGCTAACTGAAACTACCAATAGTGCAATAATCAAGATATTCTCTAGGGTAAGTTTTTCTAAAGAAATGTGAACTGATCAAGGACCCGTTCATATCAAAACTTATAAAAACAAGGGTGCCAACAATTGTGGGTTGAAACAGATATGGGCATCAGTTTACCACCCTCAAGCTGATAGATTGTCCAAGAGATGCAATGGTACCCTGAAACTTACTTAGAAAAAATGGAGTCAGAAGAAGTGAAGAATTCAGACAAACTCCTACCATAACTTTTTGTAATACGGAGTCAGGTACAGTCAACCTTGGGTTGCTTTTCCTACAAACTTCTCTTTGGATGAAAACCCTATACTTTACTGGAAATAACCTGTGAGATCTGAATGAAGCATTTCCAGGAAGACCGTACCCTTCTAGAATATGTGGTGCAGTTCTGTGAATCTGTGGGTTCTTCCCAACAATTCTGCCTGGACTTTTTGCATTTTGATCACCTGTTTTTTTTTCTATTTACTGTGAGTGAGCCTCACAACTGGTGACCCAGGCATGGTAACCTCACTGTAAATGGACTGCACCTGTTTAACACCAGCGTCTGCCTTTTAAGATAAGGACTGCTGCAATGCAGCCAGAGTAAGAGGGCCTTGGTTAGTTACCCGTGGACGCACACACATGTGTATGCACACATATAAGGGCTGCGCATGTAAGATTCTTGTCATTCATAGCACTGACGCTGTTCACAGGTAGCCTGGTGCAGAGGGGACTCTGCAAGATTGGCTACTGACCTAGGGTAGGCCTCATAATGTTAGTGTACACTCATCACAGGGAAAGTCAGTTTTGTTTACTCTCTAGTCTGCAGTAACACTCCATTATACACCTATGGGGAAGACTGCCTTAACATTTAGTTTGCTTCGCTTTGGCCAATAGAGACCAGTAATGTATGAAACTGGGGTGGAGTCTGTATGCCATAACCAAATATGAGAGGTTCAATAAGATATCTGTACAGCTTATAGGTAATCCAGGGCTGTCACAATTATCTGGTTCAGTCCAGGATCAGAGCCATGGCCTTTTGTCACCCTACTGTGCCAAGATAATTATATTTCTCTCCAGCAACAGGAACAAAGGCCTCCTTACAAAAAGGGAGTCATTAACAGTACTTCACTCAGCTTTAGAAGAGGAAAGGGGTAGGGATGAATGATCTACATTTCAAGCTGACTGAACAAAGAAGGGAGCCCAGACCTCTGGAGCCAAGACAGGAACGGGTTCCCCTTAAGAATTGGTGAGGAAGGCCCTGGCAGTGCTGTCAGTGAAGGGTGGAGATGAGGGCCCCCAAAGAAGATGTGACTAGTGTCTCCTGGGTGACACCATTTTGAATTGTCCCAGCCTGCTGTGCATGAGAGGCCAGAAGTGCTTCAGTTCTAGAACCTTCTGCCCCCACTTAAAAGGTCTTACGGCGGGGGCTCTTTCTTGGTTGTGTTTTCTGCTAGGTAATGGGACTGGAAGCGACAGCCATGGACAATAGGAACGAGGAACCCCCTGATAGCCATCTGGTTTAAAGACTGTGACTACAGCTGCCCCAAGGACCAGTGGGGCTCTCCCCAGAACCAGGGAAGCAGGCTCGCTTACATCCCTTAAAGACTAGATCGGGGAAAGTACTGGACTTCTGTGACAAGGAGGAGAGAAGCACCAGAGGAGAAAAAGCAGGAATGCTGGTGAAGGGAGCCAGCTCCCTGCATAGTTCACCACATTTCCACATCACATTTGAGGCTAGGAGGCCTGAGAAAAGTGCTCCAGGTGGCTAGGACTCGCTACCAGGAGGGGAGCAAAATAAGCCTCAAAGCATGCAAAATGGCCCAACAGGGCCTGAGATGTGAGAGGACAAATGATTCAACCTTTGACCCTCCTGCAGAACGGAGTTCACAGGCTCTGCTGCAGCATCAGAAACTATCGAAGGGATCCTGGGCCCGATGGCCGCTGACAGAAGCAACCACCATTTTTAAACCCTGGAAGGGGGCATGCGCGGGGCCCCCTCTCGACAGCTCAGGAAGCCTTGGGGTCCTAAACCCCAGGCTGGTTCTTCGATCTAGGGAGCCGGGAACCTCAGTTCCAGACTCCCAATGTCACTGCCATGGGAAAGCGTCATCACGCTCCCCACCGAAGAGAGTGAGAAAGAGGTAGGGCCTGGGATCCCAACCCTAGGCCCGATGGAGAAGCTGTGGATGGAGGAGTGCTTCCCCCATCCATAGTCGTCTGCCATGCTCCCCAGGCCCGTGTCTGGGGAAGCAGATGGCCACTATCACAAAAAGCACTAGAGCAGGAGCCAGCTGGACCAGCCAGGGGAGGACTCCCTGGGCTGCCGCCAACTCGCAGCTGCTTTCAGAGAGTCCTGTTGGGACCGGGCACCCAAAAAAAAAAAAAAAGAAAATGTTGTGCGGCAGGAACCTCTGAACAAAAATTAACCGTCTCCGCAAGGGAGAACCCCATAATGCCCGCAGGAGCCAGCAAAAGCCCACTGTTTTCTACTGTTGTGGCAGCCTGAAATGCCAAAGGCCCTCACCAACAAGGGAGAATGAGTGTGGGTGGGATGCAGGAGGGCAAAATCTCTCCCAAGGAGCTCTTCCTTAAGGGTGACACTAGGTTAAGAGGGTCAAGGAGACAAGGAACATCCCAAGCCTTGGTTCTCTTTTTAAACACTCCCTTGGCTGGAGCAGGAGCTCTACAGCTGGGAGTGCAATGGTTTCTAGGTGCTAAGTATATGGTTGCAGGTTAATGCTTAATTTAAAGATGGTTGTCAGAGGAGAGCCTGAAATGCATTATTTAAAAGTGTTCTTCAGTACAGTTTGGTGGTCAGGGAGTAGTTTGGTCAGTATGATTGAGGAGTCTGTGAGCTTCAGATTTCTCAACAATCTCTCTGGGACAGCATGTTAAAACATATATGAGAAGCAGGACATGAGGGAAGCTTAGGGGGTAGTGAGGAGAGAGAGGAGTACGGATTGTTAAGGGTACTTAAGAAACAATATTTTTTAAACTAATCAACAATTTTAAGGCCTTCAAAACACAGACGAGAAAGAGTGTGTGTGTTTTTGTCAGTGTGGCCATATAAAGGACTCAGGTGAAATACAACAGATACTTTACATAAGCTGACTTAAAGCACTTCAGTAGAATCTGATCTTTATTTCGCACAGATGGTCATAAAAGCACATAAAAAGCAATTACATAAAATCATACAAAGGTACACTTAATCTACAGTTTTAAAAAAACCCTATACATCTGCATGTACAGTCTTTCAGAACATTAAAATCCAATAAAACTAAATTGCAAATAACATTTTATCACCCAATACTAACAATTTTATGAGTTAAAACGAGGGAAAAACATACTACCCTAAAAAGAAATAAGCACCAACTTGATTCCCTCTAAAAACACTACTTTCTTAATTTATTTTCTGCTTTAACCTTGTCCGGGTGGTTAATAGAAAGTCAGCAGAGTTTTTGATATCTAATCACATAACCCTTGCCACCTTCTAAAGAACCCATATGCCCAAATTCTGGTACCAGCTAGACTATCTAATCAATACAACCAATAAATTAACAATAAAATAAAGTAAAAAACAGACACCCCTGGTGAGCCAGTTGGAGTTAAGAGTATCCCCACTCCATTGGGACTCTTCTCACTGGACAAATTCCCAGCACATATTCCTCCCTTTAAGGTAGAGTATATGCCTGGAATATAATTATTCATGATGATTTAAGGCTAAAAACTTAGCTTGTTTGTACCAGGCACTAAGAAGGACGAGGCTTACTGAATACACAATAAGCTCTGCACTATTTGTTCTGAATAAGCACATCGCCACTTGGTAATCCCCAACCCCTAAAGTTAAACAAATAGGCTGGAGCCAACAATACCGTATTTCTTGATAGCCTGGACAAACAATAATGATATGGTCCACTGTTTATGGAGCAGATTCACAAATAGGGCACAAAGCAGGTATACACCCTTTGTACCATAAACTACAGGAGGTGATCAATGGCAAGCAGCCGTATCTAAATCACAAATAGGGGTTTTTACATAGACAATACTCATACATCAGGGCTGTTTTAACCCCGAGAAACCTTCCTGTTAAGTGAACCAAGTTAACCCTGGTTTGTTGGTGCTCCAGGATACAGCGCCAGAACGTTGACTTTACAACCTGCTTATCCACCTGGCACATTCGCTCAGGGTTCTCCCAGAGTGCATCAAGCATCAGTTTCTTACACAGGTATGTATGAACCTCAACCAAGGTACCTATAAGACACAGCCAAAGCAGCCAATTCAAGAGTATACCAAATACAAACCTAATAAAGAAGACTTTTCAGCGGAGCATTGATACCGAGGTCGTAACACAAGATCTCTAATAAAATTGTTTTCAGGCACTGCTAGCCTATATGTATTAGCATGCACCCAAATTTCAGCACCACAGATAGCAGCATTTGAGGCCTTGACGCGACAGGCCTCAAGGGCAAGTTAGAGTGATTGAGTGAAAGTTGCTCTAAAAAAATGAAAAATTGCTTTGGACCTGTGTAGCAGCGTAAGGGAACTCTTTAGGGTTTAGGGATCGCACTTGAACTTATCCGACAGGGTGATTCCTAGATAATCAAAACATGACACCCTGTTGAGAATTGTGTTGCCCACCTTATGCACTTAGTTCTAGTGGAGTTCTTACCAAAAACCATATATTTAGTTTTTGAACAGCTTATCTCTAAACCTCTGTCTTTACAAAATACCATAAACTTGTTCAGTAAATTTTTCAGACCCATTGGTGATTTGGAGATTAACAAAGAATCATACGCAAAGAGAAGAATTGGGATTTTTCCCCCATCAAAGAGGGTGAATCATTGATACACTGCCTAAGAGTCTCAGTTACATCGTTCATATAGAGGGAAAATAGAGTAGCACTCTGCGACCAATAGGAATCCTGGAGATCAGTTCCCCATGCTCCCTCCATCTTACCTGAGCATAGTTGCCATGATGCAATCTAACCAGGATATTCACAAGGTCACTAGGGATGCCCATGCTCCTCAACACCCTCCACAGATTGTCACGGGGAATCAGGTCGAAAGCAGCTCGAAGATCGACAAATGCTACATATCACAAAAGAGCCTGCTTCCGATACAGGACAGAGAACCTAAATACCTGATCAAAGGTACCAATTTTTGCTCAAAACCCCACTTAGAAGGGCAAAAGTATACCCTCACTAGCTGCCCACACAAGTAATCGTTCAAGTACTCGCCTCATAACAAATTTCTGAAGGTTATCCAATAGATTAATAGGCCGGTAATCGCCAGGACAACCAGCATCCCCTTTTTTTTTAACTGGGATGAGTTCAGCTCCTTTCCTTTCCTTTCTGGAGGCACATCACGACTTGTGAAGTTGAGGTATTGTTATAGTCAGACTCCTTGGTTATTTGTGTACAAGGCTGGTGATGGATAAGAATCGCTACTATTGATGAGTGTTTTCACTCGGGTGAAAAATATGACGCCAATTAAAATCAAGCCGTTTGTTGGCGAGTTGAGATGGCTGTTTTACATTAGAGTGTTTATAAGTCTAATCGTTGCTGGAAGATAATAGAGGGCCAAGATTTTGGATAATTTATGTGTGAATTAAGATTTTTGTATAATAATTAAATATCACTAAATAAAAGTTTAGAAATTGGCAGAATTTATATAATTTGATTTTTTTTTTAAATAATGTATCTAAGGCATGAGAATTAAAAATGAATTACATGTGCCAACTTTGAAGGAACCCGAGACTGAAATAATAAGGAGGCAGAAGAAAATCTTGCCTTAAACAAGTTTGGGAAGAGGATCGGGTAAATAGATGTATGCACATGATGGTAAGAGATCCTTGGATTGTCCAATGAGGAAGTGATGTCCTTATTGAAGCGTATCTTATTGATTGGGTTTATCGTTATCCAATTTTCGAATTGTGATGAGCTTTGGGGATGTATTAAAGAAAAATTGGTTCGGAAGGAGGTACTGATTCTAGTTGAGCAAGTTTATGGATTCCTTACAGCATGGAATTTTGAATAATAGCACAATACACTATTGAGATTGGATTTTTGCAATTATTTAGATGTTTCCTACCTATTACTCCTGAGGAAGACCCTGTTTGGAGACTGGAATTGGCCCTAGAACTCTTGTGGGGTCAAAACGTCGATGATATTGTTGTTGCCTGAACTGAGTGAAGGACTAAAGTGGGGATTTGAACCCCGATGAAAAAACATTGAATCAAATTGGAGGAATGGTCAAACAGCAGGCTTTTTAAATTTAATGTGTTATTGGATCTGTGGTGAATTGGTGTAAACATTTTTTAAATCAGGAGTGCTTTTCTACTCTTGCACTTTGTTCTGTCCTTCTTGTTGATTTTTTGATATGGTAGGAATTGCAATTTAAATGAATGATTAAATAATGTTTTATGGATTAATGAAGATATATTGTGATGTTTTTGTAATTGTGTTCTGTGTATTTATGCTGTGTGAGGAATTGACATTGAGGGGCTTCTCGATTGGATCAATGCTGTTTTGTAATATAATTAGGCCCAGACCGTTGGATTTCAATTGGGTTACTCTGTGTAGCATATAAAACCTTTCCAGGTGTCAGGCATCATGCCCCCTCTAACTATTGCGTTTGACAAAGTATTTACATATCAAGCCCATAATTGAGGTACCAACTTATATAAGTCCCCCGGGATGTAATCCGGGCCGGAGCGTTTAGAGGTTTCAATTTATCTATTGCAGCAAGGGTATCCTCCAAGCTAAAAGAAAGTGAAACACATGTGCTGTGCGCCAAGCTGAATTTGCTACTATCCAACTACTCCTGCCACTCAACTAGGGAGTTCTCATGATTACTACTAACAAAATATAAAGAGCAGTAATGATCATCCCACTTATCTGGTGAGATATAAAAACACCTGGGACTCCTATGACCTCTGGTCCTAGCCATAACTAATGAACAGAAAGTGTGATTATGTCTCACTTTAAGGGACTGTAACAATTATTGCCATTTATCTTCGTCCCATTTTTTCTTTGCCGTTTATGTGCCATTTTATACCTGAGGAGAGCACATTTGATTTCTTCCTGTTTACGCTCCCTCACAGTTTTTGTATTGACAATTTAGCCCGCTTACAATGCTGAGTAAACCATTTAGGGGCTTTCCCCACCAGACTATCCCTGGAAATCCCTGTAGAAAAAAACTTTTAGTTTATCAAAGAATATCGTGTGGGTACGTAACATGGAGTCAGGATCCACGGAAGTCACTTCAAATCCCGACATGAAATGGACAAAGAGTTGTAAATCTCTGCCTGCAGTTCCTGATCCCTCATACCTCTAGGCCACATTTCAGAAGTTGTTGGCCACAATAGGTTCAGGGAATGCTGAAATATCTGAACAAAGTGTCCTATAAAATTGTTCCCCTCCTAGTAAGGGATTATGATCAGTAACGGTAGTACTCATCACCTTCATGTCGCTAAGGAACAGCCACAACCGTACATCCACCAATCCACCAGCACGTAATCAATGACGCTCTTCTGTCAGTCTCTTTTAAACGTAAACCGTCTGTTTGAATATGAACGGATTCTCCCAATACAAGAGCGCCAACTATGCGCAACCACCAAAGAGGCTACTTGCAGGGCTGCATTAGTGTAGTGACTGCGGGTTGAATGCCACATGTGGGATTCCCCAGTGTTCATGCTCTTCCTCGGTTACCAGATTAAGTGCAGTACAAGACTCAAATGAAATATTAAGGCCACCATCCACTATCACTTTGGCATCCTGTTTATAGGTCTCAACTAGGTTGTCTAACATACTTAAGACTGGTGAATCATAATTTGCTGGCATAGAATGAGCATATACATTCAATAAAACTAATGACAAGCCTTTGGTAAACTTTAGCTTGATACCCATTAGACCAGGGGAATCTATTAGCAGGGTTTTTTGTACACAAACAATATTATTAATTATCAACATCATGAGACTCCACCCCCGCCCCATTCTCTTAGGAGGAATTGCCTCTACACTATAAGATGGGAAACCACTGACAAAACCCTTGTTTACGGCTCAGGTTTCTTGGAACAAACAGACATCATGCTTCCCAATAAAGGAAAGCCAGTCCTTGTCGTCCAACTTTGAGTTAATCCCTGCCACATTCCATGAAATTAAATGAAAGTCTGACTTAGATGTAGCCGTTTCTAAAAAAAAGGATAATTCATTCGCTCCATGTCAGTAGTATTTATTGGCTCTGGGACCAACACATGTAGAGGCAAAGTGATTTAGACAGCAGGGGAAACTTCAGATTTCTGCCCATCTGCTGGATCCAGGGATAAATAGTTACTTCTATTAACAAGGTGAAGCCCAAATGGACATAGTCAATCCAGCTGGTCTAAAGAAGCAGGAGCTGAAAATCGATTGAAAGTGGGAACTTCAAAGTTAACATTACTGTTACCCAGTTCTTGCACTGTGCCCTGCTGGGCAAGCTGTTTAACTTCAGCAGCTGCCCCATTACTACTAGTGGTTAAAAAAAAGCCTAAGGGAAGGGCTCTAATGCCCCACGACCATGGCAAGATTGCCTAAGTAGATGTAGCAAAGTTTGAACAAGGCTAGGTGCCTTGAAATTCACAATAATACAGTCTCCCTGTGACACCTTTCGAGTAGGGCCTACCCAGGAGACCCTGCGAGTAGAAATAATTTCCCTGGTAAGATCATGGGTCCAGCTGGAATGCTCCTGAAACCATTAATCATCTTTGTTTAAGAGAGAGTCGTACAGCTCCTGCTTTGCCACAGAGAGAGATGGAACATTTTCAAGAACAATAATATAGGGGGTGCACTCATGTGGAATATGTAGTCTGACATAAAATTTCCAGGCCTAGTGTTTATATTCCCCAAACCCACCAACCCACATGTGGAGGCTATTTACAGATCCCTTGATGCGAGACTAGAGGGATCGCTAAGTATTTGCTGTTGAATGCCCTCATTGGACCTATTACTAGTGCTAGAAGCCCTGCTCTCCACTTTCAATCGGGAACACCCGGGGGTCCGATGGAGCAGTGCTAGTCGGACGAGCTGCCTGAGTCTTAGTAGCTGCCCTCTGCTCCAAGTTCTTGGATCCAGTCATTATCACAGAGCTAGAAGAAGATGAACCACAAGCTTGCAAGCTCTCATGCCTCACATCTCCAATCTTTTAAAGTTTTAGTTCAATCAGTCCCAGGCGCTCGACTAGTGATTTCAGTTTTAGGTCCAAGGCAGTATATATCATATCTTTCAGCTGGTTGATCAAGAGGCCCTGGCAAGGTACAAGTGCTAGCTCATCCCCCTTGAGGCTGCCTTCTGCCTAGCGGACTGGGTAGTGCTGACTCTTTGGCGTTTCGATGTTCTGATGGGCTCTTGCTGCTTCCTCTTCAGCCCTGGCAAATCATCGCCAGTCCTAGGATTAGGGTCAACGATGATAAGTTCCGGCTCCCAAGGGACAGGAGCCTTTGATGGAGCCTGTGATGACAGGAGAGTACCTCCATAGGCACCTCCATAGGCACCCGGCAGATCAACATCTACTGAGGGCAACCCTGAAGCCCCGTTAGATTGAAAGACAGGCACTGCAACATCTAAACTGGGAGGTAAATCCCTCAAGGCTCTTAAAGGGGGAGAAAGTTGTGAGGCAACGGAGAGCCGACGCTCGGCCAACTTAATCTTCTTGTCAATAATACCAACTGCCTGCCTGCCCGACGTGCCTCTGGGAGCAGGCTTTTGTTTACAAGTGTGGCTCTTCGGCATACTGTATTAACAATAGAATTACACTTCCAGTCAGCTGCTACTGGCAGCATAGAACAGAATGATTGAAACCTCCTTGGAGTCCACACTCCTCAAAACCACACAACCAAGAGGGATGGCCCATCCCAGCCTCTTACGGGCCCTGTTTTCGGGCGCTGCTGCCTTCCAGGCCCACCTCCTAGCACAGTGTGTCCTGACAGGCGAAGTTCAGGCTACCCCCAGTCACCAAACACTCTCCCCAAATATTTATTAGAGAATAAATTTTTTTAGGGGGGTGTAACACCCCAAACACCCACTCCCAGGGGCTATGCCCCTGTTGGCAATTGTTAGAATTGGGGTTTCTGGTTTTCAAAGTATGCACCCTGTACAAGCAGGAACCACCACTTCTAGTCAGGATAAGTCAGATACATAACCTGAATGAACCTGTGCTCACCCTCTGGTTGCTTGGCACAGAGCAATCAGGTTTAACTTAAGAGGCGCAGTGTAAAGTATTTGGGCAACACACACAAACAGAAAGCAACACAATAAAAACACCAAAAAGCGTACTCCACACAGGGTCAGAAAACTAGATTATGGGGGTCATTCTGACCCTGGCGGTAATTACCGCCATGGCGGAGGTTGGCGGTAGCACAGCCAACAGGATGGTGGTATGGGTTGTCGTGGGGCCCCTGGGGGCCCCACAAAGGATTTCAGTGTCTGCTTTGCAGACACTGAAATTCGCGACGGGTGCAACTGCACCCATCGCACCTTCCCACTCCGCCGGCTCCATTCTGAGCCGGCTTCCTCGTGGGAAGGGTGTTTCCCGCTGGGCTGGCGGGCGGACTTTCGGCGGTCGCCCGCCAGCCCAGTGGGAAAGCCAGAATGACCGCCGCGTTCTTTTGACCGCAGAGCGGTCTTTCGGCGGGAACCGCTTGGCGGGCGGCGACCGCCGTCCGCTGCGGTCAGAATCACCCCCTATATTTTTATGAGTAAAACAAGACCAACCAACAAAAATACGATAAGTAAAAGCAGAGTTACGATTTTTTAAAGAATAAACCAAAAATGGTGCTTATTAGCCAATAGTACCAAAAGGTTACTTGTATCGTGGTAGACTGCTGTAAATTCAAAGTTCAGGCCGACCGCGATGGAGGGCAGGCCAGCTACGGAACTCACGCAGAGCCCAGTGTAAAAGTACCTCCGCTGGAAGAAGCGTCAACATCGAGGACTCAATGCACGGAGGAGAGGATGAGATGAATTGCTGTTTATTGAGGAGATGTTGGTGATGCGTCAGTTCCAAGCAACACAGGCCCGAGGACGCAATGAAGCTCGGGTATTGTTGGACATTGAGGCAATGAGTTGCCGATGAACCACTGAGTTGCAGTGAAGCGTTGGCGTCAAGCCGCACAAGGCTTGAAAATGCACCAGAATCTGGGGATGATGCACTGTGCTGTCCCCAAAGCAGTGTCCGTGGCTCGGGCAGCAGTGGTGATGCGTCGGCATCAAGACAAAATGCATCAGTTCCGATCGGCGCAATGCCATTGACACATTAGTTTTCTTCAGTTGCAGCACAGATGCTCACTTCTAAGGGCCCAGGACTAGATTGGCACCACTTGGCAGAGCAGGACTCACAGTAGAGAGAGTCCAGATGCTGGTTGCAGGTTGTATACAGTCCTTAATGTCCCTGAGACTGCAGGAGAACACGGGGCAAGCCAACAAGTCCTTGGAGTCACTCTGGGTTCAAATTTAGCAGTGTCCAGTCCTTCTTCAGTAGGCCAGAGATCAGCAGGGTAACTCATCAAAGCACTGAGTATTCCTTTTTTGGAAAGCAGTCCAGCAGAGTGGCACTCCTTGTAGCACAGCAGTCCTTTCTGCTGGCAGAGTTATTCACAGATCCAGTAGTATACTGATTTGGTAGGATGAGATCCAGTTCTTAAACCCAGATGTGCCTTTAAAGTAAGGGTGACTTCAAAAAAGGGCCTTTGAAGTGCACAGAGGTCCTTTCTTCCTAGCCCTGACTCCAGACTATCAATAGGGGGTAATCACCCTTTGTGTGGGGACAGGCACTCCCTATTCAAGTGTGTCAGGTTCCCCTCCACTCAGGTTGCAGCTACAAAGAGCTATGAGAGCAGAGAAAGGCACATTTTCTAAAAGTGGCATTTCTAAAATAATAATGTTTAACCTGCCTTTAACAGTAAAGAGGATTTTTCATTGCCATTCCAATGATATGAAACATGAGGCAGCTACTATTTTCTGATCAGAAATCACAGCTTAAAAGTATATTAAGGCATTCCCAATGCTGGCCTATGTGAGGAGTAGGTGTCACAGTAGTGAACAACACATTTGGGAGTTTTTCATTACCAGGACATGTAGAGCTTAAAGGTGCATGTCCTCCCTTTTAGTTGCATACCACCCTGCCCTATGGGCTACCTAAGGCCTATCTTAGGGGTGACCTATGTAATAAAAGGGGAGCTTAAGGCTTGACAAAGGGTTTTAAATGGCACGTCGAAGTGGCATTGAAACTGCACACACAGGCCCTGCAATGGTAGGCCTGAGGCAGGTTTTGAAAGGCTACATAAGTGGGTGGCACAATCAGTGCTGCAGGCCCACTGGTAGCATTTCATTTACAGGCTCTGGGTATATGTTATACCAAATTGCAAGGACTTCCAAGTAAACTGGGTCAGTTGAGGCTTCACCGATACTACCATGTTTTGGGGAAAAGCATGTTCACTTTAGCACTGGTCAGTCAGCAGTAGTAAAATGCTCAGATGCATAAGGCCAACAAAAAGAATCAGCAAAAGTATGAGGCAAGCAGGCAAAAGGTTTGAGGGAAGACCATCCTAAGGCTGAACAGTCTGAGATTAACCAATGCTTTATTCAAAGTTGTCAGTGATAAATGAGCATTTAAAGGGGTGCTAGTGCTGATAGTAATTTTCATTCCTGATAGGCTGCAATATTTATTACTAATAATGCAAGCACCTTATTGCAATGCTTGGTTACTTGTACGTGCAGAAGGGGTGTTCTTTTAATTTTGGGGTCGTAACCCTTTGTGGGGTCAAATGTATTGTTACCAAAGCTATTTCCAACGGCGTCATGTACATTTGTAGGTTACTGCGTAGTACTGAGAAGCATGTGTGTAATGAATGTACTTTTACTTTGCTAAAGAAAAAGCAAAGACTGGACATTTATTGAATTATATTGTTGCATGCCAGCGAATGGTGTTTACTAGGCCACACCACCTCCCTTGAGTAGGCCTTGGACTGCTACCCTGGAAGAGTCAAGTGCTACAATGCGGTCTTTAGTTCCATGTGGGGGGCAAATGTAGATCCATTACTTGTGCAGGCCACACAATTAATGGCCCAGACCCTTACAAGCTCAGAACTACTCTACAGAAGTTAAAGGCTGCCTCTAATCTAGAAAATGCTAAACAACGTCAGGAAAGGACTTGTAATAGGCACACTAAATAGCTAGAGTTGAAACTGGGTGACTGGCTACAGGTTTTGTTATCTAGTTCTGTTAACTAACAAATTAAAATCAAGTTGGCAGGAACCGTGCCATGTACTTAAAAAAATAAGTAAAGTTACTTACAAACTGAAAATGAGAAAAACAAGGATTAGATCTATATAGTAATCTAGTAACAATGGCTAGGTCCAATTCCCCATGACATGTAAATAACCTCTCCCTTAACTCTCTCTTGACTACAGATACAAGCACCGTGCAAGAGCAGGACCTTCGCATAGCAGAGAGTTTAAATGAATAGCAAATCATAGTCTAAAATATTGCTTACGTCCGTTTTCTCACATTTTCTGAGACGTAACAGGTAGGACTCATTCAGCTGAACACTCTATTCCGAATGAACCCTTAAAAACTATTAAACAACCAATATTCAGTATTCCGGAAGCAGGCCACGTGGCTAATCAAAATGAAATTGAACAAATTTTAAGAGATGAAAGATATGAAAGTTATAGAACCTTCACCAAGTAATCGATGCACCCGTGATTGCATTGATTTCCGCCGCTGTAAACAGAGCTTCAAATTTCACAACTACCAGCTGCCTAAACAATATGAACTCGTCCAGCAGTTAGGTCTGCAACCCTTGACCCTTGGGTAGGTCGCTTTCCCGCAGCTGCAGCTCCACCTGCCCAGGCCCCTGCCACCTCTTGTAGGCCGTCCTTCCCGAGAGCTGGAAACACGTGGAAGTCAACGCTCTATCGAAGAAACCTACGGCGGACCCCAATGACCTGAAGAACTTCCGCCCCATCTCGCTCCTCCCCTTCCCGGCCAAAGTCATCGAGAAAGCCGTCAACAAGCAACTGACCAACTTCCTCGAAGACAACAACCTGCTCGACTCCTCCCAGTCCGGCTTTCGGGCCAACCACAGCACGGAAACCGCCCTCATCGCAGTCACCGACGACATCCGAACCCTACTGGACAACGGAGAAACAACCGCCCTCATCCTCCTCGACCTCTCGGCTGCCTTCGACACCGTCTGCCACCGCACCCTAACAACCCGCCTCCGCTCCACCGGTATCCAAGGACAGGCCCTGGACTGGATCATCTCTTTTCTCTCGGACCGATCCCAAAGAGTCTACCTCCCGCCTTTCCGCTCGGAATCATCTGCGGCGTCCCACAAGGCTCCTCGCTCAGCCCCACTCTCTTCAACGTCTACATGAGCCCCCTCGCCGACATCGCTCGCAAACACAACATCAACATCATCTCCTATGCCGACGACACCCAGCTGATACTCTCCCTCACCAAAGACCCAGCCACTGCCAAAGCCAACCTGCAGGATGGAATGAAAGACATTGCAGAATGGATGAAACTCAGCCGCCTGAAGCTGAACAAGACGGAAGTCCTCATCCTCGGAAACTCCCCGTCCACCTGGGACGAATCCTGGTGGCCCACGGCCCTGGGCACCACACCCACCCCTTCAGACCACGCACGCAACCTCGGATTCATCCTGGACCCCCTCCTCACTATGACCAAGCAAGTCAACACCGTCTCGTCTTCTTGCTTCCACACACTTCGCATGCTCCGAAAGATCTTCCGCTGGATCCCCGCCGAAACCAGAAAAACTGTGACCCACACCCTCGCCACAAGTCGCCTGGACTACGGAAACACCCTATATGCAGGAACCACCGCAAAACTTCAGAAACGTCTTCAGCGCATACAAAACGCCTCTGCACGCCTCATCGTTGACGTACCCCGCAACAGCCACATCTCCGCCCACCTGAAACACCTGCACTGGCTACCCATCAACAAAAGGATCACCTTCAGGCTCCTCACCCACGCACACAAAGCCCTCCACAACAAGGGCCCCGAATACCTCAACCGTCGCCTCACCTTCTACACGCCCACCCGTCAACTTCGCTCCACCAGCCTCGCTCTTGCCGCCGTCCCTCGCATCCACTGAACCAACGCTGGAGGGAAATCCTTCTCCTACCTGGCAGCCAAGACGTGGACTTCCCTCCTTACCCACCTCAGGACCACCCAGGACCACCTCACCTTCCGGAGGCGTCTCAAGACCTGGCTCTTCGAGCAGCAGTGACCCCCCCGTGCCTTGAGACCCTCACAGGTGAGTAGCGCACTTTATAAATACCTTGATTGATTGATTGATTAGGGGAATCACAATATATTTACACCATTAGCCTCAAGAATGTTTACATGCAGATTCCTCCAATTCATATTGAAAAGAATAGAACGCGTTTTCCATTCCTTATGGTCTTTTCCACTTTATGGATATGTCGCACACCTGCTACAGTCAAGCTCCTTATGAAAGAACCATTACGCCTCAGCATATCTAGATAATATTGTAACAGTCAGTAAGAACTGGGCTGAACGTATAAAACATCTAACAAATGGCTTGCAGTCCCTAAATGACACAGTAACTCCTAAATGCAAAAAATCACAAATAGCATACAATATGGTTAAATATCTGGAACATTTATTATGCAGTTGGCTGCCTAATAGAATCACAAGTATGGAAAAGTTAAGGCTATCATTACTAGCTACTCACAAATGTCTGCCCCCCCTAATAAACACTTCTACCACTCTTCTGAATCTGCAATTCAGGCCTTTAACACTCTAAAATGGTTATCTCTTCTAAATAGGTATGTCAGTCACCAGAATTTGCCTCCACCTTTGTTGCTCCAACAGACGCATCAGCCATGGGTATATAGGGGCACTATCATTATTGTATTGTATTGTAATAGTATTTATATAGCGCTTACTACCCCTGACGAGGCATCGAATTGCTTTTCGGCGAGTAGCACGCCACTCCGGAACCCAACAAGAATTAGTGATGGATTAGTATAGGGAAATATGAGTACAGTTTTAGTATTATTATGAGTTAATTTGAGCCACAGATATGAGAGATTGTTAGTTAGATTGACTGGAGTAATGGAGGGGTGGAGGAGGAAAGAATCTAGAAGTGTTAATTGGGAGTATATGGTAATAGGATTTAGGCTTGGGATGAGTAAAGGAGGATAGAAGAGTCTGTGGAAGGGATTAGGGAGATCATGGTAGCAGGGTGAGATAAATGAGGGAGAATTTACTAGGTTTGTTTGGGAGATCATGGTAGTAAAGTGAGGTTTGGTGAGTTGGATAAGGAAGCAGAGGGAAGAGCTTAGGCAGAGTTATTTAGGAGATGAAAGTAGAACGGATTTGGGATGAGTCAGAGTGGGAATGGAGGATAGATTGATAGAGACATGACATATGGTGATGGATAGATAAGTGTGATATAAGATGAGAGCAGGGATTCATAAGTATCTAGTATAACAACTTATCTAGGAGTTATGCAATGACCTATGAACATGTTAAGCATAGATTAACACACATATCATATATATATATATATATATATACATATATATATATATATATATATCAACACATTTCTTCCGCGTTTACGAAGAAAGACAGCACTCCACGAACACAGCAAGTTAATTATTTAATCGCCAACAGGGACGCGTTTCGGCGTTGCCGCCTTCTTCAACCTATCGATCGCCATATTGGCTCAGTTTAAATACTTTCATGATGATGCTTAGAACCAACCATCGTGCGTGTTGAAAAAACCTTATTACATAATGAATTTTCTCAAAAATGAATACATAGAAACTAAATTTTGAACAATATTAACTATTGACATATTGTGCCTTACGAAGTAAATATACAAACTAATATTTTGACCAAATAAACTGCGTTTTAGAAAAACTTGTTACTGATTACAAAGTTTTTGTTGAATACATTGAAATAAATTTCATTTTAAATTTAAAATTTTAAATTTTGAATGTTAAACATTTTGAATGTTAAACATTTGTGACTGTTGACACTGCAGAATAAATATACAGACTGTGCCTATCCTTAATTCTGCATATGTATCATTATTCAATATCATTTGAGTCGATTTCTTCTAGACTGATATGTGCAATGTCTTACAGAAAACCTTAAGTATGATAACCTTGCTGTCCAAATGTGTCAATGTAGGTGAATATGCATCTCCTCACTACTGTTTAACCCTTTTGGTTCTTTGGTGTCGAATGTTAATATGTATTTGGATTCTAATTTTCTCAACTTCTTTTCTCTATCGCCTCCTCGAATATCTTTCTTGATACCATCTATGACACTATATGAGATGTCCTCTATTTTACCTCCATGTCTTTCATGTATGTGTCTAGCTACTGGGTATGAATCATCTTTATTCAGAATTGCCCTCAAATGTTGCAGAATCCTTCTGTGCACTTGTAATTTCGTGCTACCCACATACATTTTAGGACAGCTACACTTCAAAATGTAAACTACAAAATCAGTTTTGCAGTTGTATCTGCCTTTGATGCGATGAACGATCTTCTCATCTATTTCAACAAATGTTATGTTTTCACCATTCCTACAAGCTTTGCATTTGGAACATCTATAAAAGCCATCTTGTGCTTGAGTCCAATTCTTTTTTACTTTTCCTGTCTTACATCACTTTTTACTAGGATATCCTTCATCGAGGTTCCTTTCCTATATGTGATTAAGGGTTTGATAGGTATTCGTTCCCCTATTACTGGATCACTTCTCAATACATGCCAGTGTTTCTTCAACAATTTTCTCACATCACAATGTGCAGTATTATAAGTTGTTATGAACCTTGCTGTCCCTTGTGTTCTAGTTGGTTGTCTTTTGCTCCCATTATCCCTGCCTTGATTAGAAAATATGAGAGCATCTCTAGTGTATAATTCTACTTTTCTGATGGCTCTGTCCAATGTAGCTTTGGAATATCCTCTGATGCGTAATCTGTCCATCATTTCTTCTGAAACCTTCTTGAAACTATTCTCTGTGCTACAGATTCTTTTAGCTCTTAATAACTCTCCAAATGGGATATTGTTGATCAATGGTTGGGGATGGTAACTCATGGCATGCAAAATACTGTTGCCTGCCGTTGGTTTTCTGAATACTGTTGTCTCTATTTTGTTATTATTAATCATTACTCTCACATCTAAAAATTCAATATCTTGATGATCAATTTTCCCTGTAAATCTTAAATTACAATCATTCATGTTAATTTCTTCAATAAATTTTGTAGCAGTCTCTAAATTCCCCTTCCAAATTATGAAAATATTGTCTATGTATCTGACCCACATGATTATGTTGTCACTCCATTTATCCAATGGGGGACTGTTTAATATTAACACTTCCCACCATCCCATGTATAAGTTGGCGTAACTTGGTGCAAAGACAGTTCCCATTGCGGTGCCCCGTTGTTGTTCAAAGATCTCTTGGTTGAAAAAAAGCATATTATGCTCTAGGCACCAGTCTATCATTTCAATTAGCATTCTACTTTGTTGGTAAAACTTGATTGGTCTAGCCCGTAAAAAATGCTCAACGGCCTTCACCCCCAATTTATGTGGTATACTTGTGTACAAAGACGTGACATCCAATGTTATCAACAAAAATTCATTTTCCCATGACACATCAAAAATCCTTCTCAAGAAGTCGGTGCTATCTTTTAAATATGATGGTAAGCTCATTACAAGGGGTTGTAGAAAGGAATCAATGTATTGTGATACAAACTCAAATAGGCTTCCTTTAATAGATACTATTGGCCTGCCTGGTGGTTTTAAGGCATCTTTATGAATCTTGGGAATCAAATAAAATACCGGGAGTTTAGGAAAATCAACCCTTAAAAATCTATGTTCATGATCATTGATTAATGCTCTTTCTCTCCATTGATCGAGTTTCTGATCAAATTTGACCTTCACATCCTCCACATGTTGCATGCCTATCCTTTTGTAACAGGTTGTATCATTTAACTGTTTGTATGCTTCTTTCATATAATCTTCCATGGACCATATTCCAATGTTCCCTCCTTTGTCTGATCCTCTGATTACAATTTGGGGATTATTGACTAATTTTTTCAAAGTCTTAAAATATCCACTTCTCTTCTTAATTGTTTGTCTTGTAACTTTATGTCTCAGAGTTTTAAGTTCTTTGATCATAATGTTGGAAAACTGATCAATCAAATCTCCACTTGGGGCTGGTACTATTCTGGATTTTGGTTTTAAACTCGATGCTCCTTCTTCATCTAATCATATACCTTCCATTTCAAGTCTTGCAACTAATTGCTCTTCGCTGGACAATTCCATTGTTTCATCTTCTAATGCCCATAACTCTCTCATTAGATACAAATCTTCAATTAATAGGTTGTCCTTTCTTTGAATGATCTCACCTGTAGTTGTTTGTTCAGATACCGCACAAGGTTTGCTTACCTTTCTTTTGCTGATTGAATGTATTTTTGACAATTTTAGTTTACGTATGAACAAAAGAAGATCTATACGACTTTGCTCATAATCAAACTCATCAGGTTGGCAATATGAGAGGCCAAAAGTTAAGTTCTTAATATCATCATCTTCTAGGGTCATTTCCGATAAATTAATCACTGTATTATCATCCTTCAATAACGTTTGTTGCTGCGAGTCGTTTTCTCGCCCTCTTCTATGTTTGCTTCTCTTCCCCCCTCGTCTTTTCTGCCTCTGCCTCTTCCTTTTGCTCTGTTTGTTCCCAGCCAAGGTCTGTGATTGGTCCTTCGATCTTTCCTCAAAAAATCAAATTCATCTTGCAATGAGGTGTGAGCTTTGATTTGTGCGGTATCTTCAAGATCTGTATCCAAACTCTCACTTAAGTCTGTGGATTTCTTACTTTAAACGTCTGCCATTGTGGACATTTTCTTGACTCCTTTTTGTCTCCTCCAATAGTCAAACTTTTTTGCGAACGTATAAATCTGCCCAGTTTTATAATCAATAGTGTCTCTGTGGAATTTACGTGCTTTCTTTTGTATTATTTCTTCCTCAATTTTAGCCAGTCTCTCCTCCATGGCAGAATTTAATGATTCAACTAATTTCTTATCAGTAAATGATTCAATAATTTTTGTCAATTCGTCAATTTTCTCAATTACTTTGTCTCTCTCAAGTTTGGCATATTTGATTAATATCTTCATCATGCCCGCGGAACTTGCTGTATTGTGCGCTGCCCAATCTTTTAGCAAATCAGGATGAGGGTCATCATATGTTGGCATGATAAAAATACGAAGTCCTCTGGGAATTATCTCTGCCTCTAAATATCTGTTTAATGATTCACATTCCTGCCATTTGTTTAGTTCTTTTTTCTTAAATTTTTCCAATTCTTTGAAAGCTCCATAAATATCTGTTTTGCCATTAATTTTATCACACGTTGGTTGCGTTTTTTTCTCCTATGTTTGCTTTCAAAAATATTAACTCGGCTTTCATCTTTCTGTTCTCATAAGTGTCTTGAGTTTTGTGAGCCATTGGATTCGAATTTGGCGTTTAAGCGTTCAAAGATATGAATGAAAGTTAGTGCTTGCTGCGTGCGTGCGTCTAAATAATTAAATGTCTAATGCAAATATCAGTCGGCGTTTGACTCCGCTGGATTTGTCCAAAAATAAACAAACGGGTTAGTTGCGCTTACCGACTCGAGGATTTCTGTCAACTCCGGCGTCCTCTGACCCCTTCGCGACCTTCTCCTCTCATCAGCACAACCTGCCGGTCCGATACTGTAGCAGTTTCCCAGCGGGGGCAGAAAGGTAAATAAACAGACACTCGAACTCGGCGTTTCCTTTCTGCACCAGACCGTCAAAGGTGCTAGTCTCAATGCGCGCGCCATCGCGTATTTTATCAACACATTTCTTCCGCGTTTACGAAGAAAGACAGCACTCCACGAACACAGCAAGTTAATTATTTAATCGCCAACAGGGACACGTTTCGGCGTTGCCGCCTTCTTCAACCTGTCGATCGCCATATTGGCTCAGTTTAAATACTTTCATGATGATGCTTACAACCAACCATTGTGCGTGTTGAAAAAACCTTATTACATAATGAATTTTCTCAAAAATAAATACATAGAAACTAAATTTTGAACAATATTAACTATTGACATATTGTGCCTTACGAAGTAAATATACAAACTAATATTTTGACCAAATGAACTGCGTTTTAGAAAAACTTGTTACCGATTACACAGTTTTTGTTGAATACAATGAAATAAATTTCATTTAAAATTTAAAATTTAAAATTTTGAATGTTAAACATTTTGAATGTTAAACATTTGACAATTAAGTCAGGGATGCGGCACTCAAAGGATTGAATCAGACTTCTTTTATTACATCACAGGACCCCAAACAAACTGACACCAACGCGTTTCGACCTTACCGGTCTTGATCACAGTGATTATCCAATCCAATACAAGCACTAATTATACTGTTCTTCTAAGCCATGCCCTTATGTGGCATTCTGGGATACGTAGTCTTTATAGTGTACTCAATTTCTAAACACACCACCATGCCCTTTTTGACACCGTGGTGGAGAGGCACGGAAACCAGACCTGTTTACTGGTTCAGAGAATATTACTTTGTACCGCCTCGCCTCACTGAGCTCCCTCGTCGGTAATGCTGGTTGCACCACCTTACTCAGGTGGTACAAGGACTCAGGAGGAACGGGGGCACAAGCACATTAGATGCACCGCCTCAACCTCTTGTGCCACTACAGATGGCAGATCCTAGCAGATCCCAGTTGCTGGATGCTAAATTCTGGCTCACCGGTGCTCTCTTTAACTAAACAGGCAAACTATTTCACAGGGAACACAAATATCCTGCAATATGGAGGAATGTCAAGCAAAAAAATGGGTCATATATTAAGGCTATGGTATTATCTGAAAGGATGACCTTTTATGTTGTATACAGATCATGTACCTATCACTTAGATAAGCTCGAACAAAGATAAAATAATTTAATGTGATATCTATCCATAGAAGTTTATAACTTTGTGTTTAGACACCTGGAAGGAAGAGGGACACCAGAAAGAAAGAGAACATACCAATGCAGATTTCCACTTGAAATACCTCAAAGTGTTTTTTCCGAACTGAAAAATCTAAGGGAGGGGAAAAGTCAGGAAGATTACAATTTACCTGAGGGTGCGATCACGACAACTCCTTGTTACGAGGCACCACCTCCTATAGGTAAAAAAAAATGTTAAAATGGAAAAGGGACAAGAAAACACTAGCAAACAGGAAAGAAAAGACACAAAAAAACCTCAGTTTCTTCCACTAAAAACTTTAAATTCAGTTAAAGGAGGAAAATAAAGAGGAGGAGTACATCATGAAGAGGGAAGAAGGATCCAGGAAGTGGCAAGGAGAAGAATACCGGAGGACGCGTGAGAAAGAAGAGGACATCAGACAAAGAACCAGCAGAAACATAAGCCTGCCCGGATGCCTGGAGAAGAACGCCAGCAGAATCTCAGGACTGAAGGGAAAAAAGTGTTTGGTAGGAGAAAACGAACAGGGGCATGGTCTCATCCACGCACAGGCAGGAGATACAACCAGCTTTCACCATGCTTCTGGAGTGGGACGGTGGTCGCCGGTTTGTGTCCAGTTAAGAAACTGAACACGTGGATCAGAAGGAGAGGAAGGAGTTTGAATGGGAAATAATTGAAAGGGAGTACAAATCTGTAAGAAAAAAACACCCTGGAACTCAGCTAGACATTTCAGATGTATAATCAACAAAGTGGTCTTTTCCTACAACCCACTCAAAATTCCAAAGATGAGGGTCCTGGGTTGACACGTGGAATGTTTTCTTTTTTTCCACCTTTTCTGAATTTTCAGGTGTCTCTTCTCGTTGCTAAGGGCTTGACGGTGGATGCAAAAATTGGAACAGTAGATGGCATAGAACATTTTTCAGGAAGAGAAAGAAATAGAAGAGAGAAAGGAAGATGCTTCTAAGAAGAAAGAATATAGAGTAGTCAAAAATTAGGACGAAGTAGAGAAAAAGAAAATATATAATCAAATCCCACTGTTTTCCTTTACGTACCTGTGTTTTTCTTTTTCTTTTGAGGGACCATCCTTTCTTGCGCTGAACCTGGGTAAAAGAGAAAGGACAGACGAATTATTAACATTTCTAATCCTACCAAACCCTCCCACCCACAGCAAAAGTTAACCTTTCGGGGGACGTTGTAGTCATGAGAGAACTTTTGATGGAACTAATCATTATATATAAAGTCGAAATAAAATCCTTTATGAACAATCATTCCAAGAGACCAAAACTTGATTCTTTTATAATCGCTCAAACAGTAGAACCCCGTTTGCTAACAGTGGTGCCCTGAAAGGCTTGTTAGTCCTCTTCCAGCACAAATATAGCATTTACAGTGCGAGCCCAAGGTGAGTCCCTCACACCCTACGTGATCAGTGTGAAGCTAGAAGGTGCAACACAAGATTACCTTTGCCTAAATTCTACAGCTCTGGTATCGCGTTTCCAGGTCGCAACAGGGCCACTCTTTTTTCTAGAGACCATGACTGCAAGGATTAACAAATTAGCATTTCTCGCGACATACAGAAGATGAGATTTACAGAAAGCCAGATTCAACGAAAATTCTGTGCAAATGGTTCGACCAAAATAATTTGTCACATAACATGTTGAAGGAGTGTGTTACAAATGTGATTATCTAGCACACTTGTTTGATAACAGTAATTGTCCCACTTTGGGACAAGTGAATATGGAAAGTGTTAAGACTGGTCATTTTATTTAAGGCAGTAGAGGTTGAGAAAATACTTAACTTAGATGTGTGGCAAATGGTGAAGAAAATCTTGAGAATGGTGTTAGGGTAAATGATATAGTGCAACTCTTGAAGAAAGAAGATCGTGTGGACACTGAGATAAAACAGTGTAATGATACCCATCTTAAAATCTATCCTCGTAGGTATTATTGACATTTTCAAGTAATCTATTAATAGATAATGGAGCAAGAATAACTACTATTTCTGTAACCAAATATGAGAGATACTGGTGCAAGAGTTTTATTACCACCTAATAGTTCACCAATGTCAGCTGAATCTAGCAAGACTGCTCTCTTGAAATATTTTTGGGCTAACAGCTTTCAACAGCAAGAAAACTAAATTTCAGGTGTATTTGGTCAAAATGCCAAAATATGCTAGGAGGATGGCATCTGCATGCATTTACAAAAGATGTTAGGTTGCCAGTACTATCTGCTGAGAGCCAAGAGGTTCTGTCAGGGGGAAGGGAGGCATCACAGAACAGGACGTAACCAATGCTATAGGGGTCCTCCACACATGAAAATCCCCTGGGGAGGGTGGGTTCCTATCAATCAATCAATCAGGACTTTGTAAAGCGCACTACTCACCTGTGAGGGTCTCAAGGCGTTGAGGAGGGGGAAGAAGGGGGGGGGGAGGTGCTGCTACTGCTCAAACAGCCAGGTCTTGAGAAGTTTCCTGAAGGTAAGGAGGTCTTTGGTCTGGCGCAGGTGGGTGGAAAGAGTGTTCTACGTTTTGGCAGCAAGGTGCAAGAATGATCTACTGCCGGTTGTAGTTCTGCGGACGCGTAGACGGTTGCAAGAGCGAGGTCGGCAGAGGGGAGATGCCGGGTCGAGGTGTAGAAGGAGAGTCGTCTGTTGGGGTATTCTGGTCTGGTGTTCTGCAGTGCTTTGTGAGCGTGGGTGAGGCATTTAAAGGTGATTCTCTTGTTGACTGGGAGCCAGTGCAGGGCATTCAGGTGGTCTGTGATGTGGCAGTGGCGGGGGATGTCCAAGATGAGGCGTGCGGAGGTGTTCTGGATGCGTTGCAGCCTCTTCTGGAGTTTGGCTGTGGTTCCTGCGTAGAGGGCATTGCCTTAGTCCAGCTTGCGTCTTACGAGAGCTTGGGTGACTGTTCTTCTGGTTTCGGTGCGTAACCATTTGTAGATCTTTCGGAGCATACGGAGGGTGTTGAAGCAGGAGGATGAGGAGGTGGCGTTGACTTGCTGCGTCATGGATATTGAGAGGTCCAAGATGAATCCTAGATTGCGTGCATGGTCTGTGGGAGTCGGAGTGGTTCCGAGAGTGGCAGGCCACCAGGAGTCATCCCATGCAGAGGGGTGGAGCCGACGATGAGGACTTCCGTCTTGTCGGAATTGAGTTTGAGGCAGCTGCTCTTCATCCATTCGGTGATGGCCTTCATTCTTTCGTGGAGGTAGGTCTTTGCGGAGTCCTTGGTGAGGGAGAGAATCAGCTGGTTGTCGTCAGCGTGCAAGATGATGTTGAGGTTGTGGGATCAGGCGATGTTAGCGCGTGGGCCGTGTAGACATTGAAATGGGTCGGCTGAGCGACGAACCCTTGGGTACGCCGCAGATGATTTCGGTGGCCTCCAAGCGGAATGGGGGAGGCGAGCTCTCTGGGTTCTGCTGGTGAGAAAGGAGGTGACCCAGTCCAGGGCTCTGTCGGGGATTCCAGCATTGCTGAGGCCTGAGCATAGGGTGTGATTGCAGACAGTGACTAATGCGCCTGAGAGGTCCAGGACGATAAGGGCCATGGTTTTGCTGTTGTCCAGTATGGTTCTGATGTCGTCGGTGGCGACGATGAAGGCTGTTTCGGTGCTGTGGTTGCTGCGGAATCTGGATTGGGAAGGGTCCAGGATGCGGTTCTCATTGAGGAAGCAGGTTAGTTGTCTGTTGACAGCCTTCTCGATGACTTTAGCCAGGAAGGGGAGCAGGGAGATAGGCCGGAAGTTCTTGAGGTCCTTTGGGTCCGCCTTGGGTTTTTTGAGGAGGGTGTTGATCTCAGCATGTTTCCAGCTCTCTGGAAAGGTAGCGGACTCGAAGGAGCTGTTGATGATCTTCCGTAGTTGGGGTGCGATGACGGAGTTTGCTTTGTTGAGGATGTGGTGAGGTCAGGGGTCAGATGGAGAGCCGGAGTGGATGGTGTTCATGATTTCGATGGTGTCGTTGTCGTTGATAGGGATCCAGGAGAGTCGGAGGTTGGTCGGAGGTGAATCTCTTGTGTTGGTGGTTGCCGGGGAAGGGGGTCTGGGTGCTGAAGCTGTTGTGGATGTCTGCAATCTTGCGGTGGAAGTAGGATGCTAGGGAGTTGCAGACGTCTTGGTATGGTGGGATGTCGTTGGCGTTGGAGCTGGGGTTGGAGAGTTCCTTCATAACATTGAAGAGCTCCTTGTGGCTGTGTGCGTTGTTGTTGATTCGGTCTTTGAAGGCGGTTCTTTTGGCGGCTTGGATGAGTTGGTGGTCTGCGGATGGTGTTTTTTAAAGGCTGTGAGGTTGTCCAGAGTCTGATCTTGGCGCCACTTTCTTTCGAGTCTTTCAGCAGCTTTGCTTAGATTCATGGAGGTTGGCGGTAAGCCAGAAGGCCTTTCTGTCGGTGCGTCTGTTGGAGGGATTCTTGATTGATACAAGAGTATTGGCACAGGTGTTGACCAATTGCCTGAAGGTGCGGGCAGCTGCATCAGTGTGGGTGGTGTCGATGGTTGGGTTCGGGAGAGGGTCGCCAGAAGTTGGTCTTCGGTGACCTTGTTCCAACTGTGGTGGGGGATCCGTTGTGGGTGGTGGTCAGTTGTGGGTTTCCTGAAGGAGAAGTGGATGCAGCAGTAGTCTGTCCAGTGGAGTTCGGTGGTGTGGCTGAAAGAGATGTGATTGCTGGTGGAGAAAATAGGGTTGAGTGTGTGTCCTGAGGAGTGGGTCGGTGTCCTGACAAGCTGTTTGAGGCAGAGGTTGGAGAGGTTGTTGAGCAGGGTGGCGGTGTTGTTGTCATTGGTGCTCTAGACGTTGCTGTTCCTAGGTGAATTTTATAAGACAGGGTATGACCTCTTGGTTCCCCACCTGACAAAAGAGTCCAGGACGCTGAGGAGGCATGCACACTGAGGACTCTCTCCAACATGGTCACTATCACCCTTATTCCTAAGTCCGGTAAGAACCCCAGGGACTGTTACAGCCCAATATCACTGTTCAACGTGCATACGTAAGTTCTGGCCAAGGTTTTGGATGCCTTTTTGAGCAAAGTTGTACCCCTCCTGATCCATGAGTCCCAGCTGGGCTTCATCCCATATCATAGCTCCCAAGATCATCTCCGACTTTTGCCCCCCTTGTTGTGGAAGATGAAGCGTGACCCTCTGAGTTTCTAGTGCTTTCACTGGATGCCAAGAAGGCGTCTGACCGTGTCGACTGGCGTTATCTTTTCCACATCATGTCCCATGTGGGTCTGGGAGCAGACTTCATCCAGAAGGTGCATCACCTTTATGACACCCCAGAGACTGTGAATTCTTGCTGTGGACTTCTGTAGGTCCCCTTCCCGGTGACACTTGGGACTCAACAGGGCTGCACCACTCCCTTATTCCTCATTGTCCTAGAGCCCCTGGTATGTGCAATCTGGAGATCGCTGGGTGTGACTGGCATCCCACCACACTGGGTAATGTCAAAGTACTTCTATATGCAGATGATATTGCAATACTCTTGTCCCACTCAAGGACATCACTAGCAGTGCAGTGTCGCTCATTTGTGACTTTTCTTAGCTTTCAAGGCACAAACTCAACTGGGCGAGGCCATTCCTACGTCCTATTCGAACAGTGCTGCCTTTGTACGTGAATACACTAGAAGCTGGTTCTTTGCCAGCCTCACTGATCTGGGTTTTAAGATTAACAGAAGCCTCATCTGTATGTGGAGGATCATCTGATCCTGCTGCTGGATCATATAAAATGGGACTTCCAGATGTGGTTGCTCCTGCACCTCTCCCTTTCGTCTAGGGTGCAGACCATTAAGATGACTGTCACTCCTCGCTTCAACTACCTGTTCAGGATGTTACCTCTTTACATACCCTAAACCCTCCCTGCATCCCTCGACATGGATATCCACACTTTCATCTGGAGCAGCTGCAAGTCCAGGCTCCGGGAGATGCATTTCTGACGCTGGTGGACTATGTTTGCCGCACAAGTCTTCCAGCTCTCCCAGGTGGTGGTGCATTTGGGCCAGCCTTGGGGCACCCCTCTTGGTATGCAGCTGGAGCATCATTTGTTTAGTGTTCTGCGCCTGTCCCTACTGCCATACCTGTCTCCCTCCCATTGTGCGTTGTCCTCTACTCCAGTCTTGACATCAACAGTGGCAGCTTCGAAGGACGTGCACAGAATGAAGGGCGTGCCTCCATTATTGCACATGAAGGCCCCCCTGTGGCATAATTCTGCCTTGCACATTAGAGATGTACCATTCTATTGGAAGTCCTGGAGTGTGAAGGGCTTGCACTCAGTGGACCAAATGTTTGATGGTGACCTTCCCACCTTTCTGTGAAGAATTCGGCCTCTGGCTGCTGAACCGCTGGTGTTACCTCCAGTGGATGCATTGCCTGAGGGCTGCTCTGGGGATTTCACCGACGGAGCGCCCCACCTCGCCAGTCCTGCAATATCTCCATTCTCTGACCCATTACCTGGGTCTGTTTTCGGGCATCTTTGGGGTCCTCATCAAATCAAGGGATTTTGGTCCCTCAAGTGTAGCAATACTGCTGTTGTGGCAGGTGATGCTTGACAGTCTAGTCGCCAGAGCAGTGGTTGTCCCTCCTGGCTACACACGATAGAGTCCTCCGAGAATCCTATCTCAAATTCCTTTACTTCAAAGTGCTGCATGATTGGTAGTGGATGCCATGGAAACTTAAGCAAGCTAAGTTGCTTCCCCATGACCGATACTGGAGGTGCAAAGCCTACAGCTGTGACCTGTTTCACATCCTCTGGCCATGTCCACCTCTTGAGGCCTACTAGGTGAGCATATGATCTCAGCTCTTCCGTCACTGCCCTTTCCTGGTTCCCTCCTCGCATCACCTCTCTCTCCTACAGAACACCTCAAACCTCACTTTCCACACACACAGATGGGTTGCCGCTTTCCTCACCATGGCGAAGCTTTGCATTCTTCGGTATTGGTGACAGCCAGTGGCTCCCACCTCCAACGAATGGAGCACAGAACTCCACAGAATAGCCACTCATGAATGCAAGATGTATATACCCAACAACAACTTGGACGCTTTTGAGGCAATCTGGGAGTCCTTCCTTGCTGTTGACAGATTGGCTCTGCCATGACATGGCCTTGAGAACCCTCCCTACAGAGTCCCACACATCCCTGCTGCACCTTGCCTCGCTCCTACCCCGTTTAGGTAGTAGCTTTCTTGTCCACTACCCCTCCTTCCCATGGACATTGCCCTGTGTGCATCACATATTCACCCCTCACCCTCACCCCCCCGGGCCCATGTGCCCTCCCTCTGCCCACATCAGTGGCCCATTGTTGCCCATCTCCCTCAGTACCTTCCTGCTGGGAGCAATACATTCCTGGCCCACTGTGTCAGAGTGGGGCAGGACCCTACATCCTGGTTCCAGGCTTTGGCCCTTACTATTGCTTCTTGGGGGTCCTGTGTGGGCTGTCACCCTTGGGTTCTGTATACGCCCAGTGGCTTCCCCTGATTGTTAGTCTCCTTGTTGCATAAATACATACATACATAAATAAAAAGGTATCAAGGACTAGTGCCACAGGTTTTGGATAAATGACAAGGAAGTGTACTTTTAAGCTGCATAATGTTTTCTGGACGGTAAGAAAGAGTCTTTCAAAATAGATCACAGGTCTGCATGGTCAATCTTTCTTAGACCCTGTTATGCCCCTTAATGGTTAATGACTAGTGACTTGGAAAAAAACAGAACTGGTGAAGTGACGGAATGCATTGATTTAACCTGTTCTGTGCCGCGGACGTAATGGTTCCGTCCTGCGGCACAGTGCTCATGTGCAGAGGATGTAACCATTACGTCCTCTGCACTGAGCTCAGAGGGAGCGATAACGCTCCCTCTGTGTGCCTCCCTCCCACCCCCCCACGGCAGGGATGGAAGGGGAAGCCCTTTCCCTTCCACCCTCGACCCCCCTGACCCCCCCACAGTGACATCTGATGACATCAGCGCGCAAATGCGCGGTGACCTCATCAGAGGCCACTTCCCCATTGCGCTGAGCTTCCAGCGCGATCGGAAAAGAAATGCAAAGCATTTCTCTTCCGATCATGTGATGGAGGCCCTGAGAGACTTCAAAGGGAAGGAAAGGAATTTCCTTCCCTTTGAAGTCTCTCAGAGCATTTCAAAAGCCGGATTGTGAAGCAATCCGGCTTTTGAAATACCCACTAGACACCAGGGATTTCTTTTAGAATGGAAACTGGCATGAGGGGAGCGACCCCTTGGGCACGGGTCGCTCCCCGGGGGGGCAATATTTTTCAAGGCCTTTTCTACCCCCCCGGGGGCAGATCGGCCTATTGTTAGGCTGATCTGCCCCCAGGGGGGCAGAATCCACTAGGCACCAAGAATCTTTCTTTTTTTTTTTTTTTTTTTTTTTTTGAGTTGGGGAGCGACCCTTAGGCAAGGGTCGCTCCCTAGGGGGCAAATTATATTTAGGCCATTTCTGCCCCCCATGGGGGCAGATTGGCCTATTTTTATGAGGCCAGTCTGGACACCAGGGAGTTTTTTTTTTTACGCCAAATTCACGGAAGGGGAGCGACCCCTTAGGCAAGGGTCGCTCCCCGGGGGGCAAATTTATTTTAGGCCATTTCTGCCCCCGGGGGGGGCAGAATCCACTTGGCACCAGGGATCATTTTTTTTTGTTTCTTTTGTTTTGTTTTTTTAGTTGGTGAGCGACCCCTTAGGCAAGGGTCACTCCCTCGGGGGGAAATTATATTTAGGCCATTTATGCCCCCCTTGGGGGAAGATTGGCCTATTTTTATGAGGTCAGTCTGCCCCCAAGGGGAGCAGAAACCACTAGACACCAGAGAGTTTTTTTATTTTACACCAAATTCACGGCAGGGGAGCGACCCCTTAGGCAAGGGTCGCTCCCCGGGGGGGCAAATTTATTTTAGGCCATTTCTGCCCCCGGGGGGGGCAGAATCTACTTGGCACCAGGGATCATTTTTTTTTGTTTCTTTTGTTTTGTTTTTTTAGATGGGGAGCGACCCCTTAGGCAAGGGTCACTCCCTCGGGGGCAAATTATATTTAGGCCATTTATGCCCCCCTTGGGGGCAGATTGGCCTATTTTTATGAGGCCAGTCTGCCCCCAAGGGGGGCAGAAACCACTAGACACCAGGGAGTTTTTTTATTTTACACCAGATTCACGGCAGGGGAGCGACCTCTTAGGCAAGGTTCGCTTCCCGGGGGGCAAACTTTTTTTAGGCCAAGATCGGCCTATTGTTATTAGGCCGATCTGCCCCCCGGGGGGGGGCAGAAACCTCTGGGCGCCAGTGCTATTTTTTTTTTTTTTTTTTTTTAGAGATGGGGAGCGACCCCTTAGGCAAGGGTCGCTCCCTGGGGGGGCAAATTTATTTTAGTCCATTTCTGCCCCACCTGGGGGCAGATCGGCCTATTGTTAGGCCGATCTGCCCCCGGGGGGGAAGAATCCACTTGGCACCAGGGATAATATATTTTTTTGTGTGTTTCTTTTGTTTTGTTTTTTTAGTTGGGAAGCGACCCCTTAGGCAAGGGTCACTCCCCCGGGGGCAAATTATGTTTAGGCCATTTATTCCCCCCTTGGGGGCAGATTGGCCTATTTTTATGAGGCCAGTCTTCCCTCAAGGGGGGCAGAAACCACTAGAAACCAGGGAGTTTTTTTTATTTTACACCAAATTCACGGCAGGGGAGCGACCCCTTAGGCAAGAGTTGCTCCCCGGGGGGGAAATTTATTTTAGGCCAAGATCGGCCTATTGTTATTAGGCCGATCTGCCCCCGGGGGGGCAGAAACCTCTAGACACCAGGGCTATTTTTTTTATTTTTTTTTAGAGATGGGGAGCGACCCCTTAGGCAAGGGTCCCTGCCCTGGGTGGCAAATTGTATTTAGACCATTTCTGCCCCCCTTGGGGGCAGATCGGCTGATTTTTTTTAGGTCAATCTGCTCCCAAGTGGGGCAGAAACCACTAGGCACCGGGGATCTTTTTTTTTTTTGCGCCAATGTCATGCAAGGGGGAGCAACCCCTTAGGCAAGGGTCGCTCCGCGTAGGAGGAGGGGAAGAGGGGGAGGCAAATTTATTTTAGGCCATTTCTGCCCCCACCTGGGGACAGATCAGCCTATTGTTACTAGGCCGATCTGCCCCCATGGGGGGCAGAAGCCTCTAGGTGCCAGGGATAAAAAAAAATGGGGTTTTATTTTATTTATTTTTTAGAGGTGGGGAGCGACCCCTTAGGCAAGGGTCGTTCCCCGGAGGGGTGGGGGGAAATTTATTTTAAACCATTTCTGCCCCCCCGGGGGCAGATCGGCCTATTGTTATTAGGCCGATCTGCCCCGCCTCTAGGCGCAAGGGATAATTTTCTTTTTTGTTTTGTTTTTTAGAGGTGGGGAGTGACCCCTTAGGCAAGGGTCGCTTCCCGGGGGAGGGAGGGGCAAATTTATTTTAAGCCTTTTCTGCCCCCCCCGGGGGCAGATCGGCCTATTGTTATTAGCCTCGAGGCGCCAGGGATACCTTTTTTTTTTTTTTGTTTGTTTTTTAGAGGTGGGGAGCGACCCCTTAGCCAAGGGTCGCTCCCCAGGTGGTGTGGGGGCAAATTTATGTTATGCCATTTCTGCCCCCCCGGGTGCAGATTGGGCTATTGTTATTAGGCCGATCTGAGGGGGGGCAGAAGCCTCTAGGCGCCAGGGATAAAAAAATTTTTTTTTTAGAGGTGGGGAGCGACCCCTTATGCAAGGGTCGCTCCCCTGGGGGGAAAATTGTATTTAGACCATTTCTGCCCCCCTTGGGGGCAGGTCGGCCGATTATTGTTAGGCGTATCTGCCCCCATGGGGGCAGAAACCACTTAGGCACCATGATTGGTGTGTGTGTATGCGTGTGTTTTCTTTAGGGGGGCAGCCCCTTGGGTAAGGGTTGCTCCCCATGGGGGCACATTACTGTTGACCATATCTGCCCCCATTGGGGGCAGATGGGCCTATTTTTGGAAGGCCCATCTGCCCCCAAGGGGGAGCAGAAAGCCCACCAGAGGCCAGGGAAGGTTTTTTTTTCCAAAATAATAGGGTGAGGGTATGGCCATACCTCCACCCCAAATAAATGGGGCCAAAGTTGTTCTGCCCACCAGTGGGCAGATGGGGCAATTACCCCTGATCCACACCCCAGGGGGCAGAAAGTCTACTAGATGCCAGGGAATTAAAAAATATATAGATATATTGGGGTGGTGGCTACCAACCAGTATGGGCCTGGTTACGCCCCCACCCCAACTGAACGGGGTAACAGTCTTTCAGCTCTCCCCACACTCTAAAATATCTTATCCCACAGCAAGCAAGAAGACATTTGATTATTTTGGGTTTTAGTTTTACATTTGGGCCATGAGAGCTTGGCTAACTCTCAAAATCGTCCCACTTGTAATTGTGAGGGCTGCATTTTATGGACTTTGGGATGCTGCCATGTAGTAAAATCCACAAGAGCTAGACACATCTGAAAACTAAACATCTGGGTGATTCCAGGGTGGTGTGTTTCACAATTTTTGTACCCACAATCCCCTGAAAACCTCCAACTTTGCTGGAAATCACACATTTTCCCCCCGTTTTTCTGATTGAAGCTTCCGGAATCTGCAGGAATCCACAAAATTCCTACCACCCAGCACTGTCTCATCTATACCGATAAAAATTCTGCTGCACTTGTCAGCCTAAAAATGTTTTTTTGCAAACTGCCCTTTTGGACCCCTTTTGGTTCCTCCTCAATATTTACATGTTTTTGGCTCTTCCCTTTCACCAGCACTTGGCCCACCTACACAAATGAGGTATCATTTTTACCGGGAGACTGAGGGGAACATTGGGTGCTATGAAATGTGTCCCAGTGCGGTGATCCCACACAGAAATGTGGGACAATTTGATTTTTTTGCTAAATTTGAGGTTTGCTGAGGATTCTGGGTAAGAAAACATTGGGGGATCCACGCAAGTCACACCTCACTGGACTCCCTCGGGTGTCTAGTTTTCAGAAATGTCTGGGCTTCGTAGATTTCCCTAGAAGGCTGCTGAACCCAGGACCAAAAACGCAGGTTTTTGAATTTGATAAGTTTGATATGTCCAGATAGTGTTTTGGGGCATTTCCTTTCACAGGCAGTAGGCCCACCCACAAAAGTAAGGTACCATTTTTATCGGGAGATTTGGGGGAACGCTGGGTGGAAGGAAATTTGTGGCTGCTCTCTGATTCCAGAACTTTCTTTCACCGAAATGAGAGGAAAAGGTGTTTTTTTGGCCAAATTTTGAGGTTTGCAAAGGATTCTTGTTAACAGAACCTGGTCAGAGCCCCCCAAGTCACCCCATCTTGCATTCCCCTAGGTGTCTAGTTTTCAAAACTGCGCAGGTTTGCTAGGTTTCCCTACGTGCCGGCTGAGCTAGAGGCCAAAATCCACAGCTAGGTGCTTTGCAAAAAACAGCTCTGTTTTCTTTGTGAAAATTTGATGTGTCCACGTTGTGTTTTGGGGCTTTTCCTGTCGCGGGCGCTAGGCCTACCCCCACAAGTGAGGTACCATTTTTATCGAGAGACATGGGGGAACGCTGGGTGGAAGGAAATTTGTGTCTCCTCTCTGATTCCAGAACTTTCTGTCACCGAAATTAGAGCAAAAGGTTTTTTTTTGGGCCAAATTTTGAGGTTTGCAAAGGATTATGGGTATTAGAAACTGGTCAGAGCCCCACAAGTCACCCCATCTTAAATTCCCCTAGGTGTCTAGTTTTCACAACTGTGCAGGTTTGCTAGGTTTCCCTAGGTGCCGGCTGAGCTAGAGGCCAAAACCCACAGCTAGGCGCTTTGCAAAAAACATCTCTGTTTTCTTTGTGAAAATGTGATGTGTCCACGTTGTGTTTTGGGGCTTTTCCTGTCGCAGGCGCTAGGCCTACCCCTACAAGTGAGGTACCATTTTTATCGGGAGAAATGGGGGAATACTGGGTGTAAGGAAGTTTGTGGCTCCTCTCTGATTCCAGAACTTTCTGTCACCGAAATGAGGGGAAAAAGTGTTTTTTTGGCCAAATTTTGAGGTTTGCAAAGGATTCTGGGTATCAGAACCTGGTCAGAGCCCCATAAGTTAGCCCATCTTGCATTCCCCTAGGTGTCTAGTTTTCAAAACTGTGCAGGTTTGCTAGGTTTCCCTAGGTGCCGGCTGAACTAGAGGCCAAAATTCACAGCTAGGTGCTTTGCAAAAAACAGCTGTTTTCTTTGTGAAAATGTGATGTGTCCACGTTGTGTTTTGGGGCTTTTCCTGTTGTGGGCGCTAGACCTACCCGCACAAGTGATGTACCATTTTTATCGGGGGACATGGGGGAATGCTGGGTGGAAGTAAATTTGTGGCTCCTCTCTGATTCCAGAACTTTCTGTCACCGAAATGAAAGGAAAAAGTGTTTCTTTGGCCAAATTTTGAGGTTTGCAAAGGTTTCTGGGTAACAGAACCTGGTCAGAGCCCCACAAGTCACCCCATCTTGGATTCCCCTAGGTATCTAGTTTTCAAAACTGGGCAGGTTTGCTAGGTTTCCCTATGTGCCGGCTGAGCTAGAGGCCAAAATCCACAGCTAGCCACTTTGCAAAAAACAGCTTTGTTTTCTTTGTGAAAATGTGATGTGTCCATGTTGTGGGGCAGTTCCTGTTGCGGGTGCTAGGCCTATCCACGCAAGTGAGGTACCATTTTTATCGGCAGACATGGGGAACACAGAATAGCAAAACAAGTGTTATTGTCCCTTGTCTTTCTCTACATTTTTTCCTTCAAATGTAAGACAGTGTGTAAAAAGACGTATATGCGAGAAATGCCCTGTAATTCAGATGCTAGTATGGGCACCCCGGAATTCAGAGATGTGCAAATAACCACTGCTTCTCAACACATTATCTTGTGGCCATTTTGGAAATACAAAGGTTTACATGATACCTTTTTTTCATGTTTTATATTTCAGAAAATGAATTGCTGTATACCCGGAATAGAATGAAAACCCATTGCAAGGTGCAGCTCATTTATTGGCTCTGGGTACCTAGGGTTCTTGATGAACCTACAAGCCCTATATATCCCCACAACCAGAAGTGTCCAGCTGACGTAACGGTATATTGCTTTAAAAAATCTGACATCGCAGAAAAAAGTTACAGAGTAAAACGTGGAGAAAAATTGCTGTTTTTTTCACCTCAATTTCAATATTCTTTTATTTCAGCTGTTATTTTCTGTAGGAAACACTTGTAGGATCTACACAAATGACCCCTTGCCGAATTCAGAATTTTGTCTACTTTTCAGAAATGTTTAGCTTTCTGGGATCCAGCAGTGGTTTCACATCATTTTTGTCACTAACTGGAAGGAGGCTGAAAGCACAAAAAATAGTAAAAATGGGATATGTCCCAGTAAAATGTCAAAATTGTGTTGAAAAATTGGGTTTTCTAATTCAAGTGTGCCTGTTCCTGAAAGCTGGGAAGGTGGTGATTTTAGCACTGCAAACCCTTTGTTGATGCCATTTTCAGAGGAAAAACCACGAGCCTTCTTCTGCAACCCTTTTTTCCCATTTTTTTTTTTTTAAACGATTTTTTAGCTGTTTTTTGGCTAATTTCTTGGTCTCCTTCAGGGGAACCCACAAAGTCTGGGTACCTCTAGAATCCCTAGGATGTTGGAAAAAAAGGACGCAAATATGGCGTGGGTAGCTTCACCCGGCCTAAGCGCGAACTGCCCCATATAGCCAAAAAAAGGCTCGGCACAGGAGGGGAAAAGGCCTGGCAGCGAAGGGGTTAAGGAGTCTTGATGATGCCATTTGGATTCAAAGTGTTCCTCTACTTAAGATTGAGGAATTGATACGTGTAGTAGATCAGGTAAAGCGGTTTACCAAACTTGATCTCAGAGCTGTGTGTCATTGCGTTGAGTTAGATATTGAGTCGAGACTTCTTTCCATGATAAACTCACTTAATGGTACATAAACCTTTTACAGGAAGCCGTTAAGCCTGGCATAAAACAAACCAGCCGTCACAAGAGATGACAGTGTCTTCGGTCTTTTTAGAATAAAGACAACGGATGTGGCCAAAAGAGCCAAATAGCGCCTTTGCGTTGTTTTCTTTCTTAGGTAGTTGCAATTAATGAGTCCAGGTTGTATAATTTCCCTGTCTAAGAAGTCCACCGATTGACTTTACTATCACTACCACATCTGAATTATCTATCGCTACTCTGTCTCTATTTACATTCCGGGCATCGAGCGTAGGTCGGTTTGGTTGACAGACCTCACTTACTAGGCCTCATCCCTCACGCGCCCCCTCGCTCGTCACACCCACAAGTCAGACACAGTAGGCTCTTTTGTCGCTCCTGATTTGCGCGCACACCCTCACGTTCCCGAAGCCTCGCGCTGTTTTTTTCCGATCTTGCGGAGGTTCTATGCCGCTCCCCAGTGGTTCGGTGGTCGAGCCCACTCGAGCGGAAGAGACCTTTATTAACTGGCCAGGTGAGAGGGGTTAAGCTAATGTGGGCTGGAGAACGGAAGTGGGCAGGGGAAATTTGAAGGGAGGGTGGATGGAACAGGAGATAACAAGAGCAGAAACCTCTAGAGGCCTTAAATTGAGGAGCGCCAGTTAAACGAATTGTGGAACGTGGTTGTTCGATGAGAGATGGCATCTCTAAGAAAAATGTCTGTTGTGCCTCCAAGACGACTGAGGGCAAACATTTTCAAAGGTTGTCGCCAATATGTTTTCAAATTTTTCTTCGATTAGAATAACTTGAATTTACAATTATTATCATAAAAACTCAAATATAGCGAAACATAGCGCCACAAGGCACAAGCCCAGATTTGCTAGACATAGGAATGGCAACATTTGGTGAACTTGCTCAGCAAAAAGACAGATTCTAATAATAGTGTACAGGCAAAACAAGGCATAAACATTAAATTAAATTAAGTAAAGACGAAATATAAAAATAAGCTATCTAAACAGTAATATGTTTAAATCTTATGCGTTACATAAATAGGGTTTTGACCAGCAGGCCCAATATCTGTTGCAAGTGGAATTATAGCGTTGTCAATATTTGGCCGTGGTAATGCTGGATGAACTTTCTGCGGGCAGCTATCAAGTTTGCCGCATAGTTGAAGAAAAGATAAAGAAGCAATTAATCCTTGCGATGGAATGAAGATAACTAGCTCTCCAACCTTGTGTTTTACTAGACAAATCATTATGTAATGGAGTCATAAGTGTTCATCAAAAACCTCTTTCCACCTACTTGTAAAAGATAACATAGCACATAGAGGTCTAACTTGTTTTTGTGCAAAATGGCCAGTATGCAATAACAGAAAGTAGGGAGGTTGTTGTTTCCATGGTCACAGCTGCGTCCTTGATCATTTGGAGGATGTGATGCTAAAAGATGCATTTCCAATCATTTCTATATGATTTCTTTCAATGCAAGTAAATGGAGATTGGAACACACGACAAAGTAGACATTTGTAAATAACTACTAATGAGTAGATGCCAAGAACTTCTTTTGGGATGATGCATTCGAGAAGACATTGCTAGATATACCGTTAACACTAACTTGAGTTGAGTTTGCTACTTAGTGAAATCTTTGCCTTTTGTGCCACCTTCAGAACGAGGCTACGCTTGCAGGTTCAATTCAGCAACAATTGGCAATCTACAACATTAATTATTAGAACTATAGTTAATTTCAAATGCCTGTAAGTGCAACAACACAAAGGCTCTGATTAGAGTTTGTCGGACAGAGTACTGTGTTGCATACTTGACAGCATGCTGCCCGCCAAACCCACGCTCCATGTGCCTCATTCAGAGACAGGCAGACCTTGAGTATACCGTAAAAAAAGGCTCTGTTGGCCTGTTTGATAGAATATTTCCTCTGGAGGACAGGGCCATCAGAGGAAGTACATTACATCCTCCGCCCTATTTAGTGTAATGCATTTTTTTTCTTGTCTGTCTCCCCCTGGAAAAAAATGGCAGTGAGCAAAGGAGACAAAATAAAGGTCCACACACCCAGGGAGAAAATCTGCAGGGTATGGGGTGTAATTATGTTTTTGTTTTTTTTAAAGAAATTCCCAGTTTGAGAGGTTTTTGGGTTTTTTAAACTGAAAAATGGCAAAAGTTTGGAGTACTTCTGTCAAACCAGATGTTGGCTGTCCATAAAACTTTTAGTACAGTGAAAGACCGCCAAGACGGCAGTTCCTTTTAATACATAGCGATGTCCAAGAAATTCCTACTACATAGCATTGCCCCTACAGTGCAGATAAAAACTCTGCCCCACTTGTGTGACTGGGCCTAGTGCCAGTGACAGGGATGGATCCAACCAAGGTCAATAGGAGTCTTCACGCGAGGGCTCCCATTGTCCTTGGTTTGGTCCGTTCCTTTTGCAGCACTAGGCCCAGTCACACAATTGGGACAGTGTTTGTATCACCACAGTTGGGGCAATGCTGTGCGGGTGGAATTTTGTGGATTCCAGCGTATTCAGGAAGTTTCCATCACAGAAATGTAAGGAAAATGCGCAATTTCAGGCACAGTTTGAGGTTTACAGGGTATTGTGTGTGAAAAAAATCCAATGGGATCCATGCAAGTCACACCATCCTGGATTCCTCTATGTGTTTAGCTTTCAAAAGTGTACAAGTTGGCTAGGTGAGCTAGGTTCCAAAATTTAGCACTATCCACATTGGATAAAGAGGGTCAGTTTTCGGTAGGAAAATGTGCTCCTTCCATGTTGCATTGTGGGCCGTTTGCTGTGGTGGACACTCAGCCTATCCACCCAAGTTAGGTATCATTTTTATCAGGAGTCTAGGAGCAAAGCTGGGTAGAAGGACGTTTGTGGCTCCCCGCAGATTCCAGAACTTTCCATCACAGAAACGTGAGGAAAATGTGTTATTAAGTCAAAATTTGAGGTTTGCCTGAGATTCTGGGCAAAAAATATGGTAAGAGCAATGCAAGTCTGCTCATCCTATATACTCCCAGTTGTGTAGTTTTAAAAAATGTACAGGTCGGCTAGGTTTCCCTAGGTGCCAGCTGAGCTAGGGTCCAAAATCTAGGCTACCCACAGTGAAAATAAAGAGTCAGTTTTCGATGGAAAAATTAGATGCGTCCATGCTGTGTTTTGACTGTTTCCTGTTGCAAGCACTAGGCCTAACCACACAAGTGAGGGGCCATTTTTATCGAGAGGCTTGTGGGAGCATGGAATAGTAGAAGATTTGTTACTACCAATTGGATTTTGCTGCATTAGTGCCTTTCAAATGTAAGCCAGTGTACAAGAATGATTACATTTTAAAAAACACTTGCTAAATCATGCGCTAGTACGGGTACTGCAGGAACCTGGCCTGGTGTATGGCGGGTACCTAAGGTACTTACACCTTATACCACGTATCCCTCATTTACTGAAGTGCAGGCAGTGTCTAGAAGCCAGGCTCTCTAGAGGTAGCTGTGTATGAGCAGCCAAGGCTTATCTAGGAGACATGCAAAGCTCATGCAAAATCACTGTTGTCACACAGCACTTACACACATGAAAGAAAACACTCAGTTATACAAAAATAGAGGTACTTTATTTTTGGAACACAATACCACAAAATACTAGAAAGGCAGCCTTCCAATTGGAGGTAAGTAATACACTAAATATATACCCTAGTAAACAGTAATAGGCATAGAAAAGGTTAGAAAACAGTGCAAATAGCAATAACTAATAGTGACCCTAGGGGGAGCCCAAACCATATACCAAAAAAATGGAATGCGAAGACAGGACTCCCAACTCGCTAAGTGGAATGTTCAGAGGGGAGCTGGGAGTACTAGAAAACCACAGAGTTAAGTAACACAGTACCCCCCCCCCCCAGCGACCAGGAAAGCACAAGTAAATCACTGGATTTTCCCCAAATCACCCAAAAGAATTGAAAAGAAGAAAAGAAGACACCCAGACAAGACTGCAAGAAACCAGCAGTGGATTCCTGAAAAGAAGACCTGTGGAGAGAGAGGACCAAGTCCAAAAGTCCCAGTGGAGACCGAGAGTAGTAGGAGCTATTACCCACCCAGCTGCACTTGCAGGAGTTGGTCGAGGGTGAGGAAGAACAGGTCAGCACTGCAGCCCTGGAGCCGGAGACGAGTTCTTGATGGATGCAGAAGATGTTCCATGCTGGACTTAAGATTGCAGATGGGTGTCATTGCAGGAATTCCATCTACAAGCCTTGGCAAAGACAAATTCATGGTTTGTGGCAAAGTGGTGTGCCGGGGACGAGCAAGGCAGAGGAGGACTCACCCCACGACGGGGAGTTACAGGGGACCCTCAGCAGCAGAGAGGGCCCTCAGGAGGGGAGGCAGCACCCACAGGAGTCCCACGAGATGGGGACACAGAAGTCGCACAAGAAGCCCACGCAGCACTACAGAAAGGGATCTCACGCCGCAGGAGAAACAGAGGGCTGTGCGTCGCTGGAAGGAGTGCTGGGGAATGGAACCACACGTCGCCGGAAGATCACTTGGAGGAGATGAAAACAAGCCTTGGCAGCTGCAAGAGACGTGGTGCACGTGGGAACTGGCCTGCGTGGGAAGGCAAGGGCTTACCGCCACCAAAGTGGGACAGCTGGCAGAGGGGCAGTGGCGGCCCATCCTTTAGGGCAGAGGGGCCACGCCCCCCACCTTTTGCCCCTCATGAAGAGTGTCTGTCAGGCTGAACAAAGGTCAGCCTGACAGACACTCTCCATGTTCAGCTCAGGCAGCCAGGTGCAGACATGCACGATTTGCGCACACTCCTGACTGTCTGAGCTGAACTTTGCTGGGATGAGGAGGTCACAGCTCCTATGGGCGTGACCTCCTCGGCTCAGCAAAGGTGCCTCGAGGCCATCCCCTGGGTGATGAGGAAAGCGTCACCAATTGACACTCTACCTGGACGCTTCAGGTTTAAGCCCTGAAGTGCCCAGGGCGAGTGTCAATCAGTGACACTTCGTCACAGAGTGGGGTGGGGCCAGCAGTCTCACTGACCCCATCCCACTCTGTGACGAGGCTGGGACTGCTGCCTTCCCTCATTGGCTGACCTAAGGTCAGCCAATGAGGGAAGGCAGCAGTCCCAACCCTCCTGGGACCTGGAGGCTGAAGGTAAGTGTGTGTATGTGTGTGATGTTTTAAATTGAATGTTTGGTGCGCGCATGCATGTTTGAGTGTTATGAGTGTTGTTAATGGATGTGCGTGCATGTGTGTGTGAAAGAATGAGTGTGTGCGATCTTTTAAAATGAATGTTTGGTGCGTGCATGCAAGTTTGAATGATATGAGAGTTGTTAATGGATGTGTGTGCGTGTGAAACCCGTTTATGCACAGAGGGCACCAAATGTGCCCTTCAAAATATACCAGTGGCTTGGGGAGGCTACACCTTCCAAGCCAGTCACACCTATTTCCAAAGGGGGAGGGTGTTACCTCCCTCTCTCAAAGGTAATCCTTTGTTCTGCCTTCCTGGGCTTGATCAGATCAAGCAGCTGAAGGGCAGAAACCTGTCTGTGGGGTGGCAGCATCCTGGGCTGCCCAGAAAACCCTGTAAGACTGGTGGTAGCAGTGCTGGCGGTCCTCTAAGGAGCCCCCAGAATGCATTGAAAAATAATGGTTCTTATCTGATAGAGACTTCTAGCTGCAGATTCCTTACCTTAGAATTCCCTGGCGTCAGCTTCGAATCCGGAATTTTTCTGCTGAGCAGTACACTGCATGCACCATCGGAATGCGTCGTTCGAATCCGTGTGCGTCGTCCGGCTCCGCGTGGCGTCGTCAGTGTCAATAGATGTCACCTCGGCGCATGTACGTCAGTTCTTTTCCTTCTGCTCCAGTTAAGCGTAGATCTGGGTAAGAGCTACCCTTTTCTTCGATGGACGTTAAGGTTTTTTCTTGATTGTTTGAAGCATGTCTTCTAGAAAGACGGGATTCAAACCGTGTGGTGCATGTCATCGCACCATGTCGGTTACAGATCCGCACTGAGTGTGTCTCTGGTGCTTAGAAAAGGATCACGACTCCACCTCGTTTTCCGACTGTCGGGCCATGGCTCCGAAGGCTTTGAGGTAGAGATCCCTCAAACGTCTTGCAGCCCGACAGCCGTCTTCGGTCGCCGCAACTCCCCAGAGGTCACGGTCCCGCAGTAGGAGGAGGTCGCTCCCGGAGCCCCAAGTCCTCTTCCTTGCATTCGAGGTCATCTGATCACTCAGGTAAGAGGCACAAGAAGAAGAAGAAGTCCAAGTTGACTTCGACTACGCCATGCCCGTCGGCTGACGAGGTGTCTAGGGAACGTTGACATTCCGAGCGCAGTTCCGCGGAGCCGTCACTAGGGTCGACTCTGCATTTTCCCCCTTTTCCGGGGACCGGAGTGACCCCCGCTCAAATAATGGAATTTTACGAGGCCATGCGCCTTGTTTTTGAGTGGGCTGCACCCTCGGGTGGGTCTTTGGGCCCGTGGGGTCAGCAGGGGCCCCATCGGGTTCCATGTCGGCAGCTTTCACCTCGGTGCCCTTGAGGTCCCCAGGATCCGATACCGGATCCAGACCGGCGCCGGTCCCTCACAGGCGACCGGCACCGGGTCTGACGTCAACGCTTCCCCCACCGCTGGCACCCACCGGTGGTAATCCCATCCTCATTCCAGATGATCCAGAGCCGGAGCGACATCGTACGATGCCGACTCCGACTTCGACTGAACCAATGTGGACCAGAATATTGCCTGAGCCTTGTTCTGAACTGCCAGGCATCGAAGAGAAGTGGGAGGAGTCTGAGGAACCTTTAGAGTACAACCTGGAACGTGAACAGGACTGGTACAAGGACCTAGGGGAGGCCAGTGGACTGGACACATCTCCAGATACTGGTATGCTCTCTCCTCCTAATGTGGCTATGAAGGAGGGAGCCTCTTATGCTATGGTGGTGCGTAGGGCAGCTGAGGTCTTGGACCTAGACTTGCCCACGTTGCCAGGCAAGATGAATCTCCTGACAGAGGTGCTTCAGCCGGGGGTGACTACATCAGAGCCGATGTTGGCCTCCAATGAGGCCCTAACAGATGTCCTTCTGGGAACATGGTCCAAACCCAGCACAGGGGCTCCTGGGAATAGGACGGTCGGCCGCCGCCATAGACCCGCTCCGAGCGACCCTAGTTTCCTTACTCAACACCCCACCCCGGAGAGCTTGGTGGTCCAAGCCTCTACTTCCTGTGGTGCCTTCTCTTCAGCTCCCCCGGATAGGGAATCCAAGAGGCTGGATCATCTTGGAAATAAAATGTTTTCTTCCTTCATCCTGGCATTGAGGTCAGTAAACACCTCTTGCCTATTGGGCCGTTTTTCCCATACTTTATGGGATACAGTGGCACAGGTTCTGCCCTAGGTCCCGGAGGGCATTCGGGACACTCTCACCTAGGCTGTCAAGGATGGGAGAGATGCAGCCAAGTTTACTATCAGGTGTGGATTGGACATAAACGACTCACTGGGTAGAGCGATTGCATCCACAGTGGCCCTACTTCGTCACACCTGGCTACGTTCAACTGGCTTTTCAGGGGATGTCCAGTCGAGTTTGATGGACATGCCCTTTGATGGCTCTCGCCTTTTTGGTGAGAAGGCAGACTCCGTGATTGAGAGATTCAAGGATTCTCGAGCTACGGCCAGATCCTTGGGCCTCTCAATGCCAGCTCGACAGCAGTCTGTCTTCCGCCCCTTTCAAGGCTTTGGAAGGGGCGCAGTACCACGCCAGCCACAATTTAGCCACCGTCCTCAGGTTTCACACCATCCGGGAGAGGACGTGGTCATGGTACCATCAGACCCAGAGGGTCTGGCCAGTGGTCGGCCACTGCACAGCCCCCCTCCACTGCGCCCAAGCCCTCCTAGTGTGGTTCTGCAGGGCCATGTCCGTCCAGTTGGAGGGAGGATTCAATTTAATCTCCCTCACTGTCTTACCATCACAACGGACAAATGGGTCTTGCAGATCATACGGAAGGGTTATTACTCCCCCTTCTAGTCTTTTCCTCCCTCTATCCCTCTGACAAAAGATCGGCTGAAGTAGGATCATTTGGTTTTGCTCCGCAAGGAAGTTATGGCTGTCTTGGCCAAGGGAGCCACAGAAAGGGTCCGATGTCAGAAGTAGGCAGTGGTTGTTATTCCCGCTACTTTCCGATTCCCAAAAAGAACAAGGGCCTTCGCCCTATCTTGGATTTAAGGGACGTCAATCTCTTCCTCAAGAAGGAGAAATTCAAGATGCTCACTCTTGCTCAGGTCTCGTCTGCCCTAGACCAAGGCTCCCACACCCCAGGCTCTTGTCACCCAGCTCCAGACAACGGCGTACCTCCTGCATTCGCTGGGGTTCACTATCAATGTGCCAAAGTCACACTTGACTCCCTCTCAGAAGCTCAATTTTATCAGAGCTGTTCTGGACACAGTGCAGTTTCGGGCTCTATCCTGGATTTTGGTGAGACAGACTCTAAAGCTGTTGGGACTCATGGCTTCCTGCATCCTGTTAGTCAGATATGCCAGATGGCATATGAGGGCTCTGCAGTGGGACCTGATGTTCCAATGGGCATAGCATCAGAGGAATCTTACCGACGTGGTTCAGATCTTGGAGGGGACTGCAAAGGATCTGCAGTGGTGGTTAGTGAACTGTGATTGGCTCAAAGGCTCCTCTCCCTTCCCCAACCAGATCTCACAGTAGTGACAGATGCGTCACTTCTGGGATGGGGCGGCCATCTGGGAGAGGTGGAGATCAAGGGTCTCTGGTCTGTGGCGGAATCTGGGCTCCATATCAACTTGTTGGAGCTTCGGGCAATCCGACTAGCATTAAAAGCATTTCTTCCTGTTGTGAAAGGGAAGGTGTTCATGGACAACACCACCGCAATGTGGTACTGCAACAAGCAGGGCGGTGTGGGGTCGTGGACCCTTTGTCAAGAGGCTCTGCGTCTCTGGCCATGGCTGGGTCAGTAGGGCATTACCCTTGTGGTTCAACACCTGGCAGGTTCTCTGAATGCCAGGGTGGACAAACTCAGCCGGCGATGGTTAGCGGATCACGAATTGTATCTCCATCCGGAGGTGGCGCAAGGACTCTTTCAGCAGTGGGGAGAGCCTTGGTTAGATCTGTTCACCTCTGAAGAAAACACGCAATGTCAGCAGTTTTGTGCATTGGAGTTTCCAAGAGGGCTATCGCTAGGCGACGCTTTTCATCGTGAGTGGAGTACAGGCCTCCTGTACGCCTTTCAGTCCATACCACTTCTGCCCAGAGTACTGAAGAAAATCAAGAACAACGGGGCCCAAGTAATCCTAGTGGCTCCGGATTGGGCATGGAGAATTTGGTATCCAGAGCATCTCAAAATTATCATCAGTCCTCCAACCAGGTTGCCTCTTTGGGAGGATCTTCTGTCGCAGCAGCAGGGAAAGGTTCTTCACCCGAACCTGTCAACTCTACGGCTTCATGCGTGGAGGTTGAGTGGCGACAGATGATGGTTTATGACCTCCCTTCCAAAGTCTGATGTCATTCTGGCAGCCAGGCGACCTTCTACTAAGTTGATTTACGCCTGCTGGTGGAAACGTTTTGTTTCATATTGTGCAGAGAGGTCTATTGATCCTCTTTCTTCTCTATCTAATATCCTCTTGCTTATTCCATCTCTCACCCAACAGGGTTCCTCCTTAGGGACTCTTAAGGGCTATCTTGCTGCCTTATCGGCTATTCCATGCTTGCTCGACCAACCATCTTTGTTCAAATCTCTCATTGTACAAAGATTTTTGAAAGGGCTTGTGCATCTGTTTCCGCCTGTGCCTTTTGTCATGCCCCAGTGGGATCTTAATCTTGTTCTTACCTTCCTACTGTGTGCTCCTTTTGAGCCCTTATTTAACTGTCCTCTCCGGCTGCTCACTATCATAACGGCCTCTTAGGTGGCAATTACATCTGCCAGGAGAGTGAGTGAACTGCAGGCTTTATCATCGAAACCACTGTATCTCACAATATATCCTGATAAAGTGGTCCTCAGAACTCATGACTCTTTCCTCCCCAAGGTGGTGACTCCTTTCCATCTGGGTCACAATATCACCTTGCCCACCTTCTTTCCACCACCGCATCCCTCTAAGGAAGAGGAGCGTCTCCATCAGCTGGACCCAAAAAGAGTGTTATTGTTCTACCTTTCGATGGGTCGTTCTCTGTGTAAAGATGTGCTATGCTTTGGTCAAGAAGCAGCCTCCGGAGGGTCTGAAGGCTCACTCTACCAGAGGAAAAGCTGCTACCACTGCGTTAGCTCATGGCATGCCGGTACTTGACACCTGCCAAGCTGCAACGCGGGCTTCATTGCACACGTTTGCGAGACACTACTGCCTGGATAGGCAGGTGAGGAGAGAGGGGCATTTTGCCCGCTTGGTCCTGTAGGACTTCCTGGTATGAAATATATCCTCCAGAACCACCACCAGGAGTTATAGCTTGGGTATCTATTCTAAGGTAAGGAATCTGCAGCTAGAAGTCTCTATCAGATGAACAAGTTACTTTTCTTCGGTAACAAATGATCTGGTAGAGACTCTATCTAGCTGCAGATTCATTACACCCACCCAAGCCTCCTCGCTCTATGGATATATATCTATATATATGTTTTGGTAATTTTGCCCTTCTTAAGGGCATGTCTTTATTCTTCAAACAATCAAGTGAAAAAACTAAGGCCCTCATTATGACATAGGCGGTTAATGCCACCTACCACCACGGCTACGGCTGCCAAAAGACCGTCACCGTGGCTACCTACCATAGGAATTCCAGCTACGGTCATGGCGGCGGACAGCGGTAAGGTGGCGCTGCTGCCAGCAGCAGCGCCATGCCAGTAGACCACCGCAGACCGTATCATGACCCATGATACGGTCTGGCGGTGTTCTGCTGGCGGACGCTGCTGCTGGCAGCAGCGCCACGTCCTGTCTCCTGCCGGAGGGCCCCATACAAGCAGATAAGTCGGTGCTCCGACAGGGGAGGGTGGTGGGGACGCTGTGTGTGTGGGAGGATATGTGTGTTTGTGTCTGGGTGCGTGCATGCGGGTGAGGGGCGTGTGTAATGCATATGCGCATGAATTAATATGTGTATGCATATGTGAATGCATGTGTGCTTGTATGTATGTCAGTGTGTGTGTGCATGGATGTATGGATGTATGCTTGCGTGGGTGAATGTGGGTATGCCTATGTGTATGCGTGTGTATATCTGTGCGTGTAGGTGTGTGTATGTTGGGGGGACAGGTGAGGGAGGGCGGATGAGGACTCTGGGGAGGCTCTGGGGAGGGGGGGCACAGGAGACCTCTATCAGTGCCAGAGAAGGAATTCCCTGGCACTGATAGTGCCTATCACCATGGTTTTTGTGGCGGTACAAAAGGCACGGAAACCATGGCGGTGTCATATTATTGTGGGCGGCCTAATGACGCCCGCCATGGCGGTCAGTGTGGTACATTGGCAGTTTGGCTTTTGCCAAACTGCAAATGTCATAATATGGCGGTATGTACCCCCAGACTGTTGGCGGTACTACCGCCACTATAACACCGACCGCAGGGGTCATAATGACCCCCTAAATGCTGTTGGTTCTTCCATGACTCTGCGCTTCTGGCGTGGAAAGTTGTGGGAAAAGAACTGACGTACACGCGCCAAGGTGGCGTCTATATAGACAACTGTGACGTCACAGACGGCTCCAGCGACGCTGATGATGCCACGCGGAGTCGGACGATGCATGCAGATTTGAATGATGCCACCTGACGGTGGACGCAGGGTACTGCTCAGCAGAAAAATTCCAGATTCAAAGCAGATGCCAGGGAATTCTAAGGTAAGGAATCTGCAGCTAGATAGAGTCTCTACCAGAGAATTTGTTACCGAAGGTAAGTAACTTGTTCACCAAGTCTGGTCTTTCAATTGGAAGACCTAACATAGATCTATGAGCAATTGATGTCGTGGGCAGGTCAATTGCTTGTAGATATCAGGCAGACTCTATTCATCATGTAAAACCTCTTGTAGTATGCTTTGAAAACTACTATCTTCTAGCTGCAGATTCCTTACCTTAGAATTTCCTGGTGTCAGCTTGGAATACAGATGTTTTGCTGAGCAATACCCTTGCACGCACCGTCGGGTGGCGTTGTTCGGATCCCCATGGCATTTTTGGAGCCATTTGTGAAGTCACAGTTGCCTGTAAAGGCACCACTCAGGCATGTGCACATTACTTCTTTTTCTTCCATGCCAGTCAGAACAGAATCAAACTACCCTCTGCCATTTTTGAAAGGCCTTTTTCAACTTTTTGTCAAAGAAGTTTTCAAATGTGTGCAAGAATGACATCTAGGAAGACAGGGTCCGAGCCATGCAGCGCCTGACACCGTGCTATGACGGTGATGGACCCCCATAAGGTATGTCTCTGGTGTTTGGAATGTGTTTTTGGCTGAGACCATGACTCGAAGTCGTGTTCCGACTGCCGGATCATGGCTCCGAAGGCTTTGAGGGAGGGGTCCCTGAAGCTGATGGTGGCTCAGCAGTCGACGTCTGCTGGTGCAACTCCTTGAAGGTCACTATCCCGGATGAGGAGGGGGTCGCGGGACTGCTCCAGGAGCCCAAAGTTCTCTTCATGTCACTTGAGGTTCTCTGTGCACTCGGGGAAGAGGCACAAGAAGAAGAAGTCCAAGCGGACTTTTGACTTCACCTCGCCCGTCAACTGATGAGGCAAGTCGGGAACGTCGATGTTCCAGGCACGGTTCCGTGGAGCCAATGCCAGGGCCAATTTTGATCCTCCCCTCCTTTCCAGGAGCCAGAGTGACCCCCGCTCACCTCAAGAGTATTACGAGGCCATGCATCTCGTTGATTGGGCTGGTGCACTTTCAGGCCCTGCGGGGTCGGCAGAGGCCCCATCGGGTTCCAGGTCGGCAGCTTGAGCCTCAGGGCCGATGGGGTCTCTTTGATCTGATATCGGATCCAGAACAATGCAGAGTACACACAGTTGGCCTCCTCCAGCGTTGTTCCTGACTTTGATGCTCTCCGCGCCACTGGCGCCCACCATTGGCATGACCCATATTCTAATACCTTATGAACCGAAGCATTGTGCAACACTAATTCCGGTGTCAACAGTGCCAACAGGGGCCAGATCATTGCCTGAGTCTTCATTTGATCAACCAGGCATTGGTGTGGAACGAGAGGGGTCTCAGGACCCTCTTGAGCATGGGTTGGAGCAAATAGACTGGTATGAGGAATTAGTAGAAGTCAGTGGACTGGACACCTCTCCAGATGCTGGGATACTCTCACCTCCTGCTGTGGCTGTGGAGGATCGAGCATTGTATGCTATGGTGGTGCTTAGGACAGCTGAAGTCTTTGATCTAGATCTGCCTGCAATGCCGGCCAGGAGTAACCTCCTGACTGAGGTGCTTAAGCCATTGGTTTCCACATTGGAACCAATGTTACCCTTTAATGAAGCCCTCACCGATATCTTTATGGGGACGTGGGCCAAACCCAGCACATGGCTCCTGCAAATAGGATAATTGGCCGCTGCCAACGCCCAGCTCCAAGTGATCCTAGCTTCCTCACACAACACCCCACCCCGGAGAGCTTGGTCGGCCAAACCTCCACTTCCCATGGCGCCTTCCCTTCAGCTTCCCCGAATAGGGAATCTAAGAGGCTGGACCAACTTGGGAAGAAAATGTTTTCTTCCTCCAGCCTGACATTGAGGTCAGTAAACACATCATGCCCTCTGGGACGTCTTTTCCATACTTTATGAGATACGGTGATGCAGGTGCTGCCTTAGGTCCCAGAGGGCATGCAGGACACTCTCTCACAAGCAGTCAAAGATTGGAGAGATGCAGCCAAGTTTACAATTAGGTGTGGTTTGGACATGCCTGACTCACTGGGTAGAGCGATTTCGTCAATGGTGGCCCTTCGTCGCCACGCCTGGCTTCGTACATCTGGCTTTTCGGGGGATGTCCAGGCAAACATCATGGACATGCCCTTCAAAGGGTCCAGTCTATTTGGTGAAAAGGCAGACTCGGCGGTAGAGCGCTTCAAGGATTCTTGGGCTATGGCCAGATACTTGGGCCTCTCAGCAACCCCTCGCCAACAGTCTGCCTTTCAACACTTTCGAGGCTTCGGAAGGGGGGGGTACCATGCCATCCACAGACCTGCCACTGTCCTCCATCAGGTCAGCATCTTGTGCGTGACAAGATTGTGATACCTTTAGACCCAGAAGGTCAGCAAGAAGTCATCCAAAACCCAGCCCCCCTCCTTCACAGCACCCAAATTCTCCTAGTATGATTCTGCAAGACCACACGCGTCCAGTGGGAGGGAGGATTCAATTCCATCTCCCTAACTGGCAGTCAATAACATAACAAATGGGTCTTGCAGATCATACAGAAGGGCTACTCCCTCCCCTTCCAGTCTTTCCCTCCCTCTATGCCTCCATTAAAACAATGACAGATGGAGGATCACTTGTCTTGCTCTGTGAGGAAGTTACAGTTCCTTTGGCCAAGAGAGCCATAGAAAGGGTTCCAAAGTCAGAAGTAGGCATTGGTTGTTATTCCCGCTACTTTCTGACACTCAAAAAGAACAAGGGTCTTTGCCCTAGTCTAGATTTGCGGGACGTCAATCTCTTCCTCAAAAAGGGAAAATTCAAGATGCTCACTCTTGCTCAGTTCTTGTCTGACCTCGACCAAGGAGACTGGATGGTAGAGCTGGACTTGCAAGATGCGTATTTTCACATCCCCATCCTGCCTGCACACAGGCATTACTTGCAGTTCAAGGTGGGCCACAAGCACTTTCATTTTACTGTGCTTCCCTTCGGTCTCACCTGTGCCCCTCGGATGGTCATTAAAGTGATGGCAGTGGTAGCAGCTCATCTGCATGGGTTAGGAGTTTTAGTCTTCCCCTACCTTGACGATTGGCGGTTGAAGGCTCCATCGCCCCAGGCTGTCGTCACCCACCTTCAGACTACGGCAAACCTCCTGGATTCACTGGGGTTCACTATAAACGTGCCGAAGTCACACCTGACTCCCTCTCAAAAGCTCCCTTTCATCAGAGCTGTTCTAGACACAGTGCAGTTTCGGGCTTATACTCCCGAGCAGCAAGTCAAGGATATTCAGGTTATGATACCAATGCCTCGGCCTCTATCCTGGATTTTGGTGAGACAGACTCTGAGGCTGTAGGGCCTCAAGGCCTCCTGCATCATGTTACTCAAATATGCCAAATGGCATATCAGGGCTCTGCAGTGGGACCTGAAGTTCCAACGGGCACAGCATCAGGGGAATCTCATCAACATGGTTCAGATCTCAGAGGGAGCTGCAAAAGATCTGCAGGGGTGGTTAGTGAACTACGATTGGGTCAGAGGCAGACTCCTCTCCTTTCCCAAACCAGATCTCACAGTAGTGTCAGATGTGTCACTTCTGGGATGGGGTGGCCATCTGGGAGAGTTGTAGATCAGAGGTCTCTTGCCTCCTGTGGAATCCAGGCTCCATATCAACTTACTGGAGCTCCAGGCGATCAGACTGGCATTGAAAGCATTTTTTCTTGTTACAAAAGGAAAGATGGTGCAGGTGTTCACAGACAACATTAATGCAATGTGGTACTTCAACAAGCAGGGCAGTGTGAGGTCGCGGGCCCATTGTCAAGAGGCCTTTATTTCTTGGCTTGGCTGGAACAGCAGTTCATAACCCTGCTGGTTTAACACCTGGCAGGTTCTCTAAATACGTGGGCAGACAAACTCAGCCGTCAATGCCTAGCAGATCATGAGTGGTGTATCCATCCACAGATGACACAAGGACTCTTTCGGTACAGGGGAGATCCTTGGTTATATCTGTTCACCTCCCGTAGAAAAAGTTTGATGTCAGAGGTACTGTGCGTGGGAGTTTCCAAGGTAGTATTCGCTTGGCAACGCTTTTCATCGCAAGTGGAGTTCAAGCCTCCTGTACGCATTTCCATCCATGGCACTTCTGCAAAGAGTTCTCAAGAAGATCAAGAACGACTGAGCCCAAGTAATCCTGGTGGCTCTGGACTGGGCACAGAGAGTCTGGTATCCAACCCCCTGAAAATGAACATCGATCTTCCGATTAGGCTGCCCTTTCTGCAAGATCTTTTGTCGCAGCAGCAGGGGAAGGTTCTCCACCCGAACCTGTCAACTCTGTGCCTTCATGCATGGAGATTGAGCGGTGACTGTTGAGACATCCTACGACTTTCCTCCTGAAGACTGTAAAGTTATTCTGGCAGCCAAGCTTCGCTCCACTAACATGGTATAGGCCTGCCATTGGAAACGCTTTGTATATTATTATACAGAAAGATCTATTGAGCCTCTTTCTACATCTCTCTCTGACATCCTTCTCTTTATCCTATCCCTTGCCCAGCAGAGTTCTGCCTTGGGTACTCTCAAAGGCTATCTTTCCACCCTATTGGCGTTCCTTCGGCTGCCTGATCAGCCTTCATTTTTCAAGTCTCCTATTATACATAGATTTCTCAAAGAAATGCAGGCTCTCTCATCCAAGCCGCCAAATCTCACCATGTTGCAAGATAAGGTGGTACTCAAAACTTGTGCCTCTTTCCTCCCTAAGGTGGTGACCCCATTTCACCTGAGTTAAAACATCACCCTTCCCACCTTCTTTACTCCACTGCATCACTCTAAGGAAGTGGAGCAACTCCACTGACTGGAACCAAAAAGAGCGTTGTCGTTCTACCTTGACCACACAAAAGAGTTCTAGGAGGATGACCAACTCTTTGTGGGGTACGAGGGAGCAAAGAAGGGTGGGGCAGTGCAGAAACTAAACATTTTGCACTGGGTAGTTCTCTGAAGCAGCCTCCTGAGGGCTTGATGGCCCACCAGGGGCCAGACTGCTATCACTTTGCTAGTATGAGGTGTTCCAGACTTAGATATTTGTCAGGCAATAATGTGGGCATCATTGCACATGTTTGCAAGACATTGCTGCCTGGACTTTTAGGTCCGTAGAGACGGACACTTAGCCCGTTCAGTCCAGCAGGACTTTTTAGTGTGATGGTGATCTCTCCGCAGTCACACCGTCAGGAGGTTATAGCTAGCGTATCTATTCTAAGGTAAGGAATCTAGAGGTATCTATCAGATAAACAAGTTACTTTCCTTTGGTAACGTATTATCTGGTAGAGACTCTATCTAGCTGCAAATTCCTAACACCCACCTATGCCTCCCTGCTCTGCGGAAAACGTCTAATAGGGTCAGGGATTGTCCCTTTCAGGGCCCTAGTTTTTGCATAGACAAACTGTTGATTCTTTCCATGGCTCTGCACTTCTGGCGTGGAAATTTGTGGAAAAAGAACTGACGTATGCGCGCCTGGATGGTGCCTTTATAGGTGACCGTGACGTCACAAATGGCTCCAATGACACCAACGATGCCGTGCAAATCCAAATGACGCCAGTCGATGGCGCACGCAGGGTATTGCTCAGCAAAACTTCCAGATTCCAGGCTGACGCCAGGAAATTCTAAGGTAAGGAATCTGCAGCTAGATAGAGTCTCTACCGGATAATGTGTTACCGAAGGTAAGTAACTTGTTCTTTAAGATCAGTGCAGTCGTCCATGCCTTCTTTGCCTCACAGTAGCAAATTGCTTTTTTCCCAAAACCCATTTCCCTGCCTATGACTCTATATATGATTGTATTAATATTTCAGATTCTCTATTCTCTAATTCTGACCACAATTTCATCTCTTTGGTTTGTCTATGTTGTTCCTCCACCTCTTTTAATCTCTCTGTCTAAGGATAATATTTTTTCATTTAGTGACCTCTTTTTGTAGCCATTAAGCAGATTATGGTGCCACAAATGATTGCTTCAAAGGCATCACACAAAATGTTAGGAGAAGAACATGATTGTTTTTTTCACCAAGAGTTAATGTTTGTTTAATTATATTTAGAGTTTCCAGGATCTCAAATGCTTTGTCATTTAGGAGCAGATATATGAAGACATTGAGTGATTCATTAAATCACATGATTTGCGTCCGCAAGATGGCTTTTTTAAATGTACCATACCCATTTGCTACCACTTTTTGCAAATTTATTATTTGCACATCTGGCCCTTGCTCTCCAGATATTCTGTTCTGGCCTGGCCATGCTGAAGAAGAGAAACATTGTTCTACATGCATGATCCAATATTACCACAGGTTGCACATTGGCATCTTCTAGCTGTAATGCATGTTTTGCATCTACAACAAGAAGGCTATTTTTGTGTATGTTTAATGACAATAAGAGCAGAACGTACATTCACTTCCATACGGATGCAGAGTTCTCCAGCTCTGTACCAGTTTAAACTGTGGGAATAGTTTAGTAATTTGTTTATATGCTTTAGGGTGTAGATATTTACATATACATTGTTGATTCAGCAGGCCATCCAAAGGTAGGTTAAAATCATTTGACAGACATGATTGCGGCTCTTCAGGAATCTGTCACTCTGGTATTCAATCTCATTCGAAGCTGTGTGTGTCAGTGATGTGGGTATAAACATTTACTACATAGTATTTTTAAAATCTTTTTGCAGTATTGAGATTATCCATCTGCTTTCATTGGCTGATATTGTAGCCATTACTATCAGTTTAGATTTCTTGGATATTAAAGTGAGTACTCCATTTTTTCAGTTTAGCATCTGAAAAAGGTACATCATTTCTCCGGCTGTTTCTCATAGTCATCGCCTTTTCTCATACCAATTTTTGTTTCATGAAGTAACTCAATATCTGTCTTTAGTTTATAGCAGTAATGCAATAACTTTCTCCTTCTCTGTTTTACTGAATGGTTTGTAACATTCACATTCAAAGACAAATTTCAAACTAGTAATGCAAATTTCTGATCTAAATATCTGAAAGTTTCAGCTTATGACACAAAATCTATGGTCTTTCTCCATCCGAGCTCTGAATTCTGAGATCTACATTCAAAATGTAATCACCAGAGTCTTTGAAAGTAGATTAAATTTAATTTAGACTGACCCATTGCTCTGAATTACACTTTCCAGGGTTGCTGGTCCAAAAAAGAAAATAATAATATTCAAAGAAATAAAATAATAAATAATGAAAAACAAACTTCCTGGACACCCTGGCTCTTCATCCCTCCCAGTCCCCACTTTCCTCTTAACCAATCATCCCTTTTACTTGAGTATGGTGATACTGCGAGGAAACTCATCCACCTGCCCTGCTACAATGTAATTGATTGAAAGAATTTGGCCAGAAGCTTTTGTCATAACAGTTGTTCAACCCATATTCAAATAACTGAACCATTTTCTAACATGAACAAGTTAACTTTTGCAAAATGGAAAAAAAAAATCAAAAGGGGTGACTGCAACAGTAATACCACTGCTGCTTTTTTGTTCAAACTTACTTTAAACAGTGATAAGATACACACTACTATATCACACTGGTCCACAGCTATTTTAAATCAGACTCTCCTCCTAAATTACTATGCTCACTGTAAGGAAATGCCTCCTTGGCATGGTTACCCCCTGACGTTTTGCCTTTGCTGATGCCAAGTTCTGATTTGAAAGTGTGCTGAGGCCTGCTAACCAGGCCCCAGCACCAGTGATCTTTCCCTAACCTGTACCTTTGTTTCCACAATTGGCACACCCTGGCATCCAGGTAAGTCTCTTGTAACTGGTATCCCTGGTACCAAGGGCCCTGATGCCAGGGAAGGTCTCTAAGGGCTGCAGCATGTCTTATGCCACCCTGGAGACCCCTCACCCAGCACAGACACACTGCTTGCCAGCTTGTGTGTGCTGGTGGGGAGAAAATGACTAAGTCGACATGGCACTCCCCTCAGGGTGCCATGCCAACATCACACTGCCTATGGCATAGATAAGTCACCCCTCTAGCAGGCCTTACAGCCCTAAGGCAGGGTGTACTATACCATAGGTGAGGGCATAAGTGCATGAGCACTATGCCCCTACAGTGTCCAAGCAAAACCTTAGACATTGTAAGTGCAGGGTAGCCATAGGAGTATATGGTCTGGGAGTCTGTCAAACACGAACTCCACAGCACCATAATGGCTACACTGAAAACTGGGAAGTTTGGTATCAAACTTCTCAGCACAATAAATGCACACTGATACCAGTGTACATTTTATTGTGAAATACACCCCAGAGGGTATCTTAGAGATGCCCCCTGAAAACATACCTGACTTCCAGTGTTCGCTGACTAGTTTTACCAGCCTGCCACACACCAGACATGTTGCTGGCCACATGGGGAGAGTGCCTTTGTCACTCTGTGGCTAATAACAAAGCCTGTACTGGGTGGAGGTGCTTCTCAGCTCCCCCTGCAGGAACGGTAACACCTGGCGGTGAGCCTCAAAGGCTCACCCCCTTTGTTACAGCACCCCAGGGCACTCCAGCTAGTGGAGTTGCCGGCCCCCTCCGGCCATGGCCCCACTTTTGGCGGCAAGGCCGGAGGAGATAATGAGAAAAACAAGGAGGAGTCACTGGCCAGTCAGGACAGCCCCTAAGATGTCCTGAGCTGAGGTGACTCTGACTTTTAGAAATCCTCCATCTTGCAGATGGAGGATTCCCCCAATAGGATTAGGGATGTGCCCTCCTCCTCTCAGGGAGGAGGCACAAAGAGGGTGTAGCCACCCTCAGGGCTAGTAGCCATTGGCTACTAACCCCCCAGACCTAAACTCACCCCTAAATTGAGTATTTAGGGGCTCCCAGAGCCTAGCAAGATAGATTCCTGCAACCTGAAGATGAAGAATGACTGCTGACCTGAAGCCCTGCAGAGAAGACGGAGACACCAACTGCTTTGGCCCAAGCTCTACCGGCCTGTCTCACCAGTTCAAGAAAAACTACAACAGCAACGCGTTCCACAGGGTCCAGTGACCTCTGAAGCCTCAGAGGACTACCCTGCATCTAAAAGGACCAAGAAATCCAGAGGACAGCGGCTCTGCTCCAAAGAAGAAACATCTTTGCAACAAAGAACCAACTTTTAAAGACAACACGTTTCCCGCCGGAAGCGTGAGACTTTGCACTCTGTACCCGACCGCCCACGGCTCGACCTGCGGAGAACCAACACTACAGGGAGGACTCCCTGGCGATTACGACCCTCTGAGTAGCCAGAGTTGACCCACCTGGGCCCCCCCAGCGACGTCTGCAGAGGGAATCCAGAGGCTCCCCCTGACCGCGACTGCCTGCTTCAAAGAACCCGACGCCTGGTAAAGACACTGCACCCGCAGCCCCCAGGACCTGAAGGATCCGACCTCCAGTGCAGAAGCGACCCCCAGGTGACCCTCTCCCTTGCCCAGGTGGTGGCTACCCCGAGGAGCCCCCCCTTGCCTGCCTGCTTCGCTGAAGAGACCCCTGGTTCTCCCATTGAACTCCATTGCAAACCCGACGCCTGTTTGCACTCTGCACCCAGCCGCCCCGTGCCGCTGAGGGTGTACTTTTTGTGCTGACTTGTGTCCCCCCGGTGCCCTACAAAACCCCCCTGGTCTGCCCTCCGAAGACGCGGGTACTTACCTGCTGGCAGACTGGAACCGGGGCACCCCCTTCTCCATTGAAGCCTATGCGTTTTGGGCACCACTTTGACCTCTGCACCTGACCGGCCCTGAGCTTCTGGTGTGGTAACTTTGGGGTTGCTCTGAACCCCCAGCGGTGGGCTACCTTGGTCCCAACTTTGAACCCTGTAGGTGGTTTACTTACCTGCAGAACTAACAAACACTTACCTCCCCCAGGAACTGTTGAAAATTGCACTGTGTCTAGTTTTACAATAGCTTATTGCCATTTGTGTGAAAACTGTATATGCTATTTTGCTAATTCAAAGTTCCTAAAGTTCCTAAGTGAAATACCTTTCATTTGAAGTATTACTTGTAAATCTTGAACCTGTGGTTCTTAAAATAAACTAAGAAAATATATTTTTCTATACAAAAACCTATTGGCCTGGAATTGTCTTTGAGTGTGTGTTCCTCATTTATTGCCTGTGTGTGTACAACAAATGCTTAACACTACCTTCTGATAAGCCTACTGCTCGACCACACTACCACAAATTGAGCATTAGAATTATCTCTTTTTGCCACTATCTTACCTCTAAGGGGAACCCTTGGACTCTGTGCATGCTATTTCTTACTTTGAAATAGCACATACAGAGCCAACTTCCTACATTGGTGGATCAGCGGTGGGGTACAAGTCTTTGCATTTGCTGGACTACTCAGCCAATACCTGATCACACAACTAAATTCCCAAAATTGTCATTAAAAACTGATTTTTGAAATTTGAGCTATTTTTCTAAATTTTTAAAAGTCCTGCTAGGGCCTTGTGTTAGTCCCTTGTTAGCATTTCTTTTAGAGTTTAAAAGTTCTGTAAAAGTTTGAATTAAGTTCTAGAGTTAGTTTTAGATTCTTAAAAAGTATTCCAACTTTTAGAAACAAAGGGGCTCATTCCGAGTCCGGCGGGCCCCGCCCGCCAGGCGGAAACCGCCCTAAGACCGCACCGCGGTCAAATGACCGCGGGGTCATTTTGACTTTCCCGCTGGGCCGGCGGGCGATCTCCAGAAGATCGCCCGCCGGCCCAGCGGGAAAGCCCCTGCAACGAGGAAGCCGGCTCCGAATGTAGCCGGCGGAGTTGCAGGGATGCGACGGGTGTAGTAGCACCCGTCGCGGTTTTCACTGTCTGCATAGCAGACAGTGAAAATCATGGTGGGGCCCTGTTAGTGGGCCCATGCCAGTGGCATGGGCAGTGCAGGGCCCCCCAGGGGCCCCACGACACCCGTTCCCGCCATCCTGTTCCTGGCGGGTTTTACCGCCAGGAACAGGCTGGCGGGAAGGGGGTCGGAATCCCCATGGCGGCGCTGCAAGTAGCGCCGCCATGGAGGATTCCCTGGGCCAGGGGAAAACCGGCGGGAAACCGCCGGTTCCCCTTTTCTGACCGCGGCTTTACCGCCGCGGTCAGAATAGCCCTGGAAGCACCGCCAACCTGTTGGCGGTGCTTCCGTTGCCCTCCACCCTGGCGGTTTCAAACCACCAGGGTCGGAATGAGGGCCATAATGTCTACTGCAGAAGAGATAGTGATGGAACTCAACCTCACCCCTTACCTGCATCTTAGGATGTCAGAGTTAAGGTCTCTCTGCAAAATCAAAAAGATTAAAACTGGTTCAAACCCTACCAAAGTACAGCTCCAGGAGCTTTTGGCAGAGTTTGCTAAAAACAACCCCTCTGAGGATACCTTCCCAGAGGGGGAAGCTAGTGATGTGGAGGATTTCCCACCCCCACTCCTAGTTAGGGAGACCAGGGTCCCTCAAACCCTGTCTCCACAAGTGATAGTCAGAGATGCTGCTTCTCTCACAGGAGAGTCCAGCAACTCGGGAAGCATTGAGGGCAGCCTCAATGAAGAGAACCTCCTGCTAGCCAGGATGGCCACAAGATTGGTTTTAGAGAGACAGCTCCTAACCATAGAAAGGGAAAGACTAGAGATGGGTTTTGGTCCCATCAATGGTGGCAGCAAACATAAATAGGGTCAGAGATTCTCCTGACATGTTGAAAATCCCAAAAGGGATTGTAACTAAATATGAAGATGGTGATGACATCACCAAATGGTTCACAGCTTTTGAGAGGGCTTGTGCAACCAGAAAAGTAAACAGATCTCACTGGGCTGCTCTCCTTTGGGAAATGTTCACTGCAAAGTGTAGGGATAGACTCCTCACACTCTCTGGAAAAGATGCAGAATCCTATGACCTCATGAAGGCTACCCTAATTGAGGGCTTTGGATTCTCAACTGAGGAGTACAGGATTAGGTGCAGGGGGGCTCAAAAATCCTCGAGCCAGACCTGGGTTGATTTTGTTGACTACTCAGTTAAAACACTGGATGGTTGGATTCATGGCAGTGGTGTAAATGATTATGCTGGGCTGTATAATTTATTTGTGAAAGAACACCTGTTAAGTAATTGTTTCAATGATAAACTGCATCAGCATCTGGTAGACCTAGGACCAATTTCTCCCCAAGAATTGGGAAAGAAGGCAGACCATTGGGTCAAGACTAGGGTGACCAAGACTTCCACAGGGGGTGACCAAAAGAAAGGGGTCACAAAGACTCCCCAGGGGAAGAGTGTTGAGACATCCAAGGGAAAAAGTAAAGAGTCTTCTATAGGGCCCAAAAAACCTGCTCAGGAGGGAGGGTCCAAAGCCTCTTCACAATCCAATTTTGGGTACAAGGGTAAAAACTTTGATCCCAAAAAGGCCTGGTGTCGTAGCTGTAATCAGCAGGGACACCAAACTGGAGGCAAGGCCTGTCCCAAGAAAGGTTCCACTTCTGACTCTACTCCAGCTAACACTGGAATGGCCAGTCTCCAAGTGGGATCAACACTGTGCCCAGAGCAAATCAGGGTTCACACTGAAGCTACATTAGTCTCTGAGGGTGGGGTGGACTTAGCCACACTGGCTGCCTGGCCCCCTAATATACAAAAATACAGGCAGCAACTCTTAATTAATGGGACAAGTGTAGAAGGCCTGAGGGATACAGGTGCCAGTGTCACCATGGTGACAGAGAAACTGGTTTCCCCTGGTCAATACCTGGCTGGACAAACTTATCCAGTCACCAACGCTGACAATCAGACTAAAGTACATCCCATGGTTATGGTAACTTTAGAGTGGGGAGGGGTCAATGGCCTGAAACAGGTGCTGGTCTCCTCAAATATCCCTGTAGACTGTTTGCTTGGAAATGACCTGGAGTCCTCAGCATGGGCTGAGGTAGAACTCAAAACCCATGCAGCCATGCTGGGTATCCCTGAACTGGTGTGTGTCAAGACAAGGGCACAGTGCAAGGCTCAGGGTGAAAAAGTGGTGTTGGAGCCTGGAAAAAGGGCCCAACCCTCCAAGAGAAAAGTAAAGAAGACTGGGGAACCAGCTTCAACACAACAAGAGAAAGAGAACCTCTCTTCCCAGGAAGAAATTCTGCCCTCTGAGGGAACTGAGCCCATGGAGTTAGAACCTTATCAGGTTGAGCTCCTAGGCCCAGGGGGACCCGCAAGGGAACAGTTGTGTAAGGGGCAAGAAACATGTCCCTCTCTTGAAGGCCTTAGGCAGCAAGCTGCTGAAGAGTCCAAAGAAAAAATCACTGGAACACATAGAGTCTATTGGGAAGATGGACTCCTCTACACTGAGGCAAGAGATCCCAAACCAGGTGCCTCTAGGAGAGTGGTAGTGCCTCAGGAGTTCAGGAAGTTCATTCTGACCTTAGCTCATAATATTCCACTTGCTGGGCATTTGGGATAGACCAAGACTTGGGAGAGGTTAGTCAACCATTTCTATTGGCCCAACATGTCCCAGAAAGTAAAGGAGTTTTGTGCCTCCTGTGCCACCTGTCAAGCCAGTGGTAAGACAGGTGGACATCCAAAGGCCCCCCTCATTCCACTTCCCGTGGTGGGGGTCCCCTTTGAAAGAGTGGGTGTGGACATAGTGGGTCCACTTGAACCTCCCACAGCCTCAGGGAACCAATACATACTAGTAGTAGTGGATCATGCTACTAGATACCCTGAAGCAATTCCCCTTAGGTCCACTACTGCCCCTGCAGTAGCAAAAGCACTCATTGGTATCTTTACCAGAGTGGGATTTCCTAAGGAGGTGGTGCCTGACATGGGTACCAACTTCATGTCAGCATACCTGAAGCATATGTGGAATGAGTGTGGGGTGACTTACAAATTCACCAGACCATACCATCCACAAACCAATGGTCTTGTAGAAAGATTTAACAAGACATTGAAAGGCATGATCATGGGGCTCCCTGAAAAACTCAAAAGGAGATGGGATGTCCTCTTGCCATGTCTGCTTTTCACCTACAGAGAGGTGCCTCAGAAGGGAGTATGGTTTTCCCCCTTTAAACTTCTGTTTGGCCTTCCTGTAAGGGGACCATTAGCTCTTGTAAAAGAAGGCTGGGAGAGACCTCTTCATGATCCTAAATAAGATATAGTGGACTATATACTAGGCCTACGTTCAAGGATGGCAGAGTACATGGAAAAGGCAAGTAAAAACCTTGAGGCCAGCCAACAGCTCCAGAAGATGTGGTATGACCAAAAGGCTGTTATGGTTGAGTTTCAGCCAGGGCAGAAAGTCTGGGTTCTGGAGCCTGTGGCTCCCAGGGCACTTCAGGACAGATGGAGTGGCCCTTACCCAGTGCTAGAAAGAAAGAGCCAGGTCACCTACCTGGTAGACCTAGGCACTAGCAGGACCCCCAAAAGGGTGATCCATGTGAACCGCCTCAAACTCTTTCATGAAAGGGCAGATGTGAGTCTGTTGATGGTAACAGATGAGGACCAGGACGCTGAGAGTGAACCTCTCCCTGATCTCCTCTCCAAAGACCCTAAAGATGGCTCATTTGATGGAGTGATCTATTCAGACACCCTCTCTGGCCAACAGCAATCTGACTGTAGGAAGGTCCTACAACAGTTTGCTGAGCTCTTTTTCCTAACCCCTAGTCAGACACACCTGTGTACCCATGATGTGGACACAGGAGACAGCATGCCTGTCAAAAACAACATTTTCAGACAGTCTGACCAAGTTAAGGAAAGCATCTAAGTGGAAGTCCACAAGATGCTGGAATTGGGAGTCATTGAACACTCTGACAGCCCCTGGGCTAGACCAGTGGTCTTAGTCCCCAAACCTCACACCAAAGATGGAAAGAGAGAGATGAGGTTTTGTGAGGACGACAGAGGACTTAATTCTGTCACCAAGACAGATGCCCATCCCATTCCAAGGGCAGATGAATTGATAGACAAACTAGGTGCTGACAGATACTTAAGTACCTTTGACTTGACAGCAGGGTACTGGCAAATCAAAATGGCACCAGGAGCAAAAGAAAAGACAGCATTCTCCACACCTGATGGGCACTATCAGTTCACTGTTATGCCCTTTGGTCTAAAGAATGCCCCTGCCACCTTCCAAAGGTTGATGAATCAAGTCCTTGCTGGCTTGGAGTCCTTTAGTGCAGCTTATCTTGACGATATTGCTGTCTTTAGCTCCAGCTGGCAGGATCACCTGGTCCACCTGAAGAAGGTTTTGAAGGCTCCGCAATCAGCAGGCCTCTCTATCAAGGCATCCAAATGTCAGATAGGGCAGGGAACTGTGGTTTACTTGGGACACCTTGTAGGTGGAGGCCAAGTTCAGCCACTCCAGCCTAAGATCCAGACTATTCTGGACTGGGCAGCTCCAAAAACCCAGACTCAAGTCAGGGCATTCCTTGGCTTGACTGGGTTCTACAGGAGGTTTGTGAAGGGATATGGATCAATAGTGACACCCCTCACAGAACTTACCTCCAAGAAAATGCCCAAGAAGGTAAACTGGACTATAGAATGCCAACAGGCCTTTGACACCCTGAAACAAGCTATGTGCACAGCACCAGTTCTCAAAGCTACAGATTACTCCAAGCAGTTCATTGTGCAGACTGATGCCTCTGAACATGGGTTAGGGGCAGTTTTGTCCCAAACAAATGATGATGGCCTTGACCAGCCTGTTGCTTTCATTAGCAGGAGGTTACTCCCCAGGGAGCAGCGTTGGAGTGCCATTGAGAGGGAGGCCTTTGCTGTGGTTTGGTCCCTGAAGAAGCTGAGACCATACCTCTTTGGTACTCACTTTGTAGTTCAAACTGACCACAGACCTCTCAGATGGATAATGCAAATGAAAGGTGAAAATCCAAAACTGTTGAGGTGGTCCATCTCCCTACAGGGAATGGACTTTATAGTGGAACACAGACCTGGGACTGCCCAAGCCAATGCAGATGGCCTTTCCAGGTTCTTCCACTTAGAAAATGAAGACTCTCTTGGGAAAGGTTAGTCTCATCCTCTTTCGTTTGGGGGGGGGGGTTGTGTAAGGAAATGCCTCCTTGGCATGGTTACCCCCTGACTTTTTGCCTTTGCTGATGCCAAGTTCTGATTTGAAAGTGTGCTGAGGCCTGCTAACCAGGCCCCAGCACCAGTGTTCGTTCCCTAACCTGTACCTTTGTTTCCACAATTGGCACACCATGGCATCCAGGTAATTCCCTTGTAACTGGTACCCCTGGTAACAAGGGCCCGGATGCCAGGGAAGGTCTCTAAGGGCTGCAGCATGTCTTATGCCACCATGGAGACCCCTCACTCAGCACAGACATACTGCTTGCCAGCTTGTGTGTGCTGGTGGGGAGAAAATGACTAAGTCGACATGGCACTCCCCTCAGGGTGCCATGCCAACCTCACACTGCCTAAGGCATAGATAAGTCACCCCTCTAACAGGCCTTACAGCCCTAAGGCAGGGTGCACTATACCATAGGTGAGGCCATAAGTGCACGAGCACTATGCCCCTACAGTGTCTAAGCAAAACCTTAGACATTGTAAGTGCAGGGTAGCCATAGGAGTATATGGTCTGTGAGTCTGTCAAACATGAACTCCACAGCACCATAATGGCTACACTGAAAACTGGGAAGTTTGGTATCAAACTTCTCAGCACAATAAACGCACACTGATGCCAGTGTACATTTTATTGTGAAAAACACCCCAGAGGCCATCTTAGAGATGCCCCCTGAAAACATACCCGACTTCAGTGTGGGCTGACTAGTTTTACCAGCCTGCCACACGCCAGACATGTTGCTGGCCACATGGGGAGAGTGCCTTTGTCACTCTGTGGCTAGTAACAAAGCCTGTACTGGGTGGAGGTGCTTCTCACCTCCCCCTGCAGGAACGGTAACACCTGGCGGTGAGCCTCAAAGGCTCACCCCCTTTGTTGCAGCACCCCAGGGCACTCCAGCTAGTGGAGTTGCCCGCCCCCTCCGGCCACGGCCCCACTTTTGGCGGCAAGGCCGGAGGAGATAATGAGAAAACCCAGGAGGAGTCGCTGGCCAGTCAGGACAGCTCCTAAGGTGTCCTGAGCTGCGGTGACTCTGACTTTTAGAAATCCTCCATCTTGCAGATGGAGGATTCCCCCAATAGGATTAGGGATGTGCCCCCTCCCCTCAGGGAGGAGGCACAAAGAGGGTGTAGCCACCCTCAGGGCTAGTAGCCATTGGCTACTAACCCCCAGACCTAAACACACCCCTAAATTGAGTATTTAGGGGCTCCCAGAACCTAGCAAGATAGATTCCTGCAACCTGAAGACGAAGAAGGACTCCTGACCTGAAGCCCTGCAGAGAAGACGGAGACACCAACTGCTTTGGCCCCAGCTCTACCGGCCTGTCTCCCCACTTCAAGAAAAACTGCAACAGCGACGCGTTCAACAGGGTCCTACGACCTCTGAAGCCTCAGAGGACTACCCTGCATCTAAAAGGACCAAGAACTCCTGAGGACAGCGGCTCTGCTCCAAAGAAGAAACATCTTTGCAACAAAGAAGCAACTTTTAAAGACAACACATTTCCCGCCGGAAGCGTGAGACTTTGCACTCTGCACTCGACGCCCCCGGCTCGAACCAACACTACAGGGAGGAATCCCCGGCGACTACGACCCTGTGAGTAGCCAAAGTTGACCCCCCTCAGCCTCCACAGTGACGCCTGCAGAGGGAATCCAGAGGCTCCCCCTGACCGGGACTGCCTGCTTCAAAGAACCCGACGCCTGGTAAAGACACTGCACCCGCAGCCCCCAGGACCTGAAGGATCCGACCTTCAGTGCAGAAGCGACCCCCAGGTGGCCCTCTCCCTTGCCCAGGTGGTGGCTACCCCGAGGAGCCCCCCCCCTTGCATGCCTGCTTCACTGAAGAGACCCCTGGGTCTCCCATTGAACTCCATTGCAAACCCGACGCCTGTTTGCACTCTCCACCTGGCCGCCCCCGTGCCGCTGAGGGTGTACTTTTTGTGCTGACTTGTGTCCCCCCCGGTGCCCTACAAAACCCCCCTGGTCTGCCCTCCGAAAACGCGGGTGCTTACCTGCTGGCAGACTGGAACCGGGACACCCCCTTCTCCATTGAAGCCTGTGCGTTTTGGGCACCACTTTGACCTCTGCACCTGACTGGCCCTGAGCTGCTGGTGTGGTAACTTTGGGGATTGCTCTGAACCCCCAATGGTGGGCTACCTTGGACCCAACTTTGAACCCTGTAGGTGGTTTGCTTACCTGCAGAACTAACACACACTTACCTCCCCAGGAACTGTTGAAAATTGCACTGTCTAGTTTTAAAATAGCTTATTGCCATTTGTGTGAAAACTGTATATGCTATTTTGCTAATTCAAAGTTCCTAACGTTCCTAAGTGAAATACCTTTAATTTGAAGTATTACTTCTAAATCTTGAACCTGTGGTTCTTAAAATAAACTAAGAAAATATATTTTTCTATACAAAAACCTATTGGCCTGGAATTGTCTTTGAGTGTGTGTTCCTCATTTATTGCCTGTGTGTGTACAACAAATGCTTAACACTACCCTCTGATAAGCCTACTGCTCGACCACACTACCACAAAATAGAGCATTAGAATTATCCCTTTTTGCCACTATCTTACCTCTAAGGGGAAACCTTGGACTCTGTGCATGCTATTTCTTACTTTGAAATAGCACATACAGAGCCAAGGGCCAGATGTAGCAATATTGCAAATTGCGACTTGCAATTTGCGAGTCCATCCGACTCGCAAATTGCAAGTCGCAATTTGCAATGCAGTACGGTGTCTCAGACACCGACTGCGACTCGCTATGGGGTCGCAATGACCCACCTCATGAATATTCATGAGGTGGGTCGCAAATTGCGGCCCCATAGCGAGTATAGGCACTCGCAAACATGGAGGCCTGCTGTAGTCAGCAGACCTCCATGTTCATGACTGCTTTCAATAAAGCATTTTTTTTTTTTTAAGTGTAGCCTGTTTTCCTTAAAGGAAAACGAGCTGCACTTAAAAAAAAAAAACGAAACCTTTAGTTTCGGTATTTTTTCAGGGCAGGGAGTGGTCCCTGGGACCACTCCCTGCCCTGAAAAAATATTTTTGGGTCCATTCACAAAGTGGAAGGGGTCCCATGGGGACCCCTTCCAATTTGCGAGTGGGTTACCATCCACTTGAAGTGGATGGTAACTGCGATACGATTTGCGACCGCGTACGCGGTCGCAAATGGTATTGCATACCACTCAGACTCGCAAATAGGAAGGGAACACCCCTTCCTATTTGCGAGTCGGAAATGCATTTTGCGAGTCAGTTCCGACTCGCAAAATGCATTTCTGCATAGGAAACTCCGGTTTGCGACTCGCAAACGGCAATTTTTGCCGTTTGTGAGTCGCAAACTGTTTCCTACATCTGGCCCCAACTTCCTACACTCACTTAATAAGCATCTGTACTGGAATATGTCAACTTTTAGTGAAAGGTTGTAATAGTGGTGCGAAGGAACTACAGTCGTACTGTCGCGTTGGCTCTCATTATCCTAAATGAGACTACTGGATTTCTAGGTGGCGGAGTCGTTCCTGGTGTGGGGGACTAAGTCTGACCCACTAAGGAAGACCCCTGTCACCTTCAATCTGGTTTTGCTCCGGCTAACTAGCAGTGCCTCATCTCTCCCAAGGGGAAGGGATGATTTGGCAACCGAGCGCATGACATCTTAGAACTTCTCAGGGAAGTCGTGGGCACTCGGGTCCCAACCAGCTCTCCCATTTACAGTATGATCTCATATACAAATGACAGAAACAGTTTAAGTTTTATAGATTGATTTAATAAAACAACTGCATTTTAGATAATAAGGCATGAGCCGCAATAACCAGAACCATACAACACAGTAGGATTAAAATAGTAACGAAGAGAGTGAAACATAGGAATAACGCTATCATAGTGTCAACAGATTACGTTCTCTGTAATTGTGTTCTATTTTGAGCACAGCATGTTAAGCTCTAAGCTTGCCTTTCGGATTCCCTGGGAAGACATCAACCCTCATACCTGAGCAAAGTCCTGTGATCTGGATCAGTATCTGCAATAGGGCAGTCAGTGTCTAGTTGTGGTTCCCTGGTCGGAATCTCCCTCTTGCCTGTATTAGGACAAGGAAATGTTTTTATAACTAACATGTCGATGTGGTAACAAAACGTCCCTACGCAAGAATGTCTATCGTCTACAAACCAAAGACTAAACTCCTACCACGTCTATAGGCAATGTACCAGACTGTATCCTTGACTGAAGCACAGAGTGAGCGAGAATGTGTTATTGAAAACTCCGATGCTGAAGTAGGCTAAACAGTGTGATATAAAGAATAAAACAAGACCGTAGAACTGGCTATTACAAATAACAGTACGAAGCGGAATAAAATGCATCTAGAGCAGAGTGCACAGAGGCCCGATGCTGCAAGCAAAGGAATAAAATGCATCCAGGGCAAAGCGCACAAAGGCCTAACGCCTGAAGCAAACGCGCAAAGGCTACATAAAAACGGCTACACTACACCCTCCCCTTGTCGGTAGAAAGTGGTTCTATTCAAAGCATAATAAAAAATGCCCTAGAAAACAAAATTTACAAAACACATTTCGGCAAGTCCAGAGGACATCAAAGCCCAAAACTCTAATTTTAAGCATGTGACCTGAGAGCCAAATTCATAGAACAATGTCAATTTTGAAGGAATCCAATTCAAACGGAAGTTACGCAAAGCAGGATATTCTCCACTTCGGCAGATGACAAGACCGAAAAATCCACACCAAACACAATCATGGAGCAGGTGTGTTCCAAAGCCCCAGAACCATCCAAGGCGGCATCCCGTGCAGGGCCTATGAACGAGTCAGTATCATCTTCCTCCAGGATGGGAATCTCGTAAACTGCCTCACGAAGCAGACGCAGCCGCAGTGCACATGTCTGGGAATGAGCCCTGACCGGGAACATCAACACATCAGCATCAACCACTGGGGGGCGCTGCAGTGAGAGACAGAGAGACAGTGCATGTTCAAATGAGCACCAAAGGCACCGAAACACGGGTTGCACACAATCCAAAACCGGTCTGAATGACAGGGACCAGTCACACTCCAAATCCCAGGAGTGTTGCTCCAAAATACTGCATCATGCATTCACGACACAGCTGCACCGATGGGAGCGCCCACATTCGCTCTTGTTGCAGCGGGACAGCCATTGCGGAAGAACAACAGCAACAGCAAAACACCAGCCAATAAAGCCAAAGTTATCGGAAATCCTCCAAAAATGCTTCCGAAAATAGAATGAATAGCCGAAGGTATCAAACCGAATACGGAAGAGAAGGTATGAGCAAAACCAACACCTACGGCTTTGAAAAAATGTGCTAGTCCAGCAGTGCTGGACGCATTAAATATACGTCCCACGAGTTCACCAAAGCGGCTCGGAAAGTTAGTATTTAATAGGGACTGTATTTCTGCTGATGACCTTGCCACCTGAAGTGCGTAGGTCTCACGTGCAGATGTAAGGGCCACATGCTTTTGAAACAATAGAGCCTTTAGTCGACTCAACTTGTCTAAATTCACCTTGGAAGTAGCAATGTGAGGCCAGATATCTGCCACCTCCCTTAATTTAGTGGGGGAAATAACACATTTCCGCAGCAAGTAACGACCTTGGTGACCAAAACTACGTAAACTATTCCGGCACGCATGCTATAACAGTCTTCACTGTTAAGGAGGACGTAGCTGACGTTTGAAAGCCCTTGGAATGTGTTTTTAATCACGGGGACTGGAACTCCCTTTAGATAGCAAGCCAAGTTTGCAACCGAGGCATTACACGCCCCATGCAAAGACAGCTGCTTACAAACCATCGAATGGCTGACAGAAGTTTCGCATTCACTACCGCTAAGAAAAACCTCTCTCATGCCATTAAGACATCTGTATATAAAGGGAAGCTCCCACACCTCATGTATATAACTGTCTCCCAATCTTTCATATCTGCCCACCGGAACGTGTTTCAAACAAGAAGTGAATTGCAATGTGGAAATGGGCAGATTAATAACCCTGTGTATTAACCATTCAGCTGAGGGAATCTGGGCCACGGTAAAAGGCAACCTCTCCAATGTTTCAATATTCAACATAACATATGTCACTTCCTTTTTTGCCATCAGCTGTTGTTGACGTGTCAAATTAAAAGAAAAAAATATCTCCCTGGCCCTGATGTGCTGCCACGGAACGCGACCCGCCTTCAGCGTCTGAAGTGTCCAACCCAACTGCATAATGGACCGCGTTTGACTCTGTCCATGATATAAGGAAGACATATCTGATCTAATTATGTCTATAGCAGAGGAACCAATGTTGTCAATCGTATATATACGGTCGGACAGGGTGTGTATTCCATTATCCACTACAGATAATGCTTGTTTCAAATTTTCCTGATCTATCTGCCTTAATCGGGCCACAGCCTCCTGTTGGGAAAGTTTCCATATCTCATTGTATACTTCGTACAAAAAACGTTTTCTCCGGGGCACTCTCGGTCCTGACAAAAAATCTTGCAAGTCAGTATAATTAAACAGAAGCGTGAGATGTGTCTTAACTTCATCTAGCGTGGATGACTTTAACCATTGTTGACATAGTTTCCCCACGCTATATGTAGGAATGATATCTGCATGTTCAGGTGATATATAGCGAGGGTCTGCCCTACTGGTCCTGAAACCCCCTGAGGAGGTGACAAAACGTTGATGACACCCATTTGTGTCTATTGGCCACAATAACCACCCGCCTGGACGTGTCAATGAAGTGTTAAACGTACCATTCTGAACCCATTCTGTAAGCCCAGTAAAAGTGGCATTGATATATTGCTGCCAATCTTTCATTTTGGAAGGGACAGGTATGCCAGGCATATTCAATTCTCTAATGGTTGCTAAACCCAAACAGCTAGTCTATTGTACAGTTTCATTTAAGAATATCATTTGGACAGGAATGAGACATGCTCTAAACAATGTTTCCCTACCCTGCGTCTGCCAATGTTTAGTTCCCCAAACACTTTTCAAATCAACATTTTTTTACCAATATTCATACCCCTCAATAGATAGTTGGGAAACAAACAAATTTAAATACAGGAATTTCGTATTAGTCAACAGTATCTGCTTATTTGCATGCAGAGTTAATTTAAAATAATATGACTTAGCACTTGTTTGATGACGCCCAGAAAAATATGCAAATTTGTCAGAATATGTTTTAGAACTCCCTTGCGGTGGAGTCGGGCAATGCTCCCATTGCATATAGTCAAATATTGTTTTAGGACTACTGGCTTTATGAATAAAGTGGTGCCCATAATAATTGTAACAAAACATGTCACCATAATTATCTCTAAACTGGTAAGCATCTTCATTTTCATAGACAGTATAATATTGCAACTCTGTCAACATAGAATCAACTGTCCTCACGTCCCAATCAGATACAATGCCTGGTATTACTATATCATTCATAGATAACTTTAGAACATACGGTATTTGAATTGTCTCAGTGGGACCATGTATATCAAACATTACTCTATCCCACACAATCCCATCCGGAATTGGCACAGCGGAAATGTTCACAAAGGACAAGTCTCTTCGAACCTTATGTGATGAAAAATGTGGCTTCAACACCTCCTCCACCCGTTCAACCTCTGATCTCTCAGGAAGAAAATGACCATGTATTAGTAGAAAAAAGGTAACAACAAACCCTATTCACAGAAAAAAACCCATCAGAGTCATAAAAAGCCACAGATAGTTCCAAGGAAAAACAAAATACGTATCTTTAAGCCAATACATCTGCTTACGTGGACCCGGGACAGGTGTTGAAGAGGACAAAGAGTCTGATAGACCATCGTCGTTGTTATGAAAGCATCCGGAGGCAGTTCTCGCAAAAGGGGCCACCGCAAACAAAGGAGTAGCAGGTGTTTCTCGCCATGGTACACTGTAGACAACACCCTCAGTAACATCAGTAGTCACAGCGACTTGATCAAAGGATTCCAAATTATTTGTTGTCAGTGGAACAATCGTAAGATCATCTTCCACCCTCCCCATGCCCGGAGAGGAAGCAGCGTTGGTGCAAACCACCTGCAGCGGAACATCTTCCCCAGTAGTGAGAGGGATTCGGGATCTACTGGGCGTTCCTCTTGGTCTGCTGTGCAAAATCGGCCACATGTTGTAACTTGACATTGTCGATGGAGACAAAGCGATTTCCTTTGGCACCTTGCAATGGCTGCAAAATCACAGTTCTTGTTCCGTGGATTCCCAGTACAGGGACTGGTGCTCGATACAAAAGGCCAAATTCTTTCTTCACTGCGACCTTTTCACACACAAGATCCCCAACTCTGGGAATCCAACCAGTAGGCGTTACTGGCTCATCCTTAATTCCTGTGGAGGCAGCACTTGCAGAAGAGTTATCCTCACGGAACTGCTGTAATTCCTGCAAAACAGTGACACGATCATTTATGTCAAAAGGCGTTTCCGCCGCCTTCACACCAGGACCATCTAGATCCGGAACAAACATTTGTTTTCCGAACAGGCACTCATATGAAGTACGATCCCCCAGGGACCTTCTAGGCAAGTTATTGAGTGCTCTCTGTACTCCATACAGGTGGGTTAGCCAACTACGACCTGTACCTATAACTCTAGCCATTAAGGATTGCTTTAAATCGCGATTTAAACGCTCCACAACAGAATTTCCCTCGGGAATGAAATGGAGAGGAGAACTGGAGCTGGACCCCCAACGAAGCCATTGCGTCCCTGAATGCCTTAGAGGCAAAAGCAGGGCCCTGGTCCGAATGGAAAGCCGCAACTGCATATGTACTGACAAAGATGCACAAATCTTTAATAACAGTTTGAGCGTTAGCCGAGTGCTGTGGCCACACCCACACAAATCTGGAGCACGAATCTACAGCTACCAAAATATATTTGTATGCACTATCTGCTGTCACCGGACCACGATGGTCCAAGTACACACACTGTAATGGTTTATTTGAATTCAGAAGGGGCGTCTGCTGCGGGCGTTTAGCCGTTGAAGCTTTAATTTGTTGACATATGTCACAACAAAGGACATATTGCTTCGTCTCTTTATAGAGACCAGGCCACCAGTAACGGGCCTGCAACAGCGAATCGTGGCAGCCACGCCAGCATGTGCAGATGCCACCCCCTCATGCGCTGCAGTAATCAATTGAGGTCGTACAATTTTATTGGGCATCTCGCGTACACATCAGTGGCTGTCAAAGACGTAGCCCATTGTATCCATCGCAGATGTAATACTTTCACATTTGGAACACTCGCCTTCGTAACTGCCTCTAGGGCCGGTATCGGGGAAACGACTATGATGCGTTTGCCCTGGCCAAGAGGTCGTTCTTTAATAACAGCCATCTGTACAGCAGTTAGAATCTTCTCTGTCTGTGCAAAACGTTGTTCTGCAGCTGAATACAAGTGAGACTTGTATCCTATCGGGACTATCTCTCCTTCATTAAAGGTAACATACGTAAACCCAACGGTCCCAGCTACAACCCTGATGACCAGATGTGTCTTATTGTCCCGTGTGTGTAAATGCTTTGCAGCTAGGAGATCATTTTGCAAGTCTCGAAGAGTATGTGTATGCTCAATCGTCCAAAATCTACTCGAAAAATCTGGGCGAATCAACTCGTACAATGGCTTTATACGTGTAGCATAATCAGGAATGTAAGTTCTGCCAAAATTTAGAAATCCCAACAACGACTGGAGTTTCTTAATCGTATTAGGAGGTTGCAATTGTGCACATTTTTCTAAAAAGTGTGGCGCTAGGCTTTTACCTTCATTCGACAGTTCATATCCCAAGAAAATGACGCTGAGGAAGGCAATTTTCGATTTTTTGAAGTTGAATTTGTAGCCAATATCTGCAAATCCCACAATAATGCGGGCTACCCACCTTAAATGTTGTAGTAACTCGTCATCTGTGAGATATATATCATCAACATATGACAATGCTTCAGGGTCCAGCTCGTGCAATATTTCAGTTACACGAGCCGAAAACAGTCCTGAGCTATTCTTATACCCCTGAGGCAAACGGCAAAAGAAATTCTGAGAGCCAAAGGCACTGAAGCTCATATAATCCCTGCTTTCGGGTGCTATATTCTGTCAGAAGAAACCATTCGAGATATCTAAAGTGGTTTTGTATTTTTTACGCACTATATTATTCATGAGTGCTGCGCTATGTGAATTTTGTATAGCATATGTACGTGCATGTCCGTTCAAATGTCTATAGTCCACCACTATTCTATAAGAATGGTCCGGTTTAGCTACAGGGAATAAGGGATTATTCATCGGCGAGACACAGGGTTCAATTACCCCCTGGTACTCCAATTGTGTAAGTATGTTCCTTACCGATGCCCTCGCTTCATATTTAATAGGATATTGCGGCTGTGGCTGAGGTTCGCCCTTAATCGGAATTACATGATAAGGAGAATCCCTATCCCACCCTACATGATTTCTATATAAGGCGGGTGCTTGTGCCAGAGCCCATTTAATGCTATAGGACTCTGCGAGTTCTTCCGGAATAAGTGGTGAGAACGAAGGTGTAATAACCTCCTCCCCAACTGGACAGTCGCAAACAAAGTCAGGGGGCCAATCCTGTTCGGCCAGCAAAATGTCATATATCTGGACTACACGATACTAAAAGATGGCGTTTATATTGCACTCAATGTCCCCTTCTAATTGTAAAGTCACCGTATATACTCTATCGGGATCAGAGACGCGCATATCTTCCGTTTGGACTTGTATGAAGTCATCAGTTGCTTTCACCTCCAGATGCTCTAGAAGATTCCGGCGAACTATTGTGACCTCTGCCGTGCTGTCTAACAGTGCTAGTTCCCATGTCTTGTTCTTCAAGAGAACTCTCTTCCTGTGTGGCATGTCTAACTGAGACTGCCGCCACTTTTTTCTTTTTAAACTGTTGTTTTTGTTGGATCGGTTTCTCTTCCTTCTTCACAGAAACCTCCGAAGAGCGTTGTGATTCCTGTCTGGGTTTCACGTACTCTGTTCTCCGCTCTGACCGCCCACCTCTCTCATTTCTCTTGTCCGATGAGTCCTGAAAGGAACGAGATTGGCGTGTATCAGTATATTGATATCTATCAGGCGTTTTCAAATTATCCCTATTTCTGAGATTTTATTTTGTCTGAGGGGTCTCCGTTCTCGGAGATTCTCCCCTGTCTTTTTTAGGTGTTTGTTGTTTTTTCTCCCAACGCTTTTTATTACCCTCAGGTTGTTGGTTTTTAGCAGTATCCTCACTACCCTTCCCTTGCAACTGTGGTTTCTGTGGTCTAGCTCCAAGGCTATCGCGACCGATACTGGAATATGTTTCCGCTATTATTCTCGGCAGCTCCTGATCCAGTTGCGGGACGTCACGAAGACGCCTACGCACCGCTAGTGCCACTGCCTCCCCCTTGAGATTACTCAATATAATAGAAGAAACTGCGGCAAAGTTGCCCATCAGTTGCATCCCCAAATCTAAGGCTGGGGCAGCCCCATATTCATCCTGAATTTGTTTGAGCACTTCTGGTTAGTTGGCCAATGTCGGTGTACCGTGTGCTGTAGTGTAGAGCGCGGCAAACACCGTGCCCCTTGTATTACAATGGTCCACTCCGGGAACCATATCAAACGGTAAACACATCGTCAATATTCTATGTTTATCCTGAGGGCCCGTATGGGGAAATACTGCCACAACGTATTAATTTTTTGTGCCAGCCAAAACGGAGTCTCCTCTCGTTTAGCCGGTACTCTGCCCATAACAGAGTGTTCAGTCGCCGGAATGATACCCGGCACTACTGCATGTTGTTGCGCTGGGGCAGCACACGCTGGGTTCGTGTTTAGTGTCTGCATCACAAATTGTATTAATTGTCTATATGTAGCCGTCAAGTCTGTGTATAAACAACGAACTTCAGCCACCGCCAAGTTAGCAACCGCAGGATGTGGTGTACATGTAGCCAATAAAGGCCATGTAGGACTATCGTTACTTAGTGGACCTAACCGAACTGGTGCTATGATGTGGGGTAGGACGCCATCAAGCCAATTATTATGTTCTTGATAAGATAGAGGGATTTCTAAGTATGCATATGCCCTGTACTGTCCAGGGGCGTTCGCAAACGTGTAGTTGTGAAATGTGTTTGAATTCCCATCAACTGCTGGAAATGTGACCCAAGAATAAAAAAGTTATGTTCTATAGGCTGCATGGGCGTCCACCACAAACGTGACTGGACTCCCCTGGTTTGTTAGACCATGTGCAAGCAAATGTACTGTGAGTGATTGTTGCATATTCATTGCTATTTGTATTGCCTGGGGATTCACCATTATGAAAACAGCGATAGTTCAGAGAAGGCACACCAATATCGGGGTTTTCCTTTCAGAGTTCAAGCTTGAACAACTAACCTCTATATTGCGGAGGCGGAAGTCCTCAGAGCCACGGACGTCTCCGTTAACGGAACCGAGGAGTCAATATATATATGAGACCGAGAGAGTCAGCCGGACCTGAAAATTAGAGCCAGACCAATCGTTGGCGGCGCCATGTCGCGTTGGCTCTCATTATCCTAAATGAGATTACTGGATTTCTAGGTGGCAGAGTCGTTCCTGGTGTGGGGGACTAAGTCTGACCCACTAAGAAAGACCCCTGTCACCTTCAATCCGGTTTTGCTCCAGCTAACTAGCAGTGCCTCATCTCTCCCAAGGGGAAGGGATGATTTGGCAACCGAGCGCATGACATCTTAGAACTTCTCAGGGAAGTCGTGGTCACTCAGGTCCCAACCAGCTCTCTCATTTACAGTATGATTTCATATACAAATGACAGAAACAGTTTAAGTTTTATAGATTGATTTAATAAAATGACTGCATTCTAGATAATAAGGCATGAGCCGCAAAAACCAGAACCATACAACACAGTAGGATTAAAATAGTAACGAAGAGAGTGAAACATAGGAATAACGCTATCATAGTGTCAACAGATTACGTTCTCTCTAATTGTGTTCTATTTTGAGCACAGCATGTTAAGCTCTAAGCTTGCCTTTCAGATTCCCTGGCAAGACATCAACCCTCATACCTGAGCAAAGGCCTGTGATCTGGATCAGCATCTACAACAGGGCAGTCAGTGTCTAGTTGTGGTTCCCTGGTCGGAATCTCCCTCTTGCCTGTATTAGGACAAGGAAGTGTTTTTATAACTAACATGTCGATGTGGTAACAAAACGTCCCTACGCAAGAATGTGTATCGTCTACAAACCAAAGACTAAACTCCTACCACGTCTATCGGCAATGTACCAGACTGTATCATTGACTGAAGCACAGAGTGAGCGAGAATGTGTTATTGAAAACTCCGATGCTGAAGTAGGCTAAACAGTGTGATATAAAGAATAAAACAAGACCGTAGAACTGGCTATTACAAATAACAGTACGAAGCGGAATAAAATGCATCTAGAGCAAAATGCACAGAGGCCCGATACTGCGAGCAAAGGAATAAAATGCATCCAGGGCAAAGCGCACAAAGGCCTAACGCCTGAAGCAAACGTGCAATGGCTACATAAAAATGGCTACACTACGGTACTACATAACAAATTTGTGATTAATTCGAAACTTGAAATACCCTCTTCATAAACATACTGTATGCTAATTACCTTCAACTACTTATCTATTCAGCTGCTGAGCTGGAGTATGCCTGAATAGAAGCAGGTCTAGGGGCCATTGTAAGTTTTGCAGATGAAGAAAGTGCAGGGAATTGGTAGTAATCGTTTTTTTGCAATTTAAATTGAAACAGGAGGTATGCTCCACATCTTGCTCATAATCTCATTGTTTTCACTATGAACTGTCATGTGCCCACTGCGGATTCCAATACGCTTGTTTCAACGTTTGCTTGTTTGTTTGGTTTCCGAAAGATGAGTGCTCTTTCCCCCATAATCTACTTTGAATTCCGTCAGACCTACAAATGAAAAACGTACTTCTTTACCTCTTAGCTGTGTGTCATTGCCAGGAAGCCTTTTCTGATAATTATTGTTTAATTGGAGTATTCATGTGAAATGATGGGTTTAGCTCCTTCTGGATTACCAGTTCACCTTCCCTCACTCTGGGTCAGATCTTGTCTGCTCTAGATCAAGGAGACTGGATGGTAGCATTGGAATTACAGGATGCATATTTGCTCATGCCCATCCAGCCTGCCCACAGGCGCTACTTGTGGTTCATTTTCAGTTTACTGTGCTCCCTTTTGGCCTCACCATTGCCCCTTCTGTGTTCACCAAAGTGATGGCATTGGTAGCAGCTCATTTACGCAGGTTAGGGGTCACAGTCTTCACCTACCTCAACGACAGGCTGTTGAAGACTCCTTTGCCCCAGACTGTCGACCCCCACCTTCAGACTACACAAACATTCCTGCTTTCGCTGGGTGTAGGAATCTGGCCTGGTGTGTGGTGGGTACCTATGGTACTTACATCTTATACGAGTTCCAGGTATCCCCTCTTAGTGAAGTGCAGGCAGTGTCTAGAAGCAAGGCTCTCTAGATGTAGCTGTGGATGAGCAACCAAGGCTTATCTAGGAGACATGCAAAGCTCATGCAATACTACTGAGGACACACACAACTTAAACACATGAAATAAAACACTCAGTTGTACAAAAATAAAGGTACTTTATTTTTGGAACAAATCACCACAAATAGGAGGTAAGTTATATACTAACTATGTACATTAGCAATCAGAAATAGGCATAGAAAGGTTAGAAAACAGTGCAAATAACAATAACTAATAGTGACCCTAGTGGGAGCACAAACCATACACTAAAAAAATAGAATGCAAATAAGGTACCCCCACCTAGGTAAGTAAGATGTGTAGAGGGGAGTTGGTAGTAGTAGAAAACCACAGAGGTAAGTAACACAGTACCCCCTATCGACCAGGAATGCGGTAGTAAATCTCTGCGTTTCTCCCAAACCACCCAAAGGGATGAAAATAAGTAAAGAAGACACCCAGAGAAGACTGCAAGAAAACTAGTGGTGAATTACTGAAAACAGAAGACCTGTGGAGAGAGGGGACCAAGTTCAAGAGTCACAGTGGAGTCCAGGAGGAGTAGGAGCTAGTACCCACCCATCCTTGGATGCAGGAGTTGATCGACAGTGATGAAGAACAGGTCAGCACTGCAGCCCTGGAGCCGGAGAAGAGTTCCTGATGGATGCAGATGAAGTCCTATGGTAGAAGGAAGATTGCAGATGGGTGTTGGTGCAGGAATTCTACCAACAAGCCTTGGCAAAGGCAAACTCACGGATAGTGGAAAAGGGTTCTGCCAGGGACCAGCAAGGCCCAGGAGGACAACCTAGGAGGGAGAGTCACAGGGGAACCTCAGTGTTACAGAGAGACAACAGGAGCAGAGGCAACACCCACATGAATCCCACAGGACAGGGACACAGGAGTCGCAGAAGGAGTCTAGGCAGCACTACAAAAGAGCATCCCACACTGCAGGAGAACCACGCGGGAGGCTGTGCTTTGCAGGATGGAGTGCTGGGGGCTGGAGCTACACATAACCTAAATATCCCTTGGAGGAGATGGAAACAAGCCTTGGAAGCTGCAAGAGACGCAGTGCATGGGGGTACTGTCCTGCGTGGTAAGGCAAAGGCTTACCTCCACCAAAGTTGGACAGCTGGCACAGAAAACCAAGAAGACTACCCCCGACCACCACCCATGATGAGGAATCCACGCAGCTCAAGTTGAGGTGAGATCCACGCAGCCAGTCGTTGCTTGTTGTAGGTGCCTGCGGTTGCAGGGGCGTGACTTCTTCACTCCAAGGGAGACTTCTTTTTCTTGTGCAGACTGAAGAGTTGCAGTCTTCTGAGGATGCATGGCCGGGGCAATGTTGCAAAGCTAGCAGGAGCCATGGAAACAAAGTTGCAGAAGAGTCTTCTTCGTGGATTGCAGCAATGTTGTTTCCTGGAGGGTCCAGTCACAGTTCCAGTGGCCAGAAGTCTAAGTGGAGGTTGCAGAGGAATCCTGCTGGCATCTTGTAAGCTGAATCTGAGGACCTACCCAAGAGAGAGACCCTAAATAGCCCTGAGAGGGTGATTGGTCACCTAGCCAGGTAAGCACCAATCAGGAGGGGGCTTTGACATCACCTGCCTAGCCTGGCCACTCAGATGCTCCCAGAGTTCCATGCCAATCTTAGAAACAAGATGGCAGAACCCAGGGACCCTCTGGAAGAGCTCTGAGCACCACCCCTAGGGTGGTGATGGACAGGGGAGTGGTCACTCCCCTTTCCATTGTCCAGTTACGCGCCAGAGCAGGGACTGGGGGTTCCTGAACCAGTGTGCACTGGTTAATGCACCAAATGTGCCCTTCAAAGCATACTAGTGGCTTGGGGAGGCTACCCCTCCCAAGCCAGTCACAACTATTTTCAAAGGGAGATGGTGTTACCTCCCTCTCCCAAAGGAAATCCTTTGTTCTGCCTTTCTGGGCTTGATCAGATCAAGCAGCAGGAGGACAGAAACCTGTGTGAGGGGTGGCAGCAGCTTGGGCTGCCCGGAAAACCCTCTAACACTGGTGGTAGCACTGCTGGGGGTATTTTAAGGAGCCCCAGAGTGCATGGAATCATACTTCCAATATTTGCAACAGTATTGGGGTATGATTCCGACATGTTTGATACCAAACACGCCCAGGTTCGGAGTTACCATTATGTAGCTGGACATAGGTAGTGACCTATGTTCAGTACATGCGTAAAATGGCCTTCCAGTACTCACAAAGAAGGAAAATGGATCTGGAGTTTGTGGGGGCACCTCTACTAGTGCAGGGGTGCCCTCACACACAGGTACCTGCACCCTGCCCTCTGGGCTGAGAGGGCCTACAAGGGGTGACTTAGAGTGACCTGCGGTAGTGACCTGTAGTGAAAACGGGTGAATGCACCAGTTTCACGCAGACTGCAATGGCAGGCCTGCAGAACCCTTTGCATGGGCTCCCTATGGGTGGTGGAATAACTGCTGCAGCCCATAGAGATCCCCTGGTACCCCAATGCCCTGGGTTCCTGGGTACCATATACTAGGGACTTACATGGGGGGACCAGTGTGCCAATTGTGGGAAGAGAAAAGGTACAGTTACCAAGTCAAAAGGGAGAGAGCATAATCACTGGGGTCCTGGTTAGAAGGATCCCAGTGAACACAGGCAAACACACTGACAACAGGCAGAAAATGGGGGTAACCATGCCAAGAAAGAGGGCACTTTCCTACACTGATTCTTCGCACAAGTGGGTGATGTGATCTTCCTAGACCAGTTACAGGGCACAGTAGCATAAACAGCCTTCGGTAACGCATTATCTGGTAGAGACTCTGGGGGTGATTCTAATTCTGGCGGGCGGCGGAGGCCGCCCGCCAGAATTCCGCCCCCATAATACCGCTCCGCGGTCAGAAGACCGCGGAGGGTATTATGAGTTTTTCCCTGGGCTGGCGGGCGGTCTCCAAAAGACCGCCCGCCAGCCCAGGGAAAAACTCCCTTCCCACGAGGATGCCGGCTCGTAATCGAGCCGGCGGAGTGGGAAGGTGCGACGGGTGCAGTAGCACCCGTCGCGTATTTCAGTGTCTGCAAGGCAGACACTGAAATACCTTGCGGGCCCCTCTTACGGGGGCCCCTGCCGTGCCCATGCCATTGGCATGGGCACGGCAGGGGCCCCCAGGGGCCCCGCGACCCCCCCTACCGCCATCCTGTTCATGGCGGCTTTCCCGCCATGAACAGGATGGCGGTAGGGGGGGTCAGAATCCCCCATGGCGGCGCAGCAAGCTGCGCCGCCATGGGGGATTCTGAGGGCAGCGGTAAACCGGCGGGAGACCGCCGGTTTACCCTTTCTGACCGCGGCCAAAGCGCCGCGGTCAGAATGCCCTGCGGGGCACCGCCGGCCTGTCGGCGGTGCTCCCGCCGACCCGACCGCCGGGGTTAGAATCAGCCCCTCTATCTAGCTGCAGATTCCTGACCTTAGAATTCCCCGGCATCAGCTTGTAATCCTGAACTTTTGCTGGGCAACACTCTTACGCGTGCCATCGGGTGAAGTCGTTTGGATCCGTGTGGTGTTGTTGGCATTGTTGGAGCTGTTCGTGATGTCACGGACACCTAGAAAGGTATCAACCAGGCTCACGTATGTCAAGTTCTTTTTCCATGAACTTCCAGGCCAGAAATGCAGAGCCATGAAAAGAACCAACAATTTGTCTATGCATAAACTAGGGCCCTGAAAGGGACAATCCCTGACCCTATTAGACTTGTCTGCAGAGTGAGGAGGCATGGTTGGGTGTAAGGAATCTGCAGTTACATAGAATCTTTACTAGATAATGCGTTACTGAAGGTAAGTAACTTGTTCATCTGATACAGACTTCTAGCTGAAGATTCCTTACCTTATAATAGATACCCAAGCCATACCCTCCTGGTGGTGGGCTGCGGACAGATCTTTTTATTTTCTTCACTAGAAAGTCCTGTTGGACCGAACAGGCAAAGTGTCCGTCTCTATGGACCTGATTGTCCAGGCAGTAATGTCTTGCAAACGTGTGCAATGATGCAATGAGTCCCAAGTTGCTGCCTGACAGATATCAAGGACTGAAACACCTCGTGCCAGCACAGTAGTAGCAGCTTCAAACCCTTTGGAGGCTGCTTTTGGCCAGTGCATAGCAGATCTTAATGCAGAGAATGACCCAGCACAAAATGGTTTGATTTTGCACTGCCCGAGCCTTCTTTGCTCCTATGTAGCCCACAAAGAGTTGGTCATCTACCTAGAACTCTTTTGTGTGATCAAGGTAGAATGACAACGCTCTTTTTGGGTCGAGTCGGCGGAGTTGCTCCTTTTCTTTAGAGGGATGTGGTGGAGCAAAGAAGGAGGGCAGGGTGAAGCTCTGACCCAGATGAAATGGGAACACCACCTTGGGGAGGAAAGAAGCACGAGTTCTGAGTACGACCTTGTCTAGAAACATGGTGCGATACAGCGGCTTGGATAAAAGAGCCTGCATCTTACCCAACCTCCTGGCAGATGCTATTTCCACTAGAAAGGCTGTTTAGATAGTGAGCAGCCGGAGCGGACAGTTATGCAGTGGCTCAAAGGGAGCACACATGAGAAAAGTGAGGACTAGATTCAAGTCCCCCTGAGGAATGATAAAGGCCGTAGGGGGAAACATATGCACAAGCCCTTTAAGAAATCTATTTACAATTGGGGATTTGAATAATGAAGGCTGATCAGGCAGCCGAAGGAACGCCGATAAGTTGGAAAGATTGCCTTTGAGAGTGCCCAAAGCAGCACCCTGTTGGGTAAGACATAAGACAAAGAGAAGGATTTTAGAAAGAGAAGCAGAAAGAGGTTCAATAGATCTTTCAGTACAATAATATACAAAGCTCTTCCAACGGCAAGACGTATACCTTCATAGTGGAGGGACGCTTGGCTGCTAGAATAACTATGCAGATTTCGGGAGGAAGGTCGAAAGCCGTCAACTGTTGTGGCTCATCCTCCATGTATGAAGTCACAGAGTTGACAGGTTCGGGTGGAGAATATTCCCCTGCTGCTGCGACAGAAGATCTTCACAAAGAGGCAGCCTGATTGGAGGATCGATGCTAATTTTTAGAAGCTCGGGATACCAGACTCCCCGTGCCCAGTCTGGAGCCACCAGGATTACTTGGGCCCGGTCGTTTTTGATCTTCTTGAGAAATCTGGCCAGAAGTGGTATGGTTGGAGAGGTGTACAGGAGGCCTAAACTCCACCTCTGACAAAAAGTGTCACCGAGCGAATGCCTCCTTGGAAACTCCAACGCGCAATACTGCTGATATTGCGTGTTCTCTGAGGAGGTGAACATATCTAACCAAGGCTCTCCCCACAGCTGAAAGAGTCCGTCTGCCCTGCCGTTCAGAGAACCTGCCAGATCTTGAACTACCAGAGTTATGCCCTGTTGGTCCAGCCATATCCAGAGATGTATGGCCTCTTGACAAAGGGTTCACAATCCCACACCACCCTGCTTGTTGCAGTACCACATTGCGGTGGTGTTGTGTGTGAACACCTGCACCATCTTCCCTTATACATCAGGAAGAAATGTTTTCAATGTCAGTCAGATTGGCCGGATCTTCAATAAGTTGATATATTGTCCAGATTCCGCTGGAGACCAGAGGCCTCTGATCTCCACCCTTTCCAAATGGCCGCCTCATCCCAGAAGTGACAAATCTGTCACTACTGTGAGATATGGTTGGGGAAGGGCGAGGAGTCTGCTTCTGACCCAATCGCAATTCACTAGCCACCACTGCAGATCTTTTGCAGTTCCTTCCAAGATCTGAACCGTGTCAATGAGATTCCCCTGATGCTGTGCACATTGGAACTTCAGGTCCCACTGCAAAGCCCTCTTATGCCATTTGGCATATTTGACTTACAGGATGCAGGAGGCCATGAGGCCCAACAGCCTCAGAGTCTGTCTCACAGAAATCCAGGATAGAGGCCAAAACATTGGTATCATAACCTAAATATCATGGACTCGCTTACAGGGAGGATAAGCCGGAACTGTACTGTGTGCAGAACACCTCCAAAGAAAGGGAGCTTCTGAGAGGGAGTCAGGTGTGACTTCCGCATGTTTATAGTGAATCCCAGTGAAGGAAAGTACCCTCTTTCTTGGCATGGTTACCCCCATTTTCTGCCTGTTGTCAGTATGTTTCACTGTGTCTACTGGGATCCTGCTAACCAGGACCCCAGTAGTTTTGCTCTCTCCTCTAAACTCTTTCTTTTTCTTCCCACAATTGGCAAATGTAAGTCCCTAGTATGTGGTACCTAGGTACCCGTTTTCACTACAGGTCACTGCACCAGGTCACTATAAGTCACCCCCATGGAAGGCCCTCTCAGCCCAGAGGGCAGGGTGCAGGTAGCTGTGTGTGAGGGCACACCTGCACTAGCAGAGGTGCCTCCTAGGTCACTACCTGTGTCCAGCTACATAATGGTAACTCCAAACCTGGACATGTTTGGTATCAAACATGTCGGAATCATACCCCAATATTGTTGCACGTATTGAAAGTATGATTCCATGCACTCTGGGAGCTCCTTAGAGGACCCCCAGATTTGCTACTGCCAGTCTTACAGGGTTTTCTGGGCAGCCCAAGCTACTGCCACCCCTCAGACAGGTTTCTGCCCTCTTGGTGCTTGATCTGATTAAGCCCAAGAAGGCAGAACAAAGGATTTCCTTTTGGAGAGTGTAGTGATATTTGTATTTTGACCACTGACTTTGTGTCGCACCACTTTGCACTTGGCTTAGTTGTGCACCATCACATTAGTGGTCACCAGTTACAGCCTCCATTTTGTATTCCGCTTAGCCTTAGCTTCACTGCCACGTTAAAGGTGCGAGTAGTTTTCCGTAGAAAACATGTTATGCAACGTGTTTTCTATTCTTCGTCTTCTTTTCTCACCGAAGGGTTAGGAGGAGGAGTCAGTTAGCAAGATAAGGATGTACTAGACTGATTGTTATGGTACAGCAGGGAACGGTTTAGTTTTGGGAAAGACACCTTGGCATTTTGGCCAAGTTCTGACGTGTTTCTTTCAAAGCTTACCTAAAGTAGCCAGCATTTTTTAATATTTCTTGCGCAGCGGGGGGATTTTTCCAGAAAGCTGCTTCCTCGTTTGTTTAAAATATATAAGAGACCCAGGTCGACAGTGGAAGATTCAGAGACCTCAATCAGGATTTAGACGTCGAATGCTTGATATATTTCCCGTGAGGGTGGAGATCTCTCTTTCTCATTGTGGTCGAACTGGGGTCAACGACTTGCTGGCAGGAGAAAGATGAAGCACCAGAGATGACTTAGAATGATGGATTTTTATTAATTATTTGCTTTGCATTGTGTATGAATATATACATATATCAATATAGGTGTTTGTATCATTGCATGTATATATTTGCTGTTTATAGTTTGAAGATTCTTTGTACATGATCTTTCTTCATTGTTTCACATTTTAAAAGTACACCTTTGGCTGTACAGGCCTTCCTTCATGAGCCTTGCAAAAAGATATAAATGTCTTCTTCAGATTAAGAGGTACATTCCAGAGAATCTTTTTGACTCCTCCCAGTGTGTGTCTTTTGACTCAGTCAGCAGTGAAGCAAAACAGAGAGGGAGGTAACACCCTTTCCCTTTGGAAATAGGTGTGACTGTTTTGGGAGAGGTAGCCTCCCCAGCCACTGGTATGCTTTGAAGGGCACATTTGGTGTCATCCATCCATAAACCAGTCCACACCGGGTCAGGGACCACTCCCCTGTGCATCACCACCACCGGGGTGGTACTCAGAGATCCTCCAGAGGGTCCCTGGGTTCTGCTATCTTGTTTCCATGGATGGCAGGGAATTCTGGGAGCATCTGAGTGGCCAGGCCAGGTAGGTGACGTCAGAGCCCCCTCCTGATAGGTGCTTCCCTGGTTAGGTGACCAATCACCCTTTCAGGGCTATTTAGGGTCTCTGTCGTGGGTGGGTCCTCAGATTTGGATTGCAAGACTCCAGCAGGATTCCTCTGCAACCTCCACTTCGAGTTCTGGCCGCTGGAACTGTGACTTGACCCTCCAGGAACCGACAACGCTGAAACAACTATAAGAAAACTCTTCTGCAACTTTGTTCCCCCGGTTCCTGCCAGCTTTGCAACTTTTCCCTGGTCGTGTATCCTCAGAAGACAGCAACTCTTCAGCCTGCACAAGAAGAAGAAGAAGGAATGTCCCCTGGAGTGAAGGAGTCACTCCCCTGCATCTGCAGGCACCTGCTGCAATGACAACTGGCTGCGTGGATCTCCACTCATCCTGATCTGCGTGGATCCTGCATCACAGGTGGTGGTCCTCAGTAGTCCTCTTGACCTTCTCTACCAGCTGTCCAACTTTGGTGGAGGTAAGCCTTTGCCTTCCCAAGCAGGACAGTACTCGCATGCACCACATCTCTTGCAGCTGCCAAGGCTTGTTTGTAACTCAAGGGATCAAGGAATCTTCAGGTGACATGTAGCTCCAGTCCTTAGCACTCTTTCCTGAAACGCACAGACCGCTGCGTGGTTCTCCTGTGATGTGAGATCCCTTCCTGTAGTGCCGCATGAGATTCGTCTACGACTTCTGTGTCCCCATCCTGTAGGACTCTTGTGGGTGTTGCCTCTGCTCCTATGGACTCTCTGCGATGCCGAGTGTCCCCTGTGACTCCCCTTCCTGGGTTGAGTCCTCCTGGGCCTTGCTGGTCCCCGGCAGCAACACTTTTCCATTAACTGCAAATTTACGTTTGCTAAGGCTTGTTGGTGGAAATACTGCACCGACACCCATCTGCAATCTTCACTCCAGCGTGGGACATCTTATGCATCCATCAGGAACTCTTCTCCAGCTCCAGGGCTGCAGTGCTGACCTGTTCTTCCTCACCGTTGACCAACTCCTGCAAATACAGCTGGGTGTGTAGTAGCTCCTACACCTCTTGGGCTCCACTGTGAGTTTTGGACTTGGTCCCCTCTCCGCAGGTCTTGTTCTCCAGGAATCCACTGTTGGTTTCTTACAGTCTTGTCTGGGTGTCTTCTTTTCTTCTGTTTCCTCCTTTTGGGTGGTTTGTGGAAATTCCAGTGATTTACTCCTGCTTTCCTGGTCGCTGGGGGGTACTGTGTTACTTACCACTGTGGTTTTCTAGTACTGCAAGCTCCACTCTACACATCCCAATTACCTAGGTGTGGCTCCCGTGTTTGCATTCCATTTTTTTAGTATATGGTTTGTGCTCCCTGTTAGACCTGACAGCCTTAGGGTGGTCACCCCTAACTTTTTGCCTGCCTCCCTCCACTTTTTGGACACTGTTTTTGCTGGCTTTTAGACTCTGCGCACTTTATCACTGCTAACCAGTGATAAAGTGCATATGCTCTCTCCCTTTAAACATGGTAACCTTAGATCATACCTGATTGGACTATTTAATTTACTTATAAGTCCCTAGTAATGTGCACTATATGTGCCTAGGGCCTGTAGAATAAATGCTACTAGTGGGCCTGCAGCACTGGTTGTGCCACCCACTTAAGTAGCCCCTTTTCCTTGTCCCAGGCCTGCCATTGCAAGGCCTGTGTGTGCAGTTTCACTGTCACCTCGACTTGGCATTTAAAAGTACTTGCCAAGCCTAACTCCCCTTTCTCCACCTATAAGTCACCTCTAATGTGTGCCCTAGGTAACCCCTAGAGCAGGGTGCTGTGTTGGTGAAAGGCAGGACATGTACCTGTGTAGTTTATATGTCCTGGTAGTGTAAAACTCCTAAGTTCGTTTTTGCACTACTGTGAGGCCTGCTCCCTTCATAGGCTAACATTGGAGCTGCCCTCATACAGTATTGAAGTGGTAGCTGCTGATATGAAAGGAGTAGGAAGGTCATACTTAGGGCCTGATTCTAACTTTGGAGGACGGTGTTAAACCGTCCCAAAAGTGGCGGATATACCACCTACCGTATTACGAGTCCATTATATCCTATGGAACTCGTAATACGGTAGGTGGTATATCCGCCACTTTTGGGACGGTTTAACACCGTCCTCCAAAGTTAGAATCAGGCCCTTAGTATGGCCAGAATGGTAATACCAAATCCTGCTGACTGGTGAAGTTGGATTTAATATTACTATTCTAGAAATGCCGCTTTTAGAAAGTGAGCATTTCTTTGCACTTAAATCTTTCTGTGCCTTATAATCTATGTCTGGCTGGGCTTGGTTGACAGCTCCTTGTGCATTCACTCAGACACACCCCAAACACAGGGTACTCAGCCTCACTTGCATACATCTGTATTTTGAATGGGTCTTCCTGGGCTGGGAGGGTGGAGGGCCTGCTCTCACACAAAGGACTGCCACACCCCCTACTGGGACCCTGGCAGACAGGATTGAACTGAAAGGGGACCCGTAGCACTTCTTAGCCACTCTTTGAAGTCTCTCCCACTTCAAAGGCACATTTGGGTATAAAACAGGGACCCTGCCCTACCTCATCAGACACTTGCTGGAGAAGAAACCTGAACCAGAACCTGCATCCTGCCAAGAAGAACTGCCTGGCTGCCTAAAGGACTCACCTGACTGCTTTCTACAAAGGACTGCTGCCTTGCTGTTGCCCTGCTGCCTTGCTGAACTCTTGTCTGGCTGTAAAGGTGCTCTCCAAGGGCTTGGATAGAGCTTGCCTCCTGTTCCCTGAAGTCTCAGGACCAAAAAGACTTCTCTTTTTCATTTGGACTCTTCCTGCACCGAAAACTTCGACGCACAGCTTGCTCCGCGGCGAGAAAAACGCTGCACACCGACGCTGATCGACGTGACGCCTTCGCGACGACCGGAACATCGACGCACGGCCTCGCAAGGACAACGCCGCCCGACTTCCAGACGCGACACCTTCCGTGAGAGCGAAACTTCGATGCACAGCCCCGCGGAACGACGCGCAGCCGGAAAACAAGCAGGAGAATCCACGCACAGACCCCGGGACATCTGGTAATCCCGCGACCCACAGAAAGAGACGGTCCGCACGCCGGAAAACGACGCCCGACTTCCCCGCGTGAAAAATAACGACGCAAGTCCGTGTGTGCTGGAGAGAAATCGACGCACACACCATTTTTCCACGTATCTCTTCTTCTGCGGCCCTTTGCGGAGATTTTCCACTCCAAACCAGGTACTTTGTGCTTGAAAGAGACTTTGTTTGCTTTTTAAAGACTTAAGTCACTTTATATCACTTTTCAGTGATATCTTTACAATTTCACATTGCATCTTTATTCGTTTTGACCCACAGTTATCCTGATAAATATTATATATTTTTCTAAACAATGTAGTGTATTTTTGTGGTGCTATATTGTGTTATTGTATGATTTATTGCACAAATACTTTACACATTGCCTTCTAAGTTAAGCCTGACTGTTCGTGCCACGCTACCAGAGGGTGGGCACAGGATAATTTTGGATTGTGTGTGACTTACCCTGACTAGAGTGAGGGTTCTTGCTTGGACAGAGGGTAACTTGACTGCCAACCAAAAACCCCATTTCTAACACTCCCCCCTGGGTCACTATTGGTTATTGCTATTTGCACTGTTTTGTAACCTTTTCTATGCCTATTTCTGATTACTAGTGCATATATTTAGTGTATTACTTGCCTCCTATTGGAGGGTTGCCCTTCTACTATTTTGTGGTGTTGCATTCTAAAAATAAAGTACCTTGTATTTTGTACAACTTTCTGATGGATGCAACTACCTGTGGATTCCTCACCTAATGAATTCTCCCATGGCGCCAGCATTTGACGGAAATCTTCTTCCTAGCTTCTGCACGTCGACGAGGACGTCACATTAGCCCACGCGACGCCGTCTGACGTCATACAGGCAATAAGAGGTCCTCGCCGACGAGCCGACGTCAGTTCCCTTTTTTCCGTGCATTCGAAACGGTTATCTTCGAGGGAGCTACTGTTACTTTCATAGTTACAGTGTATTTTCTGCTGCGTGGATTTTCTCTGCGGTAATTATGTCTCAGAGGAAGTCGGGTTTCAAGCCCTGTCGAGAGTATGGGGGCAAGATGTCCGTTACTGATCCTCACTCCGACTGTTTATGGTGTTTAAGCTCCGACCACGTCGTCGCAACATGTGATTCATGTCAGCACATGAATCCGAAGGCCCTGAAAGAACGTGAGGCTACACTATTCATGGCAAAGTCGAAAAGGAAAGAGAAAAAACATCATAAGAAGTCTTCTTCGCCAAGGTCTCATCGGCGTCATCGAGACTCCCCGCGCCGTAGGGATTCACGGCGCCATTCCAGCAAGGAGTCTCGTTCGAGGTCGCCTTCGGCTCGGCGTCGGAAGACTTGGGAGGTCAGTCCCACGGTCACGCCACATCCATCGACGCCGTTATTTTCTCCAGTGTCACCGACTTCTCCTGGACAGGCTTCTGTGATCGAGGTGACGCAGCCTCAGGTGTTTTCTCCGGCATCACAGACGTCGAGGCTGGTGTTGGGGTCGCCTTCGATCCAGGCACCCCAGTATCCGGCTTTTCCGGCCCCTGGAGCCGATAATACCGCATTTCTGAATGCGATGTATACCATCTTCCAACAGATGGCTCTAGGCGGTGCTCCGGCTGGTCCTTTGGGGCCATTGGCTTTTTCCTTGGGTGGTCCTGCGCCTCTACGGCCGGCACCCTTTATGCCCTTTCTCCCTTTAGGGAATGTGGGCCGCACCGGTGGCTCCAGAGGTTTTGGCCCCGGAGATTTCCATCCCGTCGACTTCAGGATTTTGTCCTGTGACCCCGGCGGGTCCATCGGAGACTCCAAGACGTGACTTTCTTCATCCGGCTCCGACTTCGGTGCCGAAGCTGCCTGTGGCGCCGGACATGGCGTCGGATGGTTCCGGAGATCGGCGCCGATCCTCGACTTCGGCGGAGGCCATGTCGACTCCGCGTATCGAAGAAAGACTGCACTCGAGAAGGCGTGCTCTCCGTCTTTTGGAAAAGCAAGAGTACCAACGAGTCTTGGAGGAAGGAGAGGTTGAGGACTCTGGTGATGGACTTCATGGTCTGGATACAGCCAGTGGGCTGGATACTTCCCCTGGGTGGGACCTATCATCTCCAGGGGAGTATACGGAGGAGGCTGCTACCTTTCATCCTCCCGTTTGGTCTTACTTCAGCACCTCGAGTCTTCACAAAGGTGATGTCGGTGGTTGCGGCAGAGCTCAGAAGGAAGGGTATAGCAGTATTCCCTTACTTGGACGACTGGTTGATCAAAGCCAAGTCCCCGGAGCTTGTGTCGCTTCATCTGCAGTCAACAACCCAGTTGTTGTTCGACCTGGGCTTTTCGGTGAACGTGCCCAAATCTCACCTGGAGCCCTCTCAGGGCCTCCTGTTCATAGGGGCAGTACTGGATACAACATTGAATCGAGCCTTTCCTCCGCCTCAGCGGATTCAAGATATTCAGGAGTTGGTTCCAATGTTTCGAAATGGAGCGGTAGTTCCAGTCCTCAAGGTCCTTCGTCTGCTCGGTCTGTTTGCCTTCTGCATACTATTGGTCACGCATGCTCGCTGGCACATGAGGGCTCTTCAGTGGTGCCTCCGAAGGCAGTGGTCTCAACACAAAGGAGATCTCGAAGGTGCTGTCAGGATCTCCAGAGATGCTGCTGTGGACTTGAAGTGGTGGATTGCGGGCAACAATCTTTCACAAGGAAAGCCGTTCGCGCAGTCACCACCAGTGACCACGGGTATAACGGATACTTCCACTCTAGGGTGGGGAGCTCATCTGGGGGATCTGGAGATCAAAGGGCTTTGGTCTCCGGAGGAACAGATTTTTCATATCAATCTGTTGGAGTTGCGTGCTGTACGTCTGGCTCTCAAGGCCTTCCTCCCTTTCCTTCGTGGTCAGTCGGTACAGGTCCTGACGGACAATACTACCGCGATGTGGTACATAAACAAACAGGGAGGAGTAGGGTCGTACCTTCTCTGCAGAGAAGCTCTTCGACTATGGTCCTGGGCAAAGGACCATCAGATTTGCTTGGTAGCAAATCCTCTGGCCGGGGTCTTGAATGTACGTGCGGACAGTCGCCATTTCTCGGCCGACCACGAGTGGCGTCTCCATCCAGATCAAGTCAGTTTAATCTTCCAGATGTGGGGGTTTCCTCGGATAGATCTGTTTGCCACTCGGGAGAACGCGCACTGTCCGTTTTTCTGCAGCCTCCAGTATCCGGTGCAGGGGGTGTTGGGGGACGCGTTTCAGATAACCTGGTGCGACCAGTTGCTTTACGCGTTTCCCCCCATACCCTTGATTCCTCGAGTATTGAGGAAAATTCGCCAAGACCGGGCTCAAGTCATCTTAATAGCTCCGGATTGGCCAAGGAGGGTGTGGTATTCCAACCTTCTCCAACTCTCGCTGTGCCCTCCGCTCCGTCTCCCTCTCAGGGCAGACCTCCTCTCGCAGTCGCAGGGGCAGGTTTTACACCCCAACCTCCAGAGTCTGCACCTACATGCCTGGAGATTGAACGGGGCAACCTGAGTTCCTTCTCTCTCCCGCCTGATGTAGTGGATGTTATATTTGCGGCCAGGTGACACTCCACTAAATCTATCTACGCTAATAGGTGGTCTAAATTTGTTATGTGGTGTGGAGAGAGACAGATTGATCCCTTACATGCTCATCTGTCAGATGTTTTGTCTTTTGCTTTGTCACTAGCGCAAGAAGGTTGTGCAGTGGCTACTGTTAAAGGTTATTTGTCTGCCTTGTCAGCCTTCATTTGTCTTCCAGACCAACCTTCGTTATTTAAATCCCCTATTGTTCTTCGATTCTTGAAAGGTCTTCTAAATAAATATCCTCCAAAACCATTCGTTATGCCTCAATGGGATTTGTCCTTGGTCCTGACTTTCCTTATGTGGTCCCCTTTCGAGCCTATGCATTCTTGTCCCTTAAGGTACTTAGTTATTAAAACAGTCTTCCTGGTGGCTATAACATCTGCAAGGAGAGTGAGTGAGTTGCAGGACTTATTGGTAAAACCTCCTTATATAGCTTTTTATGGGGATAAGGTGGTGTTGAGGACCAAGGCTGCTTTCCTCCCGAAGGTTGTTTCACCCTTCCATTTGGCCCAGACAATTACTTTGTCCACGTTCTATCCTCCGCCTCATCCTTCGAAGGAGGAAGAGAGACTGCATCGATTGGACCCAAAGAGGGCGTTGAGTTTCTACATTGATAGAACGAAGGATTTCAGGCTGGAGGACCAGCTGTTCATCGGATACGTGGGCAAGAGGAGAGGAAAGGCAGTCCACAAGAGAACACTCTCCAGGTGGGTTGTTCTATGCATTAAAATGTGTTACTCTTTAGCAAAGAAGGATCCTCCTGATGGTATTAGAGCTCATTCCACCAGAGCTAAGTCGGCCACTTCAGCCTTGGCCAGAGGTGTTCCTGTGGTCGACATCTGTAAGGCCGCAACTTGGTCGTCCTTTCACACTTTTGCGAAACATTACTGTTTGGACTCTGAGGTCAGAAAGGACGGCCATTTTGCACGGTCAGTGCTGCAGGATTTCTTGGTTTGACCATCCAGGCTCCCACCACCGGGCGCGGTACTGCTTTGGGACTCTATTCATTAGGTGAGGAATCCACAGGTAGTTGTATCCATCAGAAGAACGAGTTACTTACCTTCGGTAACGACTTTTCTGGTGGATACATTAGCTACCTGTGGATTCCTCACGGTCCCACCCGCCTCCCCGTTGCCTTTTTGGTCTTACCAAGTAATCCTTGAGTGTGCTCCTCTTGGACTTTAAGACTGCAATGGATTTTGTATATATGAATACTTGTGTGTATATATATATATATATATATATTTCTTTGTGTATATGCATAATTAGTATATATTTGTTTTGATTTAAAAAAAAAAAAAAGGAGTTATATTAAATCTACAGCCATTCCATTGCAATGTTGTGTGATTTACAATGTTATGGGATGTTGCCTTGATCTTTCATTGCATTGGGTTATTGTTCTCATGCACGTAAAAAATGTTGGTACTGACGTCGGCACGTCGGCGAGGACCTCTTATTGCCTGTATGACGTCAGACGGCGTCGCTTGGGCTAATGTGACGTCCTCGTCGACGTGCAGAAGCTAGGAAGAAGATTTCCGTCGAATGCTGGCGCCATGGGAGAATTCATTAGGTGAGGAATCCACAGGTAGCTAATGTATCCACCAGAAAAGTCGTTACCGAAGGTAAGTAACTCGTTCAAGTGTTTTATTTCATGTGTGTAAGTGCTGTGTGACTACAGTGGTATTCCATGAGCTCTGCATGTCTCCTAGATAAGCCTTGGCTGCTCATCTACAGCTACCTCTAGAGAGCCTGGCTTCTAGGTACTGCCTACACTTCGCTAAGAGGGGATACCAGCCGCAGCCCATACTTTAGGGTAAAGGGGCCACACCCCCCACCTTTTGCCCCTCATGAATAGTGCCTGTCAATCTGAGCAAAGGTCAGCCTGGCAGACACTCTTCATGTTTAGATCAGGCAGCCAGGAGTAAGACATGCGCGTTTTGAGCAGACTCCTGGCTGTCTGAGCTGAACTTTGCTGGGCTGAAGAGGTCACAGCTCCAATGGGCTTGACCTCCTCAGCTCAGCAAAGGTGCCTCAAGGCCCTTCCCCTCAGTGACAAGGCCTGAAGCGCCCAGGGCGAGTGTCAATCAGTGACACCTCGTCACAGAGTGGGGAGGGGTCAGCAGTCTCACTGACCCCATCACACTCTGTGACGAAGTTGGGACTGCTGCCTTCCCTCATTGGCTCACCTAAGGTCAGCCAATGAGGGAAGGCATCAGTCCCAACGCTCCTGGGACCTCCGAGGCTGAAGGTAAGTGTGTGTGTGTTTTTTAAATGAATGTGTGGTGCGTGCGTGTATGTTTGAATGTTTATGAGTGTTGTGAATGGATGTGCGTGTGTGAATGAATGAGTGTGAGTGTGAGTGTGCTGTCCGCCCCCTTCCTCCTAAAATTAAGTGCCACCACTGGGGGATACCTGGACCTGGTATAGGGTGTAAGTACCTTCGGTACCCACCACACACCAGGTCAGCTCCCTACAATCAGGCATACATTAGAACGTCTGCTTGGAATTGAGGGACACAGACTGTTTTGTGATGTTTGTCTGTGCCTATTCTCTGTCCTTTGGAAGATTGATCCTAGCTCCAAAGAAGATAAAGGAGTGCTTGTCCCGGGGGGCTCTTTCAGTCTGTGTTGGGAAGGGTGATAATTGTGATAGTGATAAATGTTGTGCATGTGCTGGAAAGAGAGTGGAGGGGAGAAACACTGTGCATGGGCTAGGGAGGTACCAGTGCAGAGTCTGCCTCAAGGAGAATATTTGCATTGTTCTATCCCTTGCCCTACTCCTCCTCTGTCTCGTAACTATGCCCCTGTAGGATTTTCCAGATAGGAATATGATTCCAATACAGGTTAGTTTATATTTTGATCCTTTAGGATAGTCGATGGGGAGACAGGAAGGGTGTGATCACCAAATGATTGAGGAAGCCTTGCACTTTACACAGAGCAGAAATTCTGTGGGCCATTCTAGAGTGAATTTGACACCTTGCTACGAGGATGGAGGCCAATGAATCTTGTAGAATATTAGGCCCTCATTACAACATTGGTGGTAAATGCCGCTTACCGCCGTGCAGAAGACCGCCAACAAACCGCTGCGGCCGCGGAAATCCGCTACAGCTATTATGACCCACAGGCTGGAATCCGCCAAAATCTAGACAACCACACAAGTACGCCACACCAAAGGTCAGTGATAAACTGGCAATAACAAAACCTCCACCGTCACGCCAACACGAATACGCCCACACTATCACGACCCACGAATCCACACGGCGGTCTTTCAACCGCAGTATTCCATTGGCGGTACACACCGCTGCGCTCAAAATACACACACATTTACAAAACACAACCACATTGGACAAATCGAAATACACACACCTGATACACATACACACACCACACCCACACACTCAATACAATATAAAACACACACCCACATCACCCACAAACTCCTACGACAAAAATTGAGAACCAAGCACACAGAGAGACACCACCATCAACAAACTAGCATCCACAGGCACACAACACCATCACTCACACAACATCCACACACCTCACACAACACACACAAACACATCCCCTCACACGTCACAACACACACCACCTCACACATCACCCACACCACACGATGGCACCGCAAAGACACCCCAGGTTCTCTGAGGAGGAGCTCAGGGTCATGGTGGAGGAAATCGTCCGGGTAGAGCCACAGCTATTCGGATCACAGGTGCAGCACACCTCCATTGCTAAGAAGATGGAGCTATGGCTCAGAATCGTAGACAGGGTCAACGCAGTGGGATAGCTCCCAAGAACACTGGATGACATCAGAAAGAGGTGGAACGGCCTACGGGGGAAGGTGTGTTCCGTGGTCTCAAGACACCAGATTGCAGTTCAGAGGACTGGCGCCAGACCCCCATCTCCTCCCCCACAACTAACAACATGAGAGGAGCAGGTCTTGGTTATATTGCATCCTAAGGGCCTCGCAGGAGTAGCAGGAGGAATGGACTCTGGTAAGTCAAATCTTAACTATTATATCCGCCACCCTACCTGCATGCTATCACATACCCCCACCCTCATCCCCATCACTCCAACACCTCACATATGTCCCACTATCACAAACCACCCATCCCAACACCAAGCCCTGCATGCAACACCAAAGCATGGACACCCATCACCAAAGCATGTCCACTACAGATATCCACACAGATCCCCAAACCAAATATCACACAAGGTCCTAGACAAGAATGTAAGTACTGGGGTACAGGGTCACCCACTCATTGCACACCATGGCACACACAGATGCAAATATCATGCCTTTACACCCCTGCAGGACCCCTACCCAACGTCACCGGACAGGAGGTTCCAGACATGTCCACCCCCCACAGAAGAGGCACACAGTGATGACAGCAGCTCTGTCCAACTAGATCTAGATGACCAGCCCGGCCCATTTGGGACCTGAGGACAGTCGGTTTCCCACACACTGGCACATGCCACCACAGAGCCTCCCCCCTCAGGAAACACTGGCCAGCACCCACCCAGCGGGCCCATACCTCTGTCCCCAGGAGACGTCAAGCAGCAGTGTGTTCACCACTACAGGGAACCCAGGCAAACCACAAACCCAAGAACATCAGGGACCTGGGGGCAGTGGCAGTGGGCACACGGTTCAGGGGACAGAGGAACAGGAAAACAGGGGAACTGGGAGGACTGCTGTGCGACAGGGGGAGGACAGGCCCAGGGAACCCACTCTCCACGAGGCCCTCTCCAACATCATGGGAGCGTACCATCATTCCCAGGAGACAATGGCAACAGTACTGGCCAAGTTTCAGGATACCCAGCAGCTGCAGGAGGAACAGTATTTAGGGGTCCAGGGAGGAACTCAAGTTCATCAACACCACCCTGGTCACCATTGTAGGGGTGCTGAAGGACCTTGTGAACACCAGGATTGACACTGTGGCACAAAATAGTGCCCCTGACACTAGCCTCGATGATGAACTGCCCACCACCTCCGCCGGCGCTATTGGACAGGAGGCACCACCACAGGACCGCGACACCAGCACCCCACCCCCTGCAGATGGAGAACCACCCCGCAAACAGTCCCTGAGATCCAGGACAAAGACAGAGAACAATTCCAAGACCCCCGCCAAGAAATGAGACCATTCTGAATGTCATCCTTCTGTCCCACTTCGTCACCCTGTCCATCCTTAAACTGCCCTAACTCCACTTCCTATGCCCCTTTGGACAATGCACCTGTGAGACAAATAACTGGACTCTACCATGGACATTCCTCCACCATCACCCCTGACCATTTTCCAACCCCCTACACTAATTTGCACTTAAATAAACACCCTTGAATCACAAAACAATCTGGAGTCAGTCTATGCTTTCACAAATGTGTATTTGCTATAACTAATGAAAATAGCAATGTCCATTGTATTGTCAACATACCTATGTCACACAGCTCTAGTCCATGAGGTAACATAGCAGAGGTCACACAGTGGGACCCACATCTGTGAAATGGAAAGGCAAAGTGACAGGTCAGGGTCCATACACTGTGTGAAAGTGACAGACATATGATAGGTCTAATAATTGTATGAGATATAGGAGGCAGTGATGTCTTCTTACCTGTGTCTCACTGGAAGTATTGCTGGATCACGTTGTTTCTGTAGTTGATATCCTCTTCTTCTGCCTCCTCTTCTTCACTGTCCACAGGCTCCACAGCTGCTACAAGACCTCCTTCTGGACCATCCTCCTGCAGAAAAAGCACCTGTTGTCACAAAGCCAAGTTTTGCAGCATACAGCAGGCCACGATGATCTGGCACACCTTCTTTGGTGAGTAGTAGAGAGAACCACCTGTCATATGGAGGCACCGGAACCTGGCCTTCAGGAGGACGAAGGTCCTTTCGATCACTCTCCTAGTTCGCCCATGTGCCTCATTGTAGCGTTCCTCTGCCCTTGTCCTGGGATTTTTCACTGGGGTCAGTAGCCATGACATGTTGGGGTACCCAGAATCACCAGCAAATGTTGAGGGACAACTGTTAGACACACACTAACCCTTAGGGACAACCCCAGACAACTATTCACAGGGTATAGGGTCCTTTTCCTCACCTATTAGCCACACATGGTGACTCTGGAGTTGCCCCATCACATAAGGGATGCTGCTATTCCTCAAAATGTAAGCGTCATGCACTGAGCCTGGAAACTTGGCGTTCACATGGGAGATGTACTGGTCGGCCAAACACACCATCTGCACATTCATTGAATGGTAGCTCTTCCTGTTTCTGTACACCTGTTCACTCCTGCGGGGGTGGGGGGTACCAAGGCCACATGTGTCCCATCAATGGCACCTATGATGTTGGGGATATGTCCCAGGGCATAGAAGTCACCTTTCATTGTGGGCAAATCCTCCACCTGAGGGAAAACGATGTAGCTGCGCATGTGTTTCAGCAGGGCCGACAACACTCTGGACAACACATTTGAGAACATAGGCTGGGACATCCCTGATGCAATGGCCACTGTTGTTTGAAAAGACCCACTTGCCAGGAAATGGAGTACTGACAGGACCTGCACTAAAGGGGGGATTCCTGTGGGATGGTGGACAGCTGAAATCAGGTCTGGCTCCAACTGGGCACACAGTTCCAGGATTGTGGCACGATCAAGTCTGTAAGTGATAATGATGTGTCTGCCTTCCATTGTCAACAGGTCCACCAGCGGTCTGTACACCGGAGGATGGCACCATCTCCTCACCTGCCCCAGCGGACGTGCCCTATGGAGGAGAACAGCGAGCACAGAGTCAGCCAACACTGAGGTAGTAAAAAAAGAATTTATTGCACACATTTGTCAATGCGCTATGTGCCTGTCAATGTGTGTATGCAAGGCCTAGATATGTGTGGCGCATTTAAAAATAATGCCATGTGGCCACCTGAAATGGCGGCTGCCTGACCTGTAATGTGGGACAAGGGGATATGAGGTAACTGCGCTGGAGTTGTACATCGTCGCGGTAGGCGGTCGAAGACCGCGGTGCAAATCTGCATTGGTTAACATTGGGCCCTATGGGTCCCAGGAGTCAATGACGATGTACAACAGCGGTGACGGTACGCATCACTGTGGATGTGACCGCCATTTTCTCTCTGTTCACTCACTTGATACCTGACCTTCAACAGGAGAGGACCTACACTGCAAGTGCTGCTGTGACCTGTGTCTCGAAGTGACGATGGCTCATGTGTCTGGGAAAAGGGCCCCTGCCTTCACTTTGGAGGAGTTGGAGAAGTAAGTGGATGGGGTCCTCCCCCAGTACACGCTACTCTACGGTCCTCCAGACAAACAGGTGAGTACACTGTGAACATGCTGTATGTGCAATGCCTGTTTGGAGTGGTGTGGATGTAAGATACAGGGGGGTATGTGACTGAGGCCTGCATGAGCGGACGGTGAGTGTATGTGTGTCAGGGCAAGGGTGGGAATGTGGGCCAATGACTGTGACGGTCCGGACAGTTAAAGATCATCCTTTTCCCCTGTACTATTCCTCTAGGTCAGCGCCCACCAAAAGAAGGATATCTGGCGTGCCATCGCCAAGGACGTCCGGACACTGGGGTCCACCACAGACGGATCACCCACTGCCGGAAAAGATGGGAGGACATTCGCCGCTGGAGCAAGAAGGTGGCGGAGGCCCAGCTGGGGATGGCCTCCCAACGTGGGAGGGGTGCCCGTCGCACCATGACCCCCCTGGTGTTCCGGATCCTGGTGGTGGCGTATCCGGAGTTGGATGGGTGCTTGAGGGCATCACAGCAGCCACAAGGGGGTGAGTACCGTCACATCCATCTGACTGCGCACATTAGGAGGTGTCTGGGTGGGGGAGGTGGGCAGTGGGTTACCCTAGGCCGGGGAGAGCTTTGTAGACAAGGACCCTTTGTGAGGCAGGCTATGTGGCACCCCAACCCCACCAGTGGTAAGAGCCATCTACACCTAGTCAGGATCCTGTGACTTCCATGTGTGCAGCAATCGGGCATAGGCCTTGTACCCCATGTCCCTGTGATTAATTAGGGAACTCTAAGTGCATGGCGTAGTGCAGAGGGCTGCTGTGTCTGTAGTGTCCGCCAACGGTAGCGGTATTGTAAGCACTGAACATGTCTTTCTTCTTTCTCCCCCCCCCTTTTTGTGGCCTCCCTGTTCTTGTGTGCATTAGCATCATCAGGTGGAGGAGCAGTGCCACCGGAGCAGGAGGGAGCTGCGTTGCACCCCACATGGCCCTGGAGGGCGAGACAACAGAGTCTGAAGTCACCAGTGGGATGGAGAGCGAGGGGAGCTCCACGGCGGGGACAGGAGCAGAGACCAGCGACACCGACTCCTCCTCTGATGGGAGCTCCCTTGCGGTGGCGGGCCCCTCTGTGCCCACCGCATCAACATGTACAGCCGCCACCCACCCTACCAGCACCGTCCTCCCAGCAGCCCCTCAGCGTGTGTCCTGTGGCCGCTCACCCAGGAGGGTGGGCATCTCCTTCACCCCAGGCACCTCAGGCCCTGCCCCTGTCAGCCCTTCTGCCCTCAGTGAGGAGGCTATTGACCTCCTGAGATCCCTCACTGTTGGGCAGTCTACCATTCTGAATGCCATCCAGGGTGGAGAGAGACAGTTGCAACAAACAAATGAATACCTGGAGGGCATTCTTTCTGGCCAGGCACCCCAACAGCGAGCATTTCAGGCTCTGGCCTCTGCACTGATGGCAGCCATTGTCCCTGTGTCCAGCCTCACCCCTCCAACCTCCTCCACCCAGACCCAATCCCCTGTACCTCAGCCTATCCCAAGCACACCATATGACCAGCATGCACACACCTCCCACAGGCACTCACACAAGCACCATACCCATGCAGACATACCAACATCCACTTCCTCCACTGTGTCCCCCTCCTCCACGTCTCCCTCCTCCCTTGCTGTCTCGTCTCCACTCACACCTGCATGCACTACATCTTCAGCCCCTACCTCCATCACCAGCACGCCCATCACCACACACCGCTTACGTGCACTCACCACCCGTACTACCATTCACACATCCCCTGTGTCTTCTCCCAGTGTGTCTGTGAGCCCTCCTCCCAAAGTACACAAATGCAGCCACACACCCACCCAACAGCCATCTACCTCACAACAGCCTCCAGCCCATGCACCTTTTCACCCAAAGTCAGCAAATGTACACCTCCTTCATCCAGTAACTCTTCCTCCACTCCCAAACCCCCTCCATCTACCCGTCCCAGTGTATCTAAAAAGCTTTTCCTATCAAATGTTGACCTCTTCCCTACACCTCCCCCCGTCCGTCCCCTGGGGCCCGACCACATCACCTGGCACCGTGGTGCCAGCAATAGCGTGATTTTGGAGTGCGCAAAGCAACAGGGCTGCCAGTGTCCCAAGGAGCCGCGCCAGCACCGATGCCACAGAGCCCGCCGCCTGCACCAATGCCACAGAGCCCGCCGCCAGCACCGATGCCACAGAGTCCGCCGCAAGCACCGCCACTACTGACACCGCCTCCAGCACTGCCGCTACAAAGACCGCCACCAGCACCGCCAGCGGCCCGCAACATCCTGAGCCAGTGGCACCACCGCAGACATGGCTGCCATCCCCAGTTGTCAGTCGTACGAGGCTGGTGGTCAGTTCCAGGAGCCTGGCCAGCTTGCATGTTGCACCACCGTCAGTGGAGTGTCACATCCACTACCTCAGTCCTTGGCAGGTTGATGCACTCTGGGCACAAAGCCCCCTCCAAAACCAGTGGAGAAAGGCATCCACTACCTCAGTCCTTGGCAGGATGAAGCACTCTGGGCACAAAGCCCCCTCCAGAACCAGTGGAGTATCACATCCACTACCTCAGTCCTTGGCAGGATGAAGCACTCTGGGCACAAAGCCCCCTCCAGAACCACTGGAGAAAGGCATCCACTACCTCAGTCCTTGGCAGGATGAAGCACTTTGGGCACAAAGCCCCCCAGAACCAGTGGAGAAAGGCATCAACATCCTCAGTCCTTGGCAGGATGAAGAACACAGGGCACCAAGCCCCCTCCAGAACCAGTGGAGTATCACATCCACTACCTCAGTCCTTGGCAGGATGAAGTACTCTGGGCACAAAGCCCCCGCCAGAACCAATGGAGAATAGCATCCACTACCTCAGTCCTTGGCAGGATGAAACACTCTGGGCAACAAGCCCCCTTCAGAACCAGTGGAGTATCACATCCACTACCTCAGTCCTTGTCAGGATGAAGCACTCTGGGCACAAAGCCCCCTCCAGAACCAGTGGAGAAAGGCAACCACTACCTCAGTCCTTGTCAGGATGAAGCACTCTGGGCACCAAGCCCCCTCCAGAACCAGTGGAGTATCACATCCACTACCTCAGTCCTTGGCAGGATGAAGCACTCTGGGCACAAAGCCCCCTCCAGAACCAGTGGAGTATCACATCCACTACCTCAGTCCTTGGCAGGATGAAGCACTCTGGGCACCAAGCCCCCTCCAGAACTAGTGGAGTATCACATCCACTAGCTCAGTCCTTGGCACGATGAAGCACTCTGGGCACAAAGCCCCCTCTAGAACCAGTGGAGAAAGGCCCCACTACCTCAGTCCTTGGAAGGATGAAGCACTCTGGGCACAAAGCCCGCTCCAGAACCAGTGGAGAAAGGCATCCACTCAAGAGACTGTGGCTTTGCACTCCCCAGGGTAAAGCAGTGGGCAACCCAACAACTGAAAAGACTTGAGAGACTGTGGCTTTGCACTCCCCAGGATAAAGCAGTTGGCAACTCACCCACTGGAGAGACTTGAGAGACTGTGGCTTTGCACTCCCCGGGATAAAGCAGTGGGCAAACCACCCACTGAAAATACTTGAGAGACTGTGGCTTTGCATTCCCCAGGATAAAGCAGTGGGCAACCCACCCTCTGAAAAGACTTGAGAGACTGTGGCTTTGCACTCCCCAGGATAAAGCAGTGGGCATCCCACCCACTGAAAAGACTTGAGGGACTGTGGCTTTGCACTCCCCAGGATAAAGCAGTGGGCAAACCACCCACTGGAGAGACTTGAGAGACTGTGGCTTTGCACTCCCCAGGATACATCAATGGGCATGAAGCCCCCTCGTGGAGCTGGCATTGTGCACTCATCCGGCTGAGGTGCCCTCCCTTCCCTTCCCCCTGAGGTGCCTGTTTCATTTTGATCTGATGCCCCAGCAGTGTTCTCTCCGTTTGCAGTCTGGTATCGAGTGTGGGCCTCGCCCATGCGTTTTGGGCCCAGTGGTCCACGGACTTTGATTGGTGCACTATCCGGACTTGTATAGTTGGTGTACATAGTTGTTTATACTGTATTTAAAGTTTTGACTAATGGATTTTTATTGATTACAATCGTTCAACTCATTTCCTTTTGTCATTGTGTTCTTCCAGGAGGGGTTAGGGGGGTGTAAATCTATTGTTGCAGCATGTATTGGTGTGTGTGTTGTTGTGGGTGAGGGTGGGGGTGGTGGTGTTGCGTGTTGCTTGTGTGTGTCACTCTCTTTTCCCTCCGCCCTCCCCTGTGTTGTAGGTGCAGTACTCACCGTGGTCGTCGCCGCCGTCGTTCGTGCTCCTGGTAGAGGAGCAGGAAAACTATCGCAGGGAGGATTTGGAGTTCTGGCTCCATGGCGTCCTGGTTCCTCGTGGGTTGTGTAGAGGTGAGGGTTTCCCCTTCCAAGTCCTGTTTCCGCTGTGTTTTTGTTCGCGTTGAATCCACCCCGGAAAAGGTGGCGGATTGGCCTCTCATAATAGTGTGGGTGGTACATTGTCTTCCGCCTGTCTGTTGGCGGTGACCGCCATGCTGTTTGTTTGTACCGCCGTGGCGGTCGGAATGTTAAAGTGGCTGTCTATGTTGGCGGTTTCCGCCATGGTCGTGATTCAATTTTTTTTACCACCGGCCTGTTGGCAGTCCTACCACCGCTTTAACACCAACCGCCAGGGTTGTAATGAGGACCTTAGTGTGGGTTATCTAAGCAGCTTGATTGAGCCATACTTTTACCATGTATTTATTAGGAAGATTTTAGAATTGATGATTCCATCTTGTTTCTTTTTAAATTCCAAAGCCAGTGACATTCCATGTGTGGTCCTACAAACCCCTCAAATTGAACACTGTCATAGTTTGACTCTTGATCTCTGCGAGACTACTGATTTAGGATGACAATACCTCTGTTTGTAGGTGACTATACCAATCCTACAACAAAACGCAACTGTCGTCCAACCCTTCTGGCCCACAGCAGCACCTCACCTAAACCCCAAATGACACGTTTCCAGGCTCGCTGCTGGTTCCTTAAGGTGAGTCCGTGGTTGCTTTTCCTGCACTACCGTTCGTCACCTTTCTGGTCTCAAAACCATAGCGTTTCGAACTATTGGCTCGTATTTATCTTACATATTGCTGCATTTTGCCTCCGTTCTAACGAGGCTTTAAGTAACTTCAATTACTCAAAAGCCCTTCGTCTTTTCCAACTACATCGCGTCCGTTCTCAGGTATGATGCCTTCATTAAAATATCATTATAACATTATAAAACATTATAGAAAAGACTATAGCTAATATTTTCACTGTCTATTTTCCATTATTCTCTCTACTTTAACACATTTCTATTTTTCCCATTTTTCTAATTTTTCTCCTTCTTCTTGTTCTCGAGGTCTATGACACTTCTTTAAAGCTCATGATTTTCTGTTGTTTTAACTTCAGCATCTCAAATATAATTATTACCACAAGGATATAACATTAGAAGATCAGGAATGTTCTAGCATTGTTTAAATTAGGTTTTTTTCTGTTTTCTTCATGTATATCGAATAGTATACAGTTGTGTGTATTTTTTGCAGATTAAGGACAGACCGCATGATTATATATATCACAGAGTGTTCTGTATTGCTCTGAATGGTATGTTTAATTCTAATGTTTATCTCCCTTGTATAACTTATTTTCACTTATTATTTCATACTTTTGGTCACTTCTTTGCACTTGGCATCTGCCTCTAGGCATTCTATTGGAGTCCACTGTTTCTAACACTTCTTATAAACACTGCCTCCTCCTCATGCACATATTCTTGGTACTTACGACTGTGATGATTATCTTTCTGAGTGTCTATGTTCTACCTAGTGTATATTATCCCTTTTGACCTACACAAAAACACTGATACTCAGTAGTTGTCTTGTAAATTTTAAATTTTATCTTAAATTTTAAAATAAATTTTATTTTGGATCTTTCCGGGTATCTTTCCTGGGATCACCTTTACCTGAGAACACTAATGTTTAGCACGTAATTAGGCACTTTCTCACCCTTTGGTGTTGTTTCTATATTAGTCTTTCTTTGTCTTAATATCAGACCCCCTTTATGAGTATTCCTCTGAGTGGGACTTTGTTTCCCCTTTCTTTTCAGCCTTGAGAAAGCCCTGGCTTACGTGCCCCTGGGGCGAAACACGTGTTGGCTGAAGTTTCACATGCTGTTGTTCAGGATTCTTTACTGATGTTACCTACGCTGGAAACCTCTTGTTCTACCTATATTAATAAATAAGGAACTTGTGGACCAATCATGAAGTAATCGTGTTTACTATACTTTTCATCAAATCTCAAGTATTTGGACTTCCTCTGTAAAGACTCTAATTACAAGGGACTTTCCCACAATCCCATTTTTCTACTTTTGTACTTTAGGAGGACTAGGGTCCATGTCCTCCTGCTAAGTCCCTTCGTACTATTCGTTCACACAAATCAGGCACTCATACAGGAAGCCAGTGTTTTGGACCCTCTCCACTTCTTGGAGCATGCCTTGTATGCAACTTTGTTACATTTAGTCTTCCTGTTCCAAGCCTCAACGTTTTTGAAAAATGTCCTCACATTCCAATAGACGTGAAATGCGCAATGCCAAACTTGAACAGGTTTTCAATTCATCAGGGGCAGGTATTCCTAACCTAGCCACCACCAATCTAGCATCAGCCAAAAGTACATTCTTGGCCCTCGAAATGGTGGGAAATAGCCTCTCTCAGAAAATATCTGGAGAATGACTGTATTCCTCGAGGCCTCAGAATACTGATTTTCCCCCCAATGGATACCACCTCTCAAGAACATCTACAAAAATGGGAAACCAATTTAAAAATGGCATCTACCAATATGATCAAACAACTGATTGAAATATCTGAAGATGAATATGAAAAACATCGTCAAGAAGTGGATAATCTGACTCAACGGATAGAGGAAGCAAATTGGGGAGAAATAACTACTAAAAATTATGCTATCCTCAACAGTGTGATTGATCGATATGAGGAGGATCTAATACAAAGAAAGAATCGCAAGTTCAGAAGAGACTTATATGACTATCAACATGGGAGAGTCTATACTTTTAGTAAAAAATACGATAATATTAAGGATTCCAATACCTCTCAAGTCACACCTACTGGGCATGATACCCTTCCGTCATCTGAAATTGAGTCCTCTGAGGATTCTGAAAGTTGCTCTTCAACAAGACCCCAAGTAAATTTTTTACAAGAGGCAAGATGTTACCATCTGGGAACTTTAAAAGATTTACGAGCAGTACCACCAAATATCTCAACAACCTCTCCCAGTACATCAGGAATACAGACTCGTGCTCGCAGCAAAACGACCCGACCGTGACTTCCGAAAGATTGATTGTTAACCTTTCTGACCTTGAACTCACTCAAACGGATCAATCCATTTTGAATCGTGGCCTGTCCTTTTGCCCCACTAATTTCTGGGATATTACTCAAACCAAAATCGACTTCTTCAAATTTATACGTGATCTCAAACTAAAGTCTTTCTTTTCTTCTATGCCCTTTCCCTCTACTTCTCCTTCTTCTGCACCCAGCTCAAGTGACTTTTCTGTTCAAGACCTTACTGATATCTCTCTTCTTTGTAATCTTTCTAATACAGCTGAATCCGATTCTTCGCTCTCCTCTATAGCTCAAGAACTCGATCTCGAGCCTAACCAATATTTTCCCTTTGGTCTTAGACCCAAATCTATTTTCACTCCTACTCTTCCGGCTGGTAATTCTATTGACTTATTTTCATCAGCAGTGTTGAAAGATCTTGATCGTGAGTACAAAAGATACTGTGATCAACGTAAATATTTACCCTCAAATATTAACCGAGATCAAGCAGTAGCCTTGTCACAACTGTCCTCCAAACACCATGTTATAATCAAAGAGGCAGATAAAGGAGGGAACATTGTTATCCTCAATACTCATGACTACTTGAAGGAAGCCTACCGACATCTTCAAGATAAAAATTGCTATAAAAACTCACATATATTCCAACAACTGAAATACAACAGAAACTGTCTGATCTTCTGGAATTCTGGCATTCACGCCATATCATCTCAAGTCAAGAAAATTCAGCTCTCTTTCTTCAGTTCCCTACTATACCTACACTATATCTTCTACCAAAAATCCACAATAAGGGTCATCCACCCAAGGGCAGACCTGTAATTTCAGAGATAAACTCTGTTTGCTCCAAACTGGGAGCTTTGATTGACAAGGAACTTCAACCTTTCATGATTAATTTATCTTCCTACGCCAGAGACACTAAAGACATCCTACAGAAACTACAGAATATAGATTGGCAACCTGATTTTCTCCTAGTCACTATTGATGTAGTTAGCCTCTACACCTCAATTAAACACAGTGATGGCCTAGCGGCAGTCAGCAAATGTCTCTCCACCAAATCAGTTCAACACATGGCACGGAATTCCATGATATTGGATATGCTCAAATTCAGCTTAGAAAATAACTATTTCCTTTTTGACGGCCAGTTTTACCTACAGCTCCAAGGCACAGCGATGGGGGCAAATTTTGCTCCCCCGTATGCCTGTATCCTTATGGGAGTAGTGGAAAATTCATGGCTTTGGAATGACCAATCAGAGCACTTTACTCAACACATCATATTTTGGGGACGTTATATTGATGATATTTTGTTAATCTGGCAGGGTCACCAGGCTCTCCTTCAACAATTCATTCAGTCTTTAACACCTAATATTTGGAATATTGACATCACCTACCAAATTTCCAACTCTTCAATTGAGTACTTAGACTTATTGATATTCGTGGAAGACAACAAACTTCAGATGACGTTTTTTCGGAAATCCACAGCAGCCAACTCGATCCTTCATGCTACCAGTTGTCATCCTTCTAGCACCATCCAAAATATTCCCAAAGGAGAGCTCAGGAGAGCGAGACTCAACTGCACCAACATCTCTGATTATGATACTGCTTCCACCCAAATAATTGAGAGACTCACTACTAGGGGCTATGATCGTAATTCACTAAATATTACTAGGGCACATCTGAGAGACATGGATCGCAATCATTTGCTTAATAAATCTAAACAGACCAGCAACCATCAGGTAATTAGGTTTATTACAGTATTTCACAATGGTCATCACCGTATTCGGAAACTGCTCAGCAAACACTGGTATTTACTTCTGAATAACCCTTCTATCCGTCAATACATCACACACTCCCCCCAAATTGGCTTTAGACGGGCCCCAAATCTACGCAATAAACTTTGTTCATCTTTTTACCAAGAAAAGGCAGCATCCACCTTCCTACCGCCCAAACCAAAGGGGTTTTATACTTGTAGCAAATGTTCTGTCTGCAAATTGGGCCTATCTAAATCCAGAACTGTCACCATCAATCATTCAGTCTACCGTATCCATGATTTTATTAATTGTGATAGCTCCCATGTTGTCTATGCTATCTGGTGCCCATGTAATCAGGTCTATTCTGATGGATACAACTACCTGTGGATTCCTCACCTGATGAATACTCCCATGGCGCCAGCATTCGACGGAAATCTTCTTACTAGTCTCTGCACGTCGACGAGGACGTCACTCTAGCCCACGCGACGCCGTCTGACGTCATACAGGCAATAAGAGGTCCTCGCCGACGTGCCGATGACAGTTCCCTTTTTTCCGTGCATTCGAAACGGTTATCTTCGAGGGAGCTTCTGTTACCTTCGTGGTTACAGTGTATTGTCTGCTGCGTAGTCTTCTCTGCGGTAATAATGTCTCAGAGGAAGTCGGGTTTCAAGCCCTGTCGAGAGTGTGGGGGCAAGATGTCAGTTACAGATCCTCACTCTGACTGTCTATGGTGTTTGAGCTCCGACCACGACGTCTCGACTTGCGATTCATGTCAACACATGAATCCGAAGGCCCTCAAAGAGCGTGAGGCCAAGTTATTCATGGCAAAGTCAAAGAAGAAGGAGAAACATCATAAGAAGTCTTCTTCGCCAAGGTCTCACCGGCGTCATCGAGACTCCCGGCGCCGTAGAGACTCACGACGCCATTCCAGCAAGGAGTCTCGTTCGAGGTCACCTTCGGCTCGGCGTCGGAAGACTTGGGAAGTCAGCCCCACGGTCACGCCGCATCCTTCGACGCCGTTGCCATCTCCGGCGTCACCGACTTCGCCTGGTCAGGCGTCGGTGAATGAGGTGGTGCAGCCTCTTGGGTTTTCTCCGGCGTCGCAGACGTCGAGGCCGGCGTCGGGGTCGCCTTCGATCCAGGCACCCCAGTATCCGGCTTTTCCCACTCCTGGAGCCGATAGTACCGCGTTTCTTAATGCGATGTATACCATCTTTCAGCAGATGGCTCCAGGAGCTGCTCCGGCTGGTCCTTCGGGGCCCTTGGCCTTTTCGTTGGGTGATCCTGCGCCTCTTCGGCCGGCACCCTTTATGCCCTTTCTCCCTTTTGGGAATGTGGGCTCGGCGCCGGTGCCGGCGTCGGTGGCCGCTCCGGTGGCTTCGGATGTTTCGGCCCCGGAGGTTGCCCTTCCGTCGAAGTCAGGATTTTGCCCTGTGACTCCGGTTGGTCCATCGGCTCCAAGACCTCGTCCTCTGGCTCCTGCCTCGGCGCCGAAGCTGCCTGTGGCGCCGGACGCGGCGTCAGATGCTTCTGGAGATCGGCGCCGTTCTTCGACGTCGGCGGAGGCCATGTCGACTCCGCGTATCGAGGAGAGACTTCATTCGAGGAGGCGTGCTCTCCGTCTTTTAGAAGAGCAGGAGTACCAGCGAGTCTTAGAGGAGGGAGAGATTGAGGACTCTGGAGACGGACTACATGGTCTGGATACAGCCAGTGGGCTGGACACTTCCCCTGAGTGGGACCTTTCATCTCCAGGGGAATATACGGAGGAGGCTGCTTCCTTTCATGCTGTGGTGAGGAAGGCAGCAAGCTTTTTGGACCTGCCTTTGCCGGTGGCAGAGGCAAAGCAGAATTTGCTGACAGAGGTATTGCATCCGGCCTCTGCTGCAGCTGAGCCTCTCTTGCCATTTAATGAGGCTTTGCTGGATCCGGTGTTGGAGGTGTGGAAGAAGCCGGTGTCTTCCACGGCCGTTCATAGGGCTGTGGCCAGGAGGTATCGAGCTGCACCATCTGACCCTGGCTTTCTCTCTAGACACCCTACGCCGGAGAGCTTGGTGGTGCAAGCCTCCTGTTCCTCAAAGTCAGCGCCTGGTTCCTTCCCGACGGTGCCTGGAGACAGAGACTCCAAGAAACTGGATGCGCAGTCCAAGAAAATATTTTCGTCATGCAGTTTGGCGTTGAAGGCCACCAACGCAACGTGCATTCTGGGGAGGTACATCCATGCTCTGATGGATGATATTTCATCTTCATTTACGGAGCTCCCCCAGGGTCTCTTGGATGTGGTCTCGGACGCCCAGGCTGCCGCGACCCAGATTATCCAGTCTGGGCTGAAAACGACCGACTCGGTGGCCAGGGCGATGGGCACGGCTGTGGTGGCAAGAAGACAGGCCTGGCTCCGAAACTCAGGGTTTTCTGCGGATGTGCAGTCGACCCTGCTGGACCTCCCGTTTGATGGGGACAGACTGTTTGGAGCCAAGGCAGATTCGGCCTTGGAACGATTTAAGGAGAGCAGGGCCACAGCCAAATCGTTAGGACTGCAAGCTCCTTCTTCCTCTGCCTCTTCTAGATTTTTCAGGAGGTTTCGGGGATTTGGGCGTGGCTCTTCTTCCTCTTCCTTTCGGGGGAGGTTCCAACAACCCGCCTCTTCCCTCCCCTATAGGTCATTTAGAGGGAGGGGGAGGGGTGGGGCCCGTACCAGAGGAGCCTCTCAACAGCACTCTGCCTCTTCCTCGTCCTCTGGAGGGGTGCAGCAGGGGAAGCAGCCTTAGGCTTCCACCGTTTTCCACTCACTCCTCTCCTGTAGGGGGAAGATTACAGCATTTTCTCCACAAGTGGAAGTCTATCACAACGGACACTTGGGTTCTCGGCATTGTGGGGAAAGGCTACGCCCTTCCCTTTCGGGAGTTCCCACCCCTCATCCCGCCCCGCCCATCTTATTGTTCAGAAGAACACCTCCTGTTGCTAGAACAGGAGGTTCGAGTCCTCCTTTCAAAGGGCGCGGTAGAGTTGGTCCCAGAGCAGGAAAAGGGTCGAGGTTGTTACTCAAGATACTTCCTGATTCCCAAAAAGGATGGTCAGTTGAGACCAATCCTGGATCTGAGGATCTTGAATTGGTTCCTCAAACAGGAAAAGTTCAAGATGCTGACCCTAGCACAGGTGCTTTTGGCGTTGAACAAAGAAGATTGGATGGTGTCTGTCGACTTGCAGGATGCTTACTTTCATATCCCGATCCTCAAGTCGCACAGGAAGTATCTCCGGTTTGTGGTAGGGTCGCAGCACTATCAGTTTGCGGTCCTCCCGTTTGGTCTTACTTCAGCACCTCGAGTCTTCACAAAGGTGATGTCAGTGGTTGCGGCGGAGCTCAGAAGGAAGGGGATAGCAGTATTCCCTTACTTGGACGACTGGTTGATAAAAGCCAAGTCCCCGGAGCTTGTGTCGCATCATCTGCAGTCAACAACCCAGTTGTTGTTCGACCTGGGCTTTTCGGTGAACGTACCCAAATCTCACCTGGAGCCCTCTCAGCGCCTCCTGTTCATAGGGGCAGTACTGGATACAACATTGAGTCGAGCCTTTCCTCCGCCTCAGCGGATTCAAGATATTCAGGAATTGGTTCCAATGTTTCGAAATGGAGCGGTAGTTCCAGTCCTCAAGGTCCTTCGTCTGCTCGGTCTGTTCGCCTCCTGCATTCTGTTGGTCACGCATGCTCGCTGGCACATGAGGGCTCTTCAGTGGTGCCTCCGAAGGCAGTGGTCTCAGCACAAGGGAGATTTAGAAGGTACTGTCAAGATCTCCAGAGATGCAGCTGTGGAATTGAAGTGGTGGATTGCGGGCAACAATCTTTCACAGGGAAAGCCGTTCGCGCAGTCGCCACCAGTGGCCACGGTCATAACGGATGCTTCCACCCTAGGATGGGGAGCTCATCTGGGGGATCTGGAGATCAAAGGGCTTTGGTCTCCAGAGGAACAGGTGTTTCATATCAATCTGTTGGAGTTACGGGCTGTACGTCTGGCTCTCAAGGCCTTCCTCCCATCCCTTCGTGGTCAGTCGGTACAGGTCCTGACGGACAATACTACCGCGATGTGGTACATAAACAAACAGGGAGGAGTAGGGTCGTACCTTCTCTGCAGAGAAGCTCTTCGGCTATGGTCCTGGGCAAAGGACCATCAGATTTGCTTGGTGGCAAATCATCTGGCCGGGGTCTTGAATGTACGTGCGGACAGTCTCAGTCGCCAATTCTCGGCGGACCACGAGTGGCGTCTCCATCCAGATCAAGTCTGTTTAATCTTCCAGATGTGGGGGTTTCCTCGGATAGATCTGTTTACCACTCGGGAGAACGCGCATTGCCCGTTATTCTGCAGCCTCCAGTATCCGATGCAGGGAGCGTTGGGGGACGCGTTTCAGATAACCTGGTGCGACCAGTTGCTTTACGCGTTTCCCCCCATACCCTTGATTCCTCGAGTGTTGAGGAAAATTCGCCAAGACCGGGCCCAAGTCATCTTAATAGTTCCGGATTGGCCAAGGAGGGTATGGTACTCCGACCTTCTCCAACTCTCACTGTGCCCTCCGCTCCGTCTCCCTCTCAGGGCAGACCTCCTCTTGCAGTCGCAGGGGCAGGTTTTACACCCCAACCTCCAGAGTCTGCACCTACATGCTTGGAGATTGAACGGGGCAACCTGAGTTCCTTCTCTCTCCCGCCTGATGTAGTGGATGTTATCTTAGCGGCCAGGCGACACTCCACTAAATCTATCTACGCTAATAGGTGGTCTAAATTTGTTATGTGGTGTGGAGAGAGACAGATTGATCCCTTACATGCTCATCTGTCACACGTTTTGTCTTTTGCACTGTCTCTAGCGCAGAAAGGTTGTGCATTGGCTACCATTAAGGGTTATTTGTCGGCCTTGTCAGCCTTCATTTGTCTTCCAGACCAACCATCGTTATTTAAATCCCCTATTGTTCTCAGATTCTTGAAAGGTCTTCTGAATCAATATCCTCCAAAACCATTTGTTATGCCTCAATGGGATTTGTCCTTGGTCCTGACTTTCCTTATGGGGTCCCCTTTTGAGCCTATGCATTCTTGCCCCTTAAGGTATTTGGTTATTAAAACAGTATTCCTGGTAGCTATAACATCTGCAAGGAGAGTGAGTGAGTTGCAGGCCTTATCGGTTAAACCCCCTTATATAACGTTTTATGGGGATAAGGTGGTGTTGAGGACCAAGGCTGCTTTCCTTCCGAAGGTTGTTTCACCCTTTCATTTGGCTCAGACAATCACTTTGTCCACGTTTTATCCTCCGCCTCATCCTTCAAAGGAGGAAGAAAGACTACATCGCCTGGACCCAAAAAGGGCGTTGAGCTTCTATATCGATAGAATGAAGGATATCAGGCTGGAGGATCAGCTGTTTGTCGGATACGTGGGCAAGAGGAGAGGAAAGGCAGTCCACAAGAGAACACTCTCCAGGTGGGTTGTTCTTTGCATTAAAATCTGTTACTCTTTGGCAAAGAAGGATCCGCCTGAGGGCATTAGAGCTCATTCCACCAGAGCTAAGTCGGCCTCTTCGGCCTTGGCCAGGGGTGTTCCTGTGGTTGACATCTGCAAGGCCGCAACTTGGTCGTCCCTTCACACTTTTGTGAAACATTACTGTTTGGACTCTGAGGTCAGAAGGGACGGTCATTTTGCACGGTCAGTGCTGCAGGATTTCTTGGTTTGACCATTTAGGCACCCACCGCCGGGCGTGGTACTGCTTTGGGACTCTATTCATCAGGTGAGGAATCCACAGGTAGTTGTATCCATCAGAAGAACGAGTTACTTACCTTCGGTAACGACTTTTCTGGTGGATACATTAGCTACCTGTGGATTCCTCACGGTCCCACCCGCCTCCCCGTTGCCTTTTTGGTCTCTCCAAGCAATCCTTGAGTGTGCTCCTTTTGGTCTTCAAAGTTGCAATACATTTTGCATATATGATATTTGTATATATGTGTATATTTATATATAAATCAATATATATTGTGTATATACATGATTCGTATGTATATATATATTTATTAGTTTAAAAAAAAAAAAAAAAAAAAGGTTATATTAAATCTACAGCTATTTTATTGCAATGTTGTGTGATTTACAATATTAAGAGATGTTGCTTTGCTCTTTCATTACATTGGGTTATTATTATTATTATTATTCTCATGCACGTAAAAAATGTTGGTACTGTCATCGGCACGTCGGCGAGGACCTCTTATTGCCTGTATGACGTCAGACGGCGTCGCGTGGGCTAGAGTGACGTCCTCGTCGACGTGCAGAGACTAGTAAGAAGATTTCCGTCGAATGCTGGCGCCATGGGAGTATTCATCAGGTGAGGAATCCACAGGTAGTTAATGTATCCACCAGAAAAGTCGTTACCGAAGGTAAGTAACTCGTTCTATTGGCAGTACTATTCGGCCCTTGAAGACAAGGATTCAAGAACATTATCGAAAGGTACAGAAACTGGATAGTAAAGCCCCATTAGTAGATCATTTCACCGAAGTCCACTTCCAACAACGTACATTTACCTTCAGTGGACTCCGTCGTGTCACATCATCCCCACGAGGCGGCAACGTGCTGTTACGACTGCGTCAGGAGGAAAGCCGTCTCATTATTAAGCATGACACAGTTAATCATGGACTGAACAAGGACCACGAATGGCATTTCTGGCTAATGTAATTTTAGCATTGTTTCCAGTACTATGTTGACTTACCTGTTTTGCCTCAGAAAGATTTTTCAATTACTAATGTTTCGTTTTCTCAATTCCATATGTTTCTTTTTGACACACAAGCATTTTTTAACATGAGCTATATAAATAACAATGTAATAGTCAGTTTGTGCTTTCTTGCCTGTCTTCATTACTCTCTGCTTATATTCCCCAACAATAGTTTGTTTTCTTCAAACTCTCTAATGTTCTATTTTTATTTTCATTTTTATTAACATTTTTTACTATCATTTTCCATTTTATTTTGGTTTAATTATTGACTTTTCTTATTAACCTCACTTTGGTATTTTTCAAAGGGTTATGCACACTCTTGCCTGTTTCTAAAATGGCGCCACCCTTCATGGACTATTGTAGTCCTTTCTCACTTTTTGTACTCCGCCTCCCTCATTAGAGGTAGGACTACAAGTCTCCTTTCATTTGCGGTCGCGCATTCAAAATACAATGTTGGCGCCCCCGCGTCCTTCCCGGCATCTTACATGGAGACTGACGCGTTTCCAGGCTCGCTGCTGGTTCCTTAAGGTGAGTCCGGTGGTTGCTTTTCCTGCACCAGCGTTCGTCACCTTTCTGGTCTCAAAACCATAGCGTTTCTAACTATTGGCTCGTATTTATCTTACATATTGCCGCATTTTGCCTCCGTTCTAACGAAGCTTTAAGTAACTTCAATTACTCAAAAGCCCTTCGTCTTTACCAACTACATCGCGTCCGTTCTCAGGTATTATGCCTTCATTAAAATATCATTATAACATTATAAAACATTATAGAAAAGACTATAGCTAATATTTTCATTGTGTATTTTCCATTAGTCTCTCTACTTTAACACATTTCTATTTTTCCCATTTTTCTCATTTTTCTCCTTCTTCTTGTTCTCGAGGTCTATGACACTTCTTTAAAGCTCATGTTTTTCTGTTGTTTTAACTTCAGCATCTCAAATATAATTATCACCACAAGGATATAACATTAGAAGATCAGGAATGTTCTAGCATTGTTTAAATTAGGGTTTTTTCTGTTTTCTTCATGTATATCGAATAGTATACAGTTGTGTGTATTTTTTGCAGATTAAGGACAGACCGCATGATTATATATATCACAGAGTGTTCTGTATTGCTCTACTTTACATGAATGGTATGTTTACTTCTAATGTTTATCTCCCTTGTATAACTTATTTTCACTTATTATTTCATACTTTTGGTCACTTCTTTGCACTTGGCATCTGCCTCTAGGCATTATATTGGAGTCCACTGTTTCTAACACTTCTTATAAACAATGCCTCCTCCTCATGCACATATTCTTGGTACTTACGACTGTGATGATTATCTTTCTGAGTGTCTATGCTCTACCTAGTGTATATTATCCCTTTTGACCTACACAAAAAAAATTGATACTCACTAGTTGTCTTGTAAATGTTAAATTTTATCTTAAATTTTAAAATAAATTTTATTTTGGATCTTTCTGGGTATCTTTCCTGGGATCACCTTTACCTGAGAACACTAATGTTTAGCACGTAATTAGGCACTTTCTCACCCTTTGGTGTTGTTTCTATATTAGTCTTTCTTTGTCTTAATATCAGACCCCCTTTATGAGTATTTCTCTGAGTGGGACTTTGTTTCCCTATTCTTTTCAGCCTTGAGAAAACCCTGGCTTACGTGCCCCTGGGGCTAAACACGTGTTGGCTGAAGTTTCACATGCTGTTGTTTAGGATTCTTTACTGATGTTACCTACGCTGGAAACCTCTTGTTCTACCTATATTAATAAATAAGGAACTTGTGGACCAATCATGAAGTAATCGTGTTTACTATACTTTTCATCAAATCTCAAGTATTTGGACTTCCTCTGTAAAGATTCTAATTACAAGGGACTTTCCCACAATCCCATTTTTCTACGTTTGTAGGTGACTATACCAATCCTACAACAAAACGCAACTGTCGTCCAACCCTTCTGGCCCACAGCAGCACCTCACCTAAACCCCAAATGGTTGGAGATGATTTATGGCAGTCTTTATGCATGGACTCAAATGCATGACATCTCAGGGGATATCGTGGTTAAACAGAGAGTACCCCTTTCTCACATCAACAACAAGTCTGAATCGTACTCCAGCAAAGAAGAAGATGCAGTAAAAGGTTCAATAATATTTATTTCATCAAAAACTGCAATCTACGATAAGTTGCGTGGACTGCAATGACTAGGATGATGAACAATGCAAGAAACAGAATGGAAAAGACAAGAGTCATTAATACAAAGACCTCCACCATCTTGCAATATCTTTCGATCTCATGAAAATGTGTGATATGTCCTAATACCAAGGTCGGTAGGCCTAACCCAGAAGAGAGCTAGGTGTGTTAAACCTCAATCTGTCAATGCTATGTCCATGAGAAGAGCCCCTAACCCTCGTTATCTTGGAATGAGGTCTCTAGCTCAGACTCCGCAGGAACATGAAGACTGGGTCAGTGTCAAGGCGACATGCCACAGCGATAGCAGAAATGGAATATGGTCAGAATCCCTCTATCTATCTGATAAAGTGAGGAGTATGTATACAGATCTGCCTAGACCCCTGACGTTGGTTGTTCCCAAACAATAGATAACAAGGCGTGCTTGGGACGGTAATTAGTTTAAATAATTCCCTCGAAAGCGTGAAGAGGGAAAGTACCTAACGCGGACACCTTCAGTTTGTTTGTATTTGTCGTCTGGTCTTGACTCCTTAGCACGGTGGCACTGATACGGGAAATCAAAACATGTGCCTAAGTCAAAACAAGGCAGCCATTTAAAAGAATTAATTCAATAAATGCACAAAAACACAGCAGGCTACTTAGGCTAAAAGTCACTAGGTGATGGGGGCACGAGTTCTGCAAGCCAAACGGCTGAGCCAACTCCCGTATCCCTATTAAAACAAACTAGGATTCACTACAAGACCACTTTACCTTTTTAAGGTTAGTGCCCTAATTCTTGTAAAAACAAAGAATAAAAGTAAAGAGTGGAAAAAAGTTGGAAAATCCCTAAACAGACTGAAAAGGTATTTATTGAGGTACAATCTCAGAAAATGTTATGATGTAGGAGGTTGTTGGGTGTGAGGCCTGGCCTATTCAGGTGTATAACCGGCACACACACACGTAGTAGGAGCATTGGCCAAGAGGTGCGCGCCACGGGCACTTATATTTACTCGCCCCACTGACCTCATGGCCTGCACCATGAGAATCATGTTGTGAGGGTTACCTCACTGGAACCCCCCTCCCGCTCCATCACACATTGGGCTTACCCACCAATACAGCATAACATTCCTTTTTGACCATAACCACAAACAAATATCGAGACGAGTCAGATGTGATAATTTTGGTGGCCTCTGGTTCTGGCCAAAACATGAGCAGAGAGAGAGAGAGAGAGAGAGAGCGAGAGAGAGAGAGAGAGAGAGAGAGAGAGAGAGAGAGAGAGAGAGAGAGAGAGAGAGAGAGAGAATGCAACAAATGATTCAGTTCAATACAAAATCTTTCAGACAAGAGGATCTCGTAGGACAAGGTTGGAGATGGTATCTATCGGTTCCTTGGCAGGTGACTTCTTCCCTCACCCCATCTTGACTTAACAACCATGGGCGTATGCTGGAATTGGATTGCACCTCTGGGTCCGGTTCTGAGAAAGAGCACCTCCTAGCTGCTTGGTGCAATACCGCACTTGGAGACAGCTCTGCTGGTCCGGAGTGCTCAGTCGGTGAGAACTCTTCATCACAATCCATTACATTTTCTGGGATCACAGGGGGCTCCTTCCTGGGCCTGGTCACAGGGGATCTGTAGTCTCTCTGGTGTTCTGAGAAATGATCATTGTCCCCTTTACTGATTGTACTATCCACAACTCATTGTGAAACTGGAGCATAAACTTGCTCCGGGGATGTCTATTTTTTTACCATCCGAAGATCCCCTACCGAGATGGAATGTTGGTTCGCTCTGCAAGCTCTGGACATGGAGTCAACCTGAATCTGTCGCTTTTGCAGCAATTCAGCAACTTTTTCTTGTATGGCTGACAGCCCCTCTATTAGGGGGATGACATCACCCAGCGGTTGGTTCAAACACAGGGAGCTGGGGCTGACTTGCATTGTTGAGTGAGGTGTCAGGCGATATTCCCTGAGGAAGGCATAAAGAGCACACTCCATATTTTGTCCATTGACTAAAGCAATTCTGAGCATTTTATTGAAAGTGCACATGAACCGTTCTGCTTTTCCATTTGCCTGTGGCCAGCATGGTGTAACCTTCCAGTGATGAATGCCCCAAGACTGTAGGTATTCTGTAAACTCCTGACTCAAAAATGGAGGGCCATTGTCTGTGCAGAGTTCTCTGAGTAGCCCCTGGGTGGCCATGATCTTCTCCAGCCAAGGTACTGTTTGACTTGCGGTCATCGAATCCATAACCTCAACTTCTGGTTATTTTGAAAAAGCATCAATTACAACTAACGTGTCATTCATCGGGAAGGCTCACAAAGTCTGCGCTGGCTCTCTACCACAGGAACAGCAGGCTATTCTCTTTGATGATGGGTGCTGGTGGCTCTTCCAGGCCAGCAGCTTGGCACAGTGGGCAATGACAAACAGTGCATTCAACCAGGTTGTGTAGACTGGGAAACCATACCTTACACCTCAGCCAGGACTTCGTATTGACAATTCCTTGATGCACCAAGTGAGCAAGGTCAACCACCCATTGCTGCAGAGACCCGAGAACCACTAGACAAGAACCTCTCATAAGGAAACATTCAGGAGACACAGCCAGTTCTGTGGGGACGTTATGCAGGGAGTTTAAGGTCACCCTTGCTTCTTCCGTATGATAGGAGTTTTTTTCGATTAGTGTGCACCATCTTCCTGAAGCTACAACTGAAACGGGCAACTGGAGACACTCATCAGTAGCCGGGGCCTTGATGATCTCTGCGAGAGAAATAGGTAGTTTCTGGGAAAATTCCACAACCGGCCGAACATATTCTTCTGCCTCCAACTCTTCCTTTTTGGTGGCCGCCCGTGCATGTCGCAATAGATAATCCGCAGGATTCTGGATTCCAGGGTGATAGACAATGGTGAAGTGATACTCTTGAAGTTGCAGGATACATTTTTTGATTCTTGGTGGGGGTTTTGAGGATGACCTATGAACAGGGGGATTAGTGGTTTATGATGCGTATGAATAATGAAAAGTTTGCCATAAAAGTATAGGTGGAAATGACCGCAGCCCCGGTGTACTGCAATGGTTTCTCTCTCGATGTGGGAATACCGTTGTTCAGTGTCTGTCAGTGCACAGCTGGCTTACACCACTGGAGCCCATTCCCCAGTGTTTTGCTTTTGTGATCATACCACCCCAGGCCAGTCAGGCTTGCATCCACAGACAGTTCTGATTCTCGGGTGAGATCAAAGTACACTATTGTGGGGTTGCTGACAGTGCTAGTTTTGTTGCTTGGAAGGCTTTTTCTTTATCAGGGCCCCAATTCCAAACTATATTAGTCTTTGTTAGTTCTCTCAAAGGGGCTGTGAGGTTGGTCAAGTTTAAAATAAACTGTCAACAATACTTGTCCATCCCTAGAAAGCTTCTCACTCCCGTAATTGTGGTGGGCGCTGGTGCTGACTGGATGTCCTGACTTTGACTGGTAGTTCTCCATTCTGGGAAAATTGATATCCAAAGAATGTTACTTCCTTTTGGAGGGAAGGACACTTTTCTCTGTGAAGCTTGAGACCATTGTTGCACAGTCAGTGGAATGTGGTTCTCGGGATCAATGTGCTCTTCCAGCGTAGGGGCATGTACTCATATGTTGTCACTGACATTGAAGACCCCTTCAAGGCCAGCATGCTCCTGATAGTGTCCTGAAACACCTCAACTGCTCTGGAAACTCCAAAGCTGAGGCACTTTTATCGCCTTAGGCCCACATGGGTGGGGAACGTAGTGATGGCTCCAGACTCTGGGTCAAGCATCAGCTGATGATAGCCGGCTCTCAAATCTATCTTGGCGAACCTTTTGGACCCACCCCCTTCAGCTGTGATGTCATCCACAGCAGGTGTCAAATGGCGTTCCCACTTGATGGCCAGATTGGGTAGGTGCATGTTGACGCAAGTCGGAACTTTCCCTGTTTATTTGTGTTTGCGCACTATAACAATTGGGGACACCCATGCAGTCGGGCCATCAACCTTCTCGATGATATTAGCCTATTCCAACTTATTCAGTTCCTCTTCTACTTTCGGCCTTAGGTGGAAGGCCACTCTGCAGTATTTTATCTCAATGGGCTGGATTGAGTTGTCAATATGGTGATATATCTGATGATCTTTGAGGCACCCTAAGCCTTCAAAAAAACATTTAAATTCTGTCACCAGATCATCCACACTTTCCTGGTGCACACTAAAGACGAAGGCGACAAGTTGAAGATGCTCTGCAGTCCGGCAGCTTAGTAACATTCCTGAACCCATATTCGGTACATACACCTTGGCACAAGTGGAGTGAGACTCGTGAGTAATCGCCATTGTGAAGTCACCAGCCAATGGGAGTGGAGTTGTCGACCCATATGCAAATATCTGCGTGGAGGTGGGGCGCAGGGTAGGCTGCACAAGGAGCGTCTGCATTACTGACTGCCATAATGTTAATGGATGTTCCAGTGTCAATCAGCCACCACACTTGACGACCAGCAAGCACCAAATGTCCCCTGGGTTGCATAGCATGTATAACGTGAACCACTCCTTCGAGGTCATCGTCCATGTCCTCGTCGTTGTCTGGGATGTTCAAGGTGTGTATAATATTGACAGGTTTTATCTTCTGTTCTTTTTGGGACGTTGAGGAATGGTATACTTTTGTGAAATGATTTGGTTTATTGCAAGTGGCACACCACTTTCCTTGTCCTGGACATAGCGCCTTGGTGTGGGTATGAACATCTGCATCCATAGTATGTTTTGGGCATTGCATAGGGCCTGGTGCGTGTTTTCTTCTTTACAGGGGTTCCGGCACTAACTGTTTTTACAGGTTCTGTCTGTACTTGGCGTGGCAATGCGCCTTCTATGTGCGCTGCTCACACCTTGAATAGTTCTTTAGACCTGCTGTGAGGAAATGCCTTCCTTGGCATGTTTACCCCCTAACATTTTACCTTTTGTTGATGCCAGTTATGATTGAAAGTGTACTGGGACCCTGCTAACCAGGCCCCAGCACCAGTGTTCTTTCCCTAAATTGTACCTTTGTTCCCACAATTGGCAAAGCCCTGGCCCACAGATAAGTCCCTTGTAAATGGTACCCCTGGTACCAAGGGCCCTGTGGCCAGGAAAGGTCTCTAAGGGCTGCAGCATGTATTATGCTATCCTGGGGACCCCTCACTCAGCACATGCACACTGCCTCACAGCTTGTGTGTGCTGGTGGGGAGAAAATGACTAAGTTGACATTGCACTCCCCTCAGGGTGCCATGCCACCTCTCACTGCCTGTGGCATAGGTAAGTCACCTCGATAGAACGCCTTACAGCACTAAGGCAGGGTGCACTATACCACAGGTGAGGGCATAGTTGCATGAGCACTATGCCCCTACAGTGTCTAAGCAAAACCTTAGACATTGTAAGTGCAGGGTAGCCATAAAAAGTATATGGTCTGGGAGTCTGTCAATTACAAACTCCACAGTTCCATAATGGCTACACTGAAATCTGGGAAGTTTGGTATCAAACGTCTCAGCACAATAAATGCACACTGATGCCAGTGTACAATACACCCAGAGGGCATCTTAGAGATGCCCCCTGAAAACCAGCCCGACTCCTAGTGCTAGGCTGACCAGTTTTTGCCAGCCTGCCACAACCAGAAGAGTTTCTGGCCACATGGGGTGAGTGCCTTTGTCACTCTTTGGCCAGGAACAAAGCCTGTACTGGGTGGAGGTGCTTCTCACCTCCCCCTGCAGGAACTGTAACACCTGGCGGTGAGCCTCAATAGATCATGCCTTTTGTTACAGCACCCCAGGGCATCCCAGCTAGTGGAGATGCTCACCCCTCCAGCCACTGCCCCCACTTTTGGCCGCAAGGCTGGAGGAGATAATGAGGAAAACAAGGAGGAGTCACACACCAGTCAGGACAGCCCCTAAGGTGCCCTGAGCTGAGGTGACCCCTGCCTTTAGAAATCCTCCATCTTGAGTTTGGAGGATTCCCCCAATAGGAATAGGGATGTGCCCCCCTCCCCTCAGGGAGGAGGCACAAAGAGGGTGTAGCCACACTCCAGCACAGTAGCCATTGGCTACTGCCCCCCTGACCTAAACACATCCCTAAATTTAGTATGCAGGGGTGACCCTGAACCCAGGAAAGGAGATTCCTGCAACCTGAAGAAAGAAGAAGGACTGCTGACCTGAAAGCCCCGCAGAGACGAAAGAGACACCAACTGACTTGGCCCCAGCCCTACCGGCTTGTCTCCAGACTCAAAGAACATGCACAGCGACGCGTCCAACAGGGACCAGCGACCTCTGAGGACTTCCCCGAACCTGAAGGACCAAGAAACTCCTGAGAACAGCGGCACTGTTCAAAACCTGCAACAAATTTGCAACTTTAAAGCAACTTTCAAAGGACTGTCTCTTCCCGCCGGAAGCGTGAGACTTCACACTCTGCACCCGACACCCCCAACTCGAGTTCCAGAGAACCAACACCGCAGAGAGAACTCCCAGGCGACTACAATGACGTAGGCACCCTGAGTCGACCCCCCTGCACTCCCACAGCGACGTCTGCAGAGAGGATCCAGAGGCTCCCCCTGACCGTGACTGCCTGGTAACAAGGAACCTGACGCCTGGACCAAGCACTGCACCTGCTGCCCCCAGGACCAAGAGGAACCACCTTCCAGTGCAGCAGTGACCAGCAGGTGGCTGTCTTCCTAGCCCATTCGGTGGCTGGCCCGAGAAGCCCCCCTGAGCCCTGCATGCATCACCTTAGTGACCCCCGGGTCCCTCCATTGCTTTCAATAGCAAACCAGATGCCTACTTTGCCTACTGCACACGGCTGCCCCTGTGCCGCTGAGGGTGTGTTTTGTGGGCTTGTGTGCCCCCCAGTGCTCTTCAAACCCCCACTGGTCTGCTCCCCGAGGACGCAAGTACTTACCTGCTAGCAGACTGGAACCAGAGCACCCCTGTTCTCCATAGGAGCCTATGTGTTTTGGGCCCCCCTTTGACCTCTGCACCTGACCGGCCCTGTGTTGCTGGTGCTGTGGCTTTGGGGTTGCCTTGAACCCCTAACGGTGGGCTGCCTATGCCCAGGAGACTGACTGTGTACATGCTTTACTTACTTGAGAAACCTAACCAAACTTACCTCCCCCAGGAACTGTTGCTTTTTGCACTGTGTCCACTTTTAAAATAGCTTATTGCCATTTTATCCTAAACTGTGTGTATTACTGTTTTATATCAAAGTTCTATACTTACCTGTGTGAAGTACCTTGCATTTTATGTACTTACCTCAAATCTTGAATCTTGTGGTTCTAAAATAAATTAAGAAAATATATTTTTCTATATAAAAACTATTGGCCTGTAGTTAAGTCTTTGAGTGTGTGTTCCTCATTTAGTGCCTGTGTGTGTACAACAAATGCCTAACACTACCCTCTGATAAGCCTACTCCTCGACCACGCTACCACAAAATAGAGCATTAGTATTTTCTAATGTTGCTACTATCAACCTCTTAGATGAACCATTGGACGCTGTGCACACTATTTCTCAGTATATACAAAGCCAACTTCCTACGTTGGTGGATCAGCGGTGGGGTCTAAGACTTTGCATTTGCTGGACTACTCAGCCAATACCTGATCACACAACTAAGTTCCACAAATTGTCATTAGAAATTGATTTTTGCAATTTGAACTATTTTTCTACATTTTTATGAGTCCTGCTAGGGCCTTCTCTAAGTCTCTGTTAGCATTTATTTTAGAGTTTAAAAGTTTGTAAAAGTTTGGATTTAAGTTCTAGAAGTAGTTTTTAGATTCTTAAAAAGTAATCCCAACTTTTAGAGTGATAATGTCTATCACAGATGAGATGGTGGTGGAACTCAACCTCAACCCTTACCTGCATCTAGGGATGTCAGAGTTAGGGTCTCTCTCTGTAAGCAAAAAAAAAGATAAAAACTGTGTCCAACCCTACCAAAGTAAAGCTCCAGGAGCTTTTGGTAGAGTTCACAAGGGACCACCCCTCCGAGGATACTCCTTCAGATGGGGAAGTTAGTGAACAGGAGGATGAATTCCCCCCTCCTGTCCTAATCAGGGAGAACAGGGTTCCTCAAGCCCTGACTCCATACATCATAGTCAGAGTCTGCTCCTTCCACAGGGGAGACCAGTACCTCAGGAAGCATTGAGGACAGCCTCAATGAAGAAGACCTCCTGTTAGCCAGGATGGCGAAAAGATTGGCTTTGGAGAAGCAGCTCCTAGCCATAGAAAGGGAAAGAAAAGAGATGGGTTTAACTCCCATCAATGGTGAGAACAACATAAATAGGGTCAGAGAGAATACTGACAACCTAAAAATCCCCAAAGGGATTGTAACTAAATATGAAGATGGTGATGACATAACCAAGTGGTTCACAGCTTTTGAGAGGGCTTGTGCAGCCAGAAAAGTAAGCAGATCCCTCTGGGGTGCTCTCCTTTGGGAAATGTTCGCTGGAAAGTGTAGGGATAGACTCCTCACACTCTCTGGTAAAGATGCAGAATCTTATGACCTCATGAAGGCTACCCTGATTGAGGCTTTTGGATTCTCAACTGAGGAGTACAGGATTAGGCTAAAAACTCCTCGAGCCAGACCTAGGTTAATTTTGTCGACTTCTCAGTCAAAACACTAGATGGTTGGATAACTGGCAGTGGTGTAAATGATTATGATGGGCTCTATAACCTGTTTATGAAAGAACATCTGTTAAGTAATTGTTTCAATGACAAACTGTATCAACATCTGGTAGACCTAGGTCCAATTTATCCCCAAGAATTGGGAAAAAAGGCAGACCACTGGGTCAAGACTAGGGTGACCAAGACTTCCACAGGGGGTGACCAAAAGAAAGGGGTCACCAAGCCTCCCCAGGGAAAGAGTGGTGAGACATCCAAGGACAAAAGTAAAGAGTCTTCTACAGGGCCCCAAAAACCTGCTCAGGAGGGTGGGCCCAGAGCCTCTTCACAGTCCACAAATGGGTATAAGGGTAAAAACTTTGCTCCCAAGAAGGCCTGGTGTCAAAACTGTAGTCAGCATGGACACCAAACTGGAGACAAAGCCTATCCAAAGAAAAGTCCCACAACAAATACTACTCCAGTTAGCACTGGAATAGCTAGTCTCCAGGAGGGATCAACAGTGTGCCCAGAGCAAATCAGGGTTCACACTGAATTTACATTAGTCTCTGAGGATAGGGTGGATTGAGCCACACTTGCTGCCTGGCCGCATAACATGCAAAATACAGGCAGAAGCTCTTAACCAATGGGACTAGAGTAGAAGCCCTGAAGGTTACAGGTCCCTATGGTGACAGACAAACTGTTTTCCCCAGGACAGTACCTGGCTGGACAGACATATTCAGTCACTAATGCTGACAATCAAACTAAAGTCCATCCCATGGCAATGGTAACTTTAGAATGGAGAGGGGTCACTGGCCTGAAACAGGTGGTAGTCTCCTCTGCAATTCCAGTAGAATGTCTGCTAGGGAATGATCTGGAGTCCTCAGCATGGGCTGATGTAGAGCTCAAGACCCATGCAGTCATGCTTGGTATCCCTGAACTGGTGTGTGTCAAGACAAGAGCACAGAGCAGAGCTCAGGGTGAAAAAGAAGTGTTGGAGTCTAGAATAATGGCCCAACCTTACAAGAGAAAAGGAAAGAAGACTGGGGAACCAGCTTCAACACAGCAAAAGAGACAGAACCTCTCTTTCCAGGAAGATAATCTATCCCCTGAGGAACTGAGCCCATGGAGCTGGCGCCTTACCAGGTTGAGCTCTTGGGCCCAGGGGGACCCTCAAGGGAACAGCTGTATAAGGGGCAAAAGACTTGTCCCTCTCTTGCCCAGCAAGCAGCTGAGCAAGAAAAAGGAACTCTTGGTGGAACCCACGGTCTATTGGGAAGATAGACTCCTTTACACTGAGGCAAGAGATCCCAAACCTGGTCCCACTAGGAGAGTGGTAGTGCCTCAGGAGTTTAGGGAGTTCATTCTGACCTTAGCCCAAGACATTCCCCTTGCTGGGCATTCGGGATAAACCAAGACTTGGGAGAGATTAGTCAACCATTTCTATTGGCCCAATATGTCCCAGAAGGTAAAGGAGTTTTACACCTCCTGTGTCACCTGTCAAGGCAGTGGTAAGACAGGTGGCCATCCAAAGCCCCCCCCCTCATTCCACTTCCAGTGGTGGGGGTCCCCTTTGAAAGAGTGGGAGTGGACATAGTGGGCCCACGTGAACCTCCCACAGCATCAGGGAACCAGTATATCCTGGTAATAGTGGATCATGCTACCAGGTACCCTGAGGCAATTCCCCTTAGGTCCACTACTGCTCCTGCAGTAGTAAAAGCACTCATTGGTATTTTTACCAGAGTGGGATTTCCTAAGGAGGTGGTTTCTGACAGAGGTACCAACTTCATGTCAGCTTACCAGAAACACATGTGGAATGAGTGTGGGGTGACTTATAAATTCACCACACTATACCATCCACAAACCAGTGGTCTTGTGGAGAGATTTAACAAGACATTGAAGGGCATGATCATGGGGCTCCCTGAAAAACTCAAAAGGAGATGGGATGTCTTCTTGTCATGCCTGCTTTTCGCCTACAGAGAGGTGCCACAGAAGGGAGTAGGGTTTCACCCCTTTGTGCTTCTGTTTGGCCATCCTGTTAGGGGACCACTGGCACTTGTAAAAGAGGGATGGGAGAGACCTCTCCATGAGCATAGACACGATGTGGTGGACTATGTACTAGGCCTACGTTCAAGGATGGCAGAGTACATGGGAGAGGCAAGCAAAAACCTTAAGGCCAGCCAACAACAACTCCAGAAATTGTGGTATGACCAAAAGGCTGCTATGGTTCAGTTTCAGCCAGGGCAGAAAGTCTGGGTTATGGAGCCTGTGGCTCCCAGGGCACTTCAGGACAAATGGAGTGGCCCTTACCCAGTGCTAGAGAAAAAGATTCAGGTCACCTACCTGGTGGACTTGGGCACTAGCAGGACCCCCAAGAGGGTGATCCGTGTTAACTGCCTCAAACTCTTTCATGACAGGGCAGATGTAAACATGCTAATGGTTACAGATAAGGACGAGGAAGCAGAGAGTGAACCTCTCCCTGATCTCCTCCCCACTGACCCTAAAGATGGCTCAGTAGATGGAGTGATCTATTCAGACACCCTCTCTGGCCAACAGCAAGCTAACTGCAGGCAATTCCTCCAGCAGTTTGCTGAGCTCTTTTCCTTGACCCGTGGTCAGACACACCTGTGTACCCATGATGTGGACACAGGAGACAGTATGCCTGTCAAGAATAAAATATTCAGACAGTCTGACCAAGTCAAAGAAAGCATCAAGTTTGAAGTCCACAATATGCTGGAGTTGGGAGTGATTGAGCACTCTGACAGTCCCTAGGCTAGCCCAATGGCCTTGGTCTCCAAACCTCACACCAAAGATGGCAAGAAAGAGATGAGATTTTGTGTGGACTACAGAGGTTTCAACTATGTCACCAAGACAGATGCTCACCCCATTGTAAGGGCAGATGAGCTCATAGGCAAATTAGGTTCAGCCAAATACTTAAGTACCTTTGACTTTACAGCAGGGTACTGGCAAATAAAAATGGCACCTAGAGCAAAAGAGAAATCAGCATTCTCTACACCTGATGGGCACTACCAATTTACTGTGATGCCCTTTGGCTTAAAGAATGCCCCTGCCACCTTCCAAAGGTTGGTGAATCAAGTCCTTGCTGGCTTGGAGTCCTTTAGTGCAGCTTATCTTGATGATATTGCTGTCTTTAGATCCAACTGGCAGGATCACCTGCTCCACCTGAAGAAGGTTTTGCAGGCCCTGCAAGCAGCAGGCCTCTCTAACAAGGCATCTAAATGTCAGATAGGGCAGGGAACTGTGGTTTACTTGGGACACCTTGTAGGTGGAGGCCAAGTTCAGCCACTCCAACCCAAGATCCAGACCATTCTGTACTGGGTAGCTCCAAAAACCCAGACTCAAGTCAGGGCATTCCTTGGCTTGACTGGGAACTTTAGGATGTTTGTGAAGGGATATGGATCAATAGTGACACCCCTCACAGAACTGACCTCTAAGAAAATGCCCATAAAAGTTAACTTGACCTTGGACTGTCAAAAAGCCTTTGACACCCTGAAGCAAGCTATGTGTGCAGCACCAGTTTTGAAAGCTCCAGATTATTCTAAGCAGTTCATTGTGCAGACTGATGCCTCTGAGCATGGGATATGAGCAGTCCTGTCCCAAACAAATGATGATGGCCTTGACCAGCCTGTTGTTTTTATTAGCAGGAGGTTACTCCCCAGGGAGCAGCGTTGGAGTGACATTGAGAGCGAGGTCTTTGCTGTGGTTTGGTCCCTGAAGAAGTAGAGACCATACCATTTTGGTACTCACTTCACAGTTCAAACTGACCACAGACCTCTCAGATGGCTGATGCAAACGATAGGAGAAAACCCTAAACTGTTGAGGTGGTCCATATCCCTACAGGGAATGGACTTTGTAGTGGAACATAGACCTGGGATTGCCCATGCCAATGCTGATGGCCTTTCCAGGTTCTTCCACTTAGACAATGAAGACTCTTTTGAGAAAGGTTAGTCTCATCCTCTTTCATTTGGGTGGGGGGTTGTGTGAAGAAATGCCTTCCTTGGCATGGTTACCCCCTGGCTTTTTGCCTGTTGTTGATGCTATTTATGATTGAAAGTGTGCTGGACCCTGCTAACCAGGCCCCAGCACCATTGTTCTTTCCCTAAACTGTACCTTTGTTCCCACAATTGGCACAGCTATGACACATAGATAAGTCTCTTGTAAATGGTACTAAATCAAAAAAAGGGGGGGAGGGAACGGGAGGTTATATGGTCCAGTGTACAGTCTCCCAACTATAGTGAATAAGTATAAAGTACACTGTTCCAAGATAGACTGCCAACCTAGGAGACCGAATGTCTCAGGAGCAAGAGCCCTCAAGCATCACAATGGATGACTAGCATCATCATCGGGAAATGCTCCTCGCCAGGCCGGCACTGCAATGCCTGGCGGGCACCCCGAGAGGGGGACTCTAAACCGTACTACTCTGATAGTGACTGGTAAGTTCAACTATAGAGACCAAGATGCTTGCATTGAGGCACCAGTACACAAAAGAGAGGACAAAAAAAATGTTAATATTGGTTATTCATCACACAATCTACATCATAATTTAATCAGTACAACAAGGATGAAGACCAAGATTAAAACCAAAAATTAAAGTCACAAATTGAGTTGTAATGCTCAATTACTTTCAAAGAACAGATAAATCTCAGAGGACTCTAGATATTATAGGACCTCTAAGCTCGGGTCGACATGTTTCGCGTCTAGCGGTCCAGCCGGATCCATTGACGCTTCATCAGGACCAAACACATACAAAAATTAAGTCACCTCTTCACAAAAAGAAACAACCTCAAATTAGGGTAAATAAAACCGGTCACTTACATTTAAGTAGACCGGCTAAGTCAGGTCACCCATCCGCAAGTAGAGAACAGGTTCCTTGGGAGGCACGTTCCAAGGACTCAAATTGACAATATTAGTTGATGGTCCACAGCCATGGACCTACCCTCTGAAACGGCTTCGGGACCGGTTTTATTTACCTTGTGGTTCTAAAATAAATTAAGAAAAGTTATTTTTCTATATAAAAACTATTGGCCTGGAGTTAAGTCTTTGAGTGTGTGTTCCTCATTTATTGCCTGTATGTGTACAACAAATGCTTAACACTACCCTCTGATAAGCCTACTGCTCGACCACACTACTGCAAAATAGAGCATTAGTATTATCTAATTTTGCCACTATCACCCTCTAAGGGGAACCCTTGGACTCTGTGCACACTACCTCTCACTTTGAGATAGTATACACTGAGCCAACTTCCTACACCTGCCCTTCGTCAGCTTGTCCACCATGGACATACCTGGAATGCTTTCTCTCAACTTTGCAGAGAAACATCCATGGATGAATTGGGAGCAAATTTAATCATTTACATCAGGTAGCATGTAGGTGCTGTCCAGATCTTCCAGGCGGGCATAAAAAGCGTCTCCTCAGGTAGTTGTCTAGCTTGTCTCAGCAGGAAACGTTCAGAGTCTGGGTTTGCAAGTGGCTCGAAATGTGCAGTTAATGCTTGTTTGAGTGTGCCACATGCGAACGGTGGTCCTACTTCTGTGACAGATTTCCCTAGTTTGTGAATTGTGGCACTACCCAAATGTAAGAGCAAGGGGCGCCATCTGTCATTGTGTAGTGCCACAGCTGCGAAGTATGTTTCAGGGTGCGCTCCACCCATTCTTTCCACTTCGCCACTTGAGCAGATGGAGAACCATCAACTACCAATGGCTCAATTGGAGGTATGGTTGTCATCGTGGGCATTGCAGTGTTAGTGATTGTACAAGCACAGTCAGCTCAGCAACCCACAGCACGCGCTCTACCCCCACCAGCAGTCAAGTGATTGGAGCACCCTTCCCACGGGGGGGTTGATAGTCCTGTCTCATGCAATGTTCAAATGTGAGGCTGGCTTCCCATAGAAAAGGGATGGTGTGCCCCTACTGGGTGAATAGAAAAGTATCTCACCAGTATGTCAAATGTGGCCCTGAGCCCCAGGATTCTTCCTTTGTAGGCCGTTGCACCGCGATGGCTCTGTATTGAAAACAGGAGCAGGAGAGGGCGTGTTACCAACAAGTGCCAGAAGGTGGCAGCCACAGCTCATCGTTCGTGTAGGCTCTGTAACAGAGCTCACAAGCGATGGGTCACATACAGTGTTGTAATGTGACAGTAAGACACCGCGGACCAACTAGTCGGGCTGTTCACAGAGTAAGCAGAATGGCATGGTGCAGCGCGCCTGCCAAGCAGAGCAGCGGGAGGCAGATGAAGACAGGTCAGGAGATGAGAAGAGGCAGCGGGATCTGTCTGCCTCGTCAGCAGTTGTTGGGAGTGAGGCCTGGCCTCATACAGTATATCACGGCACGCTGCAAATAACTGGCGCACACTCACACGTAGATGCATTGGCCTCGAGGTTCGCGCTCCGGGCACTTTTACTTACTTGCCCCCGACTTCAAGCCTGCACCATGGGACTGATGTTGGGAGGGTTACAGCATGGGAACACTCCTCTCGCTCCATCACACAGTAGGCGTACCTACCAATACAACATAACAGAGGCTTTGTCATTGAAAAAAACAGCAAAACCACATTAGAGACTTTGACAATAAATAGAGGTATAGCTAATTCAATAGACTACTTCCATATTGCCTTAAAAATTGGAGTCAAGTTAAGTTAGTTTTTATGACACAATATAAGGCTGAGGCACAGAATCCTAACTGAAGTGAACAAAGCTTTGCATAAAGCAGATTTTCCTATAGTGTAGGTTGCGACCCATTGGTGGGTCGCGAGCTGATTGTGGGTGGGTTGCGAAAGTCGCAAGCAGATTGTTAGTGGTTTGCGAAAGTCCGAGTTCTAAATAAAGATGCCTTTTAATTCTTTATTTATTGCTTCATACTTGTGCACTTTAAAGACAGATGTCAGGTAATGTCTTCTGCAAATTACTGCTTTTTTAAAATGGGCCTTTGTGTTTACAAACTCCTCTCTCTTTACTTTCAGGGAAAGAAAAATAAAGTAAATTATCTTATAATCTTGCTGGCGTACAGAGGTGAAAAGAAAGGCAGTAACATGCTGTACCGATTCAGCAATTAGGAAAGCAAAGATGAAGCACATTTTGTTGCAATTCAGAAACGAGATGGAAACAGATTTTAATAGGATCAAAACAAATCAAGACACTTTAGATGGTGATGCACAATAATATTCACAGAAATCCAATTCTCACACATTATAATTTGTGTGCAGTATAGTTTTCCCAGTAAAACTGTAGTCCTGTGCAAATTTAGTGGCCCTTTCAGTGGAAAATATGGTGTGTATAAATGACCATGCACTACCTTACCATACTTTAGTTTCATTAAAATTTCGCCCCACTCATGTTTATTGAAAGTAGATGGGTTCCGAAAGTTTGTCGTTCTGAACATCGGGTCATGGTGCTACAAAGTTTGGGAAGCACTGTTGTGGAGAGTTGTAAATCACATTGATAACTTGTAGCCAAATACTGAACCGTTGTACGTTTCTTAATGTGCATTCTTTAATTCTTAGGAAAAACCCCTGGTGGGGTCAAATAGTAACAACGTAAAAAAAAACTCTTCACAATAAACACTAGTGTAGCCTTCAGTGATGGCCCATGATAGAAAGATTAGCAACTGTGCCCTCTCTACATCCGCATCTCCTTCCCTGCAGGGACACTTATGCTGTTTCCATACAGTCGAATCAGCAAGCATGTCCAAGTATGGGAGTGGTGGGATCCACATAGTTTAAGCAGCAGTTCAAGTAAGCCCAGGTGAGTAATTCTTTGCAGTTATTTCATACCCAAACGCAGCAGCACCACCTTCCTTGCCCGCACCCTTTTAACGTACACCATCAAGAGTCTAGGAATGTGTGCGAGGGCTTTGGCCTAAAGAATCATGTGATCAAGACTACATAGGGAAAGCAATTTTAAGTGCCTGACCAGGGTCCTTTACTATCATTTGAATTTGTAGGAGTTCACTCTACTGTATTGTCCTTAGTGCTTTGGGATGTGGCATAAATGGGTTGTGAAGGTCAAAGGTCTAAGGGGCCTATAAATTGGGATCAGTACACCAAGTTCAACAACTGGAGGGTCCTCAGGTGGTGGGGTGGAAAACACAAGTTTTCTAGTCTAGAAAATTAGTTTAGCAAAGGGGATTTGCACTCTGGTCAGTTTACTTTCTAGCATTGTTTTAATAATAATTTTTTAATGCCGTACAAAATGCAAACAATCATTTACATCAGTATAAACGTGGAAGAGTAAAAGAACCCCATTACAGGCCATAACCCACAATGAGGGTGATGTTTGAAGTAATGAATAGTCTCCCCCAACCTTCTATATACTAGATCTGATAGAGACTTCTAGCTGCAGATTACTTACCTTTGAAATCCCTGGCGTCTGCATTGAATCTGGAATTTTTTGCTGAGATGTACCCTGTGCAGGCTGTCGGGTGGCATTATTCGGATCTGAGGGCGACGTTCAGCTCCGCGCGGCCTCGTCATCCTCATTGGAGCCGTCTGTGACATCACGGTCGCCTATAAAGGCACCACCCCGGCAAGCGCGCGTCAGTTCTTTTCCTTCTGCGCCGGATAAGCACAGGACTGGGATCAAGCTACCCTCTGCCTTTTTTTGACAGGCCTTATTCGACCTTTTTTTCAAAGTTTTTTCAAAGTCTGTGCGAGATGTCATCTAGGAAGACAGGGTTCCAGCCGTGTGGTGCATGCCATCGTGCCATTTCTGTGACAGACCCCCACCAGGTATGTCTCTGGTGCCTCGACAGAGACCACAACTCGAAGTCGTGTTCTGACATCGTTTGGCGCGACTCCTAGGAGGTCACAGTCCCACTCAAAGAGGAGGTCACAGGACCCCTCCAGTAGTCTCAAGTCCTCTTCTTTGCACTCGAGGTGCTTGGGGACCCTTGGCGAAGAGCTACAAAAAGAAGAAAAAGTCCAAGAGGACTTCGACTTTGCCATGCCCGTCGGCTGATGAGGCAACTTGGAAACGTTGACATTCCATGCACTGGTCCGCGGAAACAATGCCAGGCCCGACTGCCACCAGCATGGGCACGGCAGGGGCCCCCAGGGGCCCCGCGACCCCCCCTACCGCCATCCTGTTCATGGCGGCTTTCCCGCCATGAACAGGATGGCGGTAGGGGGGGTCAGAATCCTCATGGCGGCGGAGCGCGCTCCGCCGCCATGAAGGATTCCCCCGAGCAGCGGTAAGTCGGCGGGAGCCCGCCGACTTGCCGCTTCTGACCGCGGCTGAACCGCCGCGGTCAGAATGCTCGTGGGAGCACCGCCAGCCTGTTGGCGGTGCTCCCGTGGTCGGGGTCAGAATGACCCCCCAAGTGTCTTAAGTCTTTTAAAAGCAAACAAAGTCTCTTTCAAGCACAAAATACCTGGTTCGCGTGAAAAATCTCCGCAAAGAACCACAGAGGAGTAGAAGCATGGAAACCAAGGGGGTGTGTGTTGTTTCTCGGGCCGCACACGGCGATGTGTCATTTAGTTTCCACGCAGGGACGGCTGTGCGTCAATTTCCGGTGCTCGGTCGTGGATCCTCTTCGGGTGCAGGGTTTTCAGACGCCCTGGGGACGGTGCACAGATTTCCTGCACTGGCAGGATGAAGTCACAGGAGCTGCGTCGATCCGGTGGGAGTTGCATCAAATTTTCTACTGCACGGCAGGGGCTGCGTCGATTCCTCTCTGGAAGTCGGGCTGCGTCGTTCTGGGTTGGCTGTGCGTCGATCCAGTGGTCCATGCGTCAAAGTTCCGGTCGTTACGCTGGTGCTGCGTCGATCTTCTCGTTGCGAAGTCGGGCTGCATCATTCCGGTTCAGCGTGCTGTGAAATGTTTACCGCAGTGCAGGCTGTGCTTCGTTTCTGGCAGGCTGTGCATTGAACTTCGCCGCACAAGGAGTCCTTCTTGTAGAGGTGAAGTCTTTTTGGTCCAGAGACTTCAGGGAACAGGAGGCAAGCTCTATCCAAGCCCTTGGAGAGCACTTCTTCACCTCAGCAACAGGAGCAGCAAGGAAGCAGGACAACAGCAAGGCAGTAGTCCTTCACAGAAAGTAGTCAGGTGAGTCCTTTGGGCAGCCAGGCAGTTCTTCTTGGCAGGATGCAGATTCTGGTTGCAAGTTTCTTCTCCGGGAAGTGTCTGAGTTGGTAGGGGCAGAGGCCCTGTTTATATACCCAAATGTGCCTTTGAAGTGGGGGAGACTTCAAAGAGTGGCTTAGAAGTGCACCAGGGACCCTTTCAGTTCAATCCTGTCTGCCAGGGTCCCAGTAGGGGGTGTGGCAGTCCTTTGTGTGAAGGCAGGCCCTCCACCCTGCCAGCCCAGGAAGACCCATTCAAAATGCAGATGTATGCAAGTGAGGCTGATTATCCTGTGCTTGGGGTGTGTCTGATTGAATGCATAAGGAGCTGTCAACTAAACCCAGCCAGACGTGGATTGTAAGGCACAGAAAGATTTAAGTGCAGAGAAATGCTCACTTTCTAAAAGTGGCATTTCTAAAATAGTAATATTAAATCCAACTTCACCAGTCAGCAGGATTTTATATCACCATTCTGGACATACTAAATATGACTTTCCTACTCCTTTCAAATCAGCAGCTACCACTCAAACAATATATGAGGGCAGTCCAAATGTTAGCCTATGAAGGGAGCAGGCCTCACAGCAGTGTAAAAACGAATTTGGGAGTTTTACACTACCAGGACATGTAATCTCCATAGGTACATGTCCTACCTTTTGCCTACACAGCACCCTGCCCTATGGGTTACCCAGGGAATACCTTAGGGGTATCTTATATGTAGAAAAAGGAGTGTTTTAGGCTTGGCAAGTACTTTTAAATGCCAAGTCGAATTGGCAGTGAAACTGCACACACAGGCCTTGCAATGGCAGGCCTGAGACATGGTTAAGGGGCTACTTAAGTGGGTGGCACAATCAGTGCTGCAGGCCCACTAGTAGCATTTAATCTACAGGCCCTGGGCACATATAGTGCACTCTACTAGGGACTTACAAGTAAATTAAATAGTCCAGTTGGGTAAGATCCAATGTTACCATGTTTAAAGGGAGAGAAAATATGCACTTTAGCACTGGTTAGCATTGTAAAGTGTGCATAGTCTTAAAACCAGCAAAAACAGTATCTAAAAAGTGGAGGGAGGCAGGCAAAAGTTAGGGATGACCACCCTAAGGCTGTCAGGTCTAACAACCTTCAATGAAGCCCTCACTGATGTCCTGCTGGAGATGTGGTCCAAACCCAGCACAGGGGTTCCTGTAAATAGGACAATGCCATCGACCAGCTCCTACTGACTCTAGTTTCCTCACCCAACACCCAACTCCGGAGAGTTTGGTGGTCCAGGCCTCCACTTCCCATGATGCCTTCCCTTTCGCTCCCCCGGATAGGGAAACCAAGAGGCTGGATCTGCATGGTGTTCCTCCAGCCTGGCATTGGGGTACAGCCTGCCTATTGGGCCATCTTTCTCATACTTTATGGGATACAATGGCGGAGGTGCTGCCACAGGTCCCAGAGGGCATAGGGGACACTCTCACTCAGGCCGTCAAAGATGGGAGAGATGCAGAAAAGATTACGATTCGGTGTAGTTTGGACATGACCGAATCACAGGGCAGGCCATGTCTTGTTTCCTTAGCTAAGGCTAAAGTGCCCCAAAGGGTTTCTGTTTCAAGCTAGTTTAAAATAAAAAGTCTGGGAAGAAAAGCACTTTGCTGTGAGTATGGACCATTTATTTTTGCACTGGCAAGAATAAGGTGGGCATGTTGATGGCACAGACAGCAGATGATGATCTGCCGTGGTTGGTTTGGGAAGGGTTTTAAACAGGATCTCACCCTGTGTGCTCTCTGGAGTTCCAGGTATGGATCAGAGTTAATGCCCATAAGAGTCAGAATCAGGGTAGTGAGAAATGTCAGCATGTCATTGTGTTCTGCATTTTCCAGAACTCCTGATTTGCATATGTATCTGTTGGGCTTCTGTCTTCTAAGTCAGTTGTTTTCTAGCATAGTTCCCAAATCTCAGGGTGCCACTTAGGCCAGTTATCCCACCGGTTTCCATATCCATGACACCCTGTTTAGAATGAAATGTAATTTTCCCCACAAGGCGATTGCACTTTGGTCGGCATTGTTGTTACAACATCTTTGTCTGTGCCTGTGGAGAATTTAGGGGGTTATTCTAACTTTGGAGGAGGTGTTAATCCGTCCCAAAAGTGACGGAAAAGTGACGGATTTACCACCAGCCGTATTACGAGTCCATTATATCCTATGGAACTCGTAATACGGCTGGTGGTATATCCGTCACTTTACCGTCACTTTTGGGACGGATTAACACTCCTCCAAAGTTAGAATAACCCCCTTAATGTCTGCTAGTTCTGGCAACAGCATGGCCAGGACTATTTTTGAGACCGCCGCCATCTATGCTTCAGCCATTGTGTCCAAGTTCTTGTCTTCCACTTTCCATCCTCCACCTCAGAAAATTATAGTTGTTGGATGTGTTCTGTTTTTGGCATGTGCCACATAAAAAACTCTGCAGCATAGGCCAACCCGTAACGATTCCAGGAAGCGATGGCGACCCTACTCCTGGTATCTAAACCACCTGTTACGCCCCTCCAAATGTTATCCCCACAGGGCAACCTCCAGCTTGTTTCAGCCATACATGTTTGTCATAAGCAGGGCCACCGAAATTATGCAATTATGCGGCTGCATCAATTTTCACGTAAATATAGATTTGCCACGTTTGGCACATAATCCATCATCTGTGGCATAATCTGCAGATTTTAACAAAAACCATTTTTCTAGCTCAAACGGTTCGAAAGTTACTAACGATGAAGTAACATGTGTTGCTGCGTCGTGGAAGGCCCGTTTCAAAGCTGGACTGGTCACCTTTCTGATGCTTATTGCTATATTCTGGTGTTAAACTGTACTAATGAGGTGCAACTAATGCACTGAAAGTATTACCAAGTTTAAAAATGATGAAATATTTAAGTAATGATATTACAAAATGTGCCGCATTATGCTGCATAATTTGCCTTTTCTTGATGCAAAACTTACTCAACCCCACCGCATAATTGGGCCTTCTCCTGCAGCATAATTCCAGTGACCCTGGTCATAGGACAGGTCTCTTAATCATTCAAAGTAATTCTAAGGCATGGGGAACCAGTACCACTAAAGCAAAGCCCTAGTTCCAGTACAACCAACACTCCATGTCGTTCCCCTCCATTCAGGTGAAATAAACTAATGCAAACTAAAGAATTACTGCAGAGTTGTGCTCCCCCACCCTTAGGCAGACATATTCCAAAATAGCTGCCAGTACAGGTGCATTAACCCACCTTCAAGGATCACTGATGGTGCGACCACCAGACAGATCTGTGAGCTCCAATAAGCCCTTGGATGTTGATGGTGGAACAGTCTATGCACCACACCTCTGATGGGAGCCAGTTTAATAATGTAGAGTGCAGGAGCAAGGCAACAGTGTATAAACTTTGAATCAGGAGAGTGGAGAAAACATAACCAAGATGGCTGTCACAGTAGCTGGCCTCGGTCTCCTTTCTGTGTTGACTAAAGCCCAGCAACTATGGGCTATAATTATTCCAGTGTTGTATATTCCCAAAATATGTTGCTCCCTCTGGGATCACCAGGACTGCTGCCTGACAGGTTTCAGTAGCAGTATTGCAGTTGTGACTTCCGGCCTCATAGCTGCCAAAGTTTCAGATTGCCTATGTGTAACATTTTCATAATTTAATTGTAATTATGAGTGATATTCAACAACTATAAGTGACACTTTCTCATGAGCAAAATCAAGCAATGAAGACAAGGGAAATATATAAATATCAGCAACTACACCCATTTGACCAGATTGTACGACGAAACAACGACTTCAAAAACAACTACTGCCTTAACAACGAGGTCGGAAAACCGACCTTGTTGCTACTACTAATGATTTTACCACGAATGCCTTAACAACGATATTTCGTTGTAAAGGCATTCCTGATAAAATCATTAGCAATAGGCACCATTCACCCTACATCCCTCACCCCACCCCCCCAACCCCACCCCAAAACCTAAACCCCCCTGACCCCCCACCCACTCCCCAAAACCAAAAACACCCCACCCCCCAACCCCACCCTAAAACCTAAAACCCCCTGACTCCCTACCCACTACCCAAAACCAAAAACGCCCCACCCCCCCAACCCCACCCCAAAACCTAAAACCCCCTGACCCCCCACCCACTCCCCAAAACCAAAAACGCCCCACCCCCTCAACCCCACCCTAAAACCTAAAGCCCCCTGACCCCCCCCTCCACTCCCCAAAACCAAAAACGCCCCACCCCCCCAACCCCACCCTAAAACCTAAAACCCCCTGACTCCCCACCCACTCCCCAAAACCAAAAACGCCCCAACCCCACCCCAAAACCTAAAACCCCCTGACCCCCCACCCCCTCCCCAAAACCTAAATGCACCACTCACCTTCGCCAACTCCCTTCTTTGTACCTTAACCACGCATGTTCGTTGTTCAGAACATACGTAGTTAAGGCATAAAAAACCAGAGTCGTGGTTAAAAAAAGCGTTGTTGCGCTTTCGTTAACCACGACTTTCAGAAAACAAAAGTCGTAAAAAAGGATGTTTCTCATTTGACCATCATGAATCTCTAAGAAGAGCTCAAAACTGATGTAAAACGCCAGAAATGGAAGGGCACTAACCTAGTGCCCAGTTTACTTATGCCCATGATCATGATGCGCTGAAACTAAATTAAATAAGGATTGGAGAAGGTACTAGTGGCACTTACTAGTGTGTAGAGAGCAGCACAGTGATAAGGTATTGGCTTTATTTTGCCACCCATGCACTACAGTCAGCAAGTGTTAAGCCGCCCCATCTACTTGGCCCCCGTACTCTTACCAGCAGCTGCAAAATAGTTCTGGAACACTCTCAAGCCTGGTCAGGTAAGAATGTGTCTCCTCATGTTACGTTGCCCAAGTATCAGGAGCACTCTTACGGCTGTTTTGACCAACGGAGCTGGCTGCCACTAGGTGTCAGCGTCAGGCAGCTCATTGAAAAGAGTACAGCCATTCACAGCAAGGCAGTGAATTAGATAGCCCGCTTAGCTTTCTCTTCATCTTATTTGCGTTACAAATTACTGATCATGCAGTAATGCAGTAACTTTGCTTAAACTGCGTTGCCCTAACACGACATGCGTGTCCAAGCTCGACCCTGTCCCGTTGGTTATCATGGGGCTGATTCTAGCTTTGGTTTCTCTTTCCTCCCTGGGGCTAGGGGGGGTCACTGTGTGGGAAGATAGTAAGTGGGAGAATGGGAGCCACCCCCTATCATGAACCCTTCATTAGTCTATCATCCTAGGCTTTCTGTGGGGATGGCAGCCCTTGTCTCCTGCCCACTCCCACTTCTTGCCGCCGAGGTTGACTATCTCGGGGAAAGATTTCACACCAAGCCTCAAAGTTGGGTATACTGCATTCCCAGTGGAATCAATCAACTTCTTCTTTTAACCTCACTTGTGTTCACTGCTGTTTCTTAGCAAATGTGATTCAAAGACTGCCAAAATCACAAGAGTGATACTTCAATGATGCCATACACTTCTGCATCCAGCCATGCCCGTGTTCATTCCCAGAAAGTGCCTCAGTTACTTGAGCTAAAGTGCGATAGGCAAGGGTTCCTTCTTATTCCAGAATAGTTTAGGCTGTATCACTATCCTCAGCATATGCATAGTTAGAACCCAATAATGTGATATTATACTCTCCAGCCAACCTTGTCATCCCTAACTGTATTGGTGCAAGGTCAGCCAATATAGTACAGCCCAGGTCCCTTTAAAATGTTCCAAGGCATCCTTCCAAATGTCTTTGTCACAATGCACCACCACTGAGTCGTACTGGGACAGAAAATAGTCCCTTGCACCAAATTTGAAGTAGCCCCTATCAACGAATGAGATAGCTAAAAAAGTAGTATACCTTTGCAAATTAGGGGTAGCTGTACAGTGTGACTTTGTTAGTTTAAAAGTGTTTTGCAAATGATTAGAAACTGCATGCATTTGTGCTTGCTGCAGGCAATCCTTGTGGTAATGCCAGAGAATTGAACAGTACAAACCATCCCAGCAGACAATAAAACAGCCCATACACTGATCCATGAGACCAGCCTTCAGGCACTGCTAAATTGCCTTGTAGGTCAGTCCGACTCTGCTCGACCTCCATATGCAGAGAACAATCCCTCTATCCCAACCACACTGCAGCACTCCTCCGCTGCACTTGAAAAGATGTGGCGTAAGTGCAGTGGTGTCATGTATAACTAATACTTGATATTGTAGGTGGATTGCCATGTGGAGAACGCTTTAGTAGATCTTCAATATATCCACCCACAGTGTTTCCCATTAGTCATCTCTGATTTGCCTTCCAATATCTGTCAGTCACCTCTGCTGATAGGGCAACATCTCAACCGATTTGCTAATCTGAAGTGTTATGTATATGTTGACGAACTGTCCCTCAGACCTTTAAATAGCTGCAGAGCAGTTTTTAGTAATGAGTCAGGGACTGGATAACCGCTTTTGCATTAGGCTAGTTTAAGGGCTGTTGTCTTAGTTGGCAATATTGTATTTAATGTGCCTCAGGAATGCCGAAGTCTGCTTTGCTTGGTTCAAATGGGTTAATTTGGTTGTGGCTGAAAAGGTCTTGCAATGTCCTACATTCTTCCTTCGCCAGAGAGAGAAGATCTCGCTCCTCATCAATTTCTACTGTAATGCAGTTACTTCGTATGCATCATCTATATTACACACCCTATTTTTTCAGTGCTATTAAATAGGACATCTTAGTTAGCATTTAATCTGTATTACACACCAGCTAAGCTCCAAAAGATGCATCTGAGTATTAAAGGCAAGTGTGCCTGTAGCTATTTGACATCCTGAAATTTGGAATGCACTATTTAGTTCAGTTATACTCACTGATTAATAGCATTCTGTACTTCAAGAACTAAGTTATATGATTACTTGGAAGATAATGTCTAATGATCACACTACAAAGCTGAGGTGGGTCAACTGCAATGTTTTATCTAACAAGGAGGAAGAACAATTAGAGTTTTTTTTTCGATTGGTGACAGTAATGAAATGTTGCAGAATATCCTATGGTGATATGGCTGAAAAAGGGGAAATCAATTATGATTATGAAATGGATTCTTGTCCTAGAATAGGTATGAGGTAGATGGAGGAAGTGTTGATGGAAATAATTTACTGGAAGTTGGATCGATTGGAATGGTTTTTGATGAAGTTCAAATATTTACTGCTTCCTTGAATTAGTATTTGATTTTTTGTATTTAATGCTGGGCCTCTTTGGACCATTACACTATAATAGCCTTGCTAATGTGGGCTCTAAGCCCAGTACAGAAAATATTTATGAGGGCTTTTAGTATTTAGTCTGAGACTTCTTGCAAGTACAAATTTTCTTTGGTTGTTGGTTGATCTTTCCTGGAAGGCTTAGTGCTTCGGAGGCAGGGGTAAACCTGGCGATGACAACAGAGGGCGGATTACCTTGTTCTTTATTAGCAGATATGTGTGTTCTTTTGTCCTGTTGGCATCTTGTGCTCTTGTGGTGCCCCTAATTAGGGAATCAGTTATTAAAGAAAGTCACAAAAGTGGTTGACCTGGGATGTCTGGCCAGATATCTGCTGGATTGTCTGCTCTGGGCTGAAATTGTACCTCCAAATGGTGCTTTGCAACCGCAGGATTCATTTACCATTACTCGCTGGCAGAAAAAATACACAAAAATGTAATTAAGGGATTTGTTATAGGTTAAAGTGCCTGCATTGCTGGCTTTCAATCTAATGATATTGTACGTTACTGGGTATTGTTCTAAAAATCTTTAACTCCTTTGCCAATAAGGTGCATTTGGCCATCTCATTAAAAACTGTTCCAAATAAATAAATAAAAAATACACTAGCTACCTGCTGAGTGAATGCTTTAGCTTACCCTAGTAGTGGTCTTCTTTCTCCCCTAGCAACCCTTACTTTGTTATGACAATAACCAATTTAGAGTTGGTAAAGAAACATCCGGTATTTTTATCCCTTATTGTGTACATCATCATGGCTATAGTTAACCAACATGTCTACAGTTTACATACATGCATATGCAAAGATAGACCTTTTAGATTTGTTAATATATTTTCTCCTTCTGTTAATCACTCGGGCATCCTTTATTAGGTTTGAGAAAATACTTTATCAAAGTTAATTAAATTGTTTCTTTTATTTAGGTTTTTGAGCTTGGCTCACATGTCACTGGGAGTGTTAGATTCCTCTTTGTGCCACTCTGAAGGGGATGGCAGCTACCGCCCATTCTCTTGGCCTCTCTGGTTCACAGTATACCATTATGGTAAATTTCAGCATCATTGGTACCTAAAGTGCCTTCAGAAATCAAGTTATCTAACTCTGCTCTGTTGCTCCTTAGTCGTCCTTAGGTTATCTCAACAGGAAAGGCTAGTTTTCGGACGTGGGAATGAATATCTTGTTTTATGATATGTCACTGACATTTACTTAATATTTAAAGGTTCGTAGTGAACACTTGGGTAAAATATCAAGATCTTGAATGATAAACATAATTGGATTAAATTCACCTTCACGATAAATGACAAATCCATCAGTTCACAATAACTTTATTCTGTTCATAAAAACAGGCCATAAAAGCACAACATACTGTAAAATGTACAATGTATACGTTCATTTTTAGGAGAGAAAAGATATTTTTCATGGCACAATATTTCCAGATGTTTCTGACTATTTGTATAGTAAACTGAGTAATTAATACGGAAAACTATGGCAAACATATTATAACATCTTCCATTTCACCAAACACAAAAAGGCTGATTAATAATCACTAAAATCCTTCCTCAACAATATTGTTTTAAATAAGGTTTCCTTAGAAATATGTACTATTAACAAAAAGTGCAAAGAGCAGAGTTGATTGTTTTTTTCTTCCATCACAGAGACATATCTGTCCTTCTTTAGTCCAGGCCCCAAATTTTAGGGTATACTACCATGTGATATGATGATCTAAACCCAACCTAAAACGTGTCAAAATATAAAGTTGGACTGTATATTTCTTAGCTTCATGTTTTTTCCTCTGGTCCTCCTTATATTAAAAAAATAAATAAATGTTTTACTTCCCTTCTCTTAATTAATGTGATAGTCACCGGATTATCAAAGCCAGATACAAGATTAATAAGCCCTACCCCTGTTGAATATTAGCTATTCATGGAATTTGTTTAGGCATGTTCCTGTAGACCGACACCCACAACATATTGTTTGGGGTCAGGGACAAAGATTCATGTTTATTTTGTCTTTAGGACAAGTAGGCCCAACACCTGCAGCACAAAACCTTTGGCTGCCAGTTTACTCTACCACATTATGGATCATGGAGGGGAGCTGTCTGCAGTTAAGGGAGTATTTGCATCCATGTGTTTATGTTTTTCAAATGTGTATTGATAGTTCAGTATTGCAAGCCATTATTATTAGGGTGACAGCTCTAAGGAAGTGTTGTAAGCTCGACTGCACTACTGACTGTTGTTCCAGTATAAAAATGTGTACATGTTTGCAAAGTTTAACAATATGAGGATTGTTTAGTGCTCCCAGAATGTTCCCTGAGTAGACGTAAATATTTGCAAAAGCTTCAAAGCAAGATTGAGAATTCTTTGCTTTCAACATAAAGGCCCTCATTACAACTCTGGCGAGCAGCAACCGCCGCCCACCAAGTTGTATCCGCTGTGCGACGGGTGCAGTTGCTACGCAGACAGTGAAAAGCTCCATGGACCGTGGCAGGGGGCCCCGCGACTCCCCTTTCGCCAACCAGTTCCTACCACCATGAAAAGGCTGGCGGGTGGGGGACTCGTAATACCCTGGGCAGCGCTGCCCTGGGAGATTACAACCGCTGGGACCAATGTGGCGGGAAACCTTGGGTCCCAGTGGTGTCGTAATCCCCGAGTTTGTACCGCCAGCCTGTTGGCGGTACAAACTCCATAACAGCCCTGGCGGTCTTTGACCACCAGGGTTGTAATGAGGCCCAATATGTTCACAAAAAGTCCAAGGAAAAAAAGTTTTGCTAATTTACTGTGTATCATTTCTTTGAAGCATCCTTTAGTAAAATGTGTTGATGCATGCTAGTATTTAAAAAAAAAAATGCATAACGGAAAATACGTGTAATCAGTTTCAACAAGATTTTGGGAAATTTAAAAATAAACAAGTATTGGCAAAAACCATTAGGTCTGACAATGGTGGTCCGCCCATGTTTTTCGTTAAGCTGTATTGTTGTGGGAGCTGCCAGACCCTCACCATTAAAACACATGCTGGCAAATATATTCTTTAGTCTGAAAGAGCATGCATTGCCGCAGTAGTCCCTGGCACTGAACAAAACTATTTTGTGTGCCGATATGCTCCTTGTGAAAGAGCAGAAAGTTGTCTCTCACAGTGAAGCCAGCCGGTAGATAGCTAGAGAGATCACATTTTGATAAAAATAGAATGTCTTGGTTAACACTAGATTTAATTAGAAGCCCCATTATTAAAGAAAGTCACAAAATGCATCCATGGTAAATGTTCCTGCATTATTGCAGATTTACAGCTTTTGTGATCTCATAAGAATGTACAGAAGTAGGCCTGGAAATCTTATTCCTAGATAATATTTGTAAACTGCAATTTAGCACAAGCAAATATACATGTGTAGATTTGCTCATTTGAAAAACTGTTCAGCATTTACAAGTTCACTTTCCTTCCAACCACGTTTTTCCAACCCTAGAAGAAGTTTTACTTCTGTCCTTATCAGGTGTAAAATTCTACCCTTTCTCAGCATGGGAAGGGATTAGAGTAGAGCTGATGATACTCCCTAAAACATGCACATTAGTAGTTTTGCAAAGACTCAAAAGGGCATTCTAACCCTTACCGCTACCTCCAGCCCAGTATGTGGATCTGTGGAAAGGTGGCAAAATAAGGGCATTGCTATCAGAGATACCCCTTACAGCTGCTCCATATGTGATTGCAGAGATGGATTTATTCCTATTGAATTGTCAGGTGCCCCTAGCCACAAGTGACATCAAAAGAGATACCCAGGTATGAAAATGTATCCACTCTGTTTATGCATTCCTTGTGCGAGTTCCTCTGCACACAGATCATGCTAAATATTTTTTTAAAGATTTATTCTCATGTCCCTCCCATGTATACAGTGAGCAAGTCAATCAAACACTATTAGCCATTTGCAGGTTTGGATAAGAGCACTGGATAAGACAAATATATCAAATTCCTGTATGTGGAGTTATGTTTTAATGCTGGTAAAGTTAAATGTAGTCAAGATAAAGATTGTAGCACATGTTACATTATGGTACCCTTCCTCTGAGACCTTAAAAGGATACCTTACTATATTCTCAGTGATTGAGGATTAAGTGTATTTTATCTAAGTCTATTCATTATGACAAAAGCAGAAATGCTTGCAAACAGAAATTTAGAGAGTGGGGACATCCTTTATCATTACTGAAACAGATGTAAGTTACAGTTAATTAGGACAAAATAGGCGAATTATGCAAGATCATAGAGAAAAAAGTTCAGAAACGTCAAATTTTCATCTCAAAGTATTCAATATAATCAAAAAAGAACTGGAAGCATTATATTGAAAAAACTGATTTGAATTGAAAATGACACTGAATTAAAAACATTCCATGTGGCTGTTTCCATCTGATAAAAGAGAGAAAGCTACCACTACAAACCCCTTGTACTGTTTGCGTGACAATGAACCTGATTTTGGGAGGCACTGCATATCTGCTCCTTAATCAGGATGACGACCCACCACATCGGCCCTGTCATAGGAGGTTTGTGTAGATATATGTATGTAATTTTCCCACTCTTTATCATGGTCATTAATATAAGAAATGCCCTCTGTTGATTTTTTTCACAAAATCTCCAACAGAGCATGTTAAAATCAGTCACAATTTTGATATCTATGTAACTATAAAATCTTATATGTACAAGTAAACCATAAATTACACGGAAGAGAGGGAAACGATGTCCCTGGGGGCCCTGGGGTTGGAGACATTGCAACACACAGTGACAATGTACAGCAATCCATTATACCTAGATTTCAGCTCCCCCTAGCAGCTACCCAATTGGTGGTTATTTTGACGGATGTACCTCCCCTGAGTCCAGGAGTAGTGGAATCCATCTGTGACTTGATCCGGAAAGGCCAAACGTTAGTATAGCTGTAAGGGAGGTATGATGGATTATGACAGTGGTAATATCATTATAGCAAGATGGGTGGGCTGGGTAGGCACAAGAGAAAACATTTTTGAGGGGGACTGTGTGGTGCTGAATTTTAGATCTCAGGTGTCAGCCGTCTGATTACTTTCCCGCTTTTCAACAGCACGGCTGAGGGTTTCGGGGCAGGGGATAAACGCTCTCCCTTTAGGTTTCTTTTACTTGCCAGGGGTGGGACCTAGTGCAGTTTTGCATCATTCCTTGCACTTAGTTAGGAAAGAGGACCCAGACTCTCGAGTAGGGGGCATCTGGTGCTGTTAGAACTTAGAAACAGGTTTCAACCATTATAGTGGTTGGATCTCACTGGCTGACAAAGTGGGGCCCACAGGGATATAACTGTAAATGGGGATATTTTGTCGCCCGGGCCTGTGACCATGCAAATACCTCTTCTACGGTCATGCAGTTGGAACATAGCAGGGCTGAGTGGCAAACAAGTGGATCAGATGTGGCTGAGCAAACAGAGGGTTTGACATTGTAGCTATGCAAGAAACCTGGGATGTTGAGTCGCTCATTTTTATATTGTCTCCCTTTCAGTCCCTGCTAAGCCGGCTCATTGTGGCAGGATGCAAGGTGGTTTATTATTGTTAATTTCTCTTAGTTTACGGTGTTCCTGGTCTCAGGTGGTCCTTGGAATTAGGCATTTGCAGGTGATTAAATTAGACTTTGTGGGCTTTCTGAGCATTATTGTTTTAAACTTTTCTAACTCTTATGAGAGGGGCGTTCCGGTTGAACAGATTGAAGTTTTATGCCTCGCCCTAGATTCTCTAGTGTGAAGGTTTAAGAGCCCCTGTTACTTTATTTTGGTGGGGGACTTTAACCTGCATTTGTACAGTACTAACTGTTTAGGTGCAGCTCTTGCTGCTGAGGATGACTTAGGGCAGAGTCTGTCCTTTCAGTATTCATATATTGGCATATCACAATATGGAGCAATTAAGGGATATGCTAGTTGGGCCTTTTGTTCCCACTTTCTATAGGAGAGGGGCTAACACAGTTAAAGATTACATTTTAGTTTCTGCCTTTTTACTTAAGTTTGTTTGTAGTTTTGAAGTCAAATGGTAAGCTTTAAGTGACCACAATCTGCTTGTTCTTGCTATGGACTGGGGTGTTTGCCATCATGTGTAAGTGAGGAGGGGTCCCTCTAATGTTGAGTTTGCTCTCAAAGATCAGGCGCAGAATAAAATGGAATATGATCCCTCATGCCTCTTTTTTGGATGATCTGTATCATACCTGTAAATCGGATATGGACTAGTGTTTGGACAGCGAGGGGATTGAAGATGGTTTGATCCTGGAGGCTTTTGCCAGGATCTGTGGGCTGATTAATGTTAAGCTCAAGTTTACTGGGAAATCGAGGCAATCTCTCAGTGAGAGGTGGTTTGCTAGCACTTGCACTAAAGCCCTTTGCAGTTTCAAAAGACCATTAAAGGAGGACCCCAAAGATAGGGCCAAAATTACCATGCTCTGGAGGGGTTATAATTCAGCTTTACAGACTCACAAGAAACAGATCAAGGACGAGGAGTGGGATGACTTGGTAAGTTCCCTCTTTTTGAAAGATTGCCCCTTTTTATCTGGGGAAAAGAGTAGAGTCATTGATTGCACTATTCCAGCAGTTGAGTGGGTTAATCATTTTTCTAGTATTTATGGCAGTACTATGGACAACCTAACTCCCCTGGTTCAGCATAGGCCTAATGATTATTGGATTTCTTGGTTTACAGCAGAGGAAGTGGGGGCTGCCATAGCAGCCATAACAAAGAATAAGGCCCCCTGGTCTGATGGGGTGCCTGTGATTTATTTTGCTACGATGCTGAAAGGTGAGCAAAGGATTTAGTTTTGGTGTTCAAAACAGCTTGGAGAGAGGGTCCTCCCCCTTCTTAGCAGCATTCTGTCATTGTTCTGGTGTTTAAAAAGGGGGCTCGGACAGAACCTAGTTGTTATAAACCCATCTCACTAATCGATTTACTCCAGGAAGATCCTGGGTAGGATAATTTTAGCAAGGCTGTTGGACTAGGTAGAGGAGTGGAATGTAGTTTCCTGCTTTTGGTATGTATTTAGAAGGGGGTGGGGTACCCTAGACCAGTGATTGAATCTGAATTTGATAGTTGGTAAGTGTACATTGGCCAAAGAGGGAAGGCTGTACTTAGCGTTTATGGATTTGTCCTCGGCCTTTAAGCGGGTCTACAGAGCTAAACTCTGGACCAAGTTAATTGATCTGGGGATGGACTGTAGCCTGGTTCATATTTTGCGTGATCTTCACCAGGGATTGACAGCTGAAGTGAGGTATAACCATGAAGGGTCTTTAACAGATCAGATTAGTATCCACAAGGAGGTGAGGCAGGGTTGTATACTGGCCCCACTTTTGTTCACCCTAAATATTAACATGATGTTCCCGGTGTTAAGCCAAGCTACAAAAGGTATTCCAAGTGTGGGATCTTTGTTGATTCCGGCTCTGGTTTACGTGGATGATACTGTGCTTATAGCCAGAACCACGGTTGGACTTCAGAGGCTTCTCAATTCCTTTGTTTGCATCATGTCCTCTCTCAATATGAAAATAAATTATTGTAAATCTCATGTAATAAGAATTGGAAATAGAAAGAAGTGTTGTAAGCAATTTTTTGGGGAAGGCCATGAGATAGCAAGGGTCAAGACGTTTCCTTACTTGGGTGTCCAGTTTGATGAGAATGGTTAATATGTGTGCAAAGGAGGCTTAAGAGGAATGCTTTAGCCAGGGCTGTAGCAGTGTTTTTTGAGTTTGTAGGTAGACTACAGTCTAAACCAACACAGGCTTGGTTTAATGTCTATGAAGCTAAGTGTATTGCTACAGCGACCTATGGTAGTGGGCTCGGGAGTTATAAAGACTGCGGGGAGATTCTGAGAGTGGAGAAAGCTTTTGCAAGGAGGTTACTCTGTCTCCCGTTGTCTGCCCCCACTTTAATTGTCCATGAGGATTTAAGTCTGGGCTACATCACAGGGAGGTTGGCTTTGGCCTCCATTGTTATGTGGTTTCAAGACTGGTCTCGTCCAGAACTCGACCTTTAATCAATCTATTATTAGGGACTGTAAGGGATAGATAAACATTGTTGCATATCCTTGCAGAAGAGGGGTTGCAAAAGGTATTTTGAGCAGTCGGAACTTATCAAACAGGCAGCTCTTGTATTGATCAAATAGCTACTCTGGGATAGGGCCAAAGCCACAAGGGAGAAGGAGGAGTTGCTAAAAATTAATGTTCAGGCATATGTAAATCTGAAAACTGCCCCTGGGATGGAGCCTTACCTTGGGATAGTGAAAGCTTACAATGTTTATTATAATTCATGGGTGAATTTAAAATCTACAAACTCATAATGGCTATGTGTTCATATTCAATTGTTCAGATTGTGTAACTGAAGATACTACATTGTAAAAGTCATTTAGAGTGTGCCTAAGTCTTCAGATGATTAGTTTAACTATTGACAATATCCTGCTTATATTTCCTGCAGGTGAGCATACAATGTTTTGTAGTACCAAAACAATCATTGGCTGACCAAATACATTTTTTAAGTGAAGTACTTTTTACGATGGGACGCGGTTTTGCCCGCGCCACTGACACAGCGCGCATCGACTACAGCACTTATTTCAACACGAGAAGTATCACGTAACTCTCGCTTCCGATACAAGCAATTCAATTACCTACATCAAACTTATTTACCCCCAAACCGGCTCAAGCGTATGATCCCACAAGCTACCCCGGAATGCCCGAGATGTGAGGATCCGGATGCTTTTTTCTTCCATATGACGTGGGACTGTCCCCCGGTGCTGCACACGTGGCATGATGTTATCTCAATGAGGGCTGAATGGTTGGGACTCTCTCTATCCCCTACACCTGAATCTTGTCTATTGGGAATCCGTTTGAGATGCAGTGGGGGGAAGCAGGCGCACCGGTGCGTAGACTTAGCGTTATTTAAATATCTTTTAGCGATGCAGTGGAAGTCACCATGCGCGCCAGACATCGCTGGTCAAATGCACTAGAGTAGAGCAGAGGCGCAGGTACTGCACTCCCTCTGCGACAGGGTGGTGATAGTAAAGGGGCCGGACACATGGGATTCCTTCATTATTCAACTGGAGAACAAGGACTATACCCGCCCACCCTGAACAGTAGCCTCTATGTCAATCTATAATACAAATTCACATGGAGCGGTAGATATGGGGTCGCGAGGCACGGGTTGGGAATGACTAGACTGCTGCCTTTGTGCCGCGTAGAACTGCCCCTACACTCTGCACAATGGAATCCGGTGCAACTGATGTGAACACGTGTCCCCGACTGCCCCGATTTCGGAGTTGGACCTAAAACCCACACGAGCATAGGGGTCACACCTGTCTGGCTGCTCTATGTGGCTAGACTTTTCCTTGGCTGTTCCCCAGGTGCTCCCCCCCTCTGTGTGGCCGCCCACTCCCCCCTCCCTTCCCTCCTTCCTCTCACCCTTTCCTTCCCCGGCCTCTAGCGAGCAGCTCTGTTCTTATCTCGTTCGTTCCTGCATCTTTTTTTTTCTTTTATTCTCAAATCTCTGATAATAGTTATTCTGGTCATACTCAGTGGTTTAAGTCATGATGATGTACTGTCATGAGTGTTGGTATTGTTTCTGGCCGCAAATCCGGATTGAAGTGTGGAAATGTAATAAACAGATTTTTTTTTTAAAAAGTTCTTTTTAGATACGGATGTATATATTGAAAGTGTTTCCAGTTGCAGTACTTTGTTTTCTGTTTTAACCACTGATTCAATTGTAACTGCTGCCTTTGTTGCATTTGTTATTTGTAGCAATGGCTGATAATCCTGTGAGTATATTTATATTAGGTGAAAAAATGGTATTCACCTACTATGATTTATCTACAGCTACAGTAGTATGTCAGGAATATAACAAGATATTTTTTAACATGTAATAAATCAACATTTCTTGAATCAAAATCTTAGTATATTATATGTTGTTAAACGGTATGTGTGCATGTTGTTTTACTGGAGTATTGATTCATACTTATTGACATAAGACGTTGGATGACTGTCAGCCAGACGTTTACTAGCACATCACATTTTTACAAGCCACAAAGGAGTATTTAAGAAACTGCAAATGGCATGTAGGAAATGAAAAGAACTATTCATGGAAACAAATATATGTTTATCAGAAGCTGATAAGTTGTGAACAGAATAAGCTGTTATTTCAATCACAAATATGATCAATATTATATACAACACAGAATTGACAACCATGATGTATGTGATCTTGTAAGGTCAAAACCCAACTGTTTTGGGGAAATGTCCATTTCACTAATACTCCTTAAAAGGCAAATGTGATATTTGAATTGCCAGGGTTAATGTTGCAGCTGCACCGGAGGAAATTACTTGTGCCTCTTTGTGTGCTTCTGTTGTTATCATCTCCCATTGATCCTGATGATCAGCCCCTCCTAAGGGGGCCCTGAGGCTCAGTGGTTGCAGGGATTGCAGTGTTGGCAGTTGGCTCCTGAGGTTGCAGGGCCTCCCTGTCTTTGAAAGGAGATGGTGTCCAGTCCACTGATATCCTGGATCGACAGAAAGGGGTAGTTGTTTCTCATAGCCCTAAATTTGTCCCTAAAACCATCTTGTACCACCCAAGATAATTAGAACATGATAGATATATGCCTGTCCTGGAGGTCAATGTGATCCCTATGCAAAGGTAATTTCTTTGTTATCTTTGATGACCTATAGGACCTGACCCATCTGCTCTTCATGTCAGGAGGCTGCTCCACTGATACTTTGGTCCAGAGTTTTCCTGAAAGTATGGGCATGAAAGACCTAATTCTGCTGTGTTAATGGTGCTCTCTCCCTACCCACTTTGCCCTATGGCATTGGATGAGTTGCCATCATTCCTCTGGGTCCTGGCTCACCTGCAGATAAAGTGTTATCAGTTGTGACTTGCAATACAGGAGCCTGGATTGGGGTGCACTCTACCACTATAGTTGTTGGAGATGGGGTACAACGAACAGTGCCTACTACAGCATATTGCCGAGTGGGGAGACACAACAGTGGGGGTAGACATTGTGGTGGGGAGAGTGGAACTCTTTCTAGCAACTTACTCAGATACACCTAATGAACGAGGCTGCTTCTCATCTAGATGAGGACCAGTAGGCGTTGAGTTCTCACTGAAGGGTTGTGCAGAAGTTGGTACTATGTTAAGAGTTGGAGGAGTGTCTTCCGATGGCCTACTGTTGTGGGAGGTGGTCCTACATTCTGAAATTACAAGATGATTGCTAGTTCATCTATATGTAATGGTATACATTTTAGGCTGCATATCTGGGCTGGTCCAGACATTATGGTAACGTACAGAATCTAATGTTGTAGTAACACATTGCTTTACATGTTATTTTAAGAACTGTTTAGGGACCGAGAGTTGCCTACAGCTTTGGTTATGGCATCAATGTACACTTATATGATGTGCCTCAGATACACAAACTCAAAAAACTATGATGCACTTACATGTTTAATATTTGTACAACATCACACTTTTCAGTAATGTACAATAATATGCAGTTATTTTCACTTTTGGAGATCACTTTCTCAACATGAACTTGTAATATTCATGCTATATTTTCTTTTAACTCATTGTAGTTTCACAAGCTATGAGACAGACCTTGAGCAAGCAAGGGAGACACATGTAAAATGTTCTAACTCTTACACACACTATAGACCTCTGGGTAGCCATACATATTCGAAATATCAAACATTCTGAGTGTGACATCACAGAGGCAAGTTACCCACATTAAAGATGGTATGTGTTCCAGGTTATGCATGAGGATTATTTACAGATTCAGATATTTAATTGTATATTTTCAGTGTCCAAGCTAAGGTATGATGAGTGAGACATCATACGAAGGTATGTGATCTATTTTAATACATTACAGAACCTCTAGCAATAGTCCCGTCGGTGGGGAAGCTGTTGTTTACTGCAACAATAGATGACTGCATGTAGCTTTATCTACTAAATAGTCAAATAACGGTACACCTACAGACTACTATTGCAGGGTAGAAACAGCTTTATAGGGCTACTGAAGTGTCAAAATGGCGTCTCCTGGCACACTAGTAGCTTTTGTTGTAGAGGCCATTGGGACATTACGGACACATTTACTGGATAAATACAGATTACTTATTTGTACACATTTTGTGTGAGTTATCTTCACTATGTTAAATAACAAAAACACAAGCTCTATAGTTTTGAGTAGCAGTGAGAACATTTCCTTTATCCTAAGGCTCTACCTATACCAGATTCTGAGTACACAATGAAGCAGGTAAAACTTTGTAGAAGAGTCTTTAGTGAAGTGTGACTACAGTTATGGCATGAGATAATGTATTTACACAAAAATAGTTATTATTCCTTATGACACTTTAAACACTACACATTAAGTGCATATCAGGGATGTGGAATTCTTACAGCCAGGCGCCCGGGACATTTTGTTTGGGGTCAAGGGCAACAAGTTTTCCTGTTTATTTTGTCCTTGGACAAGTAGGCCCAGCCCACTGCAGCCAAGCCCTTTGATGCCAGTTTACAGAAAAGGGAACTGTCTGCAGTTGAGATAATATGTGTGTCCATATGTTAAAGCTGTTCAAACTTGTATTTATGGTTCATTAATGAAAAGCCTTTATTATTAGTTTGAGTGCTGTAAATAAACGATTTAAGGTCACACTGCAATGCCGCCAGTGGTTCCAGTAAAAAAAAAAAAGTGTACACACATGTTTGAAAAGTTTGACAACATGAGGATAAGTATAATGCTCCCAGAACGCTCTCCGATTAGATGCAAATGTTTGGAGAAGCTTGTAAACAAGAGTGATCGTTCTTTGCTTTCAAACTAAAATGTTTAGAAAAAAATGCAAGTAGGGGTAAAACATTTCGATACTTTGAAATTTAAGTTGCTATTTCTTTGAAGTGCTGTTTAGTAAAATGTGCTGTTACATGCTAGTATTTCCCAAAAATATTCCTAATGGAAAATCAGTGTAACAATTTTCAACAAGATAATGGGAAGCTTGAAAATAAACTAGCACCGGCAAAGCCAACCAATCCGACTTTTTTTGTGAGTATTTGGGTTTTGTCAATGCATGTCTTGTTTTGACATGGCGTTTGTAACACTTTATTGTTGTGGGAGCTGCCAGGCCCTCAGCATTGTAACACTAGCAAAAAGCCAAAAAAGCTTTTAGTCTCAAAAAACACACATACATTGGCACCAGTGGCAAAACATAGGCCCCACGGTGTAGAGGGACCCATTCTGAGGGCCCCTTCAGCACAGCACCTGCACTCATTGAGTCTGGAGGGGGGACCCTCCATGTTCTTTGCATGGAGCCCCCTTCCAGTTTTGTTACGCCACTGATTGCCACACTAGTTCCTGGCACTGAACAAATCTACCTTGTGTGCCAATATGCTCCTTGTGGAAGAGCAGAATACGATCACTCTCAGTAAAGCCAGCTGATAGAGAGAGAACTAAAAGTTTAATAAAAACAAAATGTCTTTGTCAACGCCAGACCTAATTAGGGACCCAGTTATTAAAGAAAGTCACAACATTGCACCCATGCTAAATGTCTTTGAATTAGCGGCATTCATGAATTCACAAGAACGTACAGAAGTAGACCAGGAAATCGTACTCCTAGAAAGTATTTGTGAACTGTATTTTAGCACAAGCAAATATGCACGTGTAGATTGGCTGATGTGAAAATCTATTGAGCATTTACAAGTTCACATTTCCTTGAAACACTTTTTTCCCAACCCTGGAAGAACTTCTACTTCCTCCATTGTCAGGAGTACATTTCCAACCTTTCTCATTATGGGAAAAGATTAGAGAAGAGCTTGTGAAAATCCTTAAAACATGCGAGTTAGTAGGTTTGCAGACTCAAAGGCATTCCCGCCCTGGAACTGTTGCTTACTGCTTCCTCCAGCACCAGTATGTAGATCTACATAAAGGTGGCAAAATAAGGAAATTACTAAACTAGGGATTGAAATTGCCAGTATTCAAGCCCTATAGTAGTAGCCTTGGCATAATCAGAGAGGCTGTCAGAGCTCTTACATAATTAGATTGCTGCCATAATTTGTCACCACACTACATGGCACCAAAGTGACAAGTAGATTTTTTTAAAGGACAAGTAAATTTAAGAAGCAACCTGACCCATGGACAAGTAGATACATTCCACACCTCTGCATATTCATGACAGTTTACAGTAGATAACATTCTGAAAAAAACAAGGTTAATTGTTGTACCAACGTTATAGTTTTTTAAGATAGGCTGGCCTACATAGGGTGTAAGCATATTTTCTGTAACATTTTAGGAAATGTCTATCTTTACTACAGATTATTTCATGTTACAGAACAGAATTCTTGGCTTTCCTGGAGAACTGAAACATAATTATTTATTTGCAGTCTACCCCCGGTCCACCAGGGATTCTTGCAAAGCCTTCAGCTTTACATCCCATGGCAAAAGGTGCATAGGTCTGTGAGAACCACCACCAGTGTTCTGGGCTGCTAGGCGTGATTTGGAGGCCAGAGATCTTACCCTTCCTTGCAGATCATTCTAGTGCTCCCTAGTTTTCTCCAGTGAACGCCTGCTGTTAAAAGCAGCATTCACTTGTGAGACAATTCTGTCCCACATTTGTCTTTTCTGAGTAATAGCTGTAGATTGCATAAGGGCTCCTTACAAGTGGGGCTCTCCCCTAATGATATCATCCACCATGACAGTCAATTCTTTGTCTGTAAAACTGGGGTTTCTTCTCCTAATCATGGTTGAAAAATTAAAAGCTGAATACACTAGGTAAAAAAGAGAAAAACAATATATGACAAGGGTAAACCAAATGATGTGAGCCAAAAGTGGCTATCTGCTGCTGGCTGCTTGTGAGAAGGGCAAAGGATCATGGTATAGCTTCTTGTGTGCTTTATAGTCAACTTAGCAGGTGTGATTACTCAGAACATTACTTTCTGATGGATACAGCTACCTGTGGATTCCTCACCTAATGAATACTCCCATTGCGCCAGCACTCAACGGAAATCTTCTTCCTAGCTTCTGCACGTCGACGAGGACGTCACAGTTGCCTACGCGACGCCGTCTGACGTCATACAGGCAATAAGAGGTCCTCGTCGACGTGCCGACGTCAGTTCCCTTTTTTCCGTGCCATTCGAAACGGTTATTTTCGAGGGAGCTACTGTTGCTGTTCGACAGTTACAGTGTGTTTTTGGCTATTTTTTCTCTGAGATTACAATGTCGCAGAGAAAGTCAGGATTTAAGCCCTGTCGTGAGTGTGGGGGCAAAATGTCGGTGACGGACCCACATTCTGACTGTTTGTGGTGTCTTAGTTCCGATCATGATGTTGACAAGTGTGATTCTTGTCAGCATATGAATCCGAAGGCCCTGAAAGAGCGCGAGGCCAAGCTTTTTCTGGCGAAGTCGAAAAAGAGGGGAAAGAGACACCATCGAAAATCCTCATCACCGAAGTCTCATCGGCGTCATTGGGACTCCCGGCGTCGTCGAGAATCACGGCGCCGGTCGAGTAAAGAGAGGTCTCGGTCGAGGTCACCATCGACTTGGCGTCGGAAGACTTGGGAGGTCAGTCCCACGGTCACTCCACATCCGTCGACGCCGTTGCCTTCTCCAGCCTCACCGACTTCGCCCGGGTCTTCGGGCCAACCACCTTCAGTGTTTGAGGTTCCGCATCCTCAAATGTTTTCTCCGATGTTGCAGACGTCGAGGTCGGTGTCGCCTTCGAACCAGGCACCCCAGTACCCGGCTTTCCCGGCCCCTGGAGCTGATAATACCGCATTTTTAAATGCGATGTTCTCCATCTTCCAGCAGATGGCTCCAGGTAGTGGACCGGCTAGGCCTTCGGGCCCTTTGGCTTTCAACATTGGTGCTCCGGCTCCACTTCGACCAGCACCCTTTATGCCCTTTCTCCCCCTGGGGAACGTTGGCTCGGCGCCGGTATGGGCTCTGGTGGCTCCTGAGACTTCGGCTCCGACAGTTTCGGCTCCGGCGGCTTCGGTGTTTCAGCCAGTGACGCCGTCTAGACCTCCTACGACTCCGAAGCAGTCTTCTCTCCATCCGACTCCTGGTTCGGCGCCGAAGGTACCTGTGGCTCCTGCAGACCCGGCGTCGGACGGATCCGGAGATCGGCGTCGTTCTTCGACATCTGCTGACGCCATGTCGACGCCGAGGATTGAGGAGAGGCTGCACTCGAGGAGGCTTGCTCTCCGCCTCCTGGAAGAACAGGAGTACCAGCAGAACCTGGAGGAAGGAGAGATTGAGGACTCTCATGAGGGTCTCCATGGGCTGGACACTGCTAGTGGCCTAGATACTTCCCCTGAGTGGGACTTGTCATCTCCTGGGGAGTATATAGAAGAGGCGGCCACTTTTCATGCTGTTATCAGGAAGGAAGCTAACTTCTTGGATCTTCCTTTGCCGGTGACTGAAGCAAAGCAGAATTTGTTGACAGAGGTGTTGCACCCGGCCTCTACATCAGCAGAACCACTTTTGCCGTTCAATGAGGTGCTGCTGGAACCTGTTTTGGAGGTCTGGAAGAAGCCGGTGTCTTCTTCGGCTGTCAATAGGTCTGTGGCTAGGAGATATCGGGCTGCACCGGCTGACCCTGGTTTTCTTACCAGACATCCAACACCTGAAAGCTTGGTGGTCCAGGCTTCCTGCTCGGCAAGGTATGCTCCTGGTTCTTTTCCATCTGTGCCCTCGGATAGAGACTCCAAGAAGATGGACATGGCATCCAAAAAGGTGTTCTCGTCATGTAGCATGGCATTAAAGTCCACCAATGCTACATGTATTTTAGGGAGGTACATTTATGCTCTGATGGACGAAATTACATCTACGCATACGGAGGTCCCTCAGGGGCTATTGAATCTGGTATCAGACGCTCAAGCAGCTGCAACTCAGGTTATCCAATCTGGGTTGGATACAACTGACTCTGTGGCTAGAACAATGGGCACTGCTGTAGTTACGAGGAGGCAGGCTTGGCTTCGTAACTCAGGATTTTCCTCGGATGTACAGTCGACCCTGCTGGACCTTCCTTTTGATGGGGACAAGCTCTTTGGTGCCAAGGCGGATTCGGCCTTAGAGAGGTTCAAGGAGAGCAGGGCCACGGCCAAGTCGCTGGGTTTGCAAGCCACTTCTTCTGCCTCCTCCAGATTTTTTAGGAGGTTTCGAGGATTTGGTCATGGCTCCTCATCCTCCTCCTTTCGAGGAAAATTCCAGCAGCCTACCTCTGCTCTCTCCTATAGGTCTTTTAGAGGGAGGGGTAGGGTCCGTACCAGGGGAGCCTCTCAGCAGCACTCTGCCTCTTCCTCTTCCTCTGGAGGGGTGCAGCAGGGGAAGCAGCCTTAGGCTTCCACCAATTCCCACTCACTCCTCTCCTGTAGGGGGAAGGTTACTGTATTTTCTCCACAAGTGGGAGGTCATCACATCAGACTCCTGGATTACCAGCATTGTGAGAAAAGGCTACACCCTTCCCTTTCGGGAGTTTCCGCCCCCCATCCCGCCCCACCCATCTTATTGTTCAGAAGAACACCTCCTGTTGTTAGAACAGGAGGTTCAAGTCCTCCTTTCAAAGGGTGCGGTGGAGTTGGTTCCAGAGCAGGAAAGGGGCCAAGGTTGTTACTCGAGGTACTTCCTGATTCCCAAGAAGGATGGTCAGTTGAGACCAATCTTGGACCTGAGGATCTTGAATTGGTTCCTCAAACAGGAAAAGTTCAAGATGCTGACCCTAGCTCAGGTGCTTTTGGCGTTGAACAATGAAGATTGGATGGTGTCTGTCGACTTGCAGGATGCTTACTTTCATATCCCGATACTCAAGTCGCACAGGAAGTATCTCCGGTTTGTGGTGGGGTCGCAGCACTATCAGTTTGCGGTCCTCCCGTTTGGTCTTACTTCAGCACCTCGAGTCTTCACGAAGGTGATGTCGGTGGTTGCGGCAGAGCTCAGAAGGAAGGGGATAGCAGTATTCCCTTACCTGGACGACTGGTTGATCAAAGCCAAGTCCCCAGAGCCTGTGTTGCATCATCTGCAGTCGACAACCCAGTTGTTGTTTGACCTGGGCTTTTCGGTGAACGTGCCCAAATCTCACCTAGAGCCCTCTCAGCGCCTCCTGTTCATAGGGGCAGTACTGGATACAACATTGAATCAAGCCTTTCCTCCGCCTCAGCGGATTCAAGACATTCAGGCGTTGGTTCCAATGTTTCAAAGTGGAGCGGTCATTCCAGTCCTCAAGGTCCTGCGTCTGCTCGGTCTGTTTGCTTCTTGCATACTGTTGGTCACACATGCTCACTGGCTCATGAGGGCTCTTCATTGGTGCCTCCGAAGGCAGTGGTCTCAACACAAAGGGGATCTCGAAGGTTCTGTAAATGTCTCCAGAGATGCTGCTACGGATTTGAAGTGGTGGATTGCGGGTGACAATCTTTCCCGGGGAAGGCCGTTCACGCAGCCTCCACCAGTGACCACGGTAATAACGGATGCTTCCACTCTAGGGTGGGGAGCTCATCTGGGGGACCTGGAGATCAAAGGGCTTTGGTCTCCAGTGGAACAGATGTTTCATATCAATCTGTTGGAGTTACAGGCTGTATGTCTGGCTCTCAAGGCCTTCCTCCCATCCCTTTGCGGTCAGTCGGTTCAGGTCCTGACGGACAATACTACCGCGATGTGGTATATAAACAAACAGGGGGGGTAGGGTCGTACCTTCTCTGCAGGGAAGCTCTTCGGCTATGGTCCTGGGCAAAGGACCATCAGATTTGCTTGGTAGCAAATCATCTGGCCGGAGTCTTGAACGTACGTGCGGACAGTCTCAGTTGCCATTTCTTGGCCGACCACGAGTGGCGTCTCCATCCAGATCAAGTCCTTCTAATCTTCCAGATGTGGGGGTTTCCTCGGATAGATCTGTTTGCCACCCGGGAGAACTCGCACTGCCCGTTATTCTGCAGCCTCCAGTATCCGGTACAAGGAGCTTTGGGGGACGTGTTTCAGAGGACCTGGTGCGACCAGTTGCTTTACGCGTTTCCCCCCATACCCTTGATTCCTCGAGTATTGAGGAAAATACGCCAAGACCGGGCCCAAGTAATCTTAATTGCTCTGGATTGGCCAAGGAGGGTGTGGTAATCCGACCTTCTCCAACTCTCACTGTGCCCTCCGCTCCGTCTCCCTCTCAGGGCAGACCTCCTCTCGCAGTCGCTGGGGCAGGTTTTACACCCCAACCTCCAGAGCCTGCACCTTCATGCCTGGAGATTGAACGGGGCAACCTGAGTTCCTTTTCTCTCCCGCCTGAGGTAGTGGATGTTATCTTATCGGCCAGGCGACACTCCACTAAATCTATCTACGCTAATAGGTGGTCTAAATTTGTGGTATGGTGTGGAGAGAGGCAAATTGATCCCTTACGTTCTCATTTGTCGGATGTTTTATCTTTTGCTTTGTCTTTAGCACAGAGGGGTTGTGCAGTGGCTACTGTTAAGGGTTACTTGTCTGCCTTGTCAGCCTTTATTTGTCTTCCAGACCAGCCTTCGTTATTTAAATCTCCAATAGTACTTAGATTCTTGAAGGGCCTTATGAATACATTTCCTCCAAATCCTTTCGTTATGCCTCAATGGGATTTGTCCTTGGTTCTAACTTTCCTTATGGGGTCCCCTTTTGAGCCTATGCATTCTTGCCCCATAAGATTGTTAGTTCTTAAAACAGTTTTCCTGGTTGCTATTACATCTGCAAGGAGAGTGAGTGAGTTGCAGGCTCTATCGGTAAAACCCCCTTATACATCTTTTTATGGGGATAAGGTGGTGTTGAGGACCAATGCTGCTTTCCTTCCGAAGGTTGTTTCACCCTTTCATTTGGCCCAGACAATTACTCTATCCACGTTTTATCCTCCGCCTCATCCTTCAAAGGAAGAAGAGAGACTACACCGCTTGGACCCAAAGAGGGCGTTAAGCTTTTATATAGACAGGACAAAGGATTTCAGGCTGGAGGATCAGCTTTTCATCGGATACGTGGGAAAGAGGAGAGGAAAGGCAGTCCACAAGAGAACACTCTCCAGGTGGGTTGTTCTTTGCATTAAAATGTGTTACTCTTTAGCAAAGAAGGATCCCCCTGATGGTATAAGAGCTCATTCCACCAGAGCTAAGTCTGCCTCCTTGGCCTTGGCTAGGGGTGTTCCTGTGGTCGGCATCTGCAAGGCCGCAACTTGGTCGTCCCTTCACACTTTTGCGAAGCATTACTGCTTGGACTCTGAGGCCAGAAGGGACGGCCATTTAGCACGGTCAGTGCTGTAGGATTTCTTGGTTTGACCATTCAGGCACCCACCACCGAGTGCGGTACTGCTTTGGGACTCTATTCATTAGGTGAGGAATCCACAGGTAGTTGTATCCATCAGAAGAACGAGTTACTTACCTTCGGTAACGACTTTTCTGGTGGATACATTAGCTACCTGTGGATTATATTTATTTACTAGTTGGAAAAAAAAAAATGGTAGGTTGAATTCTCAGAATGATGTGTTTGTTTGAAATGTCATAAAATATTACTATTGTTCTTTCATCTCAATGGCCTATTATTCTGAGGCACGTAAAAAATGTTGGTACTGACGTTGGCACGTCGGCGAGGACCTCTTATTGCCTGTATGACGTCAGACGGCATCGCGTGGGCAACTGTGACGTCCTCGTCGACGTGCAGAAGCTAGGAAGAAGATTTCCGTCGAGTGCTGGCGCAATGGGAGTATTCATTAGGTGAGGAATCCACAGGTAGCTAATGTATCCACCAGAAAAGTCGTTACCGAAGGTAAGTAACTCGTTCTTCAGGTGCATGATTTGAACATCCGTCTTTCAGATGCAATGCTGTACCCTGAAAAAAACGTTCAGCAACATATTTTCTCAAACAGTACTTCATTGGAAACCCAGACCGCTGACAGAGATCTATAATTAGCAGAGAGAATCTGGCCTTAACACTGGCAGTGATATCTGATGGCAGAGGATTATTTGCTGCATAAGTGGTACTCCTATTAGGATGCTGAATCTCCCTTCTACATGACGGATGGCAGTTCTCCCGCTCTTTATATAAATCGGACAGGAAGTACTCTAAAAGGCTGGCGGCCCTCAGTAGGGTGATTTATATATAGGGAGGTTCTGCTATGAGGATGAAGTAAACTACTCCGTTCCCATGACAGAGGGACCTCCCACCTAATTTATAAATGCCTGCCAAGTAGGTGGTCATTTATAAAAGCATTGGCAGGAACCGCCGTCACATCGGTTCCTTTCAGTGCATTTTACTCTTTGCTACAGGGCTGTGTCAGCAGGATGCAGCCCTGTAGCACATAGCAATAATTTTTCTTTACCAAAGGAAAATCTTGAAACAGGATTTTCTTTCTGTGGAGAAGAAATATAATGCTCCCCTTGCCGTGGGAGTCTTCTCCAACGGTGGGGGAAGCATAATAATGTTTTTACTGTTCCTTACCACCAGGTTTTATGTGCAGGTAAGAATCAGTAAAAAAATGACTACTTGTCCGCCAATCCAATTTGGGCAGGTGGACATGTAGCTGTTTGTCTGACATCCTTTACTCCCTAGGGCCATAGGAGAAGAACTGCAGAGACTGTAGTCTCCACTGTGCCCAAACTGAAGGTCCTCCTTAATTTGAATCGGGTGGGTGAACCATCATGCTGGTGGTATGTATACTCTGTTGTGACGGATTATAAAAACCACAAACATATAAATCACCCCTAAGTCTTATGCAACATGAAATATGAGAGATGTTTATAATCCATTATACAAACATTATATGTTATATCCAAGGGACCACTACCTGCCCTGAAAAAATACCGAAACTAAAGGTTTCGGATTTTTTTTTAAGTGCAGCTCGTTTTCCTTTAAGGCAAACGGGCTACACTTAAAAAAAAAAAAACTGCTTTATTTAAAAGCAGTCACGAACATGGAGGTCTGCTGACTACAGCAGGCCTCCATGTTTGCGAGTGCCCATACTCGCTATGGGGCCGCAATTTGCGACTCACCTCATTAATATTAATGAGGTGGGTCTTTGCGACCCCATACCGACTCGCAGACGGTGTCTGAGACACCGTTCTGCATACCAATTTGCGAGTTACAAATTGCGAGTCGGAAGGACTCGCAATTTGCAACTCGCAAATTGGATTTTTGCTACATCTGGCCCTAAGTGACAGAAATTTGAGAAGGAAGGCGGTAGAGAAAGGTTAATTAATACGACTGAGTCAAAGCAGAAAAGCCTGCTAGAGTAAGATAAAGAGACAGGAATGTATGGTGGTAGAAGAAAGGCATGAGATGGACTGAATGTAGACTAGGCAGCATTGGTATACAGCAACGCTGAATATTTGGCCGCTCAAGGGGTAGGCTCTAAGAAAACCTTTAGGGCCCTGTTATGTCAATAGCTGAATTTCTGATCTTGCGCATCTTGCTGCTAGATACTTTGAAAATGTGTATTTGAGAACAGATGGAAAATTATTTTTCGGGAATAACAAATGGGTAGGTAGTTACAGCAGTGTTCTGGGCAGACGTGCAGATGTATGTTCTAAGCAGAGTCACACGCTATAGATAACTGTTTTGCAAAGATGACTTGATTGGCCCCATGAAAGGCGTTGCTGTAGTGACATGTCTGCTTGGCTAACTTGCTAATTTTTCTCTCAAGGACAATTTCCCGAGAAGATGAGCAGCAAGAATGGGGAATGTACAGTCTGAAACACCACAAACGGCCTCTTCCACCCAGAGTGAAGGGAAGAGTGATGTGCAACATATAGAGAAAACAAACAGCCCAAATACTATCAACAAAATCAAATATGAAGCTGAAAGCAGAACTTGTGATAACGCAGAGACGTGTGTGTCCAAAGAAGTTGGGCATCTAAACAGAGAACCGAGCCTGGGACAAAATAAGGAAGAAGCTACAGACATGGGAGGCAAGTTCAGCAAGAATATGTCCTGGAAGGTTACCAAGAGGTGGAGTTCCAGCATAGGGAAAGTGTCCAGTGTCATGACTACTGCCACTAGTATTCAAGGAACAGCAAATTCTCCCAGGGAGACAGGATTAAAAACAACACCACCTAATGCACAGGCCAACATGACTGCCCAAGAATATCTGGGAAATCCACTTTCCGAGGGTGAATCTGTGGATCCCCCAACCACCAGTACTGAATCAAACAAGCAGAACACAAACCACATTCTTCTGAAGACTAGCCTTAAAGTTTCCACCCAAGATAACTTGAAAACTAAAAAGGCTGTGCCTAATGAAAACCAGAGAGGGCAGTTGAACTTGACACCAAAGTGCGAGGCAAGTCCATTGTCAAAGCCACAAGATCCATTGGGGGTCAGATTACCCAGAGTAGCACAAGCTTCTAATATAATAAAAAATGACACACCTTTACAAAGGTCGACACCAGGATCAAAGACAAACTACCAAAATGTCCAAAAACAGTCAGGCCAAGGTCATAGCATAAACGGCCAAGGAGCAAACAGCCAAAAACTGCACAGCCTGGCAACATGCAGCAGTCAGAATGTGTACAGTGAAGCTTCTCACGATCACAGCATTCACAGCCAAGCAGCTTATTCTCAGAATGTACGTAGCCAAGTAGCCAGCAGTGAAAATGTTCAAATCCACACTGTGCACACTCAGAGTGTGAACATCCAAGCGGTACAGAGTCAAAGCTGGAACAGCCATCCTGCACACATTGAAAACCTACAAAGCTATGTAACTAACAGTCAGAGGGTGCCTGGCCACACAGCCCACAGTGAAATCACACAAAACCATATGGCCGGCTTTGAGAAGCCACACAACCACGTAACTTACAGTCAAAGTCTGATCACCCACGTGGACGGCAGACAAAATGGGCAATGTAATTCAGTTTCCAATGAACAGATACACCACCCAGTAGGCAAGAATCAGCATTTTCACAATCATGAAAGTCACACAATGGGCAAGGAGATTCAGGGAGACAAGCAGAAAGGGTCACTGAAAAAAAAAAAATCCCAAGAACCACTTCTTTTGACTAAAAAACAGACCCATGGTTTGGCGACAGATGCACTGTTCAGGGTGCAAGGTGCCAGCTTATCTTACCCAAGACCAGCAACCCCATTTCCCAAATCCTTTGTTCCGAAGGATGCCGAGGACCTATCGTATATAGGGGCTCAAGCCAAAACTAGTCTGTTACGAGAAGGTCATGGCAGTGAGGAAGTAAACTACAACCAGGGGAAGAATTGCATGGAACCTGCTGGTGGGCATGGAGATGGAGCACTAGAGGGAGGGGATTCAAAGTTGTCAGGTGATAGCTGTCAATCACCAACAGTCACTGAACTGCAGTGTATGCAGACTCCGAAGCACCTAGCACAGCATGAGACAAATGAAAGCTTAAAAAACTATGCCTCTGTGTTAGCCACTACCAGCCCCATGGTAGAAGGGAGAAAGCCTTTTCTTCAGCAGGACGTGAGCATTCAGCAAAACACAGAAGACATGCCCACTCAAGGTCTTTCCAGTACTGAGGCTGCTCAGCAAAGGGGAAACATTCAGTGTTCTTCTGGGGTATCTTATGCGGATGCCTTGAAGCAAAAATCTCAGCAAAAGTCTGCTCAGATGATTGCAGAGCAACCTACAGCCCTCAACACCACCTCAGGGAACAAAATATCCGCTCCTGCGAAATTGGATGATAATATCCCAGCTACCGGCATGGCACTTTCGTCCCCATGCAAGGATCACTCATGTGTTACACAGATGAAGGAAATTCTTTACGAGCAACTGAAGAACAAGCTGAATCAAGACAAAGACATTGAGAATAGCCCTTCCAAATATCCGAAGCAGCAGTTGCATCAGAGCCAGCCTGCAAAGCATGAGACAAGTACCCCAAGGCAGAGAAAGCCCCAACAGAAGTCTCAGCATTTGCTGCACGAGGCCAGTACGTTAAGGGAGACTAAACAGTATCCGGCTCAGAACGTGCTGCATGAAACTACTTCGGCTGCACAGACCAAACAAGCCCAGCTCCAGGTCAGCGAGTCGAGCACTCCACCACAGACAAAACCACAGCAGGTTCAGCGACATCTTCCTGAAACGAGAAACTCAATGCAAGCAAAATCTCAGCAGAAGGCACACCCTGGGCTACGTGAGGTTAATGTCCAATCTCAGGCAAAAATGCAACCAAAAGCCCTTCATTCATCGCAGGATGTAAATATGGCAAAGCATGGACCGCAGCAGCAGATGCAACACCTTTTCAATGAGGGAGGTACTTTGACACCAGCAAAACTCCACCAGGACCAGCGACAGATACATAGGGCAAGTTCCGTAATGCAATCAAAACCACAGCAGAAGACTCAGAATCCATTGCACCCAGTGATGCCCCAGTCACAGGTAAACATGCAGCAAAAGGCACAACAGCAGCCTCCAGACGAAAATGTTGTAAAACAGAGAGCACAGCAACACGTTCAGCCCCTTATGCATGAGACAAGTACTTTAACACAATTAAAAATGCAGCAAAAGATACAGCCCTTACTCCATGAGATAAGCCCTCTATCACCGGAAGAAATGCAGCAGACCCAGCGCCAACAGCACCAGGTGGGTTGTACAGCACAAGGAAAACAACATGTGCAAGAAGCACAACACCAGATGAATGAAATTTCTATTAAAACTCAGGCAAAACAGCAGGAGGTCAAGGGGCAACGGCCTGAGACACGGACCCTAACACAGGTGAAACAGCAGCAAAAGGCACATCCTCTACTGCATGATGTCAGTACTCAAAACCAAGCACAAGTGCTGCAGAAGGCACAACATCTGCAGAAGGAACCTTCTTCAAAGCAGGCTTCTCAGCAGCAGGATCAGCTGCCCAAGAAAAGAGCCCGAACAGAGGATAAACCACAGCAAAATACACAGCCCCTACAGCAGGTGAATACTGAGATGCAGCCACAAGTGCACCAGATGGCACAACATCTACCACAGGAAGCAACTACCTTAAAGCAGCCAACACAGCAGCAGCATCAGCATCAGCAACTGCTGCAGGAGGCAGATTCCCCATCACATCCAAAAGTAGAACCACAGGTACAGGAACCACAGCAGGCACAGGGGCCAAGCCTTCCAGCACAGGTAAAACCAGTAAAATCACAAAAGCAGAAAGCGAAGCTTCTGCTGCACGATGTAAATACTCTAAAACAAGCAAGACAAGGCAAGATGCTGCAAGAAGCGGTTACATTATCCCAGTCAAATCAGCAGGTACAGCAATCAAGGCTCCCAAGGACAAGTGAGGGTTGTGTCCTGAGCCCAACTGCAAAGACTTCAGAGTCACAGGCTCCTCTCATTCCTATCTCACAACCCGAAAGGCAAGACCACCAAAACAACAAGACACCCAAAATCATCCAGGCAGCAGAAACCTCAATTCAGCAGGCTTCCTTTAACTTCACTGGTGCAAAGCCCACATTTGATTGGTCGGGTAGCCAGAACTTGCTTAATAACCATTTCCAGTTCAGTAGCATCACAAAAGCTGAAGAGAAGAAAAACATGCCTGAAGCGTTGGTGCACAGTGAGGCCATATCACCTTATCAGAATGTGAGTGTTGTAAGTGAATCCCAGGCTGGCCAGCCTACAAGCAAATCTCAAGAAAATCTACCAGCACAGGATAAGGAAGGTCTGCATGATCTACAAAGATTACTACAACAAACTCTTCAAACACCAGGGCTCACTGAGCAAGATTTGAAAACAAAGCAATCACTTTTGTTGCCAAATCAAGGACATGCTAAGATACTACCAAATACAACTTCTGCAGACAGGGATCCCCAGACCCTTTCTCTTGCTGTAACTCCCTGCTATGGAGCACCTTCCAAGCAGAGAACCCTCACTATCCCCCATCCAGTCGATTTAAAAATGAATGTAACCATTAAAGATAACATACCACAAAATATAATGCAGGTCCAGGAACATCCTCAAACTTCACCTGGAAAAAAGGAGTCTAGCTCTCCAGCAAAGAGAATTCTTCCATCTTCTTTTCCTGGCAAAGAATTGCCTGGAGTTCCTATTCCAGCTGAAGTCTTAAACACTGGGCCTAAACTTCCACTAGTGGATTCAGTAGTGCAAATTCCTGACCATTCCAATGTTCAGGATGACCTCACCAGTGCTGCATCCCAAACCAAGATGAAAGTGAAAGGTCAGAGCACAGCAAGGGCCACTTCCAAGCCCCCCTTCCGATCTCAGAGCCAGCACAAGCGTACTGCAAATTCTGCTCACCTTCTGCCTCAGGAAAATGCTAAGGTGCCTTCCCAAACTGATAACAAACAGCAAAAGAAAAGAAAGGAGAAGAAAGAAGGAGAGCTTATTCAAGCTTCACAAGAGACAAAAGCTGAGGGAATTCAAGGCAAAGCTCCTTCCACGACTTCCACTACTTCCACATCCCAAGCTGAGGCAGACCAGGAGGCGAAAGGGACTTCAGAAAAGATTCGGCCCTCTGGGCTTTGGCCACCCTTCCGGGTGGACAGCTCCTGCCCGAACAGGTGCCGCAGCTTTAACCAGACTGAGAGGAGGCTTCCAGAAAATGTTGATAAGTGGTAAGTCACAAATGTGAGTAGTGGGTAGGTTCAGCTCCTAGCTATGTCTCCTCTACACACTCCTCTTAGAGTGGTCTTTGGTTTTGAATCCTACACTGAGATCAGCTAGTTCTCTGCACCAACGCCCTGCCCTCTTTCTTTACACATAGGTTTCCTTTGTGGGTTTGTAAGTTGCAAAGGCCTTTGACCTGAACTTTCATTAGCTTTACAAAGCCCAAAGCTCATGATGTTTCACAAAAAAAACAAGGAATGCATCATAGGCCCTTTGCGTCAGTGGGAGACCATTCTTGCAGGTTTGATGACAGTGGGTAGTTTCCTTTTAGAGCTCAAACCACAGAAAGTCCCAAGCCCATCTCCAGTCTCTTCTTTTGTCCCTGGCCACAATACTCGCAAGCTGAAGCCTGCAAGAGCCATTCCTCACCCCCACATACCACACATGGCCCCATAGCTTGAGCATCGCAGGCAAAGCCCAAACCCTGGCCTGTCACCTTTCCAATCACCAAACCGTCATGTCCACTGCTGTTGCCAGTCACAGGGTGCTACACTTTTCATGGATGGGACATCCTGTGATAGAAAACACCATTATGCAGGGCTGCTGCAGTTGGAACACTTTTTCCCAATGCAAAATTTTCAAGTTCGCTAGACATAGCAGGAAAAAGGTTTACCTCCACTAATCTCTAGTATCCTACCTTGGCTAATCTCTAGTATCCGTTTGGTTAGTGGGGTTAAACACATCAAAGTACTTGCCTAACTGGAAGTGAGACTAAAGTATATCAGTAGTGCTTTCCGCCAGGCTACATTACCAACAGTGAGAAGGGAAAAAAGTGATGGATTAAATGTTTGAATTAATATCAACCACTTGTAGTTGCTCTGGCTTGGATTATGGTCCATCATTTTTAGCTTGCTCTTCCACTTCAAATAGGGTCCAACAATGTGCAAATCTGTTTTGGCATAGCCCCCAAAGGGACAGCCTGTACCAAACTGCAAGACCAGGCTCCCTCTATATTGATATATAAGTCCCCCAGACATACTTTGTCCTTCTTTGGCCTCATCAGTGAGGTAATGCTTGAGTCCTGTCGCACTGCAAGCTACAGGATGTTTGGGTGTACCCTCTCACATAGAGAAGACTGAAAACTGAAATATCAAATGCTATAATGTATTTCAGCCACTGATGATTTCTATAGATTGCATTTCATTCTACCACTTTGGCTCTCTAATCCACAATAGACAGGGACTACGCAATTGTAAATGAATCTTGATCTGCCCCTAAAAATATTGTCCTGTTCACCAGGTGGATGAGTGGGCATCCATCTGTCAATGATGCTGGAAATTATGATGACATTTGCAGTGTGGACCACAGCACCCTTCCAGACATCTCCATGTCCTGACTGAGCAGCACATTGCACTGTCATATAATGTAAATAACATTCTAGGTGTCTACTTCAACATGGACCTCTGATGAAATGGTCATATTAGCAACACATTTGGTAAATACTTCCATAAATTAAGAAACTAAGACATATCCCCTCTTTGTTATCCAACTTCTCAGGTTGTGGTGGTGGGAGCAGCCATCCACTTTCAGCTTGACATTCAGATATTAAAATGTGCCAGTGTGCAGAATGTGGCATGTTTGATCTGAGGAAGAGAGAGAAAATTCAGTATAAAATTGGATGTCTTTTTGGTGCCATAGACATTTAGCACCGATGTGTTTGACTAAGTAATTTCAGTATCACTTCAAAATATGTGACCTCCAAAGTCTAGAACTAAAACTACATAGAGTTCTTTGTAATACACTTGTATGAAGATGTGAAATTAAGGGCTTTAGAGGCTTATTACCCCCCATTTTCTTGCCCATTTTTCGGTAATCGCATACCCTTAGAATTTTGTCAATCCCAAATACCACAGTTTTGCAAAAGGCTCCACAGAATTATCTGTTCTAAAAGAAATAATTTTTTAGACATACGCCAAAACACTGTCACTTAGGTACTGTGTGTATTCCAGATGTAGTCAGGCACCATGAGGAGGTAGTGTGTGGATTACTGATGTATTGAGCCACCGTCCGGAGTGATTGATTCTATTGCTCCTTGCGAACTCCTGTGAATTCAGACGTGAGCCTACAAAAGAGAGCTGACCTACATTTCTGTATTTCACTTTTGAGGTGTGGTAGCATTACAGCCTTATTACAATCATGGTCCGTTTGAGGAGTAGATGCAACGTTGTCAAAAAGTCACACATTATGAAATGAGATCAGCAGTGCTTAGGAATAGTGATGTCTTCCCAGGTACGGGCAGTTGTCTATCTCACAGTGAAAGGCGTCTGACTAGCCCTCTTCCCCTTTATGAATGTTTGCCAAGTCCCCTGGCAGCCTGTTTGCAAGCACATTGACACATTTACTTACAGGCCACAAAGAGGGGTGTTCTCCTTTGGTACCACTTCTCGTTTTGACTCATTAAGGGCTTGTAGTGTGTACCCTGTCTCTCACAATTAATGGCTGTGAGCCCAGCACAGTATAGTATCAAAAAACTTTGGACAAATATTGTCTAACATACATGTGTTCCAGGTATCATGTACAAAAATAATTTCCCAGATGAGCGAATAGCACACGTAAGAAAATTGCATTTTTAGGTTTTGCATTTGCAAAATCTGATACTTTGCACAGTGGAATTTCCTTTGGCGACATATGGCTCCTGCTGTCAGTGTGTCAAAAAGCCCCACCCTTATATGGTTAGCATTATCTTTAACTAGTTTTATACATATGTACCAGGTAGTTAGTCGGAGGCGACATAAAACACTCCTCACAAGTTAAACATTTCAAGGTTTGCCACAGATGTATGACAGTTTACGAAGATGGCCTCTCTTAATCCTGGATGACAACAATACGCCATCAAAATGTTTTCGGCCGTGCCATCCCTCCACCTAATACATCCTCATGTAGAGGTCAAGAATGTGTTTAAAGTTACACAGCTATTAAAGTGTTGTGTCTCCACAAAACATATGTCACTGTTGGAAGGCGCAGTGGCTCTCCCATAGGGGCAGTACCCACTTGGGAAAAACACAACAGTGATGCCAGGCTGCAATGCTATGGTGGCATGACAGACCTTTTGGCACTTTTTCATTTACCAAAGACATGAAGGTGGTAGAAACGTTTGCAAAAAAATAAGACGAATCCGTAGAAATCACTGAAAATGGTGAGGTCATCTTGGACGTCTTTCCAGCCTGGTTCTATAACTTGGAAAAGATAACTTCAATCTTCTACACACAACCCCCTTTTGACAGTGTTTTCACTCTGAGGCCTATACTTTCAGTTCTGTAAGAGACTAACAGACCTTTCATCCTTGTGTCTACAGGTTGAGCTCTTTGAACCAGAGAGTTCTGTAACCTTAAAATGTAATTTATTTTCTTTTTTGTTTTACCAAACATTGTGATATGAAACAACTAAATGTGGGCCTAATGTCTTAGTATTTCGCTGTGTTTTTTTGCCTGAGTTTCAAATTTAGGTTTTTAGCAGTGTTTCCCCCTGTTCTGAGCCTGGATTTTGATACCTCCATTAGTATGTAGGTTCCCAGTATACCAAAATAAAAATCATAGCAGGAAGTGATATAAAATGTAGAAACACAACAAACCTATAGGAACTGACCCTGCACCCTTAAATACCTTGGCATACTGCACTATCCAGTTATATCCAGCATGTTTATTTTTGTTCTGCTATGTGAGAACAATCTTAAATACTGTTCTGCTTAAAAGTGAGCTATTGTTCGCTATTAACACTAAGGGGCATATTGATATTTTTTGGTGCAAAACTGCACTAACACAGTTTTGCACCAAAACGTTTAGCACCGGCTTGCACTGTTTCTGAGCACCAGCCGGGCTCCATATTTATGGAATGGTGCAAGCCAGTGCAGATGATAGGCTAGCGCAAAAGATAATTACGGTAGCCGGATGGGGCTGGCGGTATGGGAGAAGGGGCTATGCACCAAAAAATGATGTTAGGCAGGTTAGAGTAAAAACAAAATTACTCTAACCAGCCTAGAGTCATTTTCTGACGCAAAATCATCCATACCACATGACTCCCGTCTTAGAAAAGACAGGATTATGCCCAGCACCCCATTGGCCAGCACATGGGACCAGGGTCCCCTGGGCATGGCCATTGCACCAGTGCCATGTAGGGGGCCCATTTCAGGGCCCCCAATGGCACTTTAAAATAATATATATATAATTAGCTATACTTACCTATACTTACCTGGGATGGGGTCCCCCATCCTCTGCTATCCCTCTAGTGTGGGTGTCCCTGGGGCGGGCACTGTGGGCTTATTCCATGGCGTTCCGCCATGGAAATAGGCCCACAGGTCCTCTAACGCCTGCCCTGACCCAGGCATTAAATAATGGTGTAAAGCAAGCTTTGCACCATTATTTGACCCCTCCCCCGTGCCTGATTTTAGCACAGGGGGATAAATATGGCGCTAAGGCCATAGAGTCATTTTTTGCACAGGAACGCCTACCTTGCATCTCATTAAAGCAAGGTAGGTTTCAACGTCCAAAAAATTAACTTTAACTCCATACATATGGTGCTAGATGGGTCTAGCGCCAAAGTATAAATATGGAGTTAGTTCTGCACTGAATTTGCATTAAAAAAAATGACGCAAATTCGGGGCAAAACAAGTATAAATATGCCCCTAAATTTTAAGGTAGTTTTGCTTTCAGTACACATTTCAGGAAGTTGTCTTTCAAATATTTGTGGGGAAGAAAACTGTTTTTTTCTCTTTTTCTTTGACTTGAAGCACCTTGAAGGTGTTCTTCTCTTTGTTGTCATAAGTCACCATGCCTGCTCTTCTTGACTGACACCTAGATTGTGGGGCAAAATGTATGGGGATGAGGGTGCCAATGCCTGTGTGATTTGTCTTCCTGACAACCACTTCATCAAAGACTATGACATTAGTCGAACATGTAATTTTTCAGGCTGAGGAACAGAGGTCATCATCTGCAGGTTTGACGTCTGTCTCAAAGGGGATATGCTTTCCATCTTATTTCCATCACACCAATTCTGAAACTTCACGGGGCACAGCTGCTAGGCACGAGCCCTTCTATTACCAGTTGAAAAAAAGGTGGTCTTCAGAACGACCTTCAACTTCAAAATATTCAACATCAGTCTATGTCTGTGTTTCAGAATTCAGCAGTTCAGAGTATTGTGGGACAACAGCTTGTCACCATGCAACATTGAGGAGCATTAGGAGGTTGGAGTGCTTCCTTTCTCTCAGATTAGCATCCTCTTTGGTGAAAGCTGGTCGCATTCTCACACATCTTAGAGAAGGATTTGGTCACCTTCTTAGTCTCCTGTAGATCCTGAGGACTTGAAGATCATTGTGTTGTCTTCAGACGATACTGCTTAGCTTCTGTCCCCTTCAACACCAAGCTCTTCTCAACTAGCACAGCCTGCTCAGCTCTTATTAATTGTGTAAGTCTCATCTCAGATTGAGGAGCGTGTTGAGAGGCCTGGCTAAGAAAGTGTGAGTTCCCCCAGTGAGCGTTGTCATGAGTCCAAAGATAAATACTTTTCTGGTGATTCTTGCTTGAGAGTCACAGAAGATGTTTCTGAACACAACTGTTATTGCATATATCATCAAGTCTCCCAGTCTAGGAGAGGAAGAGCTTTAGACACCAGTTCATCTGCTGAATGGTGTGATTTATCTCCTACTTCTCCAGAGTCAGTCTCTTTTAGGATGTCTCCTGTTGATGTTGCTGTGGCTTTTTATGAGCTGTCAGATAAAGCAGTGTGAAAATTCAGTCTACGGAACACTACTCCTGTGGTTGACATGTCTCTCATTTTCAAGACGAGATGTTTGAAACCTCAAGTATGTTCTATTGTATCTTTGGTTCCTGCACTCCTGGAGACTATGATAGACACCTGTGCTGATCATTTTCAACATATGCAGTTAAAGCGTTTTTGGAGATGAGATTCAAACTTCATATTCTAATCCAAATTGTCTGAGAGAGATTACTCCTGCAGCTCCCTTGGTGGCGGCTGTAGCGAAAAAAATGTTTAAATCAGCAGGCTCAAGTTTTAATCACACAGAGAAAATGAGCAGAAAATGGGATGCTTTTGGGTTGAAAGATGTGTGAGACATCAGCCGGCATACTAAAGAAATGCCAGTCTTCTGCCCTTCTCAGTTTCTATGATACAGCCCTTCTGAAATCATTAAACTAATTCCTGCAGTTCTTTCCAAGAGATAGAAGGAAATATTTTCTATAACTTTTTAAAGAAAGCCTGATTACTTCCACCAGCTTGTTTGGTGTAGCACTGCCGATATAGTCTCACGTGCAGCAAACACTTGAGAATTCATTGGTTTGTCTCTTATTTGTTTTCAATACAGATGAGAAAATCCAAATATAAGGTGAAAGGTAGGCACCTTGAAATCTGTGGATCTGCAAAAGAGAATGGAATTCCAAGGTGTGCTGGTGAAGACTTTTAGTAGAGATAAATACACTTGCACATAACATTTTCTTAGACACAATTCCAGTAGCAAAAACAGCAGCAACAGCAGTCTTTTCTCCAATAAAGGTCTTGCAGAGAGAGTTAATTGCCACCAGCCTTTTTCTACCACAGGGGGGCTCCTGCAATACAACGCCCTATCATCCTTCCTTCACCGACAAGCACCCTCTTGGGATGGGGTACTGCCAACCACCTCTGTGCATGGGAGTACATTTTAATAGATTAATGACTGTTGGATATTATGTAGAATGGGTCCAGAATTAAGATGTCCTCCCTAAATTCAGCCAAGTTGTTTGAATCCTGCTGTGTTGGGCCAGCTGGCTCAAGGGACTCGTACGCTGCCAGAGAAAGATGCAAAAGAGTCAGTGCCAAATCATCAATGGAAAATAGTAGTATAATACTGCTCTTTCCTAATTGAGAGGAAGGATCCTAAACAAGAGTTTTGCCATATTTCAGATATAAAGAAGGCAAACAAGTGAGTGGAAAGGGGAAAGTTTGAATTGCTGACTTTTCATGATCTTGTACAGGAGTGCACTATGATTTGATGATTGGATATGCACAACACATATTTTCTTGTACCCCTCCGCACAAGGCACTGACATTTTTAAGGTTCAAGATTGGACTAAAATCAGCACCCAGAGAATACTCAGTGTTAGACTTGGCACCCTTGGCGTGGTCTCCCATAACATTTTGCCTCTGTTTCCCAGGTTGTTGTGCTGGACTCTGTTTTTGCTGTTTTTGTTACTCTAGGCACTTTACCACTGCTATCCAGTGCTAAAGTGCAAGTGCTCCTATGTAATATGTATGTGTAATTGGCTTCCCATGATTGGCATATTTGATTTACTGGTAAGTCCCTAGTACAGTGCACTAGAGGTGCACTAGGTGTGCCCAGAGCCTGTAAATCAAATGCTACTAGTGGGCCTGCAGCACTGGTTGTGCCTCCCACATTAGTAGACTTGTCAACATGTCTTAGACCTGCCACTGAAGTGTCTGTGTGTGCAGTATTAAACTGCCAATTCGACATAGGAAGTGTCCCCACTTGGCAGGCCTAAACCTTCCCTTTTCTTACATGTAAGGTACCCCAAAGGTAGGCCCTAGATAGCCCCATGGGCAGGGTGCAGTGTATGTTTAAGGTAGTTATATGACCTAACAGGGTAATACTGCAAATTCGGATTTCACTGTTGCAAGACCTATCCCTCTCATAGGTTAACATGGGGGCTTCCTTTAAATATTATTAAAGCGCAGATTCCCTTTGGGAGTAGATAGACTTATGGAGTTGGGGTCTCTGAACTCAAAATTTAAAAATACATCTTATAGTGAGGTTGGTTTTGAGATTGTGTGTTTGAAAATGCCACTTTTAGGAAGTTGGCATTTTTTTATTTAAACCTTTCTGTGACTGCCTGTTTGTAGATTCCCTGTATGGGTTAGTTTGACAGTTGGGCTGTTTGCTCCTCTCTCTAGACAGTGACACAAAGGGAGCTGGGGTGTAGCCTGCATATCCTGATGAGCTATCTGTGCTAGGAGGGAGGGGAGGAGGGGTCACTTACACCTGAAAGGGCTGTGCCTGCCCTCACAAAATGGCGTCTCCAACCCCCTGGTGTGTGTCTGGGGCCTGGCCTGGGCAAGGCAGGATCTCACAAATAAGAGAGACTTTCCTTTGAAGTGGGCCTACTTCAAAGGCAGAAAAGGGTTTAAGAAGAGCATCCAAAACCCCTGAAAATTGGATCACTTCTGGAATCAAGAGGAACCTCTGCCAAGGAGAAGAGCTAAAGAGCTGAGGCAAAGTGCTGCCCTGCATGTGACTGTGCTTTGTGGAGCTATCCTGCAGTTGCTGCTTCTGCCTGTGAAAGGGGACAAAACTGGACTTGTGCATTCCTGTTTGTGAAGAATCTCCAAGGGCTTGAACTGAGCTTGCCTTCTGTTGTTGAAGTGTCAGGGCCATCAAAGACTTCCCCTTGTAGCACCTGGACTCTCTACTGAGACTCCTGCCCTGCCAAGTGGTGCCCTATCCAGTTCCTGGGCCCTTGAAAGGTGAAGCTGGCAGACAAAGACTGAAAATCCACGCACAGACTGCGTGCGGGGAAATTTTCAATGCACCTTCCGTAACGCGGCTGATAAACGGCGCGCCGCCGGCTTCGCGGCTGAAATTAACGCTCCACCTGCATCGCAGCTGGGAGATCGATGCAATGCGGCTAGAGAAACAATGCGCAACACCCGCTAACGGAGGCTGATAACAACGCAAACCCCACGCAGTGCGGTTCTGTGATACCGTGCAACCTGATTTTCAACGCAGCATTGGTGGGTGCGGAAAAATAACCCAAAGCCTGCCCGGACACAAAGTGCCTGTCCGGATCGACGCATTGCTCTCTTGCGGGAGAGAAAAAAACTACGCACACCGACCGTCCGGAGGTGGAACGACACGTCTTGCTTGCGAGTGGGAAAACGATGCATCACTATCTTTTTTTGACGCACATTCGCCTGTGAGCTCTGTTTTGACGCTACCTGGGTACTTTTGTGAAATCCCAGCATTCTCACTGTTTTCTAAGGATTAAGGGCCAGATGTACCAAAAAAGCAATTTGTGACTTGCAAATTGCGAGTCCCTGCGACTCGCAATTTGCAAGTCGCAAATTGCTATGCAGTACGGTGTCTCAGACACCGACTGCAACTCGCAATGGGGTCGCAATGACCCACCTCATGAATATTCATGAGGTGGGTCGCAAATTGCGGCCCCATTGCGAGTATGGGCACTCGCTAACATGGAGGCCTGCTGACGTCAGCAGGCCTCCATGTTAGCGACCTGCTTGTCAATAAAGCAGGTTTTTTTTTTTTGAAGCGTAGCCCGTTTTCCCTAAGGGAAAACGAGCTGCACTACAAAAAAAAACGAAACCTTTAGTTTCGGATTTTTCAGGGCAGGGAGTGGTCCCTTGGACCACTCCCTGCCCTGAAAAAATATTTTGGGGTGCAATCACAAACTGGAAGGGGTCCCATGGGGACCCCTTCCAATTTGCGATTGGGTTACCATCCACTTGAAGTGGATGGTAACTGCGATGACATTTGCGACTGCATATGCGGTCGCAAATTGTATTGCATCCCAATGCGACTCGCAAATAGGAAGGGAACACCCCTTCCTATTTACGAGTCTGAAATGCATTTTGCGAGTCGGTAACGACTCGCAAAATGCATTTCTGCATTGGGATACGCGTTTTGCGACTCGCAAACGGCAAATTTTGCCGTTTGCGAGTCGCAAAACGTTTGCTACATATGGCCCCTAAGACTCTTAGGGCCAGATGTAGGTAGGTTTCCTTTTGCGAGGTGCAAATTGCGAGTCCCAGTGACTCGCAATTTGCACCTCGCAAAAGGAAATGGAGAAAGGTGTCTCAGACACCTTCTGCGAGTCGCTATGGGGTCGCAAAGACCCACCTCATTAATATTAATGAGGTGGGTTGCAATTTGCGACCCCATAGCGATTCAGGGCACTCACGGGGATGGTGGCCTGCTGGGAACAGCAGACCACCATGTCCGTGACTGCTTTTAAATAAAGCAGTTTTTTTTTTTCAAAGTGCAACCCGTTTTCCTTAAAGGAAAACGAGCTGCACTTTGAAAAAAAAACGAAACCTTTGGTTTCGGTATTTTTCAGGGCAGGTAGTGGTCCATTGGACCACTGCCTGCCCTGAAAAATATTTTTTTGTGCCAGACACAAAGGGGAAGGGGTCCCATGGGGACCCCTTCCCGTTTGCGCCTGGGTTACCATCCACTTCAAGTGGATGGTAACTGCGCTTTCATTTGCGACCGCAATCGCGGTCGCAAATGAAAATGCATACCATTGACACTCGCAAATAGGAAGGGAACACCCCTTCCTATTTGCGACTCGGAAATGCATTTTGCGAGTCAGTTCCGACTCGCAAAATGCATTTCTACATAGCAAAGTGGCTTTAGCGACTCGCAAACGGCGATTTTCGCCGTTTGCGACTCGCTAAAGCTTTGCTACATCTGGCCTAAATTCTTTGAAAATTCATAACTAAACCTGTGTTGTGTCATTTTGTCGTGTTTTCACTGAGTTACTGTCTGTGTTGGTACACTTACTTTACACATTGCTTCTGAAGTTAAGCCTGCCTGCTCATGCCAAGCTACCAAGTGGGTGAGCGGGGGTTAACTGAGGGTTATTCTCCTTTACTCTGACTAGAGTGAGGGTCCTTGCTGGGACAGGGGGTAATCTGACTGCTAACCAAAGACCCCATTTCTAACACTTAGAATTTACATCTGCATCAAGGAAGTGTTTATTTACACTTTTTGGATAATTGGGTCATCAGCTTCAAGACCTTCAGCTGACAGTAGATCTTCCTTTCAAGTTGGATCTTCATGTAAGTGTTAAGAAATCCATTCTGATTCTAACACACAATATTCCATACTCAGGTGTGTAGTTCTAGACATGGAAAAAGTTAGATTGCATTTTTTTCTTCTATATTTCAAAAATGCCTGGAACTGTGCCTGGATTCTTCTACAGTTCATCAAGCTTCTTCTCTTATGGGATCTATCTCTTTGTGCATTTCTCTAATATGGGTTGCAATGTTAGAAATGAGACTTCAGCAGGACTGTCTGAAGGACTAGTGTTACCAGAAGTCAGGTGAATTGGAAAACAAGGTGCACATATAATTGAGGAATCTGAAATCTCCTCAGTGGTGGTGCAGAAAAAAAACTAGTAGTCACATACTGGTCTATGCTACCTTCCCAAACAGTATTGACAGATACATCACTGGAAGGCTATGGTGTATACATGGACGGTCCCAGGATTCAGATTGGATGGTTCACAGTTCAGAAGAGTTATCATTTCAATATGTTGGAGTTGAGAGCAGTTCTCACAGCGTTGAAGAACAACTTGCTTAGGTTTGATAGTGCTCTTTCAGGTGGATAGACTTATCTTACAGCAGATCCCACGCCTTGGAATATCTCCCAGTGGCAACCTTGTTCCAGAGAATTTTCTTCCATTGCTTCCCGCACACCATCAGGTGGTGTCGAGCTGATCTGCTTTGTCTCAATATCACCCTGGAAGTGACAGAGCAGAGCTGCATAGGAGCGCCACACCCTACACATTTGCATCAGTTTCTTGTCTCTTCCCTTTCTGTGCCTTCAGACGTAGAGCTTGAGCAATTGTTGGTAACAGTGTACTGATCAGTAACTTGGTTCCTTTTTATATGTTAAAAGAGACCTCTATACAGAACAAAACAGTAAGGTATCTAAGATAGCCAGTGTCCATCAAAAAGAGCACTACCGAAGGTAAGTAACTTGTTCTGCTGATGGATACTTTTAACTACTTATTCCTCATCTTAGAGTAGGTACCAAAACAGTACCTCCTCAAGCTGGAGGGTCTGTGAAGGGGTCTCAGATCAGAAAGACTTGTAGAACCAAGTGGGTGAAGTGCCATTCCAACCAGACTTGGCTGTCAAGGCAAATGTGTTGCAGCCCGACAAATATCAAGAACAGGTACCTCTTGTACCAGTGCAGTGATAGCTGCCTTGGCTCTGGTGGAATTGGGTATCTGATCTTCTGGTGCTGCTTCTTGGCCAGTGTGTAGCAGATCTTGATGCAGAGGACTATCCATTTCAACAGGGATCTCTTCTGCACAGCATCCATTTTATTTTCTCCAGAAAACCCCACAAAAACATGATCTTTCACTTAGTAGTCCTTGGTAAGATGACTATAAACACTTAAACCCTTTTGGAGTCCAACCAATGGAGCCTCTCTTCCTCTTTCAACGGGTGAGGGAGAGCTAAGAATTCTGACAGAGTGATTGATTGCCTTGCTTGGAATGGAGTCACAACATTCTGGTAAAAGGACCTCCCAAGACCTCAGCACCAGTTTGACTGGAAAGGAAGTAGTGTAGGGCAGATGACCAGAAAGTGCCTGCAGTTCAATCACATGAGGAGCTGACATAATTGCAGTGAGAAAGACAGTTTTCAGAGTCAGGAGATGCAGCAAGCATTTGTGCATATGCTCAAACGAAAGTACAAGGAATGTCAAGACCAAGTTAAGGTCCCACAGAAGCATCACAAATGGTTTGGGACGGCCAAACGTTTAATAAACCTCATCACAACAAGTGATTTAAACAAGGATGGTTGGTTCTGGAAATGTAGACAGGCCAAAAGGCCAATAAGGACTAACAAATAACCTTTTACAGTGCCTAGGGCAGCACTTTGCTGGGCTTAAAATAAAACAAACAAAAGAACGTCCGACAGGTATGCTTGTAAGAGGTCAGTTTCCAAGACATCCCACCAGCTTGCAAACTCCCAGCGCTCAGGGTAGATGTATTTCATGAAGTGGTGCTGTGTGGCGTGGAGAACATCCACCTCTTAAGACAGCAAATAGAATACAGTTACTTGCTTACACACATGGAGGTTCAAGTTGTTGAGCTTGGGGCAAATACTCCACTCTCTGAGACAGGAGTGAGACACTTTTGACTTACACTCAAGGGAATAAGACTGCTACGATGGAGCCTTGAGAGAGGCCTTGTCAAAGTCCCAGCTGATCGTGTGGAGGTGGCCTGCAGCTCACACTACCTTCAGTATGTCGGCGCCCCTCTTGTGCCTTGACTACCTTGTGTGGCATATGCTGTTCTCCCTCAGTGCCTGACTGCTCATGCTGCTGCATGTTTATGGCAAGCGGGCTGGGCCTAGGCACAACTCGAAAGTAAATACCTGCTGCGAACATGGGAAAGGTAAAAAATCTGAAACCACATTTCTCCCAACGGAGCTGAGTCTACACAGCTGGCTGAGTTTCTGGAATGATGGATCAAATCATGGATGCTGGTTGACAAACTTGTCCCCTGATTTGTGGTGGAATGTGCTCACAGGGTGCTCAAACATAAACCTCTACCGAAGCACTGCACTAACCCATGATTGCCTGATTCCTCAATTTTAAGGACAGAGAGAGTATCCTAAGGGAATCTCAAGCACGCTCCAAAATCTGCTGCCAAAACGATAAAATTCTTGTATTTTCAGACTACACCAAGGAAGTACAAACAAGACGATGATCATATGAAGTGGTCAAGCAGAAGCTTAGAGACCTTAATCTGTCTTACATGCTCATGTTTCCGGCTCAGCTCAAAGTGATTTCATGAAATCAACACACACTTCTTTGAGACACGAGAAGCAGTTTGGGAATGGCTCACTGAAGAAAAACAACTTCACAGACTACACCACTCCCATTCCCTCTTCTGTCTTGGAAACTTGCAACTATGAGCTCTGAGGTGAATCACCATAAAAAGAGGGCCTTCGTGTACTCTCACCCTCTGCTACCTCCATCAACTGGGATGTTGCTTCGATTGGAGCATGCTGGAGGGCTGGCTGTCACCTTGATCCCGAAGGAGATCACTCAGCAGGAAACACCTTCCATCCCTCAACAACTGACTATTCCGAGCTGGCCTGTTGCTGGGTTCGTCACACTGAGAAGCATACACTGGGCAACGGAACCCAAATGCAACAGGCCAGGTTACACTCATACAGAAGCTATCGATCCTGGGTTATGGAGGGGTCCACCACTCCACACCTGAAGATACATTGGTTCTAAGTTTTGTTACCAGTTTTAGGGCGACAGTGGTGCAGCTGTATCTAATGACCTACAGATACACTATCGCTCTGAGGTGTGCAGACTCACATCAGGTACCTCCATCTGTCCTTGTGAAACCATGTCTCCGGTCTCTCCATTCATACCCTGTACTAGTATGGCATCTCTCCACATTATGACATGGAATGTGAATGGCCTCCTAGATCATTTAAAACACTCCATGGTGTTACGATATACCCACTGTTTCTTACCATTGAATCTAATGCTGCAAGAAACACATTTGATGGGTGGGCATTTCCTGTCCCCTGGCTCACCAGGGATTGGACAGAGTTTATCATATAGGCTACGCCAGAGGCTCCTGAAGAGTGGGAATTCTTCTATGGTGTGGGTTCCCTTTGGTGGTTGCCCAGACCTGGCTGGATCCCCAGGATAGGTACGTTGCCCTAACTGGGATGCTGTAGGGACAACTACCCCACAGCTTTAGACTCCTTTCTAGACGTCCTCACACTGATACTAGCTAAGTCACCTAATGGATCTGCATACATTGGAGGAGACTTTAATGTGGTACTTAAACTTTTGATAATTCCACCAGCGCTCTGTTAGAGCACCGTCGCAGCGGTGCCCATCATCTTTCCAACTGGGTAAACTCATTGGGCCTTTGTGATGAATGGAGACTGTGGAACCCTAGGCAAAGACAATACATACCTCAGCTGCACACCACACGCATGCCAACATTGACACAATAATCAAGCCTACCATGGACTGCTTGTCCATCTCTCACATACAAATCCTTGCGCATGGAATTTCCGATCACACCCCTGTACTCTTTCAGATGGGAGCAGCAAATACGATCCGCATCCCATGTGGAAACTTAATGCGTGGTACCTCTAGGATGATATCTTCACTCACACAGTGGGGGAAAAAATAAAAGCATAATTTCAATCTAATGAAGGGTTGGTAAGTTCCATGAGTACCTTCTAGGCATCCTGCAAGGCCACCATAAGGGGCCATGCTAAAAGTCTAATCCGACAAAAAGAAAGCCAAACACCATCACATCACTCGAATGGAGGCCAAGGCCTTCTGAATGGAGGCATAGATTCCCTCGGACCCCCAGGAAGACGTAAAGTGAAAATTAGCACTACTTCGTGAGGAGATTCACCTTGAATCTCTTGAAGCAGCGAAACAGCTTTGGCGGGCAACTTCTGCCCGAATATATGGTTGGGGTGAAAAAAACTGCAAATTGCTGTACTGGCTGGCCTCTGTCCTGTGACGAACAGAGTCATACTGGAGATTATGGACCATCATGATACTGTACATCATAACTCTTGTGCTGTATCCCAGACATTCACTACCTACTACACTCAACCATATGCTGCAGTCCCACGTATCTCGGGTGAGGAAGCCTCTCCCCTGCTGGAGGAGGTGCATCTTCCCAAACTCTCTCTCACTGAAAGGCAGGACTTGAACCAACCAATCATGATTGAGGAGATCAGAGCGGCTATCTCAGCGATGTCACCTGGAAAGATGCCTTGCCCAGATGGCTACCCCACAGAGTTTTACATTAAGTACAGGGAAGTCCTTGCTCTGAACTTGTTAAATCTTTATGAGGAGATGGTGAAGGTTGGTTTCTTCCTGAAGGAGATTGACCAAACCACTATTGTGGTTATACCAAATACCCACCCTCCCTCTGTCTCTTGTGCAGAGTATCGCCCAATCTCCCTCATCAATGGGGAGGTTATAATCCTGGCGACTATCCTGACCTCGCGTCTCAAACCCATCCTCTGTACCCTCATACCCGTGTATCAATGTAGCTTTATTCCGGCGCAGAGCACGAGACACTGCCAGAGCCATCTACATGTGGCTCTCGCTCGTCACCACCTACTGTTATCTCAGCTGACCCAATTCTTCATCGACTTTGAGACGCCTTTAACACGATGGACTGGGACTACCTTGCCCAGAGCCTGAGGAAAGCTTGGATTGGGCCTCGTTTTCAAAGACTCATTAAGTTACTCTACTCTAATCCCACTGACCAATTACAAATTAGTGGGGTGGTGTCAGAAGTATTCCTCATATGTCGAGGGACCAGACAGAGGTGCCCCCTGTCCGCTCTCCTTTTCGCCCTGGTGATTGAGCCTTTAGCTCAGCTTATAAGACGTGGCCCACATGCTAATGGATGGGCATGGGACATGGGCCATGAAGACCACATAGCGCTATATGCAGATAATGCCCTCCTATATCTCTTAAATCGTGACACTAGCCGCCCCAGCTGTCTTCAGCTCCTCCAGCTTTTTTGCTGAAGTGTCTGGCCTAAATATCATTCCTACCAAATCAATTTTGATACCTCTGTCTCCATCATGAAACTTCGTGCCATGTCAAAACAATATCCCGACATGCCAACTAAGCTTCTTTGGTCCGGAGAGGCAAAGCGGATTTTAATAAATAGCAGTCTCTCACACTAAATGTAATGGGCAGAATAGCCTTGTATAAAATGATGGTCCTACCAAGATTCCTCCACTTTTTCCGAAACCGCCCACAGACGTTACCCCATCACTAGTTTCAGGAAATGGACTTTATCACACAATTCGAGACCAAGACTGGCCTAAACCAAGCGTCAGCGTGCCCTACAGTGGTGGCCTTGGCATCATATTTGTACTCTGGCATTGCAGTTATTAATAATAAATTACTGTCTCACTGGAGGATGGTCTGACCCACCTTACAGGGTTGAACTTACCTCTATGGGCTTTCACAGACTGCTGACGATGCTAGTTGGTGAAACAGCCCTACTACACTTCCAGAAGAAGTGACTTGAATGGTAAATCTTGGATGTCGACCGGCGTTGACCCACACGGGAAGGGCTGCCACACTCACCCAACAGACTCTGCTGAGGCATTGCAGGTGGCTGGGAGAGGTGTCGACGCTGGAGGGTTTCAGTCGATGGGACACAAATGGTATTAATCTGCTGGGAGATGTATGGTCCGTTGCACAGATGTACTCTTTTTCAGAGCTCCAAATCACATATACATTGTCCACAACCCAATTCCATAACTACCTACAATTGCACCATGCATTACCCGCATCACACAGAGAACGTCCCTCCTGGAATTCAGCACCCTTGAAGCCAAGCTCATGATGGATGCTCTTTGAAGGAGTGGCATCTCTCAAATATTTAGTACACTCATCGTTAGTGCCCCTGATGCATAGGACCCCTCCAAGTGCGATGGGAAGAGTAGTTAGGCCTTTGAAAGACGAGAACGGGAGAGACACGATGGATCCTAGAATCATTACAATATCCTCTAGACTCATACTTATACAAACATACTACCTCCATTGTGCATATCACACTCCAGACTGTCTGTACAAGGTGGGTCTCCTTACACACTCCAAGTGCTTCTGCTGCTCCCAGAGTACTGCTGAATTCTATCACATGGTCTGGGCCTACCCAGTCATACAACAATTCTGGGAAGCCATGGTGTTTGAACTCTCAGCAGTACTGGGTTGGGAGATAGACCTCTGTCAGTTATTGTTAATAATGGAAATGTTTGAGGTGCCGGTCGCACACGAGCAGGCTCGGCTCTGATGGGCACGGCCACCATGGTAGCAACATAGCATCTCACTGGAAATCCTTTGAACCTCCCACAATAACTCAGTGGCATTGAGGAGTAGATGGGTGCGCCCAACAAGAGAAGACACTACGAAGCCAAGGGCTGCCCTGCTGTATACCACAAGAAACAGGACAAATAGTTGGAGACTCAGCTCTAGGTTTGATGACTTGACTGCTAATATGGCACCACTTGTCTGGCAGTCCTGCTGGCTCTACATGGCAGCAATACTCCTTAGATGCACTTAACTTATAATGGCTGTGGTGAAATGCTGGATATGCTTTTAACTTGCTATGGTGTTATAAAAATTAATAACGTTTTTTATTAAAAAAAAAACTTTTACGAGGAAGATTGCAGACACTGATTGGGAAATTTAGATACACAAGATACCAGAACAAGACTGCCAAGTACCAAAAAGGACAAACCTTCAACATTCGGAGTACAGTCACGATGATATGAACTATGTCAAAAATCCAGAAAAAAATAATCGAAGAAGCAGACAAATGAGGCAACATATTTATTCTACACTGTGAAGACTATCTGAAGGGAGCCAATCAAAACTGGAATGTACCTCCTGGTATAAAAAGAACTATCAAGCAACCGCACATTACTTAGATAAAAAGGCTATCAGAACACTTGAAATAATGGTTTAATAAAGATCCATCTCTCGAGGAAAAACAGTGTCTATAAATCAAGCATCTGGTGAAGGCAACCATGTGCATACTTCAGAAAGTACACAAACTATGTTTCACTCCCAAAGTAAGGCCCGCCCTGGCAGGGATTGACTCGATCTGTTCCCGACTAGGAGAATCTACTGATGGTGAATTGCAACCATTTATGAAGAACTAGCCCTTCTATCTTTAGGACACCAAGGACGTCCTGAAGAAACTAGACAGCATTTACTGGCAATCCAACTACATTCTGGCAGTTATTGATAACGTGGGTCTTTATACTTCTATAAAACACAAAGATAGGCTAGTAACGATTAAAAAATGTATTGGCTACTAGTTCAGCGCATCTGCTAGAGCAATGATTATTAAAATGCTGGAAATAGGTCTTACAAACAGTTTTTCATATTTAACAAGAACAGCAAGGGTCTGCGATGGGAGCAAGATTTGCACCACTATATGCCTGCATTGTGATGCCAGAAGTTGAAAAGTGCTCACTGTGGAATGAGAGATTCGAAAACTTTAATAACAATATCATTTTTTGGGAACTTTATATCAATGACGTTCTGATATAGCAAGGTTCACACTCTTTATTGACAGACACTATCAAGTAACTGACAAGAAGTGGGGAATAACAGTGACGTCCTCTATCTCCAAATAGGAAATCAAGGGGCATATTTATACTCCGTTTGCGCCGGAATTGCCTCGGTTTTTTTGACGCAATTTCGACGCAAAACTAACTCCATATTTATACTTTGGCATTAGACGCGTCTAGCGCCAAAGTCCATGGAGTTAGCGTCATTTTTTAGCGTGGACACCTACTTTGCGTTAATTATATGCAAGGTAGGCGTTCCCGTCTAAAAAATCGACTCCGAGGCATGTGCGTCGGATTTATACTCCCGGGCAAAATTCACGCCCGGGAGTGGGCTGGTCAAAAAAATGACGTACGGCCGCTTTTGCGCAGTTTTTTAGCGCCTGCAAAAGGCGGCGTTAAGGGACCTGTGGGCTCTGAAGGAGCCCAGAGGTGCCCTCCCATGCCCCCAGGGACACCCCCTGTCACCCTTGCCCACCCCAGGAGGACACCCAAGGCTGGAGGGACCCATCCCAGGGACATTAAGGTAAGTTCAGGTAAGTTCATTTTTTAATTTTTTTTTGTGGCATAGGGGGGCCTGACTTGTGCCCCCCTACATGCCACTATGCCCAATGACCATGCCCAGGGGACAGAAGTCCCCTGGGCATGGCCATTGGGCAAGGGGGCATGACTCCTGTCTTTGCTAAGACAGGAGTCATTTCTATGGGGGTTGGGAGTGAAAAAAAATGGCGCAAATCGGGTTGAGGCGAAAAAATTGCCTCAACCTGACTTGCCCCATTTCTTGACGCCCAAGCCCCATATCCCCCTACGCCGGCGCTGCCTGGTGTACGTCGTTTTTTTTAACGCACACCAGACGGCACCGGCGGCTAACGCCGGCTAACGTCATTCAATAAATACGGCGCCCACATGGCGCTTCAGAATGGCGTTAGCCGGCGCTAATTTTTTGACGCAAAACTGCGTTAGCGCAGTTTTGCGTCAAAAAGTATAAATATGGGCCCAAATACCTAGATTTGTCGACATATGCAGAAGACAAAAAAACTACACAGAAAAATACATGGGAAAACTACAGCATCTAGTTCAATATTACATGCTACCATCTCTCATCGCAAAACCACTATCTCTAACATCCCCAGAGGAGTTCCAAAGAGCAAGAAGAAAATGCAGCACAAAGGGAGATCATTTGCTATAATTCAATGAAATTATCAGTAGATTAAGTAAAAGAAGTAATAACCCAACCACCTTGACCCAAATCAAACAAGAAATTGAACAAATATATAGAGGTGAATCTCTGAAAGACTTGCATAAAACAATAAATACCAAATGACTGATCAGGGTATCACAAACGTATCTAATGAACATCGCCTTATTAGAAAAGCCTTTTGCAAACATTGGCCTCTAAAAAGTAATATCCCACAAACATAAAGTGGTGTACTACCATACTAATTGATGAGCTTCAAGAAAGCACCCAATTTGAGGAAAAAAAATATTTTGATCATTTTTCACGGAGGACAGAAGAAAAGGAGGCACATTTTTGGACAAACCAAAATGTTTCTACACATGCAGAAACGGCTCTATCTGTAAATGTCGGAAACATAGAAAATTAAAATCCACTATAAATGCGTCCCCACATTACATTATTGACTTGATGTACTGTACCTTTGTTATATACGTGATCGCATGCCCTTGCAACAAAACTTATATAGGGAACGACATCGGACCACTCAAACAGAGGAGTCAAGAACACTACAGAAACATCCAGAAAACAGACAAAACCCTGACCTGGTTGAACATTATGAGGAACCCGATCAATACCAATGCACATTCACGTTCCACGGGATAGAAAGACAAAAGTAATACCCATGAGTTGGGAAACAAGAATTGACCCTTCATAAACGATAGAGGGAACGTTTCCTGTAATTTGACATGGTAAGCTGGGCTTTAACAAGAATGCAGAACCGTTTACTGTGAGACACTAATGCATCATGTGTTACTTTAACATATTGTCGCAATATACCAACTTTAACGTATTGACACCATATATCCAGATTTATCAGTACACCTGTTATTGTTTATTCACCACACATCCCGTTTCATCCCAGCTTATTGTAATAAGCTGTGCACCACTCACTGTACCTATACTTATTGACAACTCAAACCGAAATGTACTGTTCTCTTACTGTACAAAAATGTTTCTCAACCCACCGAGATAGGAGAGCACTAGTATTATACAAGGTGAGCACAGAACATTATGAGATTTTTTTCTGTACATAAATGATTCACAAATATGAACATACACATGAAAATACAGGACTAGATGATAACAGTCTGAGGGTATTAAGACAAGAGTGTGTTACCAATTTCACTGTATAGACTGCACTTGCAAAGCAATATCATGTTTTACAAATAAATATCCTCATAGAAGATACTAAACATGAGTTCCTCTTATACATAAAGACTTTTTCAGTTTGTGGGCAGGAAGAGGACTTTACTTTGATTAATAAATATACCAAATATGAGTAGTGTGCTTTCAGATTCTCACTGATTTCGACAGGTGAATTCCACTGCAAACATCCAATAAATTACCTCTCCTAAACGTACGTTAGTAGTGAAACACCATTTCAAGATGGCATCACTTTTAACCCCTTTCCTGTCAAGCCTTTTCCCCCTCAGGTGTCAAGCCTTTTTTTGGCTATTTGGGGCAGTTCGCGCTTAGGCCCTCATAATGTTTTGTCCACATAAGATACCCACGCCAAATTTGCGTCCTTTTTTTCCAATATCCTAGGGATTCTAGAGGTACCCAGGGTTTGTGCGTTCCCCTGGAGGTCACCAAGAAATTAGCCAAAATACAGCAAAAATGTTGTTTAAAAAAAAAAGGGAAAAAGTGCTGCAGAAGAATGCTTGTAGTTTTTTCCTTGAAAATGGCATCAACAAAGGGTTTTCGAGCTAAAATTACCATCTTCCCAGCTTTCAGGAACAGGCAGACTTGAATCAGAAAACCACATTTTTCAAAAAAAATTGGCATTTTACTTCGACATACCCCATTTTTACAGTTTTTGTGCTTTTAGCCTTCTTCCAGTTAGTGACAGAAATGGGTCTGAAAACAATGCTGGATCTCGGACTGCTTAACAGTTCTAAAAAGCATATGTGTAGATCCTGCAGGGTTTTCCTACAGAAAATAACAGCTAAAATAAAAACATATTGAAATTGAGGTAAAAAAACAGCAATTTTTCTGATGGATACAACTACCTGTGGATTCCTCACTCATTCAATTAATTTCCCCCCTGCGCCAGCTTCCGACGGAAATTTTCTTCCTAGCTTCTGCATGTCGACGAGGACGTCACAATTGCGCACGCGACGCCGTCTGACGTCATATAGGCAATAAGAGGTCCTCGCGGACGTGCCGACGTCAGTTCCCTTTTTTCCGTGCCTTCAAACAACGGTTATTCTTCGAGGGAGCTACTGTTTCTACTCTGCGTAGTTACAGTTACTGTTTCTTTCTTCGAAAAGAAAAGATGTCTCAGCAAAAGTCGGGATTTAAGCCCTGCAGGGAGTGCGGAGGCAAGATGTCGGTGACAGACCCACACGTAGACTGTTTGTGGTGTCTCAGCTCCGACCACGACGTGGAGAAATGCGACTCCTGTCAACGTATGAACCCAAAGGCGTTGAAGGAGCGTGAGGCGAAACTCTTTTTGGCGAAATCCAAAAAGAAGGAGAAGCAGCATTGGCGCAAATCATCATCACCTAAGTCCCACCAGCGTCACCGTGACTCCCGGCGCCGTCGTGAATCTCGGCGCCGGTCGTGTAGGGAGCGGTCATGCTCGAGGTCGCCTTCGGTTCGACGCTGAAAGACATGAGAGGTTAGTCCCACCATCACTCCTCAGCCGCAGACGCCTTCTGGATCACCGACTTCACCGGCTTTGCCGACTTCGCCTATGACTCCACCATCTGTTTTTGAGGTTCCTCAACGTCAGGAGTTCTCACCGGCTTCTCAGACGCCGGGGCCGGCGCCGTTGTCACCTCGAGCTCAGGCTCCGCAGTATCCGGCTTTCCCGGCTCCAGGTGCTGACAGTTCTGCATTTTTAAATGCGATGTTTGCCATTTTCCAACAAATGGCGGCAGGTGGTGGACCGGCTGGTCCTTCGGGGCCATTGGCCTTTAATATGGGTGCTCTGGCTCCTTTATGTCCGGCACCTTTCATGCCCTTCCTTCCTTTGGGAGGTGCTGGTTCGGAGCCGGTACCTTTGGCGTCGACTTCACAGCCTGCGACGCCGAGTAGATCTGCTGTTCCGGCGCCGGAGAGTTCTTCTCCTGTTCATCCTTTGCCTCGGTCGGCGCCGAAGAAGTCCACGGCGCCGATAGATCCGGCGTCAGATGGATCGGAGGATCGGCGTCAGGCATCGACATAGGCTGACGCCCTGTCGACACGGAGGATTGAAGCCAGACTTCATTCAAGGAGGCTTGCTCTTCGCCTCCATGAGGAGCAAGAGTATCGAAAGCAGGCCCTGGAGGAAGGGGAGATTGAAGAACCTCTAGGAGATCTCCAGGGTTTGGATACGGCAAGTGGTTTAGACACCTCTCCAGAGTGGGACTTAACATCTCCTGGAGAATATACAGAGGAGGCTGCTTCTTTCCACTCTGTAATAACAAAAGCAGCTGACTTTTTGGACCTTCCCTTGCCGGTGTCTGAATCTAAACCCAATATATTGACGGAGGTGTTACATCCTGCTTCGACAGTTGAAGAGCCACTTCTGCCATTTAATGAGGCTCTGTTGGACCCAATTTTAGAGATATGTAAAAAGCCGGTGTCATCTTCGGCCGTTAATAGATCAGTGGCACGCAGATATCGTGTGGCTCCTGCGGATCCAGGCTTTTTGTCTAGGCACCCGACTCCAGAGAGCCTGGTTGTGCATGCTTCATGTTCATCTCGCAATGCCCCAGGCTCTTTTCCGGGGGTGCCTTCTGACTGTGACTCAAAAAAGATGGACCAGTCTTCCAAGAAAGCGTTTTCATCTTGCAGTATGGCTCTCAAGTCTACTAATGCCACATGCATTTTCGGCAGGTACATCTACGCCCTTATGGAAGAGATAAAGTTATCCCATTCGGAGGTGTCTCAAGAGGTGTTGAGCCTGGTTTCGGATGCTCAGACTGCGGCAACCCAAGTAATCCAGTCGGGGCTGGACACGACTGATTCTGTGGCCAGAGCTATGGGCACTGCTGTTGCTACAAGGAGACAGGCCTGGCTTCGTTCTTCTGGATTTTCATCTGATGTCCAGTCAGCCCTGCTGGATCTTCCCTTTGATGGGGATAAACTTTTTGGATCCAAGGCGGACTCTGCCCTTGAAAGATTTAAGGAGAGTAGGGCCACAGCGAAATCATTAGGCTTGCAAGCCTCCTCTTCTGCTTCTTCTAGACTGTTCAGAAGATTTAGGGGGTTTGGTCGTGGCTCATCCTCCTTTCAGGGCAGATTTCAGCAGCAGGCCGCCACTGCCCTCCCCTATAGGTCATACAGGGGGAGGGATAGGGTCCGAACCAGAGGAGCCGCCCAGCAGCACTCTGCCTCTTCCTCTTCTTCTGGAGGGGTGCAGCATGGGAAGCAGCCTTAGTCATCCACCAATTCCTTTACATACCACTCCTGTAGGGGGGAGGTTAATGAACTTTCTCCACATGTGGGAGGCAATAACATTGTACTCCTGGGTCACCAGTATTGTGGGGAAAGGCTATGACCTTCCCTTTCAGGAGTTTCCACCCCCCATCCCGCCCATCCTACTGTTCAGAAGTGCACCTCCTGTTACTAGAACAGGAGGTTCTAGTCCTCCATTCAAAGGGTGCAGTGGATTTGGTTCCAGAGCAGGAAAGGGGTCAGGGTTGTTACTCAAGATACTTCCTGATCCCCAAGAAGGATGGTCGGTTGAGACCAATCCTGGACCTGAGGATTTTGAATTGGTACCTCAGACAGGAAAAGTTCAAGATGCTGACCCTAGCTCAGGTGCTTTTTGCATTGAACGAAGGAGAGTGGATGGTGTCTGTCGACTTGCAGGATGCTTACTTTCATATCCCGATACTCAAGTCGCACAGGAAGTATCTCCGGTTCGTGGTGGGATCGCAACATTATCAGTTTACGGTCCTTCCATTTGGTCTTACTTCAGCACCTCGATCCTTCACGAAGGTGATGGTGGTGGTTGCAGCAGAGCTCAGAAGGGAAGGGATAGCGGTATTTCCTTCCCTAGACGGAGCTTGTGCTGCGTCACCTGCAGTCGACAACCCAGTTGTTGTTCGATCTGGGTTTTTCGGTGAACGTGCCCAAATCTCACCTGGAGCCCTCTCAGCGCCTCCTGTTCATAGGGGCAGTACTGGACATAACATTGAATCGTGCCTTTCCTCCGCCTCAGCGAATTCAGGACATTCAGGCGTTGGTTCCAATGTTTCAAAGTGGAGCGGTCATTCCAGTCCTCAAGGTCCTTCGTCTGCTCGGTCTGTTCGCTTCTTGCATTCTGTTGGTCACGCATGCTCGCTGGCACATGAGGGCTCTTCATGGTGCCTCCGAAAGGAGTGGTCTCAACACAAAGGAGATCTCGAGGGATCGGTAAAGATCTCCAGAGACGCTACAGTGGATCTAAGATGGTGGGTTGCGGACGGCAATCTTTCCCAAGGAAGGCCGCTCTCGCTGCCTCCCCCAGTGACCACAGTGAAAACGGATGCTTCCACTCTAGGGTGGGGAGCTCATCTGGGGGAACTGGAAGTCAAAGGTCATTGGTCTCCAGTAGAACAGATGTTTCACATAAATCCGTTGGAATTGCGGGCAATAGGTCTGGCTCTCAAGGCCTTCCTCCCTTCCCTTCGCGGTCAGTCGGTTAAGGTCCTGACGGACAACACTACCGCAATGTGGTATATAAACAAGCAGGGAGGAGTAGGGTCGTACCTTCTCTGCAGAGAAGCTCTGCGGCTATGGTCCTGGGCAAGGGACCATCGGATTTGCTTGGTAGCGAACCATCTGGCCGGAGTCTTGAACGTGCGTGCGGACGGTCTCAGTCGGCACTTCTCGACCGATCACGAGTGGCGTCTTCATCCAGATCTAGTCCAGCAAATCTTCCAGATGTGGGGAATCCCGCGGGTACATCTTTTTGCCACTCGGGAGAATACGCACTGCCCGTTGTTCTGCAGCCTCCAGTATCCGGTGCAAGGAGCGTTGGGGGAATGGGTTTCAGATATCCTGGTGCAACCAGTTGCTTTACGCGTTTCCCCCATACCTTTGATTCCTCGGGTTCTGAGGAAAATTCACCAAGACCGGGCTCAAGTCATCTTAATAGCTCCGGATTGGCCAAGGAGGGTATGGTATTCGGATCTTCTCCAGCTCTCTCTGTGCCCCCCGCTCCGTCTCCCTCACAGGGCGGACCTCCTCTTGCAGTCGCAGGGGCAGGTTTTACACCCCCACCTCCAGAGCCTGCACCTTCATGCCTGGAGATTGAACGGGGCAACCTGAGTTCCTTTTCTCTCCCACCCGAGGTAGTGGATGTTATTTTATCAGCCAGGCGACACTCCCTTACGTGCCCACTTATCAGATATCTTGTCTTTTGCGTTGTCCCTGGCACAGAGGGGTTGTGCAGTTGCTACAGTTAAGGGCTATTTGTCGGCTCTGTCAGCCTTTCTGTGTCTTCCAGACCAGCCTTCTTTATTTAAATCTCCTTTAGTATTGAGGTTTTTAAAAGGCCTCATTAATAGATTTCCTCCCACTCCTTTCATTATGCCTCAGTGGGATTTGAACCTAGTCTTAACGTTTCTTATGGGCTCACCGTTTGAGCCGATGCATTCTTGCCCCATAAGGTTATTGGTGTTAAAGACTGTTTTCCTTGTTGCGATTACTTCTGCTAGAAGAGTGAGTGAGCTGCAGGCTCTTTCTGTTAAGCCCCCGTATACATCCTTCTATGTGGATAAGGTGGTGTTGGGGACCAAGGCTGCTTTCTTGCCGAAGGTTGTTTCACCCTTGCATATGGGTCAGACTATTACTCTCTCCTCTTTATATCCTCCACCTCATCCTTTGAAAGAGGAAGAAAGACTCCATCGTTTGGACCCGAGAAGAGTGCTGAGCTTCTTCGTGGACAAAACGAAGGAGTTTAGATTGGAGAATCAACTCTTCATCGGGTACGTGGGAAAGAGGAGAGGAAGGGGAGTCCACCAGAGAACACTCTCCAGGTGGGTCCATTCTTTGCATTAAGCTGTGTTATTCTCTGGCAAAGAAAGAACCCCCTGATGGAATAAGAGCTCATTCCACCAGAGCTAAGTCGGCCTCTTCGGCTTAGGCTAGGGGTGTTCCTGTGGTTGACATCTGCAAGGCCGCAACTTGGTCATCCCTCCACACTTTTGCAAAACATTATTGCTTAGGTTCGGAGGTTAGGAGGGATGGCCATTTTGCACAGTCACTGCTGCAGGATTTCTTGGTTTGACCATTCAGGCACCCTCCACCGAGTGTGGTACTGCTTTGGGACTCTATTCAATGAGTGAGGAATCCACAGGTAGTTGTATCCATCAGAAGAACGAGTTACTTACCTTCGGTAACGCCTTTTCTGGTGGATACACTAGCTACCTGTGGATTCCTCACGGTCCCACCCGCCTCCCCGTTGCCTGTCTGGTCTTACCAAGTTATCCTTGGGTGAGCTCCTGTTGGTATTTTATTATTTTCATATGTAAAAAAAAAAAAAAAAGAGAATTTGTGAAGATGCTATGCATAGTCTATATGTATATATATTTTTGAGCTGATGTTTTATCTATTTGAGTTAATTAATTAAATATTGTTGTATAAGTATTTGTTTCAATTGTATATATATATATTTCGCTGGTATTTGCCTGTTCGTCTCAGAGGCACGTAAAAAATGTTGGTACTGACGTCGACACGTCGGCGAAGACCTCTTATTGCCTATATGACGTCAGACGGCGTCACGTGGGCAATTGTGACGTCCTCGTCGACGTGCAGAAGCTAGGAAGAAAATTTCCATCGGAAGCTGGCGCAGGGGGAAAATTAATTCAATGAGTGAGGAATCCACAGGTAGCTAGTGTATCCACCAGAAAAGGCGTTACCGAAGGTAAGTAACTCGTTCTTCTCCACGTTTTACTCTGTAACATTTTCCTGCAATGTTTGATTTTCAAAAACAATATACTGTTACATCAGCTGGACTTTTCTGGTTGCAGGGGTACATAGGGCTTGTAGGTTCATTCAGACCCCTAGGTACCCAGAGCCAATAAAGGAGCTGCATCTTGCAATGGGTTTCTTTGTATACCGGGTATACAGCAATTCATTTGGTGAAATCTAAAGACTGTGAAGAATAGGTATCAAGGAAACCTTTGTATTTCCAAAATGGGCACAAGATAAGGTGTTGAGAAGCAGTGGTTTTTTGCACATCTCTGACTTCCGGGGTCACCACACTACCATGTGAATTTCAGGACATTTCTCAAATAGACGTCTTTTTTACACACTGTCTTACATTTGGAAGGAAAAAATGTAGAGAAAGACAAGGGGCAATAACACTTGTTCTGCTATTCTGTGTTCCCCAAGTCTCACGATAACAATTGTACCTCACTTGTATCGGTAGGCCTAATGCCCGCGTCAGGAAATGCAACATGGACACATCACATTTTTACATTAAAATCTGATGTGTTTTTTGGAAAGTGCCTAGCTGTAGATTTTGGCCTCTAGCTCCGGCACCTAGGGAAACCTACCAAACCTGTGCATTTTTCAAAACTAGACACTTAGGGAAATTCAGGATGGGGTGACTTGTGGGCTCTCACCAGGTTCTGTTGCCCAGAATCCTTTGCAAACCTAAACATTTGTCAAAAAAAACACTTTTCCCTCACATTTCGGTGACAGAAAGTTCTGGAATCTGAGAGGGGCCATAAATTTTCTTCCACCCAGCATTCCCCCAAGTCTCCTGATAAAAATGGTACCTCACGTGTGTGGGTAGGCCTAGTGCCCGCGACAGGAAATGCCCCAAAACTCAACATGGACACATCACATTTTCCCTAAGAAATCTGACCTGTTTTTTGCAAAGTGCCTAGCTGTGGATTTTGGCCACTAGCTCAGTTGGTAACTAGGGAAACTCAGCAAACCTACCTATTTTTTAAAACTAGACACCTAGGGAAATTCAGGATGGGGTGACTTGTGGGGCTCGCACCATGTTCTGTTGCCCAGAATCCTTAGCAAACCTAAAAATTTGGCAAAAAAAACACTTTTTCCTCACATTTTGGTGCTGCAGAGTTCTGGAATTTGAGGGGAGTCACAAACTTCTGTCTACCTAGCATTTCCCCAGGTCTCCCGATAAAAATGATAACTCACTTGTGTGGGTAAGCCTAGTGCCCGCTAAAGGAAATGCTCCAAAACACTATGTGGACACATCAAAATGATCAAACACAAAACTACCTGTTTTTGCGGGTGGGGGCACCTGCGTTTTTGCTCCTGGGCTCAACACCCATCTAGGTAAACCTACCAAACATTTCTGAAAAATGACACCCGAGGGAGTCCAGGGAGGTGTGACTTGCGTGGACCCCCTAGTGTTTTCTTACCCAGAATCCTCAGCAAACTTCAAATTTAGCTAAAAAATCAAATTTTCCCACATTTCAGTGTGGACTCACCGCACCAGCACAAATGTCCTATCACCCAACGTTCCTCTCGGTCTCCCGGTAAAAATAATACCTCACTTGTGTAGGTGGGCCAAGTGTCTATGACAGGAAAGAGCCAAAAACATGTCGAAAATGAGGGGGAACCAAATTGGGTTCAAAAGGGCAGTTTGGCAAAAAAATGTTTTTAGGCTGACAAGTGGGACAGAATTTTTATCATATGCGACAATGCTGAGTGGTAGGAATTTTGTGGATTCCTGCAGATTCCGTAAGGTTCCATCACAAAAATGTGTGAAATATGTGTGATTTCAGGCAAAGTTGGAGATTTGCAGGGCATTGTGGGTAAGAAAATGGTGCGCAATGCATGAGAAGCACACACCCCTGGACTCACCCAGGTGTTTAGTTTTCAGATTTGTCTAGGTCTTGTCGATTTTTCTATATGTCAGCATCCCAAAGTCTAAAAAGTGCAGCCCTCACCATTCCAAGTGGGACGATTTTGAGAGTCAGACCAGCTCTCATGGCCCAAATGTAAAACCAAAACCCAAAATATTCAAATAATCTCTTGCTTGCTGTGGGATAAGATGTTTTAGTGTGCAGTGGGAGAGCAGAAAAACTGTTACCCCCGTTAGTTGAGGTGGGGGCATAACCATGCCCAAACTGGTTGGTAGCCACCACCACACTATTTTTTATTTTTTTTAAACTCCCTGGCATCTAGGAGGCTTTTACCTCCCTGGGGAGTGGATCGGGCGGTAATTGCCCCATCTGCCCACCAGTGGGCAGAACAACTTTGTCCCCATTTATTTGGGGTGGAGGTATGGTGTAGGAAGTTGGCTCTGTATATACTATTTCAAAGTAAGAAATAGTGTGCACAGATTCCAAGCGTTCCCCTTAGAGGTAAGATAGTGGCAAAAAGAGATAATTCTAATGATCTATTTTGTGATAGTGTGGTCCAGCAGTAGGCTTATCAGAGGGTAGTGTTAAGCATTTGTTGTACACACACAGGCAATAAATGAGGAACACACACTCAAAGACAATTCCAGGCCAATAGGTTTTTATATAGAAAAATATATTTTATTAGTTTATTTTAAGAACCACAGTTTCAAGATTTACAAACAATACTTTAAATGAAAGGTATTTTACTCAGGTATCTTAGGAACTTTGAATTATCACAATAGCATGTACAGTTTTGGCAAAAATGGCAATAAGCTATTTTAAACATGGACACAGTGCCAAAATCAACAGTTCCTGGGGGAGGTAAGTATTGGTTAAGTTCACAGGTAAGTAAAACACTTACATGGTTCAAAGTTGGGTCTAAGGTAGCCCACCGAAGGGGGTTCAAGGCAACCCAAAGTTACCACACCAGCAGCTCAGGGCCGGTCAGGTGCAGAGGTCAAAGTGGTGCCCAAAACACATAGGCCCTCATTCTGACCTTGGCGGGCGGCGGAGGCCGCCCGCCAAAGTCCCGCCGTCAGGTTACCGTTCCGCGGTCGAAAGACCGCGGCGGTAATTCTGACTTTCCCGCTGGGCTGGCGGGCGGTCTCCTTCAGACCGCCAGCCAGCCCAGCGGGAAAGAGGCTTCCACGATGAAGCCGGCTCGGAATCGAGCCGGCGGAGTGGAAGCTGTGCGACGGGTGCAGTTGCACCCGTCGCGTATTTCACTGTCTGCGCAGCAGACAGTGAAATACATGTAGGGGCCCTCTTACGGGGGCCCCTGCAATGCCCATGCCAGTGGCATGGGCACTGCAGGGGCCCCCAGGGGCCCCGCGACCCCCCCTACCGCCATCCGGATCTCGGCGGTCCGACCGCCGGGATCTGGATGGCGGTAGGGGGGGTCAGAATCCCCGCGGCGGTGCAGCAAGCCGCGCCGCCGCGGAGGATTCAATGGGGCCGCGGTACACTGGCGGGACCCCGCCAGTGGTGCCGGTCCGACCGCGGCTTTACCGCCGCGGTCGGAATCCCCATTGGAGCACCGCCGGCTTGTCGGCGGTGCTCCCGCGGTCCTCCGCCCTGGCGGTCAAAGACCGCCAGGGTCAGAATGAGGGCCATAGGCTTCAATGGAAACAGGGGTGCCCCGGTTCCAGTCTGCCAGCAGGTAAGTACCCGCAACTTCGGAGGGCAGACCAGGGGGGTTTTGTAGGGCACCGGGGGGGACACAAGCATGCACAGAAAGTACACCCTCAGTGGCACAGGGGCGGCCGGGTGCAGACTGCAAACAGACGGGTTTTCAATAGGTTTCAATGGGGAGACCCGGGGGTCTCTTCAGCAATGCAGGCAGGCAGGCACAGGGGGGCTCCTCGGGGTAGCCAACTTCTGGGCTAGGAAGAGTGTCGCCTGGAGGTCGCTCCTGCACTGGAGTTCGGTTCCTTCAGGTCCTGGGGGCTGCAGGTGCAGTGTCTTTTCCAGGCGTTGGGTTCCTTGAAGCAGGCAGTCGCGGTCAGGGTGAGCCTCTGGATTCCCTCTGCAGGCGTCGATGTGGGGGCTCAGGGGGGTCAACTCTGGCTACTCACGGGCTCGCAGTTGCCGGGGAGTCCTCCCTGTAGAGTTAGTTTTCCGCAGGTTGAGCCGGGGTCGTCGGGTGCAGAGTGGAAAGTCTCCCGCTTCCGGCTGGAAACGTGTGGTCTTTAAAAGTTGCTTCTTTGTTACAAAGTTGCAGTTTTGTTGAACAGGGCCACTGTCCTCGGGAGCTTCTTGGTCCTTTTAGATGCAGGGTAGTCCTCTGAGGCCTCAGAGGCCGCTGGACCCTGGGGACCGCGTCGCTGTTGCAGTTTTTCTTCAGGTGGGGAGACAGGCTGGTCGGGCTGGGGCCAAAGCAGTTGGTGTCTCCGGCTTCTCTGCAGGGCTTCAGGTCAGCAGTCCTTCTTCATCTTCAGGTTGCAGGAATCTATCTTCCTCAGTTCTGGAGCCCCTAAATACTCAATTTAGGGGGGTGTTTAGGTCTGGGAGGATAGTAGCCAATGGCTACTAGCCCTGAGGGTGGCTATACCCTCTTTGTGCCTCCTCCCTCTGTGGAGGGGGGCACATCCCTAATCCTATTGGGGAAATCCTCCATCTGCGAGATGGAGGATTTCTAAAAGTCAGAGTCACCTCAGCTCAGGACACCTTATGGGCTGTCCTGACTGGGGAGTGACTCCTCCTTGTTTTTCTCATTATCTCCTCCAGCCTTGCCGCCAAAAGTGGGGGAAGTGGCCGGAGGGGCAGGCATCTCCACTAGCTGGGATTCCCTGTGGCGCTGTAACAAAGGGGGTGAGCCTTTGAGGATCACCGCCAGGTGTTACAGTTCTGCAGGGGGAGGTGAGAAGCACCTCCACTCAGTACAGGCTTTGTTCCTGGCCACAGAGTGACAAAGGCACTCTCCCCATGTGGCCAGCAACATGTCTGGTGTGTGGCAGGCTGGCAAAACTAGTCAGCCCACACTGGAAATCGGGTATGTTTTCAGGTGGCATCTCTAAGATGCCCCCTGGGTGTATTTTTACAATAAAGTGCACACTGGCATCAGTGTGCATTTATTGTACTGAGAAGTTTGATACCAAACTTCACAGTTTTCAGTGTAGCCATTATGGTGCTGTGGAGTTTGTGTTTGACAGACTCCCAGACCATATACTCTTATGGATACCCTGCACTTACAATGTCTAAGGTGTTGCTTAGACACTGTAGGGGCATAGTGCTCATGCACCTATGCCCTCACCTGTGGTATAGTGCAGCACCCTGCCTTAGGGCTGTAAGGCCTGCTAGAGGGGTGACTTACCTATGCCATAGGCAGTGTGAGGTTGGCATGGCACCCTGAGGGGAATGCCATGTCGACTTGGTCATTTTCTCCCCACCAGCACGCACAAGCTGGTGTGTCTGTGCTGAGTGAGGGGTCCCTATGGTGGCATAAGACATGCTGCTGCCCTTAGAAACCTTCCCTGGCATCAGGACCCTTGGTACCAGGGGTACCAGTTACAAGGGACTTACCTGGGTGCCAGGGTTGTGCCAATTGTGGAGACAAAGGTACAGTTTAGGGAAAGAACACTGGTACTGGGGCCTGGTTAGCAGGCCTCAGCACACTTTCAAATCATAACTTGGCATCAGCAAAGGCAAAACGTCAGGGGGTAACCATGCCAAGGAGGCATTTCCTTACATATGGCCATAACCCCACCCTCTTTTGCTGAAAGAAAATCTTTCCTCGTCTCTGGTGGGCTTTCTGCCCCCCTTGGGGGAAGATGGGCCTTACAAAAATAAGGCCAATCTGCCCCCAAGGGGGGCAGAAATGGCCAACAGTAATGTGCCTGCATGGGGAGCGACCCTTGCCCAATGGGCTGCCCCCACAAAAAAACACATACAGACACCAATCCCTGGTGCTTACGTGGTTTCTGCCCTCCCTGGGGGCAGATGGGCCTAATAGAAATAGGCTGATATGGCCTAGAATAAATTTGGCCCCCAGGGGGGCAACTCTTACCTAAGAGGTCACTCCCCATCTGTAAAAAATAAAAAAATAAAACAATCCCAGGTGCCTAGTGGTTTCTGCCCCCAAGGAGAGCAGAAATGGCCTAGTATAAAATTGCCCCCAGGGGAGTGACCCTTGCCTAAGGGGTCGCTCCCCATCTGTAAAAGAATGTAAAATAAAATCCCTGGTGCCTAGAGGTTTCTGCCCCCCTTGGGGGCAGATTGGCCTAATAAAAATGGCCTAAAGACAATTTACCCCTCCCTTCCCCCAGGGGAGCGACCGTTGCCTTGGGGGCAGATCAGCCTAATTAAAGTAGGCCGATTGAAATGGCCTAAGATAAATTAGCCCCCCCGGGGGAGCGACTCTTACCTAAGGGGTTGCTCCCTCTTCGTGAAATTGAACTAAAAAAAATCCCTGGTGTCTAGTGGTTTCTGCCCCACTTGGGGGGCAGATTGGCCTAATAAAAATGGCCTATAAACAATTTGCCCCCCCCCCAAGGGGAGCGACCGTTGCCTAAGGGGTCGCTCCCCATCTGTAAAAAAAAAGTAAACAAAAAACAAATTGGTCGCTGGCGTTTAGAGGTTTCTGCCCCCTGGGGGCAGATCGGCCTAATAACAATAGGCCGATCTGCAGAAATGCTCAGAGACACATCAAAGGAAAGGAAGGCCTTTCCTTTCCTTTGATGCCTCTCCCGCCCCCAGCCCGTGATCGGAACAGAAATGCTTTTTCATCTCTCTTCCGATCCACCGATCCACGCTGGAAGCTCAGCTTCCAGCGTTGTGGGTGCGGCCTTTGATAAGGTCAGCGCACGATCGCATGCTGATGTCATCAGATGTCCCTGGGGGGAGGCAGAGGGGGCGGGGTGGAAGGGGAAGCTATTTCCCTTCCATCCCTACCCATGGGAGTGCCAGGCCCTCGGGGGAGCGCTAGCGCTTCCCCCGAGGGCCCATACCAGGACATAACGGTTATGTCCTCGGCACCCGAGCGGTGCAGCTGAGGATGTAACCGTTACATCTACGGCACCCAAGGGGTTAAACAGTTTCTTTTTGCTGTTGCAGTATTATTTATTTACTACCTCTTTTCTCAGTTGGGAAATTATATTTTATGTCAGGTCAAGATGAATTTTCTTTTTTTAGCTGTAGCAGTTTTTTCCTAAAAACAATTAAGGAACTGCGTAACTAATTTGCTTATAAAATGGTGCATGTTTCAGACGTCGACATCAAACAAAGACTCAACCACAGAGACATGATCTAAAAAGAGCATTATTTTTTAACCATCTGCTCTGTGAAGTGTAGGGTTTTCCAACAAACATTTGATGACCTTCCTGATGGGGGAAATTTCTGTCACCTCAAATCACATATAGGAGATGGATTCCACCGCCATTTCACCTCTTTTTTTGTTCTATTCCAGACATTTATAACACAGCAATATTTATCAAGAAAACAGAAGTAAATCTCAGGAGCATGGATGCATGGATTGCATTACTAATTTTGCTTCCCACCATTGCGTGATACAAATTTAGGTGCATCTCTCCATTCTTTTAAGACTCCAAAAGATTTGGGAGAGCCCTAGGGTGACATGCCATCAAATGGGCATAACACGTGTTGATCAATCATATATAAGTCTGTGGAAAGATATATCACAATGATGTAACAAGAGTTTAAATGCTTATACTAGTAAGTAATTCATATGTGATACCCTCGGACAGCTACAGAAGGCATCTCTAATGCACTATATTATGGAGAATAAATGTTTTCTTTCTTTTGAATAACACTCAAACCAAAGACTTTCATTTGAGTAATCACTTATGTATATGATTGCTGTCAATATTTTGCTTGGCTTCAAGTTGTCTTGTTACTTACGTTACCAATAGGATTATACCTGTGGAATAAATATACACTCATTATTGTAAACACTTGGACTACTGAGAAGGAGTTGTTGGCCCAACCCTAGATTGTGTGTAAAAACTCCCCATAATCAAGTACTCATTAGACTTGGGGCTGATTAGGAATTTGGTGGACGGGATGACCCGTCTGCCGAACTTCCGACAGGGAGGTTGCCTTCATGCTGGCTACCTCACCACTGGACACATTAAGACTTTCCCGCTGAGCTGAAGGGCATAAACCTCAGCCCGGCGGGGAAGTGGCAGCAGCATTGTCGCTGGCTCGTAATCGAGATGGCAATGCTGCCACCGCAGGGGACACTGGGACCCTTGCAATGCTCAGTGTTTGCACAGCAGACAGTAAGCATTGTGAGGGTGCCTGGCAGAGGGACATCTGCACTGCCCATACCAAGTGCATGGGCAGTGCAGTGGCCCCTCTGTGGCCCCCTGCACCTGTTCTCCGCCAGCCTTTTCATGGTGGTGATACCGCCATAAAAAGGCTGACGGAGAACCAGGTCGTAATCAGCAGGGCAGCGCTGCATGCAATGCCACCCTGGCTGATTCCAACCTCTGCCACCGTCAATCCGTCAGGATCATCGATCCCAGCAGAGATGGTGGTACCGTGGCATTCTAACTTTCTGATGGATACAACTACCTGTGGATTCCTCACCTAATGAATACTCCCATTGCGCCAGCATTTGACGGAAATCTTCTTCCTAGATTCTGCACGTCAACGAGGACGTCACAATTGCCCACGCGACGCCGTCTGACGTCATACAGGGAATAAGAGGTCCTCGCCGACGTGCCGACATCAGTTCCCTTTTTTCCGTGCCATTCGAAACGGTTATCTTTGAGGGAGCTACTGTTGCTGTATCGACAGTTACAGTGTGTTTTTGGCTATTTTTACTTTGAGACATTACAATGTCGCAAAGAAAGTCAGGATTCAAGCCCTGCCGTGAGTGTGGTGGCAAAATGTCGGTAACTGACCCACATTCTGACTGCTTGTGGTGTCTTAGTTCCGACCATGATGTTGATAAGTGCGATTCTTGTCAACATATGAATCCTAAGGCCCTGAAAGAACGTGAGGCCAAACTTTTTCTTGCGAAATCGAAAAAGAAGGAGAAGAGATGTCACAGAAAATCGTCGTCACCGAAGTCTCATCGGCGTCATCGGGACTCCCAGCGTCGTCCAGAATCTCGGCGCCGGTCGAGCAGGGAGAGGTCTCGATCGAGGTCACCATCAACGCGACGTCGGAAGACTTGGGAAGTCAGCCCCACTGTCTCTCCCCAGCCGACGATGCCGTTACCTTCTTCGGCTTCACCGACTTCACCCATGTCATCGGTTCATCCTCCTTCAGTGTTTGAGGTTCCGCAGCCTCAGGTGTTTTCTCCGTCTATGCAGACGTCGAGACTGGCGTCGATGTCGCCTTCTAACCAGGCACCTCAGTACCCGGCTTTCCCGGCCCCTGGAGCTGATAGTACCGCATTTCTGTATGCGATGTTTTCCATCTTCCAACAGATGGCTCCAGGTGGTGGACCGGCTGGTACTTCAGGCCCTTTGTCCTTCAACATGGGTGCTCCGGCCCACTCCGACCCGCACCCTTTATGCCCTTTCTTCCCCTGGGAAACGTGGGCTCGGCGCCGGTATCGACTCAGGTGGCTCCGGCTCCTGTGGCTTCGGCTCCTATGGCTTCGGCTCCTGCGGCTTCGACGTCTCAGCCAGGGACGCCGACTAGACCTCCTCCGACTCCGGGACAGTCTTCTCTCCGTCCGGCTCCATGTTCGGCGCCGAAGAAAACCATGGTGCCTTTAGACCCAGCATCTGACGGATCCGAGGATCGGCGTCAATCTTCGATGTCCGCTGACGCCATGTCGACGCCGAGGATAGAGGAGAGGCTGCATTCGAGGAGACTCTTAGCCTCCTTGAAGAACAGGAATACCGGAGACAAACTTTGGAGGAAGGGGAGATTGATGACTCTCGTGAGGGTCTCCATGGGCTTGACACTGCTAGTGGTCTAGATACCTCCCCTGAATGGGACTTGTCATCACCTGGGGAGTACACAGAGGAGGCAGCCTCTTTTCATGCTGTCATTAGAAAGGCGGCTGACTTTCTGGATCTCCCTTTGCCAGTGACTGAGGCCAAGCAGAACATCTTGACGGAAGTGTTGCACCCTGCCTCTACATCTGCAGAGCCGCTTTTGCCTTTCAATGAAGCACTACTGGATCCCATTATGGAAGTCTGGAAGAAGCCGGTGTCTTCTTCGGCCGTCAATAGATCTGTGGCTCGGAGGTATCGGGTTGCACCGGCTGACCCAGGCTTTCTTTCCAGGCATCCAACACCTGAAAGCCTGGTGGTCCAGGCTTCATGCTCAGCTCGATCTGCTCCTGGGTCCATTCCAACTGTACCCTCGGATAAAGACTCTAAGAAGATGGACATGTCATCCAAGAAAGTTTTCTCGTCATGTAGCATGCCGTTGAAGTCCACCAATGCTACATGCATCTTAGGGAGATACATTTACGCCCTGATGGACGAGATTAAATCAACGCACACAGAGGTTCCTCAGGAATTATTGAGCCTGGTCTCTGATGCTCAGGCAGCTGCAACCCAGGTTATTCAATCTGGGTTGGATACATCTGACTCGGTTGCTAGAGCAATGGGCACTGCTGTGGCTACGAGGTAGCTCTGGATTTTCCTCTGATGTGCAATCGACCCTATTAGACCTTCCTTTTGATGGTGACAAGCTTTTTGGCGCCAAGGCGGATTCGGCCTTAGAAAGGTTCAAGGACAGTAGAGCCACTGCCAAGTCGCTGGGCTTGCAAGCCACTTCTTCTACTTCCTCCAGATTTTTTAGGAGGTTTTGAGGATTTGGTCGTGGTTCCTCCTCCTCCTCCTTTCGAGGAAAATTCCATCAACCCACCTCTGCTCTCTCCTATAGATCCTTCAGAGGGAGGGTTAGGGTCCGTACCAGGGGAGCCACTCAGCAGCACTCTGCCTCTTCCTCATCCTCTGGAGGGGTGCAGCATGGGAAGCAGCCTTAGGCTTCCACCAATTCCCACTCACTCCTCTCCTGTAGGGGGGAGGTTACTGTATTTTCTCCACAAGTGGGAGGTCATCACATCAGACTCCTGGATTACCAGCATTGTGAAAAAAGGCTACACCCTTCCCTTTCGGGAGTTTCCGCCCCCCCATCCCGCCCCGCCCATCTTATTGTTCAGAAGAACACCTCCTGTTGTTAGAACAGGAGGTTCAAGTCCTCCTTTCAAAGGGCGTGGTGGAGTTGGTTCCAGAGCAGGAAAGGGGTCAAGGTTGTTACTCGAGGTACTTCCTGATTCCCAAGAAGGATGGTCGGTTGAGACCAATCCTGGACCTGAGGATCTTGAATTGGTTCCTCAAACAGGAAAAGTTCAAGATGCTGACCCTAGCTCAGGTGCTTTTGGTGTTGAACAATGGAGATTGGATGGTGTCTGTCGACTAGCAGGATGCTTACTTTCATATCCCGATACTCGCACAGGAAGTATCTCCGGTTTGTGGTGGGGTCGCAGCACTATCAGTTTGCGGTCCTCCCGTTTGGTCTTACTTCAGCACCTCGAGTCTTCACGAAGGTGATGTTGGTGGTTGCGGCAGAGCTCAGAAGGAAGGGGATAGCAGTATTCCCTTACCTGCACGACTGGTTGATCAAAGCCAAGTCCCCGGAGCTCGTGTTGCATCATCTGCAGTCGACAACCCAGTTGTTGTTCGACCTGGGCTTTTCGGTGAACGTGCCCAAATCTCACCTAGAGCCCTCTCAGCGCCTCCTGTTCATAGGGGCAGTACTGGATACAACATTGAATCGAGCCTTTCCTCCGCCTCAGCGGATTCAAGACATTCAGGCATTGGTTCCAATGTTTCAAAGTGGAGCGGTCATTCCAGTCCTCAAGGTCCTACGTCTGCTCGGTCTGTTTGCCTCCTGCATACTGTTGGTCACGCATGCTCGCTGGCACATGAGGGCTCTTTAGTGGTGTCTCCGGAGGCAGTGGTCTCAACACAAAGGGGATCTCAAAGGTTCTGTAAAGATCTCCAGAGATGCTGCCACGGATTTGAAGTGGTGGATTGCGGGCGACAATCTTTCCCGAGGAAGACCGTTCACGCAACCTCCACCAGTGACCACGGTAATAACGGATGCTTCCACTCTAGGGTAGGGAGCTCATCTGGGGGACCTGGAGATCAAAGGGCTTTGGTCTCCAGTGGAACAGATGTTTCATATCAATCTGTTGAAGTTACGGGCTGTACGTCTGGCTCTCAAGGCCTTCCTCCCATCCCTTCGCGGTCAGTCGGTTCAGGTCCTGACGGACAATACTACCGCGATGTGGTATATAAACAAACAGGGAGGGGTAGGGTCGTACCTTCTCTGCAGGGAAGCTCTTCGGCTATGGTCCTGGGCAAAGGACCATCAGATTTGCTTGGTAGCAAATCATCTGGCCGGAGTCTTGAACGTACGTGCGGACAGTCTCAGTCGCCATTTCTCGGCCGACCACGAGTGGCGTCTCCATCCAGATCAAGTCCTTCTAATCTTCCAGATGTGGGTTTTCCTCGGATAGATCTGTTTGCCACCCGGGAGAACTTGCACTGCCCGTTATTCTGCAGCCTCCAGTATCCGGTACAAGGAGCGTTGGGGGACGCGTTTCAGATGACCTGGAGCGACCAGTTGCTTTACGCGTTTCCCCCCATACCCTTGATTCCTCGAGTATTGAGGAAAATACGCCAAGACCGGGCCCAAGTAATCTTAATTGCTCCGGATTGGCCAAGGAGGGTGTGGTATTCCGACCTTCTCCAACTCTCACTGTGCCCTCCGCTCCGTCTCCCTCTCAGGGCAGACCTCCTCTCGCAGTCGCAGGGGCAGGTTTTACACCCCAACCTCCAGAGCCTGCACCTTCATGCCTGGAGATTGAACGGGGCAACCTGAGTTCCTTTTCTCTCCCGCCTGAGGTAGTGGATGTTATCTTATCGGCCAGGCGACACTCCACTAAATCTATCTACACTAATAGGTGGTCTAAATTGTGGTATGGTGTGGAGAGAGGCAGGTTGATCCCTTACTGTTGGAAAATGGGTTATTGGTAGGGCAGGTAGGTACCTACACCTAGCAACAAGCCACTAACCTCCACCTAGGTACAGTTAGGTCTCAGTAAATTAATCCCAGCTCAACCCTTGGTAGCTTGGCAACGAGCGTCAAGGCTTAACTTAGGAGACAAAGTGTAAAGCATTCAAATATCACAAAACAGTAATTAAATAAAACACAGGAAACAGTTTAAAAATCCAAAACCAATTTATAAAAATAGTTTATATTTTTATCTTTAAAATGACACAAAAACGATTAAAATCGGTTCAGGGGAACCGGAGATATGAATTTTTAAAGAATTATTACTTTTCTAGCGCTTAGAAACAAAAAGCGCCAATCGGGTCATCTGGTTGCACCTCGACCGGGGCAAAGTCAAACTTTCAGGCCGACCGCGATGGAGCCCTGCTCGGCTACAGGTCGCGGGAGGCCTCGGTTAAAAAGTTACCTTCTGACTTAGTCTTTATTTTGAAGTTTTTCTTCACCGGGACGAACCTGCCAGTTGAATCCGACCTCCTGGAGCCCTTGTCCGGATACGCGATGTGGGTTTCCTCGGTGGAGACTTTTACCTTCGGACTTAGTCGTTTTTTCGAGATGAAAATCCTTCGACCGGGGTAAACCTGGATCTTGATCCGACGTCCATGGAGCCCTTCTCGGATACGATGGCTGGGAGGTCCCGGTCAACTTTTTACCTTCGGACTTAGTCTCTTTTTTGGATGTTTTTCTTTACCGGGACGAACCACGAAGTCAGGCCGGGTCGCGGTTGAGGCAAGCCGGCTAGAATTTCCGCGGCGGGTCGGTCCCTCTCTGGAGCTTTTTTCCAAAAATTCTCAAATCTTTTCCAAACTTCTGGGGCTTCACCCAGATGTTCTTTTAAGGTTCTTTTGGGGTCCACAGCTCACCCCAAGGGTCCAGAAGTTCTGTGATGGTCCTTGAGGGGTGCGGACTTCAACTCCCAGAATGCACCTGGCGCAAACTTCTTTTTGGCCACTGGACAGTGGTCAGCTGGTCGCTTTCTTCAGGAGTTGGTGCAGGGGACTCTGGTTTAGCAATTTTTCACCTGTAGCAAACAGGGAATCCCTCCTTGAACCAGTTGAAGCCAGGCAAAGTCCTTCTTGTGGTGAAGCCCAAGTGTGCAGCTGGTGCAGTCCTTCTGAGTGCAGGGTCCAGGTGCAGGCCAGGGGTCCAGCAGGGCAGTCCTTCTTCTTCTTTAGTTCCTTTCTTGTTGAATTCTGGAGGGGATCTGAGGTGTGGGTGCAGGTCTGCCAGTTTTATCCTTGCTCCTGGGTGAAAAGCAGGGGGGCCCTGGTTCTCCAATCAGGGACAGGGTCGTCCCCCTGTGATGACCACTTCCTGGGAAGTGTGGCAAAAATCCATCCCAGAAGGCAACAGTCTCTAAAAATCCAACATGGATGAATCTGATTTTTGGAGGTTACATCTGGCTGAGCCCACCCACTGGTGTGGCTTAAAATCATAAACACACCCCTCTCCTGCCCTCTCCTAATCTAATCAAGGGGGCACCTAATTGTCTGGGGTTGCAGGATGTGGGGGTGTTGCTGGGTGCTCCAAATGTCCTTCTCTGCCTTTGAAGACCAGTTTGGCAGCCCTCCCCCTTCCTGCCTCACCATCTGCTGAGGGGAGATTCTCTCCCCCAAGCACATTCCTTTGTGTGAAGCCAGGCCACTTCACACCTCATCAAGGCAGCCTGGCAGAAGCTGCTGCAGGCGGGCCAATCAGAGCACAGCAGCAAAAACAATGCAGAGCTGAAATTGGCAACTTTTTAGGTAAAGTCTAAACTTTTTACCTGAACAAGTTATATTAAATCCAACAACTGGAAGTTGTGGGATTTATTACAACAATTAATTTGATACCAAATTCTTGGTATGTAACATTTAAGGAGACTTTAAAATTTAAAAGAAAGTCTGCCTATTCTAGCCTATGAAGGCCATTTACTTCAATGAGGGAAAAACGAATTTGGCTGTTTTTACCTCACCAGGGCTTATAAATCTATTTTTATAAAGTCCCTGCTTATAGTTACATGGCACCCAGCCCTAGGGGCACATAGGGCACACCTTAGGGGTGACTTATATGTAAAAATAAGGTAGTTTAAGACTTTGGAAGTACCTTTAATTCCAAAGTCGAATTTGCATATAACTTTAATTTAAAAGCAGCCAGCAAGGCAGGCTTGCTTTTAAAATGACACTGGGCACCTCAGCAGTGCACCTAGGTGTGCACCACCTATGCTGTGGTCCCTAAACCTACATGCCCTACCATATACTAGGGACTTATAGGTAGGTTAACTTAGCCAATTATAATTAGCCTAATTTGCATATCCATTTTACACAGAGCACAGGCCCTGGGACTGGTTAGCAGTACCCAGGGCACCATCAAAGTCAGGAAAACACCAGCAAAAAGAGGAAAATGGGGGCAAAAAGTTATGGGGCCTCTGCAATCAGCCCTGTTTTCTCACACAACCCCCCCCAGCCCACACGCCCAGGAGACTCAGCCCAACCCTGGGAGAGTCTTCCTGGCTTGTTAGGCGAGGAAGACAGTGAAGAAAACTGTCTGTCCCTTTGCAGGGCCTACTCTGCCTTACACCCTCCTGTCAGGGTCACTCCCTCTGGGTAGTGAAGCCATCCCAACAGTAAAAGGACCCAACTCAAACTGAAACTTCCCTTTAGGGGGGTCTTCCTCCTTTCTCTCTGCCAACTTGGGTAGTGAGGTGCCCACCTCCCCTACTCCAAACTTTGCTAGGGCAACACCTAGCTTACCCAAAGAGGTTACCCAACACTTGAGAAACCCCACCATGACCAATAGGGTCAGGGGGCCTACTTTGCTATTGGCCCTGGGGTCTGCCTCCCAGGCCAAGTACATTGCTGCCAGGAAGGCTAGCACCCAGCAGAGGCTACTGACAGCTGTCAGTACCCAGAACCACACCCTAAGCTCTCCACTGACAGGTGGCTGAGCTGCTTTTGGGGCATCTTTGGGGTCCTGGCACCCCTCTTGCTGTCTAGAGTGGGGGGCTACCACCTCCTGTGGCAGACACCCTACTTCCACTCTCCCTTCTGTCAGTGCAGGGGCAACACCTTGCATCTGGACAGCTGCCTGACTACTCAGGACTTCCTTGGGGTCAGGTGAGGCCTCACCAGTGCCAACTCTGGGCTCCCCCCTTACTGGGGCAGAAGGCCCTTGGCTCCCTGGAACTCTCTTTAAGAGTGGCCTACCCTTCCTTTTCTTCTTTCCTTTTCTTGGGGACCCCTGTCTCCTAACTGTAGGGACTGACTCCCCAGGACTTTGGGTTGGGGGGGCGCCTTGGTCGACCACCCCATCTGTGACCAGACTCACCTCTGGGAGGTCATTGCCCAGGATACAATCTAGGGGAAGGTCAGCACTGACTACCACCCTAGTCCAGTCAAGGATACCCTCCCTCTCTAGGGGCACTATGGCTACAGGTTTGGAGGTGACCTCCCCTGTGGCTATCCTGACTTTCTTTGTCTTTCCTGGGACATACATGTCTGGGGTCACTAACCGGTCACTCACTATAGTGTGACTGGCACAGGTGTCTCTCAGGCCAGTGGTAGGGATCCCATTCACTTGAATGTGGTGGAAGTGCCTACTCCCACCCTGGGGATCACCAGCTTACCATCTGGTCCTGTCTCCCAGCACAATGCTAGGAGGACTTCATCATCTGAGGAATCCTCCTCTATGGCTACACTGGACAGCCCATTGCTAACAACCTTCTTTGGACAGGCTGCATCTCCTCTGAAGTGACCTGTCTGCTGACAGTCTAAGCAAGCCCTTCTGTCCAAGAGCTTTTTTAACCCTGGGTCTAACTGTCTCTGCTGGTCAGAGTGGGATTTACTCTCCTCCTTCTTAGGGTTCTGGGGTACATAGGGAGTCTCTGTGGTGGGCTTACCACCTCCCTCCTTAGGTTTTTGGGGACCTGTCCCCCCCTTCTTGGAGTCTCCCCCCAGGGACTTGACAACCACCCTGGTTCTCAACCACTCATCAGCTGCCTCCCCTAGCTCTCTAGGGTTGGTCTGCTTAGAGTCCACTAGATGCTGGCGTAACCTTTCTTGGATACAATTGGTCAAGATGTGCTCTCTCATGATCAGATTGTATAACCCCTCATAAGTATCTACTTTGTTACCAATAATCCAGCCCTCTAGTGCCTTTAGTGAAATGTCCACAAAGTCAACCCAAGACTGGGTACTGACCTTCTGGGTGTCCCTGAACTTCATTCTATATTGCTCTGGGGTCAGACCAAAGTTCTTGGCTAAACACCTCTTCATACTAGGGTATGAATCTGCCTCCTCCCCCCTTAAGGTCAGAAGCCTATCCCTCCCTGAGTTGGGGACCAACTCCCACAAAAGGGAACCCCAGTATTGAGGCCTAACCCTTCTCATTTGGAGTGCCCTCTCAAAGGCCCCCAGCCACTTATCTATGTCATCCCCCTCTACATAAGCAGGAACTACCCCCTTGGGTAATCTGGGGCAAACTCCCCCACCCATGGACACCTCAGCTTCTTTATCGCTGCTTCCATCTCTTTTCTCTTTGTATGCCCACTTTTTCTTTTCTAGGGCCAGCTTCTCTGCTTCCAAAGCTATGTATGCTAGCTGGGCCTCCAGCTCTCTTTCTCTGATGGATGGGTTCTCTCCTCCTGAAAGGACCCCCTTCCTACCACTAGCTTTGGATCTGCCCCTAGTGACTGTATTTACTGAGGACCGTTCTTCCTCATCCTCACTTGGGCTCAGATGCCTTCCCTCCCCTGAGTGGTTAGAGCTTGCATCCTCCCTTCTGTCTCCCTCCTCTGGAGCTTCTTCTGACTCTACCTCTTGGGCCTCAGCCCATGCTGTCAGGGATGTGATCAGGATTTGCTTCCTGAGATCAGTGGTTGCAGGCAACCCTCTTTCAATACACAACCCCCTAAGCTGGACTACTGTCAGTGTGGGTAGGCTAGCCAGATCAAGCTCCATGGTTCCCTAGTTTCGTGTCAACAAAAACTTTTTGCAAAAATTGGAAACAAGAATTTAGAAAAATTACAAAAAATCAATAATTGAAATTAATCCAAATAAAAAATAAAAAATTAAAAACAATTTTTGCACTAGGACAATTTAAAGGATTTTTAATTTGTTTTACCCAAAACTGTAACGTGATATTGAACACAAGTACAGGATCCCGTCGCTGCTTCCAATTAGATTGGAAAATGGGTTATTGGTAGGGCAGGTAGGTACCTACACCTAGCACCAAGCCACTAACCTCCACCTAGGTACAGTTAGGTCTCAGTAAATTAATCCCAGCTCAACCCTTGGTAGCTTGGCAACGAGCGTCAAGGCTTAACTTAGGAGACAAAGTGTAAAGCATTCAAATATCACAAAACAGTAATTAAATAAAACACAGGAAACAGTTTAAAAATCCCAAACCAATTTATAAAAATAGTTTATATTTTTATCTTTAAAATGACACAAAAACGATAAAAATCGGTTCAGGGGAACCGGAGATATGAATTTTTAAAGAATTATTACTTTTCTAGCGCTTAGAAACAAAAAGCGCCAATCGGGTCATCTGGTTGCACCTCGACCGGGGCAAAGTCAAACTTTCAGGCCGACCGCGATGGAGCCCTGCTCGGGTACAGGTCGCGGGAGGCCTCGGTTAAAAAGTTACCTTCTAACTTAGTCTTTATTTTGAAGTTTTTCTTCACCGGGACGAACCTGCCAGTTGAATCCGACCTCTTGGAGCCCTTGTCCGGATACGCGATGTGGGTTTCCTCGGTGGAGACTTTTACCTTCGGACTTAGTCGTTTTTTCGAGATGAAAATCCTTCGACCGGGGTAAACCTGGATCTTGATCCGACGTCCATGGAGCCCTTCTCGGATACGATGGCTGGGAGGTCCCGGTCAACTTTTTACCTTCGGACTTAGTCTCTTTTTTGGATGTTTTTCTTTACCGGGACGAACCACGAAGTCAGGCCGGGTCGCGGTTGAGGCAAGCCGGCTAGAATTTCCGCGGCGGGTCGGTCCCTCTCTGGAGCTTTTTTCCAAAAATTCTCAAATCTTTTCCAAACTTCTGGGGCTTCACCCAGATGTTCTTTTAAGGTTCTTTTGGGGTCCACAGCTCACCCCAAGGGTCCAGAAGTTCTGTGATGGTCCTTGGGGGGTGCGGACTTCAACTCCCAGAATGCACCTGGCGCAAACTCCTTTTTGGCCACTGGACAGTGGTCAGCTGGTCGCTTTCTTCAGGAGTTGGTGCAGGGGACTCTGGTTTAGCAATTTTTCACCTGTAGCAAACAGGGAGTCCCTCTTTGAACCAGTTGAAGCCAGGCAAAGTCCTTCTTGTGGTGAAGCCCAAGTGTGCAGCTGGTGCAGTCCTTCTGAGTGCAGGGTCCAGGTGCAGGCCAGGGGTCCAGCAGGGCAGTCCTTCTTCTTCTTTAGTTCCTTTCTTGTTGAATTCTGGAGGGGATCTGAGGTGTGGGTTCAGGTCTGCCAGTTTTATCCTTGCTCCTGGGTGAAAAGCAGGGGGGCCCTGGTTCTCCAATCAGGGACAGGGTCGTCCCCCTGTGATTACCACTTCCTGGGAAGTGTGGCAAAAATCCATCCCAGAAGGCAACAGTCTCTAAAAATCCAACATGGATGAATCTGATTTTTGGAGGTTACATCTGGCTGAGCCCACCCACTGGTGTGGCTAAAAATCATAAACACACCCCTCTCCTGCCCTCTCCTAATCTAATCAAGGGGGCACCTAATTGTCTGGGGTTGCAGGATGTGGGGGTGTTGCTGGGTGCTCCAAATGTCCTTCTCTGCCTTTGAAGACCAGTTTGGCAGCCCTCCCCCTTCCTGCCTCACCATCTGCTGAGGGGAGATTCTCTCCCCCAAGCACATTCCTTTGTGTGAAGCCAGGCCACTTCACACCTCATCAAGGCAGCCTGGCAGAAGCTGCTGCAGGCTGGCCAATCAGAGCACAGCAGCAAAAACAATGCAGAGCTGAAATTGGCAACTTTTTAGGTAAAGTCTAAACTTTTTACCTGAACAAGTTATATTAAATCCAACAACTGGAAGTTGTGGGATTTATTACAACAATTAATTTGATACCAAATTCTTGGTATGTAACATTTAAGGAGACTTTAAAATTTAAAAGAAAGTCTGCCTATTCTAGCCTATGAAGGCCATTTACTTCAATGAGGGAAAAACGAATTTGGCTGTTTTTACCTCACCAGGGCTTATAAATCTATTTTTATAAAGTCCCTGCTTATAGTTACATGGCACCCAGCCCTAGGGGCACATAGGGCACACCTTAGGGGTGACTTATATGTAAAAATAAGGTAGTTTAAGACTTTGGAAGTACCTTTAATTCCAAAGTCGAATTTGCATATAACTTTAATTTAAAAGCAGCCAGCAAGGCAGGCTTGCTTTTAAAATGACACTGGGCACCTCAGCAGTGCACCTAGGTGTGCACCACCTATGCTGTGGTCCCTAAACCTACATGCCCTACCATATACTAGGGACTTATAGGTAGGTTAACTTAGCCAATTATAATTAGCCTAATTTGCATATCCATTTTACACAGAGCACAGGCCCTGGGACTGGTTAGCAGTACCCAGGGCACCATCAAAGTCAGGAAAACACCAGCAAAAAGAGGAAAATGGGGGCAAAAAGTTATGGGGCCTCTGCAATCAGCCCTGTTTTCTCACACAACCCCCCCCAGCCCACACGCCCAGGAGACTCAGCCCAACCCTGGGAGAGTCTTCCTGGCTTGTTAGGCGAGGAAGACAGTGAAGAAAACTGGCTGTCCCTTTGCAGGGCCTACTCTGCCTTACACCCTCCTGTCAGGGTCACTCCCTCTGGGTAGTGAAGCCATCCCAACAGTAAAAGGACCCAACTCAAACTGAAACTTCCCTTTAGGGGGGTCTTCCTCCTTTCTCTCTGCCAACTTGGGTAGTGAGGTGCCCACCTCCCCTACTCCAAACTTTGCTAGGGCAACACCTAGCTTACCCAAAGAGGTTACCCAACACTTGAGCAACCCCACCATGACCAATAGGGTCAGGGGGCCTACTTTGCTATTGGCCCTGGGGTCTGCCTCCCAGGCCAAGTACATTGCTGCCAGGAAGGCTAGCACCCAGCAGAGGCTACTGACAGCTGTCAGTACCCAGAACCACACCCTAAGCTCTCCACTGACAGGTGGCTGAGCTGCTTTAGGGGCATCTTTGGGGTACTGGCACCCCTCTTGCTGTCTAGAGTGGGGGGCTACCACCTCCTGTGGCAGACACCCTACTTCCACTCTCCCTTCTGTCAGTGCAGGGGCAACACCTTGCATCTGGACAGCTGCCTGACTACTCAGGACTTCCTTGGGGTCAGGTGAGGCCTCACCAGTGCCAACTCTGGGCTCCCCCCTTACTGGGGCAGAAGGCCCTTGGCTCCCTGGAACTCTCTTTAAGAGTGGCCTACCCTTCCTTTTCTTCTTTCCTTTTCTTGGGGACCCCTGTCTCCTAACTGTAGGGACTGACTCCCCAGGACTTTGGGTTGGGGGGGCGCCTTGGTCGACCACCCCATCTGTGACCAGACTCACCTCTGGGAGGTCATTGCCCAGGATACAATCTAGGGGAAGGTCAGCACTGACTACCACCCTAGTCCAGTCAAGGATACCCTCCCTCTCTAGGGGCACTATGGCTACAGGTTTGGAGGTGACCTCCCCTGTGGCTATCCTGACTTTCTTTGTCTTTCCTGGGACATACATGTCTGGGGTCACTAACCGGTCACTCACTATAGTGTGACTGGCACAGGTGTCTCTCAGGCCAGTGGTAGGGATCCCATTCACTTGAATGTGGTGGAAGTGCCTACTCCCACCCTCGGGGATCACCAGCTTACCATCTGGTCCTGTCTCCCAGCACAATGCTAGGAGGACTTCATCATCTGAGGAATCCTCCTCTATGGCTACACTGGACAGCCCATTGCTAACAACCTTCTTTGGACAGGCTGCATCTCCTCTGAAGTGACCTGTCTGCTGACAGTCAAAGCAAGCCCTTCTGTCCAAGAGCTTTTTTAACCCTGGGTCTAACTGTCTCTGCTGGTCAGAGTGGGATTTACTCTCCTCCTTCTTAGGGTTCTGGGGTACAGAGGGAGTCTCTGTGGTGGGCTTACCACCTCCCTCCTTAGGTTTTTGGGGACCTGTCCCCCCCTTCTTGGAGTCTCCCCCCTGGGACTTGACAACCACCCTGGTTCTCAACCACTCATCAGCTGCCTCCCCTAGCTCTCTAGGGTTGGTCTGCTTAGAGTCCACTAGATGCTGGCGTAACCTTTCTTGGATACAATTGGTCAAGATGTGCTCTCTCATGATCAGATTGTATAACCCCTCATAAGTATCTACTTTGTTACCAATAATCCAGCCCTCTAGTGCCTTTAGTGAAATGTCCACAAAGTCAACCCAAGACTGGGTACTGACCTTCTGGGTGTCCCTGAACTTCATTCTATATTGCTCTGGGGTCAGACCAAAGTTCTTGGCTAAGCACCTCTTCATACTAGGGTATGAATCTGCCTCCTCCCCCCTTAAGGTCAGAAGCCTATCCCTCCCTGAGTTGGGGACCAACTCCCACAAAAGGGAACCCCAGTATTGAGGCCTAACCCTTCTCATTTGGAGTGCCCTCTCAAAGGCCCCCAGCCACTTATCTATGTCATCCCCCTCTACATAAGCAGGAACTACCCCCTTGGGTAATCTGGGGCAAACTCCCCCACCCATGGACACCTCAGCTTCTTTATCGCTGTTTCCATCTCTTTTCTCTTTGTATGCCCACTTTTTCTTTTCTAGGGCCAGCTTCTCTGCTTCCAAAGCTATGTATGCTAGCTGGGCCTCCAGCTCTCTTTCTCTGATGGATGGGTTCTCTCCTCCTGAAAGGACCCCCTTCCTACCACTAGCTTTGGATCTGCCCCTAGTGACTGTATTTACTGAGGACCGTTCTTCCTCATCCTCACTTGGGCTCAGATGCCTTCCCTCCCCTGAGTGGTTAGAGCTTGCATCCTCCCTTCTGTCTCCCTCCTCTGGAGCTTCTTCTGACTCTACCTCTTGGGCCTCAGCCCATGCTGTCAGGGATGTGATCAGGATTTGCTTCCTGAGATCAGTGGTTGCAGGCAACCCTCTTTCAATACACAACCCCCTAAGCTGGACTACTGTCAGTGTGGGTAGGCTAGCCAGATCAAGCTCCATGGTTCCCTAGTTTCGTGTCAACAAAAACTTTTAGCAAAAATTGGAAACAAGAATTTAGAAAAATTACAAAAAATCAATAATTGAAATTAATCCAAATTAAAAATAAAAAATTAAAAACAATTTTTGCACTAGGACAATTTAAAGGATTTTTAATTTGTTTTACCCAAAACTGTAACGTGATATTGAACACAAGTACAGGATCCCGTCGCTGCATCCAATTAGATTGGAAAATGGGTTATTGGTAGGGCAGGTAGGTACCTACACCTAGCACCAAGCCACTAACCTCCACCTAGGTACAGTTAGGTCTCAGTAAATTAATCCCAGCTCAACCCTTGGTAGCTTGGCAACGAGCGTCAAGGCTTAACTTAGGAGACAAAGTGTAAAGCATTCAAATATCACAAAACAGTAATTAAATAAAACACAGGAGACAGTTTAAAAATCCAAAACCAATTTATAAAAATAGTTTATATTTTTATCTTTAAAATGACACAAAAACGATTAAAATCGGTTCAGGGGAACCGGAGATATGAATTTTTAAAGAATTATTACTTTTCTAGCGCTTAGAAACAAAAAGCGCCAATCGGGTCATCTGGTTGCACCTCGACCGGGGCAAAGTCAAACTTTCAGGCCGACCGCGATGGAGCCCTGCTCGGGTACAGGTCGCGGGAGGCCTCGGTTAAAAAGTTACCTTCTAACTTAGTCTTTATTTTGAAGTTTTTCTTCACCGGGACGAACCTGCCAGTTGAATACGACCTCTTGGAGCCCTTGTCCGGATACGCGATGTGGGTTTCCTCGGTGGAGACTTTTACCTTCGGACTTAGTCGTTTTTTCGAGATGAAAATCCTTCGACCGGGGTAAACCTGGATCTTGATCCGACGTCCATGGAGCCCTTCTCGGATACGATGGCTGGGAGGTCCCGGTCAACTTTTTACCTTCGGACTTAGTCTCTTTTTTGGATGTTTTTCTTTACCGGGACGAACCACGAAGTCAGGCCGGGTCGCGGTTGAGGCAAGCCGGCTAGAATTTCCGCGGCGGGTCGGTCCCTCTCTGGAGCTTTTTTCCAAAAATTCTCAAATCTTTTCCAAACTTCTGGGGCTTCACCCAGATGTTCTTTTAAGGTTCTTTTGGGGTCCACAGCTCACCCCAAGGGTCCAGAAGTTCTGTGATGGTCCTTGGGGGGTGCGGACTTCAACTCCCAGAATGCACCTGGCGCAAACTCCTTTTTAGCCACTGGACAGTGGTCAGCTGGTCGCTTTCTTCAGGAGTTGGTGCAGGGGACTCTGGTTTAGCGATTTTTCACCTGTAGCAAACAGGGAGTCCCTCTTTGAACCAGTTGAAGCCAGGCAAAGTCCTTCTTGTGGTGAAGCCCAAGTGTGCAGCTGGTGCAGTCCTTCTGAGTGCAGGGTCCAGGTGCAGGCCAGGGGTCCAGCAGGGCAGTCCTTCTTCTTCTTTAGTTCCTTTCTTGTTGAATTCTGGAGGGGATCTGAGGTGTGGGTTCAGGTCTGCCAGTTTTATCCTTGCTCCTGGGTGAAAAGCAGGGGGGCCCTGGTTCTCCAATCAGGGACAGGGTCGTCCCCCTGTGATTACCACTTCCTGGGAAGTGTGGCAAAAATCCATCCCAGAAGGCAACAGTCTCTAAAAATCCAACATGGATGAATCTGATTTTTGGAGGTTACATCTGGCTGAGCCCACCCACTGGTGTGGCTAAAAATCATAAACACACCCCTCTCCTGCCCTCTCCTAATCTAATCAAGGGGGCACCTAATTGTCTGGGGTTGCAGGATGTGGGGGTGTTGCTGGGTGCTCCAAATGTCCTTCTCTGCCTTTGAAGACCAGTTTGGCAGCCCTCCCCCTTCCTGCCTCACCATCTGCTGAGGGGAGATTCTCTCCCCCAAGCACATTCCTTTGTGTGAAGCCAGGCCACTTCACACCTCATCAAGGCAGCCTGGCAGAAGCTGCTGCAGGCTGGCCAATCAGAGCACAGCAGCAAAAACAATGCAGAGCTGAAATTGGCAACTTTTTAGGTAAAGTCTAAACTTTTTACCTGAACAAGTTATATTAAATCCAACAACTGGAAGTTGTGGGATTTATTACAACAATTAATTTGATACCAAATTCTTGGTATGTAACATTTAAGGAGACTTTAAAATTTAAAAGAAAGTCTGCCTATTCTAGCCTATGAAGGCCATTTACTTCAATGAGGGAAAAACGAATTTGGCTGTTTTTACCTCACCAGGGCTTATAAATCTATTTTTATAAAGTCCCTGCTTATAGTTACATGGCACCCAGCCCTAGGGGCACATAGGGCACACCTTAGGGGTGACTTATATGTAAAAATAAGGTAGTTTAAGACTTTGGAAGTACCTTTAATTCCAAAGTCGAATTTGCATATAACTTTAATTTAAAAGCAGCCAGCAAGGCAGGCTTGCTTTTAAAATGACACTGGGCACCTCAGCAGTGCACCTAGGTGTGCACCACCTATGCTGTGGTCCCTAAACCTACATGCCCTACCATATACTAGGGACTTATAGGTAGGTTAACTTAGCCAATTATAATTAGCCTAATTTGCATATCCATTTTACACAGAGCACAGGCCCTGGGACTGGTTAGCAGTACCCAGGGCACCATCAAAGTCAGGAAAACACCAGCAAAAAGAGGAAAATGGGGGCAAAAAGTTATGGGGCCTCTGCAATCAGCCCTGTTTTCTCACACTTACGTGCTCATTTGTCGGATGTTTTATCTTTTGCTTTGTCTTTAGCACAGAGGGGTTGTGCAGTGGCTACTGTTAAGGGTTACTTGTCTGCCTTGTCAGCCTTTCTTTGTTTTCCAGACCAGCCTTCTTTATTTAAATCTCCAATAGTACTTAGATTCTTGAAGGGCCTTATGAATAAATTTCCTCCAAATCCTTTCGTTATGCCTCAATGGGATTTGTCCTTGGTTCTAACTTTCCTTATGGGGTCCCCTTTTGAGCCTATGCATTCTTGCCCCATAAGATTGTTAGTTCTTAAAACAGTTTTCCTGGTTGCTATTACATCTGCAAGGAGAGTGAGTGAGTTGCAGGCTCTATCGGTAAAACCCCCTTATACATCTTTTTATGGGGATAAGGTGGTGTTGAGGACCAAGGCTGCTTTCCTTCCGAAGGTTGTTTCACCCTTTCATTTGGCCCAGACAATTACTCTATCCACGTTTTATCCTCCGCCTCATCCGTCAAAGGAAGAAGAGAGACTACACCGCTTGGACCCAAAGAGGGCGTTAAGCTTTTATATAGACAGGACAAAGGATTTCAGGCTGGAGGATCAGCTTTTCATCGGATACGTGGGAAAGAGGAGAGGAAAGGCAGTCCACAAGAGAACACTCTCCAGGTGGATTGTTCTTTGCATTAAAATGTGTTACTCTTTAGCAAAGAAGGATCCCCCTGATGGTATAAGAGCTTATTCCACCAGAGCTAAGTCGGCCTCCTCGGCCTTGGCTAGGGGTGTTCCTGTGGTCGACATCTGCAAGGCCGCAACTTGGTCATCCCTTCACACTTTTGCGAAGCATTACTGCTTGGACTCTGAGGTCAGAAGGGACGGCCATTATGCACGGTCAGTGCTGCAGGATTTCTTGGTTTGACCATTCAGGCACCCACCACCGAGTGCAGTACTGCTTTGGGACTCTATTCATTAGGTGAGGAATCCACAGGTAGTTGTATCCATCAGAAGAACGAGTTACTTACCTTCGGTAACGACTTTTCTGGTGGATACAGTAGCTACCTGTGGATTCCTCACGGTCCCACCCGCCTCCCCGTTGCCTGTTTGGTCTAACCAAGTAATTCTTGAGTGTGCTCCTCTTGGTTTTGAGGATTGGTATATATTATGTATATATATATATATATATATATATATATATATGTATATATATGTATAGTTCATATATTTATTTACTTGTTGGAAAAAAAAAAATTGTAGGTTGAATTCTCAGAATGATGTGTTTGTTTGAAATGTCATTAATAATTACTATTGTTCTTTCATCTCAATGGCCTATTATTCTCAGGCACGTGAAAAATGTTGGTACTGACGTCGGCACGTCGGTGAGGACCTCTTATTGCCTGTATGACGTCAGACGGCGTCGCGTGGGCAACTGTGACGTCCTCGTCGACGTGCAGACGCTAGGAAGAAGATTTCCGTCGAGTGCTGGCGCAATGGGAGTATTCATTAGGTGAGGAATCCACAGGTAGCTACTGTATCCACCAGAAAAGTCGTTACCGAAGGTAAGTAACTCGTTCTTTAAGGCATGTTTTAAAAGATGTGAAATGAGGATGAGAAAGTGAGTAGACAGCAAACATCTGTGTGTAGAATGCACATAAGAGGAAAGGAGAGTTCATACAAGAAAATAATAAAATATGATCAAAAAACACCACCTAGCAACGTTTTAAGAGTAAATGTTAGTTCAGGCATTGCAAATCAGATATCCCACTGTAGGAAAAGTATAGAATATGAGCAAAACGTTGATCAAAAAAAAATTGAAAGGCATATAGTTAAATAACGGCAAATAATATCAGATACTCACAAACAATAATGAATAGACATACACATAGGCATAAAGTTAAAGTATAGGTAATGTTCATCTAAATTGATGTTGAGATTTAGCGAAGATCTAAAAGCAAATATGACCATTATTTGCATAGGTATAGACAAAAGTATACTATCAGGCTATTAAGACAAAATAATACACCAAACCTTGAAAAAAATAATTAATGTCATTCAAAATGACTTTGTCTAGTGGAGCAGTAAAGGTATGATAGCATGTACAACCTACAAAGTTGAATAAAAGAGAAAAGAATGAAGAAGTAAGTATAGTGTTGGTATTTCATTATACTTATTTTCTTCTCCTTTTTTTCTATTCAATTACCATGGTTCTGATCTCTCTGGCACCGCTGGCAAGATGTTGCTGGCCATATCCCAAAGGACGTGTGTATAGCAGCCCAACAGACAGACAGCATTTACAGATCTCAGTGCCAGGCTGGCAATAGAAAACATAAGCTTGCAAAAGCATCAATTCTTTTGGATTCTCCATGCAGAGGACTGATCAGAAGTTAATTATAATTCACTTTACTGCTTGAAGCCTGTATGAGACTCGCCAAAGTAGGGGATGCGTAGTGACAGAAATTAAGGGCCCCATTAGAACTTTGGCGGTCCGTCAACCAGGCGGCCTCACCCCCGGTTGTATTATGATGTTTCTACCGGGCTCACTTGCCGGAAATGTCATATTACAACATTTGGCCTTGACTCCCATATTGCAGATTCTGAGGGTGCTGGTAGGGGGCCTCTGCACTGACTTTCCTCTAGCATTTCCATGGCAGTGAAACTGCCATGATCAGCATGGCGGTGCTGCCATGGACACCTCTGTGGCTGACCACACATTGACTGCCGCCACCCCATCAGGATACATGATCCCAGCGGTGGCAGCGGTATCCTGGCAGTCTGACTGCCAGGGTCATAATCTGGTGGTTGGACGCTAGGAGTGCAGCGGTCCGACCGCCTCCGTGAGTTTGGCGGTCTGAAGACCGCCAAACTCATAATGAGGCCCTAGGTCACTGGGCACCATCCTATGCTGCCTTGCTACCTGTATCTTAGCAGGTGGGCAAGAACATGGTTTCAACCAGGCCGCCATCAAAGTACCTGTGAGAGTGTTATTAAATGGAAGCAAGGTCGCTGATATTGCTCACCCAGGCTGCTAAATGTAAGTCAAAAGTTGCAGTAGTGCCAGCGGAGGCAGCTGTAATTCTTGCACCTCTGCGAGCCACCACTGCAGATGAGGCACTTTCATCAGGTGGCAGCCTATTTGGCGAATCAAGCTGTTTCTCGGGGTGTATCAAGCTCATTGGCATTTCGAAAATGAGGCATAAAGCATCATCAGTTATCATAGGCGTGGGGACACGTCATCCCCTACTCATCTTTATCAGTTTCCTGAGGTGCACCATGCTCTAGCACAGGGTCAGACAGACCCGAAAAGTAAATGGAGCCTCTGCTTATAGTTGTGTCACAGTAGAGACATTGGATTTGAAGCCAGTCTGCATGACAACTGGCAAGTCTTTTGTAATTTTGTACTGCAACATCAACACACACATGCTTACATTGGTTCAGACCCTGGCATTGCTGTTGGCATCAGATAATTAACCATTGTCAGTGAAGTCTGTAGTGAAGTTGGGGCATTAGGGATGAGCATGGATCTCCTGTGGTGATAGACAGTACCGGGAATTGACCTGCCAATTGTAGGACCCTGCTGTTTCATGGGGCCTGATGGTGTCACAGAGGAAGCTGGAAGTGCACTGAAGATTTACAGCATGGGCTCTTTAAAGGCCTCAATTTGTTGTGGGGTCAATGACAAACAAACTCAGGCGTGTTGGAAGCAGCTAAGCAATCAGTTTGAGGTTGATGACTGACGGATTGCGACTTAAATCTTGACACCTTTGCATCTTTTCTTTGTAATCAGTGTCAGAATGTTTGAATCCCTCTTCACTTTCTTACGCTTGAGTTTAGATTTCCATTTACTTGAAGATGTTGAACAGGAAATTGGATAATTGTGGATTCAGCCCTATGGCCTGGACCAGGAGTGAGACCTGCATGAGAACCACAACTTGTTTTTTCTTGCACATATAGGTTTGCCTCCCAGTCTTGAATCGCTTTCAGGTGCATTAGGCCATATTTATCACATGACTTTGAGTCATGGACATAGTACTGGTGCCAGAGGCACACCTCATGCGGGTCCGTGGCCAAGGTCTGCTTCCTGAAGTTGTAGTAGCATGTGAAACCTGTTGTTGTCAAGGTGACACCATTCACAAGCACAATGTGATGTTGAGAAGTCATTTTTAGGAGCTGTTGGAAGACTGACTAGGTGGTAGCAAAGCTCTAGTTCAGCAACTGAAGGCATGGAAAGAAAGGGACTGACATCAATGTGCTGGGTGCTTATAAGCAGTTCTGCTTCTATCCAGCACGATATGGAGTCAGTGTGGAACTGCATGCCAACTGTCTGGACCTGTTGGCATGCAGGAGCACTGATACAAAATTACTAGGGAGATAAATCTACAGTTAAATGTATTCATCAGATGTGTTTTCTTCCAGTGATCAAACCTGCTCTCTCCTGTTGCAGACAGACAGCATGACCACCACATAGTGTTTGAACAAAGGGAGAGATATGAAGTCCAGGTTACTCTTTGAGGAAGCACAGACATTGAATATGGCAAGGGAAATCTGCCTGACACCAGTAGACTTTCCAGGAATACAGAACACAGAAGTGAATCATCCTCACTGAACCACCACAAATGAGGCTTAAACAATGAAATACTCATATTGGGGGTCTTTCAATCAATTTACAACACATTAAAAGGTCAAATTCTTTGTTTACGCCTTCAGGTTTCAAAACCTCGATCAGTGGAGAATGCCAGATTGATTACCTGATTGAGAGGATTTCTCTTTTTTTATACTAACTCTTATTCTGTGTCTGATCATCCAGTTTCGACTAAGCTGTGGCAAAGATGATTCCCATTGCTCCAGACTGGCCTTGTCAACAGTGTTATACGGATCTTGTTCACATGTCCATTCTGTCACACAAAATCATTCCATCTACTGATCCTTCTGATCTACTGTCCAGGATATCTGCAAAATCTTTCATCCCAGATGTCAGTCAGTAAACCTCTTCACCATCAGTAGATCATCTGCCTGGCTGTTCAGATCTTGCAGTAGGGACACTTAAAACTCTCTGGTGAGTGAACGGCAAAACATCCTTCCATATGTTCTTCATATGCTTCAAGTGGAAGAGGTTCTGCTTATAGTTTATTAGCCAGAAAGGCGCTTGAGAAAATGCTAGAAAGAAACAGTACTGCCTTAGCTTCTTTTTTTTGACAAAGTGTGTTTTTATTTTTTTCTCTAATAAAGTGCATTTGGCTGCCATAACTGCCTTTGGAACATCTCCTATCCAGGTAGCTTTCTTTACTATTGGAGGGATTTTTTTGAAGATCTTACAAAGGGTTATTTTTCAACCAGTTAGGAGGCTGAACCCTCCTTGGGAATTTAATTTGGTTATTTTTAAATTGAATGTTTGTCTGTTTGAGCTTATGCACAAGGTAAACAATGATACTTTATTTGTTACCATCACATCATCTAAAATGGAGAGCGAGGTTCAAGCTCTTTGTACAGATGAACTGCACACAGTTGTTTATCGTCACTAGGTATCATTAAGGACTGACATTTCTTTTCTTTTTAAGTTGTTTCTGAATTTCATATTATTCAGTCTGTTTCATCACTTGCCTTTTTCTCATATCCTTCTTGACCTGTGGAAAGGACTTTGCACAACCTTGTCGTTAGGAGGGCCTTACATTATAATAGTGGTAGGACAAAATACATTTGCAAGAGCAGACACCTCTTTAAACTATGGTGCTATTTGCACATGTTTGACTTCTTATAAAGATATGGATATGGTTATGGATTGTTTAATGTATTTCTGCTTCCAGTATAAACACTAATAGGCCATTACCTGGTAGACCTAGGCCTACTCTATCAAGGGAATGGTAGCTGCTCTCATTAGAAATATCACATTTCCTGACATTTTAAAAAAAGCTTCTACTTGGATACCTTTGCTAAATATTATTGTTTGGATTTCAACTCTACAAAAGATACTTTTATGGATCAAGATTCTCTTCATAATCTATTTGCCTAAATAGTTAAGGGCTTCATTACAAGGTTGGCGGGCCGACCATCGGCCCGCCAACCAGTGGAGAGGAGACTGGCTGTCTCCCCCAGGCCGATTACAAGGTTTCCACTGGGCTGACCGGTGGAAACCTCCAGAATAGGAGATTTCAGTCAATCAGCACTTTGGAAACCATGCGGGGGCATTGGCCTCAACTCCTCATGGAGCCAAGGCCAATGCTGATGCACAGAGGGTCCCCCCAGCACCCTCGGAATACACACTGTCTGCGGCAGTAGATAGTGTGAATTCTGAGGGTGCTGGGCAGGGAGGCCCCTGCACTACCCACAACATGGTCATAGGCAGTGCAGGGGCCACCCCTGTGGCCCCCAGCACCCACAAGGCTTTTAGTGGCAGAGTCCCCGTCACGAAAAGGCTGGTGGAAACTGGGTTTGTGATCAGCATGGCGGCACTGAACTCAGCTCCGCCATGATTGACCACCACTCTGACCGTCGCCACTCCGCCGGGAACCTTGTCCGTTGGCAGCAGTCCCCTGTCAGTCTGACCGCCAGGGTCGTAATTTGGCGCATAGGTGAGATGTAGTGGAGAGGACTTTTACTTTGGGATACTTAACACTCTAGTGTGTTCCTAGCCAGAACCACTATGAGAGATAGACAGGGAGTCCAGGGGGGTGTCACAAGGTCTACCATTTTTCTCCAAGGTGGCAATGTGTTCCAGCTTATACTGGCTGTATTGATATAATAATTTACTTATGGGAACATCTTATGGCAAAACTGACATTGAGTAGTGTGTTGAAAGTAGAGTGATTTTTCTATGAATTAGAAACTCAGTCTGGACAATGATGTATTAACTCAATTATATACCTTATTGAGATATGAATTTCTACCCTGCTATGCTTCCCTTTGTAAGCCCCAGACTTCTGGTCTTTTCTAGCCTGAAGGTCAAGTGGAAAATTGGTGCAATTGATGCTGTGTTCTGGGTTCAATAGCAAGTGATGCACAAAGAGATCAGAGTACACTTCTTGTCACAATCTGAGCCAAGTAACTCTTTTTTACCCTGGAACTCCTTAAAAGGTTTCCACACGCCTTTCTTCCTTTCTTGTTTATTTAGTTTATTTAGTTCAAGTGGTGTTTTCAGCCATTTGTACTTTTTGATTTGTAATTTAGCTAATTGCAAAAAATGCTGTCTTCATCTGCATATCTTCTATTTATTTAACTAAATGGAAAACATTACTGTTTTTTTAAAAGTTGTATTGCAAGAGCTGTGAGAAGATGAGTCTTCTTTGGTGTGTACTGGTACAGACAGTGCCACAGAGTACTAGAATTAATCAAGCCTCTGCAGGTGGTCTTTAGTTGGACCTTCTCCAGAATTCCAGAACCAACGCATTATCTTTGGTACTACCCTAGTCAGGTGCACTGTCCCAGAGCACCTTCAAGAGCCCGTACCCTCTTCTGATACAAAGTGCATTGTAAGCAAGTAATGAAACTAGTAGGGGGTAGGACATTAAAGGATAAATTGATTTCTGTATCAGTAATAAAAACTACCTAGAACGGCCCATTACCTCCTCATGAATATAAAAATCATAACAGAATGATAAGAAAGATGGACAGAAAAATCAATTTCTTTCTTTGTCACAGAGTCTGTAGGAATATCACCTTTTCTGTGTGGTCACCCTAGATTTTTCCTTTTTGGCTGGAGTCTACTTTATTACTGGTTTTTGACTCTGCACACCGGGGTGTGCGGGGGGGTTTTGTGGGAATCCCTTATATAATATTGAGGAAAACAATGTCGTTTGACACAAATATTGTGTAAAAAATAATGTTTACCAAAATACTGTGTCGCTTTACTTATAATGGTACAGAAATATAAGGAATAATATCAGGAATATCGGGGATGATACTAATACCATCCCAAAACATCCAAAAATATAATTTTATATATATATATGTCTATATGTTCGATGGCATGTGTAGCTGCAGATACACATGCTGTGCACAGTCCACCATCTGGTGTTGGGCTCGGAGTGTTACAAGTTGTTTTTCTTCAAAGAAGTCTTTTCGAGTCACGAGACCGAGGGACTCCTCCCATTTCGACTCCATTGCGCATGGGCGTCGACTCCATCTTAGATTGGTTTTTTTCTGCCATCGAGTTCGGACGTGTTCCTTTTCGCTCCGTGTTTCGGGTCAGAAAGTTAGTTAGAATCTCGGAAAAAAATGTCGGTATTGTTTGCGTTCGGTATCGGGTTAGTTAGAACAAATCAACACCGAATTTTGAAGAGCTCCGGTGGCCCTTCGGGGTTTTTTCGATCCCCCGTCGGGGCCTGGTCGGCCCGGCCACGTGCGACTTCAAGGCTGATGGAACGGACCCCAAAATGCCATAACTAGTATCCGTATACGGATCAGCATCTGGTCTGTAACTTGTGCTTGTCCCCCAAGCACAAGGAGGATACTTGTGAAGCCTGTCGAGCGTTTTGGTCGAGGAAGACGCTGAGAGACCGAAGAGCCAGGAGACTACAAATGGCGTCCACGCCGACAGTTCAAGAACGTTTCGAGGAGGAAGAAGAAGCTTTCTCCATCCGCGAGTCGGATTCTGAAGAACTTGACGCCGAAGAAACACACCAAACCGTGAGTAAGACGTCGAAAATCAAGACTCACGAGAAGTCCACAAAAGCCCAGGGGACGCCACCGCCAACAGGCCATGGCTTAACCCGAAAACTAGGTGACCGATCCAAGGCACCGAAAAAGGGCATGCTGGTGTCGAAGTCATCCGACTCTGGTCGAGATACCGCCACACAGCAACCTCGGAGCAACCTCGGAGCCGAGACAGCAGCTCCGAGAAACTTCGGCACAGAGACAGCGGCACCGAAGAATTTCGGCACCGAGACACCACGCCGAAAACAAAGAAGGTTTCTTCGGAGCCTACAAAGACTTCCGAAAAGGTTTCGGTTCCGAACCATCCAGCCTCGGAGCCGAAAACTAGTTCCTATACAGAGGAACAAGGATTAACCTCCCAATTACATAGATTTGGAGAGGAGTTTCAAGCGGTAGAGCCTGACTACACGCAAAGAAGGCTTCATATTCATGAGGACACAGGGAAGATAACCACTCTTCCCCCAATCAAAATAAAAAGGAAACTTGCCTTTCAACAAAAGGACAAGCAACCACAGGCAAAAGTGGCAAGGAAAACAACCCCGCCACCGTCTCCACCACCATCAACACATGCATCACCAGCAACAACTCCACCACTGATGCACTCACCAGCTCATACTACAATGAGTCAGGATGATCCCGATGCATGGGACCTTTATGATGCTCCAGTGTCTGACAACAGCCCAGACTCCTATCCCACAAAACCGTCACCACCTGAGGACAGTACATCCTACACACAGGTGGTCGCAAGGGCAGCCGAATTTCACAACGTCACCTTGCATTCTGAACTAATTGAGGATGACTTTCTGTTTAACACCCTATCCTCCACCCATAGCCAGTACCAAAGCCTTCCCATGCTCCCAGGAATGCTAAAACATTCAAAGCAAATATTTCAGGATCCAGTTAAAGGCAGAGCCATAACTCCAAGGGTGGAGAAAAAGTACAAGCCACCGCCAACAGATCCAATCTATATTACAACACAACTAACACCAGACTCAGTAGTTGTCGGGGCAGCTCGTAAGAGAGCCAACTCTCATACCTCAGGAGACGCACCACCTCCAGACAAAGAGAGCCGCAAATTTGATGCTGCGGGAAAAAGGGTTGCAGCACAAGCAGCAAATCAATGGCGTATTGCCAATTCACAAGCACTTTTGGCAAGATACGACAGAGCTCATTGGGATGAAATGCAACATTTCATCGAACACTTACCCAAGGAGTTCCAAAAAAGAGCGCAACAGGTGGTAGAAGAGGGACAAAGTATCTCAAATAATCAGATACGGTCTTCCATGGATGCAGCAGATACAGCTGCAAGGACAATAAACACTGCAATCACGATACGAAGGCACGCATAGCTGCTCACTTCAGGGTTCAAGCCGGAAATCCAACAAGCTGTGCTCAATATGCCATTTAATGAACAGCAATTGTTTGGGCCGGAGGTTGACACTGCCATTGAGAAACTCAAAAAAGACACCGATACAGCCAAAGCCATGGGCGCACTCTACTCCCCGCAGAGCAGAGGCACATTTTGGAAAACACCTTTTAGGGGAGGGTTTCGAGGTCAACCCACAGAAAACACAACCTCACAAACAAGGCCTACTTACCAGGGTCAATATCAGAGGGGAGGTTTTCGGGGACAATATAGAGGGGGCCAATTCCCAAGAAATCGAGGAAAATCCCAAGGTCCCAAAACTCCTCAAAATAAACAGTGACTCACAAGTCACACAACCCCATCACATAACACCTGTGGGGGGAAGACTAAGCCAATTTTACAAACTTTGGGAGGAAATAACAACAGACACCTGGGTCTTAGCAATTATCCAGCATGGTTATTGCATAGAATTTCACCAATTCCCTCCAAACGTCCCACCGAAAACGCACAATATGTCAAAACAACATATAGATCTTCTAGGACTAGAAGTTCAAGCATTGCTACAAAAGGACGCAATAGAATTAGTGCCAAATCTACAAAAAAACACAGGAGTTTACTCACTGTACTTTCTAATACCCAAAAAGGACAAAACTCTGAGACCAATACTAGATCTCAGAACACTAAGGGGGTCATTCTGACCTCGGCGGTAAAAGGCGCTTACCGCCGGTCAGAAGTCCGCCATTCTACCGCCGCGGGCGCGGTAAACCGCCACGGTCATTCTGACCTCCAACTGTGAAACCGCCAAAAACCCGACATCCACGGAAGGCCGCCTCATCAGCGGGCAGCGATAAACTGGAGATGACCAAACCTCCACCGCCACGCCAACACAAACACGCCCATGCCATTCTGACCCACGAATCCACGCGGCGGTCTTTTAACCGCGGTATTCTATTGGCGGTACACAGCGCTGCGGTCAAAATACACACACCTTTACAAAACACAGCCACATTGGACAATTTGAAATACACACACCTGATACACATACACACAACACTCCCACACACCCAATTAACTATAAAACACACACCCACATCACCCACAAACCCCTACGACCACAAATATCTGAGCGAAGGCGCAATACACTGAGAGAGAGCACAGGGAACGCAAAGCACAACACACACAGGAACCCAACATCATCACCCACACCACATCTATGCACACATCACCACACATCACCACGCACATAACCACAAACACCACCCCACACCTCATCCACACCACCCCATGGCACCCCAAAGACACCCCAGGTTCTCGGACCAAGAACTCAGGGTCATGGTGGAGGAAATAATTAGGGTAGAGCCCCAGCTCTTCGGCACACAGGTGCAACACACCACAATAGCCAGGAAGGCAGAGCTATGGCAAAGGATCGTAGACAGGGTCAACGCTGTGGGACAGCATCCCAGAAATCGGGAAGACATCCGAAAGCGATGGAACGACCTACGGGGGAAGGTGCGCTCGATGGTGTTGCGACACAACATCGCTGTGCAGAAGACTGGCGGCGGACCCCCACCCACTCCACCCCAATTCACATCCTGGGAGCAAGAGGTAGTAAACATCATGCATCCTGATGGCCTCGCTGGAGTACCCGGAGGAATGGACTCTGGTAAGTCGATTCACAACTACTTCACCCCCCCCCCCAGCATGCCAACCCACACCCCCACCCTCACCCCCAATCTCAACCCCCCAGCACACATCCTCCCTGCCAATGTCTCACCAGCACAACCCACCCTAAACAACACCAACCCCTGAATGCCAACACAAACCATAGACATCCATCACCAATGCATGACCACTGCACATACCCATCCACCCCCCCCAACCACCCTCACAACACCTCCCACAAGGGAATGCCAGCACTGGGGGACAAGGGCACTCACAAAATGCACGCCATGGCACACACAAAAGCAATAACCATACTCTTTTACCCCTGCAGGGCCCGAATGCCATCACACCGCCACGGAGGGTCCAGATTTGTCCATCCCACCCCCAGAACAGGCCCCCAGTGAGGACAGCAGCTCTGTCGACCTAGAACCTGACGACCAGCCTGGACCATCGGGGACCTCTGGACAGTCGGTTCCCCACACACAGACACAGGCCACAGCAGACCCAACCCCCTCTGGGAATAGCAGCACAGCTCCCACCCAGCGGGCCCATGCCTCTGTCTCCAGGACGCGTCAATCAGCGGTGTGTCCGCCACTACAGGGCACCCAGGCTGACCCAACACCCCAACAACAACAGGGACCTGGGGGCAGTGGTAGTGGGCACACCGTCCAGGGGACAGAGGCCCGGGGAAACAGGGCAACTGGGAGGGCTGCTGTGCGACAGGGGGGGGAGGACAGGCCCAGGGAACCGACTCTCCAAGAGGCTCTCACCACCATCATGGGAGCATACCATCACTCCCAGGAGACGATGGCGACGGTACTGGCCAGGTTCACGGAGATCCAGGCACAGCAGGAGGAACGCTACATGGGGTTCAGCAATGAGCTCAGGAACATCGGTACCGCTATGGGGACCATAGTCCAGGCCCTCAACCGGATAGAAACCACATTGCGGGACCATGTGGCACCACAAAGGGCCCCTGTCACTAGCCAGGACCAGGAACAGCCTACCACCTCCGCCGGCGCTAGTGGACAGGAGGCCCCACCACAACGACAGGCCACCAGAACCCCACCTCCTGCTGAAGAACAACCACCCCGCAAGCGGAACCTGAGATCTCACAGGAAGACAGAGTAGGATGCCAAGACCCCCGCCAGCATAAGATACCCCCTGATGTCATCCCACTGTCCCACATTGTCACCCTGTCCAACCTTGAACTGCCCCTGCTCCATCCTTCCACAGGCATATGGACAATGCACCTGTGAAACTGAGAACTGGACTCTGCCATGGACATTACTCCACCATCATCCATCACCGTTTTAATATCATGTACCAATATCTAGCACTAAAAATAAATCACTCATTGCACTGAAATTATTCAGGAGTCAGCCTGTATTTTTTACAAATGTATTACACATTACTGTTCAATAATGTTCAGTCAATTTGTGATGACAACATACCGATGTCAATAAGCTTTAGTCCATGGGCTAACCAAGCAGAAGTCACGCAGTGGGTCATACAGCACTGAAAAGGGAAGGGAAAATCAAAAATCAGTTTAAAAGAACTGGGGGGAAATACACAAAGTAGAGATGCAGGAGGCTTTAAGTAAATGTTAAATGTCGTGGGTGATTCTTACCTGTGTGCTACTGAAAATACTGTTGTATAACTCTGTCCCTGTTGTCTGTGTCGTCCTCTTCGTCTTCCTCCTCTTCACTCTCCACAGGCTCCACAGCGGCCACAACACCACCATCTGGACCATCCTCCTGCAGGAAAGGCACCTGCCATCGCAATGCTAGATTGTGCAGCATACAGCAGGCCACGATGATCTGGCACACCTTCTTTGGTGAGTACATCAGGGATCCACCTGTCATATGCAGGCACCTAAACCTGGCCTTCAGGAGGCCAAAGGTTCTTTCTATGATCCTCCTAGTTCGCCCATGGGCCTCATTGTACCGTTCCTCTGCCCTGGTCCGGGGATTCCTCACTCGGGTCAGTAGCCACGGCAGGTTGGGGTAACCAGAGTCACCTATTAGCCACACACATTGTCTCTGTAGCTGTTCCATCACATAAGGGATGCTGCTATTACGCATAACATACGCGTCATGCACTGACCCAGGGAACTTTGCATTTACATGGGAGATGTACTGGTCAGCCAAACAGACCACCTGGACATTCATAGAATGATAACTTTTTCTGTTTCTGTACACCTGCTCATCGTCTTTTGGGGGTACTAAAGCCACATGGGTCCCATCGATGGCACCAATGATGTTGGGGATATGTCCAAGGGCATAGAAATCACCCTTCACAGTGGCCAAATCCTCCTCCTCAGGGAAAACAATGTAGCTCCGCATGTGTTTCATCAGGGCAGACAACACTCTGGACAAAATCTTTGAAAACATAGGCTGAGACATTCCAGATGACATGGCCACTGTTGTCTGGAATGAGCCACTTGCCAAAAAATGGAGGACTGACAGAACCTGCACTAGAGGGGGAATTCCTGTGGGTTGGCGGATGGGGGACATCAGGGCTGGCTCCAGCTGGGCACACAGTTCATGTATAGTGGCTCGGTCAAGTCGGTATCGTAGTATGATATGGCGTTCTTCCATTGTCGACAGGTCCACCAGCGGTCGGTACACGTGAGGATTCATCCTTCTCCTCGCAAGTCCCAGCGGACGGTGCCTAGGAAGGACAACATGGAGCACAGAGTCAAGCAAATCACAGGTACGTTCACCACAGCTTGCATAGCACACGATTATCTATGTATTGAAAGGCGTGTATGTGTGGCAATGCAAGGCCTAGGCCTGTGTGACGCAGTACAAATTATGCAATGTGGGCCCTTGAAATGGCGGCTGCCTGACCTGTGAAGTGGGACAATGGGATGTGAGGTCAATGCGCTGGCGTGGCACACCGTGGCGGTAGGCGGTCGAAGACCGCTATATGAAGCCGCATTGGTTAACATTGAAGCCTATGGGTTTCAGGAGCCAATGACGAGGTGCGCCGGCGGTCGCGGTACGCACCGCCGCGGTACGCACCGCCGCGGGCGTGACCGCCATTTTCTATCTGCTTAATCACTCGAGACCTGATCATCCACAGGAGAGGACCTATACTGCAAGTGCTGCCGTGACCTCGGTCTGGAAGAGACAATGGCTGCTGCGACTGGGGAAAGGGCCCCTGCCTTCACGTCTGAAGAGTTGGAGAAACTTGTGGATGGGGTCCTCCCCCAGTATGCGTTACTCTACGGTCCTCCAGACCAACAGGTAAGTACACTGGGTGCACATTGAATGGGCTATGCCTGTGTTGAGTGGGGTGGATGTAAGATGGTGGGGCGGGGAGCGAATGAGGAGTGCAACGCACGACAGATGAGAGCATGTGCCACATGGCAAAGTTGGGGAGGGGGGGGGGCAATCACATCTAACATGCAGATAAATGATGAATTTTCCTTTCCCACCCTGTACATGTCAAATAGGTCAGCGCCCATCAGAAAGTCGACATTTGGCGTGCCATCGCCAAGGAAGTCCGGGCCCTGTGGGTCCACATCAGACGGGGCACCCACTGCCGCAAGAGGTGGGAGGACATCCGCCGCGGGACCAGGAAGACCGCCGAGTCACTGCTGGGGGTGGCCTCCCAACCTAGGAGGGGTGCCAGTCGTACCCTGACCCCCCTGATGTCCCGGATCCTGGCGGTGGCCTACCCTGATTTGGATGGGCGCTTGAGGACATCACAGCAGACACAAGGGGGTGAGTATCAGCACATTCTGCTATCTTTATGCGCAGTGGAGGCGTCTGGGTGGGGGAGGAGGGTTGTGGGTGACATTAGGCCAGGGCGTTTTCTGTAGTGTAGTCCTCTCCTTTAGGCATGGCCCTGTGCCCCCGCCCCCCACCTCTGTAGGGTGCCAAGTACAGCTATCCATGGTCCTGCATCATCCATGTGTGTATTTGTTGTGCATAGACCTGTAGGCCTGGTCACAAGTACTGAGTAGTATACCCCGATTGCGCAGCGTAGTGCATGAGGCTCCTGTGTCTGTCCTCTCCGCCAACGGTGTTGACATTGCATGCACTCAACCTGTTTTATTATTTCTCCCCCCACCCTTTTTCTTAATCTTCTTGTGCATGTGTGCATTAGCATCATCAGGCGGAGGAGAATTGGCATCGGAGCACGAGGGAGCTGCAAGTCACAAGGCCCCGGTGGGCCGTGGTACAGACACCGAGGGCACCAGTGATACGGAGGGCGAGGGGAGCACCACAACGGGGACCGGTGGTGACACCAGCGACACCGACACGTCCTCGGATGGGAGCTCCCTAGCGGTGGCGGCAACATCCGGGACCCCCGCCTCTACAGGTACAGCCGCCACCCAGCGCACCAGCCCGCCCTCCCAGCAGCCCCTCAGCCTTCGCTCCGTGCCCGCTCGCCCAAGAAGGCGGGCATCTCCTTCGCCCCAGGCACCTCAGGCCCTGCCCCTGTTACCCCTGCTGCCCTCAGTGAGGAGGTCATTGACCTCCTTCAGACCATCATTGTTGGGCAGACTACCCTTTTGAATGCCATCCAGGGGGTAGAAAGGGAGGTGCATCGGAGCAATGCCTACCTGGAGGGCATTCATTCGGGTCAGGCTGCCCATCAACGATCGTTCACTGCTCTGGCCTCAGCACTGACGGCAGCCATTGTCCCTGTTTCCAGCCTCCCTCTTCTAACTGCCTCCACCCTGTCTCTGTCTCCTGTTCCTCAGCCTATCCCATCCACACCATCAGACCAGCCTGCACACACCTCAACACCCAAGGGCAGCTCATCCAGACACAAGCACCACAGATCCCACAAACACTCACCCAAGCAACACCCAGATGCAGACATGCCAACAGTCACTACCGCCTCTGTGTCCCCCTCCTCCTCGTCTCCCTCCTCCCTCCCTGTGACGTCTACACTCACACCTGCATGCACACCACCATCAGCCAGTGCTTCCATCACCACCACACCCTCCAGTACAGTCCGCACACGTGCAGTCACCACCCCCACTGCCATTTACACGTCCCCTGTGTCCTCTCCCACTGTGTCTGTCACCCCCTCTTCCAAGACACACAAACGCAGGCAGCCACCCACCCAACAGCCATCCACCTCACGACAGCCTACGTCACAATCACCTGCACCCAAAGACAGCACACCTGACTCTCCTACAACCACATCCTCTTCCTCCACTCCCATCACCACTACTCCCACCCTTTACCTTGGTCCTAAAAAACTTTACCTCTACAATCTTAACCTCTTTCCCTCCCCTGACCCACCCCCTCCATCTGCTAAGAGTCCCAAGAGCACCTCAGCCACCACCAGCCCAGCTTCAAGTGTCACTGTAGTGCATGGGTTCTGGAGTCCACCCTTTGGCAGCAGTGACACATCTGTCAGCAGCAAGGGGACAGCCAGCCCCCCCCCCTGGAAAGAGGACCAGGAAACTCAAGGGCCGCCGTGAGAAGCCTGACACGGCTGCCCCCAAGGACCAAAGTTCGGCCACTTCACCTGCCACAACATCCAGGGGAGGCAAGGGCCAGAGAGCCTCATCTAAGGAGCGAAAGGGCAGCAGGGCGGAGAAGTCAGCCAGCAGGAGCGCGGAGCAGGAGGGCCCCACAAGCCCTATCCCGGGTGTAAGGGAGGACACCCAAGGGCCCAGGACTCCGTCACCGAAGGGTCCAGCAACTGCACGGTCGGAGGGCGACTGAGCAGGGAGTCCAGGCCAGGTCTGGCTCCCTTGAATTACTGGACAAGCACCGCTGAACAGGGCCCCGCCGTGCAGAAGAGCACCGCTGAACAGGGGCCCGCCGTGCAGAAGAGCACCGCTGAACAGGGGCCCACCGTGCAGAAGAGCACCGCTGAACAGGGCCCCGCCGTGCAGAAGAGCACCGCTGAACAGGGCCCCGCCGTGCAGAAGAGCACCGCTGAACAGGGCCCCGCCGTGCAGAAGAGCACCGCTGAATAGGGCCCCGCCGTGCAGAAGAGCACCGCTGAACAGGGCCCCGCCGTGCAGAAGAGCACCACTGAACAGGGCCCCGCCGTGCAGAAGAGCACCGCTGAACAGGGCCCGCCGTGCAGAAGAGCACCGCTGAACAGGGCACCGCCGTCTCAAGCACCGCTCCGCTGGGCCCTTCCTGTCAAGCACCGCTCCGCTGGGCCCCGCCGTCTCAAGCACCGCTGAACAGGGCACCGCCGTCTCAAGCACCGCTGAACAGGGCCCCGCCGTCTCAAGCACCGCTGAACAGGGCCCCGCCGTCTCAAGCACCGCTGAACAGGGCACCGCCGTCTCAAGCACCGCTCCGCTGGGCCCTTCCTGTCAAGCACCGCTCCGCTGGGCCCCGCCGTCTCAAGCACCGCTGAACAGGGCACCGCCGTCTCAAGCACCGCTGAACAGGGCCCCGCCGTCTCAAGCACCGCTGAACAGGGCACCGCCGTCTCAAGCACCGCTGAACAGGGCACCGCCGTCTCAAGCACCGCTCCGCTGGGCCCTTCCTGTCAAGCACCGCTCCGCTGGGCCCCGCCGTCTCAAGCACTGCTGAACAGGGCACCGCCGTCTCAAGCACCGCTCCGCTGGGCCCTTCCTGTCAAGCACCGCTCCGCTGGGCCCCGCCGTCTCAAGCACCGCTCCGCTGGGCCCTTCCTGTCAAGCACCGCTCCGCTGGGCCCCGCCGTCTCAAGCACCGCTCCGCTGGTCCCTTCCTGTCAAGCACCGCTCCGCTGGGCCCCGCCGTCTCAAGCACCGCTCCGCTGGGCCCTTCCTGTCAAGCACCGCTCCGCTGGGCCCCGCCGTCTCAAGCACCGCTCCGCTGGGCCCTTCCTGTCAAGCACTGCTCCGCTGGGCCCTTCCTGTCAAGCACCGCTCCGCTGGGCCCCGCCGTCTCAAGCACCGCTCCGCTGGGCCCCGCCGTCTCAAGCACCGCTCCGCTGGGCCCTTCCTGTCAAGCACCGCTCCGCTGGGCCCTTCCTGTCAAGCACCGCTCCGCTGGGCCCCGCCGTCTCAAGCACCGCTCCGCTGGGCCCTTCCTGTCAAGCACCGCTCCGCTGGGCCCCGCCGTCTCAAGCACCGCTCCGCTGGGCCCTTCCTGTCAAGCACCGCTCCGCTGGGCCCCGCCGTCTCAAGCACCGCTCCGCTGGGCCCCGCCGTCTCAAGCACCGCTCCGCTGGGCCCTTCCTGTCAAGCACCGCTCCGCTGGGCCCCGCCGTCTCAAGCACCGCTCCGCTGGGCCCTTCCTGTCAAGCACCGCTCCGCTGGGCCCTTCCTGTCAAGCACCGCTCCGCTGGGCCCCGCCATCTCAAGCACCGCTCCGCTGGGCCCCACCGTCTCAAGCACCGCTCCGCTGGGCCCCGCCATCTCAAGCACCGCTCCGCTGGGCCCCGCCGTCTCAAGCACCGCTCCGCTGGGCACCGCCGTCTCAAGCACCGCTGGCACAATGACAGTGCTGGTTCTGTGTCGAGCTACTGTTCACGGTTCACTGTGCCCACGATGCCTCCTCCATGACCAGTGGTCTCTGTAATCCACCTGATGGACTGTGGCTTTGCACTCCCCAGGATGGCACAGTGGGCAAGCCACCCACTGTAGAGACATTGAGAGACTGTGGCTTTGCACTCCCCAGGATGGCACAGTGGGCAAGCCACCCACTGTAGAGACATTGAGAGACTGTGGCTTTGCACTCCCCAGGATGGCACAGTGGGCATGGTGGCCCCTTCGTGGATCTGGTGTCGTGGACTCATGTGGCTGTGGTGCCTCCCCTTCCCTTCCCCCTAAGGTGCCTGTAATTTTATCATCAGATGCCCCAGCAGTGTTCTCTCCAACGGACTCAGGTCTCCTGTGTGGGCTTTGCCCTTGTGTTGATACACTGTGGCCCACGGACACTTGGAATTTTGTTAAATGTGCAGGACTAATTGCCTCGGTTTATCGATTGCACAAAATATTTATTTTCTTTTTTATTATTTTTATTGCTATTTGACCATGACTTATCAGAGGCTATTTTTTACATAAATTTTGTTTCTCTATTTAATTATGTCTTTGCATTTTTCCGGGGGATTTGGGTGGTGTCACTGTGACTTGTTGCTCTGCATTGGTGTGTACATAGTTTGGGGGGGGTGGGGGTCGCATATGTGTGTGGCCGTAACCCTTCCTCCTCCCCCCTCCCCTGTGTCGTCGGTGCGGTACTCACCGTTGTCGTCTGCGCCGGCGTTCGTACTCGTGGTAGATGAGCAGGTAGACGAGAGCAGGTAGGATGTTTAATTCGGGTTCCATGCTGTCCTCCTTCCTCGTGGAGTGCGTAGAGGTGAGCGTTTTCCCGTCCGTAGTCTGTTTCCGCCGTGTTTTTATCGGCGGGGCTCCCACCCCGGAAAAGGTGGCGGATTGGTGAGTTGTGATAGGGTGGGCGGTACATTGTCTCCCGCCTGTCTGTTGGCGGTGACCGCCAACCTGTTTGTGTGTCCCGCCGTGGCGGTCGGAGTGTTAAGGTGGCGGGCTGTGTTGGCGGTTCCCGCCAGGGTCAGAATTCAATTTTTTGGACCGCCGGCCTGTTGGCGGGTTGGCCGCCGCTTTATCACCGACCGCCAGGGTTAGAATCACCCCCTAAATACCTACATCAAATCAGACCACTTTCACATGGCCACGTTACAAGACGTAAACCCACTGCTCAAACAGCAAGATTACATGACAACATTAGACCTAAAAGATGCGTATTTCCATATACCAATACATCCTTCACACAGGAAATACCTAAGGTTCGTATTCCAAGGAATACATTACCAATTCAAAGTGCGCCAAGAGTTTTTACAAAATGCCTGGCAGTAGTAGCTGCACATATCAGAAGGCAGCAAATACATGTGTTCCCATACTTAGACGACTGGTTAATCAAAACCAACACGCTAAGACAATGTTCACAGCATACAAACTACGTCATACAGACCCTTCACAGGCTAGGTTTCTCGATCAACTACGCAAAGTCACACCTTTTGCCGTGTCAAACACAGCAATACTTAGGAGCGACAATCAACACAGCAAAAGGGATTGCCACTCCAAGTCCACAAAGGGTTCAAACATTTCACAAGGTAATACAGGCCATGTATCCAACACAAAAGATAAAAGTCAAAATGGTAATGAAACTCCTAGGCATGATGTCTTCATGCATAGCCATTGTCCCAAACGCAAGATTGCACATGCGGCCCTTACAATAGTGCCTAGCATCACAATGGTCACAAGCACAGGGTCAACTTCTAGATCTGGTGTTGCTAGACCGCCAAACATACATCTCGCTTCTATGGTGGAACAGTACAAATTTAAACCGAGGGCGGCCTTTCCAAGACCCAGTGCCACAATACGTCATAAGGACGGATGCTTCCATGACAGGGTGGGGAGCACACCTCAATCAACACAGCATCCAAGGACAATGGGACATACATCAGAGGCAGTTTCACATAAATCACTTAGAACTGTTAGCAGTATTTCTAGCGCTGAAAGCATTTCAACCCATAATGACCCAAAAATACATTCTTGTCAAAACAGACAACATGACAACAATGTATTATCTCAACAAACAAGGAGGGACACACTCGACACAGTTGTGCCTCCTAACACAAAAAATATGGCATTGGGTGATTCACAACCACATTCGCCTAATAGCACAATTTATTCCAGGGATTCAGAACCAGTTGGCAGACAATCTCTCTCGAGATCACCAACAAACCCACGAATGGGAAATTCACCCCCAAATACTAAACAATTACTTTCAAATTTGGGGAACACCTCAAATAGATCTATTTGCAACAAAAGAAAACTCAAAATGCCAAAACTTCGCATCCAGGTACCCACAAGATCAATCCCAAGGCAATGCTCTATGGATGAACTGGTCAGGGATATTTGCGTACGCTTTTCCCCCTCTCCCTCTCCTTCCATATCTAGTAAACAGGTTGAGTCAAAACAAACTCAAACTCATACTAATAGCACCAACATGGGCAAGGCAACCTTGGTACACAACACTACTAGACCTTTCAGTAGTACCTCATGTCAAACTACCCAACAGACCAGATCTGTTAACACAACACAAACAACAGATCCGACATCCAAATCCAGCATCGTTGAATCTAGCAAATTGGCTCCTGAAATCCTAGAATTTGGGCACTTAGACCTCACACAGGAATGTATGGAGGTCATAAAACAAGCTAGAAAACCTACCACTAGACACTGCTATGCAAATAAGTGGAAAAGATTTGTTTATTACTGCCATAATAATCAAATTCAACCTTTACACGCATCTGCAAAAGAAATAGTAGGATACTTACTACATTTGCAAAAATGTAACCTAGCTTTCTCTTCCATTAAAATACATCTTACGGCAATTTCTGCTTACCTACAAATTACGCACTCAATTTCATTGTTTAGGATACCAGTCATAAAGGCGTTTATGGAAGGCCTAAAGAGAATTATACCACCAAGAACACCACCAGTTCCTTCATGGAACCTCAACATTGTCCTAACACGACTCATGGGTCCACCTTTTGAGCCCATGTACTCTTGTGAAATGCAATACTTAACGTGGAAAGTGCATTTTTTATTGCCATCACATCTCTAAGAAGAGTGAGTGAGATTCAAGCATTTACCATTCAAGAACCATTTATTCAAATACACAAAAATAGAGTTGTTCTACGGACCAATCCTAAATTTTTACCAAAAGTAATCTCACCGTTCCACCTAAATCAAATGGTAGAATTACCAGTGTTCTTCCCACAACCAGATTCGGTAGCCGAAAGAGCACTACATACATTAGACATCAAAAGAGCACTAATGTACTACATTGACAGAACAAAACTAATTCGAAAGACAAAACAATTATTTATCCCCTTTCAAAAACCTCATACAGGAAATCCAATTACAAAACAAGGCATTGCTAGATGGATAGTTAAGTGCATTCAAACCTGCTATCTTAAAGCTAAAAGAGAACTGCCTATTACACCAAAGGCACACTCAACCAGAAAGAAAGGTGCTACCATGGCCTTTCTAGGAAATATTCCAATGAACGAAATATGTAAGGCAGCAACATGGTCTACGCCTCATACATTTACCAAGCACTACTGTGTAGATGTTCTAACTGCACAACAAGCAACAGTAGGTCAAGCTGTATTAAGAACATTATTTCAAACTACTTCAACTCCTACAGGCTGAACCACCGCTTTTGGGGAGATAACTGCTTACTAGTCTATGCACAGCATGTGTATCTGCAGCTACACATGCCATTGAACGGAAAATGTCACTTACCCAGTGTACATCTGTTCGTGGCATTAGTCGCTGCAGATTCACATGCGCCCACCCGCCTCCTCAGGAGCCTGTAGCCGTTTAGAAGTAGATCTTAAACATTTGTACATTTGTAAATATATTACTTAAAACTTTATTATGTACATACGCATTCACTCCATTGCATGGGCACTATTACTAGCATACACAACTCCTACCTCACCCTCTGCGGGAAAAACAATCTAAGATGGAGTCGACGCCCATGTTCAATGGAGTCGAAATGGGAGGAGTCCCTCGGTCTCGTGACTCGAAAAGACTTCTTTGAAGAAAAACAACTTGTAACACTCCGAGCCCAACACCAGATGGCGGACTGTGCACAGCATGTGAATCTGCAGCGACTAATGCCACGAACAGATGTACACTGGGTAAATGACATTTTCCATATAGATATATATAAAAGGAGTACATTTTAAATATTTTAGTATATAACATCAATATAATGTAAATTACATAAGGTAGGTCCACTAATACTTAACACTATATCTAAATATATGCTTCTATGCTTGTATACATGTGTGTTTATATGAATATAGTGTAACACAATTATTACAAATATATATTTCACACATGAACGAGTTACTTACCTTCGGTAACAACTTTTCTGGTGGATACATTAGCTACCTGTGGATTCCTCACCTATTGAATACTCCCATTGCGCCAGCATTCGACGGAAATCTTCTTCCTAGCTTCTGCACGTCGACGAGGACGTCACAATTGCCCACGCGACGCCGTCTGACGTCATACAGGCAATAAGAGGTCCTCGCCGACATGCCGACGTCAGTACCAACATTTTTAACGTGCCTGAGACTAATAGGCCATTGAGATAAACAATCAAATAACAATATTTAATAACATTCAAGATAAATACATCATTCCAAAAACTCATTTTTTTTTTGTTTTTTTAATAAATAAATGAATAAATACATAAATAAATATATACAGTATATGTACAAGACCCCCAAAACCAAGAGGAGCACACCCAAGAACAACTTGGTTAGACCAGACAGGCAACGGTGAGGCGGGTGGGACCGTGAGGAATCCACAGGTAGCTAATGTATCCACCAGAAAAGTAATTACCGAAGGTAAGTAACTTGTTCTTCTGATGGATACAACTACCTGTGGATTCCTCACCTAGTGAATAGAGTCCCAAAGCAGTACCGCACTCGGTGGAGGGTGCCTGAATGGTCAAACCAAGAAATCCTGCAGCACTGACCGTGCAAAATGGCCATCCCTCCTAACCTCAGAATCCAAGCAGTAATGCTTTGCAAAAGTGTGGAGGGATGACCAAGTTGCGGCCTTGCAGATGTCGACCACAGGAACACCCCTAGCCAAGGCCGAAGAGGCCGACTTAGCTCTGGTGGAATGAGCTCTTATACCATCAGGGGGTTCTTTCTTTGCTAAAGAGTAACACATTTTGATGCAAAGAATGACCCACCTGGAGAGTGTTCTCTTGTGGACTGCCTTTCCTCTCCTCTTTCCCACGTACCCGATGAAGAGCTGACCCTCCAGCCTGAAATCCTTTGTTCTGTCCACATAAAAGCTTAGTGCTCCCCTCGGGTCTAAGCGGTGTAGTCTCTCTTCTTCTTTCGAAGGATGAGGCGGAGGATAAAACGAGGAAAGAGTAATCGTTTGGACCATATGAAAGGGTGAAACAACCTTCGGTAGGAAAGCAGCCTTGGTCCTCAATACCACCTTATCCCCATAAAAAGATGTGTAAGGGGGTTTAACAGATAGAGCCTGCAGCTCACTCACTCTTCTTGCGGAAGTAATTGCAACAAGGAAAACAGTCTTTAGGACCAATAACCTTAAAGGGCAAGAATGCATAGGCTCAAATGGGGAACCCATAAGAAAAGACAGAACCAGGTTTAGATCCCACTGAGGCATAATGAAAGGAGTGGGAGGAAATTTGTTAATAAGACCTTTTAAAAATCTAAGTACTATAGGGGATTTGAATAGAGAAGGTTGGTCCGGAAGACATAGAAAGGCTGACAGGGCAGATAAATATCCCTTAACTGTAGCCACTGCACAACCCCTCTGTGCCAGAGACAATGCAAAAGACAATATATCTGATAAGTGAGCACGTAAGGGATCAATTTGCCTCTCTCCACACCAAACCACAAATTTAGCCCACCTATTAGCGTAGATAGATTTAGTGGAGTGTCGCTTGGCCGATCAGATAACATCCACTACATCAGGTGGGAGAGAAAAGGAACTCAGGTTGGCCCGTTCAATCTCCAGGCATGAAGGTGCAGGCTCTGGAGGTGGGGGTGTAAGACCTGCCCCTGCAACTGCTAGAGGAGGTCTGCCCTGAGAGGGAGACGGAGCGGAGGGCACAGTGAGAGTTGGAGAAGGTCTGTGTACCATACCCTCCTTGCCCAATCCGGAGCTATTAAGATGACTTGGGCCCGGTCTTGGCGAATTTTCCTCAAAACTCGAGGAATCAAGGGTATGGGGGGAAACGCGTAAAGCAACTGGTCGCACTAGGTCATCTGAAACGCGTCCCCCAATGCTCCTTGTCCCGGATACTGGAGGCTGCAGAATAACGGGCAGTGCGAGTTCTCCCGAGTGGCAAACAGATCTATCCGAGGAAACCCCCACATCTGGAAGATTAGACGGACTTGATCCGGATGGAGACGCCCCTCGTGATTGGCTGAGAAATGGCGACTGAGACTGTCCGCACGTACGTTCAAGACTCCGGCCAGATGATTTGGTATCAAGCAAATCTGATAGTCCTTTGCCCAGGACCAAAGCCGTAGAGCTTCTCTGTAGAGAAGGTTTGACCCTACTCCTCCCTGCTTGTTTATATACCACATCGTGGTAGTATTGTCCGCCAGGACCCCAACCGACTGCCCGCGAAGGGATGGGAGGAAGGCCTTGAGAGCCAGACGTACAGCCCGTAACTCCAACAGATTTATATGAAACATCTGTTCTACTGGAGTCCAAAGACCTTTGATCTCCAGTTCCCCCAGATGAGCACCCCACCCTAGAGGGCAAGCATCCGTTATTACTGTGGCCACAGGCGGAGCTTGCGAGAACGGCCTTCCTCGGGAAAGATTGCCATCTGCAATCCACCATTTCAAATCCGTGGCAGCATCTCTGGAGATCCTCACCGAACCTTCGAGATCTCCTTTGTGTTGAGACCACTGCTTTCGGAGGCACCACTGAAGAGCCCTCATGTGCCAGCGAGCATGAGTGACCAGCAGTATACAAGAGGCAAACAGACAGAGCAGGCGCAGGACCTTGAGGACCGGAATGACCGCTCCACTTCGAAACATTGGAACCAACGCCTGAATGTCCTGAATCCGCTGAGGCGGAGGAAAGGCTCGATTCAATGTTGTATCCAGAACTGCCCCTATGAACAGGAGGCACTGAGAGGGCTCTAGGTGAGATTTGGGCACATTCACTGAAAAACCCAGGTCGAACAACAACTGAGTTGTCGACTGAAGGTGATGCAACACGAGCTCCGGAGACTTGGCTTTGATCAACCAGTCGTCCAGATAAGGAAATACTGCTATACCCTTCCTTCTGAGCTCTGCCGCAACCACCGACATCACCTTTGTGAAGACTCAAGGTGCTGAAGTAAGACCAAACTGGAGGACCGCAAACTGATAGTGCTGCGACCCCACCACAAACCGGAGATACTTCCTGTGCGACTTGAGTATCGGGATATGAAAGTAAGCATCCTGCAAGTCGACAGACACCATCCAATCTCCATCGTTCAGCTCTAAAAGCACCTGAGCTAAGGTCAGCATCTTGAACTTTTCCTGTTTGAGGAACCAATTCAAGATCCTCAGGTCCAGGATTGGCCTCAACCGACCATCCTTCTTGGGGATCAGGAAGTATCTTGAGTAACAACCCTGACCCCGCTCCTGCTCTGGAACCAACTCCACCGCACCCTTTGAAAGGAGGACTTGAACCTCCTGTTCTAGCAACAGGAGATGCTCTTCTGAACAGTAGGAAGGGCGGGGCGGGATGGGGGCGGAAACTCACGAAAGGGAAGGGCATAGCCTTTCCCCACAATGCTAGTGACCCAGGAGTCTGATGTTATGACCTCCCACTTGTGGAGAAAGTTCAATAACCTCCCCCCTACAGGAGTGGAGTGAGAAGGAATTGGTGGAAGTCTAAGGCTGCTTCCCATGCTGCACCCCTCCAGAGGAAGAAAAAGAGGCAGAGTGCTGCTGGGTGGCTCCTCTGGTCCGGACCCTACCCCTCTCTCTATAAGATCTATAGGAGAGAGCAGAGGTGGGTTGATGCTGGAATCTCCCTCGAAAGGAGGAGGAGGAACCACGACCAAATCCTCGAAACCTTCTAAAAAGTCTGGAGGAAGCAGAAGAAGAGGCTTGCAAGCCTAAAGACTTGGCAGTGGCCCTACTCTCCTTGAACCTCTCTAGAGCTGAATCAGCCTTGGAGCCGAAAAGCTTATCGCCATCGAAAGGAAGGTCCAAGAGGGTCGACTGTACATCTGAAGAGAATCCAGAGCTACGAAGCCAGGCTTGCCTCCTTGTAGCCACAGCAGTACCCATAGCACTGGCAACAGTCAGTCATATCTAACCCAGATTGAATAACTTGGGTTGCCGCTGCTTGAGCATCAGAAACCAGGCTCATTAACTCTTGGGGCACCTCAGTATGAGTCGACTTTATTTCGTCCATCAGGGCGTAAATGTATCTCCCTAAAATACAGGTAGCATTGGTGGATTTCAAAGCCATGCTACATGACGAGAAAGCCTTCTTTGACAAACTGTCCATTTTCTTAGAGTCTCTATCTGAGGGCACAGCTGGAAACGATCCTGGAGCAGACCGGGCTGAGCATGAAGCCTGAACCACTAGGCTTTCAGGAGTTGGGTGCCTGGAGAGGAAGCCTGGGTCAGCAGGGGCCACTCAATATCTTCGAGCCACAGATCTAGTCACCGCCGAAGATGACACCGGCTTCTTCCAGATTTCCATGATCGGATCCAACAGAGCCTCATTAAAAGGCAGAAGTGGCTCTGCAGTTGTTGAGGCAGGGTGCAACACTTCTGTTAAAATGTTTGGCTTAGGCTCAGACACCGGCAAAGGGAGGTCTGAAAAGTCAGCTGCCTTTCTGATGACCGAATGAAATGTTGTAGCCTCCTCCGTGTCCTCTCCAGGTGACGACAAGTACCATTCTGGAGAGGTGTCCAGACCACTAGCTGTGTCCAAGCCATGGAGATCTTCACGAGATTCCTCAATCTCCCCTTCCTCCAATGTCTGTCTCCGATATTCTTGTTCTTCAAGGAGGCTAAGAGCAAGCCTCCTCGAATGTAATCTCTCCTCTATCCTCGGCGTCGACATGGCGTCAGCAGATGTCAAAGCTTGACGCCGCTCCTCGGATCCATCAGACGCCGGATCTAACGGCGCCATGGATTTCTTCGGCGCCGAACGAGGAGTAGGACGGACAGAAGACTGTTCCGGCGCTGGTGCAGGTCTACTCGGCGTTGCTGGCTGAGACGCTGACGCCATAGGCGCCGACACCGGCGCAGAGCCCACATTTCCCAAGGGAAGAAAGGGCATAAAGGGTGCCGGTCGTAACGGAGCCGGAGCACCCATATTGAAGGCCAAAGGGCCCGAAGGACCAGCCGGTCCACCACCTGGAGCCATCTGTTGAAAGATGGAGAACATTGCATTCAAGAATGCAGAACTATCGGCTCCAGGGGCCGGGAAAGCCGGGTACTGAGGAGCCTGGTTTGGAGGCGACATCGACGCCGGTCTCGACGTCTGAAAAGCCGGAGAAAACTCTTGACGCCGTGGAACCTCGAACACCGTAGGAGGATTTACAGGCGATGTCGGGGAAGTCGGAGATGCCAGCGGCGTCTGCGGTTGGGGAGAGATGGTGGGACTAACTTTCCAAGTCTTCCGGCATCGAGTCGAAGGTGACCTCGATCGCGATCTCTCCCTACTCGACCAGCGTCGAGATTCTCGACGATGCCGGGAGTCCCGATGACGCCGATGCGACTTCGGTGAAGACGACTTGCGGTGATGTCTTTTCTCCTTTTTCTTTGACTTCGCCAAAAAGAGCTTGGCCTCACGTTCTTTTAAGGCCTTTGGATTCATTCGTTGACAAGAGTCACACTTGTCAACGTCGTGGTCGGAACTAAGACACCACAAACAGTCAGAATGTGGGTCCGTAACTGACATTTTGCCACCGCACTCGTTGCAGGGCTTGAATCCTGACTTTCTTTGCAACATTGTAACCTGTCTCAAAGCAAAAACAGGAAAAATAACTGTAACTTCGTCGAGTAGTAACAGTAGCTCCCTCGAAGAATAACCGTTGTTCGAATGGCACGGAAAAAAGGGAACTGACGTTGGCACGTCGGCGAGGACCTCTTATTGCCTGTATGACGTCAGACGGCGTCGCGTGGGCAATTGTGACTTCCTCGTCGACGTGCAGAAGCTAGGAATAAGATTTCCGTCGAATGCTGGCGCAATGGGAGTATTCAATAGGTGAGGAATCCACAGGTAGTTGTATCCATCAGAAATTACATTTATTGATAACGTATTTAAATTTACTAGTATTAAAACATATATGTACATAAATATATATACACATGATCTATCTAAATATGTAAAATATGTATATTTAAACATTCCATTACAAAGTATTCAATAAATTACCAAATAAAATGTAAAACAAGTAAAAATTAAATAACACAATTACAATAATATTATAAAAATGTAAAACATAATATAATTTTTTTTTTTTTTAAACATAAAAATAAGAAATATACAGAACTAAAAGTAAGAAGAGTACTGGAGTCTGGGAATATTAAATATACTTTTTCCACTCCAGTATAAGCAACAGAGGGGAAACGATTAAACTTTGGAGGGGTTAAATTTACTATCCTCACTCCAAACAGCGAAACAGTAAGAAAACTGTTGGAATTAAATTGACTATTCCTGCTGCAGTCTAAGCAGCAGTAGAGAAAGCATTAGACTTTAGAGGGGTTACAGTTACTATTTCTATGCCAGTCAGCTCAACATTAGGACAATTGCTGGACTTCTGAGGGTTTTATTATTCCCACTATAAACAGTGCAACATTGGGGAAAGTGTCGAACTTCAGACAGGTTACGCTATTTCTACTCCAGTCTGAGAAGAGTAGGGAAAGAGCTGGATTTCAGAGTGGTTACATTTATTATTCCCATTCCATTCTAAGCAAGTAGGAAAAAAGTGTTAGATTTTGGAGGGGTTACATTTACTAGTCCCACTCAAGTCAGCGTAGCAGTAGGGAAAGTGTTGGACTTAAGATGGGTAGGATTTACTTTTCCCCCCTCCCAAACACTGCAACAGTAGTAAAAGTGTTGAACTTCATAGGGATAAAATGTATTATTCCCACTCCAATCTGCAAAAGTAGAGAAAGAGTTGGACTTCGAAGGTGGTTATGTTTACAGTTACTACTCTACTCCAGTCTAAGCAACAGTTGGGAAAGTACTTCACTTCACACACATTACATACTTGAATAACCCTATTCATTTATTAATTAAAAAAAATATGAAACTCTTAATGCAAGCATTTTTTTTTTTTAACTTATCTGGTTAGTCGTGGTGCTATCTACCACGTACGCTTCGTATCTATATTCGCATTTTGTTCATGCTTGTGTATTCATTATCCCCATTTGCACTGTGACCACCTAATCATTAAAATATCTGAACGTTAACTTTGAAGAATCAAAAGAAAAAAAAATAGAAAGAACAAAACCATGCGCAGGTGGGATAAATTATGGCACTTGAAATCCTATCTTTCCAGTGCATTTAGATCGCTCTACCATTGGGGTCCACTGGAATGTGTTCCTGTCCTTCCCTCCAAATGTAGTTTCTTCCGGCTCTAGTAGGAACCTTCCCGCCTTGTGTAGCAGAGCTCTGTCTATCCAGAGGGATTTCCAGAGTCGTCTTTCTCTCATCCAAGTTTACCCTACACAACAAATTAGTGCCCATCGCGCCTATCCCCCCCCATGTCTGACCCCCCACAGCCTCCTCTCTCCCTTCACCTCTCAACGCGGCCTCATCTCTTAGCATGCTGTCGTGTCCACCCTCCCGAGGTCTTCCACACCCTCGCCTTCGATCTTCCCAGGCCTCCATTATTTCCTTCCATAGCGGGGCTATGTGGTTAGTCCTAATCCCCCGTGCCTCCTCCCTCTGAAGCACCTGAAACTCGCCCTGGGCCCATAACGAGACATCTGCTCCCCAATCCTCAAATTTCGGCCCCATCTGGGACTTCCAGGTCAACGATTTCCGGCGCCTGTACAAGACCTTTGCAAGATCTATAAACCTGCTACCCACTCTCTTGGATGGTTCCCTTCCGTGCAATCCCAGAAGGCACAGGTGGGGGCTCATGTATAGTCTGGTGCCGAGAGTCTCCTCCAAGTCCTTCAACACTTTAATCCATCCCCCCTGAATGGTGGTGCAGTCCCAGACCATGTGATGAAAGTCCGTGTCCTTTGCCTGACATCTGGGGCAGTCTCTGGGCTCTCCCCCACATATCACTCTGAGCCTGTGTGGTGTGACATATGTTCTGTAGATATAATTGTATTGGATATATTGAAACTGTGTGTTTCTAGATACTTTCCGAGGGTATGCTAACACCCTCTGCCACTTCGTATCTGTTAGGTCCCTACCCCCTATCTCCTCCCATTTCGCCCTCAGGGTCTGTAAGGGTTTTAGAGTAGCATCAATATAAGCTTTGTAGAGTTTGGTTACCAGATGGCTGTCTGCTCCCCTCGTCAGTAGTAAGTGTAATATGGCATGGGTCTCTGGTTCTGTGTTCACTGTTGGCCATAAGCGTCGCACCGCTAGAACCAGCATTTGGTATGTCAAGAATTGGCCCGCTGGGATCCCCTCCTCTTCCGCCAGTCTCACAAAGGGTCTCAGCACCCCATTCTTGAAGAGATCTCCTATCGTCAGCACCCCCGCACGGGTCCAAGCCCTGACCTGGCCCCCACTTAGAGTGTCGCCCGACGCATTTATTGGCACCCCTGTCAGTGGTAGCCCAGGGGAATAGGCCACCTTCGCCCCTGTCTGCCTCAGGCACCTCTTCCAGCAGAAAAGTGCCGCCACCAGCAGGACCTACCTCCTGGACTTAAGGTTTCCAGCTCCTAGCAAGTCCGCCAGTAGAGCCTCCGCCGCTATCCCACCACTGACCACTCTCAGTCCCGTCCGATGCCCCCGAGACCCACCTAGCCACCCATTGAAGCTGGCATGTCTGGTAGTACAGCTCAAAATCCAGCGCAGGCTGGCGAAGAATAAAAAGCGACGTCCATTGGCGTCCCCCGTCCCATTGAAGTCCCCTAAGGATTCAGTTCCCTGAACCAGCTCCCGGGAACTGTCACCAGTAAGTTCATAAAATAATATAGGAGATGTGGTAACATTATCATTTTAGTCAAGGCCACCTGGGCCATCATTGGGAGTCTCAGAGAGTGCCAGAACTGCACAGCAGATCGTAAAGAGCAAAGGGCTGCCCCCAGATTCCCATCCTGCAGATCGCTCATATCATGGAAAACCTGGATGCCCAAATACTTAAAAGAGCGTGGTGATCAGGGGAGATCATCAGGACATGTGGATGGGCGTCGGGCTCCCTCAGACAGTGGAAAAACGTGCGTCTTCGTCCTATTGACCCTGAGGCCCGAGGTCGCACCGAAGCCCTCCAGCTGCATCAATGCCCGTGGGATCCCGGACTGGCCGTCTCGGAGATATATCAACAGGTCATCTGCGTAGAGTGAGATAATATGTTCCTCCCGACCCAGCGTCACCCCCTACCCCATCCCTCCATTTGAAACTGCGCCGCTTAGGGCTCTATGGCAATCGCAAACAGCAAGGGTGAAAGGGGACAGCCCTGTCTTGCGCCACGGCCTATGGGATAAGACTCTGACACCACTCACCCCGACTCGCACCCTAGTCACTGGTTCGTGGTAAAGTAACTCCACCCAGCGTATCTAGTTCTCCCCCATCCTCATTCTCTTCATCACTGCTCGGAGATAGTCCCACCTCACTGAGTCAAATGCTTTTCCTAAGTCTACTGACAGGAGCATGCCCTCAGGTCTTCACTCTGCATTCTGATCCTCATGTACAAGAGGGGGATGTACTGTAACAACCTATTGGCCAGTGCCTTGCTGAGGATCTTAAAATCGCAGTTCAGCATAGACTAGGGGTGAAAGTCAGTCACTGATCCTTCATTAGATTTTGTCTTGGGTAGCAGAACCACCAGCGCCTCCCTCAGGGTCCCCGGGAGAATACCACTCTCAAAGGCCTCCGCGTATAGGTCAACAAGTGATTGGGCCAGTGTATCTATATATGTCTTATAGAACTCCATAGGTAACCCATCCGTGCCTGGGGTTTTACCCGCAGCCAGCTGTGTAATGGCCGTCTTCACCTCCTCCAGAAAGATCGGCTCTCCCAGGCTATCCCTGTCCTCTAACCCGAGGCCAACCAAGGGAAGGGATTCCAGTTGCTCCCCCACCATCCGCGGTAATTCATTCTCTGGGTGTCTATACAAAGTCGTGTAGTAGGATTTGAAAACATCATTAATTTCAGGCAGTGCGTAAACCTGATCTCCGGCCACCCCTCGCACACTGGTTATCGGGTCATTCCCTCCCGCGGGGTCGTACCAACCAAGCAAGTAGCCTGCCCGCTCTACCCTCCGTGGCCTGCACGGACAACATATGCTTCCGACAATCATGGCATCTCAGTCTATCAAGTGTCTGATAAAATGTCTCTCTGGCCTTGGACAGACTGCGGTTGGTTTCCGGGTCCTCTCTCTGCTCAACCTTCCTATCATGCAGGTCCTTTTTTAGCTGAGTCAGTTCGCTAACTACAGCACGTCTGACCCCTACTGACTGTCCCAGGCAATGGCCCCTGATCACTACCTTGAGTGTCTCCCATTCCGTACTGCGGGACCCCGTGGAACCTTTATTGATCCTGATATGTTCCCTGAGGTGTGTCTGTAGATCCTCTCTGTACGCTGGGTCCTCCAGTGCATGCGGCTGGAGTCTCCACATCGGTATTGGAGCCCTTGTCTCGGCTCTTTGCCAGGTGACCAGTAATGGGCTATGGTCCGATACCGTATGCCCCAAATACTCAGAAGATACTATTTCGTGTGTAATGGAGCCCGAGCACACCACCTTATCTATTCTAGTGTGTAGGTGATGTAATCCCGAATAAATCAGTAGTCCCTAGTCTGTGGGTGCTGTAATCTCCATGCATCTTCCACTCCCCAATGCCTCATCCTTTCTCTAAGTATCTCCACCATTTTGTGCGCCGCCGCTCCAGGCATGGGAGGGAAGGAACAGTCGAGCCCCAGATCCAATGTGCAATTAAAATCCCCCCCAATTAAGAAGCGGTCTCCAGAACACCTAACCATTCGCCCTGATAATGTACACCAGAAGGAGGCCTGGTCCTGGTTAGGTGCATATATACAGCTCAGCACCACTAGTCTACCTTGCAGTCTACCCTCTACTATCATGTATCTACCGTCTGTGTCCAAGTCTATTGAGAGAGCCTCGAACGGAACTCCATCCCTGATCCAAATCAGTGCCCCTCTGGCATACGCCGAGTGTGCAGTGGCAAAAAGCTGTCCCCTCCACCTACGCCTCAGTTTGTCCACCTCCTGTGTGGTAAGGTGTGTTTCCTGGAGCATTGCTATGCGCACACTCCTTCTCTTGAAGTAAGACAGGATTTGATGACGCTTAACCGGTGACCCCATCCCCCGAATATTCCAAGTTATCTTCTTGTAGGCCATAGATATATGGGAACGACGTCTAAAGGAATCATCACCCCCCTGTGGAGCCCGCTGGTCCCCACCACTCTGCCATGTCTCAATCGTGCCACATACCATAATACTAAAATAGCTAATCCCCTGCGCATGTAATCAAACAAGAACATCAAACCCCAACTCCCTCTTCCCAGGGCAATACAGCAACAGGCAGTCGTCCAGTTTACACTCAGTGAGCCAAACAGTAACAATGAGTCACATAGAGTTCTCGCCATTTGATGGTGTTGGACGAGAATCTGTGTGGGGGGGAGACCTTCATCGCACGTAGGCCTTCAACCAGATCGCACCCCCGGAGGACAACCCATCAGCTTACCCAGTACACTCTCTATAGGTCATCTGCCAATCTCAGGGTCACTACTGGGCCCCCATCCGAATGGTGAGAGTCTGAGTCTGTGGAGCAAGTTCGATGATCCGAGTCTCCACCATTGGCCTCGGCCTCCATCTTCCCCTGTTTTAGCGATGCCACCGCCTCCAGGGCTGATCGCCTGGCCTGATCCTTTCTCCCCTGCACTTTTGGCTGCGCGATGTTGTTGGTGAGGACCCAGAGTTTCCTTCCATCTTATGCGCCTCTAACCATTCCCAGACCTCTGGTGACTGGAAGAATGTGCTGTGTCTATCTTGCATTACTCTCATCCTAGCTGGGAACAGGAGAGAGTATTGGATACCGGCGTCTCTCAAGGCCCTCTTCACCTCCATGTAGGATGCCCTTTTGGTCTGCACCTCTATCGTAAAGTCTGGGAATAGGGTCACTAATCCGTTTTCGATCCTGATAGGACCTGCTTCCCTTGCGCGCTGTAACAGGATGTCCCTGTCTCTGTAGTGCAGCAATTTAGCTATAACGGTCTGTGGGGTAACGGCCAGGCGCCATTGGTCTCGCCGGGACACGGTGGGCCCTCTCTAGGGCGAGAAATGGAGTTAGCAGGTCCGGGGCCATCACTTGTCGCATCCACGTTTCTAGAAATGTCACTGCGTCGTTCTCTTCAGCTCCTTCCGGCAGCCCAATAATGCGCACATTATTTTGCCGGTTTCAGCCTTCAGCATCCTCGGCACGGCGTTCCAGTCTCTGGACACAGTCTGTTAGTTGCTCAAGTGTGGTCTGTATCACCTGCTGCGCTGGTGCCACTCCTGTAAGCGTTGTCTCCGCTTCCCGGACCCGCTAGTTTCTGATGGTCTGCACGCAGCAGTAGACAAAAGAAGAACCCCTAGGGGCAACCCCTATGAATTGGTTAACACTCAAAACACACACCCATTCAATAATACACTTGTCTTTGAAAAAGGAAATTAAAAAAAAAGGAAGTTTAATGAAAAAGTCCCATAAAATAAATTTCTATAATAATTACATATCACAATAAAAGTCTCCTCAGAAATATCTAGTTAGACACAATAAAAATATATACACAATAAAAATACACGACATGGGAGACAAAACACAGACAATCCCCTCGTCTATGGTTATTTGCTGTCCACAAAGTGATTTTATCCTGTCCCACATATATAATGCCAATCTTAATGGGATAGTTTCAGCAAGAGGGTCCAGCAGTGTAACATGCGTTGACGCGTATTGGTGGTTTACTCATGCATATCAGACCCCCTTCATCAGGACAATGTGAAACTCTCCCCTTCAAGTTTATGTGATTAGTCCAACTAAAAACATATAAAAACATATATTCAGACAAATACAAATAACATCTTACATTAAGATATATCATACCCCCATATTCCTCCCATCTTGTCCAATTGTTTAAAACATCACCTAAGTGATCTCATATTTCCTTTATCAAACTCAAGAGTAAATTCCACTCGTAGCACACAGTGTAAACCTTTTATATCCCAGATTACACATAAAAAGGCTTTTCTCACCCGGTCCAGTTTATCAATTATTTTGACTCCAAGGAGGTTTCCTTTTCACAGTCTTTTCAGCTGTCATTCAGCTATACCTTAGGAAAAACACAAGTATCAGTCCAATCAGTTGTTATCTCTAATTAAGAATGGTCCATGCAGCTATTCATATATAAATCTAATATGTTGCCTTAGATGACTTCATTTATACGTGCAATGAAAAGACAACCCCTATCTGTTACATTTCAGGGTGGGGGTCCTGTTATTTCTATATCTTTTCTATTTACTTAACCCTGAGTATTTTGTATAAAAAGGTTTATAAAGTGCATTTATAATCCCCATGTTTTAGATCCCCGCTTACCCTTATCCATCTGGGGTTTGTTCAACATCCGTTATTCCTCAAATCGGATGTCAATCGGTTTATTTTCCGACTCCGGTCTGAAATTTAGACATACGGAGTTAGAGGTAATTATCCCCGATCTACCCAATACTACAAAACACTACAGATTGCCCAGATTGCGCTTACCCGACTCTGCTTATATCGGATGGCGGTTCCCTCCTCCGTGTCCAGTCTACAATAAATCGTGGCCGCATGTCTATCTTTTAGCTCACCTTATATACAAACTGTTCCCGACACGATTTCCTAGCCCGTCTGGATGTATTGACGTCACTGTCGACGCAACATTCCATTAAAGCTGCAACATATTTTTAGTACCATAGCGTCTCTAACTTGATGCCATCTTAGGTTTCCTTGTTCTATTGGGAAAGCCATTGTGTATTGTGCACGATATTTTCATTTTAAATGTACAGAGTTCTCGCGTCACATACCAAGACAGGCACTAACACCTTATCTAAGTGATGTCCTCTGAAATCTCATTCATGGTACAGCATATTAACTGCACCACCTTGTCTCTATATAGATGCCATCTTAGGTTTCCTCGATCTATCGGGAAACACATTGTATAGTATATTACATCGATGTTTCCATTTTTAATATACAATATTACTATGTCACGTATCTAGATAGGCCCCATCTCACTGATCATCAATATTCCAAAGATCCCTTTAGAAATGATATCAAAGAGCATCCCGGATTCCAAAACCTATGGGCTCCAGGATTCCCTCTCACATCCATGGCTCTCCAGTTATCTCTCTATTCTGTGGATTTCTCACCTTATGAATTCGTCCTTGCGTCAGCATCCGACAGAAAGTCTTCTTCCTAGCTGTCCACGTCGACGAGGACGTCATAATGGCACGGCTCCACGTGACTCCGTCTGACGTCAACGTGCCAATAAGAGGTCCTCGGCGTACTGAAGTCAGTTTTCCTTTTTTCCGTGCCTTCGACGCCAATGGTTTTTCTTCCTGGCTCGTTGAGAACTGTATCGCTTTTTGGTGGTTACAATGTCGCCTCCAAAAAAGTCTGGTTTCAAGCCGTGTAGAGAATGCGGGGGTCTAATGTCAGTGACCGACCCCCATTCGGATTGTATTTGGTGCCTTAGTTCAGAGCATGATGTGGAAGGATGCTCTTCGTGCCAGAGCATTAATCCAAAAGCTCTGAAAGAGCGTGAGGCGAAGCTTTTCCTAGCAAAAGCAAAGAAGAAGGGCCATAAAAAGGATTCCTCCCATGCTTCACCCAAGAAGCATACGAAGCGGCGTCATCATGACTCTCGGCGCCGTCATGACTCTCGGCGCCGGTCGGAGCGGAGCCGATCGAGGTCCAGGTCGAGGTCTCGGTCTTCTCGATGCCAGAAGACATGGGAAATGAGCCCTACTGTGACGCCTCAGCCCAGGAGTCCGGAGTTGTCGCCGGCGCCGTCTGTCTTTGAGGTCGTTCATTGTAGCCCTCAGTTTTCGCCGGCGTCGAGGGAGCCTGATGTACAGCAGACCTCTGCTCAACAATACCCGGCTTTCCCGGCTCCAGGGATGGATCCGGCTGCATTCTTGAATGCAATGTATGCTGTGTTTCAATCCATGGCCCCTGCTGGTGCACCAGCGGGTCCCACGGGTCCATTGGCGTTTGATTTGTTTGATTTGGGCTCTCCGGCACCGTACAAAGCGACTCCATTCATGCCCTTTTGCCCTACGGAGACTGGCGGTTTGGTGCCGAGGGTATCCCCTAGCGGGAGTTCTCCACTTGTGACGGTGGATCCACCATCACGTCAGCCGACTCCATCACCGCGCCATCTGACGACGATGATGTCTCCTTCCAGACCGGCTCCTGCCAACCGACTCTGCAGAGGTCTTCGTTGGACTCGGGTGACACTAGGAGTCATCCATCTCTTCCTGGGCCTTTTCGAGGTTTGAAGTCGTCGGCGTCGATGGACTCTTCATCGACGCCGGCTCTAGAGACACATCTTCGATCTCGTAGGAAGGCATTAAGACTTTTGGAGGAGGAGGAATATAGACAGCTGGAGGAAGGAGAGATTGAGCCTTTGGATGAGTTCCAGGGTCTAGCCACTGCAAGTGGTCTGGGTACTTCCCCGGAGTGGGACATTGCGTCTCCGCGGGAGTTTACAGAAGAGGCCGCTTCTTTCCATACAGTGGTAAGGAAGACAGCAGAGTTCCTGGACTTGCCTTTGTCTGTGGCGGAGGTGAAAACTAACCTGCTCACAGAGGTACTGCATCCCGCTTCGTCCAGTGCTGACCCTTTGCTGCCTTTCAATGAGGCTTTAACTGAGCTTATATTGGACTTATGGAAGAAGCCAGTAACAACTCCTGCAGTGAACAGGGCAGTGGTGAGGAGACATAGGGGCGCACCAGGAGATCCGGTTTTCCTATCACGACATCCGACTCCGGAAAGCTTAGTAGTCCAGGCGTCATGTTCCGTGAAGTCTGCTCCTGGAACATTCCCTGGAGTCCCAACTGATAGGGAGTCCAAGAGGATGGAGCAGTCTTCGAAGAAGATCTTTTCATCATGCAGTATGGTGCTTCAGGCTACTAATTCTACCTGTGTGCTGGGCAGATGCAAAAGTCATTTGGATCCCTTTTTATGGATGCCCAGGCAGCTGCTCAACAAATTATACAATCTGGCCTGGACACTTTGGATTCGATAGCCAGGGCCATGGGAACATCTGTGGCTTCTTGGAGGCATGCCTGGTTAAGGTCCTCTGGTTTTTCTTTGGATGTTCAATCCACCTTAATGGATCTACCATTTGATGGGGAAAAGCTGTTTGGGGACAAAGCGGATTCTGCCCTTGAACGGTTTAAGGACTGTCGGGCGACAGCTAAGTCCTTAGGCGTACAGACCTCTGCTACAACATCTTATAGACCTTTTCGCAGGTTTCGGGCGTTCGCTCGTGGCTCGGCCCTTCGGAGGTCGCAGTCCTTCGCCCAGCAGCTGGCCAATCCGCCCTATCGTGCCTTTAGAGGGCGGGGTAGGAGTAGAGCTAGAGGGCCAGCCCAGCAGCTGTCTTCTTCATCATCCTCCTCTGGTGGACAACAGCAGAAGCAGCCCTAGTTTTCCCCACTTTATCATCCATACTTCTCCTGTAGGGGGAAGATTGAGTCTTTTTCTGCAGAAATGGAAGTCGATTACAACAGACTCATGGGTGCTAAGAATTGTGGGAAAAGGTTATGCTCTCCCCTTTCAGGAGTTCCCTCCTCCCTTTCCCCCCCTTCCCTCCTTTAGTTCAGAAGACCATCTTCTATTGTTGCAACAGGAGGTTGTAACCATGTTGGCAGAGGGCGCTATAGAGTTGGTGCCGTTGCAGGAGAGAGGTCAGGGGTGTTATTCAAGATATTTCCTGATTCCCAAAGTGGACGGTCGTTTAAGGCCGATCCTAGACTTGAGGATTTTGAATTTGCTCCTCAAGCAGGTAAAATTCAAAATGCTGACCCTAGCGCAGGTACTATTGGCATTGAACAAAGGAGACTGGATGGTGTCTGTCGACTTGCAGGATGCGTACTTTCATGTTCCGATAATCAAGTCGCACAGGAAGTATCTCCAGTTTGTGGTCGGAACGCGACACTACCAGTTTGCTGTCCTTCCGTTTGGACTTACTTCAGCACCTCGGGTTTTTACGAAGGTGATGGCGGTTGTCGCAGCACATCTCAGAAGGAGGGAAGTAGCGGTTTTTCCCTACCTGGACGATTGGTTGATCAAAGCCAAGTCTCCAGAGCTTGTGTTGTCTCATCTGCGAATAACAACCCAATTGTTGTTCGATCTGGGTTTTTCTGTAAATGTGCCAAAATCTCACCTGGAGCCCTCGCAATGCCTCCTGTTCATAGGGGCAGTACTGGACACAACAATGTTTCGGGCCTACCCCCTGCCTCAGCGGGTTCGGGACATTCAGGCACTGATTCCATTGTTTCAAGTTGGAGCGGCAGTTCCAGTCCTCAAGGTCTTATGCCTGCTAGGTCTGTTTGCTTCTTGCATTCTGTTGGTCACTCACGCTCGCTGGCATATGAGGGCTCTTCAGTGGTGCCTCCGCAGGCAGTGGTTCCAGCACAAGGGAGATCTCAGGGATTCAATAAAGATCTCCAAGGACACTGTAGCGGATCTTCAGTGGTGGACAGTGGACGGCAACCTTTCCCAAGGAAAACCGTTTTCACTGCCACCTCCGGTGGCCACAGTGATATCGGATGCTTCCACTCTAGGGTGGGGAGCTCATCTAGCGGACCTGGAGATCAAGGGTCATTGGTCTCCAGCGGAACAGATGTTGCATATCAATCTGTTGGAATTGCGGGCGGTACGTTTGGCGCTCAAGGCCTTCCTCCCTTCCCTTCGCGGTCAGTCAGTTCAGATCTTAACAGACAACACTACTGCGATGTGGTATATAAACAAGCAGGGAGGAGTAGGATCGTACCTTCTCTGCAGAGAAGCCCTGCGACTCTGGTCCTGGGCTCAGGACCACCAGATTTGCTTAATAGCAAATCATTTGGCCAGAGTTCTGAATGTGCGTGCGGACGTTCTCAGTCGTCACTTCTCGATAGATCATGAGTGGCGTCTCCATCCAGACCTGGTCCTCCACATCTTCGGGATGTGGGGTACTCCTCAGGTGGATTTATTCGCCACTCGAGAGAACGTGCATTGCCCGTTGTTCTGCAGCCTCCAGTATCCGTTGCAAGGGGCATTGGGGGATGCGTTTCAGATGTCCTGGCGCGGCCAGTTGCTTTACGCGTTTCCCCCCATACCCTTGATTCCTCGGATTCTGAGGAAGGTTCGTCAAGACCGGGCCCAAGTCATCTTGGTGGCACCGGACTGGCCGAGAAGGGTGTGGTATACAGACCTGCTTCAACTCTCTCAGTGCCCTCCGTTCCGTCTCCCGCTCAGGGCAGACCTCCTCTCACAGTCCCAGGTGCAGGTTCTACACCCCCACCTCCAGAGCCTGCACCTTCATGCCTGGAAATTGAACGGGGCAACCTGAGTTTGTTTTCTCTCTCACCGGATGTAGTGGATGTTATTCTATCGTCCAGGCAACACTCCACTAAATCCATTTATGCCGGTAGGTGGGCAAAATTTGTGGTTTGGTGTGGGGAGAATCAAAAAGATCCCTTGAAGTCCCACCTTTCTGATATTCTTTTGTTTGCTCTTAGTTTAGCAAAGAAAGGCTGTACGGTAGCTACAGTTAAAGGTTATTTGGTGGCTCTGTCGGCTTTTCTTTGCCTTCCGGACCAACCTTCTTTGTTTAAATCTCCAATTGTAAATAGGTTTATTAAAGGTTTAGTGAATAAGTTTCCTCCCACGCCCTTTCACATGCCTCAGTGGGACTTGAATCTGGTATTAACATTTTTGATGGGTTCACCCTTCGAGCCCATGCATTCATGTCCATTGAGATACTTGGTCTTAAAGACTGTTTTCTTAATTGCGATCACTTCTGCTAGGAGGGTGGGGAAGCTTCAAGCCCTTTCTGTTAAACCTCCTTTTACCATGTTCTTCCCTGATAAAGTGGTGCTGAAAACCTGGGCGGCTTTTCTGCCAAAAGTTGTCACTCCTTTTCATATAGGGCAGTCTATTACCCTCCCCTCGTTCTACCCTCCTCCCCACCCTTCTAAAGATGAAGAAAGGCTCCATAGGCTGGACCCTAAGAGGGCGCTGAGTTTCTACCTGGAGAGGACTAAAGACTTTCGCTTGGATGATCAGCTGTTCGTAGGGTATGTTGGACAGCGAAAGGGCAGAGCGGTCCAGAAAAGAACACTCTACAGGTGGGTCATCTTGTGTATAAAAATGTGTTATTCTCTGGTGAAGAAAGTCCCTCCTGAAGGTATCAGGGCCCATTCTACTAGGGCTAAGTCTGCTTCCTCGGCCCTAGCAAGATGAGTTCCTCTAGTGGATATATGCAAAGCGGCAACTTGGGCGTCCCTCCATACCTTCGTAAAACATTATTGTTTGGACTCTGAAGTGAGGAGGGACGGTCATTTTGCTCGTTCGGTATTGCAAGACTTCTTGGTGTAATCAGGCGGGCACCCACCACCGAGTGCGGTACTGCTTTAGGACTCTATTCATAAGGTGAGGAATCCACAGGTAGTTGTATCCATCAGAAGAACAAGTTACTTACCTTCAGTAACGCTTTTTCTGGTGGATACACTAGCTACCTGCGGATTCCTCACAGTCCCTCCCGCCTCCCCATTGCCTGCCTGATTTCACAGTTATCTTGCAGTGGTTGATTTTGCTTATCTGGAGATATGTTTAATTGTGTATATATATATATATATATATATATATATATATATATATATATATATATATATATATATGTATTTTTATGTATCTATGTAAATATATGGGTTTAATGGAAAATGTTATTGTGTGTATTTATCTATCTTTCTTTACAGTTTTTGATGAGTCGGTTCTCACCTGTTCGCCTCAAAGGCACGTAAAAAATGAGGTGAAACTGACGTCACTACGCTGACGAGGACCTCTTATTGGCACGTTGACGTCAGACGGAGTCACGTGGAGCCGTGCTATTATGACGTCCACGTCGACGTGGACAGCTAGGAAGAAGACTTTCCGTCGGATGCTGACGCAAGGACGAATTCATAAGGTGAGGAATCCACAGGTAGCTAGTGTATCCACCAGAAAAAGCGTTACCGAAGGTAAGTAACTTGTTCTTCTTGGTCAAATATATATCATCTTCGTTTCCTCATGACTATATATTCAGATACCTATATCAATTTCTTAATGGGAGATACCTATTCAGGTCGCAGTCGCATCTTTATCCCAATCCTCCTTCCTGTTTAACCCTTTCTTCACAGTATCCAATTTAACAATATACCATAGTTCTCTATTCTTCCTAAACTTCTCAGAATTTCATCCTCTTCTTTTCGGGAGTATCTTGTCTAGAATAAACCAGCTTATAGCCTTGTCAGCATGCCCTAATGCCCCAAAGTGTTCTACAAGCGGAGCATTGATTTTCCCTGTTCTTATAGCCGATCTATGTTCTGTCATTCTTGTCCTTAGTTCTCTCCCTGTCTCACCTACATAACCCAAATTGCAGGGGCACAATAGAAGGTATACCACATTTTTACTCCGGCAGTTGTTCATAGTAGTCGGGGTTACCCTGAAGTTCTCATATTTAATGGATTTGGCTTCAATACATAGATCGCAGCCACTGAAATTGCCCCATTTATAGTTTCCTTTTACTTCCCTACCTAACAGATCCAGTTGCCTAGACAGGCGTTCATCATGAACTAATTTATTTTTCAAATTCATATTTCTTTGGAAAGCATATAGTGGTTTTTCCATCCTACATCCTACCTCACTATTTAAAATGTGCCAGTTTCTATTTATTATATTTTTTATTTTATTACTCAAGCCACTAAACTGACTTACAAAAACAATTTTCTCTACCTTATCCCTTTTGCATTTATCTTCCAACATGCTGTCCCTATTGTAGAACCTCGCTCTTTTAAATGAGTGGCTAATTAACTTCTGGGGATAACCTCTATTTCTCAATTTTTGTTTCAATAATATCAGAATGTTTATAAAAGTCTTCCATTGATGTGCAATTCCTTCTTAGCCTTAAAAACTGCTCAAACGGGATACTCTCTTTCTGTGTTTTTGGATGAAAGCTTGAATAGTGAAGTAGAGTATTCTTATCTGTGGGTTTGGTAAATAATTCTACCGCTAAATGTCCCCTATCTTCCTTAATGGAGATATCTAAAAAATCTACTACTCTGTCACTTATATGTGCTTTAAATCTCAAATTACTATCCCCTAGATTTAACCAGTCCAGGAAGTCCCCCAACTCCTCCTTTGGGCCGCTCCATATAAAAAAGATATTGTCAATAAATCGATACCACGAGGAGACATTCTAAAAAAACAGGGCTAGTTCATTATAGATATGTTTATTCTCAAAATCCCCAACATAAAGGCAGGCCAAGCTTGGTGCACATGTTGCTCCCATGCTCGTACCTTTCAGCTGTAGGTACAAATCATTTTTTAATAAGAATAAATTATTCTTCAAAACTAAAGTGACACATTTTACAATTAAGTTCCTATCCGCACCCCTTAAATCAATGTACTGTAAACAATCCTCAATCACTTTAATGGCGTTGTCCTGCGGGATATTGGTGTAGAGGGCCTCTATATCTAGGGTAACCAAAAAGTGTCTTGTGTTTGTTGAAGGGCATCCCCTCAACCTTGGTTATAATATCAGCTGAATCCCTGATATATGATCTTAACTTCCTCACTAGGGGTTTTAAAAAACTATCAGCATATTTGCTAAAAGGTTCCAGTAGGGATACACTACATGAAACAATTGGTCTAAGTGGAGGATCCGTTAGGTCTTTATGGATCTTTGGAAGTCCATAGAAAGCTGGAATCATCGGGTTCTTATTCTTTAAGAAACAACCCTCTTCTTTACAAATCGCACTCCTTCATCTACGATCCTCCCAGTTTCTTACTTTAACATTTCCAACCTTCCTCTAGGGACCTTCTGGTAATGTTCTTCAACTGATAACAATACTTCTACCCGTCTTTAATAATCAGTGGTGTCAAGAATCACAATTCCGCCCCCTTTGTCTGCAGGTTTTATAGTAATGTTACAATCCTTTTGAAGGGATTCAAGGGCATCACTGATCTTTTTTTAAATTATAATTAGAATACGGAGGATCCTTAAGAATTCTTTCAATATCTAATTCCACTTCTTTGCCTACTTGGGCTAATGAGGGCGTAAATGTAGCCTTTGGTTTTAAGCCTGAGATATTATTTCTATCTTTATTATATTCCTGTTCTTGAAAAAACTTTTGTAATCTAATTTTCCTAAAGAAGGCTCGTAGATCTCTATGTAGTTCCAATTTATTAACCTTCCCTACTGGTACAAAACCAAGGCCCTTCTCTAATACTTCAATTTCCTTACTTGTTAGGACCCTCTGTGATAAGTTAATAATTGGTGCTTTATCTACCTCCAATATCTCTGGTTTCTGGTCCTTATATATTCCTGTTGGGGTAGATTCTTCTGTTGAGAACCCCTTCCCCGATTCCCCCCATTTTTCAAACCCAGGCTTGGACGTGTCTCTAAAAAATGTTTGCCACTACTGTACTTGTCCATGTCTGAGTTGTCCTTCTCCCCATGGGGGTAATCCTCTTCCTCACTCCCGGAGCCGAAGGCATCCGAGAAGGTAACATGTTTTTTGAACCCCCTGGGTGTTTGCCACCTATTTTTTTAAATAACCTCTTGTCCTGAATCCTTCTTCTTTTGGTAATAATCTACCTGTAGGTATGGATATGTCAATTCATAATTGAATCTATTGATGTCCTTCCTTAATTTTACCGACTTGTTGTTCATTAAATACTCTTTATATCCATCTACTTCATGATTAAGTTCCTCCAATAACTTTTTGGCGTTTTCTAAAGCCATATTTTCCCTAAGGGACTTTCCCAACTCTTCAATCTCCTGTTTTTCGATAATGACCGTTGCCTGTGCCTTCTCTATTACTAGAAGCATCCAATCTCGGCTACATCGATTGGCTATGAGAGTCCAGGTCTCCAAGAACTTTTTATCATCAACAAATAACCATGGTTCATTTTTCACTTGCAACCCAATTGGGATAATACCCACTTTTACATATTCCGTCAGGAAATCAGAATGCAATTCTGTTCTTAACATTTTCTTTTTCAGGTTCAGGATTTTCAAACTTTTTTCCCCATTGTTGCAGATTAATGACACTTTCCCACTATTTTTACCGCTTGTGCCAATTATCCTATTGTATTGGTCCTCGCTAAAACCAAATGTTCTAAACGTATCCATATTGGACTGCTTGTAGATATAAATCTCTCCAACCCATAGGCTGTACCGTAAATCTCAAATAATTTGAGAGAGGACCCCCACTATTTCTACGCCCCAAGGGGACAGGGTACCGTTTCCAGTAGACAAAAGAAGAACCCCTAGCGGCAACCCCTATAAATTGGTTAACACTCAAAACACACACCCATTCAATAATACACTTGTCTTTGATAAAGGAAATTCAAAAAAAGGAATTTTAATGAAAAAATCCCATAAAATACATTTCTATAATAATTACATATCACAAACGAGATCTCCTTAGAAATATCTAGACACAATAAAAATATATACACAATAAAAATACACAACATGGGAGACAAAACACAGACAATCCCCTCGTCTATTGTTATTTGCTGTCCACAAAGTGATTTTATCCTGTTCCACAGATACAATATTGCCAATCTTAATGGGATAGTTTCAGCAAGAGGGTCCAGCAGTGTAACAAGCACCGACGTGTTTCGTGGTTTACTCATGTATATCAGACCACCTTCATCAGGACAATGTGATACTCTCCCCTTCAAGTTTATGTGATTATTCCAACTAAAAACATATAAAAACATATATTCAGACAAATACAAATAACATCTTGCATTAAGATATATCATACCCCCATATTCCTCCCATCTTGTCCAATTGTTTAAATCATCACCTAAGTGATCTCATATTTCCTTTATCAAACTCAAGAGTAAATTCCACTCGTAGCACATAGTGTAAACCTCTTATATCCCAGATTACACATAAAAAAGCAGGCCCAATTCCACCGACACCTGGCCAATTTCTCGCTGAAGAGTTGTTTTGGGCTCCTCTATTGCCCCCAGTTTCTTGTCCAGTGTCACCTGCAGTGAATGTGGCACCGGTTCAGCCATTTCCAAAGTACTTTGGCCGCCAACTTGTTCTTTCCCTTGCAGCCTACTCTTCTTACAACTTTGGGTCGACATCCAGCCCGGAGCGGTGGGGCGCTCCCTCCCCCAGGGGCCAGCAATGGCTGCGGCGCTCACGTCTCCACTGTCCTCTCAGCCTGCTCTGTACAAGTGCATTCCAGGGAGGGGGGCGGGCACCTGCCCCAGTGTAGCTCGCTTCCAGCCTCTGATCACCTCCGGGCACCCCTTCTCCTCTTCTGCAGTGTCACCCTGCTCTCAGGGTCACCGTGCACACCCCCAGTTATTCTGCCGGGCACGTCCCGCCATTGCAGTTCGTCGATTGCTCTCCAGCTTCAGTCAGCTCAGTTTCTCGGTGAATAATTCTCGATCATTCATCAAGTTCTGCTCACCGTTCCTCAGGTCCATCCGCTGCCGTGCTCAGTCACGCCGCACATGCTCTGTGCCCCACTGTCTCTGCCCTGGTACGTTCTCCTCAGGGCGTCGCGCTCCCGGGTCAACCACCTTCTCCCGGTGATTCGGCCCACTCTGTGCCTTCCAGGGAGCACTCACCTGTGCCCCGGCACGCCCAACGCCCTGCCATGAGGGGGGGAGGGAAGGGGGCACCGTTCGTCTGGTCGCTTCTTAGGGATAGGTAAGTTCCTCACCACCTGTGGCACCGCCTCTCGTCCCCCCCACAGACCTCCCTTATCCTTTTCCAGGCCACCTCAGCTCCAGGTCTATCTCAACGTGTCCTTTTGCTGGTGCCGGCAGGTCCTTATCGGCAACCCCGCACTGGCCCTCCTTGGGTGCCATTCCACCCCGTCTCATCCACCGCAGTGCGCACCATAAACCAGTGGCGTTGCGCCCCTAGGCCGGTCGCCTTCTCCTCGCTGTACGCCCCCGTGTCTTTCCGGGGGGGCTCTCAGCACTCACCCATGCCCCAGCGCACCCAGGGCCTCACCGTCGGGGGGAAGGGCCGGTTTGGTTGCCTGCTCCTGGGGCTGGGCACGTTCCTCGCTCTCTGCAGCGCCGCCCTGCACGCCCTCTCCGGCCTTCACTTGTCCTCCTTTGGGCCACCACAGCCTTAGACCTGCCTTAGGGCCCCACCGGAGGCAGCTGGCCCCTATTTACAGCCGCGTCCCAGCCATTCTGGAGCACGCTCCACTCCTTTGCAGCCGACGTAGCCCGCGCTGCAAGCCAGCCGGCGGTCACAAGTTCCAACCAGCCGCTCGCGGCACACGCCCAGCAATCTGCCCTTGGTCCGCCTTTCGGAGTGTTAGACAGCCACACCTGCAATTTCGGGCTTCTCCGGCGCCCCCACGACCTCTCCACTGTTGCGGGTTCCCTCCGGGGCTCCATTATTAGCAGAGAATTGGAAGACCTCAGCGGAGCGGTGCGTCTACACATCCGCCATTGCTGCCGGCCAAGCCACGCCCCTCTAATGCAAGCATTGTTAATATTAAAAAATATATATGCATTAAAAACAATTAAATAGTTTACATAGTTATTAATCAATTAGATAATTAATGATTAAAAATCATTATCAACAATGTTATTGATAATTATTTACTATAATAAAATAATTGTAATCATTATTTACTGTTTTTAAACAATTATTAAATTATTATTATTAAAATAATTATTACTTAATTAACTTCTTACCCTGTACCCCCTACAAACCTAGTAGCCCACACCTAAAATAAAACAAAATAAATAAGTATAGCATAATGATTGATTGATCAATTAAATAATTATCAACTAATAAGTATTGGTTCATTATGTATTACTTAATTAACTTCTCGCCCTATATCCCTACAAACCTGCAGCCTGCACACATTTGCAATAATCCCCCGCCCTACACCCCTACAAACCACAAACCGACACCTAAAATGTAGCTAAAATATATAAGTATTACACAGTTTACATAATTTTTCAAATAAATAATGTATTTGAAATAGTAATAATTAATTCTTAATGATTACTTACCTTACCACCCTATACCTGTCCAAACCTAGTGACCCCCATCTACAATATAACTAAAATAAATCATGATTATAATTATTATTAATCACATAATTAATTAAAATGATTAATTAACAATGTATTAAATAACATGTCCACCCTATCCCCCTACAAACCCAACAATGTGCTACAACTCCATAGATTACTATAAACAATTAAATAAAAATTCTAAATCATTCATTATTACAAACTAAATTTAAAAACATAATACCAGTTATACAAACAATAGTAACACATAAAATTAATATACTGACTGAAACACATTAAAATAATTAAAAACTATATTTTTACAACTGTATTTCTGAGAATGGTATTTAAAACTAAAATAAATCACTATTATGTCATTAATATCAATCACACAATTACATTTTTACAAAATTACTTCATTCTTAATTAATTATTTAATAACCTTCCCTCCCTATCCCCCTACGAACACAACAACTTGCTACAACACTAAAATTGCTATTAACAAATAAAAAATTGTAATTCACTTTAAATTATAAACTATATTTAAAAATATAATAACAATTATACAAACAATAATAACACATAAAATTAATAAATAAACTAAAATACATTCAAATAATAAAAAAACTTTTTTCCAACTATATTACTGAAAATGATAATAAAAACAGTTGGCATTCTTAAAAATGATAATGCTTCACAACTATATTTTTGCATCACAGTATCTTTGTATCTTGATATTTTATTTCTGATATTGCTGTCTCCCAATATTTACAACTCAATATTTTGTCAAAACACCCACTGGGGCACTGCTATCCAGTGCCTATTGTAGGTGCTTTGTCCCCTAGAACATGGAGAAACTAGCTAGTTCCTGATTGCATATTGAACTTTTGTCTAAGGCCATACTATATGGAGTAGGTATACAACATATCATAAAAAGTGTACTATTATCTGGGACTGCAACACCTATGGTGCCATCCACTAGTGTGACAAAAGAAAACATGGCTTCAGACCTACCATTGTAAACTAACTGCTGCAGTGTGGACCATGTAGTGCAACCTTTCAAAATATTCCTTTTTGCCAGATAATATTATTACGTCACCTCTATGTAGGCCCTGTAGCTCACAAGGTAGGGTGTGTGATATTTAAAAGTAGGACATGTAGAAAATTATTGTTACCATGTCCCTACAGTAACAAGCCCTGAAAAGCTTGTTTCAATGTGGCAGGCCTAACTGTCCTATGTAGAAACAAAGATCACAGATTAAGGGCCTCATTACGAGTTTCGCGGTCCAACTGTAAGGGCCTCATTACGATGTTTTCATCGGGCTGACAGGCAGAAATATTGTATTATGACATTTCTGCTGGTCAACCTGGTGGAAACAGTGCCATGGCATTGGCCTCGGCTCTCTTAAGGGAGCAGAGGCCAATGCTGTTGCACAACAGCACCCTCAGAATGTGCACTACTATGTTTCCACTGGGCTGACCAGCAGAAACATCGTATTGTGTTGCTTCTGCCAGTCAGCTTGGTGGAAACAGTGCCATAGTATTGGCCTCAGCTCCCTTAAGTGAGCCGAGCCAATGCCTTCATACAACAGCACCCTCGGAATGGACCCTTTCTGCCAAGCAGACAGTGTGAATTCCAAGGGTGCTGGCAGGGGTGGGGGGCCTGCACTGCCCATGCCATGGGCAGCGCAGGGGCCACCTGTGTTTCCCCCAGCACTGGCTTTCAGCCAACCTTACCAATGCAGAAAAACCACAATGGAAAGGCTGGCTGAAAGAGGACTCATTATCAGTACGGTGGTGCTGCCATGGGCATTGCTGTGACTGGCCACGACTCAAAGTGCTGCCACCCCATCGGGATCTGTGATCCTGGTGGAGGCGGTGGTCCCCTGGCAGTCTGACCACTAGGAAACTGCCAAATTTGTAATGAGGCCCTAAAATACTAAAATACTAATACTATATCTCTGGAATGGAAGCAGCTATAATTACAAAACTATCTATTTTTAATAGTTATTTTAATTCCAATTCAAGGGGTCAGTTGTATTTTTGATAAATATTAAATTTTAAAAAGTGATTTTTCCCGGCCTGACATTCCTGAAGTCTAATTTGTGTTAGCTTTCCAGCTTCTCCCAGTCTGCATAGGTGGGAGCAATGTGTAAAGGAGCAAACCATAGGCTGACCTTAATGGGCAGAGAGGACTTCTCTGAACTCTGCAGAATATTCAGAGTGGTGGCTGTGAGCATCCTGCGGCACCACATTGCTTGACAGGTCTGTTGAGCCACATGCAACACTTGGTGCTCCCTTGAAAGAGATGATGCCAAGAGAGTTCTTGTGGATCCCCTGCCTGGTTGCTGATGGACAAGACTTCTATCTCTACGTTTGTTGTGGGCACTAGATTTGAGTGTTAGATGTGCGAAGATACTGGTGATTTCCCGATGAAACTCCCACTTACACCCAGCTCTCAGAACCCATGTGCCCAAAGATTTTCATCATCTTGAAAATAGCTTGACACATTACATTTTGGGCCTGTTGCAGTGAGGCAAACGGGAATTGTTGCAAACGTGGATTGGGTTACCTCTGGGAACTTTTATGTCATTAGGTTGGAGCTAGCAGTCACCCCACCATATGGGCACTCCCTGGCAATCTCTACAGAACACTTTCTGGACCTGCTGTCTGTGACCTGAGAGGAGCCCTGAAGGACTGTACCGCTCCCTCTTGTACACAGGACAAAGAAGTGAACTGCAAGAGTGAGCTGGATGACTCCCGTTGTGACTGTAGAGAGACACCAAGCTGCAAGCTGACCTGTGGCAAGTGGACCTGGACTGGGCCCTACTGTTAAACTCTGCCTGACACTCTTCGAGTCTCTAAATGCCCATGCAAAAGACCTAGAGGAGGGGGCTTTAGAATTATCTTCTCTGGAGAGTTTGACATAGAGAGAGAGAGAGCGTGTAGGCGCAGGAGGGAGGAGCCTGTGGCAGCAGCAGCAGTGCAGAGCCACGGGGAGAGGAGAGGGCCCAGCGCTGTTTTTTCTTCCTAGCCGCCTCACCTCTTGATGGACAGCAGAGAGGGCAGTGGGGGGATCTGGCTGGTCAAACTGGGTCCGTCAGAGCCGTGGCCCGCGAGAGCTCCGTGAGACCAAGATCGTGGAAATCGTTGGTTAGTCACCCCAGCGATTGGCGCATGCTCGGGTCTGCCTGCCACATTGAACGTTGATCACGGCAACACGGGTGCCAGTATATGCTGAAACTTCACGTTGAAACCACACCTGGCACTACACTGCCCGAGTGATTCCTACCGACCCCCCCCGAAACCCGCCAAAACCCCCACAAATCTGGCACGCCTACAAGGCCTGTTGACCTGGTACTGTGCCTAGAGGCACATAAAAAGCATAGAAGGAGCACCAAGGGGGTCTGGGGGTGGAATAGTGGAACATTGTGATTAGACTTTGTCCTATGCTCCCTGCATCTTGCAAGCATGCTACTTAAACTGCAAATCATAAGAGCCATGAGCCAAACTACAAGGCAATTTACAAGGGTAATTTATAAGAGCCACAAACTAAAGAGCCACTGGAGCTATAAGTGGGCTCCGTAAGCACTCCTTGAACTGTAACATTGAACTGCAACATTGCATGGTCCTGCAAGAAGTCAATTGTGACTGCAACTGAAGAGTATTCCTTTAAGCGTGCGCTTGCCCCCCAGCCTGCGGTGACGAAGTGAAATAGAGTGTGTGTGGAGGGGTAGGGGGTGAGGCAGTGCTCAATTGTGCTGAGGCAAGTGGCTAGTGACTAAACTAAACCAAACTGACCAGCATTTTCTTTATTTCTTTATTGTGAAAAATACGCAACCACTTAAGAAAGCAAGTAAGCAATTATCTAAACAAACATTCAACGTGTTACTGAAAGCCAAGGCATACTAATAGCTCATCTTTGACACACCACTTCATTCAGGACACTACTCAGGATGCCTCCTGGGGTTTCCAGCCAGTTCCCTAGACAAACAACTTGAGTAAATCCTGGGGTAAGTTGGCTTATGTCTCCCCTGGGAGGGTGGCAGGCACAAGAGCAGGAGCTGGAGCCAAGGCCGGGAGAAACAACAACCCAATCACCAACACTAAATCCGCTTGGAGTTCTGAATCCTCAGAGGCTGGTACCTAAGGCACAAAGGGCACAGAAAAAAACTGAAAAATTGGAAGGAAGATAGAGCTCTCGATATATTTGGTGATTGTTGGAAACCGGCTCATAGGCTCTACTCCATATTTAGGGTTCGTGGCAAGTTGAGGAGACAAACCAAAACAGCACAACAGCCTCAATCCTGGTACAAAGGACTGAGGCCGTTCCACCGCTCAAATATGATCAAAATGGGAGGTGTAAGAAAATGCCTCCTTGGCATGGTTACCCCTGACTTTTTGCCTTTGCTGATGCTAAGTTATGATTTGAAAGTGTGCTGAGCCCTGCTAACCACGCCCCAGCACCAGTGTTCTTTCCCTAACCTGTACTTTTGTTTCCACAATTGGCACACCCTGGCATCCAGGTAAGTCCCTTGTAACTGGTACCCCTGGTACCAAGGGCCCTGATGCCAGGGAAGGTCTCTAAGGGCTGCAGCATATCTTATGCCACCCTGGGGACCTCTCACTCACCACAGACACACTGCTTACCAGCTTGTGTGTGCTAGTGGGGATTAAAAGACTAAGTCGACATGGCACGCCCCTCAGGGTGCCATGCCAACCTCACACTGCCTACAGGTATAGATAAGTCACACCTCTAGCAGGCCTTACAGCCCTAAAGCAGGGTGCAGTATACCATAGGTGAGGGCATAAGTGCATGAGCACTATGCCCCTACAGTGTCTAAGCAAAACCTTAGACATTGTAAGTGCAGGGTAGCCATGAGAGTATATGGTCTGGGAGTCTGTCTTGCACGAACTCCACAGCACCATAATGGCTACACTGAAAACTGTGAAGTTTGGTATCAAACTTCTCAGCAAAATAAAAGCACACTGATGCCAGTGTACATTTTATTGTAACATACGCCCCTGAAACCTTAACCGACTACCCGTGTAGGCTGACTAGTTCTAGCAGCCTGCCACACACCAGACATGTTGCTGGCCACATGGGGAAAGTGCCTTTGTCACTCTGTGGCTAGTAACAAAGCCTGTACTGGATGGAGGTGCCTCTCACCTCCCCCTGCAGGAACTGTAACACCTGGCGGTGAGCCTCAAAGGCTCACCCCCTTTGTTACAGCACCCCAGGGCACTCCAGCTAGTGGAGTTGCCCGCCCCCTCCGGCCACGGCCCCACTTTTGGCGGTAAGGCCGGAGGAGATAATGAGAAAAACAAGGAGGAGTCACTGGCCAGTCAGGACAGACCCTAGGGTGTCCTGAGCTGAGGTGACTGACTTTTAGAAATCCTCCATCTTGCAGATGGAGGATTCCCCCAATAGGGATAGGAATGTGCCCACCTCCCCTCGCGGAGGAGGCACAAAGAGGGTGTAGCCACCCTCAGGGCTAGTAGCCATTGGCTACTAACCCCCCAGACCTAAAACACACCCTTAAATTTAGTATTTAAGGGCTCCCCAGAACCTAGGAAACTAGATTCCTGCAACCTAAGAGGAAGAGGACTGCTGAACTGAAAAACCTGCAGAGAAGACGGAGACACCAACTGCTTTGGCCCCAGCTCTACCGGCCTGTCTCCCCACTTCTAAAGAAACTGCTCCAGCGATGCGTTTCCAGGGTCCAGCAACCTCAGAAGCCTCAGAGGACTACCCTGCCTCTAGAAGGACCAAGAACTCCTAAGGACAGCGGCTCTGTTCCCCAAAGACTGCAACTTTGCAACAAAGAAGCAACTTTGAAACAACAAACGTTTCCCGCCGGAAGCGTGAGACTTTGCACTCTGCACCCGACGCCCCGGCTCGACTTGTGGAGAACAAACACCACAGGGAGGACTCTCCGGCGACTACGAGACCGTGAGTAGCCAGAGTTGACCCCCCTGAGCCCCCACAGCGACGCCTGCAGAGGGAATCCCGAGGCTCCCCCTGACTGCGACTGCCTGCTCCAAAGACCCGACACCTGGTAAAGACTCTGCACCCGCAGCCCCCAGGACCTGAAGGATCCGACCTCCAGTGCAGGAGCGACCCCCAGGTGGCCCTCTCCCTTGCCCAGGTGGTGGCTAGCCAGAGGAGCCCCCCCCTTGCCTGTCTGCATCGCTGAAGAGACCCCTTGGCCTCCCATTGAATCCTATTGCGAACCTGACGCCCATTTGCACACTGCACCCGGCCACCCCCGTGCCGCTGAGGGTGTACTTTTTGTGTGGACTTGTGTCCCCCCCGGTGCCCTACAAAACCCCCCTGGTCTGCCCTCCGAAGACGCGGGTACTTACCTGCTGGCAGACTGGAACCGGGGCACCCCCTTCTCCATTGAAGCCTATGCGTTTTGGGCACCACTTTAACCTCTGCACCTGACCAGCCCTGAGCTGCTGGTGTGGTAACTTTGGGGTTGCCCTGAACCCCTAAAGGTTGGCTACCTTGGACCCAAACTTGAACCTTGTAGGTGGTTTACTTACCTGCAAAAACTAACAAACACTTACCTCCCCCAGGAACTGTTGAAAATTGCACTGCCTAGTTTTAAAATAGCTATGTCATTTGTGTGAAAACTGTATATGCTATTTTGCTAATTCAAAGTTCCTAAAGTTCCTAAAGTTGCTAAGTGAAATACCTTTCATTTAAAGTATTACTTGTAAATCTTGAACCTGTGGTTCTTAAAATAAACTAAGAAAATATATTTTTCTATACAAAAACCTATTGGCCTGGAATCGTCTCTGAGTTTGTGTTTCTCATTTATTGCTTGTGTGTGTACAACAAATGCTTAACACTACCCTCTGATAAGCCTACTGCTCAACCACACTACCACAAAATAGAGCATTAGAATTATCTCTTTTTGCCACTATCTTACCTCTAAGGGGAACCCTTGGACTCTGTGCATACTATTTCTTACTTTGAAATAGTACATACAGAGCCAACTTCCTACAGGAGGGGTGAAAGAAGACGAAGTAGGGTGCCCCACTTGCCCCGTAAGCACTGCAAACTCTATGAGGATTTCTACAATCGTTACAGAACCCATACAATTAAATTGTCACTATGGAGATGACTATGAGCCGGACACAGAGGCAGGTCAGTTGCCGGCAGATGGGCCTAAAGCCCAGAAGAATCTCAAGACAGATCTTAAGTGAACGGTTCCAAATTTTAGGAAAACACATATATGTAACTACTTTACAAGAGCGAGGAGTGAAGAAGGAGAATCCTCTAAACTTATGGATAACTAAGTCTCACAGACTGTTCCTTCCACTGTTCCTCCCACTCCGATATTGGAGCTTGATCCCTTGCATAGGTCCACACAAACTGAGCAAGCACAATGCCTCGCTAGTCGAGCTACATGTTTCAGCCGGGATGCTTCATTTATTGGAGAATTGTTTGAACTGGAAGATACTGCATTAGGAGAAAGCAGGAACAGTCACAATAACAATGATCAAACAACTAGCATCAACATTAGCCCAGTGGTACTTGACTGTGGACCCGTGGTAACTAGAACAGTTCCCATGGTAGCGACATCCAGCCAGCCGAATAGGGGTCAGGATGTGTCTCCAAGCAAAAACAAAAGGCAAACTGTGGCAGAGATTCATCAGTCAGCACAGTCACTAACAGTGGAATCCCAGGCACATGAAATCTCTGGCAATAGCCCCCTACAAGGCACAAAGGAAGTTCCCCAGGTGGTGCTCACTGTAATAGGACAGGATGGCTGGACATTGCAAGAAACTAGTGCAGAAGCACCAGGCCGCGAAGATGAGATTTGGGGGACATATGAGGAGGTCATGGGAGAGGAAAATTCCCCCAATGAGGAGGAGCAGGGAGAAGTGGGCAGATCAGACTATACTATAAATACCATTAATGCCTCTCTCCTAGCTGCAGTTAAAGCACTTACCTGGCAGTCACACAAGATGTAGATCCATCTAGCACTAAACCACATGCTGGCTCAAAGTGTACTTACGCTAGATAATAAATTGAACTCACTAGCAACAGATATAGATCTTGAAGCAATTATCAATTAACTTATGCCCATTGACAAAAAGGTTCAAATGGAGCGTGACCTGCAGGACAAAATACAATCCGTGGAAGCCGGCCGATGGCCCATTAAACTTTGAAAGCAAGATCAGTGACCAGAGGGCAAACGTGATAAAGAACTTACATGCTTCTCTATGCAGCCCGGTGCAGCAAGAGTTTGTAGGAAGCAAAAGGCAAAAAGCTGACATGTTCAGAGCAACTAGGGAATATACACAGAGCAAAAGGAAATGCAGGCGGGCAGAAATGTGATGTAGAAGGAATAAAACCCCTGAAGTGGAAGCTCTTAGAAGGCAAGCGAGGAAAGAGTACAAGGGAGTAATATGGAAACTGAAGCAAAAGGAGATCGAAGAATGCTGAATCCATTTAGATGCATTGCTGCCACCTAGCAAAAGCGGAGAATTCTGGGACTATGTCAACTCTTTGCTATATGCATCTGTAAGTAAGGTCAATGTGATATCTGCCAGTGCTTTGGAAAGCCATTTGGACAATCTCTATGTGGACCCAGAGTATACTGAAGCCCAGAGTACTACAGGGTGGCAACACGATTTAGATGGCCTAGAAAATACGGCGTTAATGGTCACCTGTCAAATCAGCGAAAGTGGTGCTTGGCAGGTTCAGGCGGATGGGGCACCAGGTCCAAAGGGCCTTCCAGGGAGCATATTTCGAGATGATCAAGACTTTTGGGCTGACCCTCTGACCACTCTTTTCAGTGACTTTCTACATTTCTCTGTGGTCCCAGAGGCCTGGAAAGGCTCAATATTGCACCCAATCTACCAAAAAGGAGACTCTACTCTCCCGGAAAACTACAGGTTAATAGCCCTACTGGATGTGGATGGCAAGGCCTATACAAGGGTTCTGCTTCAGGAGCTTGAAAATGGGATCACTAAAAATAACATCATACAATATATGAGACCGGCTTTAGACCTAGCTCTTCCACTCTAGATAATGTTCTTGCTCTTTCATACTGAAGTCAGAAAGCACTGAATCACCAACTCAGCCGCTTTTTGCTTGTTTTATTGATTAAAGTGTGGCTTTGATGGTGTGTTGAGCCACATGCTCTGGAAGAAGCTGGCAGCCTGTGGGATACCAAGGAAATTGTTAACTTCCGTAATTGCACTTTATTACGATACTTGGGTGAGAATCAAGATCACAAACACACATGTTACTGAGAAAATATACACCAACAAAGGATTAAAACAAGGATATGTAATTGCCCCTACTCTCTTCAATCTGTACACGGCTGACCTTGGCGTGGAATTGCTCAGAGGAAATACACTCCCCCCGAAACTGGGTAAGACTGTGCTCCCCATAATTCAATATGCGGACAACCTGGTCCTGTTTGCTGTGACCCAGATAGGGTTGAAAAGGGGCCTGGACATATTACTTAGCTACAATGAAAAATATGCATTAAGGGCAATCGTGGCAAAAACAAAGGTCTTGGTCTTTGGACGTCAGACCAAAGGACAGCAAAAAGATAGGAAACTCAGACCACTAAAAATAGAAATGGAAGAAAAATATCAGTACCTTGCAGTTTGGTTATCGAACATGGGGAAAATATCATATCAGGTAAGCGGCACTGAGGCCTAAGGCGGAGAGAGCCACATATGCTTTAGCAAAACTCTATCTCCGGCTCCAATCACAAACATCAGAGGCAATCAGGAGAGTTATTAAAGCAAAATTACTACGTGCTATCACCTATGGACACCTTGCATATCTCAGCAGGCTCATTACACCACTGGAAAAGTGCCAGATGAGAGCCTATAAAAGGAAATTCCATATTCCTAAATCAACCAGACACCCAGGGATATGCATAGAGTTCAACATAACAAGAATGGATATAAACTGCAAAATGGATATAACCAAGCTTTTCCATTGTCTTTGCAGGGCCAATACCGACAGCTTGAGGGGGTCCCTGAAAGTAATCTTTGAAGATGAATCTAGTAGCTGGGCCATCTAACTCAGGCAAGCAGAGGAATTATTTAATTTAGCTCCCTCCCACACATTGGACCCTCTTATATCGAAGGCCCTGCTAAAAAAGACTTTGAAAGACCAGGGTGTGCGAGCTTCTAGAGAAAATGACATTGCCAGAATCTGGAATATTAGCGGAGCCGAGGGTTAAGCCGAGTCTCAACCAACTACTAATGCCCAACCGTACATTAAAGAAGCCCTGGGAGGCCTTGCATTCCAGAGTATCTTGCAAATGCATCTCTTAACACTCCCCGTTTGGGACTTTAGACACAACTGGAGGTCTATGCGGGGATACCCACAAGAATGTACTTTATGTAACTACCACACTGAGAGGGTCATTCTGACCCGGGCGGGCGGCGGTCGCGGCCCGCCTGTCGGGAACCGCCAAATGGCCGCCCCGCGGTCAAAAGACCGCGGGGGCCATTCTGACTTTCCCGCTGGGCCGGCGGGCGCCCGCCAAGGGAGCGCCCACCGGCCCAGCGGGAAAGGGCCTGCAACACAGAAGCCGGCTCCGAATGGAGCCGGCGGTGTTGCAGGTGTGCGACGGGTGCAGTAGCACCTGTTGCGATTTTCACTGTCTGCTATGCAGACAGTGAAAATCATGCTGGGGCCCTGTTAGGGGGCCCCTGCAATGCCCATGCCAGTGGCATGGGCAGTGCAGGGTCCCCCAGGGGCCCCACGACACCCGTTCCCACCATCCTGTTCCTGGCGGTAAAAAACGCCAGAAACAGGCTGGCGGGAAGGGGGTCGGAATCCCCATGGCGGCGCTGCAAGCAGCGCCGCCATGGAGGTTCAGCCCAGCCAGGGGAAATCCGGCGGGAAACCGCCGGATCCCCTTTTCTGACTGCGGCTTTACCGCCGCGGTCAGAATGGGCAATGAAGCACCGCCAGCCTGTTGGCGTTGCTTCCGTTGCCTGCGGCCCTGGCGGTCTTGGACCGCCAGGGTCGGAATTAGGGCCTGAATCTATATCTAGTATGTTGCTGCCCATGCTTGGCCTCAGAGGGATGTCAACTATTAAAACATCTATTCCTGAATCATGGTCTGAGAACATGCAAAGAAGCCGTAAAATATATATTCACTGCAGATATCCCTATGGAACTGGCTTGCCTTGGGAAATTCTTTACTATTGGGAGAAAGGCTCTACAGTTTGCTGAGGGCCAGCAACGTGCAGGAATCAAAAGGGGAGGTGTGGCCCCTAAAAAATATTATTGATGAAGTGGCTCATTCACCCTTGCTAATCTTACTCACACCTATGCTGACTTTGACCAAGATCATGGCAATGCAGACATGACAGGGAACTCTCATTTGAACGTCTGGATTTTGTCATTCTGCTTCATATTTTCATATTCTTGTTCTGTTCATCCTGTTTTTACTCTTATGTCAACTTTTTATCATACCTATGATGTCACATGCCTCTGTGCTTTAATGTGTTGATTTTGGAGTCACCTCTCGGGGTGTCAATTCTGAAACTCCACCACTTTTCCCTATATTAGAACATTGGAAGTTGGCAGCTCCATTGAAAACAATGGAGTGCTGCGGGCTTTTACTGGCCGGTAAAAGCCCGCAGCGCCAACATTCCAATGGGCTTTGTTCACAGCAGCAGCTGTGAACGGCTCCGTGAGCAATTTGTTTTTTTTAAGAGAACATTCTGCCCTGAGTGGCAGAATGTTCTAATAGCCTTAGAACCCGCCGTAGCGGGCTCTACCGGCTATTAAAGGCCCTTTCCCTTGTTAAATGCCCTCGCCTTCGGCTCGGGCATTTAACTCGGGAGCGGGCCTTTAATAGCCGGTAGAGCCCGCTACGGCGGGTTCTAAGGCTATATTCTGTTTAACCTGTCTAAGATAACATATGTTCATTGATGAAATTGGTGGTTCTCACTATACTATGACATGCAACTTATTGGATCCTAGATACATATGTTGATGTGCAATATGATAATATGGTAATTGCTCAAGCCTGGCTTTGATCTATCATTGTACGTCCAAGCGAATTGCTAGGCAGAACACATTATGCAGTATTTGACTCCCTTGGGTGGTAGAGCTCGATTTCGATTTAATGTGACTCTAGACTCTTAAGTTAGTATAGGATTAAAAAAAAGTTGACCGATAGGAAATATCTATGAATTTCTTTTAGAGTGAAAATGGATGGAAACACTGGTGTAGGTATCTGCCTATTTACCCCTAAGATTCTCGGAATTTTATAATAACCGATGCAGTAACAGACTGTCTGGATAATTTTCATAAGCACTTGCACTTTCATTGCTGTGTTTAGAGTATTTTACGGCATTTGCACTATCACATCTAAGTTTTAGAATTTTAGAACAACTGATGAGATACCAGACTTTTAGGAAAGCCTCTATTGGCTTTTGCACACTCATTGCTGTGAATATATTACTTTATGGCATTTAACACTTTACTACTAAGACTCAGAATTTTATAATAATTGACTTGATATCAGATTGCTAGAACAGTGTCTTTTGGCCTCTGCACTTCCATTATTGTGATTATGCTGCTGTATTATAACATACAATAAGATGTATTTCACTTTATGCATCTTCATTGTATTTTATGCAAAGATTACAGAACTTTATAATATCAGATGGAATGTCAGACTTTAAGGGTGGCCTTTACTGGCGCTTGCATTTTCATTGCTATGATTATGCACTTTCACTCTAAGTTTTAGAATTTTATAATAAATGATTTTATATCCAATTTTTATGATAGTCTCCATTGGCATCTGCACTTTCACTGCTGTGATTATACTATTTTACTATAGCATACGACAAGATGTATTTTATTCTATGCATGTTTATTGTATTTTGTGCAACGATTTTAAGTAATGATGCAATTAAGGGCCAGATGTAGGTAGGTTTCCTTTTGCGAGGTGCAAATTGCGAGTCCCAGCGACTCGCAATTTGCCCCTCGGAAAAGGAAATGCAGAAAGGTGTCTCAAATATTTATGAGGTGGGTTGCTGTTTGCGACCCCATAGCGAGTCTAGGCACTCACGGGGATGTGGCCTGCTGGAGACAGCAGACCACCATGTCCGTGACTGCTTTTCAATAAAGCAGTTTTTTTTTTTCTCTTTGCAGCCCGTTTTCCTTAAAGGAAAACGAGCTGCAAATAGAAAAAATACCGAAACCTTTTAGTTTCGGTTTTTTTGTGCTGCATAAGTACTTTACACATTCCCCAAAATTAGGCTGCCTTCTCTGTACCATATCAACCAGAGGGTTAAGCTCAGGATAATTCTGCTAGTTGTTGGGTTCCTGACCAGGGTTGTGAATATTCCCTAAGTGTACAGTCACTCACTCCAAATAATAATCCAGTTTCTTACAAGTTCCTTAACTTGGAGCCTCAATGGCCTTAATGGCCTTAATGAACGCCAGCAATTGTAGGTCCTCCAACTTCATTGCAATCTTCATTGTTTAAAATTTCAGATTCGAAGGAGGAACAGGATTTACTTTTTCAGAGATGATTTTTGTCATACTTTAGGACCTAATTTTCACTTCCACAAGTAGAGATGTCATCTCCTCCACGTTCGAAGGATTTTGGACAGGGCCATTCATTGTTTAATTAACTAATGGGTGCTCATGTCAGTATCCGGAATGTTTAATATAACACTGTTAAAATTAATACTACTTTCACTCCATTGCCTTCAATCACATTTCTATCTGCTAAAGACATACCACAGAATAATCTGATGAAAGGGAAGCAATTCCTGATGTTTCAACATAGGGTAATTTGACCATGCACACTAGCATCTTGTCAATGCATTGATACAAGCATTTTGGTTTTAAAGACTCCTAGACCTCATAAACACATGCATTTATGCTTTTTCATTGACAGCACTAGGGTACTGAACTGACCCTGCTGGTATCCGGAAGTCCACAATTTACTTAACAATTCCATTCCTCCAGTATCAGAAGGCATATTCTCTCAAAGCTTCATATTTTGCTTATCCTATTCCATGAAAAACAAAGACTTTTTAAATAAGGATAGCAGGCCCATTGTCTGGGACAAAATGTTTGGACTATGTCACATTCATTTGGTCAGCTTGTTCTTCATCTTTGGGTCTGACTGTTGCCCTTAGAAAACACTGAAATATATTTGCATCCAGTCAAGAGGGACTGATGTAAGCAGATACCCAAAGTACACTCCACCATGCTCACTATGAGGGGGACACCAACAACGAAATAATTCAGATGGGTTTCCAAACTTATTGTTTATACTATGATAGCTGAACAGAGCTTTGCCTTCTGTTTACAGATCTACAAACTTGCTTCTAGGTAGTTCTTTTCTATTAAACTAGAAAATGGTCAAGGGCTTCAAATCCTCAAGAAGTACAAGAGGTAGAGGGACTCAGAATGCTTTTTGGTAGACCTGTTCCCCCTTATTCTTCACTGTTTTTAGTTTTCAGATCTTAACTGATCAGACACAACTTTCTTTTGCTTCTTAAAGCTCCACATTTCGCAGTGCAGCACGGTTGGAGGGTGTTGTTTGAGAATGATTCATTTGTATTTCTCTATGTCACTGTTGAGCTTGAAAGCCTGATTGAGGAAGAGTGTGTATGCATACTATATTATGTTCGTTGAAAATATTGGATTCTACTAGCATTCACAACAAAAGCAAGAGAGACACAGATTTTGCTACTTGGTTCCCCAGAAGAATTTAAACAACTAAAAGTGACTTTTAAAATATGTTTCACCGCTTACATAACAGAGGGACTTTAATAGATTCATTCATGGTATCCCTTTCTGGCATAGTGGCACATCTCAGTATACCTAATGTTATATTATTATTATTTTAAGGAAGTTATGCAGTGCTTTGTAATTTTGATGGTTTATTACCTCACCATGAGAGATGCATCAACCGAAAGGTGATAAATATTCCTTAGGCTTCTTTATGCACAAAAAGTCGGAGCCAGTAGTTTTCTGTTACATTGATGTTTTGACATGGAAGAGAGCATTTCAGTTAATAATTATCTGTGTCAGGAAAAATGGCAAGCTTGAGGCTTGGCTTCCTCCTTTAAAGAGCCTTGTATTTGCTTCTGCAGAGCATTCAACTGTCTTCCGCAAAGGGAAAGTTGATTCCTGGAAGTTCCCCTCTTTCATTATGAAAGTATTATTGTACAGTTATTTATTTAAACCAAGAGCTAATTAGTCTTGGGTCCCTGCATCGAAACCCCCATTCTGTTGGCTAAGCAATCTAATTTGATCTGGACATTACAGTTTGTACACTGATTAGTTTACAAATGGATGTGCAGTTTGCAAAGCAGCATGTGTACTAATATAATGCATCGCACAGTGGCCATTCATAGGAGACTGCAAAATGACCTCCCTAACGAATATTTATTAGGCACATCTCAATTTGCAACTGCCTATGATTGTCTGGGAATTCAGGAATAGAAGGCTGCAGGGGTCAAAAAGTGTGCTTTAAATTTTTTTTCCCATGTGGGAAGACATCGGGGAGGAGGGGTTCAGTGGCCTTCTGGACAATTGTCTGTTCCTCCCAAGGCCACCTGATACGATTCCCAAAGGGGAAATGTTCCTTCACATTCAGCTTCTCCTCAGTTATCAATGCAACTCAGAGGTCAATAACAGATCAGTGGTTTGTCAACACAATTTCAGTACTAAACTGTTGGTGCATAACAATTGATTCAATATAGTACCAGAAATGTACTGAGGTTTGGTGGTAAGTAGTTTACATATTGTAGTTATATATTCATTTACATAAAGGATAATCCAGTCATACTGCATTTAAGTCACAAAAAAATATAAATTAAATATCACAATATCATAATAGGGAAGTGATATCTATGGGCAAATGTTATCTCGTACAACAAAGATTAATTGCCTGATTTAGGGCCTCATTACGAGTTTGGTGGCCGGACTGCCAGACCGCCATGTTGGCGATCCTAAAAAGACTGCCATGATGGTGATCCTGAATAGACTGCCCTATTTCGGGTCATATAGGCAGGACTGCCGACCACCAAACAAAAAAGGCAGACTGCTAGCGGTGCGGAGGGCTGGAAATAGGTGATCCAACCTCCACCGCTGACAGCACAGCGACCAATCACTGACTGTATTACAAGCACACAGTTGCCATGTCCGACCCCCATTGCAGTCTGCTAATGGCGGTCTGAACCACAGTGGTCAGCGGACACCAAAGTAATATACAACTGCACATTGGATACATTTGAAAACAACACAGCTGACACACATTGCCACACTGGACACACCTGCAAAGGACACTATAAAAAACACCCCTTCACATGCCACAATCCTTTTGATTTACACAGCAAGACAACAAAGCCTGAACACCTTATTTTGTAGAATACATAGTTTAGGCACCCTTTCCTTTGAGCACTCTGCACACACTTTTGTCCAGTCACACCCATCGGCATTTCCCCCATTTAATAAATCACTGTCACTCGTTTTTATTTCCACTATTGCACGTTTAAAAATCTCCATTTCTCAGAAGATGAGCTAAGAGTCATGGTGGATGAAATCAAAAGAGTTGAGCCACAGTTGTTTGTAGTACAAATCCAGCAAACTCCTCTCAGTAGGAAAATGGAAATCTGAGGCAGGATAGTCAACTGAGTCAATGCTGTAAGCACCACCCTGCGCACAAGGGAGGACATTAGGAAGAGGTGGTCCCCAGGCACTAGCTGCAGGTCAAGAAGGCTGGCGGTGGCCCTCCCAGTGCCCATTACATCTCTTTCCATGGAGAAAGAAGGTCTTGGCCATCCTGCTTCCTGAAGGCTTGACAGGAATACCTGGGGGAGTGGAGTTGGGTAAGTCACAACATAAAAAATTTCACCAAAGTGCTATATAGTGAAAGCCCACAGTTCACCTTTTGCCACATTTACTGTCACTTCACTCACCAGCCCAGTGTCCACCAGTCCAAAGACCTCTATTTGGCAACTCACATGAGAAATGTACTCACTTGTGGCAATGACATTTGTGTAGTGTGTGTAGTACAGAGACTGACATGACTACAACTCCCAGCAGGCACTGTTCTACAACTCCAAATATCCAACCAGTGGTCACTTCTCCAAATACCCCTGTTTAGTACAAACCAATTTAAGGGTACAAACCTGAGAAGATACCATTTGTCAAGTGTGTGTAGTACAGGCACTGATATGACTACAACTCCAAGCAGGCACTATTCCTGAAACTACAAACATTAGCATAGTGGTTACATGCTACATATATATACAATATATCTGTTAGTGAACTCTCAACTGAAGTGTACTCACCTGGGGAGATAACATTGGACAAGTGTGTGTACTAGAGATAGTGACCTGGCTGCAGTTCACAGGAGGCACTGTTTCAGCAACTCCTAACACCAGAACAGTGGTCACTTGTCTAAAGACCACTGTCTGACTACTCAGAATTTAAGTTCACTCAGCTGGGAGCATACCATTTGTAAAGTTTGTGTAGGGCATGGAGTTACTTAACTGCAACTTCCAGGAGGCTCTCTTACTGTTACTCCAACCACCAGATCAGAGTCCCCTTCTCCAAAGACTCCTGTTTGGTAACTCACACATGAAGGGGGATAACATTTGTATAGTGTGTGTAGTACAGGGACTGACATGACTGCTAAGGTCAGGAGCACTGTTTATGTAACTCCAAACACCAGCACAGTGTTCTCTTGTCCAAAGACCCCTGTTTGGCAGCTTAATCCCAAATTAATTTTACTCACATGAGGATACCACTTGTCAAGTATTGGGGAGTAGTGAGAGTGGCCTGAATGCAACTCCCAGGAGGCCCTGTTTCTGTAACTCCAAACATCTGCACAGTGTTCTCTTCTCCAAAGACACCTGTGTTTTAACTCTCTATTGAAGTGTACTCACCTTGAAGGATGATATTTGTATAGTGTGTGTAGTACATGGAGTTACATGACTGCTAAGGCCAGGAGGCTCTGTTTCACTTACTCAAAACACCAGTCCAATCATGCTCAACTCTTGAGATGTGTCTGGCCACCTTGCTCCATCTTGACATGCTAACCCAAGATGGATCCATTGAGTACAGAAAGGACAGCTTACTCAGTGTGTAAAACAATGATCCCAAAGACCTCAAGATGCATCACCAGAATGGAATTGTCAGCAGACACATTCACACTGCCTTAGGCCTGTGAATACTCCAGTCATATATACAACAAACTCCTGGGTCCGCCTGCATACTAATCAACTAGGCCACACAATGGCCAAATCCATATCTTGCCTAGCTGTCGTTTTGCCTGCACTGCTGGCAAGGTGACATTCTCAGGCCATCCTTCCAAGGGCTAACGGGTTTTGAGGGACAGTAACACAACCCTGAGCAGGGCTCTACAACACCACTCTGGCAATCTTGAGGCTTGTCTTCCTCCTGTAAAGAGCCTTGTATTTTTTTTTTTGCTGAGCATTCAACTGACTTCTACCTTCCTTTTGCGCATCAACACCAGGCATTCCTTCATCGGTGCCAGCCACTGGAAGGGAGGCCCTGCCAGAAGAAAAGCAGCAAATCCCATGTCCCCTCCTCGACGTTCAACGAAGAATCCAGTAGGGGCCGATGGCAAGACATCCACCTCTGCCAGCAAGTGACCTCTTCCTAAAGGACCTCCTTTGCGTGCCGCAAATTCAATCTGTGGACTCATCCTGAACTACCCACAAGTTCCATTGGGAGGAGTACTCTGGACTTTGGACTACCAATGGTGTGGCATCCACTCCAATGATTACAGTCACCATGACTGACACCTTCACTTTAGTAATTTTCTTCTTTTCTATCAAAATTGTATTAACTGCGTCAGCACTGTAATACATTCACCCATCACAAACTCATTGCTTGCTTAGTTTCAATATTTTACTAGGTAGAGATGTAAGACCATGTGAACCATATGATTAAGACATAACTTACTTGCGCAAGGAGGGATATGTTACAGGTACACAGTGTCCTGCTCAGGATTACAACCATTACACACAAACACATACGTACAAGTGTCTGATCACACCAAACATTTTATTCAAGTGCACAACACAAAGGCTGTCCATATGTCTGGACCTTTGTGACTTAAGAATGTGTGACTAATATTGAGTCAAAGTACATATTCCAGGGTACAGTCCCCCCAGACCAAGGAAGGGAGAGATTTGTCAGACATTGTCCTGTAGAATAGGCAAACATTAAAGTGGATGATGTCAGCAGCTTGAGCCTTATCACATACCACACCAAAGTAATCCAACATCACATAATGTAAGATAAAGACAGATGGCAGTACAACAGTCCCTGATCACAGACCCATCATAATCCAATGACCATGCATCTGGTGGTATGACACAAACATATGTCAGTGTTGCGGCACAGGCACTGTGGCCTGCAATGATGAAGCACATCTACAGCTACATAGATGTCATACAAGAATAGTGTTTAACCAATGTGAAGGGTGAATAACTTGCTCACAATCGATGACTACATATTTCGTGCCCACATGATGACACACATGATGCATTCGGCCCAACATAGCACACAAAACAAGTCCAATATGCACTTCAGACTTTCCATCCAAACACTGTGCAAGCTGCCTTGGCACATGTCTCATATATCCCACATCTGTGACCTACATTACCTGTAACAATCCATGTTCACTTTGCATGTCAGAACAGCATCAGATACCTGCCAATGTCACAACTCTGAAATGCCCACATGAGGATGTCATTGTGAAGGTACCTGTACAAAGACAAAACAAAGAGGATAGGCTTGTAAACATACCTATTACGCAAATCACATAGCAAGCTATTGGAAATGTAATTACTTTGCAATGAAACTGACAAAAACGAAGCAACTTCATCAAGGTGGGGATATGTCAAAGGCCAACTGTTTGGGCTGTCTTTGGCTGAATATTACAGCATAAGAGCGCCCTAGTTGTTGCTAAAACACTCAGCTCCACATATTCTCACAAGTATAGTTCATTGTACAGTCACAGTCATTATATCACATGGCACACTTACACTCATGAAAAGTAGCTGTTAATTAGATCTTCCTGCAAGTCAGCTCCATGTTCTTCATCACTGTCATCCTCACTTGGCATTTCAGGATTCTCATCCGGTGGTACTGCAGGCTCCCCTTCCTCTGGGGTATATGGGATGTTCCTCTGTAGGGCACTGTTGTGGACCAGGCAGCATGCCACATTGATCTGACACACTTTTCTGGGAGAGCAGAGGAGGGCCCCACCAGTCTGGTCAAGTTAGCTAAATCTGGCATTCAGGAGCCCAAAAACCCGCTCTACTGCCCGCCCTGTTCTTCCATGGACCTCATTAAAGCGAACTTCCCTTGGCGTAGTTGGAGTCCTCACTGGCGTCAACAACCAAGACCGGTTCAGATATGCAGAATCTCCTGTTAAGAGATGGGACCTATGTGAAACAAATAGTTACTCACTTCATGATTGTAGCACCAGAAATTGCACACACAAAAACAGGCCAGATGTGACTTACCAACCAGCCAGGCCCTCTCTTGGTACTGTTGTGATATCGGCTTGGGTATGGTGCCGTTCTACATTATGAAGGAATCATGGGCTGACCCCGGATAATGGGCACAGACATGAGAAATGTAGAGATCCACCAAACAGACAACTTGTACGTTGATGGAATGGGAGTTCTTTCTGTTGTGATCTACTTGTTCAGTGGCCTGCAGTAGGACCAAGCCAACATGTGATTCATCAGTGGCCCCCACCTCATGTAGGAAGCATGTAAAACCATAAAAGTCAGCCTTCACATGGGCTAAATCCCCACATCAGGGAAACCGGGTATAGCTGTCCAGGTGTTTCAACACTTCTGAGAAGACATCCTTTAACACCAGACTGAACATAGGTTGGGACATACCAGCAGAAAGGGCCACTGTATTTTGGAAGGGCCCTGTGACTAGGATGTGCAATACCTACATGACTTGTACAATGAGTGGTGTGCTGGTTGGATAACTAACAGCTAGCATCAGATCTGGCTCCAACTGATGACATAAAAGCACTACTGTTTGCCTATTCAGACGGAAGAGCAGTATGATGTGGCATTCTTTCATGGTCTGAACGTCTGGCAGTGGACAGTAGACAGGAGGTTGACACATCCTTCCTCTCCCTGGGTATCTATGTATGACAAGACATGATTTTTAACATTAGTCAGTGTGTCCACAGCTACATACATGATGCATGTCAATGATATCATGTGACAAAGCATTCCTGAATGGATAGACAAGGCAACCAGTACACATCACAGCTGCAAATAACACAAGAGACACATGTGCCCCTCATGGTTTTCCACATATGTGGTCACAACATGCATATGGACCAAACTCAAAGGTGTGCAACATAATTGTCCCTTGAAATGTGACATGATATCCCTTCCGCCAAAAAGACCATCAGCAGTCGTGGATTGTGCCTCACTGTTAAATGCCATCTATGCCTTTCAACATACTACAATGGTGTTTGAGTAGTAGGACCTATATGACAAGACAGGATAAGCATGTTTGTGAGGTCAAAAATCAATTTTCACAGGTGTGTTGCAGTTTTATAAAGCCCAATACAGCAATTCAGGCTGACAAAATGGTGGCTGTCTGACCTACTTCACTGGACATCAGGAACCCCTCGCGACCGCTGGCAGAAGTCATCATGGCAGTAGGTGTTTACAACTGCGGCGGACACAGCTATAGACTAATATTGTTGCCAGTGGCGGTTGCGGGTCAATAGCTGTGTCCGCCGGCGGTGACGACCGCGTACCTGGCAGACGTGACCGCCATGTTCTGCAGAATCACTCACTTGACTCCTGACACTTCTGCCAGCAACCCCTCCATGACCTGAACTGCTGTGTGCTGCCTCTGGGAGCAATCATCCCACATCCAGTAGGTTATAGGGCCCCTGCCTTCCCTCCAGAGGAGCTGGAGAGACTGGTTAATGAGGTCATACCCCTGTATGGACAGCTCTAGGGCTCACCAGAGGAGCAGGTAAGTGCCTCATGTGAACAATTTTATATGTACTTCACTATCCTTTCCCCCCCTCAGGCTAGAATGTGTCCATGTGTGCTAGTTAGACTACTGTTGGACTTTGTCTGTTGTTGCAGTCTGTGTGGCATCAATTGGATGGACAATGTGTATTTATTGGTGGCCAGTGCCATATGTTAAGTTTAGTCACATTGTGTTGTGTGAGGGTTTTGGGGTCCTAGATCCTCCTTGTGTTTGATGCACATGACTAGGTAAGGAGACATCTCTTTTCTCATGGTTGTTGTAAATGTCAGACAACATGTATGTACATGAGCTGTGTGTGCATGTTGCATGAGTCAGCTGAGAGTCGTGAGCAATGTGTATAGTGCCACAGATCTTTCAGCCCACATCTGCCCTTCCTAAGCGGTTGTGTGGAAGGCATATCATGAGTCACTCTGCCCTCCAGGTTGCCACACACACCATATGATCAGTTGCTGTTGTCTACATGATGTCCTTTCATACATGGAAGAGATGAGAATGGAGTGTCATATAGGTTCTGTCCGCTCTGCAGACCAGGGCCTCTCACATGTATCTCCCAGTATGGGACCTTGTCTATGCTGTGAAAGAGTCACTGTGGCTATGCAACTGTGGCACTGTGCCCACTCCCTGTACCCCAGCAGATCCTGCCATGTGGCCATTATGAGGCTCCAGTGGCAAAACTTGCCCTGAATGCCTCATTACTTAGATTATATTAGTAATGGGTACTGAGGTAAATCATTAATCTAGTCCATAAGTGCATTTAGCATCATTGGCAATGTGTGTCTTAGACTCATGACATCTCCCTTACTCCCACAGCTCTGTTGTCACCTTCACACAGGTCATATTTGTCCTGCACAGGCGTATTGAATAACTGACAGTCCCACAGTGCAGACAGTGTGTTGATTCCTGGGAGGCCATGCTATGTGACTCAGTAGTTTGGTCACATAGCAGCAACTGTATAATGGATGCCTTTGTTTGTTGGGTGCCATCTCTGTAGGATGGACATACATGTCCATAGGAGTGTTCTGTGGTACAGGTGCATAGCACGAACCCCGCCCCCTGAAGTGACATGAGTCTGCATTTGTTAGGCCACATGTCCACACATGGACAAGGAAGATACTTTCTGTACCGAGCATGCCAGCCCCTTGATTGCTACTCATTTCTAATGTTACCGTTTGTACTCTGGCAGTTGCCTGTAGGTACTGCATGCAGTGAGTCATTCTCACAGAGTGTGAAGGTGTTGGTCCATTCATGCCTAAGGAGTTTCTCCTTCAGAAGCCATATAGGTGGAGTGCTCACATCACAGTACAGGTTGCTGGAGCATGGGCTACATGATGTCAGTAAGCTTGCTCAATCATTTTAAGCCCTGAGCAGGGTAGTGGGTTAGTCTGCAGATGAAATGTATATGTCTGTAGTTGTGTCCCTGTACTTATTGGCTTTTGTGTTTCACACTTGGGGAGTAGTGACAAATAGAAAAGTCCTAGCTTGATGTTACTGACATGGACAATACTCAACCATTTGTGATGTAACATGTGATTATAATCTCTTGATTTGGCTTTTGCAACCATGCAGGTCAACGCCTATCAAAAGAAGGAACTATGGAGAGCCATTGCCAAGAATGAGCAGACCCATGGGACCACAGACTGCAGAGCACCCACTGCAGGAAAAGGTCATAGGACCTGAGATGCTGGGCCTGGAAAATCACAGAGGTCTAGCTGGGGGTGTCCTCCTAATGTGGGTGAGTTGCCTGTCAGACCATGAGCCCCTCTAATGGCCCGTATTCTGGCAGTGGCCAACCCAGACCTTGATGGGCGTTTGAGGACGTCACAGCAGCCACAAGGGGTTGAGTACAGGGCATAGTCCTGCCTGTCACATTGCCAAGTGAATGTGTTATGTTCTGACAGCTCCCCCTGACAATTAGGGATGGGCCATGTGGAACACAGTATATCACAGATTTTTTGTGTAGACGTGTCAGTGTTGTATACTGATGTGCCTTGGCTATCGGCCCAGGGACCTAGGACACAACTGTGCACAATCCACAAACAACTTGCCCTCCCAGGACGGCATATAGCTGCGTACAGTGATCAATCAAGTATTGTTTGTTGTTGTAGTGTGTGCAAATTCTATGCAACAGACCACTACTCCTCAATGTTACAGACCAAAGGTAAGGAAATGATGGATTACAGTCCTCAACCATGTGTCTGGGTAAATGAGCATACTCAGAGGCTAGATGTCTTCAGCGTATGCCACCCAGAGGCTAGATGTCTTCAGCGTATGATGAATGCTGGTGCCTCAATGCAGTCTGTAATGTGAAGATGGTCATCATACATGTGACAGAGTATACATTGTACTTTGGGTGCAGCTACAGATCAATACTTTCCCTTGGTAAGGGGAAATGTCCATTGAGATGATTAATGTGCCATCACTATTGTCAACATTCCTTGTGCCTACATGTCAGCATGTGTCCCTTTCTCATTAGCAAAACATATTTAAGCTGCTGTTTCATACGTGGTCTACCTGTGGTGATGGGATGATGTCTGTATTTCCTCATATATATGTGCATGGCAACCTGTGTGTGGAATAAGCCATTTACAATGGAGGTACATTTCATGTTGTGCCACATACAGGAGTGTGTCACCATTGTTTATTGACTGACACATTCCCTCATGCATCATAGCATGTCTTTTGGCATGTACAATGCAGTAGCAATGAGGGACATGACAGGTGGGCCTAGCGTTTTGAGCCACAGTGTGCATTTCTATGCCATTGATGTGGCAGTATGCAGCAAAGTGCACTGCACATGTGTAATGAGTAAGGTTTGTAACCTGACTGTTGACATGCATCATGGAGTGACTTGCAGTTATGTTGAAATCAGATGTGTTTGGTTACAAGCATTCATCCACAGACAGACATCTGGGCCTGCATGACCGTAATGGAGACAACGATGTAGCTTCAAATTGGACAACCTGTTGAGGGCCTTCAACAAGTACTTGCAAATCTCAGGGCATCTCCAACATCCAAGGGACTAAAGGCATCTATTGATCCATTCAGGGTATGTAATTGTAGGAGTGCCAGACTTTAGTGGTGAATACCCTGAGACTTCCCGCAACTAGATCAGGAGCGGGAGCTGCAAAGAATAATAGCGGAAACATATTCCAGTATCGGTCGTGATAGCCTTGGGCCTAGACCACAGAAACCACAGTTTCAGGGAAAGGGTAGTAAAGATACTACTAAACAACAGCAACCTGAGGTTAACAAAAAGCGCTGGGAGAAAAAACAACAAACACCTAAAAAAGAAAGGGGAGAATCTCTGAGACCGGAGACCCCGCAGACAAGGTATAATCTCAGAACTAGGGATAATTTGAAGACGCCTGATAGATATCAATATACTGATACACGCCAATCTCGTTCCTTTCAGGACTCATCGGAAAAGAGAAATGAGAGAGTTGGGCGATCCGAGCGGAGAACAGAGTACGTGAAGCCAAGACAGGATTCACAACGCTCATCGGAGGTTTCTGTCAAGAAGGAAGAGAAACCAATCCAACAAAAACAGCAGTTTAAAAAGAAAAAAGTGGCAGTAGTCTTAGTTAGACATGCCACACAGGAAGAGAGTTCTCTTGAAGAACAAGACATGGGCACTAGCACTGTTAGACAGCGCAGCAGAGGTCACAATAGTTCGCCGGAATCTTCTAGAGCATCTGGAGGTGACAGCAACTGATGACTTCATACAAGTCGAAACAGCAGATATGCGTGTCTCTGATCCCGATAGAGTTTATACGGTAACTTTACAGTTAGAAGGGGACATTGAGCGCACTATAAACGCCATCTTTTGGGATCGTGTAGTCAAGATATATGACATTCTGCTGGCCGAACAGGATTGGCCCTCTGACTTTGTTCACGACTGTCCAGTTGGGGAGGAGGTTATTACACCTTCATTCTCACCACTTGTTCCGGGAGAACTTGCAGAGTCCTATAGCATTAAATGGGCTCTGGCACAAGCACCCGCCTTATATAGAAATCATGTGGGATGGGATAGGGATTCTCCTTATCATGTAATTCCGATTAAGGGCGAACCTCAGCCACAACCCCAATATCCTATAAAATTTGAAGCAAGGGCATCGGTAAGAAACATACTTACACAATTGGAGTACCAGGGAGTTATTGAACCCTGTGTCTCGCCGATGAATAATCCCTTATTCCCTGTAGCTAAACCGGACCATTCTTATAGAAAAGTGGTGGACTACAGACATTTGAACGGACATGCACGCACATATGCTATACAAAATTCACATAGCGCAGCACTCATGAATAATATTGTGCGTAAAAAATACAAAACCACTTTAGATATCTTGAATGGTTTCTTCTGCCAGAATATAGCGCCCGAAAGCAGGGATTTTACAAGCTTTGGTGCGTTTGGCTGACAGAAAATTTTTGTTGTTTGCCTCAGGGGTATAAGAATAGCCCAGGACTGTTTTCGGCTCGTATGACTGAAATATTGCACGAACTGGACCCTGAAGCATTGTCATATGTTGATGATATATATCTCACATATGACGAGTTACTACAACATTTAAGGCGGGTAGCCCGCATTGTTGTGGGATTTGCTGAAATTGGCTACAAATTTAACTTCAAAAAATCAAAAAATTGCCTTCCTCAGCGTCATTTTCCTGGGATATGAGCTGTCGAACGAGGGTAAGAGCATAGCGCCACACTTTTTAGAAAAATGTGCACAGTTGCAACCTCCTAATACGATTAAGAAACTCCAATCGTTGTTGGGATTTCTAAATTTTGGCAGAACTTACATTCCTGATTATGCTACGCGTATAAAACCATTGTACGAGTTGATTCGCCCAGATTTTTCGAGTAGATTGTGGAAGATTGAGCATACATATATTCTTCGAGACTTGCAAAATGATCTCCTAGCTGCAAAACATTTACACACACAGGATAATAACACACATCTGGTCATCAGGGTTATAGCTGGGGCCGTTGGGTTTACGTATGTCACCTTTAATGAAGGTGAGACAGTCCCGATAGGATACAAGTCTCACTTGTATTCTACTGCAGAGCAGCGTTTTGCACAAACAGAGAAAATTCTCACTGCTGTACTGATGGCTGTGATTAAAGAACGACCTCTTGCCCAGGGCAAAGGCATCATTGTCGTTTCCCCGATTCCAGCCCTAGAGGCTGTTACAAAAGCAAGTGTTCCTAATGTGAAAGCATTACACCCGCGATGGATACAATGGGCTACGTCTTTAACAGCCACTGGTGTAGATTACATTTTTGACCCCAAACTGCAAACACAGGAATTTCTCCAATATGAAATAGAATACCTGGTTCCTGCTGGCACATAGCCTATTGATCAATATCAGGTGGTCATGTACACCGATGGCTATGCACAACCTGCAGTGGGAACTAAACATCAATATTCTGCTGCATGTGCGGTGGTGAGCGGCTATATGGAGGGGGAGAAGTTCTGCCCCCAACATACTTATACACTGACATTGGGAGACTGTACGGCACAGTTGGCTGAGCTGAAAGCTCTGTTATTGGCCTTGGAACATACGGATCCGGCACAGTTTACAGTACACTGCTTGTTTGTGATTCCTATTACTGTGTTCAGTCTTTCAATGAATATTTGCATTACTGGAGGTTAAATGGGTTCAGAGATTCCAAGGGTAACACCATAAAACACAGGTTACTGTGGGGGAAGGTAGCGGATCTGAAGGAGATGCTTCCTAAAGTCCATGTTGTACATACTCTTGACACCAGTGCGTTGGAATACACGTTGCTGGAAATACTTTGGCTGATGAAGCCGCCAAATCAGCAGTGGCAGTTGCCACTGTGGCTGCAGTAACTTGTTCGAGTTCCAAACCAGACACAGAGATTTTGGGGGCCATAAAAGCTACGGCTGATGGCACGCCACATCCTAGAGGATTTCCGTCTAAATATCATTACTCAATGGGTGATATGCTGAACGCTGAAGTTAAGATTCCAGGCGTTGGTGTACGCGACATGCCCAATAAAATTGTGCAACCTCAATTAATTACTGCAGCACATGAGGGGGCGGCATCTGCACATGCTGGCGTGGCTGCCACAATTTCACTGTTGCAGGCCCGTTACTGGTGGCCTGGTCTCTATAAAGAGACGAAGCAGTATGTCCTTTGTTGTGACATCTGTCAACAAATTAAAGTTTCAACGGCTAAACGCCCGCAACAGACGCCCCTTCTAATATCAAATAAACCATTACAGTGTGTGTACTTGGATCATTGTGGTCCGCTGACACCAGATAGTGCATACAAGTATATTTTGGTATCTGTAGATTCGTGCTCCAGATTTGCGTGGGTGTGGCCACAGCGCTCGGCTGACGCTCGAACTGTTATTAAAGATTTGCGCATCTTTGTCAGTACATATGCAGTTGCGGCTTTCCATTCGGACCAGGGCCCTGCTTTTGCCTCTAAGGCATTCAGGGACGCCATGTCTTCGTTGGGGGTCCAGCTCCAGTTCTCGTCTCCATTTCATCCCGAGGGAAATTCTGTTGTGGAGCATTTAAATCGTGATTTAAAGCAATCCTAAACGGCTAGAGTTATAGGTATGGGTCGTAGTTGGCTAACCCACCTGTATGGAGTACAGAGAGCACTGAATAACTTGCCTAGAAGGTCCCTGGGGAGTCGTACTCCATATGAGTGCCTGTTCGGAACGTGAATGTTTGTTTCAGATCTAGATGGTCCTGGTGTGGAGGCGGCGGAAACGCCTTTCGACATAAATGATCGTGTCACTGTTTGGCAGGATTTACAACAATTCCGTGAAGATAACTCTTCAGCCAGTGCTGCCTCCACAGGAATTAAGGATGAGCCAGTAACGCCTACTGGTGGGATTCCCAGAGTTGGGGATCTTGTGAGTGAAAAGGTCGCAGAGAAAAAAGAATTTGGCCCTTCGTATCGAGCACCAGTCCCTGTACTGGGAATCCACGGAACAAGAACTGTGATTTTGCCACCGTTGCAAGGTGCCAAGGGAAATCGCTTTGTCTCTATTGACAATGTCAAGTTACAACATGTGGCCTATTCTGCACAGCAGACCAAGAGGAACGCCCAGTAGTTCCCGAATCCCTCTCACTACTGGGAAAGATGTTCCGCTGCAGGTGATTTGCACCGACACTGTTTCCTCTCCGAGCTTGGGGAGGGTGGAAGCTGATCTTACGGTTGTTCCACTGACAGCAAATGATTTGGAATCTTTTGATCAGGTTGCTGTGACTACTGATGTTGCTGAGGGTATTATCTACAGTGTACCACGGCGAGAGACACTTGCTACTCCTTTGTTTACAGTGGCACCTTTTGCGAGAACTGCCTCTGGATGCTTTAATACCAACGATGATGGTCTATCGGACTCTTTGTCATCTTCAACACCAGACCCGGGTCCACGTAAGCTGATGTATTGGCTTAAAGATACTTATTTTGTTGTCCCTTGGAAGTATCTGTGGCTTTTCATGGCTCTGATGGCTTTTTTTCTGTGGATAGGGTTTGCTGTTACCTTTTTTCTAGTAATACATGGTCATTTTCTTCCTGAAAGATCAGAGGTTGAGCAGGTGGAGGAGGTGTTGAAGCCACATTTTTCATCACATAAGATTCGAAGAGACTTGTCCTTTGTGAACATTTCCGCTGTACCTGTTCCGGATGGGATTGTGTAGGATAGAGTAATGTTTGATATATATGGTCCCACTGTGATAATTCAAATACCGTATGTTCTAAAGTTATCAATGAATTATATAGTAATACCAGGCATTGTATCTGATGATTGGGATGTGAAGACAGTTGATTCTATGTTGACGGAATTGCAATATTATACTGTCTATGAAAATGAGGATGCTTGCCAGTTTAGAGATAATTATGGTGACATGTTTTGTTACAATTATTATGGACACCACTTTATTCATAAAGCCAGTAGCCCTAAAACGATATTTGACTATATGCAATGGGAACATTGCCCAACTCCTCCGAAGGGGAGTTCTAAAACTTATTCTGAAAAATTTGCATATTTTTTCTGGGCATCATCAAAGAAGTGCTAAGTCATATTATTTTAAAATAACTCTGCATGCAAGTAAGCAAATACTGTTGACTGATACTAAATTCCTGTATTCAGATTCTTCAGGTGGCGAGGTCATCAGCAGAAATACAGTCCCTATTAAATACTAACTTTCCGAGCCACTTTGGTGAACTCGTGGGACGTATATTTAATGCGTCCAGCACTGCTGGAATAGCACATTTTTTCAAAGCCATTGGTGTTGGTTTTGCTCATGCCTTCTCTTCCATATTCGGTTAGATACTTTCTGCTATTCATTCTATTTTCGGAAGCATTTTTGGAGGATTTCCGATAACTTTTACTTTATTGACTGGTGTTTTGCTGTTGCTGTTGTTCTTCCGCAATGGCTGTCCCGCCGCAACAAGACCAAATGTGGGCACTCCGATCGGCGCAGCTGTGTCGTGAGCGCATGATGCAGCATTTTGGGGCAACACTCCTGGGACATTTGGGGTGTGACTGGTCTCTGTCATTCAGACCAGTTTTGGATTATGTGCAACCTGTGTTTCGGTGCCTTTGGTGCTCCTTTGAACATACACTGTCTCTCTGTCTCTCACTGCAGCGCCCCCCAGTGATTGATGCTGATCTGTTGATGTTCCCGGTTAGGGCTCACTCCCAGACATGTGCCCTGCGCTTCCGTTTGCTTCGTGAGGCAGTCTACGAGATTCCCTTCCTGGAGGAAGATGGTATTGTCTCGTTCGTGGGCCCTGCACGGGATGCCGCCTTGGATGATTCTGGGGCTTTGGAACATACCTGCTCCAAGATAGTGTTTGGCATGGATTTTCCGGTCTTGACATCTGCCGAGGTGGAGAATATCCTGCTTTCCGTGGCTTCCATTTGAAATTGGTTTCTTCAAAATTGACATTGTATGAATTTGGCTCTTAAGTCACATGCTTACAAATTTGAATTTAGTTTTTTGTGCTTTGGTGTCCTCTGGACTTGTCGAAATGTGTTTTGTAGATTTTTATATCTGGGGCATATTTTTATTTACGTTTTGATTAGAACCACTTTCTACCGACAAGGGGAGGGTGTAGTGTGGTCTTTTTATGTATCCTTTGCGCGTTTGCTTCAGGCGTTAGGCCTTTGTGCACTTTGCCCTGGATGTATTTTATTCCTTTGCTCGCAGCATCGGGCCTCTGTGCACTTTGCTCTAAATGCATTTTATTCAACTTCGTACTGTTATTTTACAAATAGCCAGGTCTACGGTCTTGTTTTATTTTTTATATCACACTGTTTAGCCTACTTCAGCACTGGAGTTCTCAATAACACATTCTTGCTCACTCTGTGCTTCAGTCAAGGATACAGTCTGGTTCATTGCCGATAGAAGTGGTAGGAGTTTAGTCTTTGGGTTGTAGATATACATTCTTGCGTAGGGACATTTTGTTACCACATCAACAGGTTAGTTATAAAAACACTTCATTGTCCTAATACAGGCAAAAGGGAGATTCCGACCAGGGAACCACAACTAGACGCTGACTGCCCTGTTGCAGATACTGATCCAGATCACAGGCCTTTGCTCAGGTATGAGGGTTGATGTCTTCCCGGGGAATCTGAAAGGCAAGCTTAGAGCTTAACATGCTGTGCTCGAAATAGAACTTACTTAGAGAGAACGTAATCTATTAACACTATGATAGCGTTATTCTTATTTTTCACTCTCCTCGTGACTATTTCAATCCTACTGTGTTGTATGGTTCTGGTTATTGCGGCTCACGCCTTATTATCTAAAATGCAGTCGTTTTATTAAAACCAATCTATAAAACTTAAACTGCCTTTGTCATTTGTATATGAGATCATACCGTAAATGAGAGAGCTGGTTGGGATCTGAGCGACCACGACTTCCCTGAGAAGTTCTAAAGATGTCATGCGCTCGGCTGATCAATCATCCCTTCCCCTTGGGAGCGATGAGGCACTGCTAGTTAGCCGGAGCAAAACCGGATTGAAGGTGACAGAGGTCCTTCTTGGTGGGTCAGACTCAGTCCCCCACACCAGGAACGACCCCGCTACCTAGAAATCCAGTAGTCTCATTTAGGATATTGAGAGCCAACGCGACAGTGTATGGTATGTACATGTATGGGCCACTTTGGTGGAGTTTGTTGCCAGGGCATACTAGACATCATGGTAGGGTTTGCTAATCAGAACTGATGTTCAAATGTTATCATGGATTATTTCTCTTTGTATTTGCAGCATCATCACTGGGAAGCGAAGGAGACAGGACACAGTTGAGTTGGGACGCATCTGGCCATGGAACCTCAGGTTAAGACACCATGGACACAGAGGGACCCAGGGCGAGGGGAGTGCCAATGGGTAGACCGGAGCATCATCCTCATCATCGGAATCTTCCTAGTTTGGACACTCCATAGTGGTGGTGGACCCATCAAGGCATACCCCTATACTACCTTTGTCCGCCACCCTCCGTTCTATCACCACCCTCCCTGTTGCTCCCCACCCAGTTGGCCATGCCTGCTCATCCCAGAGGGTGAGCGTCTCCTTTGCCGCAGGCACCTCCGCCCCAGCCCCTGTTACCCCTGCTGCCCTCCGTGAGGAGGCTATTGATCTCCTGAGAAGTATCTCTGTTGGGCAGACAACCATTGTGAATGCCATCTAGGGCGTAGCAACCCAAATGCAGCAGACTAATGCATTCCTGGAAGGTATTCATAGTGCAGTGTCTGGCCTACAGAGATCTTTTCAGGCTCTGGCCTTCAAACTGACGGCAGCCAGTCACCTCCAACATTCCGTCCCCCCTCCTCCTCCACCTCCGCCTCCCTTTTCCCAATCCAAATCCCCATTCCCCTACCTCCTCCAAGCACACAGACCGATGTACTCACCCACCTCAACACACAAGAGCAGCACACACAAACACAAGCATCACAAATCACACTGGCATGCAGGGAAACAATAGACACCCGCAGACACAACATCAGTCACCACTTCCCGAGACAACCCCCCCCCAACGGCCCACACACAACATCAAGCATACCCACAGGCACAACCAGAACAGTCAGTGACACACTCACCACACCCAGCATACCCACAGACACCACCCCAACAGGCACACAGACATTCACAACAACCACCATACCCACAGACACTACCCCAACAGACACACACACATTCACCACTCCATCCCGCAGCACCTCCACATCCCTGGCCCCCAAGACACACAAATGTTCACACTCACCCCCGCAACAGACACCACACAATCACAAGCATACCTCCCACACGCATACACCCACGACATCCACACCTACACAGCAGACAGCCACTCCCTCGACCTACAAATCCCCACCCCTTCTGTTGACCGTCTCTGTGTACCTAGAACCGTTTTTTTGTTTGAGCTTGACCCTGTTTGCTCCACCCCCCTTGTCCCAAACCCAAGAGGCCCCAACAAACCTCCCAGCCCCCCTTTCACCTCCAAGTCCTCCCTGTCATACCTGTGTGAGAGAATGTTGTGTACACTTCACTGTCCCTGTTTCTGAGGTGAGCAGATGTGTGTTTTTGTATAGTGTTGTGGTGCAGTGTGAGTGACCTGCCCAAAGGGGGGATTTGTGACGTTGATTGTGTTCTTTTTTGTGTCTGATTCCAACGCGAGACACAATGACAAGTGTACTTGGTGCCTGTAGCGTGACTCCCATATGATACAGCTGACAGCGCAACAAACAATTGTTGAGCGTAATTACACAGGTAATTGTGAACTTACGATTGGTTGTGCCCATGGCTGCATGGATTTTGTGCTTCATCAATGATCAACAACAGTTGCAGGAAGTGCGTGTTGGGCTCCGTGGTGGTTCCGGACATGTGAGGCTGCCTGCAGGTGAGTGTCTACCTTTATACTCCCAGTTTCCATCTTCTGAGAAGTGGTGGTTCGACCGCCACGGTCACATTGACGGTGTGCAACCTCATAACGTGTCCTGCGAAAACACAGGCTCTGCCGGCCAATTAATCTTGCCTTGTGGCCGCGGCCGTCTATGCTGCCTGGTGGTGCCGGTGGGAATGCAGCGATTGTTGCACCATAGGCCCGCATGACTCATAATACAGCGGTCCGACTGCCAATCTAACGGTGGTCGGACCGCCAACACTGCCATAGTGGCCGGACCGTTTAGCGGACCCGTTACCCCATCACATATATGACGTATTTCCCATCTACCTTATTACAGGTCTATTATATCCTCTGGCACTTGTAACAAAGTGGCTGGGATATCTGTCACGTCTGGGATGGAGTACCCATCTGCACAAACTCTAAATCAGGCTCAGAGCTGTTCTCCTTTTGAAACAGCTCACACATGCTTTATGGTCTTAAACAGACCATCCCTTCTGGGCTGTGAAAAAGTAGTATAACAGAGCACATATACAAACAAACAATTGTAATAAATACTTGACAAAATATACACTGTATTGTATAAACAATGACAAAGTACGCATCTGGACAATGGCAGATGCCAGGACACATGGTTGTGCTCCCTTACAAAAATACTCAAAGGAAATGCTTCTGGAACTAGGCAACTTAGGTAGAACCAAGCATTGTAAAACTTTTATACCAGATATATATACTGTACGGCTGGTGATGTGGCGACAAAGGAAACTTTAGCGCATCCAGAATGCCTCAGCACGACTCATGCTCAACCTCCCTCACCACGAACACATCTCATCCCACCTCAGAGACCTCCACTGGCTCCGCGTCAACAAAAGGATCATCTTCAAACTCCTGATCCACGCTCACAAGGCTCTCCACGACTCCAGACCTGCCTACCTCCACGAGCATCTCAACTTCCACATCCCAGCACGCCAGCTCCGCTCCGCCAACCTCGCCCTCGCAACCGTCCCCCACATCCACCAGACCACAACCGGCAGCAGATCCTTCTCCCACCTTGCTGCCAAAAACCATGAACTCCCTCCTCGTCAACCTACGTCTGACCCAGGACCTCCTGACCCTCAGGAAGCGCCCCAAGACCTGGCTCTTTGAGCAGTAGCACCCCCCCCCCGCCTTGAGACCCTACCGGGTGAGTAGCACGCTTAACAAATTACTAATTGATTGATTGACTGACTTTACATTCACGCCTGATAGGTCCTTTTCGATGGGGATAAGCACTGGAGTGTCAATGTCTAATTCATCAGCTGATGCACGTTTGTGTATCCTCCTTAACATGCGCTCTATTATTAAGAATAAAAGTGAATTTGTTTAGTTTGTAGATTGTCACTCTCCCTATATCATTTTTGTTACTGAAACATGGGACGATGATGCGTCGGACCCAGACTTCAGAACTGCAGTTCCATAGGGGTTTACTATTTTTAGACTGGATAGATTAGGGAAGCGTGAAGGGGGGCTGGCAATAGTTTATGAAAAAATCTTAAAGATTAATGTCAGCCAATCATTTACCTGGATTGTGAAGCCCTTAAATTCCACTTTGTAGGGAATGGCACCGCTGCCTTTAATGGCTTGTTAATCTGTTGTCCTCCTGGGCCGACAGCCAAATTTGTCCAGTCACTAACAGAGTTTATGGAGTCATGCATGGACATCCCTAATTTCACAGTTCTGGGAGACTTTAACTTTCATTTAGAGGTTTTAGATAGTAATGACATGGAGCATTGTATTGATAGTATGCATACTTTTAATTTAATTCAAATAATAAAATGCAGTTACCCATTCTGATAATCACACTCATTGTCATTTTTACGAGTAATCAAGAATTAAGCTTTGAAACAACTTTGCTCTGATATTGATGGACCATCAAGCTGTATATTTTCAGCTGATGCTGTTACTGACAAGGGTTCTAGCCACTCATTGTCTACCGCAAGGAAATATCGTTCCTGGAAAAAAAATGACAAAACCACAGTGAATAAGATTTTGTTGGAATCTCAGCCACTTTGGTCAGTAATATAGATAGAGCAGCCATCAAAGTTACAAAGTGGATTGACTGTGCAGTCTTGCAGTTAGCTCCTGAAAAGTCAGCCCGTAAACACAGAAAGAAGTCCTTTGCTCCGTGGTACTCACATGATTTAAGATTATTGAAACAAAACTGCAGGTGTCAGGAACAAAAACAAAAGAAAAAATACTTTTTAGAGGAAAGGAACAAATATAATCAGTTAATCAGTGAATACAAAGTCCTGATTAATACAGAAAACGCCAAATACTTTAGCTAACTGTAACACAAACAGTTTGGCCGAATTTGACCAAACAATGTGTGATAAAATAGCAGATTCTTTCTAATTAAAGGTCAATTACATTTTTTATGATTTTTTCCCAGTCTGATTAATAACTCCACTGAAACTAGGATAAGGAGCATTAGTGAAGCATCTTATTTGTTTTCAGCTTTCACCCCCCTCACCAGGGAATAAGAGGCTAATCTTATTGGGGCCACAGAATCAGGGGCTCCCACACACCCCCGCCCTTCCAATGTTCTTCATGGCGTCTTTGAAACAATAGCAATTCAGTTAACCGAATTGCTAAACAAGATTCTAATCTCGGGTCATTTCCCCAACTCGTCAGTGCTCCCTTTACTGAAAAAACCCTCCTTGAACCCATGTGATGTTAAAACTATCAACTCCCTTTTCCTGCCAAGATTCTCGAATTTATAGCTTATAGCTTAACCACTGCACTGAATCAGCACTAACGGTGGCCACCGAAGAAATTAGATCCTTGGTTGATAAGGGCGGCAACGCAGCCTTAATCCTTTTGGACCTATCAACTGAGTTCAATACTGTGTGACACTGTGAAACCATGCTTTGTTAATCAATCACCTTGAGTCCATCAACATTAGACACTCTGACCTCTCCTAGTTACTCTCCTTCCTTGTGGATAGGAAACATACAGTATCTCTTGGGGACATTAAATCAGCTGCGATTTCATATGCTGACGACATGCAGGTTGTGGTCTCAGTTACATCTGACATTGGGACAGTGGCCAAACAATTCAAGAGATGTATGGACACATTGGCCCTCATTTCAACCCTGGCGGTCAGATACCGCCAGGGCAATAGTGGTGATAGTACAGCCAACAGGCTGGTGGTACTCGTCACCTTATTTGGACCGTGGCGGTTCTGCAACGGTAACACCGCCGGCGCTGGTGGTATACCGCCATGGCGGTACCGGCGGTCGTAATCCACCAGGGCAGCGCTGCTGGGGATTTCGACTCCCCTTACCGCCAGCTTGTCCGTGGCGGAGAACACCACCATGGAAAGGCTGGCGGTAAGGGGAGTCGGGGTGCCCCTGGGAGCTCCTGCACTGCCCATGCACCTGGCATGTGCAGGGGCTCCAGGCACAGCCCCATTGCGCATTCGGGCAGTAAAGTGTGCGATGGGTGCCACTGCACCCGCTGCACATTAGCATTGCCGCTGGCTATATTACGAGCCAGCCGGAATGTTGATGTGACGATTCCGCTGGGCCAGAGGACGGTAACACTGTTACTGTCCGCTGGCCCAGCGGAAAAGTCGAAATAGGGAGCCAATGATACCGCCAGCACTGGTGGTATACTGGTGTCTACAGCCTCGGCTGTCTTTGGGAAAGACTGCCGAGGTTGTAATAAGGCCCATTGTGATTTGGATGAGGGAAACTGTCTTAATCTAAATTCTGACAGCAGTACCTTTATTCCGTAAGGAGCACTTGTTCTGGCCAAATGCTTGGTGGCCCCAGAATCTCGGCTCTCTCCCCTGCCAGCTGCACAAGTCAAAAATGTATGGGTCCTTTTTTACAAGAATGTGTTTTTTCGCAGACCATATAAATCAGGTCACCTCTGTTGGTTTCTTTTTGCTGCGAATCTTGAGGAAGATTTTTCTGTTTCTTCCGTTGGATCTCCATAAAACGGTCCTTATTGCATTAGTCATGTCAAGGATAGATTACTGCATTGCTCTATGTGTCGGGGTCCAACAATGGCTGCTAAATAAACTCCAGATTCCTCAGAATGCTGCAACCCGACTGATTTTGAAAATTCCAAAATTCAGTCCAGTCGTGATGGCCTTGACCAAGCTTTATTAGCTTCCTATATGCGAGATGGTCCAGTTTAGAGCCCTTTGCTTGGCACACAAAACCCGGCATAATGCAGGCCCAGAATACTTTAAAAAATCTTTTACTGGTGCGTTCCTAAGCTTACATTGCTCTCCTCTGCAGCCAAAAAGGTGGCCATTCCTAAATTTAATAAAGCTTTGTGGGGTGGCAGAAGTTTTTCTGTTTTTACTTGCAAGCTATGGAATTCTCTGCTCATTGAACATAAAGCTCAATCAAATCTGATACAATACAGGATATTATTAAAGACCTAGCTTTTTACACGATCTCTCTCACATAAGATTCTGTTATCAATTTGGTTGCTGACGCTAGTGCCAAGACGCCTTTGGGCATTCGTGTTCTTTATAAGTTTCCTCACTCACTCACTCACTCACAAAAAGCATAGACCATATTATAGTGATTTATACCAGGATTCAAATTGTCAATATAAATCTGACAATCAGTATTTATACATCTCATTACTTTTTTCTGCCCAGACAATTAATCAACATAGGCTTTTAGTAATTTCTTCATATAGGATTCCAGAATATTCTGTTAGTAGCACTAAAAGTAGAGTAAGTGTAGAGTATAAGTATTTGGAAGAATTTAGGGACGTTATGTTGATCTGTTTCTGTAGTAATGTCAATTTGTACATGGATTACTGTAGTTTTAGCATAGTTTCTAATAATTGTGTCTATACAATATATAATCTACCCCGAATAATCTGTGTTCATAAACTAACTAATCTGTTGTAAAGACAAAGGTGTATAAGATCATTTCATTATTATGATATAGTGGTATGGTACCTTTCCGGTGCATATTGGACCAATAGTTATGAATCAGGTCGGCTAAGGATTTTGTTATCTGGTGAGTTTGGGTTTCTGCAGGGCCATTGGTACATACATTAATTTGTATCTTTGATTTGCATACAAACCAAAATGAGGTCAACATTGTTACATACGTTTATAACTCTGATACAGGGGGGAAGAGCCCCTTTCACGCTCCTTCTATTTGCAAGGTGGAAGGGCTCGCAAAAGCCCGTTTATGAGTCAGAAAGAGTTTTCTGACTCATAAGACAGCGTTTATATATTGTGAAATGCCCCATATATTGTGGTCGCAAAGCTTGTATTTTCGCAAATCACGCTGTTTGAGACAGCAGAAGAGCTTTGCACATCAGGCAAAAAAAATGTTTTTCTGCTAAGAACATCTGATTATGAGTTCCATTATAGTGCTTTAAGTGGACTATTTCTTATTATTATTTGTGAGCCTTCCTCTCTTTATGCATACTCTAGAACAAATGTAGTTCTTTATCTGAATTAACTATTGAGCCAAAAAAACTAGTGATTTGTATTAGTTCTTCATACGCTTCTTTATTCATTTTTAATTTCTAATAGCAACAAAATCCAGTATATTGGCATGCTCTTTCTCCTCACAATTCCCTTCTAGGGGGAGCAATTCATTTCTTAAATGTTAACTGTTTTCACAAATTCAAATCATACTACACCATTGGTCACCACTACATAACCGGTGAAAAATGTACACAGTTTGACAGAACAGATGCAGTGGGCCGACCACCATCAGATGTGTAACCCTGGCCTGTTCCATGCCAACATCGATGTTCAAAGCCTGTCTGACCTTCTGTTCGAAGAAAATGCTTGACTCTCAATGGGACAAATGTTGGGCACACAACAAAATGCAGTGATAGGCTTCCGAATAGACCCCCAACATTTTTGTGAGCATCCTTCTGCCAATGTAAAAGAAAGTGAGGAGGCCGGCCCTTCAGGCATTCCCACCCCAACCAGCCTTCCACTGGCTGAGGCCATCTTCTCTTCTGTCTCTGACTAAGAGTATGAAGATCAGTAGACTTCCATTGACTCCATAGTCTCCAGACCTCAAATCATGACCTTGTCAAGGATTGTGAGTATAGCTGAAGCAGAAACACACACCAGGCTTTCTAAGAGGCCTCGAGTTGAGGCAGATCATCATTTGAGGTGGTTGGATGTACATCCACTTAACAAAGGCTCAGTGCTCCGGTTTCCCACTGTCCTCTAGCACTAATCAGTACCAGCCAAACGCCCCAGAAACTATTCCACTCCCATTGATAGGCACCATTCCTTCTCTGCCATTGAGCCCAAAGATAATGCACAAGCCTCAAAAGTCCACTCAAGGATGAAGATCCTCTTGATGCTGAAGCCAGCCTCAGATTCAAAGCCATCACTGGTGACAAAATCGATATCTGTGCCTAAGTCACAGTAGGATCCGAAGATCCCCTCGGTGCCAAAAGTAATCTGCATCGAAGGCACTATCAGATCCGAAAGACCCCATTGGCACCTAGACAATTGGGGCCAACAACACCTGCTGTAGGGGCCTCTGATGACTCTGAGCAATCAATACTTGATTGGCTTAACAAGGAGCTGGGCGCTAGACAAAGGCCTGTCTTTATCCATCAAAATACCAGCAAGATCTCCCCAAGACTGCCTCCAAAGCCTATAGAGACTTTACCTCAGAAGAGGAAGCCCACCTTCAAGGAGGAGCTACTTGCCCTGGAACACCCCGGTTTCCAAGTGCAAAAACACAAAGACGGATGCTAGCCCCAGTCCATACTGTCCTCCTCCTCCTTCTCATCCATCATGCCTCCACCACCATTCCACACTTCACCACCTTCATACTAGAAATAGGGTTCCTCTCACTCTAAATATGGGCTAGGCAAGCCCTTCCATTCTGTTGGCCATGAGTTTTTTTAACATAGATTTTGATTGTCATTTTTAAATGTATATTAACTTGATTCAACAGGTACCTTCATTCAACATTTCTCCTCTCTCCTCTTCTCCCTCCTCAAATTCTCTTTTTGTACCATTGGAGAATGCATGTGTAATGGACTAAAAGAGGTCCAGAAGCATAGTTCTACATACTTAGTCAAGTAGGCTATGCTTTCTGCCTTGTTTATTGACCATGATGATGCACCCTTCTATCCGGTGCTCAGTAATTGCCCTTGGGGTGACTGTGTTGTTAGTTCTTAGTGGGATCCAGACCTGGATCATTATCCAGCTAAGCCATCACCTGCAGTTGAGACTACTACATATCACAAGGTCGTACAGAGGGCTGACATTTTCCACAAAAGTGAACATGCATGTCCTCCACGATAATGATTTTCATATGGAGACATTGGCCCTCATTACAACCCTGGCAGTCGGTGATAAAGTGGAGGTAATACTGCCAACTTGCTGGCGTTAACTACTGCCAAATTATGACCATGGCGGTGACAACTCAGACAGACAGCCACTTTACCACACTGACTGCCAGGGCGGAAACAACAGACACCACGGCGGTAGTAATTAAAAACAACACAGTAGAAATACGAAAATGCAATGTAATGGTATATACATATGTACAGTTCAGGGGACAGTGCCCAGTCCTCATTGTGCGTGGCCACAGGGCAAAGTCCAAGGTCCCACTTGTCACCTGCACCAACACGGAGAGAACACTGCAGGGGCATCAGTTGGAAAATAGGCAGGCACCTCCGGGTGACGAGGAATGGGGGGCACCTCAGCCGGCAGATAGAACAAGACCACTGGTTCTGGAGGGGGCCTTGTGCCCAGAGTGCTTCATCCTGCCAAGGACTGAGGTAGTGGATGTGATTCTCCACTGGTTCTGGAGGGGAACTTGTGTCCAGAGTGCTTCATCCTGCCAAGGACTGAGGTAGTGGACACTTTTCTCCACTGTTCCTGGAGGGGGCCTTGTGCCCAGAGTGCTTCATCCTGCCATGGAATGAGGTAGTGGATGTGATTCTGCACTGGTTCTGGAGGGGGCCTTGTGCCCAGAGTGCTCCACATGCATTGTGGCAGGTCACATTCCCTCACCTGGGTGTGTGTGCCACGAGATTGCCTAGGTACAGGTAGCATGATACACCATGGAGGCAGAGACATACCCCACCCTGCTGCGGCTTCGCCTTCCACCTGCAGGTGCAAACAGTGATGAGAGTCATGCCTCATGGAAGCTGGGCAGGGTCCAGGAAGTCTCCTCCAGCCTCGGACGGCTACCCACTGGGGATGATAGCCATGTCAGCTGTGGTGCCACTGTCCGAGCACGTCGCGGGGCTGGTGGCGGTGCTTGCGGCGGTGTCTGTGGCGGCGGTGGTGCATGTGTCAGCACCTGTTGAGGGACACAGCAGGACGTCTCCTGCAGCCATGGACGGCTGCCACTGGGGAAGATGCTGGGGACTTTTGCTGAGGCTGCAGACATGCAGGTGGCGGTGCAGTTGGCTGTGTAGGTGGCGGTGCTGGTGGCGGTGCAGGTGGCGGTGCTGGTGGCGGGGCAGGTTGGGGTGTTCGCCACCATACAGGTTGGTGTAGTCATTGACAGAAGGGGTGACACTAGTTCCTCAGTCGGTGCCACCATGCCGTGTCCTGACCTGCTCTTCTGCTTTTGTCCTTTCCCCACCTTTGATGGTGCCGCAGGTGTCTTGCCATTGTCCTCATTTGTTTTGGCGGAGCCCTTGGTGGCTGGTAGGTGCGGCTTCTCCCTTCGGGATGTGGGCACCTTCTTCAAACTTGGCAGGTGGCGGAACGTCGCTTGGCCTCGCAAGGTGGCACACTGGCAGCCCTGATGGGTGGTGCACTCGATGACCCCGCACTTGCTGGCACCACTGTGCCTTGGGATTTGGTGGCTGAGGTGCTGGGCTGGGGCCTGGAAAGCCTGGTCCTAGGGGAAGGACGGGGGAGGAGGTGTAGGTAAGAGGTCAATGTTAGCCAGGAAAAGCTTCTTAGACACAGTGGGATGGGAAGATGGAGGGGGTTTGGGAGTGTGGGAAGAGATAGTGGTTGTAGGAAGTGTACGTTTGCTTAATTTGAGTGAAGGTGCATGGGCCGGAGGCTGTTGTGAGATGGATGGCTGTTGGGTGGGTGTGTGCCTGCATTTGTGTACTTTGGGAGGAGGGCTCACAGACACACTGGGAGAGGACACAGGGGATGTGTGCATGATAGTGGGGGTGGTGATTGCACGTGAGCGGTGTGTGGTGATGGGCGTGCTGGTAATGGAGGTAGTGGCTGAGGATGTAGTGCATGCAGGTGTGAGTGGAGATGAGACAGGGAGGGAGGAGGAGGATGTGGAGGAGGGGGACAGAGGGGAGGCAGTGGATTTTGCTGTGTCTGCATGGGGATGGTGCTTGTGTGAGTGCTTGTGGGATGTGTGGGGCTCATGTTTGCCATGTCCACTATTGTGTGTTGATGAGGGTTCATACTGGTCTGATGGTGTGCTTGGGATAGGCTGAGGTACAGGGGATTGGGGCTGGGTGGAGGAAGTTGGAGGGGGGAGGCTGGACACAGGGACAATGTCTGCCATCAGTGCTGAGGCCGCTTGCCCAGAATGAATGTCCTCCAGGTATGCATTTGTTTGTTGCAAATGCCTCTCAACACCCTGGATGGCATTCAAAATGGTAGGTTGCCCAACAGTGTGGGATCTCAGGAGGTCAAAAGCCTCCTCACTGAGGGTAGCAGGGCTGATGGAGCAGGGCCTGAGGTGCCAAGGGCGAAAGAGATGCCCACCCTCCTGGGTGAGTGGGCACAGGACACACGCGGAGGGGCTGCTGGGAGGGTGGTGCTGGTAGGGGGGGGGGTGGCGGCTGTACATATTGATGCCCGCCACCGCAAGGGAGCTCCCATCAGAGGAGGAGTCGCAGTCGCTGTTGTATGCTCCTGTCCCCGTTGTGGAGCGCCCCTCGCCCTCCGTCCCACTGGTGGCTTCAGACTCCACCATGGCCAAGTGGGTTGCAGCTCCCTTCTGCTCCGGTGCCACTGCTCCTCTGCCAGATGATGCTATTGCACGCAAGAACAAGAAGACAAAACAAAAAGGGGGGGAAGACAGAAGAAACACATGCTCAGTGCATGCAACACCACTACCGTTGGCGGACAGAACACACTAGGAGCAGCCCTCTGCACTAAGCTATGCACTAACAGTTCCTAGCAAATTCACATGCCCATGGGGGACGAGGCCTAAGACCAATTGCTGCTCACCTGGTAGTCCCAGGAGCCTGACTAGGTGTAGATGGCTATTACCAGTAGTGGGGTTGGGGTGCCACAGAGCCTGCCTAACAAGGGACCTAGCCTACCAAGTTCGCCCTGGCTTAGGGGAACCCACAGCCCACTTTCACCACCCAGACACCTTGTGAAGCGCGCAGAGTCAGCTGAATTAGAGTGTACTCACCCCCTTGTGGCTGCTGTGATGCCCTCAAGTTCTCATTCAACTCCCGATAGGCCACCGCCAGGATCCGGTACATCAGGGGGGTCATGGTGCGACGGGCACCCATTCCACGTTGGGAGGCCATCCCCAGCTGGGCCTCCGCCGTCTTCTTGCTCCAGGGGCGCAGGTCCTCCCATCTTTTACAGCAGTGGGTGCTCCGTCTATGGTAGACCCCAAGGTCCGGACGTCCTTGGCGATGGCACGCCAAATACCCTTCTTCTGGTGGGCGCTGACCTAGATGAAAAGTGAAGGAAAAATTGATGTTTCTAGCCCGTACATTTCATCTCACGCATTGCCAACCACCTCCCACCCTGGCCCAGCCATACATATACACACAATCCTGACATGCTCGCCTGTCCTCCTCCCCACCCTCTTCCATCCACGACACTCCATACACTCAGGTGCCATCCGCCATGCTCACAGTGTACTCACCTGTTTGTCTGGAGGACCATACAGTTGCGTGTACTGGGGGAAGACCCCATCCACCAATTTCTTCAACTCCTCCGAAGTGAAGGCAGGGGCCCTTTCCCCAGACACTGTAGCCATTGTCGCTTCCAGACAATGGTCACAGCAGCACTTGCAGTGTAGTTCCTCTCCTGTTGAAGGTCAGGTATCAAGTGAGTGAACAGTAAGAAAATGGCGCCCACGTCCGCGGCGGTGCGTACCATCACCGCCGGCGTACATCGTCATTGGCTCCTGGGACCCACAGGGCCCAATGTTAACCAATGCTGAATTGCGCTGCGGTCTTCGACCACCCACCACGACAGTGTACAACGCCTGCGCAGTTACCTCATTTCCCCTTGTCCCACCTTACAGGTCAGGCAGCCGCCATTTCAGGGGGCCACATGGGATGGAAAAAAACTGCGTCACACCTATCTAGGCCTGGAATACAGACAGATACCAGCACATTGCGATTTTCCAACGTTTTAGCAAATAACACATTGTGATTCCTAAGTGTTGGATGACCCTCTGCTTGCTGTTCTCCTCCATAGGGCACGTCTGCTGGGGCAGGTGATGAGATGGCGGCATCCTCCGGTGTACAGACCCCTGGTGGACCTGTCGACAATGGAAGAGAGACACATCATCATCACATACAGACTTGATCGTGCAACAATCCTAGGACTGTATGCCCGGTAGGAGCCAGACCGGATTTCAGCTATCCCCTATCCCACAGGAATCCCCCCTCTAGTGCAGGTTCTGTCTGTACTCCAATTCCTGGCCAGTGGGTCTTTTCAAACAACAGTGGTGATGGCATCAGGGATGTCCCAACCAATGTTCTCTAACGTGTTGTCCATAGTGTTTTCTGCCCTGCTGAAACACATGCGCAGCTACATCGTTTTCACTCAGGGGGAGGATTTGCCCACAGTGAAAGGTGACTACTATGCCCTGGGACATATTCCCAACATCATTGGGGCCATTGATGGTACACATGTGGCATTTGTTCCCCCCGCAGGAATGAATAGGTGTACAGAAACCGGAAAAGCTACCATTCCATGAATGTGCAGACGGTGTGTTTGGCAGACCAGTACATCTCCCATGTGAATGCCAAGTATCCTGGCTCTGTGCATACCCGGAGTTGGATGGGCGCTTGAGGTCATCACAGCAGCCACAAGGGGGTGAGTACACTTTCATCCTGCTGATTTTGCACGTAGTGGAGGTGTCTGGGTTGGGGGAGGTGGGTTGTGGGTTTCCCTAGGCCAGGGCGAGTTCCGTAGGCAAGGTCCTTCCGTAAGGCAGGCCATGTGGCACCCCACCCCACCTCTGTAGAGTGCCAAGTACACCTAGTCATGCCCCTGTGTCATCCATGTGTGCAGATGTCGTCCATAGCCTAGTAGGCCATTTCCCAGGAGTTGAACAGTCGAGCCCAAGAGCATGGCGTAGTGCAGGGGGCTTCTGTGTCTGTCGTGTCCGCCAACTGTAGCGGTAATGCATGCACTTAACATGTCTTTCTTCTGTCGTCCCCCCCCTTTTTGTGGTCTCCCTGTTCTTGTGTGCATTAGCATCATCAGGCGGAGGAGCAGTGGCACCTGAGCACGAGGGGGCTGCATCCCACATGGCCATTGAGGGCCACACTACGGACTCGGACTTCACCAGTGGAACGGAGGGTGAGGGGAGCTCCACGGCAGGGACAGGAGCTGACACCAGCGACACGGACTCGTCCTCTGATGGGAGCTCCCTTGTGGTGGCGGCAACATTTGTGCCCCCCCCATCTACAGGTACAGCTGCCACCCCCCCTTCCAGCACCGCCCTCCCAGCAGCCCCTCAGCCTTTGCCCCGTGCCCGCTCACCCAGGAGGGTGGGCATCACCTTCGCCCCAGGCACCTCAGGCCCTGCCCCAGTCGCCCCTGCTGCCCTCAGTGAGGAGGCCATTGACCTCCTCAGGTCCCTCACTGTTGGGCAGTCTACCATTCTGAATGCCATCCAGGGTGTCGAAAGGCAGTTGTAACAAACCAATGCATTCCTGGAGGGCATTCACTCTGGTCAGGCGGCCCCTCAGCGAGTTTTTCAGACTCTGGCCTCAGCACTGATAGCAGCCATTGTCCCTGTGTCTAGCCTCACCCCTCCAACTTCCTCTTCCCTGACCCAATCCCCTGTACCCCAGCCTATCACAAGCACACCTCTAGACCAGCATGCACACACGTCAACACACAAGGGAAGCTCAGGCAAACATAAGCACTACACATCCCACAGGCACTCACGCAAGCATCACACACATGCAGACACACCAACATCCACTGCCTCCACTGTGTCCCCCTCCTCCTCGTCTCGCTCCTCCCTCCCAGTCTCATCTACACTCACACCTGCATGCACTACATCTACAGCCACTACTGCCATCACTAGCACACACACCACCACACCCCGCTCACGTGCAGTCACCACCCCCACTACCATTCACACGTCCCCTGTGTCCTCTCCCAGTGTGTCTGTGACGCCACCTCCCAAGATTCACAAACGCAGGCACACACCCACCCGACAGCCATCCACCTCACAACAGCCTCCAGCGCAAGCACCTTCACCCAAAGTCAGCAAACGAACACCTCCTACAACCACAATCTCTTCCTCCACTCCCAAACCCCCTCCAGCTACCCGTCCCAGTGTCTCCCAAAAACTTTTCCTGTCCAACCTTGTCCTCTTTCCCACACCTCCCCCACCCCGACCAGTGGTGCCTGTAGTCACCGGAATCTGGAGTGCACCGGCCACCAGGGCAGCCAGTGTGGCACGGAGCCACAGCATAGACAGTCCCCCAACTGTGAAGCATCAAAAGTTGGCCAGTGCCCAGTGGGAGAGGGGGAAGACTCCAGCCACCAAAGCCGCTCCCAGGGGTCCCAGTGGGAGTGTGGAGAGGACCGCCAGCGCAAGCCCCGCTGGGACAGAGAGGACCGCCAGAAACTGAGTCACTGCAAAGGAGCCCGCCGCTCCAAGCACCGCTGAACAGGGCACCGCCGCTCCAAGCACAGCTGAACAGGGCACCGCCGCTCCAAGCACTGCTGAACAGGGCACCGGCGCCTCAAGCACCGCTGGCCCATGAGGGCCAAGGGCACTGAAGCTACTGAGTTCGTCACGAACAGGATGAAGCACTCTGGGCACAATGCCACCTCCAGAACCAGTGGAGAGATACATCCACTATCTCTGTCCTTAGCAGGATGAAGCTCTCTGGGCACAATGCCCCCTCCAGAACCAGTGGAGAGATACATCCACTACCTCTGTCCTTAGCAGGATGAAGCACTCCGGGCACCAAGCCCCCTCCAGAACCAGTGGAGACTGTTATCCACTTGGAGACTGTGGCTTTGCACTCCCCAGGATTGAACAGTGGGCAACCCACCCACTTGTGAGACTTGAGACACTGTGGCTTTGCACTCCCCAGGATTGAACAGTTGGCAACCCACCCACTTGTGAGACTTGAGAGACTGTGGCTTTGCACTCCCCAGGATGGAACAGTGGGCAACCCACCCACTGTATAGACTTGAGAGACTGTGGCTTTCGACTCCACAGGATGGAACAGTGGGCAACCCACCCACTGTAGAGACTTGAGAGACTGCGGCTTTGCACTCCCCAGGATTGAACAGTGGGCATGTGGCCCCCTCGTGGATTTGGCGTCGTGCACTCAACAGGCTGAGGTGCCCCCCCTTTCCTCACCCTGAGGTGCCTGTTTTCTTGCTCTCTGATGCCCCTGCAGTGTTCTGTCCGTCATGGTCGGGGATCTTGTGTGGGCCACACCCATACCGTGTGGGCCCAGTGTTCCACAGACTTAATTGGAGCACTACTTGGACTACTATGCTTGGTGTATATTTTGTTTATGGTGTATATATATATATTTTTGCCTACTTGATTTTAATATATTACAATGGTTACACTCATTTCCTTTTGTCTTTGCATTCTTCCGGGGGGGGGGTTGGTTGGGGGGTGTAACTGTGATGTATCAATATGTATTAGTGTGTGTGTTGTAGTGGGTGAGGGTGGGGGTACGGGTGTTGCGTGTGTGTGTCCCTGTTTTTTCCCTCCCCTGTCCCGTAGGTGCAGTACTCACGTGGTCTTCGCCGCCAGCGTTCGTGCTCCTGGTAGAGGAACAGGAAGACTATCGCAGGGAGAATTTGGAGTTCCGGCTCTATGGTGTCCTGGTTCCTCATGGGGTGTGTAGAGGTGAGCGTTTTCCCTTCGAAATCCTGTTTCCGCCGTGTTTTATCTGCGGTGAATCCGCCCCGGAAACAGTGGCGGATTGGTAGGTTGTGATACTGTGGGTGTTACTTTGTCCTCCGCCTGTCTGTTGGCGATGACCGCCAAGATGTTTGTTTGTACCGCCGTGGGGGTCGGAGTGTTAAAGTGGTTGTCTTTGTTGGCGGTTTCCGCCACAGTCGTAACTGCAAATTTTTTACCGCCGGCCTGTTGGCGGTCTTACCGCCGCTTTAACACCGACCGCCAGGGTTGTAATGACCACCATTGTCTGTCTAACAGTTGTCCCTCGACATTTGCAGGTGACTCTGGTTACCCCAACCTGTCATGGCTACTGACCCCAGTGAGGAATCCCAGGGCAATTGCAGAGGAACGCTACAATGAGACACATGTGCGAACTAGGAGGATTATAGAACGCACCTTTAGCCTCCTGAAGGCCAGATTCCGGTGCCTCCATCTTACAGGTGGCTCCCTATACTACTCACCGAAGATTCAGATAATCGTGGCCTGCTGTATGCTGCACATCCTGGCCTTGCGACACCAGGTGCCTTTTCTGCAGGAGGATGGGCCAGATGGTGGTCTTGTGGCAGCTGTGGAGCCTGTGGACAGTGAAGAAGAGGAGGCAGAAGAAGAAGATGTCAACAACCGAAACAACATTATCATGCAATATTTTCAGTGAAACAGACGTAAGAAGATGTAACTGCTTCCCACATCTCAGACTATTGTTGGAGCTAGCATAAGTCTGTCATTTTCACTCAGTGTATGGACCCTGACTTGTTACTTTGCCTTTCCATTTCACAGATCTGGGTCCCACTTTGTGCCCTCTCCTATATTTACTGCTGGCCTACAGCTGTGTTACATTGGTATGTGAACAAGTACATTGACATTGCTATATTCCAGAGGTTTTGCAATTACACATTAGTGAAAGCACATACAGACTCCAGATTGTTTTGTGATTCAAGTGTGTTTATTCCTGTGCAAATAAGTGGAGGGGGGTGTGAAATGGGCTGGGGTGATGGTGGAGGAATGTCCATGGCAGAGTCCAGTCTATTTGTTTCACAGGTGCATTGTCCAATGGGGCATAGGAAGTGGAGCAATGGCAGTTTAAGGTGCTGTCCCACTGCGTTGACCCTGTCGACAATTCTCAGCCATAGCTCCATCATCCTTGCAATGGACGTCTGCAGCACCTGTGACCCGAATAGCTGTGGCTCAACCCGGACGATTTCTTCCACCATGACCCTGAGCTCCTCCTCAGAGAACCTGGGGTGTCTTTGAGGTGCCATGATGTGGTGTGGGTGATGTGTGAGGTGCTCTTTGTTGTGATGCATGAGGGGAGGTGTTGGTGTGTGTTGTTTGAGGTGCGTGGATGTTGTATAAGTGATGGTTGTGTGTCTGCTGGTATTGTGTTAGGTAGTCTCTCTTTCTGGCCTTCTTTCAAAATTTTGGTTGTAAGGGTTTGTGGGTGATGTGGGTGTGTGCTTTATATTGGATTGGATGTGTGGATGTGGTATGTGTATGTGTGTCATGTGTGTGTATTTTGAATTGTCCAATGTGGTTGTGCTTTGTAGATGTGTGTGTATTTTGAGCGCAGCGGTGTGTACCGCCAATGGATTACCACGGTTGAAAAGACCGCTGCGTTGATTCCTGGGTCGTGATACTGTGGGCGTATTCCTGTTGGGGTGACGGTGTAGGTTTTGGTATCACCAGTTTATCATTGACCTCTGGTGTGACGGACTTATGTGGGTGTCTGTATTGTGGCGGATTCCGATATGTGAGTCGTAATACCTGTAGCGGAATTCCGCTGCCGCAACAGTATGTTGCCGGTCTTCTGCACGGCGGAAAGCGGGATTTACCGCCATGGTTGTAATGAGGGCCTAAATCATGAAAATGGCTCTCTCCAAATTTTTCATTACAAGAAATGTAACAACAATTGTCACCCTATTCACATGCCCATGCCTACAGGGCTGCACTACAATCCCAAAGTATGACTCTACGCCACTGATTGTCCAACTCAAATATGGAAAAACAAGTCAAACTCCGGTCAAGTCACATATCAGATCATGTGCCAGCACATCATACCTTGCTATGTGTCCAACACACAATTGTCAATCACACAACAGCAGCAAACACAACACAGAACTGAAATATCAACACTTACTGGATATGTCTAGGTCCACAAATCGAGCCACTTCTCCAATTGTGTAAGGGGCAGGTCCACCTGTAAAGCATGGAAGGGTGAAATTTGCTCAATGTCTGTGCACTGTACAACACTCTCAAGTAAAATTACTGTATGTGACATTATATCTGAAAGTCCAGCCCCTCAGGCTTGATGACACTCCGACAGAGATACCACTGCAAACATGTAGAGACCCTGTCACTCAAGTGAGTGATTCACACACATATGCATACATGCAGTGGCCCTAACTATCATGTGGTGACAAACATGATTCCTCAATTGTTTGAAGGCGCATTTATAGTGTGTACTCCATTTCATCATTTGTTGTTATGAGAGACATGCAAAGCCACATTCCTGGTGCACTCCAATACCAGTCACTCAGGTATTGTGGCTTGTGCATCAAGGGGCAATCAGTTACTGTGTGATGCTCATGTGGGTTGAGTTAAGCTCATGAATTCTTATACTTTCTATGGTCCCTTACATTTGGGCCTGTGTTGTGTGTAGGTTACATATGCTACATTTACAGTGTACCCTGAGCCACATATGCCCCCTAAGACACATTAATGACAGGGATCCTGTGCGTTACTTGATGAAAATCTGACGCTAAACATGGATTGGCCATTTATCAAAATTAATACAACAAAGAAATATATGCTGACAGTGTATATTTTGGTCATCCATGACAGAATGCGTGGGCACAGGTGTAGTCATTGCACATGAAATGTGTCACTCATTGCCCTATGTACCCATATCGGGTATTGAAATTCACAGTTAACCACATTCATCATCTTACATTAGCCAAGTTGGGAGATCAATGGGTATACAGCAAACTGACACTGTCCCATTAATGAAACATGGTTTAGCAAATGTCCTACTTTGGCAATCTTGATGATGTAGGTTTCAATTTGTATGCACCTCGGGAATGTCAGCAGTCACAGGAATGCTGGTCTTCTGATCTTAGCATACACTCATGTCTGTGATAGCCTTCAAACTGGGAAGTTAGCTATTGTACATATGCTGCACTAGATCAGCAGGGGTGTACCAAACGTAAAGTAGCAAAGTATTTGGGGACTTTATATATATGATGGAATTGGTCAGGGGTCCCTTGCACAACATCATGCAAGTAGTACATTGTGACCATGCATTCACCAACTTCAGGTATCCCATGGTGACCCAATAACTTATGAGAAGTGCATGGCTATAAAGTAACACAGATGGCAAATGCATCATCTCTGTTCCATCTATAGTGCCCAAGGCAATTTAAAACACACAGGAACAATGAACAGAAGGCCAGGGATATGTTTTATTTCTCAATTTGTAGCATTTGCTTCATGTTTTACGCTACAGCTATGGAAAGTAGCACCGAAAAACATTTAGATATGAACCCGTGTGCATTACTTTGGTATCCATTTTAACTTAATTGCAGCACAAACCATGTCAAACTATCAGCCTAAGATATTACCTGAGGTTAGGAAGAACTTTGTACGTATGGCCCGTAATACAGTTCAGACATGTATTCCAAATAATTGGGGACCACATTAACTCCTTGCTTTAGCTTGTGAAATACATCTCTTTCCTGGTACACTGACAGACCATGGATAAAACCTATGTTTGAGCCGCATTTCCATCATCTATTGACGTGAAAGCAGCACTAATTTACAAGATCAAGTTGTGCTTTGTATGTTTGTGCAGCTGTTGCGTCAACAAATTACGGTAATGTGTAGCAAGAATTGTATAACTCAGGGCCACTTTATGTTTAACTTGCATTCCACATGTCCAAAAACATTGCCTGCAGCATATCAACAAATCTGCTACTGTTACTACAGGGCATTTAAATGTGCACATTACTCTGAAATGTACTCACCAACAGGGCCACAAATCACAACACCCAGCTGGTCCAGCAGGTCTTGCTCTCTGGCAACAAGGTCAGCCCAGCGGTGCTTGAGCTGGTGGTCGTTGTGCGGTGTGTTGAAAATTCTCCGCAGATGGTACAGCAGCTTGGACCACCTGAGCCTCCTCGCCTCTGTGTGATACCCCTGTTTCACCCTGCCCGCTGCCTCAATCATCATGGGGAGGAAGTGGCACACCAGCCAAATGAATGCCCCAGCGCCTCCTCACCCATTCTCTCCAGATGTGGCCTACCCAACATGACCAAAATAATAGTAATAGTACAGGGTACAGAGGAAAAAAAGGGAAAGGAGGGAGGAAAATGAAAGTAAAGAAACCCACAAACAGCCCCACTATCCCCAAACTAACAATACCCACTACACACTCCCAACAGTACAAAGACAAAATTTGACACCAAATATGACAAAAACACACTTACAATAAACAACTGAGACAATTACAAATAAAACAGATGACAAATAGAATGGCACACAGGAGACAAAAGCACAATTTGGACAGTCAAAACTCTCAGCACAGCCACACAGTCTAGAAAAATAACAGACTGCAAAATGAAAGTGAAAGTACACCCACTGTACCAATTCTGTAAACCGGAAATCTTATTACATCACTTCCTGCTTCAGATGCGGTGCGTTTTTATTATGATGGGACAAAAACTTTAAGACGCATACGGTCTGTGCATCAAATGTTTTTGACGGAAATGCTTAAAAATTGCCCCGCATTCATAATTCCAAATATTTTTCATTGGTAACCAATTTCATGAGGTACAGTGTAGGAATGACTGCTCGGGGCCAATGGATGTATAATGGCCGTGAGCGTAATTTTTCAATGCATATGGGCCTTTGTTTATGCGTATGTGTCTTTTTTGACGTGTTTGCGTCAAAATATGTCTTTTACTGTGTTTGTGTCATTTCTCTCATTTTTAAAGTACATGAAAGCTGAGACTATACAGAGAAAGGCTGTTTGCACCTGCATTGTGTGTTCCAGTGTTTGGGCACATGTGGCAGACCACACCACTGTGGACCATCATACCCATGTTGTTGTACCGGATGAGCACTCTTCACTGACGTAATAGATACCCAAACTTTTTGAATAAAAATTTGTATTACCCTGTATGAGCAGGTTGTGCGTCAATAGAGGATAGCAAGGCTATGCAACTTAATACATTTACTCATTGCCTGTCTGTGAATTGGCTATTTCAATTGTTGTTGGGTCTCTGTGTGAACGGCACAAGACTTGCTTTCATTATTGTGCTTGTATGCATGTGTTGTAAATGTGGATAACCATCAGAAACTATTCAGTGTAGAAATGAGTCAGGATATGTGTTTGTCATACACGTAGCATTTAATGCTGTGTGAACTGCACAGACTTTTGGGACAATACATCTCCCATGACAAACTATGCACAGGATAGATAGAGGACAGTTGATAATGGCAATGAGTAAGCCATCACATGTTCAGGAATGCTGGATACCACATCCTGGTCACTTGTTTGTATACTACCCATGAGTCAGTCATTTGAAAATGCTATGTAGGTACAGTGTTTGTGACACAGAGTCAGAAAAACAATCCAAAATTGTAATGTCACTCCACAGTTTGAGTCATATATATGACCTATGTTTCTCGTGTGGCAGTGGAGGACCAGCAGACCAACCTGCATGTGTTCACATATTTTCAGTGGTTAATTTCACAAAGGTGTCCAGTTCAAGTGTGTGGCCATGTGTACCCTGTGTCATTATTGTCCTCCATGTTGTCACTGTTACGTGCATGTCTAGTCATGAGACTGTGGATCCATTCCCTGCATTAACAGAGTATCCTTCAAAGCAGAATTGACCGAAAGCCAAAGAGGAATCGAAAACACAAATGGGGATATTTCAGCTACGGCACTGTAGAAGTTTTATGAGGCTGACAACAGGGCAACCTTGGAGTGCTCACAAACGTAATGGATCAGTAAATAGAACCCGGCAGCTTTCATCACAACATTTGTACACAGGGTGGCGTCTAAAATTCCCACTGCAACAGGGAACATCAGTGCCTCTGTGCTGGTTAATCTCACAGCTAGTCACTACGCAAGCACCATCATTGGGTTGCAGCCAATGTGAATCTGTGTGTGGACCGTCAGGGCACAAACATGTTTTGCCCTTTCATGCACATTAGCAAACGTTGTTTGTTGTGCTGGAAGCACCATACCCAATCCATGCATACAGCCATAGTACACTGTCACTGTTTGTCACTCATGCATACATGAAACCCAGGCAAGGGATAGGGCCGGGATTAGGCTATTTGAATACATGCCCAGACCTTGATGCCATATGTAAACTGATTAAACTATACAATATGTTTGTGGATTCATCGTAGACCTACCAGACACAATACCCCAGGAGGAAAGTGAGGGCATGGAAAGCAGCTATGAGAGAAATGTAGCCACAGGGAACCTCTATGGTAACACACAGCAGGAACCAATGAGGCTAACAGGATGCACGCTCTGTCAGGAACTAACATAAACAAGGCAAATGCACAGTAAGCAGACTCAGACTGGGAAAAGCTTGAACAACACTGTGGAAAATGAAAACTGGATTTGTGCTGTGGGCTGCAATATTACACAAGGGCTGTGTTACACAAGTGGTTTATACAGCAATACACAACAAGGAAATTCAGAAAATGGCAGCTTCTAAGCAGTTCCAGGCAACAGCAATGGCAGTGCAGGTTCAAATGGCTGGTCTGCATGGAAGTGCTCACAGGTGTGTGCAGCTTCAGTCTCTCACAAGTCCTGTAGGTGTGAATCCAGTTCAAAGGGCCAACAGTACCTTTCACATGGGAAGCAACGAACAGGTGATTACAGGTCCTACAGACTACCAGGCAGTGTATTTTTGGACCTAAAGTCCAGGCAGACAGATGAACTAGGACTATGGCATGACATACTAAAGAGGGAAGCACACTGGAGTCAGAATGTGAGTCTGGGTGTGTGTAGATGAAGGCTTATCAGGGTACAAATAGTCCAGTTACAAGGGCCACCAAGAGAAGGGTGGGGAGAGACTGAATACATGCCTGTGGCAGAATTTATAACCTGGGATGGCATGCACAGGGCATGTCTTGTGAGCAATGCTTGTCATACCTGGGGCACTCATGCTGTCCATTTGCAGCTTACATGGACTTATTGTCACACATGCTCCTTGCAGAGATAGCTGATGTCACACTTACTGCTTTCAAGGGTGTGGTCATACATTCCTGTTACCAATGCAATTGCACATCCACTGCCTCATGTATGAAGCAGGTTTTTTACTTGTGATAGATGGTGTCTTAGTTGTGTGCGATATGCTACGATGAACCATGTTGCCAACATGGATGTGTGCCATTGCTGTGATACTCTGATATTGCCCTTCAAATGTGAAATGAACACGATATATGTCATTTACAGTGTGTGAAGTTGAGTGTACATTTATACCCATCAAATGTGATGTGGCTTTTTCAGTATCCTAATCTGTATTACTGCACTGCTCCATGAGACTAAACTCTGATTGTGATTCCAATGGATCATGTGATGCATAAATAATTACCCAGACCATGATTTAGTGATTAAATGAGGTGTTTAATGACATACAGTATGAAAGTGGTGATGGTGACTATAGTTGAAAGAAGTTTTGTACAATGTGTTGTCTCCGACGCAATCCTACTGCAGTGTTTGGATGGTCCCCCTCATGTTGATGGTCAGCATCCTCCTCTTCCTCCTCTTCAGGCATTTCTGGGTCTGGTTCATAGAGGGGAATGTTCCTCCTAACACTGTTATCACTTTGTTGTGTTGTCTGTGACTCATCTGTGTTTGTGTTATTGTGTGGAATCCTAGGCTTCTAGGATGTACCATCTGCATTGGGTTGTTTCATTATCTAAACAAGTGTTTAGCTGATTGACCGGATACCAGCGGTATTTTTGTACACTTGCAGTACATTGTGTACTCCCATGCATTATGTCATGTGAAAGAGGTGTCCATGTGTCTTCACTGGGGGTTACATGATACTTCCACACACAGAATCAATTCCACAGTGGTGGTATCACGGTTGCACTATATGGCCTGAACATCCCAACCAATTCAACATATGCAATAGCATGTGTTAAACAACGGTGAGAGCCTTTGATTTGGCTAGGTGACAATGTACGACACAGCTCCACAAGTTGGCAGCACTGGAGTGTTGACAATTGTCAATGCACAAATATCCCATGTGTGACAAGTTCTATGCAAACCTATTTTTGTGCCCTCACCAAGTTGGCTCATGTTCAAACGTGTACCTACACTACTGAACCTGGTCCAGGTAAGGTGGCTAACTTGGTTGTGGAGGTGAAAGTTTAATTGTCAGAAGGAACATATGCCTGTATATCTGTTGTGTATATGTGTAATTATCTCACATCTCACGTGTGTGTAGCATTTTGCACTTTGCAATATTGTCACATCAATATGTGTTCTTAGCACAGTCCACTTGCTTATTGGTAGCGGCCAATGTCACCCCAGGAGTGATGTGATATTTTTGTACAGCCTCAATGATTCCATGTCCCATTTATTAGAGTCATCATCATCATGCTATGTGTCTCAGTGTTTGACCTGCAGCTAAACACATTACACACCCCTTACACAGTACGTATTGCTTAGAAGGGTGTGTGATTGAGTGTTATTGATGTGATGTTGGAAGATTCATCTTCCAAGTTGTACTGCCAGTTAAGGCCATATCATTGTCACAGTGTGGTTTTACATTGGTCCATTGTGTCTCTGGAGTGGCATCTGTTGTTATTTGCATCTGTCATTTGTCCATAGGTGTGTATCCCATTGGGTCAGGATATCAAATATGACTAGCAGTGTCACAACATCAGTGTCTTCCTGGCCACGTGTCAATGTAGTGGTGTATGTGTTGTGTGTCCTACAGGGTTGCTGTGCTGTGTGTATATAAATAGGTTTCTGTACTTACCAACAAGTAGGCCATTTCTATAGCGTCCATCCTGGAAGTGTTGATTGATGGTGCAGTGGCGAAAGATGAATGAATCATGTATACTCCCAGGATACCTTGCCCCAATGTTGGTGATCAATCCCTGATGATCCACAATGGCCTGCACATTGATGGAGTGTGTGTGCTTCCTGTTGCGGTATAGATGCTCGGTTGCAGCAGGTGGCACAATCTGTACATGTGTGCAGTCAATGGCACCAAGCACATGTGGGAAGCTGTTGATTTGGTAGAAGCCCTGTTTGGCCTCCTGCTGCTTCAGCTGTGTGTTGAGGAAGCTGATGTGGTGGGGTGTGAGGGAGATGATGGCATCCAGTACCTTTGGTAGGAAGGCAGAGAATGAGGACTGTGAGATCCCGGCAACCAGGGCGCCAGCGGTTTGATAAGAGCCACTTGCCAACATGTGGAGGACAGCTAGCAGCTTGGTCTCTGGTGGAATGATGTGGGGTGTCTGCAAGCTGGGTGCCAACTGTGGCTCAATGTAGCTCAGCAACTCCTGTAAGGCTTGCCAGTTTAGTCTGTACCTCTGGATGATGTCATGTTCCCTGAGGCACAGAAGGGTTGTCCTGGTCCTGAATATCCTCTCCTGCCTGCTGCGTTGCCTTTGGGGTCCCTGCTGGTGTGGTGGAAGCTGCTGCTGTTGGTCCTGTGCTCTGCGTCTTCGTGCATGCTGGATGAATAGCACCTTCATGTCTTCCTTTTGGAGCTCTGATGTTGCTTCTGTGTGTTTTCCTTAAGTACTGGTGTGATTGCCCCATTTTAACGCCTGCCCTGACCCAGGCGTTATTTTTTTTACGCAAATCGGGATGTGCACCATTTTCCGACTCGGACTCCCAGCCATGCGGGATGTTTGCACGGTTGGATAAATATGGCGCATGGGTGTTTAAGTCATTTTTTGGACGGGAACACCTACCTTGCATGTCATTAACGCAAGGCGGTTTCACGCATCCAGAAAATTACGCACACAGTGGAATTTTAGTGTTCTCGGGGTCGGGCGTCAAAGTATAAATATGGTGTTAGGTTTGCGCCGAATTTGCATCAACATTTTTGACGCAAATTCAGCGCAAACAGAGTATAAATATGCCCCGGACTGTGAGAAAACAGAGCGGATTGCAGAGGCTCCCTGACTTTTTGCCTCCATTTTTCACTTTTTTCTGGAGTTTTCCTGACTCTGATGGTGGCCAGGCTACCTTGATGAGGTGTGAAGTAGCCTGGGCTGAACAACACAAAAGTATATGCCTGTGGGAGGAGATCTTCCCTGAGCAGATGGAGAAGCAGGAAGTGGGGAGGACTGCCAAACTCGTCTTCAAAGGCAGGGAAGGACATTAGGAGCAACCCAGCACCTCCGTCACATCCTGCAAACCCAGACAATTAGGTGCCCCCCTGATTAGATTAGGAGAGGGCAGAAGAAGGGTATGTTTAAGATTTTAGCCACACCAGTGGGTGGGCTCAGCCATATGTAACCTCCAAAAATCATTTTCAGCCCTGGTGGATTTTTGAGAAATGTTTGCTCCCTGGGATTGCTTTTTTCCACACTTCCCAGGAAGTGGTCATCACAGGGGGAAGAGCCCTGCACCTGATTGGAGAACCAGGACCCCACTGTTTTTCACCCAGGAGCAAGGTTAAATATGGCAGAGCTGCACCCACACCTCAATTCCCTACCAGATCCCAACAAGGAAGAACGTCAGAAGAAGAAGGGCTGCCCTGCTGGACCCCTGACCTGTACCTGGACACTGCACTCTGAAGGACTGCACCAGCTGCATACTTGGGCTTTACCACTAAAAGGACTTTGTCTGACCCCATGTTTGCTTCCGGTACAAAGGAGCTGCCTAGAGTCCCCTGCAACAAGTCCTGCAAGCAGAGCCCAGCTGACCAGCGTCCAGTGGCCATGTGAGGATTCTGACCAGGTGCATTCTGGGAATTGTAGTCCCAACTCCCAAAGAGCAACTCAGAGCTTCTGGAACCTTGATTCAAGTTATGGACAATTCAAGGGCCCAAAAACGACCTCTGGAAGAAGATCCAGAATTTTGGAGAAGTTTGGAGCAACTCCATAAGTTGAAGAGGTGCCTTGTGGGAGTTGTAGTCCCAGACCGCAAATCAGAGCCTCGGAACCCTTGGCTGGTGCTGTGGACCACTTTCCTGAATCAAGAAACACTTCTGAAAGTAAGTGTGACAGTGTTACCTCGTGGGTGGCCTGAACGCTGGACTTTGTTCCTTTCCAGTGTGACCTTTTTTTAGCCCTTTGAGTGCTAGTTGCTTCTATGTGCAAGAAAGCATTAATTCTTTAAAAATTCATATCTCCGGTTCCCCTTATCCGATTTTATTCATTTTGGTGTCATTTTAAAGATAAAAATATAATCTATTTTTATAAATTGGTGTTGGAGTTTTATTGTGTTTTGTGTTTTCCTTATTTACTGTTTTGTGATTTTTAAATGCTTTACAGATATGTCTCCAAAGTTAAGCCTTGTCACTCATTGCAAAGCTACCCATGGTTGAGCTGGGTTTAATATATTGAGACCTAACTGGACCTAAGGGAGGTTAGTTGCCTATTGCTAAGTGTAGGTACTTACCTGCCTTACCAATAATCAATTTTCCAACACGGAGACAGACGGAGAGTACTCCACATGTGAATTGTCATCCCACATGGGCACCATCTGACCCAGTTTATAGTGTCAACCATTCAAAAGAGTCAATTACGGAAACTCCCCAATGTGGCCGCCATTTTAAGATTGTGTAATATCAAGGGATTCCAAGTAATTGTCTTCTAAAAGAGGTGTAAATTAAGGTCACTAACGGAAACCAGATCCCTAACTTTGAACTAAAATAAGGTCTTATCAAAGAAAGTTAAAATTCCCCATTGCACGACTGTCATCAATTCAAAACCTCCACTTAACCACTCAACCAGTGGTTCTCAGATCTTGCTAGGACAGCAGATTTTATGTGCCCCACACAACTCGACGCCAGAGGTTCCTGCTGCTATGGACTTTGCATGATATGCCTTGAGAGATGGGGCAATTAATCTATGGCCATAATTATTTAAAAATCACAGGACAGCGTTAACATATTGACTCAGGTTGAACTCACTGTTCGTTAATTGTGGGAACCAATACATTTTTGTGTCAAATCTGACCCCAAATTTTCATAATAATCCACATGATCCAACAATATTCCATAACTTTTAAATGTGTTTCTTGGGTTCTGTCTTTAATTTGCTTGTGCAAATTAAAGTCAGAAATATAGTATCAATGGATCACGTTCACTTTTAACCCTTCTCTGAACTTGAAAGTCATCAACCAACTGCCAAGACTGCAAGTTGCTTAATATATAATAGATGAGGCTCTCTCGATTCCTGAAGCAAAAGGTACATTAAGCAGGAGAATCAGACGCCAAGCGCCCATTAAGGGGCGTAGATTATTGCTTAATGTAAAAGAAGTCAACGTTGGCTCCTAAATTTGATTTCTCCAATCCTTGAAAGACAGGGTATGATATAACACTTCCTGTCTCAGCTTTGAGCATGTCTAAATCCACAAGTGATGCATCTGGTCTTCTGTTAAAGTCCCAACACACCAATATAATATGGGGTTTAACACCCAATGATGTAGACATTGTGGTGGTTGATCAAAGCGAGGTGCAATAATACAATTATTTAACTTCTGTAGTTGTGCATAAAATGTTATCAGATGCCCAGGTAACAGATATAGCTCCACATTTACCAAGTTACAACTGAATATTATCACTAACTTAAGAAGATACCTCCACATCTCATAATTTGCGTATGTTTTTTGCGGTTGCTGGTTCGATGGAAGCCAACGAGAATGCGGCAGCGGTGTTTTTAGATACAGCCAAACCTTTCGATTCTCTGGCATGGGAATACATGTTTGCGTTGCTTGCTCGCGTGGGGCTGAGTGCTCGATTTGTGAAACTGATCAGATTACTGTATACGCTCCCCACTGCTAGGCTGCGTTTGAATGGGAATGTCTCGGCTCCTTTTCCGGTAGCCCAAGGACTCATCAGGGATGTCCTTTGTCCCCATTACTTTTTGCATTTGCGATGGAGCCCCTTGCAGCTCGGCTGCATCAGCTGCATAATGATAGGGGCCTGCCATATCAACAGCGTCCCATACTGATTTCTATGTATGCTGATGACATTGCGCTGTATGTCCGTGATCCGCATAGGAATCTAGGCGTTCTGTTGGATGAGATCGTACATTTTGGCACTTTTTCCGGGATTGTGATTAATTGGTCTAAGTCAGTGGTGTTGCCTCTGTCTCCGGGTGTGATGGAGTTTCCTTCCCGGTATCCTATTGCGTGGGCAGATAGCCCGGTTCGGTATTTGGGAGTCTGGTTGAGTTGTGATGCGGAGACTCTCTGGATGGCCAATTACGGTACGGCGATTTCATGGTTAGAGGAGAAGGTTGAGGCATGGCGCTCATTACCGCTCTCGCTGATTGAGCGTATTGCTATTGTGAAGATGGTAGTGCTCCCCAAATTTTTGTATCTGTTTGTAAATCTTCCGCTCATGCTCCCGAAGAGTTTTTTGAGGCGTCTTTGCTCTGCACTGATTCGTTTCGTTTGGGTGGGCGGACAACTCCGTATCGCTTAGGAGAAGCAGACGCTGCCTTTCGAGTTGGGTGGCCTCGCAGCCCCTGACCTGGAGCTTTATTATAATTGTGCTCAGGCGTACTTTGCGTACTATTGGCTGCGTCCGATTAGGTATTTGCCCCATTTGACGCCTGAAAGTGACGTGGTTTGGTCAGATGGCTTGGTGCGTGTCCTTGGAAATCCATCCTGGCCCGCTCGCGGGGTGTTGACACGGTGACGTGCACTGCTAAAGCCTGGATGGCGCTGTTGTGCTACTGGAGTTAAAATACTCTTTGCTGCCTGTTCTTGATTTTGCAGATGTTTGGATGTTCCGCAATGCAGTGCTACGTGATTTTCTTCAGGATTCTAATATGACTGAGTTGGGCGATTGGTTTGCGGACGATCGGTTGATCCCTCCTAGTGATGTGCTTGGAGATGAACGCGCCACTGCGTTCTAGCGGATGTATGTGCTGCGTGTATACGCGATGCTACGTGGTCGGTTTCCCGGCATCCCTGAGACCCCGCTGGCGTGTCGTGCTCCGGAGGCACTGTGTTGTGCTTAGTCACCGCGTAAATTAATTACTAAATTGTACAACTATATTCAGGAGCAGCGATGTGACCTTGCCATCGAGACCTTGCCTGCCAGGGCTTGATGGGAGATGGATGTGGGAGAGCCTATTACAGAGGAGATGTGGCGGAGTTGCCGTGCGCATATGAGAGCATTGTCCCCTAATTATCGGCTGCGCCTGATACATTTCATGTTTTTGCACCGCCTATATTACACGCCTAGCGGACTCTGCTCTATGGGTCTGCCCAAGGACGGGCACTGTGAGCGCTGCCGCGCCCCTGATGCTGGATTTTTACATCTTGCCTGGGAATGTGCTGAGGTCCATGCTTTCTGGGTGGAGGTAATGCGTACGATCACTGTGATGACTGGGTCGGAGCTGCCTGTATCCCCCAAAATCGCGCTGCTTGGGTGTGTGGATGAGGTTTGCCGGACACACAAGAGGCTGGTGGGCCTGCTTCTTTTGCTGGCGCATGGTTGCCATGTGCTGGGGCAGGGGGCGGGCCCCTTGTAGATCTGACAGGCTACGTGATGCCTCCTTCTGTCAGGAACAGCTGATGATCTTTTGGGAGTTGACTCCAGAGGGCTCCCGACCAAAGGATATTTGGGCTCCGCTGCGATCTTTCCTGGAGGCTTTAGGTGGCGTGAGTGTTGTGTGATTGCCCGCGCCTTAGGTGGCTCTCTTTCCCACATCCCTCCTTACATGCTGTGCATTGTGAGTTGATCTTTGTGGCTGGTCGTCTGTGTGTGTGTACTCTCCCTGCCTTCTGTTTCCTCTTTTTCCATATGTTTCTTTTTTCGGTTGTTAGTTATTGCCCTATGGTGTTTAGTGACAGGCCCCACGCCTGGACTAGGTGCTTGAACCGTACTATTTGCGAAGGCAGGTAAAATCTGCTGATATTATGGGATTTACATATGACGCACCTGCGCGGAGTTACTTTTGTGACATTTCCTACAGATTGTATCCTGATGTCAGAGTGGGGATGAAATTTAACACGGCCTGTACTTATGCGTGGTGGGCTAGTTTCTGTTGTTTTGTTGTATGAGTAATTTGTAATAGTCAATCAATAAAATAAAAAATTAAATAAAATAAAAACTTAAGAAGATACCTGGCTTACAGCACCTAGGCCTAGGGAAACCCAAATTGTTAAGCCTCCTTATGGTCTACCTTTGCTTTCCTTCATAGCTGTGATGCTGTAAGAGGAAAAGCCATTCAGTTTGATCTCGGCTAGTGCCCATGTCTCTAGGAAAACAGCTGATGATGTTTGATTTAACATATACAATCCAGCCTTTGTCCTAAAGTTTAGAATTCCAACTTTGAGCTTTTCTCTGAACATGGGATAAGAGGACAGGGACTGCATCCTTTGGAAGGTAGGTAGAAGGCATTGATGATTCTGGCAGGAATAATGCTAATGGCTTGGGTGAGATGTTAGTGAGGTTGCTGTGATATGAAGCATTCCTGATGGTAATTCTTGGTAAATCTGCTGGTGACAGTTATTCAGTCCTTATCATAGGTGAGTGCAGGTGTATGTTTAGAGTGTGCAAATCATTTTTCATATATTACCAGTAGTAGGCCTTGAGCCGCCATGAGGACAATAGTCCATTGGTTTGCCTTTCTGTGCTGTGAAATTTGTGAGTCAATATTATATTCAAGGACAAGAGAAGTAGAAGCACCTATAGAAGCAGTAAGCAAATAATGTGGTGAAGATGAAGTTAGATTTACCCAGTTCCCACCGGTTGATATACCTAGTGCTACTTTTTTAGCCACACAATCAGATAAAGACCTATTTATCACTTGCCCGTGTACACTTACTCCTGACAGGTTGCTGAGAGATTGCCTTGGGGCATTTTCTATAGCCTCCTTGTGAACGCAATTACTCTCTGGTTTGCTATGTGTGGGCATAGATATCTTTAAAGCACTTCGCTTGGTGTTTTTGGCTAGTATACCTCATTTCCCAAACTGTTGAGATGACTTATTATATTTTACCTCACACATTGGTCAGCCTGTACATACTCATGAAGGACAAATCAGGTGCTTGGTTCAGGGATGCTTGCCAATTCCCTGTTACGTACAATTTACACCCTGCACCTGTGTCTCTTTACGGAGAGGCCAATCCTTCACCAGTCATTTCACATTAGTTGCAGAGGCTACTACAAGATACTTCTTTTGTTTTGCAGTTAAATATAACAAAACAATAGTAGCATTATATAGTAAATATGTTATAATGCATGACATTGCATAAAGGTATAAACACATTTTTCACAACATATTTGCTGCTTCATCCTTGTTCTGTAGGCGTTAAACTTCTTAAAAAATGCCTACTAAACAACCGAAGACAAAGAAGAATAAAAATACATAATTTTACAAAGTGAGTGAAACGGTATCCCAGAAATGTGAAAAAACAATTGAAAAGGAAAAAAAGAATATTGGCAAGAGTACTCAATGATTTCTCAAAAAATGAATAAAACAACCAGAGTAAGTGCTAAAGGTGTAAGTGAGAATGGTAGAGGTCCCAGATTAAACTTTGGCCAAAGTAGAACATCAAAATTACAGGATGTTTTTAAAAATAAATGACAATTTATCTGCAAGGAATAAGAAATTAAAGTAACTTAAAGCAAATCTGTTTTGCACAGTGGTACTACAGAATATTATGATATTGCAAGCGCGCCTGGTCGTTAGTAAGTAAAGTTCCAAGGGGACCCGTATAGGTCGATGAACCTTTTGAATCGCATGGAGTATCTCAGACATGTAGTGATCATTGGAATTAATCAGTAACTACCATCAACAAAATATCTTCTCTTGAATAACCACAACTCGGTGAAGAGTTAAATAAGATTTTATTTCCCTATTGATTACAATTCTAATTCATCTGTTAGACCAATCTTTATTCAATTAGTTCAATTATTAATTCATTAAAAAAAACATCATCTTATAGCTTGGAGAAAACATATGCGCAAATGCACCTTCATACGCCAAAAGAATACCAGCATTAATAGCAGAGTACAGCAGATAGCTCGTCAGTCATTTGTCACTGTCAACGTCACCCCTAACAGCCTACCTAACCAAGATTAGCATCAGCATGTGGGGCTTCATGCAAAACAATTTAGAGAAAAAGCATTAATTTGGAAAAAGATCTATCTAAGTAAGAATTCTGCAATCAGCGCAGTTGGTACCTAGAAGAAAAGGCACAATTAGTCAGTCACATTTTCATAGCTACCTATCCACAGAATGGATCAGCAACAACGTCAGTCTTCATCTTCAGGTCATCAGTTAGTCAGCCACGCATCAGACTCTCAGAGTATGAGCTCAATGACAGAACCTCGGACAGCGTCTCCTGATGTCATCAATTCATCCCTCGCATCTCCTGCATCTCCCTAAATTCTCCTGCATCTCAAGTTTTAGCCCCTTGTCATGACTTTTTAATAGGGTCTCCCAGTCCATCCCCCCTAATTCCTAATTGGTCAGTCAGTCAGCAGATATGACTTTAACCCATAGTATTTGTTTACCAAATCTACTATTTTCCATATTAGTCCTTTCACAAGATGCGGATTGGCCCGCTATACGATGTCCTCATCATCTGGCTCTTCAGGTATCAAAATTGTTGCATGTTCCTCTTCAGTCAGTGCCTTCATTGTTCAAGTCCTGGGAAAGTACATTTAGCCTACTCTGCACACAACTGTATCAAATTGTCTTCATCATCTCCTGTCCGCCGGTACATTGCAGAAAATTCTAGCTAAGCAACTTTAACATTGAGTGTGTCAAGGACAGGTCTTAGCAGCTTTTTGCAAATGCGGTTATTGTTTCTGCTCTCTGTGTGCGAGGCCTAGGAAGATTAGGCCTTAAGTTCAGCTAAGTTAACACTACAAATTGAAGTAAAACATAGGTTATACATTTCAATATGACATACTACTACATTTTTCTCATATATTTTCATTATTTCATACAGTTTCAGTTATATTACTACAATCTCATACATATGGCTGCCATACCCCGAGGGCACAATTTCAAACGTACACATTATTTTTTCTACGATTAATTCTTCTACAAACTTTTCATTATTCAAACACATAAACATCATTAATGATTTTCTAATTAGTATATCTGCTTCAACAGTCCCTCCTCTGATGACGAAATATGTCATCACACCTTTCTTTACCAACATTTTATACTTCAGTTTCTAATGTATTTTGTCTTCTTCTTAAATTTTCTCTATATATTCTTTCCCTAGGTTGTTATTCCCTCCTCTGATTATTTTTAGATTTCCTTAATTTGATTCTCTGCCATAATTTACATATGGCCCATAATCCTAACATGCAAGCAATCACAATAAATATTCCCTGTACAATTTTCAGTATTATCCCATTCCAAATTTGACTAAACCAATTACCTACGGAAGCAAATCCTTTTCCAACTTTCTCCCAAACTCCTGGTTCCTTCAATTCTTTCAAATCCTTACTTGAATTAGTTAAGTTAGTTAGTAAGCCTCTTATCTCCTTATCATTATTGGGAATATATGAACAGCAATGCCTAGCATTAATCATCCTACAGACTCCGCTGTCTTTCGCTAATAATATGTCTAAAGCAAGCCCATTTTGAAGCGTAATAGCTCTATCCGCAGCTAATTCAGTATCTAACAGGAGTATTGCCCCTGTAAAATTTGTCAGCATGTTATCCACAATAGTAGACAACATCCGTATCTTAATTGCATTCTAAATAACTCCTACAGAAGGAATTACTGCACCAAAAATATCTCCCAGAATTGCGAAAGCGGTTTCCCTCCTCTGTCGCTTATGATGTAATTCAGTCACTGTCGGAAACTGCTTTAGATCATCTATCTGATAAATTTTAGGGAAAACTATCCCCAAATAGCATGTTCCATACCATCCTCTAGGAAGACTGTAATAAGCATTATGTCCACAAATATAGTAGATTCTAGGAATCGCAGGGTCCTGACCATTCAGCATAAAGGTCCATTTACTATGAAACAGAAACACATGCCTACATTCACTCGTACCCACAAATAAAGTGTCTGTGCGTGATTTTGGCCTATATATACAAAGCTTCCCTACATGCAATGCATCTAAAGCTAACTTTACTTGTGTTTAATAGCAGTGTAAGCATAGTCATTCTTATAAGTTATTTTCTCTAATCCTTTCTCTAGCTTTTCCTTCAATGCCTTTCTCCAGTCATCTGTATGCCCTATAAAGCTCTTTTCTAATGGTGTAAGTAAACATGTTAAATTATTCTTATGAGCGTATGCAGTATCAAACGTCAATGTCGGCTCAAAGAAGCCTCTAACTAATACTATATCATGCTCCTTAGCTACCTTACTCAAATACCTAATGATAGGAACAAATGAAAACACTAAATCATAATTGGAATAAAAATATTGCATATACTCTTGGTTATAGAATCTTGTTAGTAGCAGGCTACAGCTTATGCCATATGTTAATGGCAGACTATGGTAAGTAACCCCTTCTTCCTCTGAGGAAGGAATTTGTGTACACACAAGACAATTCCTTGCATCCATTGTCTCAACATACTCACTCAACAAGCGATAGAATACATTAGAAGAAATCTCTCCTTAAGCTTTAGTATAATCATGCAAGTATTTCTCATCTAGCTTGAACCTTTCTAAAGCTGTTAGTGTAGTAGTTTCAGGAACGGAAATAATAGTAGCCTCTTTCAGATAATGAATAGACATTCCCACAATCATTATTATAAACATTATTCCACACATAACTGCCACTCCCGACACTCAAATATCTACAATACCTAACATTCCTAACTTGGTTATTTAACTCAGCCATGATCTATCAAGAATCAGAAAGCAGAAGTAACTCTTAGATAAGTGCAACAGAAAAAATCAAAAATGAAGAAAATATCTCTCTTCTCACAGTTCAGTTTCACATCCAGGAACCCTTTTTCCTTTTGTCACAATCGATTAGCAGCTTGTCACATCTGGTTTTCAATTGTCATATCAGGTTATCGATGTCTCTTCCAGTTTTATTTCAACAGTCTTTTCTTAGGTTTTCTTTAGACCAGCTCAACAACTCAGTCTTTTGATCTCCTTCAGGTTACATCAAAGTATTGACTCTGAAATTCTCTATCAAAACTAAAGGACATAAAATTGCGTTGCCATTCATATGTAGCTGCATATGCCCACTCAGGACCTGTGTGTCTTCAACTCGCTATTCTCTTCCTTTTTAACCTATGCTCACCACCTAATTCTCCTTCACTCAATTCTTCCTTTCTCGTAATATCCACTTCTTCTTCTATTGTTTCATTATTGACCAATTCCTTCTTCTTTCCAATTTGTGATTCAGGCCAATTATCTCCTTTTCTCATTCCTTCTGTCAGTTTTCTCCTCAGGATTAGACTCTTTTCCTTTTCTTTCTCTATTGTGTTCTCTCTTGATGGACTTGCAACGGGTTCAGGAGGAGTCAAATCAATATGGCTTTGATCCATCTCAACTCTTTCACCCTCTTGATCTGGCATTCGCTCTGTTTGCTTTTCAGCACCGTCTGCTTCTGGGAGAACCTCTGCTGTGCTCGGTTCTCCTGCTGTATCCTTTGAGATAGGCTCATGTAATTATTCACTCTCGTCTCTTACAGGGTTGATAGACCCATCTTCCACAAGCTCAGGCTCAACCTTGTGTTCAGTTTGCTCTTGTTCCAGTTCAAGGATAGCTACTTGCTTCGCTGTTGTTGGTGCTCTCAACACTTCTTCATGCTCTTTCGGACTCACCACTCTCTTTGTATGACTTGTGTGTATCCGGTTCTGTAGTCCTGCACACTTTACAGCTGTCGTAGTTGTTAGCACTACTTGGTAGGGACCTTTCCAACGTGGTTGAAAACAGGTCTTTCGAACATGTTTCTTGATGACGACCCAGTCTCCAGCTCTCAGATTGTGACCTGAGTCATGGATGGGTGGCAGGGTAGTAGCCTGCATCTGCTGAGAGAAAGAGCGAACCACATCAGCCAGTCCTTTGCAGTAGTCCAACACCATATCATCTATAATATTGACAAATGCATTGGCTGGAATTGCTGGCAATATCATTGCTCTGCCCATGAGAATCACATGAGTTGACAGCCCTGTCTTCCTGTCAGGTATGTTTCGCATTGACATCAACACCAAAAGTAATGCGTCTGGCCATTTCAGATTGGTAGCAGCACACATCTTGGCAATTCTTGATTTCAATGTACCATTCATTTGTTTCACTAGTCCTGATGCTTCAGGGCGATAGCTACAATGTAACTTCTGCTAAATGTTTAGTGCTGCACATAAGAGTTTAATCACCTCGTTATTGAAGTGAGTTCCTGTATCTGATTCTAAAGAGATCGGAAATCCGAAATGTGGTATTTAACTCTCTGAGTAACAGCTTTGCTAATGTGAGACTGTCATTCCTTCATGTGGGGTATGCTTCAATCCAATGACTAAAGACTCACACAATCACCAAAAGGTACTTCAGACCACCACATGCAGGCATCTCAATGAAATCCAATTGCATTCTGCTGAATGGAGTTCCTGCTCTTCCAATGTGGCTTAAATTCACCACTGTCCCTTTTCCCATGGTTTGTTGCTGAAAAATTATATATTGATGACATACTGCCTCTGCTGCTTGCCTGAATTTAGGATTGAAACAATCAGTCTTGAACAATCTGACCATGGCATCCCTTCCAATATGTGCCTGACCATGGTAGTGCCTGGCCATTTGCAACAATAAACTATTGGGCAGGACCATCTGACCCTCCTCAGAAACCCAAATTTAATCAGGTCTTGGGACACACTTTAACTTAACCCAGAGTCGTTTTTCTTCTTTGTCAACATTATCCTGCAATGTTTTCAATTCTTCCAAAGTATCAATCACTTTTAATGTAAAACTTGTGCAAATATTTTCTTCCTCAGGCATTAGTTCCCACTTGTCTTTAAACTATATACAGTTCAATGCGCAAAATCTTGTGACTTCACCCGCATATCCATTTCCCAATGAGATGTAATCCTGTGTCTTTTGGTGTGCACTGCATTTCACCACTGCAATTTCTTCAGGTAACTGTATTGCGTACAACAACTCCTTTATTTTGTCGCCATTTCTCACTGGTGTACCAGTAGAGGTCAGAAAACCTCTTTGCGACCACAATTGACCAAAATCATGAACAATTCCAAATCCATATTGACTGTCTGTATAGATTGTGACTCTTAATCTTACGGATTCATGGCATGCCCTAGTAAGAGCTACCAATTCCGCCACTTGTGCAGAATATACACCTCGAAGCTAGGAAGCTTCTAATGTGCCTGTGATTGTGCATACTGCGAATCCTGCTCTCAATGTCCCTGTTCCATCTCTGAGACATGAACCATCAACAAAGACAATTTGGTCATTTTCCTCCAATCGTGTGTCCATAATATCAGGCCTTGGTTTTGTACACAGCTCAGTTACCTCAAGACAATCATGCTCAATGTCTTCCTCTTTTTCAATTTCGATAGTATCACTTAGAAGCGATGTTGCTAGTTTTAACACTGTACACCTTTTCAGTGTTACATTTGGAGCACCCAATATGCTCGTCTCATACCTTGTCAGTCTTGCACCAGTCAAATATTGCGTTTTCGTCCTTGTCAGTAAGATTTAAACAGAGTGTGGTACCATTACCGTCAAAGGGTATCCCATGACTACCCCCTCACATTTAGAAAGACTTTGACCAACTGCGGCTACTGCACGCAGACAACCTGGTAAAGCTGCTGCGACTGGGTCCAAGGTAGCTGAAAAATAAGCTACTGGGCGTTAACAACCTCCATGGACCTGTGTCAAAACAGACAAAGAACAAGCATCACATTCATGACTAAACAATGTGAAAGGCTTTCTGTAATCAGGCATTCCCAACGCTGGAGCTCTGCACAAACTTTCTTTCAGTTCAGTGAACGCTTTAATCTGAGCTTCCTCTAGGGGAATGGGATCTGTAACTTCCTTATGAGTTAACTGCTGCAAGGCTTTGGCAATTTCAGCAAAACTTGGAATCCACTGTCTACAATATCCCACCATTCCCAGGATCATTCTAACATCTCTCTGTGAAGTCGGGGAACTTCTCTGCAATATCACGGTAATTCGTTCCCTGGAGATTCTTCTTGACCCTTTCTCAATCTGATGTCCCAGGTATTTCACTGATTTTTTATATTACTGCAATTTTACAGGTGACACCTTATGTCCAATATTTCCCAAATGATTCAACAGGGCAATCGAGTCGTACTTACACTCATCCCTTGTTCTGGACACGATCAGCAAATCATCAATATATTGCACTAGAGTCGATTGGTATGGTAATTCCAACGACTCCAGATTATTTTTCAAGATTTGAATAAACAGTGATGGTGGCTCTGTAAACCCTTGTGGGAGCCTGCACGAGCTGTAGACTCTGTCTAGGAATTTGACACTAAAAAGAAACTGACTATCCTCATGAAGAGGCACAAAAAAGAAAGCTTGTGACAAGTCAACTACTGTGAACCACTCTGCATCGCAAGGAATCTGAAATAGTATCACTGCTGGATTTGGCACCACTGGACAAACTTTGACCACCAAATTGTTTACTTTTCGCAAGTCCTGCACAATGTGCACTTTCCCACATGGCTTCTTTAAGCCCATTATCAGTGAATTACATGGACTGCTCAACACTTCCTTTAAAACCCCTTGTTTTAGAAAATCTCCAATTATTTGTGCCACCTTCATCAGAACATCCTGTGGCATGTTATACTGTGGAAGTTGAGGGAATACTGCGTTTGGCTTTAAAGTAATCTTAATCGGCTCCACTCCTTTAATCAAACCCACTTCTTTACTTGTCAGGTCCCAGACATCTTCCTTCACTGTTCCCTGTAAATCCACATGCAATTCTCTTACAGTAAACATTGGGAATAACTCAATTAATGGGTATTCTTCGTTAGCAGCGTTGATCACTGTTTCAGCCACCTGTTCTTCTTCATCATCACTATTAGTTTGTACTTCGATTCCAGTGTCTGAACAGTTAATGGAACACTTGGTCTTACACAGCAAATCCCCTCCCAATAGACACTGGACACTGGACTCGAGTCACAGACTACACACCCATGCAGTCCCTGATAATTACCATTTTGACCTGCACTGGATCTGTGATTGGATTTGTCAATTGTCTATTCTCCACTCCCACAACTTGAACTGTTCTGCCTGAAAGAGGTAAGTTCGGAACTTCCACACTTCTTACTGTAGAGCCTGTAGCTCCTGTATCCACTAAAAATGAGACCTTGTATCCCATCACCTTCCCCTTCACAAAGGGTCCTCTCTGATCTACTTCTAGGAACGCTGCAAGCATACACTGTCCTTCATCTGAACTATCACTCATCCATTCTTCGTTTATTTCATCCTCACTATAAAATGGGAATTGGTGTACTGTGTCATTACTTCTGTCTTGTTTCTGACCTGTGACCTGCTGAGTAAGCATCATCTGTTGCTGTTCCATCGGGGCTTGAGGTATCTGCATTTGCTGTCTAGGTACCATGGGAACCTGCTGCTGCATTGGTTGTGACTGTATTAATTGTGCACGTGGTATTTGTACCTGCTGCATGGGTTGAAAATTCTGCACTCGGTTCTGAACATTGGGAATAAATCCTTTCATTCTTGGGACTTTCACAGTTTGAAATGTACTGACAATCCCACCTTGCTGGACAACACCATCCTGCGCCATCAACGGACACTCCTGCTTCCAGTATCCCACGTTTCCGCACAAATGACACAGTAACATCTTTTTCATTCCCTGCATGTCATTCTGATTTCCCACAGTATCCGAATCCAGACTACGCATCATGTCAAATCCATGACCTCTACCTCTCATTTGAGGCTGGAACATAATAGTTCTCTGCTTCGGCGGCATTGGTTGTACTAAAGCTCCTTGCACTCCTGTCTGAGCTGCCTTTATCTGCGTCACCATTGCTTTCTCCTTCAGCTTTTTCCGCTTCAATTCAATCTCAACACTACAGTATTTTGCATACTGCAACACCTCATCAATCGGCTTTGCCTGCCAGCAAATCAAATGACTTTTAATCATCTGTCCTATTTCTGGTCTCAACTCTTCGTCGAATCTGAACACAAAATGCAACATGTCTTTGAGCTCAATTGCTTTCTTACCACTGTACTCCTTGAATGCTTTCAACAATCTCTCACAGTAAGTATGTATAGGCTCCTTAATTTCTTGAACTGTTCTGTCAATTCTCTGCCAATCAATGTTTTTGGGAGAAATTCTTGTCTTCAGGAATACAGTCACCTTATAGTAATGTTTCATCACCTCAGGTGAGTTTGCATCCGTTACTCTATCCCCTTCCGGTTCACTTGTTGGCCAATCCACTGCTCTCTTACATTCAACCCACAAAATCAGCTGGAACCACTATCTCCAACAATGTGTTTAAGTCTTCCCATAGACATTTAGAGAGTTTAACAAACCTGTCTGTCTGCTGATATCACTCAACTGTTTTTTCTCTCAGTTTTGGATAATCATTTGTGAATGACAATATATCACTTCTATGCCATGGGACATGAACAAACTGTCCTCCTGGAATTTCTTACATCAGAAGTATCTTCACTGATTCATTTTCTTTCTGAACATCTCCAGACCCTTCTTGTGAATCTCGTTTTTGCTTATCCTTCTTCTTTGCCCACCTACTTCCCACTTTTCTAATGCTCCCTATATCTGAGCACTCTGCAACAATTCTTTTAAATGAGTCTTCATTCCTGCTGACCTCATGTGTTCAAAATCCTTTGCCTCAAAATCTAACCTGTAGCTTTGTTTCAAATGTTTTGTTTTCTCAATCTCTATATCATGTTTCTCTGCCACCTCTGACAATTTCTGATGTATCTTACCCACTTCCTTTGTAATCTTTGGACATAAGTACCTCAGCTCTTCCTCCGTGTAGGATTCTAACCTATTTACTCCCATTGTTCCCTCAACTAACTGTGTTGCTTCTGTAGCTAACCTTACACTATTTATCTGCTCTTCACCCTTAGATGTATTTTGAGGTGTATTTAGACTGTCCAACCATTCACCCAATTTCTGAGCTGTCAATCTTTGCAACAAAATGTAACCTGCATTTGGCACTGGCATCTGCTGCAGTACTGCACCCTGAGTTTGCAGCGTCAAAGTTTTCAAACTTTGACTCACATTCGGGCCATTTACTACATCTGGAAGTGCTACAAGCGGACTAAGATCCATTAACAATCTACACCCATTAAATGTCTGACCCACAGATTACATCATCTGCACTGGATCACTCACTTCCCTTCTCACGCGACTTTGTGAGATCTCACTCTGATCTCCTGCACTTGCTTTCTTTTCTGTAAATAAAGTTACCGCTGGACCAACAGTGATCGGTAGCTATATTGCGTCTGGAGCTGCTCTGACACTTGTACCTTGTGGGAAAGTTACCCCCATTGCCTGGTTCATTACTGGTGTAACGTCTGACTGTGTTCCTGTTATCAGTGTAAACTTCGGCAAACCCTGTGGCTGTGCCGGAGGCAATAACATTGGAGTTGGCTCAGTCTGAATAAGCATTGGCCTCGGGAGCACTTTCTCCGATGGCACTACTAAGTTCAAGATCGTCTCAAGAACTGGCACATCTGGATACATTCTCTGTATCGATGGTGAATGCATCTGTGCTTGGACCACAGTAGTAGTCCCTGCATTAAGTGTACTCTGTACTACCCCTGGTGTCTGTCCATTATCTGTCTGCACTGGTCCTACTGTTCCTGATACCTACGCTGAAGCAGTCGGATCAGAACTAGTGCTTGGACCCCCTGGATGGGTCGTATATGGCAGAGGTCGATCCCTCAACAACTGTGTAATAAGATCCTCAACATCTGAGTCCTCATCGTCTACATAAGACTTTTTCTTTTCTTTGGTTCCTGTAATTTCACCTCCCTTAGCAGCACCTTCCTTCTCTGACTCATCTTCCTCTGCGATTGCAGGAAACAATTTAATTCCCTGTAGTGTCTCTCGTTGCTGTCTGGCCACTAACTCCCAAACCGCCAAAGCCTCAAACTGTGCTGGTCTCTGTAGTGGCTTCATCTCATATAGTGCCATTCGCAATTCGTCCAAAATTCTCGAATTTAATGTTCCATGCTATGGAAACGCTAAAGCTCCTAACTTCTTTGTCAACTTGCACCACTGCTTTAACCAAAGACATGGTGTGATGCCTCGCTCTTCCATCACAATATAAGCCGGAGACTTTTCCGGTGGGGTTGGCTCCCCCACTGACGCCTTCATGTAAGAATCACCTTTCATAGCATGTCTGGACCCCTTAAAAAATGTCATTTTGTCTATTGTTTTTATTTCGATTCAATAATGAAATGACATTTACTCCCAAGATTCCCTTCACCCGCTTACTCAACCAATTGCCTCTTACGGACGGCTGCCGATCCGCTTGCGACTCTTCTTACTAACCAACCTATCCCAGCTCGGCACACTCTGACAAAGTCTTGTGGCTTGTCCTGCTAAACTTCAATTCACGCAAAAACTAATGCAAAATATTGCGAGCACTGTAACCAAATATCAATAACTAAAACAAACCTGCTGGTTTTCTAAAGGAAGGGACACAATTGCTAAATAGACCTTACGGATTTTCACTATTGGCCCTTTCGCTCATATAGCTATTCCTCTTTCTCAGTCTCCCTCATTCGCAAGCAAAATTCGACTTGCAAATTTCACTCTCAACTGATCAATGGGTCTGTTCTGGTGCACATAAGACTCACCAAATCTCAGTCGAAAACTTCTCTTGTTCCTTTAACTCACACATCGACTTGTTGACCATGCTTGATCAGCCTACTAAACCAGGCAGATTACAACATATAACCAAGTGTCTCCTACACTTGTCAATATACTCCGGAGTCTTAGCCCATGCACGGTCCGTACATCACCAACAACCACGTGGACAATTTTTTAGCTCAAAGCGCCACACACATATGGGGTTTGACGACTTCCCTCTCTCATACTACGGAGTATGCACACTCCTACTGACCTCAGTTGGATTATACAAACTCCCTACTTTACCTCACATACATCACAATTCACCTGCGATTTGCCTAAGCCTGTGCATGCGCAACCTACCACTTTCATACTATCACAAAAACGCCGGGAACATACCCATCTTTGCTAGTGGGATCCAGTATCTGGGAAAGTCATTTCTGGGCTTAAGGGGACATCCTCTTTGCTACAATTGCCATTTCAGAAAGACAAAATTAAACCTCATAAAAATACAAACAACTGACCTTAACTTAAACTACCACCATAACCAATAATCACCACATAACTAGTTCTCCAAGGAAACTAACCATCAATCTGCTACCAAATACTGCATGTGTGTCTGGTCCTTAGTAAGTAAACTTACAAGGGGACGCGTATAGGTCGATGAACCTTTTGATTTGCATGGAGTATTCCAGTCATGTAATGATCATTGGAATTAATCAGTACCTGCCATCAACAAAATAACTTCTCTTGAATAACCACAACTCGATGAAGAGTTAAACAAGATTTTATTTCCCTATTGATTACAATTCTAATTCATCTGTTAGACCAATCTTTATTCAATTATTTCAATTATTAATTTGTCAATAAAACACCATTTTATAGCTTGGAGAAAACAAATGCATAAATGCACCTTCATACACCAAAAGAATACCAGCATTAATAGCAGAGTCCAGTAGATAGCTCGTCAGTCATTTGTCACTGTCAACATCACCCCTAACAGCCTACCTAACCAAGATTAGCATCATCATGTGGGGCTTCATGCAAAGCAATTTAGAGAAAAACCATTAATTTGGAAAAAGATCTAAGTAAGAATTCTACAATCAGCACAGTTGGTACCTAGAAGAAAAGGCACAATTAGTCAGTCACATTTTCATAGCTACCTGTTCACCAGAATGGATCAGCAACAAAGTCAGTCTTCGTCTTCAGGTCATCAGTTAGTCAGCCATGCATCAGGCTCTCGGAGTATGAGCCCAACGACAGAACCTCGGACAGCGTTCCCTGACGTCATCAATTCACCCCTCGCATCTCCCGCATCTCCCTTTATTCTCCCGCATCACAAGTTTTATCCCCTTGTCATGACTTTTTATTAGGGTCTCCCAGTCTATCCCCCCTAATTCCTAATTGGTCAGTCAGTCAGCAGATCTGACTTTAACCTATAGTATTTGTTTACCAAATCTACTATTTTCCATATTAGTCCTTTCACAAGATGTGGATTGGTCCGCTATACAATATCCTCATCATCTGGGTCTTCAGGGGTCAAAATTGTTGCATGTTCCTTTTCAGTCAGTGCCTTTACTGTTCAAGTCCTGGGAAAGTACATTTAGCCTACCCTACACATAATTGTATCGAATTGCCCTCATTATCTCCTGTCTGCCGGTACATTGCAGAAAATTCAAGCTAAGCAACTTTAACATCGAGTGAGTCAAGGACAGGTCGTAGCTGCTTCTTGAAAACACGGTTATTGTTTCTGCTCTCTGTGTGCGAGGCCTAGGACGATTAGGCCTTAAGTTCAGCTAAGTTAGCACTACAAATTGAAGTAAAACATAGGTTATACATTTCAATATGACATACTACTACATTTTTCGCATATATTTTCATTATTTCATACAGTTTCAGTTATATTAGTACAATCTCGTACACATGATTGCCATGCCCCGAGGGCACAATTTCAAACGTGCACATTATTTTTCTCAACAATTTATTCTTCTACAAACTTTTCATTATTCAAACACATAAACATCATTAATGATTTTCTAATTAGTATATCTGCTTCAACAATATCAATGAACCAGGTGCACAAAGAACAACTAGAATTCGACAGGAAAAATTATATTGTAGAGAAGGGTTTTGCTATAAAAAAGGAAGTTGTTTATTCAGCTTCTCAATGGAGTGTGAACTTTAGACAGGTTAGTGTCATCTCTAAAAAAGACGTGCCATCAAAAGCAGCAAATCAATAAGTACAGCTTTTGCAGCATGTTTGAGGGGGAGTGGAAGCACACTTCCAGTACTGTTGCTTATTTAAATTAAGGAAGCTACTTTCAAAGCAAAAGGTTATTGTTTGCTGTTGATACAGATGGTTGCTCCTCTGAGGTGAAACTAGGTACAGCTATACGAAAGGAAAAATGAGAATATAGAGATACAGATGAAGTAATTAGGGATGACATTTTACAGCAACGTCTTCCTGCTCCACTGTATCAGTGGCAGTGCACCAGTAACTGTAAAATAAGACAAGAGTCAATCAACAAGCTGAGGTTATTCCTAACAAAGTTCAACAGTGCAACTTTAAAACAGAAAATCAGAATTTTACAAACTCTGGATACCTGTAGAGAAAGGAAAATATCTAATCAACAAGGACATTTGTTCGCTTGCCTATCTAAAGAGATATTTGACAGTGCACTTTTTCTATTTTCAGATGCTATCTGTGCATCACTCAAAATGCACAATCTAGTTTGAGGGTTGTATTTTGTGCTATGCATTTAGAAGCTTTAAGTAAAGCTCTGTTGCATGGAACTCTAAAGTTACAAATATTTCAGAAGATATTCAATTTACATACTTACAACCTGAAAGTTACTCTGAAGTAAATTATGTAGTAGTAGAACCTACTAGTGAGACAGAGAGCATACAGGTATTCTGTTAGACAACTTCAGCAAAGAAATAAGAATATGGAGTGCCACATGTGCTGAAATTCCTAACAAGATATGTTTGTTGTGATTGTAGACACTACAAAGCTCAAGCTTGAAAAATTGATATTGGTGCAAAAAATGAGGACGGAGACCTTATTCAGTGGCTTATTGAATGGTTTAAACTTTCCCATTACTTAATTGCAGAGGACCGCTTTGATTTATGTATCAATTGAGCAGTGTGCATAAGCAAATTTGATGAAAACAAAATGCCAGCTAGAGGCATTCACAATAAGTTAGAATTTTTCCAATCCCTCGTGAGCTACAAGAGCTGAAAGTGTATGTGAGTATTCTGATATAAAAAGTGCAGCGTTTTCAAGCAACAGTGAAAATGCAGGCAAAAACTGACAAATGTCCTGTAGTGAATTAGTGAAAGGCCTTAAAGGAAAGGTGGTGTACCTTTTAGATTTTAAACCGAATATTGAAGGTCTTGGTGTAAATTGAGAGGTAGATGAACCACCAGTGGTTCTAACAAAGAATAAAAAAACATGGCAGGAATTGATTTTTGTAGAAAAACTAAAGAAAGCCAAAAAAAAAAATCAGAAAAGAAAACATGTTCTACAAAGATGTAGATGCAGATCAACATATACATTCACTGGTCACACTCACTCCAAAGTGTACTGATAGTAGACAGTGTGAAAGATTAGATGCTGCAAAAGCAGAGCGATGTGAACACTGCAGGATTGACCATCTACACCCTAGGTACGTAATGGGTGACACATTTGAACTATATTAAATGAAACAAGCAAAAGGCAAAAGTGTGTGAGAAAATAGTTTTTGAAGTTTGTTGCTTTCTACATCTGTTTCCAAACAGAGAAGGAGATTGTTATTTGTCAAGTACAGATTCCTGCTTCCGAGTACAGATCAACTGAACTGTAGTCGGAAGAGCCACAATTCAGACAACACAATCCTTATTTTGTTCAACTTCTCTTTGCAAGTGTGTTCTCTGTTTTGTCACATGCAGTTGCACATATTGTGAAAACAGGAGCACTATTTCAAAATATGAGTGCAAGAGAATTTGTTGAGGTAGTGCATGGGAAAGGTGAGAATCTTGAGTGGAACCTTATGAATCTCATGGACTGCCAACATGGATCAAATGAGTACTGGTTTAGTAGGCTTGGTGAGTTCATGTGCATGTTCAGCAACTTAGATGCACCTACCTGGTTTATAACTCTTAGCTGTGTGGAGTATGCCTGGATGTTTTGCACACCTTGCTCAGAGAAACAAACTCAAATATTGCTGGCATCAGCTTTACAACACTGGGGAATTGTGGTCTATGGATCCATCAAATATTTGCAGGTACTTTAACCATAGACTTCAAGCTGTACTTTACCTGCAAGAAAAGAAATCCTCCTCCAGGTAAGGCCGCTGACTACTGTTAGAGGAAAGAATGCCAAGCTAGAGGTGCTCCAAATATTCACGTTACTGTGGGTAAAAGGTGCACCAACATTTGGCAGGATAATGATGAGTCAGTACTGTAATTTATTGAGCAATATATAATGTGAGATTCCCAATGAGCCTGAGGACAGAACCCTTAGGCAGCAGGTGTTGTGATTTCAGTCCCACATATGTGGCAAATAATATCTCAGGGACAAAGTAAAAGGGCAATACTACATCAAGTGTCACTTTGGCTTCCCTAGGCCTGTTATCTCTAAAGGTATAGTAAACAGCCTCATGCCTGCAGTAAGACATACAGTCACTGGCAAATCTCCAAAGAATACATACAACATTAGGAGAAGTGAAGTATCCAAACTTACCAATAACTACAAACCCTTCATTTTGTCTATGTTGAATGCAAACATGGAAATTCAGTTTGTAGCTGACAATTCCATTGTTGTTGCTTGATACATTATTTCTTACATTACAAAGTCTGAAAAGACAGGAATGGAAGAGGTGTGGGAAAGGATTTCAGCAGAAAGTCTTTAACAAAGAAGTTGTATAGCTTCAGTCTGATGATGCTTTCCTACAGAAAAGTCAATTCGTATGAGGCATGTGACTGATTGAGTTTGACTAGTGTATATGGGAAATCAAAAATCATTGTCTTAATAGTTTAGGCCTTGCTTCTACTTGTAAAAGAGTTTTGGAGTCTTTCGATGAGATTAAATATCTTGCACACTCGGATCCTGATAGCACAGGCATTGTCACTGTGAGTATGCTGGATACTTACTACTGAAACTGAGTATCAATTTAGAAAACCTCTGTCTGTATGAAGTAGCTCAGTTCTACACATACAAACGCAATGTTTAATAAACCCTTGAAAGTGGCAGGTTTCCTGTATCTGTCTTTTATGGTTGTTTAGTGAGAGACAGCGAACCAAGGGGCATATTTATACTCCATTTGCGCCGAATTTGCATCATTTTTTTACGCAAATTCAGCGCAAAACTAACACCATTTTGATATTTTGACGTTAGACACGTCTAACGTCAAAATATTGGAGTTTGCACCATTTTTTTAGATGCATGAACCTACCTTGCATCAATAAGATGCAAGGTAGGCACTCCCTCTAAAAATGGTGCTAACCCCATATCCCCATATTTATCCCCCATGCTAAAATGGTGCACGGGTGGGAGGGCGGGCTAAATAATGGTGCAAAGCTTGCTTTGCATCATTGTTTAACGCCTGGGTCAGACCAGGCATCAGGGAACCCGTGGACCCATTTCCATAGTTAAACACCATGGAATGGGTCCACAGGTGCCCTCCCCAAGCCCCAGGAACACCTCCACCCACACCAGAGGGACACCGGAGGATGGGGGTCCGCATCCCAGGTAAGTATGGTAAGTATAGGTAAGTATTTTTTTTAATTAAAGTGCCATCGGGCCCCAACTTGGGGCCCCCTGCATGGCACAGGGTACAGGGGCCATGCCCAGGGGACACCGGTCCCCAGTGCTGGCCACTGGGGTGGTGGGCATGACTCCTGTCTTTTCTAAGACAGGAGTCATTTGATATGGATAGTTTTGCATCAGAAAATGATGCTAGGCTGGTTAGAGATTTTTTTTTGCCTCCAACCAGCCTAACGTCATTTTTTAGTGCAAAACCCTCTTATCCCATACTGCCACCCCCACGGGCTAATGTCATTTCTTTTTTTTACGCTAGCCCACCCTTTGCACCGGCTTGTGCCATTCCATAAATACGGCGCCAGGCTGGCACCATATTTATGGAATGGCACAAGGCGGTGCATTAGTGCAGCTTTGCAGCAAAAAGTATAAATAGGACCCCAAGTCTCATCATCCATCAGAAACTCAGTTGCCAAAGTGCAGATAAGAAAGAGTTCTTTTATTTGGCTTTTCTGCAACTCTTCAAACTTTGGCACAATTAGAAAGAAATGTTAGGTCACTACAACTGCTGTGAGGATGATTTCAACCCAGTTTAAGACCACATTGAAAGTTCAGTATTTCCTACTCATTTGAAAATATTGAAACATGAGATTCCACAAGAGGAAGCAATAGCAACAGAGGTTGCAAAGGATAGGTCACAAGGAATCCAGAGTTCAGGTCCTCTTAGTCAAGATCCTCTTGACCAGCCTATTACTGAGAATGAGGTAGCCATTGCTATGAATGTTTTGCAAAATGTTATGGCTCAGGTGAAGTCTCTGTCCATTGAATTAGGCAATTTAGTAGCCTAGCTAGATGAAGAACAACTACAGATTTACCAAGAAATAACTGCATCAGTAGGCCATGAAATTCTGCACAATAACTCTGAATGTAACTGCACCACATTCACTCCTACACCTCTCTATCTTACTGGACAAGCATGTGTACATACAAAGATAGATTGTGACTGTCTTGTGTCGTAACAGTACCCACTAGGCTAGCTGCATGCAGTGTAAACTGTATTACTTTGCATCGACTTCTGATGTTGCCAGTGAAGCATGACAACAAATTGGAGTACCATAAGTCGTCTGATGATGCTTGTTATGATGTACCAGTGGTTCTTAAAAAAATGAAGGTGCTGGAAATCGATGAGGTAAGCATGGTTTCAAACTTTATGCTAGCCTTTGTTCAACTGAGAATTCAAGAATTTCTCAGATTGAACTAGGATACTCTGTTTGGATGGAAACATGTTATAGAGTTTGGGGATCTAGTTCTGCCAACCCCTGTCAAATATCAGCCAGTTTTGAAGAAACTACTGCACAAACAAACTAGAAGCTCTTAAAGCAGCATTGGAAATATTTATATTTGGCTACACTTCCAGTAACAAAGATTTAACTAGAAACATGAGATAGGGTGCAGATGTGGAGTCTTGAAAATACTGAAGGTCATTAGAATAAGAACCATCTCAAGGAAAGCAAATTCAGCTCTTGAGAGTCGTACTTTACCTACTCTTTGCCCACACCACAAGTCTGCAGCAGCTGTGATGGAGAAGCTTCTTAAATGTTACAAACAAATGGTGTGCCTCATGTAAAAAATTAATTAATGTGCACAGGTCAATACTGAAATGTTGATGCTAGAGGAAAAGAACATTATTAACCTTCTGGGTAAAGATGAGATGGAGCAGTAAGGATTACATGTATCTGCTTGTCAATCAGTGGTAAAGACAATTGAGGTATGAGAAGTCATTATCACAAAGAAATAGGTTAGAGGAAAATCTAAGCCTCTGTAAAATAGTAGAATCATTCTGTGACACAATTTGAATGTTAAGTTGGGCTTAGTGAACGGTGCTATGAGAAATGTGGTAGGCTTCATCACATATCCCAATAAAAGTGAGTTTGAGTATATTTTGGTAAGATTGGACCATATAGAGGAGCTGCAACAAATAGGTATCCTCTTAGGTTCCTATTAGTCATGGATTTATATGTGCCTATGTTGTCACCATCCATAGATTTCAAGGTTTAAGTCTGGAATCAACACCAATACATGCAGGCCAAAATGTTTTCAAAGAGGGGATGTCTGATGTTGCACTGTGGCAAGTAAGGTCTCTTTCAGGGCTGTACCATGTAGCTTTTGATGAGAGCAAAGTAAAATCTGGGACAGTACCAAACCTGTTAAAAATGTACCATCTGTCCAAACAGAAGTTAAGTAAAGTGTTCTCGGAAAGGGCAAGGTCGTAAAAAGGGACATGTAAAACAGAAGGTGAAGGTGGAACATGGATGTCAGCTCCCCAATGTAACTGAAGTTAACAGTTATTGCAGTGAGGTTCTCAATGTTCTCTCTGTGTTACTTCCAGTGACTCAAGGAATTGAAGAAAACCAAGACAAACCAATATATAGAGCACTGTCAACTCTCCTGAGGAGGGTGTGAGGCCAAAAAAATGCTTTCCACTCTGACACAGGTGTACGTGATTGTGTTCATGTACGTACTGGTGTCACCAAGTTTACTCCAACTTCTCTAGAAGATACTCAAGAATTTGTATTGGTAGTATTGAGAATTCTAGAAAATAAACAAATACAATTTAATGATTTCTTTGGAATAAGCTACTCATTGCAACATGATTGTGAAGATTGTCAACATACCATAATAACTTGCATTCACTTGGAGCGATGTGGGTATGTAACCAAACCAGATTACAAATTAGTGCTTTTTATCAAATTATTAAGGAAAGCTGTGCAAATGGATGTATGTCCATACTGTGGAGCAAAAAGTTCTATCAACTTTAATTGTTGGTTGCAATAAATATGTCATCTTAATGATACAATGATGTAGAGTATATGGCACTAAAATCCAAAGAGACATTTCCAAGTTTACAGCAAGACAGATTTCACTTTCAGGGAAAACATACACTACAACCAACAGAATCTTTCATGAGGGAGAGAACATTAGATCAGGCCACTAAACAGTCTGTTTGAAAAATAGATCTGGATGGACAGAGTGTAATGACACTAACATTTAAACACCGATTACCTCGGATATGACCAAACTCCGAGCATTTTTCTTGAACCAAAGTTCTAGAAAATGAAGTGTCAGTATGACAGATAGCTGTTCAAGCAATAATATTGTGTAGATTCTGTATAAATACCATGTTGCCTAGCAAGAGTGATGACCACTTTAGACCTTGCCTTTTTAATGGAATTATGCCCCCATTATGGTGTCATGTTTTGTAACTTACAGTTTTAAGGAATAGTGTGAGAAAATAATGTGTGACTGTTAATGGTGTACACTTTCTGCTCATTACAATTTATAGTCTGACATGCACAGTAATTTGTTTTTAAATTAACATGATTTTCCCCATAATTCAAGGATGTCAAACATTTCAGTTCTCACTTTAAATGTTTGTATTGTTCAGTGTAATAAAGATCCTTCTTTCAGATTGTCAACTACAGACCCAAAGGAGCTACTGCTGAAATTTGTTAACTTATAATTTAGAAACACATGCAAAAAAAGTTTAAAATGTATGTTGACATTTACATTTTAATAGTGTTTACCTAGTGCCAACAATAGTGGAAGAAAATTTGAAAGAAGAAGAATGGATTTTAAAATTGGTTGAAGAAGTAGAGATATTTTACTAAACTTATGTGTGGTTTTCTTCACTATTTAACATAATTATGTTTCTATTATAACCCTTTATCTATACATACTGAAATTGCATGTCATGGTAAGGACATACTATAAACAGTGACAACTGTCTTGAAAGTGCTCACAGAGTTAGTAACCAATAAACAGACACAAACACATCAGTACACACACACACACATACACACACTACACCCACACATTCAGTCACACACATACAGACATAGACCTTCTCACATTTACTGATATACACACACTCATAAAGACACAACTCTACACTAATTTCCTTACACACAAACTACACCCGTTCCCACACACCCTCATACTTAGTCACACACAGCCACACACACATCCACAGGTTCAGTGACCCACAGACGTACATTTTCACACACCTCTACTTGCATTCCATTGTATGCACATACTTCTACAGTCACACATAGGCAACCACACACTTAGGCACACATACACTTCCACACATTCAGTGACGCACATACTCATACAGACCTACACACACCTCTACACACATTACCTTATACACACACAACCACCCCTGCACCCACTCAGTCATGCACACATACCCACACAGACACCCCACACGTTTTGTCATTCACACCCTCACACACACTAGTACACACTTCCACACACATTATCTTGCACCTTCACAACTGCACACACACACACATCTCCACACATTCAGTGACACACTCATATACACACACACACACCTATACACATATTTTCTTACACACAGATACCTCCACACATTCTTTCACACACCCGCACACCTCCTCCATACACCTTCTCTTGCACACACACAATACTACAACCACACACAGACACACAAACAAATACACTCAGTCACATACATGCAACTCCACACATCCAGTGACACACATACACACTTACCCACCTCTCTACACACATCCTCTTACAGGCACACATACACACACAACTACACTCAGACGCACCCCGCACAATCAGTCACACACATACCCATACACTCAGTCACACACACAGCCATATATGTGCACGGGTTTAGTCACACATACACAGACACACACACAGCTACAGACATACATACATATCCTTGCACACTCAGAAGTTTCTCACACTCACTCACCTATAGCCACTCTGCCAGACACACAAACACACACATCCATCCTCAGGATCCTCACATTTTCCCTTATCTACACTCACACTAAAACTCCTAAACACTACAGTGAAGCCTACCACTCTCATGAGATAACATTGTGGATCCTTATAACATTTAGGCCCTCATTACAACCCTGGCGGTCAAAGACCGCCAGGGCTGTTTTGGAGTTTGTATCGCCAACAGGCTGGTGGTACAAACTCGGGCATTACGACTGCGGCGGAAGCGCTGCGGTCGCACCGCCGGGACCAGCGGCTTCCTGCCACTTTTGTCCAGGCTGTTGTAATCCCCCAGGGCAGCGCTGCCCAGGGGATTACGAGTCCCCCTCCCACCAGCCTTTTCATGGCGGTATGAACCGCCATGAAAAGACTGGCGGAAAGGGGAGTCACAGGGCCCCTGGCAGACAGTGAAAAGCGCGACGGGTGCAACTGCACCCGATGCACCGCCGCAACACCGCTGGCTCCATTTGGAGCCAGCTCCCGTGTTGCGGCCGAGATCCCTGCTGGACCGGCGGGTGGAAACCAGGTTTCCGCCCGCCGGCCCAGTGGGGATCTCCAAATAGACCCCGCGGGAGTGCGGCTGCATTGGCGCCCGCCTGGCGGTTTCAACTTGGCAGGCGGCAACCGCCGCCCGCCAATGTTGAAATGAGGGCCTTAATAAGCTGTCATTTCCAATTGGGAGCAGGTAGATATCTCATGTTTGGTGGCTTTGGAATTGTAATAAAGGACCCAATTTAATGGTAAAGTCGGGTTTTTGATTACAATTTTGAAAGTGCCATTTTTAGAATGTTGGCATTTTTCTGCCCTTAGCTCTTTTGAGCATATAGCCTGTTTTAGGTCACATGACTTGGTTTAGCTGACAGTTGGACGTTGTGAATTCCTCCCAGACAGTTACACAATAGAGGAATTAGGTGTGAATTAATTTGCCATCTGCTGGCAGGATGAGGGGTGGAGCTGAGCACAGCCCCACTTGCAACGGATTTAGGAGTGCTCTGCCCTCACACAAAGGACCTATCACCTCCACATTTTTACTGCAGCCAGCTTAGAGCCAGGGTATGGTTTCAGGAAATTCCACGCACTTCAATGCCACAATCTAGAATCTTCTCCCTGCTTCCAGAAGGAGGCCACCAGGGTATAAAAAGACGATCTATTACCTTATGTTGTTTGTTGTTGGGGCTGACACATTGAAGACAAGTGGACTGTTAGGTACAAATGACACCCACAACAACAAACAACATTGCCTGATTGATCACTGTACTCAGCCATGTGTTGGTTCTGGAGAGTAAATTGGTAATGGACTGTACTCTGTTGAATCCTAGGTCACTGGGCCCATAGGCAAGGCACATCAGCATGTACCAACTTCCATACCTACACAAACAATAACTCTTTGTCTGTCTCACACATGGCCAAACTCCAATCTTCAGGGGGAGATGGCAGACTCGAATACATCGACCTGGCAATGTAACAGGCTGGAATATGCACAGGACCCCCCCCCTTGTAGCTGCTGTGCTCCCCTCTAATGCCCATCATGGTCGGGGTAGACCACCACCAGAATGCTGACCATCAGGAGAGTCAGGCACCAGCGTGTGCTCCGCCCACATTGGGAGGACAGCCCCTTCTGGACCTCTGCAATTTTCTGGGCCCAACATCTAAGCTCCTTCCACCTCTTGCGACAGTGGGTGCTCCACCATCTATCGACCTCCAGGGTCCACACCTTCCAGGCGATGGCTCCCAAATCCCTTTCTTCTCATGGGCGTTGACCTGTATGTATTCAATAGACAAATGAAGAGGTTACAATTCCATTTTTTGGCCAATCGGTTGTGCCACACACATTTCAGAAACACCAAGCACAACGATTCTGTAATTGTCAGCACACCACAAGTGTGAAGCACACAAGCTGATATTTACTGGGACATAAATACATACTTTTGGAATTACCAGCAGACTAATCCACTACCCTGCTCATGTCCTATACTGCCTAAGCAAAACCACTGACATCAGGTAGCCCAGGCTCAAGCAACATGTACAGTGATGTGAGCCACACTGACACACACCACACCATTGTGACCTTCTGAAGGGTAAACTCCTTGGGCCTGACTGGACAGAAACATTTACATCCAGCCACATTGACTCAATGCATACAGTCCCTACAGGCAACTACCATAGTACAAACTACACCCTAAGACTTAAGGGACAATGAAAGGGCTGCCATAGGTGGCACAGGAAGTCTCTTCCCTGTGCATATGTGGATTTGTGGCCTACCCAGTGTAATCTCATACCAGTTCAGAGTGGATCTGTGTCCTATGTACTTCTAGCACAGAACACACATTTTACCATATGTGGCAATCCTACAGAGATGGCATCCAACATACTAAGGTATGTCTGGTCTGATTGGTTGCATGTAACCAAGCTAATGAGTCACATGCAATACCCTCCCCTGAATTAACCAACTGCCTGCACTGTAGGTTTGTCACTTGTGCAGTACACCTGTACTGTAGAAATATGACTTATGTAAAGGTGACAACAGAGCTGTGGGAGTAAGGGACCTGTCATAAGTTAATGACACACATTGCCAATGAGGGTCAACTGAAATATGCCCTAGGTCAGGGGGTTACCTCAGTACCCATATCTAATGTAGTCAACATACAAAGGCCTTCAGGCCAAGTCTTGCCACTGAAGAATCATTTTGTCCGCATCAAAGGATCTGCAGGTCCAAGGGCAGTGGGCCTGGTGGCATGGTTATATAGCCACACTAACTCTACCCCAGCCTGGTCTATGTCCCATACTGGGAGAAGCAGTTGACAGGGTATGGTCTATGCAGGCTAAGTATACAGAACCTACATGACACTCACATTTCCATCACTTCCATGCATGATAATACACCTTGTGCCCATCCTCTATGAGGGTTCAGGGTTGTGTAGCACTCTGAAGGGCACAGTGAGTTTTACATGGTTCTCATACAACAGTTTGGCAAGGCCATATGTGGGCTGAGTGATCTGTGGGACTATACACATTGCTAACAAGATCCTTATGTGACTCAAACAGTATACATGCATAGCGTATGATTCAATGCACATACATGTTGTTTTACATTTACAGACATCATATCCAAAGATATGTCATTATATGGCTGTAAAATCTCCTTGCCTAGATATATGAACACAACAGAGGAAGCATCTAGGGCTGATCACGCAACGCAATGGTAATAAATATATAGAGTACTTGTCTCCACTGCCAGCACTTTGTTTATCCTATGTATGGAACACAAAATGTGACTACAGGCACCCAAACAAATCTCACTGACACTCAGAGGCACATTGTAGCCTACTGAGGAAGGAAAGGATGGTGTCGACGGAGTCAAATATTCCTGTGAGGTTTGTACCTACTCCTCTGGTGAGCCATGGAGCAAACCATACATGGGAAGGTCCTCCTCAACGAGTTTCTCCAGCTCCTCAGGACAGAAGGCAGGGGCCCTTTCTCCTGCTTGGCCTGGCACGTTTGCTCCTGGCGGCGGCACACAGCAGCTGGAGTGGTGGAGGTTTTGATCGCAGCAGGGACCGGAGTCAAGTGAGTGTTTTAGCAAAACAAAGTGTACATGTACGCCACTGTACGCCGTCATCGCCACCAACGGCCACAGCCATTGGGCTGCAACTGTCACCAATGTTAGCCTATTGCTGTGTTTGCCCCAGTGGAGACCGCCTACTACACAGTCAACTTCCGCCGGTGACTGTCTAGTGAATTATGTCAGGCATTCGCCATTTTGGCAATTGTAACTACAGTAGTGGGCCAATATGTGTCTGATTATCTCAAACAATGTAAAGCTGCCTTGTTGTGTAGGTTCTCCTACACAACCACCAGTATTTTTGGCTGTTGGAACAGGCAGTTACATTTCGAGGGACGCATGAGGAGCAGATAGCTGGGTAATGCTCAAATCCATGCTGTAGACATGTGTAGACAACCATGGGGGTCACAGTTGGCCCTTGAGTAGTAGACAGCTTTGATGTGTAATGGGTAAATTGTTTTTCCAGTCATAATGCTTTGTCACATGATTTTGGTCCTATTCATCATGTGTGTTACTGTGGACACAGTGACTACTGCTCAAAATCATTTAATTTCACAAATAGGTACCATTGAAGAGAAAGGAGGAGACAGGCTCCAGTGTACCATCCGTTGACAGATCTTCAAACCATGGAAGAATGTCACATCAGCAAACAGTTCCATCTGAATAGGCAAAGTATTGTGGATTTATGTTGTCAGTTGGAGCCAGATCTGATGTCTGAAAACACAATTCCAGCATGCATACTACCCATTGTGAAACTCATGGCAGTATTGCACTTCCTGGCTACAGGGCCCCTCCAATATACAGCGGCAATATCTGGTGGTACGTCCCAACCTATGTTCAGTGGGGTGCTATCAGCAATGATGAAACACATTGACAGCTAATTCATGTTCCCAGGATGTGAAGATTTAGCCAATGTGAAGGCTGACTTCTATGGTTTTGGACACCTCCCACATGTGGTAGGAGCCATTGATGGCACACGTATTGCCTTGGTACCACCGCAGGCCAGTGAACAAGTCTATCTCAACAGGAAGAACCTCCATTCTATCATCATACAAGTTGTCTGCTTGTCAGATCCCTACATTTCAAACGTCTTTGCCCGGTTTCCAGGTTCAGCCCATGATTCTTTTGTAATGCGGAACATCGCCATACTTCTTCTGATGTCACAACTGCAACCAGAGAGGACCTGGCTGGATGGTAAGCCACATCTGCCAAGCCTTTGTGTATGTAGTGTCAGGTGCTACAATCATGAAGTGAGTGGCTCATTGTGGCACTTAGGTCTCATCCAGAACAGGAGTCTCAGCATATCCAAACATCCTTGGTTGTTGACACTGCTGAGAAATCCTACTACGCCATGGGAAGTCCGCTTCAGTGAGGCCCATGGAAGAGCACGGCATGCAGTGGAGCTGGGTTATGGGCTCATGAATGCCAGATTTCGCTGTCTGGATGAGACTGTGGGAGCCCTCCTCTACTCATCCGGGAAGGTGTGTCAGATCACCGTGGCATGCTGTATGCTCCATAACATAGCCCTGCGGAGGAAGATCCATTCCATATCAAAGGAGGGGGATCCTGAGGTGCCACTGAGTGAGAATTCTGAAATGCAAATGAAGCTCATAGTGTTGAACAGGAAGGAGCTGACTTCCAACAAGATCTCATCGACAGCTTCTTCTCAAGATTGTAAGTATGTTATGAGATGTCATGACTTTGACTGTGCAATGAACTGTATTTGTGATAATGAGTGGAGTATAATTTTGGAAATAGGGAGCTGATGCTCAGGCAAAATCTGCCAAAGGGTGTTTGATGAGGAAGCTTTTGACACATTCACATTTTGATGATGTTGCTTTATTTGTGTCAGATTTTTCTAATAGACTTTGCTCTCCACTCATTTGCTATGTGATTTTTTCATATGTGTGTTTTCATGACTATACTCCTTGTTTTATTCAGGTACCTTCACCATGGGATCTTCACTTGGGCATTTCAGAGTTGTGACATTGCAGGTGTATTGAGCTCTTGGGACATACAAAGTGGACATGAATTGTTTCTGGGAATGTATTTCACAGACTTTGGGTGTAGAAGACATGCATCAAGACAGCTTGCACTGTGATAGGATGGAAGTGCAGAAGACTCTATTGGACTTGTTTGTTGTTGTGTGGTGGCCATGATGCATCATGTGTGTCATTGTGTGGTCAGTAAAAATATTGTTGTAGGCCAAATTAATATCTGTTCCCCACATTGGCTAAACACTCTTTTTGTCTTGACTATTTGTAGCTGATAATGTGTTTCATCATTGTAGGTCAAAGTGCCTGTGACACATCACTGACATTTGTTTGTGCCACACTACCGGATGCAGTAGGACTGGATTGTAATGAACCTGTGATCAGGAACTGTTTGTCTTCCATCTGACTAAGTGTTTATTTCTAAGAGGCAGGCTTCCTTTTGGGAGCCAGGGGATATTGCTCCAGCTGATTACATCAACCATACCCATGTTTGCCTATTTAACAGGACAATGTCTGGTATGTCCATTACTACAATGTTCTGGGGGTCTGTACCAGTATATTTAGTGGCCTGCACAGTCTGCTATTGTCATGTCTGAATTTCTATGTTTCTGTCATCTTGACAGCCTATGTGCTTAGCAATGTAATAAACCATCTTCTGGAACAAGACACTTGTATGCATGTGTTGGTGTGTACATGCACATATGCCTACTTGCACAAGTAGCTTGTATCTTCGTTGTATGATTCACATGGTCTTTGTTAGACTTGGCGTCCTTGGAGTGGTCTCCCCTAACTTTGTGCCTCGGTTTCATAGGTTGTTGATGTGTGCTGGACTCTGTTTTTGCTGTTTGTGATACTCTGGGCACTTTACAACTGCTATCCAGTGCTAAAGTGCAAGTGCTCCTATGTAAAATGTATGTGTAATTGGCTTTCCATGATTGGCATATTTGATTTATTAATAAGTCCCTAGTACAGTACACTAGAGGTGCCCAGGGCATGTTAATCAAATACTACTAGTGGGTCTGAGTCTGCAGCACTGGTTGTGCCACCCACCTAAGTAGCCCTGTAAACATGGCTCAGACCTGCCACCACAGTGTCCTTGTGTGCAGCTTTAAACTTCCAAATCGACTTGGCAAGTGTACCCACTTGCCAGGCCTAACCCTTCCCTTTTTATACATGTAAGGCACCCCTAAGGTAGGCCATAAGTAGGCCCATGGGCAGGGTGCAGTGTATGTGCAAGGTGGGTTGGGAACAGATAGAAATATGGAGTATAGAGTCTCTGAGTTCACAATTTAAAAATACATCTTTTAGTGAAATTGTGTTTTTAATTGTGTGTTTGAAAATGCCACTTTTAGAAAGTAGGCATTTTCTTGCTTAAACCATTCTGCGATTCTGCCTGTTTGTGGATTCCCTGTCTGGGTCAGTTTGACAGTTGGGCTCTTTGCACCGCTCTCTAGACAGTGACACAAAGGGAGCTGGGGTGTAGCCTGCATATCCTGATGAGCCATCTGTGCTAGGAGGGAGGGGAGGAGTGGTCTCTTACATCTGAAAGGCCTGTGCCTGCCCTCACACAATGCAGTCTCCAACCCCCTGGTGTGTGTCTGGGGCCTGGTCTGGGCAAGGCAGGTTCTTACAAACAAGAGAGACTTTTCTTTGAAGTATGCCTACTTCAAAGGCAGAAAGGAGGCTTTTAGAAAGTAGGCATTTTCTTGCTTAAACCATTCTGCGATTCTGCCTGTTTGTGGATTCCCTGTCTGGGTCAGTTTGACAGTTGGGCTCTTTGCACCGCTCTCTAGACAGTGACACAAAGGGAGCTGGGGTGTAGCCTGCATATCCTGATGAGCCATCTGTGATAGGAGGGAGGGGAGGAGTGGTCACTTACATCTGAAAGGCTTGTGCCTGCCCTCACACAATGCAGTCTCAAACCCCCTGGTGTGTGTCTGGGGCTTGGTCTGGGCAAGGCAGGTTCCTACAAACAAGAGAGACTTTCCCTTGAAGTATGCCTACTTCAAAGGCAGAAAGGAGTATAAGAAGAGGACCCAAACGCCTGAAAATCATTGTTTTGTGACAGTGAATGCAGTCACAAAACAATCGCAGTTAGCACCAGTTTCAAACTGGTGCTTACCCGTTCGCAAATGGGAAGGGGTCCCCACGGGACCCCTTCCCCTTTGGTAAAGCAGCGAAAATATTTTTCCAGTGTAGGCAGTGGTCACAAGGACCACTGCCTGCTCTGATAAATTGAAAAGAAAACTTGTCATTTTTGTTTTTGAAATGCATCTTGTTTTCCTTTAAGGAAAACGGGCTTCATTTAAAAAAAAAAAACTGCTTTATTTAAAAGCAGTCACAGACATGGTGGACTGCTGTCTCCAGCAGGCCAGCATCCCTGTGAGGGCGGCCATTCCCAGTCGGTTTGCAAATTGCGACCTACCTCATGAATATTCATGAGGTAGCTCATTTGAGACCCCATTGCGAATCACAAACAGTGTAAAGTACACTGTTGTACATAGGGTTTTGCAACTCGCAAACAAGTCGCAAACCTCGGGGTCGTACATCTGGCCCAAAGACTCTTATTCTTTGAAAATTCATGACTTGACTTGTGTATGTTGGATTTCTGTAATTTTGGTCTTGTTTTGTTTAGATAAGTACTACCTATTTTTCTAAACCTGTGTTGTGTCATTTTGTAGTATTTTCTTTGAGTTACTGTGTGTGTTGGTACAAATACTTTACACATTGCTTCTGAAGTTAAGCCTGCCTGATCGTGCGAAGCTACCATGGGGGTGAGCAGGGTGTTAACTGAGGGTGATTCTCCTTTACCCTGACTAGAGAGAGGGTCCTTGCTTAGACAGGGTGTAACCTGAGTGCCAACCAAAGACCCCATTTCTAACATTGGTGATCAGCGGTTAGGGTTTGAACTTGTATTTGTACTTGACATACAGTAAATTCATGCACACTACTGTTTTCAGTGCAGACCATTACGTGACCATGCACAGTTTTTCTTTTTGCTCTATTTTTGGACTTTTCCCTACTTCCATATTTTGGTAATCCTTAATTGACTTTGCTTTGAACTTCATTGTGAACTTGTTTATTTGGAACTTTGCACTTTCTGATTATTCTTAATCATGTCTCAATCTGGAGATGCATCAGTTGGAGCTGCTTTTGACTTAGGGAAACTGGAGAGCTATCCAGTGGCTCAGTTGAAGCTTTTCTGCAAACATCTTGCCTGTCCCATTAAGGGCTCCACCAGGAAGGAGGAGCTGCAAAAGACGCTGAGAGCATGGATGACAGCCAAGGAAGCTGAGGGGCACAAAGAGGAGGAGGAGGATGCGGAGGATGAAGGGCAATCCATACACAATGGTGTAGTGGGTTGGCCTGTTATATCCATGGAGAGGGTCTCCAGGGCAGGTAGCAGTGTCTTATCTAAGGGTCTGACCCCTGAAGAGTTGCAGGATAGGCAGGCCGAGAGGGCTCACCAGATGGAGTTAGAAAGATTTAGGATGGAAGAAAGGAGGATGGCCATAGAGGAGAAGAAGTTAGTTATGGCTCATGAGCTCATCTCGAGGGAGCTGGATCAGAGGATCCAGTCTAGTAGAGATGGTGGCAGCAACAGCACAGTGCAGCCTGTAAGAAGGGTGCACATTCCAAAAGACCTAGTGAAAGACTACAAAAGGGAGGATGACATATTCTTGTGGTACAAGGGGTATGAGTCTGCTCTCCATATGAATCTGGTTCCTGAAGCTCATTGGGGGGCGTGTCTGTGGAAGCACTTTGAGGTACAGGGGAGGGATCCTCTGACATCCTTAGGGGTTCCTTAGAGGCTCACCTACTCCATCATGAAGGACACCCTACTCACAAGATATGGTCTGACCCCTGAGCAGTATAAGGACAAGTTTAGGTCCTACAAAAAGAAAGCGTCTCAAACATGGTTGGAGTGTGTGAATTCCTTTTGCAGGTCACTGGATGGTTGGGTGAAGGGCAGTAATGTGACAATGTATGAGTGGCTTTACAGTTTAATTGCTTGGGAGCATGCACAGGAAGCGGACCGCTGGGAGAGAACCAGAGTCCACAAGAGGTATGGGGGAGACCACGACAAGGGTGGGCAGGGTCCCTCTCAGAAGAAAGGGGGGGAGTAAAGGTAAAGAGGGGGAGTTCTCTAAAGGTCCCCAATCTGATTCCCAGGATAAGGATTCCCAGCCCCCCAGTGAAAAGAAGCCATGGTTCTCCAAAGGGAAACCAGTGAAAGGGGGTCCCGCACGTATGTGTTATGCATGTGACCAGCTGGGTCATGTGAGGGGGGACCACAGATGCCCCAAGAGTACACCGGCAATCACTGGTGCACAGTCCCAGGGTTTGGCTAGTGTAGCGCTTGGGGAGGAGTTTGTTCCAGGTGGGTGGGAGCCAGTTGGGATTGCCCTTGTCTCACTAGGGGGCAGTGAGATGGTCCAGAGAACCCTTGTGCCTTAGAACACTAAAAAGTACAGGCAGTGGGTGACCATTAATGGACAGAGGGTTGAGGCTCTGAGAGACACAGGAGCCAGTGTGATTTCAGTGAGGAGTGAGCTAGTGTCTGAGGAGCAGATAGATCCCCTTGTACTTCATCAAGTAGTTGCTGTGTACAACTCAGAACGCCTCTGCAGAGTGGCGCAGGTTCCCTTTGAATGTGGGGGGGGAGAGGAGTCTCAGGTTCCTTGAAGGTACTTGTGAGTCCAACCATGCCTGTGGATTGTTTGCTTTGCACTGACCTGGAGGATTCCCCTTGGAAGGAGGTTGAACACAGGTCACACTTGTAGATGTTAGGTCTGCCTGGGTGGGTATATGTATCCACCAGGAGAAAGGCAGCCCAGAAGGGTGGGCAAAAGCCCTTGGAGCCTGAAACAGTGGCTCAGGGGACCGCCAAAAAGAGGAAAGGGTAAGGGACGCGGGAATCCAGCCCCAGAAGTTTCCACGGTCTGGGAGGAGGCAGAGCCTACAGGGGAACAGGTGGCTGAACTGGGTGAGGTCCCTGATCTGTCACAGTGGCAGCAGGAAGGAGGGCCCACCATGGAAGCCTTCTGTGAGGCACAGAAAACATGCCCTACTCTAGTGGGTTTGCGGCAGCAGGCTGCAGACCAGGCGGCTGGCAAGGAGTAAGGACCTCACCTGATTTATTGGGAGGACAGCCTCTTGTATAAAGAGCCTAAGGTTGCTGAACCTGGGTCAGCCCGTGTGCTGGTGGTACCCCAGTGTTTCAGAGCCTTCCTACTGGGTCTGGCTCACCACATGCCTTTAGCTGAACATTTGGGACAGGAGAAGACCTTTGAACGGCTTGTCACCGACTTTTATTAGCCCCTAATGTGCAGGCACTCAGATGCTCATTGTAGGTCTTGCCAAACTTGATAGGCAAGTGGCAAGAGTGGGGGGGGAATGTAAGGCTCCCCTCCGACCTTTTCCTGTTGTTATTAACCCCTTTGAAAGGGTCGGTATTGACATTGTGGGGCCTCTGGATCCCAAGACAGCCATGGGCAACAGGTTAATCCTGGTCTTGGTGGACCATGCCACCCGGTAACCAGGAGCCTTTCCGCTGAGATCAATCACTTACCGGTGGTGGGTCGTGCATTGATGGGAGTTTTCACCCACATGGGGTTCCCTAAGGAAGTGGTATGTAATAGGGGTAGCAACTTCTTATCCACGTATATGAAATCTCTGTGGCAGGAGAGTGGGGTAACTTATAAGATCTGATAGAGACTTCTAGCTGCAGCTTCCTTACCTTAGAATTCCCTGGCATCAGCTTTGAATCTGGAGTTTTTTCTGAGCAGTACCCTGCGTGTGCCGTCGGGTGGCGTAGTTCGGATCCGCGTGCGCTGGCCAGCTCTGCGTGCGTCGTCAGTGTCGTTGGAGCCATCTATGACATCACGGTTGTCTATATAGACGCCGTCTCGGCGCACGTACGTCAGTTCTTTTCCTTCCGCGCCGGTTAAGCGCAGTTCCGGAAAGAGCTACCCTTCTTCGACGGTTTGTCGAGGATTTTTTGACTGTGTGAAGTCATGTCTTCGAGAAAGACAGGGTTCAAGCCGTGTGGTGCGTGTCATCGCATCATGTCGGTGACGGACCCGCACCGTGTTTGTCTTTGGTGCCTGGAGAAGGACCACGATTCCACCTCGTGCTCCGACTGTCGGGCCATGGCGCTGAAGGCCTTGAGGGAGAGATCCCTTAAGCTTCTTGCGGCCCGACATTCATCTTCAGTCGGCGCGGCTCCTCGGAGGTCACGGTCCCGCAGCAGGAGGAGGTCGCGGCACCGCTCCCAGAGCCCCAAGTCCTCTTCCTCGCATTCAAGGTAATCCGAAAGTAAGAGGCACAAGAAGAAGAAGAAGTCCAAGAGGACTTCATCTTCGCCACGCCCGTCGGCTGACGAGGCATCTAGGGAACGTCGACATTCCAAGAGCGGTTCCGCGGAGCCGTCGCCAGGGTCGACCCTGCGTCTTCCCCCCTTTTTGGTGACCGGATCGACCCCCGCTCAAATAAAAGAGTTTTACGATGCCATGCATCTGGTTTTTGAGTGGGCTGCACCCTCGGGTGAGTCTTTGGGCCCCGCGGGGTCAGCAGGGGCCCCTTCGGATTTGACGCCGGCGGCTTCGGCCTCAGTGCTGTTGGGGACCCCAGGATCCGATACTGGATCCGGACCGGCGCCGGTCCCTCACAGTCCACCTCCTTCGGCGCCAGGTCCGACGTCGACGATTCTGCCACCGCCGCCAGCCCCATCCTTATTCCGGATGATCCAGAGCCAGAGCGACGTCATACGACGTCGACTCCGACTTCGACGGAGCCAATTTGGCCCAGATCATTGTCTGAGCATTATTTAGATCAACCAGATGCAGGAGAGGAATGGGAGGGGTCTGAGGACCCTTTAGAATGTGGATTACTACAGGACTGGTATGAGGATCTAGGGGAGGCCAGTGGAATGGACACGTCTCCAGATACTGGTATGCTCTCTCCTCCTAATGTGGCTGCGGAGGAGGGTGCTTCTTTTGCTATGGTGGTGCGTAGGGCAGCTGAGGTCTTGGTCCTAGATTTGCCTATGGTGCCAGTCAGGACGAATATCCTGACAGAAGTGCTTCAGCCGGGGGTGACAACTTCAGAGCCAATGTTGCCCTTCAATGAGGCTCTTACAGACATCCTTCTGGGTACGTGGTCCAAACCCAGCACAGGGGCTCCTGTGAATAGGACGGTCGGCCGCCACCATAGGCCCGCTCCAAGCAACCCTAGTTTCCTGACACAACACCCCACTCCTAAGAGCTTGGTGGGAAGAAGATGTTTTCTTCCACCAGCCTGGCATTGAGGTCCGTAAACACCTCTTGCCTATTGGGCCATTATTCCCATACTTTATGGTATACGGTGGCACAGGTGCTGCCCCAGGTCCCGGAGGGCGTACGGGACACTCTTACCCAGGCTGTGAAGGATGGGAGAGATGCAGCCAAGTTTACGATCCGGTGTGGTTTGGACACGACCGGCTCGCTGGGCAGAGCGATTTCATCGTCAGTGGCCCTACGTCGCCACGCCTGGCTACGTTCTACTGGTTTCTCCGGGGATGTCCAGTCCAGCTGGATGGACATGCCCTTTGATGGCTTTCGCCTTTTTGGCGAAAAGGCAGACTCCGCGCTTGAGAGGTTCAAGGATTATCGAGCCACGGCCAGATCCTTGGGCCTTTCAGTGCCAGCATGACAGCAGTCTGTCTTTCGCCCCTTTCGAGGCTTCAGAAGGGGTGTGGTACCACGCCAGCCACAGTTCAGCCACCGTCCTCAGGCTTCACAGCATCCCGGAAGAGGACGTGGTCGTGGTACCATCAGACCCAGAGGGTCTGGCCAGAGGTCGGCCGCCACACAGCCCCCCTCCTCTGTGCCCAAGCCCTCCTAGTATGGTTCTGCGGGATCACGTCTGACCAGTTGGAGGGAGGATTTGTTTTCATCTCCCTCACTGGCTTTCCATCACCACGGACAAGTGGGTCCTGCAGATCATATGGAAAGGCTACTCCCTTCCCTTCCAGTCTTTCCCTCCTTCTATCCCTCCGACTAAGGAATGGTTGATGGAGGACCATCTAGCTTTGCTCCGCGAGGAAGTTACAGCTTTCTTGGCCAAGGGAGCTGTACAAAGAGTCCCGATATCAGGAGTAGGCAGTGGTTGTTATTCCCGTTACTTTCTGATTCCCAAAAAGAACAAAGGCCTTCACCCTATCTTGGATTTAAGGGACGTCAATCTCTTCCTCAAGAAGGAGAAATTCAAGATGCTCACTCTTGCTCAGGTTTTGTCTGCCCTAGACCAAGTAGACTGGATGGTAGCGTTAGATTTGCAGGATGCGTATTTCCACATTCCTATCCTGCCAGCCCACAGGCATTACCTGCGGTTCAAGGTGGGCCACAAGCACTTTCAGTTTACCGTGCTTCCTTTCGGTCTCACCAGTGCCCCTCGGGTGTTCACAAAGGTGATGGCGATGGTGGCAGCTCATCTGCGCAGGTCAGGGACTTCAGTCTTTCCCTACCTGGACGATTGGCTGTTGAAGGCTTCTACACCCCAGGCTCTCGTCACCCACCTCCAGATGACGGCGGACCTCCTGTATTCGCTGGGGTTCACTATAAATGTGCCGAAGTCGCACCTGACTCCCTCTCAGAAGCTCACTTTCATCGGAGCTGTTCTGGACACAGTGCAGTATCGGGCTCATCCTCCCGAACAGCGGGTCCAGGATATTCAGGTTTTGATACCAATGTTTCGGCCTCTATCCTGGATTTCGGTGAGACAGACTCTGAAGCTGTTGTGACTCATGGCTTCCTGCATCCTATTGGTCAAGCATGCCAGATGGTGCATGCGGGCTCTGCAGTGGGACCTGAAGTTCCAATGGGCACAGCATCAGGGAAATTTTACCGACGTGGTTCAGATCTCGGAGGGGACTGCAGAAGCTCTGCAACGGTGGTTAGTGAACTGCGATTGGGACAAAGGCAGACTCTTCTCCCTTCCCCAACCAGATCTAACGGTAGTGACAGATGCGTCACTTCTGGGATGGGGTGGCCATCTGGGGGAGGTGGAGATCAGAGGTCACTGGTCTCCGGTGGAATCCGGGCTCCTCATCAACTTGTTGGAGCTTCAAGCGATCCGGCTAGCATTAAAAGCATTTCTTCCTGTGGTGAAAGGGAAGGTGGTGCAGGTGTTCACGGACAACACTACCGCAATGTGGTACTGCAACAAGCAGGGCAGTGTGGGGTCGTGGACCTTTTGTCAAGAGGCTTCACGTCTCTGGACATGGCTGGAACAGCAGGGCATGACCCTGGTGGTTCAACACCTGGCAGGTTCTCTGAACGCCAGGGCAGACGAGCTCCGCCGAAAATTCTTAGAGGATCACGAATGGTGTCTCCATCCAGAGGTAGCGCAAGGACTCTTTCAGCAGTGGGGAGAGCCTTGGTTAGATCTGTTTGCCTCCGTAGAGAACGCACAATGTCAGCAGTTTTGCACGTTGGAGTTTCCAAGGGGGCTATCGCTAGGCAACGCTTTTTGACGCGAGTGGAGTTCAGGCCTCCTGTACGCGTTTCCGCCTATACCACTCCTGCCCATAGTTCTCAAGAAAATCAAGAACGACCGGGTCCAAGTAATCCTAGTGGCTCCGGATTGGGCATGGAGAGTTTGGTATCCAGAGCTTCTCAAAATGAGCATCGGTCCTCCAATAAGGCTGCCTCTTCGGGAGGATCTTCTGTCGCAGCAGCAGGGGAAAGTTCTCCACCTGAACCTGTCAACTCTGCGCCTTCATGCGTGGAGATTGAGCGGCGACAAATGATGGTTTATGACCTCCCTCCTGAGGTCTGTGATGTCATTCTGGCAGCCAGGCATCCCTCTACTAAGTCGATCTACGCCTGCCGTTGGAAACGTTTTGTTTCATATTGTACAGAGAGGTCTATTGGTCCTCTTTCTTCTTCTCTGTCTAACATCCTTTTGTTTATATTGTCTCTCACCCAGCAGGGATCCTCCTTGGGGACTCTCAAGGGCTATCTTGCAGCCTTACTGGCTTTTCTTCAGTTGCCCGATCAACCATCTTTGTTTAAATCACCTATAGTACAGATGTTTTTGAAAGGGCCTGTGCATCTGTTCCCGCCTGTGCCTTTCGTTATGCCCCAGTGGGATCTTAATTGGGTCTTACCTTCCTTATGTGTGCTCTCTTCGAGCCCTTGCATAACTGTCCTCTCCGGCTGCTCACTATTAAAACAGCCTTTTTGGTGGCAATTACATCTGCCAGGAGAGTGAGTGAGCTGCAGGCTTTATCTTCAAAGCCACCTTATCTCATGATATATCCTGATAAGGTAGTGTTAAGAACCCATGCCTCTTTCCTCCCCAAGGTGGTGACCCCTTTCCATCTGGGTCAAAATATCACCCTGCCCACCTTCTTTGCACCACTGCATCCCTCTAAGGAAGAGGAGTGTCTCCATCGGTTGGACCCAAAAAGAGCGTTATCGTTCTACCTTGACTGCACTAAAGAGTTCCGGGTGGATGACCAACTCTTTGTGGGGTACGTTGGTGCAAAGAAGGGTCAGGCGGTGCAGAAACTATCAATTTCGCACTGGGTTGTTCTCTGTATAAAGATCTGCTATGCTTTGGCAAAGAAGCAGCCTCCTTAGGGCTTGACAGCTCATTCTACTGGGGGAAGGATGCTACCACTGCGTTAGCACGTGGCGTACCGGTGGTGGACATCTGTCAGGCTGTAACGTGGGCTTCTTTGCACACGTTTGCAAAACATTACTGCCTGGATAGCCAGGTGAGAAGAGAGGGACATTTTGCCTGGTCTGTTTTGCAGGACTTCCTAGTGTAAAAATCTCCTTCAGACCCACCGCCAGGGGTTATAGCTTGGGTATCTATTCTAAGGTAAGGAAGCTGCAGCTAGAAGTCTCTATCAGATTAACAAGTTACTTACCTTCGGTAACGAGGTATCTGGTAGAGACTCTATCTAGCTGCAGATTCCTTACACCCACCCAAGCCTCCCCGCTCTGCGGATATTTTTTTATATATATATATATATATATATATATATATATATATATATATATATATATATATATATATGTATATATATATTTAAATATACATATGTATATATATGATTTGGCATTTTTGCCTTTCTTAAAGGCATGAAAGAATTTTTATTTCAAATAGTCAAAGAGGTAAAATCCATAACTGTTGGTTCTTCCATAACTCTGCGCTTCTGGCGTGGGAAGTTGTGGAAAAGAACTGAGGTACGCGTGCCGAGACGGCGTCTATATAGACAACCGAGACGTCATAGACAGCTCCAACGACGCTGACGACGCACGCGAAGCTGGTCGACGTACGCGGATCCGAACAACGACACCCGATGGCATGCGCAGGGTACTGCTCAGAAAAAAACAGATTAGAAGCTGACGCCAGGGAATTCTACGGTAAGGAATCTGCAGCTAGATAGAGTCTCTACCAGATAACTCGTTACCGAAGGTAAGTAACTCGTTCTTCACCACTTCTTATCACCCCCAAAACAATGGTCTGGTTGAGAGGTTCAATCGCACCTTGAAAGGCATGACCATGGGCCTGTCAGAGCCCTTGAGGCAGAAGTGGGACGTCCTCTTGCCATGCCTTCTGTTCGCCTACAGGGAGGAGCCTCAAAAAGGGCTTGGCTTTAGTCCTTTTGAGTTACTGTATGGCCACCCTGTTGGGGGACCCTTGAGTCTGGTGAAGGCCTAGAGAAAGCCCCCAGTAAACTTACCCAGGATGTATTAAGCTACATGCTGGCTTTTGGAAAGCACACTGCTCGTTTCAGAGGTCTCGCACAAGAGAACATGGAAGCAAGCAAGGCAGATATGAAACGGTAGTATGACCAGATTGTCACTCTGATCGAGTTTCAGCCTGGGCAACATGTATGGGTGATAGTGCTAGTGGAGCCTAGAGCGCTCCAGGACAAGTGGACTGGGGCATTTGAGGTGGTGGAGCGCAAGAGTGAAGTCACCTACCTGGTGGACTTGTGGACTCCCAGGGACCTCTTGAGGGTCCTGAATGTGAACCGTCTCAAGCCACACTTTGAGCAGACTGAATTGTCCATACTCCAACCAACAGATGATGGGGTGGAGGAAGAGAGTGAGCCTCTTCCTGACCTCCTGTCTGCAGGAGAGAAAGATGGGTCTGTGGAGGGAGTAAACATCTCCCCCTCCCTGACCGCAGAGCAGCAGAGGGACTGTCGCCAGGTGATGGAACAGTTTGCCTCCCTGTTCTCCTTGATCCCAGGGGTCACACACTTGTGTACACATGATGTGAACACTGGGGTCAGCCCACCCATTAAACAGAAAGTTTACAGGGTGACTGAAAAGGTCAGGGCTAGCATCGAAGATGAGGTGTCTCAGATGTTATTTCCTAGGGGTCATTGAGCCTTCTAAGAGTCCTTGGGCCAGCCCTGTGGTCTTGGTCCCAAAGGTTGCTGATCCTGGTGCCACCCCAGAACTCCGGTTCTGTGTGTACTACTGGGGTCTCAATGCGGTCACTAAAACTGATTTGCACCCCATCCCCAGAGCTGATGAGCTCATAGACTAGTTTGGAGCTGCCAAATACCTCAGCACATTTGATCTGACATCTGGGTATTGGCAGATTGCCTTAACCGAGGGGGTAAAGGAGAGGTCCACATTTTCTACCCCAGAGGGCACTTTCAGTTTAAAGTGGTTCCCTCTGGGACGAAAAATTCCCCTGCCACATTCCAAAGGTTGGTCAATCACGTGTTGACTGGGCTGGATGACTTTAGCGCAGCATACCTGGATGACATTTGCATGTTTAGTTCCACTTGGGATGAACACTTGCAGCACCTCTGCAGAGTGTTGGAGGGCCTGCAGAAGGCAGGCCTCCCTATTAAGACAAGCAAGTGACAAATAGGGCACGGTTCCGTGGTGTATTTGGAACACCAGGTGGGGAGTGGCCAGGTGGCACCCCTCCAGCCAAAGATTGATACCATTCGGGCTTGGAAACCTCCCAAGACCCAGACTGAGGTGAGGGCCTTTTTAGGCCTCACTGGCTATTACAAGAGGTTTGCCAAGGGGCCTGGCACCATTGTTGCCCCCTTGAATGAGTTGACTTCGAAGAAGCAACCCAAAAAGGTGATCTGGACAGAGGCTTGCCAGACTGCTTTTGATGCCCTGAAGGCTGCCATGTGCACAGCACCTGTGCTGAAGGCACCTGACTATTCCAAGGAATTTGTTGTGTAAACAGACACCTCAGAGCATGGTATAGGAGCAGTACTTTCACAGTTTAATGAAGAGGGCCTAGACTAACCTGTTGCCTGCATTAGCAGGAGGTAATTCCCAGGGAACATAGGTGGAGTGCAATAGAGCGTGAAGCTTTTGCTGTGGTCTGGGCCCTGAAGTAGCTAAGACCCTACTTGTTTGTCTGGGTTCAGACCGACCACAGGCCCCTCAGATGGTTAGTGCAAATGAGGGGCGAGAATCCAAAACTGTTGAAATGGCCCATTTCCCTACAGGGGATGGACTTTATGGTGAAACACCGCCCTGGCACAGAGCAAGCCAATGCTGATGGCCTGTCCAGATTCTTCCGCCTTAGTGATGAAATCTCACATGAGGCTGGGTAGTTGCGCCCCACTTTTACCTGGGGGGGGAGACATGTGTTAGACTTGGCATCCCTCTAACTTTTTGCCTCTGTTTCCCAAGTTGTTGATGTTTGCTGGACTCTGTTTTTGCGGTTTTTGATACTTTGGGCACTTTTACACTGCTATCCAGTGCTAAAGTGCAAGTGCTCCTGTGTCAAATGTATGTTTAATTGGCTTTCCATTGTCACATAGGTTCTCATTATCCTAATGAGACTACTGGTTTTGGGCGGCAGAATCACCTGGACTGCGGGGGACTGAGTCTGAACCCGCTCCAGGTGATGCCTGTCGGCCTAATCCGGGTATGTTCCGGCTAACTAGCAGTGCCTCATCTCCACCAAAGAGAAAGGATGATTGGGCAACCAGCCACATTACATAAATAACTCCTCAGGGGAATCGTGATCACTCAGATCTCATCCGTTTCTCTCAGTTACATTAGTCTCACATATGCAAGGACAATCAGAGGCAGAGTATAGTTCAATAAGGCTTTATTGAAGCAACTGCATCTTGGATAATAAAGTATATATTGCAATAACTAAGACGATGAAGCACAATAGGATTAAGATTGTGACAAGAGTAAAACACAAAAATAACACTACCATTGTGTCACGAAGATTGTTAAGGATAGTTCCTACCTAGGCTATGTTACAGCACAGCATATTAAGCTCTAATTCTGCCCTTCAGGTTCCCCCTAGGAAGACATCAATCCGTCGTACCTGAGCAAGAGACCTGTAGTCTACATAGGCAGCTGCAGCGAAGCACTCAGCAATCAGCATACAGTTGTGGTCATCTGGCTGGAATCTCCCTCTAACGTACATGGGTCAAAGTAGTGTTTTTATAATAAAACAGCTAATGTTTCAAGAAAGGATTCCCACGTAAGAGTGTATATGTTTCTGTGAACATTGGAGACAAAGCGTACCACTTTTGCTGGCAACCTATCTTATTGCAGCCTTGAGAAAATCACAGAGTAAAAGAAATGTCTTGTTTAAGAACGCAGTGCTGACATAGACGAAGAACAGCTAGATAGAGAAAATAAAAAAAGACCGCAAATGTTGCTTTTGTTAAAATAATATAACAAAGCTAGAATAAAACATATCTAGGTTAAAGTGCACAGCGGCAGGCCTAGTTTGCTAAAATAATGTGTCTAGAACTATAGCTAAAATGGCTACACAACACACCCCCTTGCCGGTTCAAAGGTGATTCAAAAGCTTCATTATGTATAAAAGCTACTAAAATTCAACCTAAGGCATATATATGGGAATGTAAATAATGGCAATTTAAAGACAGTTGAGCATGTTTTAAAAGGACAATTTAAAATGTTAATTGTGGCGTCAGAAAAAGCCGAATTTCAAAAGTCATAGTCATTTTTTAAATTGCCAATTGACAATTGAAGACAGGAAATCTTCCACTTCGGCATGTGGTAAATTAGGAAGTTCTTCTCCAAGGAAAACCAAGGACATTCGTCAATAGCAAGATGCCACCGATTATAGCCAAAGTTATCGGAAATCCCCCGAAAATACTTGAAAATATTGCATGGATGGCTGAAGGTATTAAGCCAACCATAGAGGAGAAGTTGTGAATGAAACCAGAACCAACACCCTTAAAGAAATTTGCGATTCCAGTAATACTGGACGCAATAAATATCCGTCCCACGAGTTCACCAAAGTGTCTCTGAAAGTTCATACTTAAAAATGACTGTATCTCTGCCGACGACCTCGCAACCTGAAGCGCATAGGTCGTGCGTGCAGATGTAAGCGCATCATGTTTTTGAAATAATAAAGCCTGTAGTCTGTTCAACTTGTCAAAATTCACATTTAAAGTAGTGATATGGGGCCAAATCTCAGCTACTTCCCTCTGTTGTGTAGGAGGAAAACGTATGTTCCTGCAGCATGTAAAGATTTTAGAGACCAAAAGGACATAAACTATTCCGGATCGCATCCCACAACATCTCTCACTATCGAGGAGAACATAGCTGCCATTCAAAAGCACCTGGAACGCAGGTATATTCCAGGGGACAGGGACTCCCTTCAGATAACAAGCCAAGTTTGCTGCTGAGGCAAGACACGCCCCCTGCAAGGACAGCTGTTTACCATCAAATGGCTGACAGAAGTCTCGCATTCACTACCTCTAAGAAAGACCTCTTTCATACCACTGAGACATTTGTACGTGAAGGGTAGCTCCCACACCTCATGGATGTAACTATCTCCTAGCCTTTCATATCTGCCAAAAAGCAGGATGTGAATTGAAGTGTTGAATTAGGCAGATTAATGACCCTGTGTATTAACCACTCAGCAGATGGTATTTCAGCCACAGTAAATTTTTCTAATTTCTCAATAATCAACATAACATAAGTTGCTTCTTTCTTAGCCATTAGTTGTTGTTGTCACGTTAAATTAAATGTGGAAAATATGTCCCTTGCGCTAACGTGTTTCCAGGGAACATGACCTGCCTTCAGTGTTTGTAGTGTCCAACCTAACTGCATAATGGACCTTAGTTGACTCTGTCCGTGGTGTAAAAAGGACATGTTGCCATGTATTATGTCTATTGCACAGGAAAAAATGTTGTTTAAAGTGTATATTCAGTCGGACAGGGTATTAATCCCATTATATACAACAGCTAATGCCTTCTGTAAGTTTTCCTGAGCTATTTGCCTTAACCGGAAGCAGTTTCTTGTTGAGAAAGCTTCCAAATTTCATTATAGACTGCATATAAGAAGCGCTTTCTGCATTGTTTTCGTGGGCCTAACAGGAAATCTTGTAAGCCAGTGATATTAGACAGAACACTGAGGTGTTCTCTAACAGCATCTAGTGAGGAACTCTTCAACCAATGCTGGCATAGTTTCCCTGCACTGTATGTTGTTACTATACCCGCATGTTCAGATGACACATAGCGATGGTCAGGCCTACTTGTTCTAAAAACCCTGTGGAGTTTACAAAACGTTTATGACATCCATTGGTATCTATTGGCCACAATAACCACCCGCCAGGACGTGAAAGTGAAGCATTAAACGTGCCGTTGTGGACCCATTCATCGAGCTGATCTTCAGTTGCATTTATGTACTTTTGCCACTTGTAAAATTTTGCAGGGCAGGAATACTGGCTGCATTCAACTCCTTAATTTTTGCTAAGCCTAAACAACTTGTCTGTTGTACAGTTTCATTTAAACATATAATTTGAACAGGTTTCAGGCATGCTCTAAACAAAGCTTCCTTTCCCCTTATTTTACAATGTTTTGTTCCTCACACACTTTTTAAGTCAATCAACTTCAGCCAATACTCATAGCCTTCTATAGCCAACCGGGAAACAAAGGAATCCAAATAAATGGATTTTGTATCTGTCAATAATATGTGTAAATTTTCCATAAATGGCAATTTAAAATAATACGACTCAGCATTTTTAATACTGTGCCCATAAAAATATGCAAGTTTTTCAGAATATGTTTTAGAACTCCCTTGTGGTGGAGTTGGGCAATGCTCCCATTGTGTGTAATTAAACAAAGTCTTTGGGGTACTTGTTCTGTGAATGAAATGGTGTCCGTATTAATTATAGCAAAACATGTCACCATAACTTTCTTTGAATTGATAAATATCCTCACTTTCAAATACAGTAAAATACTGCAACTCAGTCATCATAGAATCAACTGTTTAAACATCCCAGTCATCAGACACAACTCTGGGTATTATTACATCATTCATAGAAAGTTTAAACACATATGGTATTTGAATGACCTCCTTCGGGCCGTGTATATCAAATGTTACTTTATCCCAAACAATCCCTCCAGGAATTGGTATAGAGGAAATGTTCACGAAAAACAAGTCTCCGCGGACCTTGTGAGAAGAAAAATTGGGTTTTAGGAACTCATCCACCAGTTCAACTGTTGGTCATTCAGGAAGGTATTGACCATGTATTAATAGAAAGAAAGTAATAACAAAGCCAATCCAAAGAAGGAAAGCTAATACAGTCAAGGAAAGCCACTGATAGTTCCATGGGGAAATAAAGTACTTTGTTTTAAGCCAATTTATCAGCTGATGCGTTTTTGGCAGTTCAGGTGTAGAAGAGACAAATGAGTCTGAAAAGGTGTCATTGATGTCGGCAGAGTATCCAGAAGCAGTTTGTGAAAAAACTGGAGCCGTATTTGAAGGAGGAGAACTGGTAGGAGACTCCTGCGGTGGTTCACTCACTGGTTCTCAGGCAGGTCGCTCCCCTCACCGCCTCACAGCCTCCAGTGTGACCGCTCTCGCTCCTGTGCCCTGTGCTCCTGTGCCCTGACTGCCTTTTCCCGCCTCCAGTGACCTAGCGCCAGCATCCTCTTCGTTGTGCCCGAGTGCCTGTGTCCGCTCTTTCTTCTGTACCCCGAGTGCCTGTGCCCCTGGTATTGTTCCACTGTATTGTATTGTTTTTACCTTTTTGCCCTTACTGTGTTCTTTTCTCTTCCAGCCTCGTCGCGTCACCCCATCGCCGCCCGTTTGTTTCCCGCCGCTACACTCCGGTAACTCCGCCCCCTCGCTCCCCATTGGCCGCCCCGCTCCCACCTCCCAGCTGCTCCTCCCTCCCTCTTCCCCTCATATGGAGGCCGCGCAGCGATAGAGAGAGCGACTTCTGACCCTGGTTCTCAGGCAGGTCGCTCCCCTCACCGCCTCACAGCCTCCAGTGTGACCGCTCTCGCTCCTGTGCCCTGTGCTCCTGTGCCCTGACTGCCTTTTCCCGCCTCCAGTGACCTAGCGCCAGCGTCCTCTTCGTTGTGCCCGAGTGCCTGTGTCCGCTCTTTCTTCTGTACCCCGAGTGCCTGTGCCCCTGGTATTGTTCCACTGTATTGTATTGTTTTTACCTTTTTGCCCTTACTGTGTTCTTTTCTCTTCCAGCCTCGTCGCGTCACCCCATCGCCGCCCGTTTGTTTCCCGCCGCTACACTCCGGTAGCTCCGCCCCCTCGCTCCCCATTGGCCGCCCGACTCCCACCTCCCAGCTGCTCCTCCCTCCCTCTTCCCCTCATATGGAGGCCGCGCAGCGGACGTGCGCAGCGGGCACGCTTCGGCACGCCAAAGGCAAGCCCGTCTGCGCCCGTCCGCGCCTGTACCGCGCCCAGCGCCAGACCCCCTGGCCCCCACCGCTGCGAGCCTACCCGCCGGACCTACGAAGCTGCCACCCTCATCGCACTCAACACCGGCCGGATCCCCGGGTGCTGCCGTGCCGCCCCAAGACGCACCCACGGACCCTTCACCTGACAATCCTGCAAGTTCTCCTGCATCCAGACCCGCACCGCGCCCGCCAAACCAAGCACCAACAGCAACCACCTGAAGTGCATCCTGCTTAACACCCGCTCCATCCACAGACACGCCGTGGAACTCTGGAACCTGCTCGACACCACATCTCCAGACGTCGCCTTCCTCACTGAAACCTGGATGAACGCCTCCTCAGCGCCCGACATCGCCATCGCCATCCCGGACGGATACAAGATCACCCGGAGGGACCGCATCAACCAGACAGGAGGAGGCATCGCCATTGTCCACAAGAACACCATCCGCATCACGACCAACTCCGACGACACCCTCACAGCTGCCGAACATCTCCACTTCCAGATTCACACCGACCCCAAGACCACACTCAGAGGCACCCTCATCTATAGACCCCCAGGACCCCGCACACAATTCACCGAAGACATCGCAGACTTCATCAGCCCTCACGCCCTCTCCTCCGCCGACTACATCCTCCTAGGGGACCTCAACTTCCACCTGGAGAACAACAACGACAACAACACCACCACCCTGCTGGACAACCTCGCCAACCTCGGACTCAAGCAACTGGTGAACACCCCCACCCACTACGCCGGACACACGCTTGACCCAGTCTTCTCCCCTCCAGCAAGTACATCTCCTTCAGCCACTCCACCGGACTCCACTGGACAGACCACAGCTGCGTCCACTTCAGCTTCAGAAAAACCACGACTCACCACCACCCACAACAGGCCCCCCGCAGGAGCTGGAACAAGATCACCACTGACCAGCTCTCCACATCACTGAGCCAGAACCCTCCCGCCAGCTCAGCGGACCCCAACCAAGCAGCCAACAACCTTACACAGTGGATCACCAACTGCGCTGACAACCTCGCACCTCTGAAAACCCATCCCATCAGGCCCAACAGCAAGAAAGCCTCCTGGTTCAACAACGACCTCAAGAACTCCAAGAAGAACTGCCGCACCCTCGAGAAAGCCTGGCGAAAAAACCCGACTACAGACAACATGACCGCCCTCAAGTACGCGTCCCGTAAACACCACCAGCTGATCCACACCACCAAGAAGACAGCATTCAAAGAACGACTAGACAACAACGCACACAACAGCAAGGAACTCTTCAGCATCATCAAAGAGCTCTCCAACCCCAGCGCCGGAAACAACGACATCACCCCCTCACAAGACCTCTGCGACTCACTCGCCTCGTTCTTTCACCGCAAGATCACCGACATACACAACAGCTTCGGCGCACAGACCACGCACCCCGACGCCCCCCAACACCACCCTCCGCGCCTGGACCCCGGTCAGCACCGAAGACACCATCCATACGATGAACACTATCCATTCCGGATCACCAACCGACCCATGCCCCCACCACGTCTTCAACAAGGCTGACTCCGTCATCGCACCCCATCTCCGGGACATCATCAATTGCTCCTTCAACACCGCCACCTACCCGGAGAGCTGGAAGCATGCCGAACTCAGCGCCCTCCTGAAGAAACCATCAGCAGACCCCACCGACCTCAAGAACTACCGCCCCATCTCGCTCCTCCCGTTTCCTGCCAAAGTCATCGAGAAGACCGTCAACAGACAGCTGGCCGCCTTCCTCGAGACTAATGGATCCCTCGACCACTCACAGTCCGGCTTCCGAGCCAACCACAGCACCGAGACCGCCCTGATCGCAGCCACTGACGACATCCGAGCCCTGCTCGACAACGGGGAAACAGCGGCCCTCATCCTCCTGGACCTCTCCGCAGTGTTCGACACGGTCTGCCACCGCACCCTAGTGCAGCGCCTCAGCAACATCGGAATTCAAGAGAAGGCTCTAGAGTGGATCATCTCGTTCCTCACCGGAAGAACCCAGAGAGTCCGCCTCCCCCCGTTCAGATCCGAGGCCACCGAAGTCATCTGCGGTGTACCACAAGGATCATCACTCAGCCCCACCCTCTTCAACGTCTACATGAGCCCCCTCGCAGCCATCGCACGCCATCACAACCTCAACATCATCTCCTACGCCGACGACACCCAGCTGATCCTCTCCCTCACCAACGACCCAGCCACCGCCAGACCCAACCTGCACGAAGGGATGAAAGACGTAGCCGAGTGGATGATGAACAGCCGCCTGAAACTGAACTCAAACAAGACGGAAGTCCTCATCCTTGGATCATCACCCTCTGCCTGGGACGACTCCTGGTGGCCCCCTGCCCTGGGCAGCGCACCCAAACCTACGGACCACGCACGCAACCTGGGCTTCATCCTGGACTCCTCCCTCTCGATGACCAGACAAGTCAACGCCGTCTCTTCATCATGCTTCAACATCCTACGCATGCTCCGAAAGATCTTCCGATGGATCCCCACCGAAACCAGGAAGACGGTCACCCAGGCACTCGTCACCAGCCGACTGGACTACGGTAACACCCTCTACACCGGAACCACGGTCAAACTACAGAAAAGACTCCAACGCATCCAGAACGCCTCCGCACGCCTCATCCTTGACATCCCCCGACACAGCCACATCTCCGGACACCTGAGAGACTTGCCCTGGCTCCCCGTCAGCAAGAGAATCACGTTCCGCCTCCTCACCCACGCACACAAGGCCCTCCACGACCTGGGCCCCAGGTACCTCAACAATCGCCTGACCTTCTACACTCCCACCCGCCAGCTACGATCGACCAGCCACGCCCTCGCCGCTGTGCCACGCATTAGAAAAGCCACCATGGGAGGAAGATCCTTCTCCTACCTGGCAGCCAAGACTTGGAACTCCCTCCCCATCCACCTCCGTCTGACCCACAACCACCTCTCCTTCAGGAAGCAACTCAAGACCTGGCTGTTTGAGCAGTAGCGGTCCCCCCTCCCCCCAGCGCCTTGAGACCCTCCGGGTGAGTAGCGCGCTATACAAATTTTCTGATTGATTGATTGATTGATTCACTGTAAATGACGCCATCCGTTTGTGCAGAATTCCCGTCAAATCGATCAGCAATTTCCGTGTTGCTTGTTGTAATAGATGTTAGTAGAACTAATGCAAGATCATTTTCCACCCTCACCAAGCTCGGTGAGGTGTCAGCGTTGCTGCTCAAAACTTGTAGAGGGACATCTTATCCAGTAGTGAGAGGGATTCGGGTACTACTGGTTGTTCCTCTTGGTCTGCTGTGCAGGATTGGCCAAATGGTGTAACTTCACATTGTTGATGGAGACAAAGCAGTTATCTTTAGAACCTGGCAGCGGTGGTAGAATGACAGTTCTGGTACTGTGTATTCCCAGGACTGGAACCGGTGCACAATAGGAAAGACCAAACTCCTTTTTAACAGCAACCTTTTCATTTACTAGATCCCCAACCTTTGGAATCCAGCCGGTAGGTGTTATTGGTACATCCCTAATTCCTACGGAGGCAGCACTGGCAGAAGCGTTGTCATCACGGAAGTATTGTAATTCTTGCAAGACAATGACACGCTCATTTATGTCAAAAGGTGTTTCTGCCGCCTCCACGCCAGGACCATCGAGATCGGGAACATATATTTGAGTTCCAAACAGGCACTCGTATGAAGAACAACCCCCCAGGGACCTTCCAGGCAGATTAGTAAGTGCTCTCAGGAATCCATACAGGTGATTAAGCCAACTACGACCCGTACCTAATACTCTGGCTGTTAAGGATTGCTTTAAATCTCAGTTAAGTAGCTCCACAACACTATTTCCCTCAGGATGAAATAGAGACGAGTAATGGAGTTGGACCCCTAACAAAGACATGGCGTCCCTGAATGCCCTTGAGGCAAAAGCAGGGTCCTGGTCCGAGTGGAAAGCCGCAACTGCATATGTGCAGAGAAAGACTTGCAAATCTTTAATAACAGTCCGAGCGCCAGCCGAGCGTTGTGGCCACACCCATATAAATCTGGAGCAGGAGTCAGCAGCATGCACTATCAGGTGTCAGGGGACCACAATTGTCCAGGTACCCACATTGTAATGGTTTGTTTGAAATTAGACAGAGTGTCTGCGGTGAGCGTTTGACGGTAGACCCCTTCATTTGTTGGCAGATATCACAAGAAAAGACATACTGCTTGTTCTGTTTGTATAGACCTGGCCACCAATAAAGAGCCTGCAATAATGATATTGTAGCCGCCACACTAGCATGGGAAGAGGCAACTCCCTCATGCGCTGCTATAATCAACTCTGATCTTAGGTCTTTATTGGGAATTACTCGAACTCCCACGTCTGGTATTTTTACTTCTGTGTCAAGGAAGCCTCCCATCCGGTAGGAATATTTACCAGGAAATGCTTTTGGTAAGGATATTCCTTCAGCCATGGCTTTCACGGCAGCCCATATGTCTTTGTCAGGTTTCGTCCTAAAAAGTGTTACTTCAGCAACAGAAGCCATAGCTACTGCTGATTTGGCTGCTTCGTCAGCCAGTGTATTTCCAGCAACGTGTATTCCAACACACTGGTGTCCAAGTGTATATACAATATGGACATTAGGTAGCGTTTCCTTCAGATCCGCTACTTTCCCTTACAGAAGTCTGTGTTTGATGGTGTTAACTTTGGAATCTCTGAACCCATTCTGGCGCCAGTAATGCAAATATTCATTTAAGGTCTGGACACAATAGTACGAATCACAGACAATCAACGTTAGCTATGCAGAATCTGGATGTTCCAATGCCATCACCAGAGCCTTTAGCTCTGCTAGTTGTGCAGTGCAATCCCCTACAGTTTACGTGAAAGTACCTTGTGGATAGAATTTACTTCCCTCCTTATAGCTGCTTACGACTGCGCAAGCAGCGGAGTATTGATGCTTAGTGCCTATTGTAGGTTGTGCTCAGCCATCGGTGTACATGACTCTTTGATATTGATCAATAGGCAATGTATTTGCCAGAACTGGGTATTCTAGTTCAGATTGCAAAAATTCTTAGTTTGTAACTTTGGGTCTAAAATATAGTCAATATCAGTGGCTTTCAGAGATGTTGCCCATTGGATCCAATGTGTATCTAATGCTTTAGCGTTTGGAACACTGGCTTTGGTAACAACCACAAGGGCTGGGATTGGAGATACGACAGTAATGCATTTCCCCTGGGCTAGTGGTCTTTCTTTAATGACACCCATCTGAACAGCAATGAGAATTTTCTCAGTGGGTGCAACACGTTGTTCTGCCATTGAATATAGATGTGATTTGTATGCAATCGGGACTGTCTCACCCTCATTGAATGTAACATAGGTGAAACCAATAGCACCAGCAATTACTCTGATGACCACTTTTTTTATTGCCCCTTGTATGTAGGTGTTGTGCTGCAAGCATGTCGTGTTGCAGTGCTCTGATAATGCGTGTGTGTTCAACTGTCCAGAATTTACTGGAGAAGTCAGGACGTATTAAGTCATATAAGGGTTTTATTCGTAATCTGGAATGTATGTTCTGCCAGAAAAACCCAATAGGGATTGGACTTTTTTTAATGGTATATGGAGGTTGTAACTATGTGCATTTTTCTAAAAATTGTGGCGCTAGGCTCTTTCCTTCACTTGATAATTCGTATCCCAGAAACAGGATACTAAGGAAGGCTATTTTTTTTTTCTTGAAGTTAAATTTATAGCCGAATTCGGCAAATCCCACAACCTGGTGGGCTACCCGTCTTAGATGTTGCAGTAATTCGTCGTCCGTAAGGTAGATATCATCTACATAGGACAATGCTTCAGGTTCAGTGTTGATCAATATTGAAGTTACACGAGCCACGAACAGTCCTGGACTGTTCTTATACCCCTGTGGTGAACAACAGAACTTTTTCTGGGGGCGTAGTGCACTGAAACATGTTAAGTCTCTACTTTCAGGTGCTATGTTTTGGCAGAAGAAACCATCTGAAATATCGAATGTTGTTTTATATTTTTTGCACACTATGTTGTTCATAAGTGCAGTGCTATGAGAGTTTTGTATAGCTTATATGCGTGTATGACTGTTTAAGAGTCTGTAATCTAAGACTATTCTGTATGAATGGTCGGTTTAGCTACAGGAAATAGAGGATTATTCATTGGTGAGACACAGGGTTTGATTACCCCCTAGTACTCTAGTTGTGTGAGGATTTTCCTCACAGGTGCTTTAGCATCATGTTTTATTGGATACTGGGGTTGTGGTCTGGGTTGATTTTTAGTTGGAATTACATGATAGGGGGAATCTTTATACCACCCTACGTGGTTGCGATATAAAGCGGGTGCCTGCGCCTATGCCCAACCAATGGCGTAGGTTTCTGCAAGCTCATCAGGAATAAGAGGCGAGAAAGAAGGTTTGATAACCTCTTCCCCATATGGGCAGGTGCGGTCAAATTCAGGTGGCCAATCACTTTCTGCCAGTAGAATATCATATACAGTATGTTTACGGCGCGGTCCCAAACAATTGCGTTTATTGTGCGTTCAGTGTCTCCTTCTAACTCTGTCATTACTGTGTACACCCTGTCAGGCGTGGAGACACTCATGTCAGCAGTTTCAACTTGTAAGAAGTCATCAGTTGCTTTCACCTCCAGATACTCTTGAAGATTCCGGCAAACTATTGTGACCTCTGTTGCGCTGCCTGTCAGAGCTAGTGCCCACTTCTTGTTCTTTAATAGAGCCCTCTTCTTGAGTGTCATGATGAATCGCAACTGCTGCCACTTTTCTTTTTAAATTGAGTTTTGTGTTGGGGAGGTTTCTCTTCTTTTTTGACAGAAACCTCTGTAGAGCGTTGTTATTCCTGTCTCAGTTTCATGTACTCAGTTCTTAGCTCTGACAGCCCACCTCTCTCACTGCGTTTTTCCGGTGAGTCCTGAAAGGAACAAGATTGGCATGTACCAGTATATTGATATCTGTCAGGCGTTTTAATATTATCTCTATTTCAGAGATTGTATCTGTTCTGTGGGGTCTCCGTACGCAGAGATTCTCCCCTTTCTTTTTTAGTTTGTTGTTCTTTTTTATCCCAGTGTCTTTAAGAACCCTCAAGTGCCTGCTTGGTAGAGTCTTTATTACATTTACCCTGAAACTGTGGTTTTGTGGGTCTGGCCCCTAGACTATCTCGACCAATGCTAGAGTAGGTCACCGTGATAATCTTTGGCAGCTCACGTTCTTGATCCTGAGGAGGAGCGTCCCGGAGCCGCATGCGCACTGCTAGTGCAACTGCTTCCCCTTTAAGGGAATACTTAATACGATGGAAGATACAGTGGCAAAATTGCCCATAAGTTGCATCCCCAAGTCTAGAGCTGGGGCAGCCCCGTATTCATCTTGAATTAGTTTTAACACTTCTGGTAAATGGCAAGTGTCGGTATACTGTGTGTGGTAGTCTAGAGCGTGGCAGATACGGTGCCCCAAGTATTGCAGTTATCTACTGTGTGAACCATCCCAAATGGCAAGCACACAGTTAATATTCTATGCTTATCCTGAGGTCCTGTATTGGGAAATAATGCTTCCAGTGCATTTATTTTTTGAGCTAACCAAAATGGAATCTCTTCTCGTTTGGCGGGTACTTTACCCATGACCAAATGTACAGTCGCAGGATTAATTCCTCAAGTTACTGCATGTGGTTGTCCCCGGGCAGCACGTGCTGAATTTGTATTTAATGTTTGCATCACAAACTGTACTAGCCGTCTATATGTTTCCGTAAGCTCAGCATATAAGCGACGTACTTCAGCTACCGTCTAGGTTGCTGCATCAGGGTGCGGTGTATATGTGGCCAATAAAGACCAGGTAGGACCATCAATACTTAGAGGACCTAACCTAACGTGTAGGATTGCATGAAGTAGGACGCCATCAAGCCAATTATTATGTTATTGATAAGATAGAGGTATTTCTAATTATGCATAAGCTCTATATTGTGCAGATATGTTTGCAGATGTATAGTGATGAAATGTATTTGTGTTCCCATCAGCTGCTGGAAATGTGACCCAAGAATAGAAAATGTCAGTTCTATAGGCCGGATGAGCCTCAACAACAAATGTAACAGGACCCCCGGGCCGTTAGGCCATGGGCCAATAAATGTTCAGTAAGGGGTGGTCGCATATTGACTGCAATTGCCACCCGTTGCGGGTTTACCATGAAGAAAGGACAATTTTGTTCAGAGATAAGCACACCAAATGGGGATTATATTTTTAGGGTTTAAGCATGAACAACTTACAGTGTTAGTTAGGTACTCCATACTTAGCTGAGAAGGAAAATCCTCAATACCACGGACATCTCCATAAATAGTATTGAGGTGTCTTTGCATGTAGTGAGACAGAGATACTCGGGAGGACCCGAAAATTTGTGCCTGACCAAATGTTGGCATCGCCATGTTGCGTAGGTTCTCATTATCCTAATGAGACTACTGAATTTGGGCGGCAGAATCGCCTGGAATGCGGGGGACTGTGTCTGAACCCGCTCCAGGTGATGCCTGTCAGCCTAATCCGAGTTTGTTCCAGCTAACTAGCAGTGCCTCATCTCCACCCAAGAGTAGGAATGATTGGGCAACCAGGCACCTAACATAAATGACTCCTCAGGGGAATCGTGGTCACTCAGATATCATCCGTTTCTCTCAGTTACATTAGTTTCACATATGCAAGGACAATCAGAGGCAGAGTATAGTTCAATAAGGTTTTATTGAAGCAACTGCATCTTTGATAATAAAGCATGTATTGCAATAATTAGGACAATGAAGCACAATAGGATTAAGATTGTGACAAGGAGAGTAAAGCACAAAAATAACGCTACCATTGTGTCACTAAGATTGTTAAGGATAGTTCCTACCCGGGCTATGTTAGAGCACAGCATGTTAAGCTCTAATTCTGTCCTTCAGGTTCCTCCTGGGAAGGCATCAATTCTCATACCTGAGCAAGCAAGAGGCCTGTAGTCTTCATAAGCAGCTGCAGCGAAGCACTCAGCAATCAGCATACTGTTGTGGTCATATGGCTGGAATCTCCCTCTAACGTACAAGGGTCAAAGTAGTGTTTTTATAATAAAACAGCTGATGTTCCAAAGAAGGATCCCCACGTAAGAGTGTATATGTTTCTGTGACATTGGAGACAAAGAGTACCACTTTTGCCCCCAACCTATCTTACTGCAGCCTTTATTTCGGTAGCAGTATACCATAAAAGCACAGTACAAAAAAAATTAAAAAAGATAAAACAAAAGATCCGTGGTTTTAAAAGAAAGAAAAGAAAAAAAAACTTTAAAATACAATAAAATTTAGAAGACAAATCAAAGTGCATAAGGGTTTAAATAAATAAACGGGTGTGGGCAAAAACGTACAATATAAAAATACATTGGGGGTCATTCTGACCCCCGCCGGCGGCGGATGCCGCCGGCCTGGCGGGAACCACCAGAAGAACGTCCCGCGGTCAAAAGACAGCGGTGGTCATTCTGAGTTTCCCGCTGGGCTGGCGGGCGACCGCCAGAAGGCCGCCCGCCCGCCCAGCGGGAAACCCCCTTCCACGAGGATGCCGGCTCCGAATGGAGCCGGCGGAGTGGAAGGGGTGCGACGGGTGCAGTTGCACCCGTCGCGATTTTCAGTGTCTGCCACGCAGACACTGAAAATCTATGTGGGGCCCTGTTAGGGGGCCCCACGACACCCGTTCCCGCCAGCCAGGTTCTGGCGGTGAAAAACGCCAGAACCAGGCTGGCGGGAAGGGGGTCGGAATCCCCATGGCGGCGCTGCTTGCAGCACCACCGTGGAGGATTCCCTGGGGCAGCGGGAAGCCGGCGGGAAACCGCCGGCTTCCCTTGTCTGACCGCGGCGTCAGAATGCCCCCAGAAGCACCGCCAGCCTGTTGGCGGTGCTTCCGCGGTCGTTGGCCCTGGCGGTCAGAATGACCCCCATTGTCTGGTATATGAAACTGGTCCTGCGTTATATTGCACACCTATATAATTACATTGCCTGCTGTTGATGTCAATGGCTAAAATTTGCCTTTTAAAATTCCAAGTCGGGAAGGCCAAATTGATTCGAATTTTTTTGCCAAAGACCATGTCAATTGTGCAGATGAATCCGATTTTAAAATCCTTAAAGCTGGTAGGCAGTTCCTAAAGCCCATCCACTTGCATAAAGGGATAATTCAATGAGCCCTCTGTTTTGAATATGCGGGACATTGGAAGAGGAGGTGGGTCATGGATTCTTTATGGCCACATCCCACTGGATATGACTTGGACTTGTCAACTGAGTTGGACCAATTGTGAGTTAAAGTACGCAGGGGGAGGGGCCCTACTCTGAATCTGATGTACAGAGCACGTGCAAATGAGGACAGTTTTATGTCCATATAATGTTCAAACTCATAATTGCATGTAATTTGCAAAAAACTGCCATAGTGGAGAGGGAAGCATCAGTTAGATGCAATGTTTGGACATTGAGCCAGTATGCATCCGTTAAAATTTGAATGGCGTTTTTTGGGATGGAAAGTGGATCTGTCTAATAGTTCCCCAATCCAAGTGTGGAAAGAGTTCGCTCTACATAAATACACCACTTGATTTTGGCACTGGCGCTAGTGCTCACCAGATTTCTCAGCCCAAGTCTGTAGGGTGTAAGAGAATCTAAGGACCAGATCCGAATCCAATGTACCAATGGCCTTAGGGCAGCAATCTGATTAAATGGAAGAAGATTTAGATCCATTCGAATTGGCAAAGATGGTGTACTAGAAGGAACCCTTAATAGCTTCTTTAAGAAGGAATTTTCCACTCTTTCCAGGTCCTCCAGGTTGCAGTAACCCCATAGTTCGGCTCCACTTAGAGCCCCCCGCTTGCTTGGGATTTATATATTTCTATAGCCGGAGTAACTGCAAATCTGGGGGACCTGGCTGCGAATCTCGCAATGCCACCCACCCTTTGTTTTAGGCACATTGCCGATTTTTGAAGGTGGGCATGCCATTTATGTGAATCTTCTAGTTTTAAACCTAAATAATCAAAGGCTCCCACTCTTTCCAATAGGGCGCCCTCCAGGCAGATGTGTCTCCTCATCTTATGCCTTGCATCCCCGAATACCATATATTTGGTTTTGTTTGTGTTAATTTCTAGGCCATGGTCTTTACAAAAGGCCACAAATGCTGTGAGCAGATTGGAAAGGCCAGTGGCCGTTTATGATATTAGCAATGTATCGGCAGCGAATAGCAAACATGGGATCTTTTTCCCTCCCAGTCTGGGGGCATCATTGGAGCATTCTAGAAGGTAAGGGATGCAAACATTTATAAATAATAGAAATAGTGTAGGAGCCAGGACGCAACCCTGCCTCACACCATGATTTGTGGGAAACTCAGATGTTAACTCGCCATTCGGGCCCCAACGAATTTCTAGCACAGTTATTGGTATAAAAATCTTTGATTATGTTTATCATAGAACCAGGGACCCCTGTACTGCTCATGACTTCCCGTAACTTTTGGCGGGGGACAAGATCAAACTCTTTAGTCAAAGAGCCAAGCCAGGAAAGCAGGCAAAAAGTCTGAAATACTGAGGGAACTGAAAAGGAGGAAAATAAAAGTTAGGGATGAGACAGAGAGCAAATCTTTGGCAAGTGGTAGGCCAATGTTAAAGTTGCCAGGCAGCGTCTATTTGCCTAACTGGTGTTTAAATATTTCTGCTGCCTGTCTAGACATGGGAGCTCCTTAACCTATAGTGTGTCTGTACTATACCGATCCCCAGCAAACAAGGGTTGATCTGCCACAGTCTTAAAGGAGAGTGCCCCCAAGATCTTTGAACAATAGATCTCAAACTCACCATTCCCTGCTGATTCTTCACAGCACCCCCTCAACCCCCCGTCTTAAAAGCCCCCATCACTCCCAACATTAGTGCTGCTTTCTCCAGAAACCTTTTATAAAGGCCTCTAATCCCAGGGCCTGAAAAAAATTAAGCTCCCCCACCACCTTGGTGCTGGCTTCACCAGAAACGTTTTACAGAGACCACTAATCTCAGGGCCTGAAACAAATGAAGCTGGTTTCTTAAGGCGTTCTGCAAGCCCATAAACCTTCCTTGTCATCATGTACTGCAGTTGTTCTTTCACTCACCTACAGTCCACTGTTACTTCCACTTAAAACTCTAGAGGTTGTTCTCGTATTACCGGTGGAAGAGGAACTGTTGGTTTCGAAAATGCAAGCTTCACCGTAGTTGTGTAGTAGACTAGTTGTGTACTGCACTCACCACCATTTGTGAAGTTCTAAAGCTACTCCCCCCGCCAGATCAGTCTAGTTATTGAAAATGAACGTACAAATGATGGCGTCAACCAGGCAATGGCAGAAAATGTGTGAAAGTCAGACTAATCCCTCCTTTTTGTTTTTGGGTAAAGTTTAACAGTGTAGTCTGAGAAAGGGTAGTAGTCTGTCTTGGCCTTTTGTAAATGTAGATGAGTACTAGCCTGTAGGGAAGATATTGCAGAAAGTAAAGCTGCAGCTGAATCAAGAAACCAGAGGTTTGTGGAGAAATGTCAGTGGACATTGGCCAAAAGGGCAGCAAAATGGTTAATGACTGAGAGATTAATCCAGGGTGATATTAATGTGTGCCAGACCAGCTAACGGCAACCAGTTGTCCTATTTGTCTTGTTGATTTAAAGCGTGACAGAGTAGATACTGTATTAAAGATTGATCTACTCTCTCGGTTTAACTGTCTGTTTGAGGTTGGTGTTTGTTGACTTGAAACTGACTACCCCCAAATGGTATATTAAAGTATTCCTGAATTTTGAAATTAAGTGAGAACCACTGTCAGTTATGAGCTTAGATGGTAACCCATGGAATCTGTCAGTCTTCTTCATAAAGTGAATGGTCAATTGAGGGCAGTAGGTATTTCATTAAGGCAATGAAATGAGTGTATTTTGTGAAAACGTCTACCACAGCCAAAATTGCAGTATCTCTGAATTGGGGTGAGTCACGAATAAAGTCCATTAAAATATTTTTCAATTTTGTGTGTAGTGTGGGCAATGGAATCAAATAAACTTGTGCTTTCATGTGAGAAATGTTCATTTGAGCACAGATGGGGCATTATCTCCTATAATTTAAAATGTTTTTCTCAACAAAGACCACCAAAACGTCTCTTTACAAGATCAAGAATTTTCCTTTCACCAAAATGCCCCACTCTAAAGGAATCACAACACCAGTACAAGGTTTTATCTTGGAGAGGTTGGGTGGAAAAGAAGTGTTTGCCCTTGTGAAAAAAGCATTCCAATGTAGAATATTTCTTCCTTGCAAAATTTCTCGTACCGAATCCTCTGAACTCCATGTTTACATCTCTGTCTTTACCAAATCTAAGAATCTTTCTTGAGCTGTTATGTCTATTCTTTGAACAATCAAAAGGTCAGGAGCCTCGGTTACAGTCTTTTCTGGTTATTTTTGTAGAAATAACCATCTGCTTCACTGTGTTTTTCATGGTCTAAATGTTATATTATACTGGGATCTGAAAAAGAATCCAGCACGTATGTCCAGAATTGATACATTTCATCAGCTCTATAAAAACATACATTTTATGATCAGTCCAATCATTACTGTATGCAAAACTTTCTCTAAGTGATGGTGCTAGTGAGAGAAGGCTTCCTTGAGGGCCAATAATTCCTTGTCATATGTGGTTCAGTTCAGTGAATGTTAAAGTTTGGGAAAATAAGCCACATCATAGCTTCAATGACAGAATCTCTTTGAGATAGTATGCATTCAAAGCAAAGTAAGACGCATCTGCCTCGAAGATTAATAGTAGATCCTGGTGGGCATGCCTGAGAATAGGAGTCATAGTAAAAGCAGCCTTAAGATTTACAAATGCTTATTGTTTTTCTGGGCCCATTTTCTAGTTAATTTCTAGCTATTGGCGTACAAAAGGCCTCAGTGAGATGTCTATAGAAATTCCCAAATCCCAGAAACATTTGTTCTTCATTTGCATTTCGAAGAAATTATCAATCTACAACGGTTGAGACCTTTTAAGGCTCCCCGCTCAGTCCTTGAGCTGACAGAATAAAGCTGAGAAATGCAGCTGACTTAGGGCCCAATATATATGTTGACGGAGAGGTATCTGCGTCAAAACAGCAATGGTGTTCCCTCCCCCAACAGAGTGGTCTATCCGCCACACTTAAATGTGGGTGGAGTTTTGCATGTAAGGAGCTCTATCATAGTCCGTATACTATTTTTGTCACATGATTACGATCTTCCTCTAATCATATTTAAAAAAATGAGAATGTCATCTAAATATATGATGAAATAAGTATGCAAATTGTAGTGAAAGGTGTCACTGACCAGATGTTGAAACGAGAAAGGAGTGTTACTTAGGGGGTTATTCTAACTTTGGAGGAGTGTTAATCCGTCCCAAAAGTGACGGTAAAGTGACGGATATACCACCAGCCGTATTACGAGTTCCATAGGATATAATGGACTCGTAATACGGCTGGTGGTAAATCCGTCACTTTTCCGTCACTTTTGGGACGGATTAACACCTCCTCCAAAGTTAGAATAACCCCCTTAGTCTGGTATAAAAAGCACAGATCACAGACAGTGGACATTGATTTATCACATAAAATAGACATATAATTATATCACATATAATAGCATTTAATTCTCTAATGTCCACTCATAGTTTGAGCTCTCTGCTGGCCTTTGGGAAAAAGAAAATACGAACTATAGGAGGTGATTAAGAATGTCTAATGAAACCTTTAGCCTAGTTTTCATTTATGTATTTGTTGAAATATTCTTTCCTTTTTCTCATTTTTTGATAAATCCTGCCTGGAATCTTTGCATCAGGATTTAGGTCTGTAGCAAAATCAAATTCTTAATATGGGGGAAGGGTGACTACACCATTTTCACTGAACATCTCATGAAAATTAGTATTAACCTCAGGAATCTGATGATTGCTCACTATCTCTCACATTTAGCACCCTGGCAAAAGATGAATTGGCACAGGAGTGTCCTCGGGAAAGCAGTTCTTTTTGCAAATGCTGAGTTAAATTATACATGAGATGTTTTCCGATCAATGAAATATGTTCCGTAACCACAGTGTGTCTAAAACAATGGGATCTGTCTGTTAGATCAAAACAGGTAGTTTTACAATACCCTAAGTCTGCAGCCATAATTAATGGAAATTCGCTCAAGTAAGAGAAGTGCCATCAATCCCTTTAATAGGTTGTGGAGTATCTTTTGACTGTAATAGGATCTGAAATGTGTCAGCAACATTGATTTCTGATGGATACAACTACCTGTGGATTCCTCACCTAATGAATTCTCCCCATGCGTAGCATTCGATGGAAACTTCTCTCTAGCTCTGCACGTCGGTGAGGACGTCACAATTGCCCGACTCCATGCGGCTCCGTGTGACGTCATCGTGGCAATAAGAGACCCTTGCCGGCGTGCTGACATCAGTTCCCTTTTTTCCGTGCCTTCGATAACAGTTACTTTTCTGGCTACCTGTATCGTTCGCTCTTCGGAAGGGATATATATATATTTTTTCTCGATGTCAGCTCCAAAGAAATCGGGTTTCAAGCCCTGCAGGGAGTGTGGAGGTCGGATGTCGGTGACTGACCCTCACAACGATTGCCTTTGGTGCCTCAGGTCGGATCATGGCATCCAGGAATGCGGCTCCTATCAGAAGATGAATCCGAAGGGGTTGAAGGAGCGTGAGGCGAAGCTATTTTTAGAAAAGTCCAAAAAGGAGAGGAAGCCGCACCATGGGTCCTCTTCAGGAAAGTCGTCTCACAAGAAGCGGCGTCATCGTGACTCCAGGTGTCGGTCCAGAAGTCAGTCGGAGTCGAAGTCTCTATCGACTAGGCGCCGCAAGTCTTGGGAAGTGAGTCCGACGGTGTCCCCACAACCTGTGAAACCGCAAACATCCCCGGAGCCGTCAGTCTTCGAGGTCATGGAGCCTCAATGTCATCTGGCTCCGCCGGTGCACCCAGGCGCTGAAGAGTCCAGCCCAGCACCGGCTCTGCAAGGTTATCCTTCGTTCCCGGCTCCGGGTACGGATCCGGTGGCATTTCTTAATGCCATGTTTGCCATATTCCAAAATATGGCTCCAGGAGGTGGTCCGCCGACTGGCCCCACTGGTCCCCTTGCATTCAATCTCGGTGTTCCGGCTCCATACAAGTCAACGCCGTTTATGCCATTTTGTTCGGTTGGAGACTCAGGTCAAGCCCCTCTGCCGGTGGCGCAGCCCTCGACGTCGAGGGAGAGACCTTCGACGCCGGTGTCGGAGGGGATGGAGCCTAGAGGTCGGATGGCGGCGTCCGATGCAGGGGCCTTCTCCGTGGCGCCGATATGCGGCGTCGGGTGGATCCGGAGATCCTATCATGACGCCTTCCCGGCGCCATTGACCGGCGTCGTTGCACTCCATGTCGATGCCGGGGCTCGAGGCTAAGTTGAGGTCTCGGCGAAAGGCCCTTAGGTTGCTGGAAGAAAGAGAATATCAACAGCAATTCCTTGAATAAGGGGAGATCACTGATCCCCAAGGTGACTTTCCAGGAATGGATACTGCAAGTGGGCTTGACACTTCTCCAGAATACGATCTGCCTCCCCACGAGAATATATGGAGGAGGCAGCCACTTTCCATTCAGTGATTAGGAAAGCCGCAACATTTTTGGAACTTCCCTTACCAACAGCACAGGTTAAGACCAACCTGTTGACTGAAGTTCTGCACCCTGCTACAGCCATAGCGGATCCTCTTTTGCCATTCAATGAAGCTCTGATGGAACCAATTGAAGAGGTTTGGAAGAAGCCTGTCACCTCTTCGGCTGTTAGTAGGTCAGTGGCCAGGCGTTATAGGTCTGCGCCTGGGGACCCGGAGTTTTTGTCCAAACACCCTTCACCAGAGAGTATGGTTGTGCAGGCATCCTGCTCTTCGAGGTCGGCCCCTGGTTCGTTTCCGGGAGTCCCATCGGACCGGGAATCCAAGCGAATGGACCAATCGGCCAATAAAGTGTTTTCGTCGTGCAGCATGGCTCTAAAGTCTGCCAATGCTACTTGTATTCTTGGCAGGTATATCCATGCTATAATGGATGCAGCAAAGACTGTTCTTCCGGACATGCCCCAGGACTTGCATAGCCTTCTTTCGGATGCTCAGGCGGCGGCTACGCAAGTTATTCAGTCGGGGCTGGATACCACGGACTCTGTTGCAAGAGCCATGGGGCTTCCTTTGCCCCAGTGGTTACGCACTTCTGGTTTTTCACCTGACGTCCAGACCACGCTATTGGATTTGCCTTTTGATGGGGCAAAACTATTCAGATCAAAAGCGGACTCTGCGCTAGAGCGCTTTAAAGAATGTAGGGCCACTGCTAGGTCTTTGGGTCTGCAGGCTGCTTCCACCCCGTTTCGATAATTCAGACGGCTGCGAGTTTTTGGTAGAGGGGCTTCCTTTCGTGGTAGGTCACAGCAGTCGGGGCAGCAGTCTTCCAGCCTCCCTTACCGATTGTTTAGAGGGCGGGGTAGAGTCCGCACAAGAGGGGCCACCCAGCAGCAGCACCCTTCCTCTTCCTCTGGAGGGTTACCTCAAGGAAAGCAGCCCTAGTCCTCTTGCCATTGTCTCTCATGTCTCTCTGGGAGGGGGGAGGCTTTCTCTTTTTCTTCCCATATGGGAGTCCATACATCAGATTCCTGGGGCATCAGTGTGGTAGGAAAAGGTTACGCTCTTCCCTTTCAGGAGATTCCTCCTCCCTTTCCCCCGTCCTTCCTTTTGTAAAGAAGATCATCTCCTGTTGCTAGAACAGGAGGTTCTCTCCCTATTGTTGAAGGGCGCAGTGGAGTTGGCTCCGGAGCAAGAGAGGGGTCAGGGGTGTTATTCCAGGTACTTCCTGATCCCCAAAAAGGATGGTCGTCTGAGACCTATTTTGGACCTGAGGGTTTTGAATTGGTTCCTCAAGCAGGAGAAATTCAAAATGCTGACTCTGGCACAGGTGCTTTTGGCGTTGAACAAGGAGGATTGGATGGTGTCGGTCGACTCTCAGGATGCTTATTTTCGCATTCCCCTTCTCAAGTCCCACAGGAAGTATCTCCGGTTTGTAGTAGGGTTGCAGCACTATCAGTTTGCGGTCCTTCCGTTTGGTCTTACTTCCGCACCACGGGTCTTCACAAAGGTGATGGCGGTTGTTGCAGCACACCTCCGGAGGAAGGGAGTAGCAGTATTCCTCTTACCTGGACGATTAGTTGATCAAAGCCAAGTCTCCGGGGCTTGTGTTGCGTCATCTGCAGCTGACAGCTCAGTTGTTGTTCAGACTGGGTTTTTCAATAACTGTGCCCAAGTCTCACCTAGAGCCCTCTCAGCGCCTCCTGTTCATAGGGGCAGTACTGGATACGACATTGAATCAGACCTTTCCTTCACCACAGCGGATACAGGATATTCAGGCGTTGGTTCCGATGTTTCAAGAAGGAGTGGTAATTCCAGTCCTCAAGGTCCTTCGTCTGCTCAGTCTGTTCGCTTCTTGCATTTTGTTGGTCACTCATGCACGCTGGCATATGAGGGCTCTTCAGTGGTGCCTCCACAGAGGAGATCTCGGGGAGTCGATAAAGATCTCTGGAGAGACTGCAGCGGATCTCTGATGGTGGGCTGCAGAAGGCAACCTTTCTCAAGGAAAGCCGTTTTTGCTGCCAACTCCGGTGACCACGGTGAGAACGGATGCCTCCACCTTAGGGTGGGGAGCTCATCTGGAGGATCTGGAGATCAAGGGTCGTTGGTCTCCTGTGGAGCAGAGGTTTCATATCATTCTACTGGAACTGCGGACGATTCGTTTGGCCCTCAAGGCCTTCCTCCCGTCCCTTCGCGGTCAGTCAATGCAGATTCTGATGGACAACCCGACCGCAATGTGGTATATCAACAAACAGGAGGGTGTAGAGTCGTACCTTCTGTGCAGAAAGGCTCTGTGACTCTGGTCCTGGGCTCCTGACTATCGGCTTTGCGTAGTGGCAAACCATTTGGCCGGGGTCCAAAACGTACGAGCGGACAGACTCAGTTGCTTCTTCTCGGACAACCACGAGTGGCGTCTGCATCCTGATCTCGCTCTTCACCTCTTTCGGATGTGGGGTTTTCCTCAGATAGACCTGTTTGCCACTCGAGAGAACGTGCACTGTCCGACGTTCTGCAGCCTTCAGTATCTGATGCAAGGAGCGTTAGGGGACATGTTTCAGATGTCCTGGTGCGACCTGCTGCTTCACACGTTTCCCCCATACCTTTGATTCCTCGGGTTTTGAGGAAGATTCGCCAAGACTGGGCCCAAGTTATTCTGATAGCTCCGGACTGGCCACGAAAGGTATGGTATGCAGACCTTCAACTCTCGCTGTGCCCCCACTCCGTCTCCCTCTCAGGGCAGACCTCCTCTCCCAGTCGAAGGGGCAGGTTCTACACCCCCACCTCCAGAGCCTGCACCTTCATGCCTGGAGATTGAGCGGGGCAACCTGAGTTCCTTTTCTCTCCCACCAGAGGTGGTGGACGTTCTTTTATCGGCCAGGCGACACTCCACCAAATCGGTCTATGCGAGTAGGTGGGATAAATTCAATCATTGGTGTGGAGAGCAGAAAAGTGATCCCTTAAGTGCCCATCTTTCTGATATTTTGTTGTTTGCATTGTCGTTGGCTCAGTGCGGTTGTGCTGTGGCCACTGTTAAAGGCTTTCGGCCCTTTCGGTCTTTTTATGTCTTCCAGATTAACCCTCTTTATTCAAATCTCCTTTGGTTTTACGATTTTTGAGGGGGCTTACTAATAGATTTCCTCCCACGCTTTTTATTATACCGCAGTGGGACCCGAATTTAGTGTTGACTTTTTTGATGGGCTCCCCCTTTGAGCCACTTCATTCTTGCCCTTTGAGGTATTTGTTTTTCAAAACTGTGTTTTTGACAGCCATCACGTCGGCTAGACGTGTTAGTGAACTACAGGCCCTTCCTGTTCACTCGCCTTTCACTACTTTTCATAAGGACAAGGTGGTTTTGAGGACCAGGGCGGCTTTCCTCCCCACGGTGGTGTCTCTGTTTCACTTGGGACAGTCCATAACTCTCGCCGTTCTACCCTCCTCTGCACCCATCTAAGGAGGAGAAGAGACTCCATCGTCTGGACCCTAGGAGGGCTCTCAGCTTGTATATCAACAGGACGAGGGAGTTCCGGTTGGATGAACAACTCTTTATCGGATACGTGGGGAAGAGGAAGGGGAAGGCTGTCCACAAGAGAACGCTCTCCAGGTGGGTCGATCTTTGTATAAAAATATGTTACTCATTGGCGAAGAAGGATCCTACTGAGGGGATCAGGGCCCATTACACCAGGGCCAAGTCGACCTCATCGGCTTTGGCCAGGGGTGTTCCGGTGGCGGACATCTGTAAGGCCGCGACTTGGTCTTCCCTCCACACCTTTGTGAAGCATTATGGATTCGGAGGTGCGGAGGGATGGCCATTTTGTGCGGTCCGTGCTGCAGGAGTTCCTGGTGTGACCAGACGGACACCCTCCTCCGAGGGGGTACTGCTTTGGAACTCTATTCATTAAGAGAGGAATCCACAGGTAGTTGTATCCATCAGAAGAGCAAGTTACTTACCTTCGGTAACGCTTTTTCTGGTGGATACATTAGCTATCTGTGGATTCCTCACTGTCCCTCCCACCTCCCCGTTGTCTGTCTGGTCATACCAGGATCGCCTTGGGTGTGCACTTCAGTGCCTTAAATTCTATATTTCTATATATGTATATATGTTTATAGTTGCAATTCAGGTTATTTCCAAGTTTGCAAACTGTTCATGATGGTATGCTCCCTTTTTGAAGAGTTTTGTAAAAGTTTTTATATGAAGATTCTCTATAAAGTTTTATTCTTTATGATCATGAAGTGTGTAGATTGTCGATGTTCTCTATATGTTTCAAAGGCACGTAAAAAATGGCGTAAACTGATGTCAGCACGCCGGCAAGGGTCTCTTATTGCCACGATGACGTCACACGGAGCCGCGTGGAGTCGGTCAATTGTGACGTCTTCGACAACGTGCAGAGCTAGAGAGAAGTTTCCTTCGAATGTTACGCATGGGGAGAATTCATTAGGTGAGGAATCCACAGGTAGCTAAAGTATCCACCAGAAAAAGCGTTAGCGTTACCGAAGGTAAGTAACTTGCTCATCTATGAAATAGCCATCAGCTTCTGAGTCTAACAAAGTCCGTCATCCTAACGGGCCAGAAGGAGCTGCTTGTGCAACTTTCAGCAATTAGTAAGCTTTGCTGTCTGAAGACACCTGGATGACTCTTGTCCAGTCTTGGGCTGCTGTGTGATACTAGGCTGGCTCGTTTCCTAGCAGCTGGGGAGAGTTTCTCACAAAATGCCCAGTTTGTTCACAGTACATATATAATTCAGCTTCTTATTACGAGTTCGGCGGTACTTCCTGAAGACCGCCGTCTAAGCGAGCACCAAAAGACCGCCAGTGATGACGGACTGAAGACCGCCATATTACGAGTCACCAACAAAATTCAGTTCAAAAACGGCCAAAAATCTGCAATTGTCAGCCTGACCAATGGCGGGAGAGTTGCGCTTCCTCCGTCACACCGCCACGACAAAAACATCCCGCCCTCCATTTTACGACCCACTAATCAGCACCGCGGTCTTTGCACGGTAGTAATCCATTGGCGGTCTGAACTGCTGTGGTCACAAACTCATCTCCACCAGAACACAACACCACATTGGGCAATACAAATACCAAACACCTGATACAGATACACACACCACACACAGCTGATCACTGCACTATAAAACAACCCCCCCACACATACCCATAATCCTTTGCATAGAGAAATGTTTCACAAGTGGAGGGAATACCGCACCAACAGAAGACACTGCACCAGGATTTCATAGGCACCATCACATTGAACATGCATCACACAGCACACAACAGTATCAGCAACACAACACGCACATTACCACTGCACACAAACACCACAAACCACACGCACACCCTAGCACTCAACCTCACCCCAACAAACAGCATACCGAGCATCCCTGCAAATCACACATCCCACCACCCACAACACAACCACCATGGCACCACAAAAACACCCATGATTCACATACGAGGAGTTGAGGGTCATGGTCGACGAAATCATCAGAGTGGAGCCACAATTGTGTGGAGCACAGGTTCAGCAGACATCTATAGCCCGGAAAACTGGGTTATGACAGAGGATCACCGACAGGGTGAACACAGTGGGAAACCATCCACGCCAAAAGGAGGACATCAGGAAGAGGTGGAACGACCTTCGGGGGAAGGTGCGTTCTGTGGCATCCAGACACCAGATTGCCATCAACAAGACTGGCAGTTGGCCCCCACCTCCTCCCCCTGAACTAACATAGTGGGAGGAGAAGGTTTTGGCCATCCTACACCCAGAGGGGTCTGACGTGAATACCAGGATAACTGGACATTGGTAAGTCTACAGCACTCCCCTAGCACTATGTACGCTTGCACAGCATGTAACCCCACCACCCTGTCACCCCCTCACACCACCCTCAGTGCACCAATTCACCCTGAACCCAACACCCTCCCATGCATGCCACACCTCCCCACTAACTCCATTCCCACAAAGCCCCACCTAGTGCATGGATTTCTCACACTGCAGTAAGTACTACAACTACCAAAATGCCAACACTCTCAACGATTGTAGAACTGCCAATACCACTCCACATTTGGACACCTGCATGTATAACCATGTCACCCCCCCTTCACCATCAAGAAAATTTGAATGCACATCAGTACGTGGCAATGACAGCAGTCAATACCACTGTCAACCATAAAGCAAAATAATACAATAGCAACTTCCACCAGAGCCAAAAAGTTGCTGTTGTCAAGACACTGTCAATGCCATTACTGGTCAGCAATTGCACGCAATGATAGCAAACAACCATGTAAACCATAACTACTACACCATCATGTAACACACTTCCTCTCACTCCACAGGTATCCCTAGTACTGCCACACAGCAGAGGATGCCAGAGACTGAAATCCGGTTCCTGGAAGTAGGTCCTAAAGAGGAAGAATACCCTGGATGTCTGGAAAGGGACGACTTACCTGGCCCATCAGGCATTACTGGTCAGTCCACTACCAACAGCCTCACCCAGCCCACAATTGAATCCCCCTCCTTGTGGCAACTACAAAACAGCTGAGCCCAACCTCCCAAACCTGCACCCAAAGGACAGATCAATCATCAGTGTGCCCCACAGTACAGGGACTAGAGTCAACTCCCCAAACCCAATACAAGGAAGGTCCTGGTGTCAGTGGGAGGGGGGCACACTGTGCAAGGGGCATGGGATTAAGGGCCAGTGGGATGGCATATGTGGAACAAGGAATGAGGCAGCAAGCCGACCCGACTGGCCTGGTGACCATCTCCAGAGTCCTGGGAGCCTACCAGCAATCCCATGACACGATGGACCAGATACTCACCACCTTGCAGGAGAACCAGAGGGTGCAGAGGGAATACCATCAGGAGGCCATGCAGCAGTGGCAGGCACACAATGCCACCATGGTCTCCATTGTAGGAGTGCTCACTCTACTCACCAGAATCCAGTGTGTGTTCTCCACCCAACAGCAGACCCCATCTAGTAGTCTGACAACACCTGTGTCCTCAACATCTGTCCCAGCTACTGGAATGGAGGGCCAGCAAGAGGACCCACACACCACTAGCACCCTTGTCCCTGCAGCTGAGGAACCCCCCGCAAAAGAGGTCGTCCATCCAAACATCCTGCAGGACCTGTGGCCAAGACCAAACACAACACCAGGAAGTGATCCCTCTCCTGAACATACTCCCTTGTGTGCCACTGATACACCCTGTTGACTATCCAATGCCAAACACCATTTTCCCCTGGCTCATGGATACAGGACCTATGGAACCAACAGCTGGACCACCCACTCTGATGATTTCAGAAACCATGGCCCCACTCCTCGGAACTGTGAAGGTAAACATGAAATAAACACTAATGAGCACAAGTAATGGTGTGTGTGTCTTCATTGTTCAAAGTGATATCTGCTAACAAACACTAATAAAATACACATATCTGTACAAAAGCTTTTTAGAGTTACAGATGTAGCAGGAATTCCCAGCAGGTGTGTCAGAACATCCATCTGGCAGAAACATCCAGTGGCAAGGGTGCTAACAGTCATGTCATGATGCAGATTGTAACACACATGCAACCTGATCAGAAACCAAAATAGGGAAAAGGTTAAATGAAGTAACACATGTAGCCCATCATAATACACATACAGCAGTATTTCACATACACAGGATACATGCTGCAGCGTGTAGGACACCACAAATCTACAGGCTAGGATTGTCTGTCACGCACATGCAAAGTAATGGTATTATTCTTTATAGCTGACATTCCCAGAAGAACACCAACTTGCATACTCAATAACAGGTAGATGTCAGACAGAAGCTTAGACTACAAAATGATAGGGCTGCTGAACAAGACAAATCAAAGATGTGTACATTCCATTGTCTTATCATTTCAAACTCAGAATCACACAACTCGAGTACATCTATGAGGATGAGATGTAATGGCACCAGCATTTATCACATGTTAATGCCAGCAGAGCATTTGCACTACCCCTCATTTCAACTCAGCATCCCTTCTGGTTTGTAAACAAAGATTGAAGGAAGTAGTCTCCTCATACACCTTGATGCATACAACATTGAAGCACACATCTCCCATACAGGGTTCAACTGTTCCCCAAACACATACCTGAGAATCATTGAAAGTATTGGCGAATTAGGTCAGTCCTGTTTTCAGCTGCTTCCTCCTCGTCAGTATCAGGGTCACCAGCCTCAGCCAAAGTTCCTGCAGCAATGTCCCCCTCCTCCAACAGTGGGATGTGCCTTCTGAGGGCCAGATTATGGAGCATGCAGCATGCAACAACGATCTTGCAGACTTGCCCTGGTTGGTACTGTAGGGCACCACCCGAAACATAGAGGCAACAAAATCTTGCCTTCAATAGGCCAAATGTCCATTCTATCACACACCTCGTCTGGTTGTGTGCCTCATTGTACCTGTCCTCCCCATCTGCAGTTGGATATCTGATTGGAGTCAGAAGCAAGGGCAGGTTGGGGTATCCGGCGTCACCTGTGTAGACATAGGAACAGTACATTAGGGAACTGTGATAGGCATAGAGCTGACTGTGTAGAGAGGTAGTTCAAACATCTGACATTGACACCAGTACACTTACCAATGAGCCAGGCCCTTTCTCGCTGTAGATGTAACATCAATGCAGGGGCACTGCTGTTACTCAGGACGCAGTAATCATGTACTGAACCAGGGAATTTCCAGTCACATGTGATACTTACTGGTCTGCAAGATACAGCATTTGAACATTAATCGAATATGTACTCTTCCAGTTTCTGTACATCTGTTAATTTGCCCTTGGAGGTACCAAAACGATGTGAGTACCATCAATGGCCCCTATTACAAGTGGCACATAAGCAATGTTGCAAAAGGCAGCCTTAACAGTGTTCAATTCTGGTCATTGTGGGAACCATAGGTATCTGTCCATATGCTTTAGGAGGGCATACAGCACATCTTGCAACACTACAATGAACATCGACTGAGATTTCCCTGCAGCCAGTCCCACAGTCACCTGAAACAAACCACTAGTCAGGAAATATAGGACAGACAACACCTGTACTGTTGGAGGGAGGACATGGGGATTCCTTAAGGCTGGCGAGAGGTCTGGATGCAACTAGGCTACCAGTTCCCTGATGGTCAGACGATTTAGTCTTTAAGTCTTCATATTGTGCCTCTCTTCCATGGTTTCCAGGTCTTCTAGGGGCGGGTAGACTGGTGCATTCCTCATCATTCCGATTTGGCAGTATCCAAGCAGGGGGACAACCAGTACTCAGTGCATTTCTTACAGTGTTGTGACCGATAAATATATTAGGACAATCAGAAAGGATTAGTCCTGTAAGTAGTCAGGCATGTTGCAGATGGAAAATGTAACTTTGGAATTAAAATTACTTCCAAAGTATTAAACTCCCTTACTTCTAAACATAAGTCACCCCTAAGGTCTGCCTAGATGCCGCAAGGGTAGAGTGCAGTGTACTTATAAGCAGGGAAATTATAAGAGTTGTTTTATAAGGGAAAACTGCCAATTTAGTTTTCCTCATTGAAGTGCATTAGCTCCATAGGCTGACGTAGAAAGGCTTTAATTTTAATAAATAAAGCCTTACTTTTGGTAGGAGTGAGCTAGAAATACCATTCAGGATATCAAATTAATAGTTAAAATAAACCCAACTACTTGCCAATATTAGATTTATTATAAATATTACAGGGAAAGAGGTTTAGAAATATTTCTTAAGGTTACCTAAAATCACCCCTTTAGTAGGCTTTCCTGATTCATCAGCCTCTGGTGGGCTGAGCCAAGCTACCTTAATGACATGTGAAGTAACTTGGGCTGATACAAAGGAAGCCTCTGGTGGGTGGAGTACTGTAACAGCAGATGTCAGAGCAGGAAGGGGGCTGGGTGGCCAAACTGGTCTTCAATGGAGGGAAAGACAGTTGGGACAGAAATCAGACCTCCCACATTTCCTGCACCCCGTGCCAGATGGGAGTCCCTGTAATTAGATTAGGAGAGGGGCTGGGAGGGGAGTGTAGTGGAAAGTTAGCCACACCTGTGGGTGGGCATAGTCAGACCTGCACATCCAGGAGAGATTTTCTCCATCTTGACTTTTTAAGAAACAGTGCTTTCTGGGATTGAAATGTGCCACATGTCTCAAGAAGTGGTCATCACAGCAGGTGGCAGCCTGCACCCTATTGGTTAGGGGTGACCCATGCTTACCAACTCAGAAACCTGCATAAATATGGAAGAGCTGCCCAGCAGCTCAGATCCCTGCTGGAAGAAATTAGGAGAAGGACTGTCCTGCTGAACCCCTGGTTTGCACCAAGAAGGACCGCACTCACAAGGACTGCATCTGCTGCACACTCCGGAGTTCAGCACAAAAGGACTTTGCCTTCCTTCTAAAGATTCAGAAGTGGACTTCCTGTAAGCAACAGATACAACGGAGCTACGAAGGAGCATATTTATACTTGTTTTGCACCGAAATTGCATCATTTGTTTGATGCAAATTAGGTGCAAAACTAACTCCATATTTGTACTTTGGCACTAGACCTGTCTAGCGCCAAAGTTATGGAGTTAAAGTCATATTTTGGATGTGGAAACCTACCTTGCGTCAATGAGATGCAAGGTAGACGTTCCCGTGCAAAAAATGACTATATGGCCTTAGTGCCATATTTATCCTCCGGTGCTAAAATCACGCACGAGGGAAAGGAGGGGTCAAATAATGGTGCAGAGCTTGCTTTGCACCATTAGTTAACGCCTAGGTCAGGGCAGGCGTTAGGGGTCCTATTGGCCTATTTCAATGGTGGGACACCATGGAATAAGCCCACAGGGGCCCTCCCCAGGCCCGAGGGACTCCTCCACCCACACCAGAGGCACAGAGGGGGACCCCATCCCAGGTAAGTATAGGTAAGTACAGGTAAGTATTTTTTTTTAAGTGCCTTTGGGGGCCCTGAAATGGGACCCTGGTCCCCTGTGCTGGTCACTGGGGTCGTGAGCATGACTCCTGTGTTTTCTAAGACAGGAGTCATGTGGGATGGATGGTTTTGCGTCAGAAAATGTCTCTAGGCAGGTTAGAGTATTTATTTTTACTCTAACCTGCCTAATGTAATTTTTTGGGTGCCAACCCCTTTCTTCCATACTGCCAGCCCCACCTGACTAACGTTTTTACGCTAGCCTACCCTTTGCACCACCGTGCACCATTCCATAAATATGGTGCCCGGCTGGTTCACAGAAATGGTGCAAGCCAGTGCTAAACTTTTTGGTGTAAAACTACGTAGTGCAGTTTTGCACCAAAAAGTATAAATCAGGGCCCTAGTCTGAAAAGGGCTATGGACTGGGAGTCAAGTGAAGCTGATTCAGGTGCTGGGTGTAAGTAGTGGGATGTTGAGGGAGGAGGCCGCCTGCTGCATTCTGTATGGGTTGAGTCATCTGCTTAGTTGAGTGAGGGAGTAATTCAGTATCAGAGCGAGTGTGGTGCCAATGGGTTTGAATCTGTGGGTGAAAATGAAGTGATGGCATGTTTATCTGTACTACCGCTACTATCTGCCTTTTATATATGCAATATCCCTGTGAATTCACTCATACTGTAAACTTTTCTTACACATTCCTGTCAGTACTAATGCCTTCTGTCCCTAGCCACTTGAAGCTCACAAAACATGTCTTCCATGCACCTTCAACGCACATACTGTGGTAAATCCAACTCCTTCCCGTTTGTTATTGCAATTTGGGGTGTCAAAGCGAGCATATCTACTGTTAAAACTAAGGCAAACATGCTGGGGAATATACTGCCTATGTTCTGTAAAGTAACAAGCCAAATAAATGTCCTGTGGGACTCATTCACCGACACTTCTACTATTGCTTTTAAAGTGTGGAAACTCGATCACTAACTTGTATCATACCCAATGTTATTGTAAAAGGGTACAGGACACAATGGCCCTTATTATGACAATGGCGGTAAATCCCACTTACTGCCACGCTGACTGCTGCCAACATACCGCCGGCGCAGCGGATATCCATTCACTATCTTATGACACAGACACACTAATCTGTCACTATTCAGCCACAGACACAACCCCGCCACACCAACGGTCAGTGATACACCTTTACACCAACAGAACAGCGCCCACTACTTTATGACCCACAAATCACCACGCTGGACATTCAATGGCGGTAAACCATTGGCGGTACATACCGCTGCGCTCAAAATACACACACACATAAAAAACAACACTACATTGGTCAATTTAAACAACACACACCTGACACCCATACACACACCACACCCACACTACTATAAAACACTCACCCACACTACCCACAACCCTCTATGACTACAAACAATTGCCACGAGATAGACACCACGACCACAGACAAGACCAGAGCCACACACCACCATCACCTATACACCACCCACGCACCTCACAACACCCACCCCAATACATCACCCTACACACCGTCTCCCACACTACTCATACAACACCCATGGCACCACAACGACACCCCAGATTCTCTGAGGAGGCGCTAAGGGCCATGGTGGAGGAAATCATCCGGGTAGAGCCCCAGCTATTTGGAACACAGGTGCAGCAGATATCTATTGCTAGGAAGATGGAGCTATGGCGGAGGGTCGTGGACAGGGATAACGCTATGGGACAGCACCCAAGAACAAGGCATGTGATCAGGAAGAGGTGGAACGACCTACAGAGAAAGGTACGTTCCATTGCAGCAAGACACCAGCTCGATGAACAGAGGACTGGCGGTGGTCCCCCACCTCCTCCCCCACAACTAACAACATGGGAGGAGCAAGTCTTGGCAATCATGCATCCTGAGGGCCTGGCAGGAGTAGAAGGAGGACTGGACTCTGGTAAGTCAACTCTTTACTGCTTTCACCCCCTACCTGCATGCCATCACACACCCCCACCCTCACCCTCTCTCCCATCACTCCACCACTTCCCACACACCCCATCACATCTCACTCATCCCAGTGCCAAGCCCTGCATGCCATACCAATGCAATGACATCACTCACAGACCTGCATGGACACCTATCATTAAAGCATGCACACTAGAGAGAATCAGATAGCGCCCCACATACCAACTCACACAAGTGAAAGCTGCCAGGGCAAACTCAAACAAACAGGGCAACCCACCCATGCACAATACGTCACACACAGAAACAATAACACTGCATTTACATCCCCACAGGTATCCCAGCCAATGTCAGCAGAGAATAGGTGCCAGCAATTTCCAGTCCCCCCACAGAAGAGGCCCACATTGATGACCGCAGCTTTGGTCACCTGGATCTGGATGACCAACCTGGCCCATCAGGGGCCTCTGGACAGTCGGTTACCCAGGCACAGTCCCACACCACCACAGAGCCTCCCCCTCAGGGAACACCACCACAGCACCCACCCTGCGTACCCACACCTCTGTCCCCAGGACACATCAATCACCAGTGTGTCCACCACTACAGGGACCCCAGTGCACACCTCATACCCAAGGCAATCAGAGACCTGGGGTCATTGGCAGTGGGCACACGGCTCAGGGGACAGAGGCACAGGACAACAGGGAAACTGGGAGGAGTGCTGTGTGCCGGGGGGACAGTCCCAGGGAACCGACTCTCCAGGAGGCAATTTCAGAGATCCTGGGAGCATACCAACATTCCCAGGATACGCTGGGCCAGATCCTGGACAACGTGCAGGAGAACAGGTGGCTGCAGGAGGGACAGTGCCAGGGGATCAGGGAGGACTTGAAGGCCATTAACAACACCCTGGTCTCCATTGCAGGGGTGCTGGTAGACATTCCCAACATTATGAGGGTGGCAGTCTCTGAACAGCGGGCCCCTGCCACTAGCCAGACTACTAAACTGCCCTCCACCTCTGCTGCCGCAAGTGGACAGGAGACCCCACCACAGGACCAAAAGGCCACTTGCACCCCTTCCCCTGCAAAAGGAGAACCACCCCGCACACGTTCCCTGCGATCCAGGCAGAAGCCAGAGACTATTGCCAAGACCCCTGCCAGGAAATAATACTCTCCTGATTGGCACCCTTGTGTCCCACTCAGTCACCCTGTCCACCTTGAACTGCCATTGCTCCCCTTCCTATTCCCCCTTGGACAATGCACCTGTGGTACAAATAGACTGGAACAATACCCTGGACTTTCCTCCATCATCACCCCATTCCATTGCACTTCCGCCTTTTCTTCTTTGCACAGCAGTAAACACACTTTGAAAAAATACAAGTATGGAGTATGTGAAATGATTTAAATATGTATTTGTTTAACAAGGTTCAAACATTGCAAATGAACTGTACAGTAATGTGCACATAGGATAGACCTGTAGTTGACTGCAGTGAACACACCAAGAGCGATAGTGGGGCACCAACATCTGCAAAAAGAGTTGCCAAAGGGTACAGTGAGTGGGCATAGCAGTGGAAATCACAGCCTGCCATTGACAATGTGAAACAAGAAAATGAAATGAAATGTGAAGTTACACTTTCTTACCTGTGTGCCATTGGAAGTATTGTCTAATCACTGCAGTTCTGTTGTCCTCTTCCTCTGCCTCCTCATCTTCACTGTCCACAGGGTCCACTGCTGCCGCGCGGCCATCTCCAGCCTCCTCCTCCTGCAGGCACATGGCGTCTCAAGGCGAGGTTATGCAACATGCAGCATGCCATGATTATCTGGCAGACCTTCTTGGGTGAGTAGCACCTGTTAGATGGAGGCACCAAACCTGGCTTTCAGGGAGCCAAAGGTACGTTCAATTATCCTTCTAGTTCGCCCATGTGCCTCATTGTAACGTTCCTCTGCCCTTGTCCTGGGATTCCTTACAGGAGTCAGTAGCCATGATAGATTGGGGTAACCAGAGTCACCTGCAAATACCGAGGGACTACTTTTAGCCACACACTATCCCTTATGGCCCACACCGTACCCATACACCAACATCCACTGGGTGGGAACGAGGGCGCACCTTTTAGCCACACCCGGCACCTCTGTAGTTGGCCTATCACATTTGGGATGCTGCGTTTCCTCAGGATAAAGACATCATGCACAGACCCAGGATACTTTGCACTGACGTGGGAGATGTACTGGTCCGCCTGGCATACTATCTGGACATTCATTGAGTAAAAACTCTTCCGATTTCTGAAGACCCGTTCATTTTGCCGGGGGGGGGGAGGGTACAAGTGCAATATGTGTACCATCAATCGCCCCAATGATGTTGGAGATATATCCCATTGCATGGAAGTCAGCATCCACTGTGGCCAAATCCTCCACTTGAGGAAAAACAATGTAGCTGCACATGTGTTTAATCAGGGCAGACAACACTCTTGTCAGCACTATTGATAACATTGGCTGTGACATTCCTGCTGCCAAGCCTACTGTCACTTGGAAAGAACCAGTTGCCAAGAAATGGGGCACAGATAGGGCTTGCACAAGAGGGGGGATCCCAGTAGGGTGATGGATAGCAGATATCAGGTCAGGCTCCAGTTGGGCACACAGCTGCGTGATTGTGGCCCTGTCAAGTCTGTAGGTGAGGATAATGTGCCTGACCTCCATTGTTGCCAAGTCTACCAGGGGTCTGTACATGGGGGTATGTCTCCATCTCCTATTCATCTGCAGCGGTTGCAATATATGGGGCAAAAGAGTGAGGTACCGGTCATAAACTGTACATTGTAGCCACAACAAAACAATGCATGATGTTAGTTTGAAATGTGTAAGTGGCATTTGTCCTGTATGTACAATTGTGAACTGTGATGTAGTTATAATCCATGGCCTGCCCCCCCACCCCCCAAAATGGCATCCACCTGTCCTGTATGTAGGGACAAGTGGAAGTGAGGTAATTCCGCTGACGTTGTGCGCCATTGCGGGATGCGGTCAAAAATCGCCGCACAAAGCCTCATTGGATAATATTGGGCCCTATGGGGTACAGTGGCCAATGGTTATGTACGCTGGCGGTGACGATATGCACCGCCATTTTCTATTTGTTCACTCACTTGCTACCTGACCTTCAACAGGAGAAGACCTACACTGCATGTGCTGCTGTGACCTGTGTCTAGAACCTACCATGGCCCGTGTGACTGGGGAAAGGCCCCCTGCCCTCACCTCGGCTGCTCTGGAGGGATTGGTGGATGGGGCCCTACCTCAGTACAGACTGCTATATGGGCCTCCAGACCAACAGGTGAGTACACTGTGAGCACGATGCATGGAGCATGAATGCATTGAGTGGTGTGTGAAGGCCTCGTGTGGGGGGGTTGGTAAATGTCCACTGGACGGCGTGCAGCTTGTGTGCTGGGCCATGTCTGTGCAAATGCGGATGGGAATGTTTATGGTGGGCCATGAGTGTAACAGGCAGGACGGTCTGACTAATACCTTTCCCTATGTGTATTTCCTCTGTAGGTCAGCGCCCATCAAAAGAAGGGTATATGGCGTGTCATCGCTAAGGAGGTGCGGACCCTGGGGGTCTACGGCAGGCAGAGCACCCACTGTCGGAAACAGTGGGAGGACCTGAGACACTGGGCACAGAAGACAGTGGAGGCCCAGCTGGGGATGGCCTCCCAATGAGGAAGGGGTGCCCGTCGAACCCTGACACCCCTGATGGCCCGCATACTGGCGGTGACCTATCTGGAGCTGGATGGGCACTTGAGGGCATCACAGCAGCCACAAGGGGGTGAGTACAGAGCCCATCATTACTACTTACGCCTGGTGGGGTGGTATCCGGGTGGGGGATGTGTGTCTGTGGGTGCCCTTAGGCCAGGCCTGACATTGCAGAGTAGGTCCCCTCTGGGCAGGGTACTGATGTGATATTCCTCCTACCTAGCTTGTAGGCATCCACTACTGGGCAGGGTTGTGTGGGTCCCAGGTATGCTGTAGTTGGCGGTATGTGTCCCTCCCCATGCCTGGACCCAGGAGGCAGAGTCCACTGACTTTGAGGGCACCAGTGGGACAGAGGGCGAGGGGAGCACCAAGGCGGAGACAGGAGGGGACAGTTCGGACACAGATACCTCCTCTGATGGAAGCTCCATGGTGACACCTCTGTGACTACCCCAGCTACAGGTACATCTGCCACCCCCGTACCAGCACTGCCCTCCCAGTAGCCCCTCAACAAGTTGCCAGTGCCTGCTCACCCAAGAGGGTGGGCATCGTCTTTGCCCCTGGCACCTCAGGCCCTGCCCCAGTGAGCCCTGGTGCACTGAGTGAAGTGGCTATTGACCTCCTGAGATCCATCTCTGTAGGGCAGTCAACCATTGTGAATGTCATCCAGAGGCTGGCAGCCCAAATGCAACAGACTAATGCATTCCTGGAGGGCATTCACACTGGCTTGGCGGCCCAACAGAGATCAATCCAGGCCTGGCCTCCTCTCTGATGGCAGCCATTGTCCCTATTTCCACCCTCCCCACTCGAACTTCCTCTTCCCAATACCATTCCCCTTAACCCCAGCCTATCCCAAGCACACAGGCAGACGAGCATGCACACAGACAACACACAAGAGTGGCACAGGCAAACACAAGCACCACACATCATCCCACAGGCACTCACGTAGACACCATCCAGATGCAGACATAACAACATCCACAATTTCCACTGTCTCCCCCTCCTCCTCCTCCACCTCCCTCCCAGTTCCGTCCACACTCACACCTGCATGCACTACATCCTCATCCACTAGCAGCATCACCACCACACCTAGCAGAACACACACCTCACTGGCAGACACCTCCACAACAGCCATGCACACGTCCCCTGTGTCCTCTCCCACTGTGTCTGTCTCCCCGTCCCAAGGTACACAAAGGCAAGCACTCAGACACCCAACAGCCATCCACCTCACAACAGCATCCAGCCCATGCACCTGCACCCAAACACAGCAGACAGGCACCTCCCACAACCACTCCCTCTTCCTCCACTCCCAAACCTTCTCCCTCTTCCTGCCCCAATGTCCCTAAGACGTTTTTCCTCTCCACCACTGTCCTCTTCCCTACCCCTCCACCCATCCTTCACGTCGGGCCCTGGTGGGTAAAACCCAGGCAAGCACCTCAGCCACCCAGTTCACGGACCCAGTAGTGTCCACAGCAACTCGTGATGGCAAAGAATCCAGGACACCAGGCAGCCTCATAGAAAGGGTGCCTGCCCCAAATGCTGGCCGGAAGGGCAAGGAGCCCTCCTCAGCTGCTGCCAGGAAGGGCATGGAGCCCTCCCCAGCCGCTTCCAGGAAGGGCAAGGAGCCTGCACCAGCTGCTGTCAGGAAGCGTAAGGGGTCTGCACCAGCTGCTGCCCCAAAGGGCAAGGAACCATCCCCTGCTGCTGCTAGGAAGGGCAAGGGGCCTGCACAAGCGGCCAGGAAGAACAAAGGGCCTGGTGCTGGGACTCAGTCGGAGCCCCCACCTCCAAACATAGTGGTGCAGCCGTCCGTGGCTGCAGGAGATGGGCAGGAGCTTCCCCCCACAACCACCACCACCACCTCCAGTGGGCAGCCATCGGAGGCTGCAGGGGATGGGCAGGAGCTTCCCCCCACAACCAGCAGCAGCAGCACCACCCCCATCTCCAGTGGGCAGCCGTCCAAGGCTGCAGGGGATGGGCAGGAGCTTCCCCCTACAACCACCACCAGCAGCTGCAGCAGCAGCACCACTGCCACCACTGACAGCTGTCCGAGGCTGCAGGGGATGGGCTGGAACCTCCCCCCGCCACCAGCAGCACCACCATCAGTGGGCAGCCGTCCGAGGCTGCAGGGGATGGGCTGGACCTTCCCACCACCACCAGCAGCATCAGCATCACCACCACTGATTAGCTGTCACCGCCGGCGGACGGTCTGTAATCCTGCCTCCATGGGCTGTTGTGTGGCCTGCCCCCTGCAAATCCTGTGGATATGACACCCACCTGAGAGACTGTGACGTTGCACTCCCCAAGATCTGAATCACGGGGCTTGATGCCCCCTCCAGAATCAGTGGGGAAAACACCCACTCACCCCAGCCTCCCCAAGATGAAGATCACAAGGCACAACGTCCCCTCTAGAGCATGTGGGCAATTCACCCACTCGAGAGACTGTGGCCTTGCACTACCCAGGACCAAGCACAGGGCATGTTGCTCCCTCCAGAGCATGTGGGCAAGTCACCCACTCAAGAGACTGTGGCCGTGCACTCCCCAGGACCAAGCACAGTGCATGTTGCCCCCTCCAGGACCAGTGGTGTTGTTCCATCTGGCGGCTGAGGTGCCCACCTGTTCCCCATCCCCCTGAGATGACTGCCTATTTTCGAACTGAAGCCCCTGCAGTGTTCTCTCTGTGTTGTTGCAGGAGACAAGTGGGGCCTTAGAGTTTGTCAGGTGGCACAGTGGCCCACACACATTGAGGACTGGGCAGTGTCCCTTGAATTGTACATATGTATTTACTTTTAGATTGAATGCACGTATTTTTACTGTATTTATATTATTACCCTCACTTTCATCTATTCGTGTTGTCCTTGCATTATTCCTGAGGGGTACGGGGTGTATATATGTTTTCTTACTGCATCTGATTGTGTGTATGGTGCTGGGGGGGGGTGTGTGTGTGTGTGTTGTGTGTGTGTGTCACTCTCTTTTTCCTAACCCCCTCCCCTGTGTGCTAGGTGGCTGTACTCACCGTGGTCGTCTTCGCCATCGTTGGTGTTCGTGGTGGAGCAGGACGTAGAAAATCATTGGAAAAATCTGCAGCTCAGGCTCCATGGTGGCGTGGTTCTTCCCTGTGTCTCCAAAGGTGAGTCCTTTCCTTTCTGTGGTCTGTTTCTGCCAGGCTTTTGATGTCGTTGGGACCGCCCCGGAAAAGGTGGCAGATTGGATTGTCAGAATACGTTGGGAGGAACATTGTCTTCCGCCGGGCTGTAGGCGGCTACCGCCGTGGTGGCTGTTGTTTTGGCCCTGGAGGTCGGTGTGGTACATTGGCTGTCTATCCGAGCTCTTTCCGCCATGGTCATAATTTGGTGGTATTTACTGCCGGCCTGTTGGCAGTATTACTGCCACTTTATCACCGACCGCCAGGGTTGTAATGACGGCCAATATCTTGTATGATCATCTTGTATGATGATTGTTTTCACATTTTAGTATAAGGACAGTATACATTTCCTTACATATCCAGTTTAGTGCATACAACACAGTGCTCAGACAGTGAACAAGTATTTATACAACAACATAGAACAAGACACTGAACAAAGCCCAAGGTTGCATGTTGTTGTAGATATATTTGTTCACCGTCTGAGCACTGTATCCTCTGCGCTAATTTGGATACATAAGGAAATGTATATTGTCCTTATACTGAAGATGTGAAAACACTCATCTTACAAGATATTGGGGGTCATTACAACATTGGCAGTAAAAGCTGCTTACCGCCATGCAGAAGACCGCCAACACACCGCCGCGGCTGCGGAATTCCACCACGGTCATTATGACCCACAGCTCGGAATCCGCCAAAATCCAGACACCAACACAAGTCCGCCACACCAAAGGTCAGTGAGAAACTGGCGATAACAAAACCTCCACCGTCACGCCAACAGGAATATGCCCACACTATCACGACCAACGAATCCACGCAGTGGTCTTTCAACCGCGGTATTCCATTGGCAGTACACACCGCCGCGCTCAAAATGCACACACATATACAAAACACAACCACATTAGACAATTCCAAATACACACACCTGATACACATACACACACCACTCCCACACATCCAATACATTATAAAACACACACCCACATCACCCACAAACCTTTATGACCACAATTGCGACTGAGGGCCAGAGAGAGACACCACCATCTACAAACTAGCATCCACAGGCACTCAACACCATCAATCACACAACATCCACGCACCTCACACAACACACCTCTAAATATCACCCCACACATCACAACACACACCTTCCCACACATCACCCACCCCACCCCATGGCACCGCAAAGACACCCCAGGGTCTCTGAGGAGGAGCTCAGGGTCATGGTGGAGGAAATCATCCGGGTAGAACCACAGCTATTCGGATCACAGGTGCAGCACACCACCATAGCTTGGAAGATGGGGCTATGGCGAAGAATCGTGAACAGGGTCAACGCAGTTGGACAGCACCCAAGAACTAGGGATGACATCAGGAAGAGGTGGAACGGCCTACGGGGGAAGGTGCGTTCCGTGGTCTCAAGACACCACATCGTGGTTCAGAGGACTCACTGCGGACCCCCACCTCCTCCCCCACAACTAACAACATGGGAGGAGCAAGTCTTGGCTATACTGCATCCTGAGCGCCTCGCAGGAGTAGCTGGAGGAATGGACTCTGGTAAGTCAAATCTTAACTATTACATCCGCCACCCACCTGCATGCTATCACATACCCCCACCCTCGCCCTCACCCCCATCACTCCAACTCCTCACGTATGTCCCAATATCACAAACCACACATCCCAAACTCAAGCCCTGCATGTTACACCAAAGCATGGACACCCATCACCAATGCATGGCCACTACACATACCCATACACCCCCTAAACCATTAGGGGTGCTGAAGGAACTCGTCAACACCAGGAGGGACACTGTGGCACTACAAGGGGCCCCTGACACTAGCCTGGACGATGAACTGCCCACCACCTCCGCCGGCGCTAGTGGACAGGAGGCACCGCCACAGAACCACCACACCAACACCCCACCCCCTGCAGATGGAGAACCACCCCGCAAACGGTCCCTGAGATCCAGGACAAAGACAGAGAACAATGCCAAGACCCCAGCCAAGAATTGAGACCACCCTAATTGTCATCCTTCTGTCCCACTTTGTCACCCTGTCCATACTTAAACTGCCCCAGCTCCACTTCCATGCCCCTTTGGACAATGCACCTGTGAGACTAATAGACTGGACTCTGCCATGGACATTCCTCCACCATCACCCCTGACCATTTTAGAACCCCCGCCACTATTGAGCACTTAAATAAACACCCTTAAATCAAAAAGCAATCTGGAGTCAGTGTGTGCTTTTGAAAATGTGTATTTGCAATAACAGTGGCAAAATGCTATATCAAATGTAATGTCAACATACCTATGTCACACAGCACTAGTCCATGCGGAAACAAAGCAGATGTCACACAGTGGGACCCACATCTGTGAAATCGTAAGGGAAAGTGGCAACTCAGTGACCATACACTGGGTGAAAATGACAGACAGATGAGAGGTAGTAGAATTAAATCAGATGTAGCAGGCTGTGTTGTCTTCTTACCTGTGTCTCACTGGAAGTATTGCAGTATCACTGTGTTCCTGTTGTCTATGTCCTCTTCTTCAGCTTCCTCGTCTTCACTGTTCACAGGCTCCACAGCTACCACAACACCTCCATCTGGACCTTCCTACTGCAGAAAAGGCACCTGTTGTCGCAAAGCCAAGTTGTGAAGCATACAGCAGGCCACGATGATCTGGCACACCTTCTTCAGTGAGTAGAATAGGGAACCACCTGTCATATGGAGGCACCGGAACCTGGCCATCAGGAGGCCGAAGGTCCTCTCTATAACCCTCCTAGCTTGCCCATGGTCCTCATTGTAGCGGTCCTCTGCCCTTGTCCTGGGATTCCTCACTGGGGTCAGTAGCCATGACAGGTTGGGATAGCCAGAGTCACCTGTAAATGTCGAGGGACAACTGTTAGACACACACTGACCCTTAGGGACAACCCCACACCCAGACACCTAGTCACACTGTATAGGGTCCATGTCCTCACCTAATAGCCACACACCGTGCCTCTGGAGTTGCCCCATCACATAAGGGATGCTGCTATTTCTCAAAATGTAAGCATCATGCACTGAGCCAGGAAACTTGGCGTTCACATGGGAGATGTACTGGTCTGCCAAACACACCATCTGCACATTCATCGAATGGTAACTCTTCCGGTTTCTGTACACCTGTTCACTCCTGCGGGGGGGACCAAGGCCACATGTGTCCCATCAATGGCACCTATGATGTTGGGGATATGTCCCAGGGCATAAAAGTCACCTTTCACTGTAGGCAAATCCTCCACTTGAGGGAAAACGATGTAGCTCCGCATGTGTTTCAGCAGGGCAGACAACACTCTGGACAACACGTTGGAAAACATAGGCTGGGACATCCCTGATGCAATGGCCACTGTAGTTTAAAATGACCCACTTGCTAGGAAATGGAGTACTGACAGCACCTGCACTTGAGGGGGGATTCCTGTGGGATGGCGGATAGCTGACATCATGTCTGGCTCCAAATGGGCACACAGTTCATGGATTGTGGCATGATCAAGTCTGTAGGTAATGATCACATGTCGCTCCTCCATTGTCGACAGGTCCACCAGCGGTCTGTACACCGGAGGATGCCGCCATCTCCTCACATGCCCCAGCGGACGGTGCCTATGGAGGAGAACAGCGAGCAGAGAGTCAACCAACTCTGAGGTACGTAAACACAGCATACTCAGAAATATTAGCAAATCAACATATGCCTGTGTGAGTGTTTAGGCAAGGCCTAGATATGTGTGACACAGTCCAAAATAATGGCATGTGGGCCCATGAAATGGCGGCTGCCTGACCTGTAAAGTGGGACAATGGGATATGAGGTAACTGCGCTGGCGTTGTACACCGTTGCAGTAGGCGGTCGAATCCTGCATTGGTTAACATTGGACCCTATGGGTCCCAGGAGCCAATGACGATGTACGCCGGCGGTGACGGTACGCACCGCCGCGGACGTGACCGCCATTTTCTCTCTGTTCAATCACTTGATACCTGATCTTCGACAGGAGAGGACCTACACTGCAAGTGCTGCTGTGACCTCAGTCTGGAAGAGACAATGGCTCGTGTATCTTGGGAAAGGGCCCCTGCCTTCAGCATGGAGGAGTTGGAGAAACTCGTGGATGAGGTCCCCCCCCTTTCTGCACGCTACTCTATGGTCCTCCAGACAAACAGGTAAGTACACTGTGAGCATGCTGTATGGGCAATGCCTGTGTGGAGTGGTGTGGATGAAAGATAGGGGGGGGTGAGAATGAGGCGTGCATGAAACGACAGTGAGTGCATGTGCGTCATGGCGAGGGTACAGATGCGGGCCAATGACTGTGATGGTGCAGACGGTAATAACTTATCTTTTTCCCCTGTACTATTCCTGTAGGTCAGCGCCTACCAGAAGAAGGGCATTTGCCGTGCCATCGCCAAGGAAGTCCGGACCCTGGGGGTCTACCACAGATGGAGCTCCCACTGCCCGAAAAGATGGGAGGACATTCGCCGCTGGAGCAGCTGGGGATGGCCTCCCAACATGGGAGGGGTGCCCGTCGCACCATGACCCCCCTGATGTTTAGGAAGCTGGCGGCGGTGTATCCGGAGTTGGAATGGCTCTTGAGGGCATCACAGCAGCCACAAGGGGGTGAGTACACTCTCATTATGCTGATTCAGCGCGCATTGGAGGTGTCTGGTGGCGGAGGTGGGCTTTAGGTTCCCCTAACCAGGGCGAGTTTAGTAGGCAAGGACCCTTCTTAAGGCAGGCCCTGTGGCACCCCACCCCACCTGTGTACAGTGCCAACTAAACCTAGTCAGGCTCCTGTGACATCCATGTGTGCAGCAATCGGGCATAGCCTTGTAACCCGTGTCCCTGGGATTGAATAGGGAACTCCAAGTGCGCGGCGTAGTGCAGGGGGCTTCTGTGTCTGTAGTGTCCGCCAACGGTAGCGGTATTGCATGCACTCAACATGTCTTTCTTCTGTCTCCCCCCCCTTTTTGTGGTCTCCCTGTTCTTGTGTGCATTAGCATAATCAGGCAGAGGAGCAGTGGCACCGGAGCAGGAGGGAGCTGCATCCCACATGGCCCTGGATGGCGACACTATGGAGTCTGAATTTACCAGTGGGACGGAGGGCGAGGGGAGCTCCACGGCGGGGACAGGAGCTGACACCAGCGATACGGACTCCTCCTCTGATGGTAGTTCCCTTGCGGTGGCGGGCCCATCTGTGCCCCCCGCATCTACAGGTACATCCGCCACCCCCCCTACCAGCACCGCCCTCCTAGCAGCCCCTCAGCATTTGCCCTGTGCCCGCTCACCCAGGAGGGTGGGCATCTCCTTCGCCCCAGGCACCTCAGGGCCTGCCCCTGTCACCCCTGCTGCCCTCAGTGAGGAAACCATTGACCTCCTCAGGTCCCTCACTGTTGGGCAGTCTACCATTTTGAATGCCATCCAGGGTGTAGAAAGGGAGTTGCAACACACAAATGCATTCCTGGAGGGCATTCATTCTGGTCAGGCTGCCCTTCATCGAACCGTTCAAACTCTGGCCTCAGCACTGATGGCAGCCATTGTCCCTGTCTCTAGCCTCCCACCTCCAACTTCCTCCACCCAGACCCAAACCCCTGTACCTCAGCCTATCCCAAGCACACCACCAGACTAGCATGCACACACCTCAAAACACAAGGGAAGCTCTGGCAAACATAAGCACCACACATCCCACAGGCACTCACGCAAGCATCACACACATGCAGACACACCAACATCCACTGCCTCCACTGTGTCCCCCTCCTCCTTGTCTCCCTCCTCCCTCCCTGTCTCGTCCCCACTCACACCTCCATCCACTACATCCTCAGCCACTACCTCCATCCCCAGCACACCCACCACCACACCCCGCTCACGTGCAGTCACCACCCCCACTACCATTCACACGTCCCCTGTGTCCTCTCCCAGTGTGTCTGTGAGGCCACTTCCCAAGGTACACAAACGCATTCCACACCCACCCAACAGCCATCCACCTCACGACAGCCTCCAGCCCATGCACCTTCACCCAAAGTCACCAAACGTACACCTCCTACAACCACTACCTCTTCCTCCACTCCCAAACCCCCCTCCATCTACCTCGTCCCAGGGTTCCTAAGAAACTTTTCCTGTCCAACCTTGACCTCTTTCCCTCACCTTCCCCACCCCTTCAGTCTCCTAGGGCCCGACTCCCCTGGTCCCAACCCAGCACCTCAGCCACAACATCTGCAGGACCAGTGGTGCCAGTAGTAACCGGAGTGCACCAGGCAGCTGGGCAGCCAGTGTGAAAAGGAGCCAGAGCACGGACAGTCCCCCAACTGTAAAGCATAAAACGCTGGCCAGTGCCCGGCGGGAGAGGGGAAAGAAATCAGCCACCAAAGCCGCTCCCAGGGGTACAGTTGGGGGTGTGGAGACAGCTGGGCCACCATCCAAGGTGGGGAAGGGGCACAGTAAAACCGGCATGTCTGGGAAGATCTGCACGGCGGACAAGACTGCCACCAGTCCCGCTGCCCAGGACACCACCGCCAGCAGCCCCGCTGCCCAGGACACCGCCGCTACCAGCCCCGCTGCCCAGGACACCGCCGCCAGCAGCACCGCTGCCAAGGACACCGCTGCTAGCAGGACGGCTGCCCAGGACACCGTCGCCAGCAGGACCGCTGCCCAGGACACCGCCGCCAGCAGCACCGCAGGCCAGTGAGCGACAATGATTCCGACGCTACTGAGGCCGCCACGGGCAGGATGAAGCACTCTGGGCACAAAGCCCCCTCCAGAACCAGTGGAGTATCACATCCACTACCTCAGTCCTTGGCTGAATGAAGCACTCTGGGCACAAAGCCCCCTCCAGAACCAGTGGAGAAAAGCATCCACTACCTCAGTCCTTGGCAGGATGAAGCACTCTGGGCACAAAGCCCCCTCCAGAACCAGTGGAGTATCACATCCACTACCTCAGTCCTTGGCAGGATGAAGCACTCTGGGCACCAAGCCCCCTCCAGAACCAGTGGAGAACAGCATCCACTACCTCAGTCCTTGGCAGGATGAAGCACTCTGGGCACAAAGCCCCCTCCAGAACCAGTGGAGTATCACATCCACTACCTCAGTCCTTGACAGGATGAAGCACTCTGGGCACAAAGCCCCCTCCAGAACCAGTGGAGAACAGCATCCACTACCCCAGTCCTTGGCAGGATGAAGCACTCTGGGCACAAAGCCCCCTCCAGAACCAGTGGAGTATCACATCTACTACCTCAGTCCTTGGCAGGATGAAGCACTATGGGCACAAAGCCCCCTCCAGAAACCAGTGGAGAATGTTATCCACTTGAGAGACTGTGGCTTTGCACTCCCCAGGATTGAACAGTGGGCAAACCACCCACTGTAGAGACTTGAGAGACTGTGGCTTTGCACTCCCCAGGATATAGCAGTGGGCAAACCACCCACTGTAGAGACTTGAGAGACTGTGGCTTTGCACTCCCCAGGATATAGCAGTGGGCAACCCACCCACTGTAGAGACTTAAGAGACTGTGGCTTTGCACTCCCCAGGATTGAACAGTGGGCATGGAGCCCCCTCGTGGATCTGGCGCCATGCACTCATCCGGCTGAGGTGACCCCCTTCCCTTCCCCCTGAGGTGCCTGTTTTATTTCTATCTGATGCCCAAGCAGTGTTCTCTCCTTCTTGTTCGGGTATTGAGTGTGGGCCTCGCCCATGCCTTTTGGGCCCAGTGGTCCACGGACTATGATAGTGGAATACCTTGGACTTGTATTCTTGGTGTATATATTTGTTTATAGTGTGAATATCTTAATATATGTATAGATTTTTGATTACTGTCTTCGTATATATTACAATCATTCGACTCATTTCCTTTTGTCCTTGCATTCTTCAAAGCGTGTTGGGGGGTGTAACTGTGATGTATCATGATGTATTAGTGTGTGTGTTGTCATGGGTGAGGGTGGGGTTGTTGTGTGTTGCGTGTGTGTGTCACTGTTTTTCCCTCCCCTGTGTTGTAGGTGCAGTACTCACCGTGGTCTTTGCCGCGACGTTCGTGCTCCTGGTAGAGGAGCAGGAAGATAAGGGCTGGAAGAATCTGAAGTTCCGGTTCTATGGCGTCCTGGGTCCTCGAGGGATGTGAAGAGGTGAGCGTTTTCCCTTCCAAGTCCTGTTTCTGCCGTGTTTTTGTTCGCGGTGTATCCGCCCCGGAAAAGGTGGCGGATTGGTGGCTTGTAATAATGTGGGCGGTACATTGTCTTCTGCCTGCCTGTTTGCGGTTACCGCCGAAGTGTTTGTTTGTACCACCGTGGCGGTCGGAGTGTTAAATTGGCTGTCTATGTTGGCGGTTTCTGCCACGGTCGTAATTCCATTTTTTTGCCGCCAGCCTGTTGACGATTTTACCGCCGCTTTAACACCGACCGCCAGGGTTGTAATGACCCCCATTGTGTGCTGTACTCTTTTTCAATAACATTGGTTGTGATGCAAGTTACTAATTGAGTATGCACACTTTCAAAGCAAGTAGAAATGTTGGTGAATACGGGACATTATTTTGACTTATTACACCTACTCTAGTTCTTGTGTGCAATTGGGGTTGTCCCTGTGTTGTATACATACATTTCCTAAAAAGCACTTCAAAATCTAGTCAAGCCTTTAAAATGTTGCCACACAGGGTACTCTTTGACAACATGGCATATGTTCCGTCTACCAATATGTGCGGTGTGGGGACTATAATGCACTTGTGGGGGCTTTAATGTACTTGTCAATTGGCAAACAGAACAACTACCACACTCAAATGGTGCATAAAGCTGTTTAACAGGCCACAAGGAAGTCCATGATTTCCTAAGTAGAGGAACTAAAATTCTGCGGCTGCTTCCCTAGCAAAGTAGTGGCTCATGGAAGTTAGTTTTCCATGCCCAGCCATTGAAAGGTTTACATAACAGCAGCTCCACTTCAGTCAATTTCCCAATACTGCACTTTGGATGATACAACATAAAGTAAGTAGGAAAACACAGGGCTGGCTGAGATGGGCACTGGGGACAGTAAACACAACTCTCCTGCCTCTTTCCGAGCTTAGATCAGACTTTACAACAACAACTTTGTTGATCCTTTTTAGGTGTTTCAGGAAAGCAAACAGCAAAGCGTCGCTCCTGCAGCCTTGCTTGTCCTCCAGAACATATGAAGTGAAGGCTGCTGCATCTGAAGCAGTAAAGCTTTCAGTGACGGACAACTGAAAGTCAAGGAAAGACATGAATCTTCCTGTGGTTGTCTGACGATAAACAATTTATGCATTGTACATTGCTATCTTGATCAGCTGGGTAAACAGTATCTTGTGCAAAGTGCAAGTTTTACGACTCTCATTGTACGGCTGAAGAACCTGACTATTCTTATCCACTCCTCCCATGTACTTGTTTTAATCAATTATATAGGTGGGCTTGTGAACTTTGGCCATCTCACCACAAAACCTTGACATAAAAGTGCTTGCATCATAAATTGTAGCAAACTCATACACATCACCCCTATCCAAGAACTTGACGGCTAGTTCATTGGAATGCAACACAGTGCTCTGGGATTTCTGGAGCTCCTTACAAATAAGCTCCTGTGGAAATACTTTGCGACAATAATGAACAGTACTGCAGGCCACAGTGCCAGCTTTGTACAGCTCACTGACCAGCTTTACGCCTGTATTGAAATTGTCCACATAAAGGTTATAACCTTTGTGAAGGAGTGGCTGGGCAAACTCCCATACAATCTTTCCTATGAATCCTAGCATTGGAGGGCAACCTACAGAGTTTAGAGTGGAGTTCTTCCCTGTGTGTACACATAGCCAGTGTAGCTTTCGCACATCATGTACACTTTGATGCCATAGTGAGCTGTTGTGCTCGCAATGTACTGCCTGAACAGCAGTCGCCCTTTGTACAGGAGCAAGGACTCATAGATGGCTACATTCTTTCCAGGAGTATAAATCTCTGAAAACCTGTCAAACAAAAGTTCTACGACAGGCCAATTTTGAACAACCTGTCATGGTCTGGATGGTCCCGAGGCAATGCAGCAGAATTGTCATTGAAACGCAGAATGTGCTGCAGTAGTAAAAAACGATATCTGCTTCTGTACGGTGGGAAGATGGGGGTTACCTAAGCCATGCAAGTAGACCAGTAGGACTGCGAGTTTGGTTTCTGCGCTAGCCCATTTTAGGCACAAGGCCCAAAAATATCTTCAACTCCTTAAGCAAAGTGGAGTCCACTGGTGTGTCTCAGAATGAGGCCCTAGAGTGCCTCCATGCTTCCTTAGAAATTATTTGACACACAGATTTGTTTGCTGCACAATTTGCTCAAGGAAGTCAACATCCAAAAAGAGATGCACGTAGTCAGTTGGCAAAAAATTGTCTGCATCACTTTACATCCAGGGCCTCATTCTGAGGCTGGCGGGCGGCGGTAGCCGCCCGCCTGGCAGGAACCGCCATATGGCAGCTCCGCGGTCGAAAGACCGCGGAGGCCATTCTGGCTTTCCCGCTGGGCTGGCGGGCGACCGCCAGAAGGCCGCCCGCCAGCCCAGCGGGAAACCCCCTTCCCACGAGGAAGCCGGCTCCGAATGGAGCCGGCGGAGTGGGAAGGTGCGACGGGTGCAGTTGCACCCGTCGCGAATTTCAGTGTCTGCTAAGCAGACACTTAAATTCTTTGTGGGGCCCTCTTACGGGGGCCCCTGCAGTGCCCAGGGGCCCCACAACACCCCATACCGCCATCCTGTTCCTGGCGGGCGAACCGCCAGGAACAGGATGGCGGTATGGGGTGTTGGAATCCCCATGGCGGCGCAGCAAGCTGCGCCGCCATGGAGGATTCATGAGGGCAGCGGAAAACCGGCGGGAGACCGCCGGTTTTCCTGTTCTGACCACGGCCAAACCGCCGCGGTCAGAATGCCCTGCGGGGCACCGCCAGCCTGTTGGCGGTGCTCCCGCCGACCCTGGCCCCGGCGGCGAATGACCCCCCCAGTGTCTCCAGTGTAGGAGGCTGGCCTGGTTTGTAGTGGATACCAAAGGTATTTATACCTTATACAGGGTCCAGGTATCCCTTATTAGTGAAATGTAGTCAGTGTCCAGAAGTCAGGCTGTCTAGAGGTAGCTGTAGGCAGAGCAGCTAAGGCTGAACTAGGAGACATGCAAAGCTCTTGCAATACCACTGTATTCACACAGTGCTTACACACATGAAAGACAATACTCAGTGTTACAAAAATAAAGGTACTTTATTTTAGTCACACAATGCCAAAAATACTTTGGAGACTATACTCCATTAGGAGGTAAGTAGATCACACAATATATACACTAGTAACCAAAAACAGGTAAGTAAATAGTCAGAAAATAATGCAAACAGTGAAAATCACAATAGGTTGCAATGGGCCTAGCCGGAACTCAAACTAAATACTAAAATAATGGAATGCGAAAGTCGGTTTTCCACATAGCCAAGTGGAGTGTGCAGAGGGGTGCTGGGAGTGTAAGAAAACACCAAAGGTAAGTAAAATACCCCACCCCAGAGCCCAGGAAAGCAGGAGTAAAACACAGCAAGTTTCCCAAAACACACTAGAAGTCGTGGTCGAAGATAATGCAAGAACCAGAAGAGACTGCAAGACACCAACGATGGATTCCTGGACCTGAAGACCTTTGGAAGAAGGAGACCAAGTCCAAGAAGCACTGAAGAGTCCAGGGAGAACAGAAGCCCCTGCTAACCCGGATGCAAAAGTGGAACATCTGGTTAGAAGACAAAGTCAGCAGTGCATCAAAGAAGACAGCTACGGGTTCCTGGTTGGTGCAAGAGATGTCCCACGTTGAATGGATGAATGCAGGCTGGTTCCCGTTGCTGGATTCCGCCAACAAGCCTTGGCTCACGCAAGATACACGTTTGGTGGGAAATGGCGCTACCCGGGCCCAGGAGGCACCTGGAGGCCTCAACTCAGGATCAGGAGATAGAGAGGGCTCTCAGCAACTCATAGAACCCTCAGAATAACAGGCAGCACCCAGATGAGTCTCACAGCAGGGGACAAAGGAGGTGCAAATGGCAGTCCATGCAACACTAAACAAAGGGATCCCACGCCGCCGGAGACAGAGTGCTGGGGACCTGGGCTGTGCTGTGCACGAAGCACTTATTGGAAAGTCGCACACAAGCCCTAGCAGCTGCAAAACACATGGTGCATGTGGATACTGTCTGGCACGGGGAGGCAAGCTCTTATCTCCACCATATTTGGACAGCTGGACCTTTGGACATTCAGGGTCACTTTAGTCCACCACCCTTGTTCCAGGATCCATGCTCGTCGTCAGCACCGGTCGTCGCTGCAAAGAGGTGCCTGTTGAAGCAAGGAAGTGACTCTGTCACTCCACAGGAGATTCCTTTGGTTCTGCTGGTGCAGGCTGAAGACAGGCAGTCCTCAGAGCATGCACGACCTGGAAACTGTTGCTGGCAGGAGCTGAAGTTATAATGTTGCAGAAGTCGTCTTTGCTTGTTTTTTTGCAGTTTTGTAGAGTTCCTGGAGTGGTCAGCGGTTGATCCATCAGTAGAAGATGAAGTAAAGGATGCAGAGGATTCCTGCTGGAGTCTTGCAATCCGAATCTGAAGAAACACCCAGAGGAGAGACCCTAATTAGACCTGAGAGGGGGATTGGTCACCTAACCAGGTAAGCACCTATCAGAAGGGGTCTCTGACGTCACCTGCTGGCACTGACCACTCAGATGCTCCCAGAGTTCCCTGACCATCCTGAAAAGAAGATGGCAGAACCCAGGGACACTCTGGGGGAGCTCTGGGCACCACCCATGGGGTGGTGATGGACAGAGGAGTGGTCACTCCCCTTTCCTTTGTCCAGTTTTGCGTCAGAGCAGGGACTGGGGGTCCCTGAACTGGTGTAGACTGGATTATGCAAGGAGGACACCATCTGTGCCCTTTAAAGCACTTCCAGAGGCTCTGGGAGGATACCCCTCCCAATGCTGTAACACCTAAGTCCAAAGGGAGAGGGTGTAACACCCCTCTCCTAAAGGAAATGCATTGTTCTGCCTTTCTGGGATTGAGCTACTGGAGCCCCAAGAAGGCGGAAGCCTGTCTGTGAGGTGGCAGCAGCTGGGGCTGCAGTGGAAACCTCACAAGGCTGGTATGGCAGTACTGGGGGTGCACTCTGGAACCCCCAGAGTGCATGGGATTATGCAGCTAATACTGGAATCAGTATTGGGGTACAATTCCCAGTTGTTTGACACCTTACTTGTCCATATTCTGAGTTACCATTGTGAGCATGTGCATAAGTATTGACCGATGTGCAGTGCACACTTACAATGGCATCAAAGCACTCACGAAGTCTGGGAAAATGGGCCTGGACAACGTGGGGACACCTCTGCTAATGCAGGGGTGCCATCACACACAGGTACTTTGCACCCAGCCTTCAGTGTTGGAAGACCTGGTATATAGGTGACTTATAAGTGACCTGGTGCAGTGAAAGTGGCTGTGAAATAGTGCATGCACTATTTCCCACAGGCTGCAATGGCAGTCCTAAAGAAGTCTTTGTATGGTCTCCTTATGGGTGGCAAAAGAAATGCTGCAGCCCAGAGGGATTCCCTGGAACCCCAATGCCCTGGGTACCTATGTACCATATATTAGGGACTTATAAGGGGGTCCAGCATGCCAATTTGGAGTGAAATACAGAGTTGCTGGTATGTAGTGACACATTTGGAAACAGATAGAGCATGAGCATTGGAGTTCTGATTAGCAGGACTCCAGTGACAATTTAGAAAACAGTTAAACACACTGACAAGCAGGCCAAAAACCATAAGCACTGGGGTCCTGACTAGCAGGAGCCCAGTGACACAGTCAGAAACACATTGAGATCAGGCAGAAATTGGGGGTAACATTCCAAAAAGAGGGTACTTTCCTACATCCAATGATAGGCAGAATTTGTGACTGAACTAAATTGGGGGGCTGCCAAGATAGCACTCTGTGTGAGCTTGCCACTGCATGTGACTGCTGCCTGGGTTGGTCTAACCTGCTGCGCTCACCCCGCTGCATAGACTGTGCTTGGAAAGGGAAGCTTGACTGCCATCATCGTAAGCCTCATATTTGTTGACAGATGAGTTGTTGGATGGAACTCCACCAACTGAAAAATCACTTCCAGATTCTGCTCCATTCTCCTTTCCCTCAGATGCTGTCTCAGTATCTGCTGTCTCAGTCTCTGATCCTACCTCAGAGCTGTTCTCCATAACCCGAGTTAGGGCCTGGGCAGCAGTCATCCACCAAGACACCGTTTCTGTTACTGGCTAAAGCCGTCTTTCTGAAACACTGTCCTACACAGAAAGTAAATTTGTTGTTCTGAAACAGTCAGTGGGTGTATGTGTGTGAGATTTGTGCAACAGTAAATAAAGAGAAATTGTCCTTATCTTATCTTCTTTCCTAAATATGCAGGTTCTTCAAAGACACAAAAAAGACAGGGTATTACTTCATCTTTCCACATACCCAATATCACAGCATGCTTTTTATGTTGCATTCACAAAACTTTATTGTTGGGATGGGGTGCTCCCAGGAAATTGCCAATATAAAAGTAATTCCCCAAAGCTACAAATCTACCTTTGATCTGAAGAAGCACACAATCATATAGCAGCCCCTGAAACTTTTTTCTTAGCCGTGCTGCTTGTGCAACTCACAGTGCTATCACTAGAGTCAATGAAATTATGCATCACGAGAACATCAGATTATGCAACAAGGTTGACTAAATTATGCAGCATAAAATGGCCAATTAGGCAGCATATTCAATATATATATATAAATATATATATATATATATGTGTGTGTGTATATAAATATATACATATATTTATATACATATATATAACCTAGTGGAGGTCGACACTAGGTAGTTATAGTTTGGACCATGTCCATAGAAAACATGTTTTTTGACTTGCCTGTATCTTTGGCACGGTTTGAGAAATCTTCATGAAATTTTCCCATAAAAGTGTTGCAGTGATTCTTGTTGTGCATGAAAAGTTTTGGGGTGATCCGTCAAGCGGGGCAGAGAAAAAGAGGGCTACAAAATGTTGCATTTCCCATGGTAATTCCCATAGGATTCTTTAGACGTGATTACAGGCTGAACCACTGGGCTGAATTAAAATAAATTTGGCAGAAAGCGATCTGTCGGTATGCAGATTACATTTTCACTTATTTGGTGTGAATCTGTTCAGTAATTTTTGAGATATTAAAGGGAAAATGAATTTATATATCTCTGGCTGCGATTAACTTTGTGAAAAGTTTGCAAAATTAATGAATTTTTCACGAAGACACGTGCGCAAAGAAGCTTTGCAATTGGCTGACTGCAACCTGACTACAAAGTTGCGGCCGCCATTTTATTTCAAGGGACACGGTCCCTGGGGATGAAAATCCAAATTGAAAGTGGCATAGAGGGTCAGGGTGAAGGTACCCTGACCCTGGCCCCAGGGTTGAGATATAGGCCCTCATTCTGACCTTGGCGGGCGGCGGAGGCCGCCCGCCAAAGTCCCGCCGTCAGATTACCGTTCCGCGGTCGAAAGACCGCGGCGGTAATTCTGACTTTCCCGCTGGGCTGGCGGGCGGTCGCCTTCAGACCGCCCGCCAGCCCAGCGGGAAAGAGGCTTCCACGATGAAGCCGGTTCGGAATCGAGCCGGCGGAGTGGAAGCTGTGCGACGGGTGCAGTTGCACCCGTCGCGTATTTCACTGTCTGCGCAGCAGACAGTGAAATACATGTAGGGGCCCTCTTACGGGGGCCCCTGCAATGCCCATGCCAGTGGCATGGGCACTGCAGGGGCCCCCAGGGGCCCCGCGACCCCCCCTACCGCCATCTGGATCCCGGCGGTCGGACCGCCGGGATCTGGATGGCGGTAGGGGGGGTCGGAATCCCCGCGGCGGTGCAGCAAGCTGCGCCGCCGTGGAGGATTCAATGGGGCGGCGGTACACTGGCGGGAGCCCGCCAGTGGTGCCGGTCCGACCGCGGCTTTACCGCCGCGGTCGGAATCCCCATTGGAGCACCGCCGGCCTGTCGGCGGTGCTCCCGCGGTCCTCCGCCCTGGCGGTCAAAGACCGCCAGGGTCAGAATGACCACCATAGTTTTGTTTTAGGTGCAAATTATGGGTCTAAAATAATTTTGCGTCACCATGCGTGATATTCGCAAAAATTCACAAAGTTTCGTGAAATATTTGCAAATAATGGAAAAATTTGAAAGAAAAACCACAGAATCATTCATACACTAATTCATAAATGCACTCAGAGACTCTGTATCCACTCACACACCCACTCAGTCACTCATGCACCCCCTCACACTCACTCATACTCACAACTCCACTTTCAGACCCACTCAAACACTCACACACCCACTCACAGATCCACTAACAGAGACAGGCCCTGTGACCAACCTGCCCTGCCAAAGTGTGTGCGTGGTGTGGAGGTTGGGTGGTTATAGGGCTGTGCCTGGCGGGAATTGGAATAACTTATAGTAATGAACATTGCTTTACGTTAAAAAACCATTGAAATTCAATGAAAAAAACAAAGGTTACAGGGACTTTATCTGGCCCACCCAGAGGCTAAATTGTTTTTTTTTTATGTTGATGCAGATTCATCAATCTTCAATGATTTTGTGGGAAAAGTGGAAAATAAAAACATTTTGTGCCCCGTGCAGGGTCCCAGGGGGACCCCAGCACCAGGGCTAGGGGGTCAGGGTATTTCTACCCTGCCCCCTTTTCTTTATTTTTATGTTTGTTTTGGGACTCCCTCCGCGTCCCTAGGTATACAATTTAGTTTTTTTCCATAATTACTCTACAACTACTGAACGAATTTACACAAAATACCAAAAAGGGCTCTTTCTGGACCAAGAGCTACCTTTCTGCCAAATTTGGTTTAATATCGTCCCATGGTGTTTTGGAACCACCCTTTTCCACTGCCCTCACTTGACGAATCACCCCAAAACTTTCAAGAAAACAGCAGAAGTGAGTGGTAAACTATTTTTAAATAATTTATGGAGATATGTCAAATGGCACCAAAGTTATTGACAAAACAAAAAACACTTTTTCTATGGAAACTCTATGGGAACTAGATCCTAACTATAACTACCTACTGGGGACCACCATTAGGATGGATCTATGGATATATATATATATATATATATATATATATATATATATATATGCAAAACACAAAGGAGAACTCTGGGAAGTTCCCAATTTTAGGTGGAGAGCTGCTCTAGTAAGGAGCACCCTGCAACACCAGCGACACTCTAGATTTGCTCACCTCAAATGTCTGCTTATCTAGCAAAGTCTTTAAGCGTAGGATTAGCACAGTGCTATCCTCGCCGAGCTAGATAGTGACAAAATCTTTTGCCATTTGTACAGCAAAATCTTTAAGCATAGGATTGACATAGTGTCATCCTTGCCGAGCTGTAAAATGACAAAAGCCATTTCCCACTCCACTGGGCCATCTGGGGCCACTGGGCAGTCCACCAACGGCACACCCACCCTGGACACACTGGAAGATATTACCCATGTGGCAACAACACCACAGCCAGACCCTGAACCCCAAGCCTGTGCCCCTGGGACACATCAATCACAGTTGTGCCCTGTAATACAGCCGCCAGAGCCAAGGGCACCCACCCCAGACAATGACGGCCCTGCTGCTACTGGGAGTGGGCACACGGTGCCAGGGGCACAGGCACAGAGGGCCAGGGGTAGTGGGAGGGGAACCTTGACCCAAGGGTCGGGAAAGCCACACCAACTAACTGCCCAGGCGGGTCTCAACCAAGTTGTATACCAGCCTAGATCCTCGTCTCCGTGCAGGAGACCCAGCGGCTGCAGGGGCAATACCATCAGGCGGCCAAGCAACAGTGGCAGGCCCACAATAGCACCATGTCCTCGATTGTAGGGGTGCTCAAGGACCTGACCACGGTCATGCGTGAGTCCACCTCCCACCAGCAGGCCCCTACCACTGACCACATCCCATCACAGCTCTCCACGTCAGCAGCAGCCAGTGGCATGGAGGCCCCCCACAGATCTCACAGGACATCAGCACCCCTACCCCTGTAGCTGAGGAACCCCCATGCAAGCGAGGACATCCAAGTAGACATCCAGCCAGACATGATGCCCTGACCACGACCACCGCCAGGAAGTGACCCTCTCCTGAATATTTACCCTTGTATGAGACACACTGTCGACTGTCCACTCCCAAATCTCCTTCTACCCATGGCCAACAGACTGTACCTGGACTACCTACAGCTGGCCTTACCACTCTGATGATCTCCACCACCATGACCCCACTCATCACCCCTTACACTTGCAAATCACAAATAAACGACAGCTGAGCACAGTCCATGTCTACGTGTTTATTTTCCATGAGTATGTATGGAGCCGCCAATACGTGTACAAGTGGCAATCCATCGCCCAGCACATTCATGGGAGGGTGGTAGCAGGGAGAGCAAAATGCCGGGAGGTCGATCGTGGAGCAGGCAGTGGCAGAACATATGTGTCAATGGAGGCAACAGCCGAGGCAGGGAGCACAGAACACAACATTGTCCTAAAAGGAGAGCAAGACAGGGACAACAATCACTGTAGGAGTCACAGATGTCAACTACACACAAATGGACTGTAGAAACAGGTATCCAGGGCAGATATGCCAGGCAGGTCCACAACCATATGGCCAGTATCAACACACACACACACAACACATACCAACCCAATGGTCCCACCCTCACATCGCCAAGCGCCAGACCTGGCCCCATACCCTCTGCCACCAACAACGTTGCACTGCCACCCAATGTCAACTCCCAGGATGGATACTGCACAGATGCAACAACCCTGTGTGGCACACACATAGCATTTGAACTGGCAACTCAGGGAACATTCCACATACACATTCATGTCACTAGTGCACCAGCACAACACCTGCCTGACCATAGACCTGACCTGTACACTGTGACTTCCTCAGTCATCGGCACATGTGACACTTCCCCAACCCACCCAGAGACAGAGCTGCAACCAATACCATCAGTGGTCACAGACAACAGGTGGCATCAGGGACAAGGCAGACAGTTGTAGAGGACACATACCACTCAGTTTGCACATACCTACATTTCAGCCGAAGTAATGTTGAATCAGCTCAGCCTTGGAGTCAGCTGCATCCTCATCATCCTCCTCTTCATAACTCCCCATGTCCCCTTCGCTGGCACAGCTACCACCTCCTCTGCATCCAGCAATGGGATGTGATGTCTCAGGGCCAGATTGACCTGGCACACCTTCTGTGGGTTGTAGAGCAGCGCACCCCCGGAGTCAAACACCGGAACCTGGCCATCAGCAGGCCAAAGCATCTCTCCATGACCCGTCTGGTACGACCGTGGGCCCTATTGTAATGGTCTTCTGCAGCTGAGGTTGGACGCCTTAGAGGTTTCAGGAGCCAGGGCAGGTTGGGATAGCCAGAGTCACCTGTGTGCATAGAGGGAAGAGGCATGTCAAGACCGGGAGGGCAATAGGGCAGGGACACAAAGGTGCAGTTAGCTGATAGGCACGCATATGCAGGGGTAGACACTGACGAGCCAGTCCTGGTCCCTCTGGAGTGGTGCCATCATGTATGGGACACTGCTGTTCCGCAGAATGTAGGAATCAGGCACAGAGCCTGGGTACTTGGCCGTCACCTGAGTGATGTACTGGTCCGCCAGACAAACCACCTGCACATTGACCGAATGAAAGTTTTAGCGGTTTCTGTACACATGTTCAGTCCTCCTGGGTGCAATAGGGCAATGTGGGTGCCATCAACGGCCCCAATGACATGTGGGACGTGTGCCACAGTGTAGAACGCAGCCTTGACAGTGGGCAAATCTGCATGTCAGGGGAACCGGATGTATCTGGCCAAATGTTTTATCAGGGCACACAGTACATCCCTCAGGGCGTTGCTGAACAAGGGCTGCGACATCCCACTTGCGAGGCCCACTATGACCTGGAAGGAGCCTGAGGCAAGGTAGTGGAGGAATGACAACACCTGCACTGTGGGAGGGATGGCGCTGGGATTACGAATGGCAAGTAACAGATCCGGCTCCAACTGTGCCAATAGTTCCATTATGGTCACACGGTTCAGGTGATAGGTCTGGATGATGTGATGCTCCTTCAGGGTGGCAAGGTCTACTAGGGGCCTGTACATCAGTGCATTCCTATCCTCAACCGTGCATAGTACCTGCGAACAGGGTAGAGGTGGTAATATGTCATGCAGCATAGTGTCATGATCCGCACAATGCTTTTCATCTTTGACTGAAGAATTTGAAAGAGCACCCGGTCTTCTGCTGGTTCTGGATAGATCTAGGTAAGGGCGACCCCTTTCTTGTAGCCATGGTGCTGTTTGACAGGAAAATGCCTAAGCATTCCATACCCTCCAGAAGGAGTCCCAGAGGAAAAAAAAAATAATAATAAATGGGAAAAAAACCTCAAAACAGGAACTCCTGAAAAAAGAGGAAAATACAAGAGTGAAAAAAGTAAAAATCTTGAAAAATCTCAATCAGAGCAACAGGAACTGGAGAAAAACACGACGAACAGGAGCGAAGATCACCACCAAGAGGAAGTGTTTGCAACGCAAAGCAGATCAGGACTGTATACTGGAAGACAGGAAGTGACAACACAGGAAAGGGGTAAACACCATCTTAGATTGGGAAAGGCCCATAGAAAAGAATGGGAAAAAAGTAGCAGTATAAGAGAAAAAGGATGCTGGGAAAAAAGAACAGAAAAAAGACAAGATGGAGCCCAGCAAGAAGACAGTATGGAAACGAGAAAAAAAGGAAAAATAATCGGAGTCGCGGTCCGACTGCAGCTGGAAAAAGAGATGCCGCTGTAAAGCGCGGGGTCACAGTAGGTCCCCTCCCCGAGGCCCCAGGCTTGTCAGGGCAACAGGAATAAAAAAGGTGAACCAAATGGGGGGCATGGACGGAGGAGGCATCCTCCCAAGAGCAGTCACTGAGGGGGTAACACTTCCAGTGAATCAAAACTGCAGTTTGTTCTGAGAAAATCGAGAATCACAGATTTCCTGCACCTCATTTTCAGGATGGTCATCCACAGAAAGGGGAGGAGGTCGTTAAAAATGTTGTTGTACGGATCAGGAATTAAAGATTTTAGCTGGGACACGTGAAAACAGGATGAACTCTCCAGGTATGAGGGAACCTTAGTCGAACAGCAACAGGATTGAATACTTGCAGGATCTGAAAGGGTCCATAAAAATGAGGTTTGAATTTGTTTACAGAAAACCGTGAGGGCAGAAATATGGAGGAAAGACACACCTTGTGTCCTGCTTGATATGAGGGTGCCTTCTGACGTTGACAATCCACCTTCCATTTCATTGCTTGTTTAGAGGCTAAAAGACTGGTATGGATTAGGCTTTGGATTTGGTGGATTCTTCATGCAAAGGAAGTGACTGCAGGAACAAGCAAAGTCTTACAAGGAATAGTGGACATGGCCCTAGGATGGAAACCATAGGTGCAATAAAAAGGTGGTGCTTCTGTTCCACTATGTACTGTGTTGTTGTAGGAGAATTCAGCAGAGGCAAGAAAATCCGACCAATTACTTTGAGTGGCATTACAGTAACATCTCGGGTATTGTTGAAGTTCCTGATTTACCCGTTCAGTCTGACTATTGGTTGGTAGATGAAAACCAGAGGACAAGGACATATCAATGTTTAAAAAGGCACAAAAAGCTCTCCGAAATCGTGATACATATTGTGGCCCTCTGTCAGAAATTAACTCTTGCGGAAGACCATGGAGATGAAAAATGTCTTGCATGAATATGCAACTCACTTCAGGGGCTGTTGGTAATTTCTTTAGGGCTGTGAAATGCGCCATCTTGGTGAAGGAATCAACAGTTACCATGAAGACATGGTTACCAGAAGAAGACGGTAGGGAACAAATGAAATCTGTGGAAAGGGTACAACAAGGACCTGAGGGAACAGGTAAAGGCATCAATAAACCTGCTGGTTTGGTTCTGGGTGTTTTGGTCTGGGCACATACAGGACATGCTGAGACATAGGTTTCCGTATCATTCTTAAGGGAAGGCCACCAAAAAGATCGTTGAAGCAGCTCCTGGGTCTTCTTGATTCCTTGATGCCCAGCTACCGGAGAATCATGACACATTTGTAATGCCTCAGTCTGTACCTTTATAGTAGGTAAGAAAAGGGTGTTTTGATGATAGAAGTAGTCTTGTTCTTTTCGTAAGAGAGGTGTCACTTTATTCCACTCTTCAAGTGGAAGGAACTGGTACTTGGATTTAACGCGATCCAGAAAAGATTGAGTAACCCCTATGATTCTACTGGACTCAATGATGTATGAAGAGGAGGTATTGGCGATGTCAGGATATTGTCAGGATAATGCTTCTGCCACTAGATTTTGGGACCCAGGTATGAAAGTTATCACAAAATCATATTGGCTAAAAAAGAAGGCCCATCTTGCTTGATGACTAATACAGCACTGGAAGCTTCGAAGACATTGTAAATTGCGGTGGTCAGTCCTGGCTTTAAAAGGCTCTCAAGCGCCCATCAAGAAATGTCTCCATTCTTTACATGCTACTTTGAGAGCAAGTAATTCTTATTCCAGTACTGAGTACTTGCATTCTGCTTCTGTCAGAATGTGAGAGAGAAAGAAGATAGGGTGTTCTAATCCATCATTGTCTTGTTCTTGAAGTAGAACCGCTCCTATGACTCTTTCAGACGCATCAGTCACTACTATAAATTTATTAGTATTATCAGGATATCGCAAAATGTGTGCTTGAGTGAAGGACTTCTTTAGCTCCTGAATGGCCCGTTCAGCACTTTCGGTCCAGACAAATCCCTTCTTCAAATTTTCTTTTTAATAGTCTGGGTGATGAAACTTTGTTGGTGGGCAAAATCCTGAATGAATTGTCGGTAGAAGTTTGAAAGCCTATGAAAACATTGAGTTTCCTTTACGGAAGATGGAGAAGGCCAGTCAAGGATGGCTCTTACTTTGTCTGGGTCCATGGATATTCCTGTTTGATTAATACTGAACCCAAAATACATCACTTCGGTCTTGTAGAATTCACACGTCTCTGGTTTGCAGTATAATTGATTCTTTTTGAGTCTTTCCAAAACCTGTAGTACATGTTCAGTATGTTGCTCAGGATTACGGGAATATATCAAGATATCATCCAGATAGATTATTACATTGTGATTTAACAAGTCAGAAAACACAGAATCCATGAATCGTTGGAAAACAGAAGGTGCATTGGTTAATCCAAAAGGCATGACATGATATTCATAGTGTCCGAAAGGAGTACGGAAGGCTGTTTTCCATTCATCTCCTTCCTTGATACGTAAAAGATGATAGGCATCTGTTAGTGAACATCTTGGCTCCTTTATGGCGTGTGTTGACATGGTGGCTCTGGGTGGACACCATTGGGTAGCTGTAGCGTGGATGCTAGGTACACCTATGTCCATTATGGGTTGTGTCCATCTGGGCAGGATTGACATCACAGGTGTAAGTAATGCCATGCAGTCAGTGGCAGCGGGGCAGACTCATTCAATGAAAAACTGTGTGGCCACCTACTTGCTAGATCTGGATCTTCAGAGCTGGGGTGTCAGGGCATTGTGATTGGTCCTGGCCAACCAGTGTGCCAGGGGTGTATCCATGACCTCAGTCAGCTGGCAGACACTGCACGTATGGTGGGATGGTTGCACCAAGTGGAGACAGTGCTTCTTGACAATACCCAAGGGGGCCTGCCAACTAGCCATGCAGTATCCCCTTGGATTTTCAGTCCTTTGCATGCTTGTCTCAACGTACATGGGTAGTGGGCAGGTACTGGACAAGTGTGGAGGGTATGACACTCCTTATGTAGAGATATGCCTCAGTCAGACCATCAGCGGTTGACATGTGATTTGCTGCGGTTTCCCCCATGGTGTCACCAAGTAGTAGGATGTTCAGAGGTGGGCATAATGTATAATGGCATGGCATCAAATGCTTATGTTCTACCCTGTGTGACCGTTGTGCTGGCATTGACCGATTGCACCCTCTCTCTCTCTCTCCCCCTCCCTGTCCTCCTCTGTCTTTGTGTGCATCAGCATCATCTGATGAAGGAGAAGGGGGCACCGGTGAGTGGGGAAGCTGCAGCCCACGGGACCCAGGAGGCTGACACCAGCGGAGCTGAGTGGACCAGTGGGACAGAGGGCAAGGGAACTGCCACGGGGAGACCGGATCGACCACAACATCTTCAGATTCCTCCTCTGATGGTGGCTCCCTGGAAGTGGCGGACCTATCAGGACCACCCCAGCACCATCCTTGTCCGCCACCCCCCATACCAGCACCACCCTCCCTGTAGCTCCCCACCGAGTTGCCCGTGCCCACTCACCCAAGAGGGTGGGCATCTCCTTCGCCGCAGGCACCTCTGCCCCTGCCCTGATCAGCCCTGCTGCCCTCAATGAGGAGGCTGTGGACCTTCTGAGGTCCAGCTCTGTGGGGCAGACAACTATCGTGAATGCTATCCAGGGACTGTCATCCCAGATGCAACAGTGCAATGCGTTCCTGGAAGGCATTCACGCTGCCTTGTCTGGCCTACAGAGAAAGTTTCAGGCTCTAGTCTCCTCCTTGACAGCAGCCAGTGTCTCGTCTTCTTCCGTCCCCCCCTCCAGCTACCTGTTCCCAATCCCGCATCCCTCTCCACTCACCATCCATTGCACACCTACTGACCCGTATTCATCCACCGCTATGCACACACTCAACACACACATGCAGACATGGTAACATCCACACCCTGCACCGACTTCCCAAACACCTCCCCCTCACAGTTGACACAACACTCATACCTGCAGTCGGCATCACATCAGTCACTGTTCCTGCCATATGTGCCCACATTGCCACCGTCACCACATCTTCTTACCCCCATTCATGCACCCTATACACCACTGGCACAGACACCACAACTATCAACACACCCACATGCAGCACATTCACCTCACCTGCAGACACCAGCCCAACATACACTCACACTTCCCCCTGCCATCTCCCTGCATCTCCTCCCCACCTCCATCCAGTACATCTAAATGCACACCTTCACCCACACTACAGTCCCCCAGCACACACAGTTCATCCACCCACACACCTGCACCCATGGCACATCCACATACACACCTCACAACCATACACACTCCCTCTACTCCCAAACGTCTTTCAAGTGACCTCCCATGTATTCCCAAAATATGTTTCCTACAAGAGTTTTCCCTGTTGCCCACCACTGACCCAGTCCCTGTTCCCCCAAGCACCCTGCTACCCTTCCTCTGCCCAAGCCTTTTGCATCCCAGTTTGCCACTCCCCTGCCCCCCACCACCTGCCACTTCCGCCCCTGTCACGTCCACTGCTCCTGCTGCCAAACTCAAGCCCAAGCTCACTCCCTTCTCTTCCCAGGCCAAAACCCACTCCTTCCACTTCCAAGGCCAAGCATACACCCATCCCCATTGCTAGGGCCCCCATCCAAGGGCAAGGCCAAACCCCACCCCTTACTAAGCCCACCCATCCAAGGGCAAGCCCAAACCCCCCCTCCCTTGCTAGGCCCCCCCTATCTAAGGGCAAGCCCAGGGACCGCCATCTAAGGGTACCCTTAAGGGGCCCCCCTCCAGGCCCAAACAGAAGGACCACTCACCACCCCCACCCCTGAGGTGCCTGTATTCTCCATTTATGGCCCTGCCCCGTGGAGGTCTGCACTTTGCAGTCAGGAGTCAAGTTGGTGCGTCTTCTTGTGCTCAGTGTACTCAGGGCACTATGCATTTTGGACTGGCCCTTGGGCCTGTATGTACATTTGTTATTGCTCATTTTTGCAATATCTGGTTATCATGCAGTACCACACCATTGGTGTCGTTGTTACCTACCTAGTCCTGGCTTTCATTCACCATGTATGTGTGGTGGTTGTGGGTTTTGGTGTGTGTGTGTGTGGTACGGGTGTTTGTTTGCATGTTTGTGTGGGCATGGCTTCCTGTGTCGTGTGTGTGTGTGTGTGTGTGTGTGTGTACTAATGTAGTTCCCTCCAGTGTGTGGTAGGCTGGTGTACTTATGGTTGGTGTCATGGTCGCGGTCGCTGGTCCGGGTGTTGCAGGGCCAGGTACAGGATTGGAAGGCGTTGCAATTCGCGTGCCATGGGGCCTATGAACGGACCTGTTTTCCTGAAGGTAGGTGTTCCCTTCATATTATTCGTTTCCACAAGGCTTTTGGTGGCGGTGGTTCCGCCCCGGAAATCCTGGCAGTGTGCAACCTTGTAATATGGTCATGGGATGCTGCCTGACCACCAGGCTGGAGATGGCTGCTGCGTGGCACCAGCACTTCCTCTGTGGCAGGCTGAACGGTGACTTGGCTGTGTTTTGCAGGTACCTTTCCAGGACTTGTAATATGGCGGTCTTCACTGCTGGGCCCGCAGCAGAGCGGCCCCCAGCTCCACTGTGGCGGTACGCTGACCACCAAACTCATAATATGGGCCATAATGTATTAACTAACAGCCATAATTTATTAAACTGTATTATTCATCATAATGCTCATGGCACTGTACTTAATTGTTATAAGATGCTGCTGTACATATGTGAACATGTATGTGGAATTGTAGATTATATAATGCAACTAACATGGTATAAATGTAGTGTAGTAAACAAGCTTTATTCGGTCAACATAACCATCAAAGCAATCATAAAATAATTTAAACTCATAGAAAGGTTAAAACACGGACAAAATTAAAAAACATTTAAATATTACAATAAAATATAAAACCTCCCACTTCATATCTAAAAGATACTTATTTACAAAGCATTTTAAGATCTTTTAAAATAACAAGTTCGGATATGCCAGGCAGCCACAAGGAACTTGCTACCCGCAGAGATTAAAAGGGTTGAAGTTTCACTTTTCAAGATCCTTAGGGTGGTAAAAACATTGACTTAGACCCAAATTTCGGCAGGTTGTAGGAATCCACTTTGACCGGGGAATAGAATATGCCGGGCAATTTTTTTTTTAAATGTTCAACAGATTCAGTACTGTCACAACAGGCAGGGCATAAATCAGATGTTGGAAACGATCCCTAGCTGCCTGTTAAAGACAGCAATGGTAAACACCCGAAACGAAAATGAGCGTACAAACTCTTCCCCAGTGGGTCAGATACGAGGTCTAAATAAAGTTCATGCTGGGGATACCACTTGAAGTCAAGGAATTGATTAGTCAGCCGACCATATGATGTACAACAACGAAGATTATTTCTTACATAGGACCAATAAGCTGCTTTCAAAATCAATTTATGATTTTTCCCTAAATTCTGTGGATTCTCCCAGTAGCTTTCCAACCCCAAGGTATGAAACCATTTTGACACATGTCTAAATCAAGGAATAGAAACTACATTCGGTCTTTGTAGTAAATCATGAAGGGAGACCCTATATGTAACAAGCTCAGGGGTAGTCCAAATCCTTACCCAAAAGAGTAGGGGTCTTAGAGCTATCAGATCAGCAATACGATTAAACCCAGGATCCAGAAATGCAGAGTGTGCTATGAGGGCACGCAAATAGGGCCCTGGCAAAATTATTTTAGCCCACAGACAGTCTTTTACTGTTGTAGAACCCCCACATCTCGGCACCATAGGCGGCCGCACCCTGCGCCTTTGCCAGATAGATTTGAATAGCCGTAGATACGGCTTTTGATACAGGGCTTTTGTAAAAACGCAGGATAGCGCCCGCCCAGTGCTGGAGAAGCCCCGCACTTTTGCTAAGCTGGTCCTCCCAATGTAAGTTATTTGATATTCTCACTCCCAGGTAATCTATTGAGCTCACCTTATTTAAAGGTGTCCCATCTAAAGTGATGGTGCATCTCCTAACTGAATCTGGACAGAACACCATTAATTTGGTTTTACTGACATTCAATTCCAGGCCATAATCTCCACAGTATGATTTAAATCTAGCAACAAGAATCTGGAGACCCATTTGGGTCTTGGAGATGAGTAGAGAATCGCCTGCAAAGAGTAGGATAGGGATTTTCTGCACATTCAGAGAGGGGGCATCATTCTGACAAGAAGACAGCATTTGTACCACCTCATTTATAAATAGGGTTGGAGCCAAGACACATCCCTGGCGAACCCCCCTCTGGATGGGAATATGTTCTGTTAACTCTCCTTGATTACCCCATCTCACCTGAGCATATGTATTTTCATGTAGCCGTTGTAATAGATGGATTAGATGATGGGAGTACCCATTCTGTGTAACACTTCCCATAGTTTTACTCTAGTGACCATATTGAAGGCAGATCGCAGGTCCACAAAAACAACATATAGATTTTGCTTGGCAAGAACTACATATTTCCAATATAAGAGCATCAGCCTAAAGACCTGATCTATCGTACTGGTTTTTGGGCGAAAACCCACCTGTACTGGGGATAGCATCTGAGAATCTTGTACCCAACTTAGTAGCCTTTTTAAAAGGTGTTTGGCAAACATTTTTAGCCTTTTTAAAAGGTGTTTGGCAAACATTTTCTGTAAATTATCTGCAATTTTATTCTAAATCAAATTTATATACCAGGACCGTATTATTGGTTCAGATTTATATAAATCCCCTAGAATCTTATCAGGACCTGGCGCTTTAGCAGATTTTAGTGAATTAATTGCTGCTATAGTTTCCTCTAAAGTAAAAATAATTGGATCTTCAGAAGTACAGGTATCCAATCCAGGTTCCTCCGGGGAATAGCTCATTCTAACCAACAGCGAAGAAACTGATTCGTAGGTTGGAAGATTACACAGTGTAGCATAAAGTTTAGTAAAATAATTCACCCACACTTGCCCCCTCTTTGTCTATTGGACAATAGCTTCCAGAATGTCATGTTATCATTGAGTTTAGTTGCTCCAAGCAAATTTTGCCAAATTGAGTCTTCCCAGTTTTACTTTGCTTCTTATAAGCAAGTCTAGCTGATTGTATCACCCCCTGGGAACAGGTCATAATAGCTGTTTTTAATGCTGACTTAGCCTTTGAACACTCCTTATTGAACCACACATTATTTTTAGAGTTACCATCAAAATGCTTAATGCAGGTCTTTTTGTAAAAGAAAGCTCTGCAATTTCTTCAACATATCTTCATGGATACTCCTCATAGGCAGCCATTACATCAACAAACAATTGATAAATCCCACTTATCAGGTACGGATTAGACAACACTTTTAGCCAACAGACCTGAGTATAACTATTGTCCAACAGTGGAGCTGGAACCACAGTGCGATGGTCATTCTGTGATCTCCTAAATACATTCCTATGCAGGGTAAGAAGCAAAGGGTTATGATCACTCTCGTAACGGGGATCCACCTTCATATCTTTTAGAAAAGGCCATAACTTAACATCCACTAAGAAGTAATCAATTACACTAGTGGACATACCTTGTTTAAATGTGGGCGCAGTGCTCAAATCAGATATTACAGGCCCTAAGACCGTATTTGAGACATAAAGATGCTAACTGAGAAGCAACCCAGGAACGAGTACATTGTTGTTTATTCATTAAATGTGGAATACCCCAAAGTTCATCTTCTTCATCCATTAGGCCACTGTTCAAGCAGGAGGGTTCAAAAGTACAGTTCATATCTCCTGCAATTACTAAGTTAGTCAAAGGGTGCAAAGTATCCAAGAATTCAGACAGCTGCACCAAGGTCTGAGACTCAGATCCCAGAGGGACAGACCGAGCATAAACGTTAATTATAGTGATCTTAAAATCTCTGTTAAATATGAGTTGTACTCCCAGTAGATCAGGTGAATCAATTTTTAATACAAAATGATTGCATTGTAGTTTCTTATTTAACAGTACCAATAGGCCTCCTTTGGCACGACCTAGACCCCCCTCTGGGGGTTGAGCCAGTTGTAGACTTGATCCTCAGCCCAAGACTCCTGGAAAAGACAAATATCCTGGTTGTTAATATAGCCAAGCCACTCCTGGTCTCCCAGCTTCCTACCAAGCCCCGCTAAATTCCAGGACATTATAGATAGTTCCGAACTGGTTACCTCATCTCTACACCTAGGGCAATGGACCCCCTTAAATATATATCCTCATTAAGTACTCTGGATTGAACCTCCGGAGAAGCTACTGGTTGTAAGTCAACATTTAGTCATTCAGTTACTGGTAATGTATAAGGAGTTTTGACTACCGGAGCTAAAACACACTCCTGTGTGGAAACTGGGCAGTGCATGTTATCTTAGGGATATGACAGGGGTTGGTATTAAACTTGTATCTTATCCACCCTCTACTCATCCACTTACGTTCCCTATAAATGTAGTGTATCATATAACTAAAAAGTTCAAACGCATAATAATTTTCAAAGATACAATTCAAAGGGACAGTGCCTTTCGGAAAACACCTAAAATGCAAACAAAACACAAACACTCATTCTGCCACCAATCAATGGGTTGATGGAAAGCACACATACAAAAACTGAAGAAGGACATATTTGTTAAATGGTACATGTTGGGCTTGACCTTTTCTGTCGACAGCGTGACCCCTAAATGTTTAGCTTTCGCCCCTTCTAATTTCTGATTTTTTTTGTTGGCCTTAAGACTATCTGCACATTACCACTGCTAACCAATGCTAAAGTGCTTGTGCTCCCTCCCCTAAACATGGTAACATAGGCTTATACCAATTTGGCACATTTAATTTACTTGTAAGTCCCTCGTAAAGTGGTACTACTAGTACCTGAGGCCTGTAAATTAAATGCTACTAGTGGGTATGCCGCACTCACTGTACCACCCACTTTTGTAGCCTCTGAAAACATGTCTGAGGCCTGCAATTGCAACCTGTAGTGCAGCTTTAAATTGCAACGTTAATCTGGCAAAATGTATCCTTTGCTAAGCCTTAAACTTCCTTCTTACAACATTTAAGTCCCCACTAGTGTACTCCCTAAGCAGTCCACAGGGCAGGGTGTATTGTATTAAAAAAGCTGGACATGTACTTTTAACTTTTACATGTTGTGGGTATTGTAAAACTCACAAATTCGGTTTTCAATATTGTGAGGCCTACCTCTACCATTATCTCTACTTAATACATTTCATAAGGGATAACATTTATTTGAGAGCAGGTAGAATTTTTGATGTCTGAAGAATTTTAATTTAAAACCCTCTTTAATGGTAAAGTTGCATTTTAAGTCACAATTCTGAAAAAGAAAAGTTGGTATTTTCTTGTCCTACCTGTTTTGGTGCATGCAGCCTGTTCCTGGGTCACATGACTATGTGTAATTGGAGGTTGGCCTTTGTATATTCCTCTCAAACAGCCACACAATTAGCGGATTGGGTATTGGCAGGATGGGCCATCCTGGCTGGATGGGAAGGGGAGAACTGTGCACAGCCCCTTTTGCTCTTAAAAGATAGTGCCTCTGCCCACTCAAAAACAACTTCACATTAGCCCTTTATTCCCCTAGACATCCATGGACCATGTCAGGGGGAAAGACATTTCTAACACCATCTTGGGAGGGCGTCTAGAAGTGCCTTCCACATCGAAGCAGGCACCAGGTGGATCCTCAGATCCACATTTCATTTCACTTCTGGGCAAGTGGAGGACTCCCAGAGGACTGCCCTGCTGTGTACCTCAGAGGACTCACCTGCTGCTCCAAGAGGACTGCCCTGCTGTCTGAAGCCTGCCCTGTGCCCTCACAGGACTGCCCTGTTTTTCTGCTTGAAACCCAGACTTTCAGAGAGACTTCAAAGGGTAGTTGGCTGGCTGGCCTCCTGTTCAGAGCCTTAGGGATAGAACAGCTCAAACCAACTTGAACCTGCTCCTGGACCCAGCCTGAATTAATCTTTATCATCTAGGTGGTGCCCTCAAATCCTAGACCCTTGCGAGTGGTGCAAAAGGTACCCAGATAGACCAAATATAAAACATGGGACTTAGAGCGTTCTGAGCCAGTGAGTGCCCTGGGAACCGAGAGAAGACCGGGACCTGCCTGCTAGCAGACCCGTCCAAGGTACATTGCCAGTAGCTCCCAGTTTTTTCTTCTTCAAACCGCAAATCATCTTCAGTGGCTGCTTGCAGAAAGGGTATCCATCCTCCTGGAGCCCTCTTTAGCTACAGCCTTCAGATTCACCCCGCTGGAAATTTTTGACTTACAAAAAAGAGACTATTTGCGTGTAGAAATCTTCAACGTGACTTCCTCTAGGGGCTCCCCGATGACCACACCTTCTCCTCGGATTCAGCCGACAGCCTTGCCCCCGACCTTTACTTTCTCTGACAATTTTGCACAACACTTCTTCTAAGTCTAAGCACAGACTGGGCCCAATCCACTTTGCGTATCCGAACAGTGCATCCATCACGGTCAGCCATAACTTTCAACTTTTCCCTGGTCTCGCACGGCTAGATGTCTGCAGTTGGCGCTTTGATCTTTTAGGTACTATTTTTCACTTTAAATTTTTAAAAAATCATAACTTTGGTGCTACCGATTGGATTCTTGTTGTTTTGGTATCAAATAATTTATTAAGATCTATTCTATTTTTCTAAATGTGTGTGGGAATTTTTCTTGTGTTCTGTTTTCACTTTAATACTTTTTAAGGGCTGCATTTACACATTACCTCTAAGTTGAGCTTGACTGCTTTTGTGCCAAGCTACCACACAGTTAAGCACAGGCTAATTTAGTGACTTTTTGTGGTTCACCCTGCAAGGGGCTGTGGCTGTTGCTTGACCAGGAATCCCATACCAGTCAACCAATAGTCCAGCTTCCCACAAGTATGCTTTTTTCTGTTCTTTACCATCTTGTAAATCCTGGTGATGAGGGACAAGAAAAAAATAATGAGCTCACAATAGGGAAAAACTCCCTGGTAAGACAAGGAGTATGGGGTTACTTGAGAGGGGCTCACCTCCCCCTCAATTAACCAGCTCTCTGCTGGGGACGTAATGGTTACATCCTGCGGCACAGTGCTCCTGTGCTGAGGACATAACCATTGCATCCTCGCACTGGAGCATGGGGGGAGCGCTAGCACTACCGTGTGGGCCTCTCTTCCACCCCCCTAGGGCAGGGATGGAAGGGGAATCGCTTCCCTGACCCCTCCCAGTGACGTCTGATGATGTCAGCCCGCGATCATCAGAAGTCGATGAGGACAAACAGATTACTTTCTCCTCTATATTGGGGCAGGGGAGGTCAGAGAGGCATGAAAAGGATAGGCCTTTCCGTTTCATGTCATTATGAGCATTCTTGCAGCCCTTACGCATAGCGATTGGGCTGCAGGAATGCCCACTAGATACCAGGGATTTTTTTTTGTGGTTATTGTTATAAGGGGGGGCGACCCCTTACGTAAGGGTCACTCCCAAGGTGGCAATTTTTTATTAGGCCTTTTCTGCCCCCACCCCCCCGACAGATTGGCCTATTTTAATTAGGTCGATCTGCAGAAGCCACTAGACAACAGGGAAACTTTTTTTTTTTTTACACATGGAGAGCGACCCCTTATGCAAGGATCGCTCCCCTGGGGGCACAAATTGTGATTAGGCCATTTCTGCCCACCTTGGGGGCAGATAGGCCTATTTTAAATAGGCCAATCTGCCCCCAAGGGGGACAAAAAACCACTAGAGATCAGGGATTTTCTTTTGCAAAAATTTCACAAAAGGGGAGTGACCCCTTAGGCAATGTTCGCTCCCCTGGGGGGCAGATTTAGTTTAGGCCCTTTCTGCCCCCCTTAGGGGCAGTTTGGCCTATTTTAATTAGGCCAATCTGCCCCCAAGGGGGGCAAAAACCACTAGGCACCAGGGATTTGTTATTTTTATTTTTTTACAGTTGGGAAGCAACGCCTTAGGGAAGGGTCGCTCCCCTGGGGGGCAAATAATTTTTAAGCCATCCCCCCCCCCCCAAGGGGGGCAGAAACCACTAGGCACCAGGGATTTGTTATTTTTTAATTTTTTTTACAGTTGGGAAGCGACCCCTTAGGCAAGGATCGCTCCTCTGGGGGGAATTGTTTGTAGGCCATTTATGCCTCCCTTAGGGGCATATCATCCCATTTTTATTAGGCCAATCTGCCCCCAAGGGGGCAGAAACCACTAGACACCAGGGATTTTTTTTGCACCAATTTCACGCAAGGGGAGCGACCCCTTAGGCAAGAGTCGCTCCCCTGGGGGGTAAATTTATTTTAGGCCATTTCTGCCCCCCTTGGGGGTGGAGACCACTTAGGCAGCATGGATTTGTGTGTGTGTTTTGTTTGGGGGTGCAGCCCCCTGGGCAGGGTTCACTCCCCATGGGGCCACATTACTGTTGGCCATTTCTTTCCCCTTTGGGGGCAGATTTGGCTATTTTTGTAAGGCCTATCTGTTCCCAAGGGGGGCAGAAAGCCCACCAGATACCAGGGAATATTTTTTTATTTTCAAAAAAGAGGGTGGGGGACAAAGGTGTTCTGCGCACCGGTGGGCAGATGGGGCAATTACCCCTGATCCACTCCCCGGGGGGGGGGGGCAGAAAGCCTACTAGGTGCCAGGGTATTAAAACAAAATAACATTGTGGGGTTGTGGCTACCAACCAGTATGGGCATGGTTATGCCCCCACCCCAACTGAAGGGGTAACAGTCTTTCTGCTCTCCCCCCAGACACTAAAAGATCTTATCCCAATGGCAAGTAAGAGGACATTTGATTATTTTGGGTTTTGGTTTTACATATGGGCCATGAGAGCTTGTCTAACTCTTAAAATCGTCCCACTTGGAATGGTGAGGGCTGCACTTTTTGGACTTTGGTACGCTGCCATGTAGAAAAATCTACAAGACCTAGACACAGCTGAAAACTAAACATCTGGGTGAGTCCAGGGTGGTGTGCTTCACATGCACCCTGCACCATTTTCTTGTCCACAATGCCCTGCAAACCTCTAACCTTGCTTGAAATCACACATTTTCCCCACATTTTTGTGATGGAACCTTCCAGAATCTGCAGGAATCCACAAATTTCCTACCACCCAGCATTGTTGCATCTATACCGATAGAAGTTCTGCCCTACTTGTCAGCCTAAAAACGTTTTTTTTCAAACTGCCCTTTTGTACCCGCTTTGGTTCCCCCTCAATTTCGACATGTTTTTTGCTCTTCCCTGTCACAGGCACTTGGCCCAGCTACACAAGTGAGGTATCATTTTTATCGGAGGTGAGCTTGTGATTTCTAGCTAAATTTGAGGTTTGCTGAGGATTCTGGGTAAGAAAACATTGGGGGATCCACGCAAGTCACACCTCTCTGGACTTCTCGGGTGTCCAGTTTTCTGGAATGTCTGGGTTTGGTAGGTTTGCCTAGATGGCTGCTGAGCTCAGAACCAAAAATGCTGGTGCCCCCACAAAAACAGTTATTTTTGTATTTGATAATTTTGATGTGTCCATGTAGTGTTTTGGAGCATTTCCTGTTGCGGGCACTAGGCCTACCCACACAAGTGAGGTACCATTTTTATCTGGAGATTTGGGGAATGCTGGGTGGAAGGAAATGTGTGGCTCCTCTCAGATTCCAGAACTTTCTATTACCAAAATGTGAGGGAAAAAGTGTTTGTTTGCCAAATTTTGAGGTTTGCAAAGGATTCTGGGTAACAGAACCTGGTGAGAGCCCCACAAGTCACCCCATCCTGGATTCTCCTAGGTGTCTTGTTTTAAAAAAATGCACAGGTTTGGTAGGTTTCCATAGGTGCCGGCTGAGCTAGAGGCCAAAATCCACAGCTAGGCACTCTGCAAAAAAACAGGTCAGTTTTCTTTGGGAAAATGTGCAGGCACTAGGCCTACCCACACAAGTGAGGTACCATTTTTATTGGGAGACTTGAGGGAATGCTGGGTGGAAGGAAATGTGTAGCTCTTCTCAGAATCCAGAACATTCTATCACCGAAATGTGAGGAGAAAGTGTTTTTTTGCCAAAGCTTGAGATTTGCTACGGATTCTGGGTAACAGAACCTGGTGGGAGCCCCACAAGTCAACTCATACTGGATTCCCCTAGGTGTCTAGTTTTAAAAAATGCACAGGTTTGGTAGGTTTCCCTAGGTGCCGGATGAGCTAGAGGCCAAAATCCACAGCTAGGCACTTTGCAAAATACAGGTCAGTTTTCTTAGGGAAAATGTGATGTGTCCTTGTTGTGTTTTGGGGCATTTCCTAATGCGGGCACTAGGCCTACCCACACAAGTGAGATACCATTTTTATCTGGAGACTTGGGGGAATGCTCGTGGAAGGAAATGTGTGGCTCCTCTCAGATTCCAGAACTTTCTATCACCAAAATGTGAGGAAAAAGTGTTTTTTTGCCACATTTTGAGGTTTGCAAAGGATTCTAGGTAACAGAACCTGGAGGAAGCCCCACAAGTCACCCCATCCTGGATTCCCCTAGGTGTCTACTTTTAAAAAAAGCACAAGCTTGGTAGGTATCCCTAGGTGTCGGCTAAACTAGAGGCCAAAGTCCACAGCTAGGCACTTTGCAAACAATAGGTCAGTTTGTTTTGGGAAAATGTGATGTGTCCATTTGGGGTGTTTCCTCTCACGGGCACTAGGCCCACCCATACAAGTGAGGTACCATTGTTACTGGAAGACTTGGAGGAATGCTGGGTGGAAGGAAATTTGTGTCTAATCTCAGATTCCAGAACTTTCTATCACCGAAATGTGAGGAAAAAGTGTATTTTTTGCCAAATGTTGAGGTTTGCAAAGGATTCTGGGTGACAGAACCTGATGAGAGTCACCCTATCCTAGATTCCCCTATGTGTCTACTTTTCTAAAAATGCACAGGTTTGGTAGGTTTCCCTAGCTAGGCTGAGCTAGAGGCCAAAATCCACGGCTAGGCCCTTTCCAAAAAATACGTCAGATTTCAATGTAAAAATGTGATGTGTCCATGTTGCATTTCCTGTCATGGGCATTAGGCCTACCCACACAAGTGAGGTACCATTTTTATCGAGAGTCTTGGGGGAACACAGAATAGAAGAACAAGTGTTATTGCCCCTTGTCTTTCTCTACATTTTGTCCTTCCAAATTTAAGACAGTGTGTACAAAAAAACACCTATTTGAGAAATGCCCTGTAATTCACATGCTAGTATGGGGACCCCAGAATTCAGAGATGTACAAATAACCACTGCTTTTCAACACCTCACCTTGTGCCCATTTGGGAAGTACAAAGGTTTCCTTGATACCTAGTTTTCATTCTTTCTATTTCATCAAATGAATTGCTGTATACCTGGTATACAATGAAAACCCATTGCAAGGTGCAGCTCCTTTATTGGCTCTGTCCCTAAGGTTCTTGATGAACCTATAAGCCCTATATATCCCTGCAACCAAAGGAGTCCAGTAGACGTAACAGTATATTGCTTTAAAAAATATGCCTTAGGTGGAAAAAGTTATAGAAGAAAACGTAGACAGAAATAGCACTTTTTTCACCTCAATTTCAATATTTTTTATTTTAGCTGTTAATTTCTGTAGGAAAACCTTGAAGCATCTACACAAATGACCCCTTGCTGAATTCAGAATTGTGTCTACTTTTTAGAAATGTTTAGCTGTCTGGGATCCAGCATTGGTTTTACACACATTTCTGTCACTACCTGGAAGGGGTATGAAAGCACAAAAAAATACTACAAATGTGGTCTGTCCCAGTAAAGTGCCAAAAGTGTGTTGTAAAATGTGGTTTTCTGATTCAAGTCTGTCTGTTCCTGAAAGCTAGGAAGATGGTGATTTTGGCACCACAAAGCATTTGTTGATGCCATTTTCAGGGGAAAAAACACATGCTTTCTTCTGCAGCCCCTTTTCCCCATGTTTTTTTTTTTTTTTTTAAATACATTTTAGCTGTATTTTGGCTAATTTCTTGGTCTGCGCCATGGGAACCCATAAACTCTGGGTACCTTTAGAATCCCTAGGATGTTGGAAAAAGGGACGCACAATTGGTGTGAGTATCTTATGTGGACAAAAAGTTATGAGGGTCTAAGCGCAAACTGCCCCAAAAAGCCAAAAAAAGGCTCACCAAGGAGGGGAAAAGGCCTGGCAGTGAAGGGGTTAACAACCCAGTTCTTCACAGCACATATGAAAGTCTGGATCAGTAGAATTATAAGCAAAGAACAAGTGTCAGGTATAATTTGGATGTTGCCAAAATAGAAACACATAGTCCAATAGGTCATAACTGACAGGATAAAAGAAAAAAAAGGCAGTCCATATTTAGACATTTCCCCAGGCAAACAATTTGCCATTAATTTAATTAACAGAATACTAAAGGTCCTTGTGACAAGCACAGTCACTCTGGGGTGCTGCTTGGGATTTAAATCCACCTATAATAATATCTTCTGTTTTGGCCCCATTGTTCAAATTTCCACGTGAATAATATGAAGGAATGTAATGTAAATACAAATACGTACCCCTACCTTTATGGCAGAATGATTGAGAACAGTTGTTGAGACACCCATCAGAATAAACACAAAGGCCCCCATTATGACTGGGTCATGGTCGCAATCGGACTGCTGCCAAAGTGGCGGTCTGACCGTGACATTATGACCGTGGCGGAGCCCCCACGGTTGGACCGGCAACACCGCCAGGTTGCTGCCAGCAGACAACCTTGCGGTCTTGACAGTTGTAATCCTCCAGGGTAGCGCTGCTTGCAGCACAGCCCTGGGGATTAGGAGTCCCCATTCCACCAGCCTTTGCATGGTGGTAGCCCCACCATGCAAAGGCTGACGGAAAGGGGTTCCGGGTGCCTCATGGGTGCCCAGGCACTTGACATGGGCAGTGCAGGGCCCCCCGTGGACAGCCCCATCCAGCTTTCCACTGAACGAATTACGGGAAGTGGAAAGCACAATGGGTGCTACTTCACCCGCTGCACTGTCGCATTGTCGCTGGCTCCACTAGGAGCCGGCGTCAATGTTAAGGCCCTTTTCACTGCAGGGCCGGTGGGCGGAAATGCCGTTTCTGACCACCGGCCCTGCGGAGAACTCTTTATAGGGCCGGCGGTGTTCAGGCTGAACAGGTGGCTTGATGGCAGAACATGTTTGGCAGGCGGCGCACTCATAATGAGGGTAAAAATGTTTGTTCTGCATCGCAGGAACTTCATAAACAATAGAATATATCAACATTTGTGGTCATAAATTCACATACAGGACGCAACTGTCCATATATCCATATGATTAGCAGCAGCCTTCAGGAGTCTATCCTAGGCAATATTTTACTGAAATGTAATGCCACAGACTCTCCTGTTGGGATTGGTTCCTACACCCAAGGGCAAGAGCCTCATTCAGAAATTTCTCCTGTTAGGCCTTATACTAGCCAAACGCCGTATCACCATTAAGTGATTGAGTGGGGTGCCTCCCAGATATAATGAGTGACGTCGTGATATGATGAAATGTGCAGTGGCGGAAGAGGTGAAGATGAAACGCGTAATAAGGGATGAAAAATTACCTGATGACTTATCAGCGTGGACACCTATGTTAATGGAGCTGGAGAATGTACCGAATGTAGCTGTAATGGAGAATGACTGAATGACATGCACTCGGATGCTTTCCTGTTATCATCTGGAGACTGTGACGACTGGGTAATAGGTACATTAAATGTGGGGTCTGCATGGAATTAGGCATTCTATGCCATCAAATCGGAGCATGAGGGTGACAAGCTCACTACCCTTGGGGAATAGGCATGCCCTGGGCTGTCCACACAGTATAGTATCCATATACGGAACCAATGTTAATACCTTTCAAGTAGCAACGGAAGGAGGGTATTGGGGGGGGAGTCATATTAGGGAAGTTGTAATGTTATGTCACTGTTATATCTTGTCCTATGTGTTAAAAGGCTTTACAGTGGAATTGTGAACTAATGTTTCAAACTGGAAAAATACAAATTAATACAAAATATGACAAAAACTACTGAAATGTAGACTTGCACACTCCGGAGATTTCCATTTCAAGTATTTTTTGCAGCATCGGTATTGAAATATTCTGAGAACTGGTCTGCTACTGAGAGGAAAGCATAGTCTGACAGGCTTACCTTGAAGAGGTGTAATACATAGACTCCTGTTGTAGTGTAGCCATTTTTAATATAGCTTCATGCACGTTAGTTTAACACACTAGGCCGCTGTGCACTTTGCCCTAGATATATTTTATTCAGCTTTGCACTGTTATTTTACAATAACCAGTTTTACGGTCTTGTTTTAATTTCTTCTATCACACTGTTTAGCTTAGTTCAGCACTGTGTTCTCAAATAATGCATTCTTGATCGCCCTGTGCTTCAGTCAAGGCTACAGTCTGGTACATTGCCGGTAAACGTAGTAGAAGTTTAGTCTCCAGTATTCGTAGAAAATACACATCCTTACGTAGGGACGTTTTCTTAGAACATCTGCGTGTTAGTTATAAAAACACTTCCTAGTCCTAGTATACGTCAAGAGGGAGATTCCAACCAGGGACCGACAACTAGATGCTGAATGCCCTGTTGCAGATGCTGATGCAGATTACAGGCCTTTGCTCAGGTTTGAGGGTTGATGTCCTCCCAGGGGAACCTGAAAGGCAGACTTAGAGCTTAACATGCTGTGCTCGAAATATAACTTAGAGAGAAAATAATCTAGCGGCACTATGATCGCCTTATTCTTGTGCTTCACTCTCATCGTTACTATTTTAATTTTACTGTGTTGTATAGTTCTGGTTATTGCAGCTCACGCTTTGCTATCCAAAATGCAGTTGTTTTATTAAACCAATCTTTAAAACTTAAACTGCTTTTGTCATTTATATATGAGACCGTACTGTGTATGAGAGAACCGGTTGTGTCCTGAGTGACCACGACTTCCCTGAGAAGTACTAAGATGTCATGCGCTCGGCCGCCCAATTGTCTCTACCATTAGGGAGAGATGAGGCACTGCTAGTTAGCTGGAGCAAAACCCATATTTAGAGTGACAATTGTCATCCACCGTGGGTCAGACTTAGTCCCCCACACTGTGAACGATCTTGCCGCTCAAAATCCAGTAGTCTCATTAGAATATTGAGAGCCTACGCGACACTGTCTCTTTAAAACTCCAAGGACGTTCACTACTGGGGATGAATTGCATTGAGAAGGATCTCAGAACACTGTGCAGGTTTCACGCTTCTGTTGTTCAAAGACTTTGGGCCTCACTATGAGGCTGGTGGTCTTGAGACGGCCAGCCTCACGATATCACCACCATGAAAAGGCTGGCAGAGAACAGATGCAGGGGGCCACAGGGGCTCCTGCACTGCCCATGCACTTGGGCAGGGGTTCCCCAGCCCAGCACCCACACAATGTTCACTGTCTGCTGTGCAGATAGTGAACATTGCAAGGGTTCTGCTGCTCCCTGCAGGCGGAAGCATTGCCATCACCTCAATTATGACCTGGCGACAATGCTGACGCCAATTTCCTGCTTGGCTGACTGGTGGAAACATCGGGAAAATCTTAATGCGTCTGGCGGGGAGGTAGCCAATGTGGTGGCAAACTCTTTGTTGGAAGTTTGGTGGACGGATCTTCCCGTCTGCCGAACTCCTAATGAGGCTCTTTGTCTTGGAATTTGAGTATTTTTCATTTTCAATCCTTCTTGTCTACTGAGTGAACATGTTTTTATTGCATTTTGCAGGGTTTTTCTTGTCAAAATACCTTTCCCATTTTCAAACGCCAGCGTACTTCTCAACATCACCAAGATCAATGCCAAAGTTCTTCATGTCATGAGTCACTCCTATGAATGAAAATTTCCCATATGCCCATAGCTCCCTCAATAGTCTCATATTCCCTAACATTATGGGCCTGATTACAACCTTGGCGAATGGGATACTCTGTCACAAACATGACGTATATCCAGCCTGCCGTTTTAGTTCCATAGGATATAACAAAACTTGTAATACGGCGGACAGGATATCTGTCACTTTTGTGACGGAGTATCCCATCTGCCAAGATCCTAATCAGCCCCTTAGTGTCTCTAGGTGGGGAAATCAAAATTTCAAGCGTCCCAGTGTTCTCTTTACCAACCATCTGTGTATGCATCAGCACTGAACTGTTCTTGGTCATCAGACAGGGAAAGTGGCCTGGTTTTAGTGTTTAAACTCTGGGCAGCCTGTGCCCCACACAGCAACTTTCAGAAATTAATTGATAAGGGTACACAACTTGCCTAGTCTATGGAAAGTTGCATGGGAAGGCTTCCAGCTCATGTAAAACAGTGATCATGGCATGTAGAGCAGCCAGTGGTAGGCACCAAAAACTGCATGGAGGATGAACTCCTGCTGGACTTATATATACATGTAGCAGATCACCACTGCATTTCTACCAGACCCCACTGCACTGCAATACTGCCAGATAGCATGCCGTGTGGAGTGAAATGCTCGAGCCTTGAAAGACTGAGGCTCAGGGATCCTACGGTATCCCAGAAAATGTTTTGAATGCACCCACAGAATGGAACACCATCTGCAGGAGTACACAGAGGGTAACATGTTTAAGAGTGATGCTAGACACAACACATAAAAGGTTTTGCTTCTCCTCGGGTATTCGTGAGATGAATCTAGGGTTTATGACACAGACATGGATTCAGGTTCGCACACCTTCCATCTGCTTGACCTCATGCGTCCTGCTGATATCACATGCCAGGTGGCAGATGAAAGCTCTTAATTTGAGCTTGAGAAAACAAAAACAATGGTTTTTGCATCAAGGGAACCTCTAATTTCAGTTGAAGAACTTCCAATTAGCTCATCTGAATCTGCACTGGTGGCTAGACCCCTCCAGTATTGAGATGGATTGTTTCTTCAACCCTCGGCAAGCACAGGCAACCATTGACCCCTTTACTAGGTAGGGGTGCCCATCTGGGTGACATGATATTGCGAGTCTTTTGGTTTATACCAGAGTAGCATCTGCACATAAATGTGTCAGAGCAACAGTCCATCTGCCTTGCTGATAAGGCACTTTTCCCTTCCATTTCAGAAAATGCCATTCTAATTTAGCTAGACAAATGCTACCTGTTTTGATTATATCTAGACATAGGGCTCTGTGGACCCTTTTTGAGAGGTGATCTGCCTGTGGCAGTCGGTTTAGTTGCATCTCATGCAGGTTCCCTTAACATTAGTGCAGATGCTCTCAGTCACCACTCACTAGACAATCACAAATGGGACCTACATCTTGAAGTTACAGAGGTGATGTTTCCCAGATTAGGGTTTCAACAAATTTGCCATGCCCTTCTTCTGAATGGTTCCATGGAGGATGACTTCAGTTTCAATTGTTAAAAATGAGACAATAAACACCAGGAGCATAGGATGATTATCATAATAAGCAACAGTAGTTCACTGAGGGAATATTTTATGAGAGTATCAGAGGTTTGTCTTGTTTTTCCCAAATTATTGTGGTCAGTCCTGGTACATCATCTAATACCTGAAAGGTAACCAGGACCTTTTGGAGGAAATTAGAACTAACAGGTGACCTTTCAATCCTGTCCTTTTGAATTATTTTCTAGTGGTGCGGTGGGGGACTTTGTAGTCAGATAAACGTCAGAGATTCTGTCTTCCGCAGTTCATTTACAGAGTCCAGCCTGAACCTGGAAACCAGTACATTAACACAATAGTAAGAACTTCACAATATTTTTTATTCAATGTTTGTGTATAATTCAAGAATATGGGAATGATTGTAACTAATATAAACAGCTCAGCAATAATACACATTAAGGAAAGGATTAAATAAACCATATTCATATTTCATCATACATCCGTGACCTATCAGGTTGCATCTTTCTAGGTTAAACCTGTCTGTCTAACTGCATGGTTGTGCGATTTCTATGTAAGCTGCCATTTCAGATAATGCCTCCCTGTGTACCATCTTTTTGCCAGGTTTTAGGGTAGACCTAGGGTGTCTTCGAGCAGCAGACAAGAATCTTAGGCCCAGATTTACAAGAATCTGGCACATCAGTACTGATGCACCAGATTTCTTGCCCACCCCCCACCGCCACCTAACAACACCATGGACGGGCTGTATTACAAAAATATTGACGCTAGTGCAGCAAAGTGCAAGGAGGCCCATTGATTTCAATGGGTGTGTTCTTTTAACACCTGCTTTGAACAGGTGTTAAAAATGATGCCAAAAATAGTGCAATGAAATCTTGTAGATGCCACCCTTGCATGCATAATGTCAGACGCAGGCATAATGTGGCGCAAGGGGTTGCAAAGTAGCACAATGCATGCATTGTGCCACTTTGTAAATATTGTGCAACAATTTTTGCCTCTGAGCCACATTAGCATTAAAAAATGACGCCAATGTTGCACAAGGAGATGCTAGGGCCTTGTAAATCTGGCCCTTAGTCTCTTTCTTTGTGGTGGTCTACAAAACCTTTCTAAATCAGGGCTAAGGGATGACTTCAGAAGGGGAAGGCAGAGGGAAGGTGTGAGAAAGTAGCCTCTTTCTAGCATGGACACCCCCATTTTTAGCCTGTTTGTCAGTGTGTTTTTACTGTCTCACTGGGATCCTGCTAGCCAGGACCCCAGTGCTCATAGTTTGTGGCCTATATGTGTTGTCAGTATGCTTGACTATGTCACTGGAGTTCTGCTAACCAGAACTCCATGGCTTATGCTCGCTCTGTGTACCAAATTTGTCACTATAGTTTAGTGACTCCATATTCCAATTCTGATTGGCACACAGGACCCCGCTTATAAGTCCCTAGTATATAGTATCTAGGTACCCAGGGCATTAGGGTTCCAGGAGATCTTTATTGGCTGTAGCATTTATTTTGCCCGCCCATAAGGAGCTCATACAAACCTTTCTTCAGGACTGCGACTGCAGCCTGAGTGAAATAGTGCACACACTATTTCACAGCCATTTTTCGCTGCACCAGGTAACTTATAAGTCACCTATATGTCTAACCTTCATTTACTGAAGGCTAGGTGCAAAGTTACTGTGTGTGAGGGCACCTTGCACTAACAAAGTTGCCCCCACGTTGTCCAGGGCCAATTCCCCAGATTTCGTGAGTGCGGCGACACCATTATAAGCGTGTACTACATATATGTCAATACATATATGTAACTTCACAATGGTAACTCCGAATATGGCCATGTGAGGTGTCTAAGATTGTGGAATTCAACCCCCAATCTAAATCTGGTATTGGGGGGCCAATTCCATGCACCCTGTGGGCTCCCCTTGGACCGCCAGTATTGCCAAACCAGCTCTCTGAGGTCTCCACTGCAGCCCCAGCTGCTGCTGTAACCTCACAGACAGGTTTCTGCCCTCCTGAGAATTGAGCAGCTCAATCCCAGGAAGGCAGAGCAATGCATTTCCTTTAGGAGAGAGGTGTTACCCCCTCTCCCATTGGATATAGGTGTTACAGGCATAGGAGGGGTACCCTCCCAGAGCTTCTGAAACTGCTTTGAAGGGCACAAACGGTGCCCTCCCTGCATAATCCAGTCTACACCAGTTCAGGGACCCCCAGTCCCTTCCCATGCGTGAAACTGGACAAAGGAAAGTGAGTGACCACTCCCCTGTCCATCACCACCCCAGGGGTGGTGCCCAGAGCTCCTCCAGAGTGTCCCTGGCATTAGCCATCTTGGATTTCAAGGTGTGGGGACCCTCTGGAGACCTCTGAGTGGGCAGTGCCAGCAGGTGATGTCAGAGACCCCTCCTGATAGGTGTATTCCTGGGTAAGTAGCCAATCCCCCTCTCATGGCTATTTAGGGTCGCTCCTGTGGGTGTTTCCTCAGATTCGGTTTGCAAGATTCCTCCAGGACTCCTCTGCATCCTCCTCTTCAGCTTCTGACTGTCGGATCAACGCAGACTGCTCCAGGAACCGCTGTAACTGCAACAAAGTATCCAGGAAGACTCCTGTGACCTGCAACTTCAGCTCAAGCCAGCAATTGCAACAGTTTCCAAGATGTGCACGCTCTGAGGACTGCCTGTCTTCACCCTGCACCAGAAGCACCGAAGGAATCTTCAGTGGAGTGACGGAGTCACTTCCCTGCTTCAGCAGGCACCTCTCTGCAACAAAAACCGGTACTCTGGGACTCCTCTCCTGTCAACAAGCCTGATCCCTGGAACACAGGTGTGGACCGAAGTGACCCAGACTGTCCAAAGGTCCAGCTGTCCAAATTTGGCGGAGGTAAGAGCTTGCCTCCCCATGTAGCGACAGTACCCCTGTGCACCACGTCTTCTGCAGCTTCTTGAGCTTTTGTGTACTTCTTCCAAAAGGTCTTCATGCACAGCATAGCCCCGGACCCCAGCACTCCATACTGTGATGCACAGCTCTCTGAGTTGTCCTCCGGCGGCGTGGGATCCTCCAATGTAGTGCTGCAATGACCACACTTTGCAACTCCTTTGTTTCCGTGTTCTGGGACTCCTGTGGGCGCTGCCTGGTCTTCTGAGGGCTCTCTGAAGTGCTGAGAGCCCCCTCTATCTCCTCAGTCTAAGTTGAGACCCCCAGGTCCCTCCTGGGTCCAAGCAGCTCCTCTTTGACGCAAACCATGTACTTGTGTGAATCAAGGCTTGTTGGCAAAATCCAGTGATGCAAACAGCCTGCATCCAACAACTCAATTTTGGACATCTCTTGCACCGAGCAGGAACCCGCAGCTATCTTCTTTGGTGCATTTCTGTACTTTTCTTCTAACTGGAAAATCCACTTTTGCACCTTCTTCCAGGTGGGCAGGAGCTCCTGTTCTTCCTGAACTCTTCTTCGCCTTCTGGACTTGGCCTCCTCTCTCCACAGGTCTTCAGGTCCAGGAATTCATCGTTGGTTGCTTGCACTCTTGCTTGGTTCTTGCATAATTCTTCATCATGACTTGTAGTGTGTTCTGAGGAAACTTGCTGTACTTTACTCCTGCTTTCCTGGGCTCTGGGGTGCGGTACTTTACTTACCTTTGGTGTTTTCCTACACTCCCACTGCCCCTCTACACACTACACTTGCCTAGGATGGAATTCGACATTCGCATTCCACTATTTTGTACATGGTTTGTGTTGCCCCTAGGCCTATTGCAATCTATTGTATTTTCTACTGTTTGCACTATTATATGTCTGTTTACTTACCCGATTTTGGTTACTAGTGTATATATTGTGTATAATACTTACCTCCAGAAGGTGTATTGCCTCTAAGATATTTTTGCCCTTGTGTCACTAAAATAAAGTATCTTTATTTTTGGTAACACTGAATAGTGTCTTTAATTGTGTACAAGTACTGTGTGACTATAGTGGTATTGCAAGAGCTTTGCATGTCTCCTAGTTCAGTCTTGGCTGCTCTGCTACAGCTACCCCTAGACAGCCTAAGCTGCTAGACACTGCCTACATTGCACTAAGAAGGGATAACTGGACTTGGTATAAGGTGTAAGTACCTTAGGTATCCACTACAAACCAGGCCAGCCTCCTACAGAAGGCGTAAGAGAGATGGGCAGGTACAGCTGCTACTTCATGAATGGCGGTAGCAGGCAATCATCCAGGAGGTGAAGCTTTTGTCAACACGATGTAATCTTGTGAAGGACATAGGACAATTAGTTACATAATATCATACACTCGTTCAGGTAATTTATATGTGATATAGAAATAGAGCCTTAACTGCTATAGCTGTATTTGATGTAACTAGAACCCCCCCCCCCGAATACCTGATGAATGCTAGTGAATTGAGGAGGGGATTCATAGTGTATGAAATGCACTCAGGGAGAACAGAAGCAGAAAAGCAGCCACCGCCAATGAGGAGGTGAGGAAGGAAGCTGTAGCAGTAGAGAAAGGAACAACAAAGCCCTAAATGTAAACACCCCAGGGCTAAAACAAAAAAGGTGCAAGGTTGCAACGTGGGTGCAAACTGAGTGCAGCAAGAGTAACCCACCAACATTGTTGCCAGGCCAGGGTATTCTCAAGACATGGCTTCTTATCCTGACTTTTTTCTCCCCGCCTAAAATCTTGCCTACGTTGCTTACTAAGGAATCCAACAGGTGCCCTAGCCAGAGTCCCTGTAGCCCCAACCAGTACTATTGACTTTTGTTTCAACCTTCTTTTTTGCCATAGCCTAAAAGGCTGTCTGCTGTTTGGCTTAATTCTTTTAGGCTGCTGGATTGGATACTGGCCTTGACACTTCTCAGTAATCACTGGTATGTTTAGGGGTTGATTTTCCTTACATTTCTGCCTTTGTGCCTGAAGTCAGAACTTCTATTTCAATATACCCCTCCTCCTTCAGCAATTGATCAGTTAGTCTTTCTGCACCTCTTTTACTGGTATACATGGTACTCTATGGAGCAAGGAGTGGTTGCCTCATGATTGGCCCCTTTACCATTATCCAGGATATTTGAACATTGTATCTTGTTTAGAATGTGCAGGGCCATCCACCAAACTTTTCATACATTGAATTGAACTGTTGTGACAGCAATTCCTTCTAATGTACAGAGATTACCACAGTGCTGGTGATCATCTCTAAATTTTGCAAGCCATTTTCTGTTAGGGTGATGGCGGTAATGCTCCCCACCACCCTGACGGACTGTGCTCTGCTCTCTGACATCTAAATTAGGCCCTAAATTTAACATATTCTAAGCACATTACTGTACTAAGACTTCCTTTCAAGAATAAAGGCGAGTATTTTAACATATTTTGACATTGCCTTCTGTGCCCCCTGCTTGTGTATGAAACTGCTCAGGTAGGTAAAGGCCTCCACCTCTTCTAGTGCATCGCCTAAAAGAGTGACTGCAGTTGTGCTGGCCATTTTAGCCTTTAAGGTATTGATATTTCCCCTGTGAATTTTGTGCTGTGTGGCTGCCACACTGTCGATCTTCTCTTTCATCTGCAGATGGGTATGGCAGAGTTAAACCAGATCACCTGCAAAGTCCAGGTCATCCAGCTGCATCAAAGGTGTCCACTGGATCCCATTTCTTCCTAATGCTGTGGATGTCTTCATGATCCTCTCTATGGTCAGCAGGAAGAGAAAAGGAGAGGGCAAACAACCCTGGCAGACTCCAGTCCTTACTTCGAAGGCTTCTGTGGGCTGTCCTCCTTGGAAAATCTTGCAGGCCATTCCCTCGTAAGAGCTACTAAAGATTCTTAAGAATTTATTTGGCACACAGTAGTGGCAGAAGAATTCCCAAAAGATCTCTCTGTCCACGCTGTTGAATGCCCTCTCATAGTAAAAGAAGTTGCCATGGATGGGGGATTCCATTCCATCGACTGCTCAATGATGATGCACACTGTTGCAATTTGGTCTCTGCAGGATCTCTCTGTGCAGAAACCAGCTTGCTGGCCTCGCAACTGAGCGTCAACTTGTTCCTTTATTCTGTTCAGGGTGACTTTTGAACACTTTGCCTGGGGTTGATAGAAGAGTTATCGCTCTGTTGTGTGTGGCATTACTCATGTTACATTTCTAGGGGATCCGGATGAGCTACCCTCCTTCTAGTCTGATTGCAGCTTGTCCTCTTCCCAAAACCTTCAAAACATGGGGCAGAGCATGTCTACTGATGTTTCAATGTCTGCCTTCAGTGCCTTTGCAGGAATGTTGTCATGTCCTACTGCCTTCCTATTTCTCAGATGCTTGATGGCTTGTTGTATTTCGTCCAAGCTAGTTCTGCAGTTTTCAAAGTGCTCCACCCATCTTTGTTTTTGGCCTTCATTACCGATGATTTTCTTCCCAGCTTTATCTTTAACAGGCTGGAGAGGTTTTCTGTTCTGTCGTAGAGTTCTTTTGAGTTTCCATTGCCTTGCTATTTCATGGGCTTCTGTGATGAGACCATGATGAGTCTTCGCTTGTCTGCTCCTAAGTTTCTCTTTGCTTCCCTGTTGATTTTGGTGTATTTGCCTTGAGCCTTCGATTTTCCTTCTCTAGTTCGGCTGGTGTTGACTGAAGTTTCCTTTTCCTTTCTCACTTGGATTTTGCAGAGAGAAACTATGGAAATCCATTGCATATGGTGGTGTTTCTTGTGTCCCAGTACCACTGGGCAGGTTGATGTCACTGTTTCTTCAATCTTCTCCCACTGACTTGCTACTGGTGTCCTCCAGTTCTTGCAGGACTTGAAACTTGTTACTGACGTGACTGAGTATTTACTCCATATCTGTGCATCTTTGAGGAGGGTGGTGTTATATAGCTGGAGTGGATTTGTTGGTTCCATCCATGCTTTCTTCAGCTTTAGTTTTAGCCTGGCCATGACCAGTTGATGGCCTGATGCCACATCCGCTCCCCTCATCACTCTCATATCCTGGAGGCACCTTCCAGAACTTCTTGACAATGAAGACATGGTCAATCTGATTCTTTGTTGAATGGTCTGGTGACACCCACTTTGCCTTGTGTATTCTCTGTGTGGGAATACAGTACAGCCAGTCACCAGACTGTTCAGGGTACAGAGATCACCTTTCACTCCTCTTGTTCGTGTCACCAAGGGCATGGTTGGCCAAGACTACTTTGTACCAAGTGTTGCTGCTACCAATCTTGGCATTGAGATCCCCATCAGTATGTTGTTGTCTCTCTCAAGCTATTTCTGGCAGTCTTGCCTGTCTCGTACATGGTCCTCATGTTCCATGTCCCGATGGTGATGGTCTTGGTCGAAAGCAGGTGGATCTGCTTTGTGGCTTCCAGGGATCTCTGGCTTTCACCACAAGATGCCATAGCTCTCCGAGAAGGAAATACCTCTCTTCCCAAGGACAGATGTCTTTTGTTCGACGTTCCTGTAGCTAGCATTTTTGTTTTAGATGGGGGGGTATCTAGCACCATGCATAACCCTATTTCTTTCGCAGCTAGGCTTGGGACCGACCATGGCAAGATTTGACAAAGCATGGCCTGCCTTCATTCATCTAAAGAAGATTTGGAGCTCCAAAGACCTAACACTGCAAACCAAGATCAGGCTTTCTAACACCAAAGTGAAATCGGCCCTTCTGTATGGAGCAGAACTTAGAGGACAACAGTGACCACCAACAACAAAGTCTAGACCTTCATCAACACCCGCCTGAGGAAAATCCTCTAAATCTGCTGGCCAAATACAATCAGCAACCAGTACCTATGGCAGCAAGCAGACTTTACATCTCAATTTGCAAGAAGAAATCATGAAAAGATGCTGGGACTGGATAGGTCACACCCTCTGCAAGCCCACATCAAACAACACCAGGCAGGCCCTTGCCTGAAATCCTCAAGGGAAAAAAAGAGGAAGGACAATAAACACCTGGCCTTGAGCCATCAAGGCTGACCTCAAGAAAATGGGTTACACTTGGAGTCAGATTGAAAGAAAAGTCTAGGACAGAAATGGCTTGAGAGTCCTGGTTGATGGCCTATACCCCAGGCGGGGTAGTATGCATAAATAAGTAAGTATTTAACATATTTTCTGTCTACAAATTAGAACTTGGTGCTCAGGGGATTGAAAAAGTGACAAATTTAAAGAGATGTGTATGTATACATAAGGCAAAAAACAATATGCAGTCCATTACTCTTCACTCCTTCTTCCCTCCTCCTCATACTATCAAAGAGGATGAGTAATGGCATATATGGGACCGTAGGCATGTAGTGTCCTACTAAAACAGCCAGTCACGACTGTACCAACTGGCTGATCAGCTCCTTGTGGGATTTGCCAGAACCTAGAAGGGCACCGCAGTGATCAAATTCACCATATTGTGTGTTGGACCATCCTCTGTATACATATATGCTATGTCCTAGCCAAGAAAGATCCTCTGGTGAATATTTGTACCCATTAGTGTGGCCATAGCTGATTCCATGCATGTCACCAGAGACATTTTGGTGGTTGACATTTGCCTGGTGGCCATCCTTACATACATTTGGTAAACATTGCTGCCTCACAAGCCAAGCATGCAAAGACGAATACTTTACAAAGTCGGTTTTGCATGACCTCTTTGTTTAACTGGGACTACCAAATCCATTCTCCACAGGAGGTATTGCTTTGGCACTCATTCATAATGTTAGCATTCAGTTGGAAGGTGTAGGGAAGTAGAAAATGTTACCTACTTGGAGTAACAATATTTCTGGTTACTACGTAGACTTCCAACAAATTCCTCCCTCGTCTTCTCATGAGTTTGGGCTGTATATAATGAGATCCCAAGGTAGCAGACAAGTTATATGCTATTATTGTCATTGTTGTTGATGCTCACTTGGTTCCTTCCTGCATGCTTTAATGTGGGATGGGAAAAGTCTCATAAACTGAAGCCAGCTGGTGCACAATATACTGCAAAGTCATGTCCGGCGGGCAAAGTGGAAGCCACATGCCACCAACTCTCAATACTGAAGAGATTTTGCGTGGAAAAAAGTTTTCTAAACCTATCTGACTCAAGAAAGGATAGTCAGAAGGTAAGGAATCTGCTGGAAATATATGTATTTAACAGAAATATTATTGCTAAAGTTAAGTAAAACTTTTCTTATAGTACATTCCTGCTACAAATAGGCATGGTCATCCCACTTGTTGAAGTGTCTACAAGACTAGATATGGTTTCATAAAGTGTGCTTTTTTCATGAAGACCATCTTGGAAAATTGTTTTTCAGTTTTCATTGTATGCACTCTGTTCTTCCATACAGGTTGACCGCCTCGAAGAACTATTTGATGGAGCCCACTTGGGTCTCCACTCTCAAGCTCGCTGGATCTCTGGTGGCTGGCACAAAGTTCTGTCTGGATTACTATGACCTGCAAGCAGTACTTCGGGACTAACTGTTTCCTATTAATAAAGCAAAATGATAATTAAATTTAGTGTGAGTTTCAAATGTACATATCTTTTTATGGACTGTATGGCTTCATGAGTGCCAGTTGTTGTGAGCTTGCAAGATTTAGCTGTGAAATTATTTCATCTAGATTCTCAGTCAAAGCATTTATAAGGAAAGTCAGGATTAATAGAAACCACAGGACAAGTGATCATTACCCTTCTGTGATAATTTGTGTCAGCTATTCTCCGCATTGATTCATGGCAGTTGTGTCCACCATTGGTCAAAGAGGGCCACAACCATTCCAGATTTGTATTCTTAGTGTGTAAATGGATATATTTTAAATGGTTAATAGTGATCCTGAAGATCTGGAGTGGAGCCAGTCCTCCTGAATCCATGTTGGACATCCCTGATGTATGGCTTTCATTGATCCTGTTCACATCTGTGAATGGCCATTTGCAACTACCAAATGATTAGGGAATTTTACAATGCAGGATAGGCTACTCCTCTTCACTTGAACTTAGCAGCAGCTTGTTCAGCTTTTGAATAATGTAGTATGAGATGTTTTGGGTATAGAACAATGTCCCAGAATATTTTGTAACTGTAAAATAGATGTTAAGAGGGTTTCTGTGGGTCTCCCTCCGCACCCACAGACTCTTACACTTTTCTCCTTTTTTCTTCTGTTGCTCATGTGTGGACTGTCTTTGTATATTGTATGGTGTCCTGGCTTTTACCTTTATGGTTTGACCTAACAGTACCGCTGTCGCCAGACAATTATGTGAGCATCACTGGAGAGGGGTTTTGGCTCCACACACATGTTGGGAGCCTTGTGTAAATAGTTTGATTAGGCAGAAGAAGAGTGCTTCCACAAAACATGGCTTGCCCTCTACACAGCTGTAATCATTTTGCTTATTATCCTGCAGTCTGAACTTGATCTGATCTTTCAGGGGCACATTCAGGGCATTGTAATGCTATTAAAGTATATTAGATAAATAGCTAATTTATGATATATTTCTCTGGCAGCAGCACAGATGGGAGGAGGGCAGTCACTAACCTACATTGAAGTGTAGGTCTAGCTTAACAATGCAATTTTCACCTGACATTTTAACCTACACCATTATGATTCTACAATGCTTTGCCTCCACACATGTTAATTCTCATGCTATTTACTGGTAATGCTTCACATCACCATACAACACCCCTTTAAAGCCAAACCTACTGGCATTGCTAATGCTTGTTATTAATAATTGCCAACCTCCCCAGCACACTTCTTGTAAGAAAGCCATCTACATTGTTGGGAACTTGTACGCTTTCAACTTTTATATTTCTTGCTTTATAGACACTGAAGTCTAAGATCTATTCAAGCATGTTCCCGTTGTGCTTCTGTTTAAAAAGCTAAACAATCTCCTCATATCTACAGCATAGTGGAACCAAGTTGTCAACCTGCTAAAGAGCAAGACTAAGGCTGTATACATAACTTTTGTTTTTTTTCAAATTCAAAAACATGTTTAGTAATGAAAGCATACTGATTTTGTACAGCTGTGTGCTACCTTTAAAATTGCACTGAAGATAAGCAGCATTTGCAGGAGCCTTTCTTGGGGCCCCAGTCACTTGGCCTGAATTGTAACAATTGATGTCGCAGGTGTGTTGATGCCACAATACTAATGTGCTCAAACTCCATATGCTTTAGTTCTTGACTCTCCAGTGGTAGCTTCTGGAGCAGCCAATGCTTATTCAAGGAGGTTGTGTGAGGTTAGACAATCAGAATCCGATTTTTACAGCAGCAACCGTTATTAAGGTTCATGTTTAGTCTGTCCTTTACTTTTGCCGAAAGGAAAGGCTTTTAAAACAAATAATCATAAAACACTACACACAGAATTAGAATGCATTGAACACCAAAAGTCTGCCGCATCTTCCTGGCCAGAGATCCAACTCCAAACAATGGTTTAGCTCCTAAATGCTAGAATTTCCGGGCCTGATCTACAAAGAGCCCCCTCAGTTGTGCAGGATCTCCGCAATGAGAAACTGCACTGCAAAGATCCCACCATGATGGTGGAGATCCCGCCATGACTGCGGAACCTGTGCTACGACTGCAGATGCTCTTTGTGAATTGGATCCACAGTTTATGTGAGGTTTTATGAAAAATGTTCACAAAGACTACCTGAAGGCTCTGCAGTGCAACCAAGCCAAAACTAATGATCCTTGGTGGAGGATTATTTCATTTCATGTAGTACCTGAATCAGTGGTGTTCTGAGATATGGTCCAAAGCCAGATGTCTTAAGTGTCACACTACAAGGTCAAATACTGTGGTTGTTTTATAGAGATTTGCTAACTGGTGCTGAAATGCTTGAGGTCTGGATGCAGCACTTTTGACAGATCTTCCAGGCAATGCTCAAGCTCATCTCCTTCAGGACGAAGTGCTCACTCCAAGCTCGGCAAACAAAACAGTTTTCTTTTGGGTGACTTTTAGTTATGCTTCGTGCAATGCTCAGCTTCTTGTGCCCAAAGAGCGGACAGAATCCTTTGGAGTCTAACAATCCAATTGTCTGTGAACTACCCATTGAGCATAATAGTTGGTTAGTGTGCTAGTTTGCTCTAAAAACCCCTTTTCAGGTGATGGTCCGGTCTGGGCCCTGTTTTGTGGTCAAGTATTCTGATGGTGACGGGGCACCCATAGTTCCAGGAGCAGCCCCTAAGACTATGGGCCTGATTTAGATCTTGACAGATGAGGTACTCCATCACAACAGTGATGGATTTCCCATTCGCCGAAATATATCTGACATTCTTTCCTATGGGATTTATATTTTGACGGACGGGAAATCTGTCACCATTGTGACAAAGTAACTCATCCCCATGTTGGCAAAAGGGCCCTGTCTACGGAACAGGGTAGGTTACCAACAAAACTGCAGTGGTTGGAGAGTCAAGACAACTGTCTCTAGCTACCTTAGCACATTGCCCAGCGAGAAAGTAAAGTAGAAGAAACCTCAGTATTTGGGAGGGCAATGAACAGTACAGGCTCCTGGTGGCCAAAAGATGACAGGGACGAACCAGACCTACCCGTCTGTATTGGCTTGAAGGTCATAGGCTCCTTCTGGGCCTAGATGACATTGTACTGTGGTTCTTGTATACTATTTAGCTGCCTTGGCTAGACCTTCTGACTCTTGGGCAGACAATTTCTCTTGAGCTGTCACACATTTCCCATTTTACGTACCTGGGCTCAGTTCTTCACTCATAATCAGCCATTCCACCTTGTAGATGCACTTGCACAGGCAGATAGGTGGCCTTCTCCTCACAACTTAAGTATTTCTGGCCTTAGTCCAGAGCAGGAGAATGGGAAACAGCACAGGTTTGAGTCCTGAAAATCAGATCTTCCTATCTGCACTGGTACGTCAACTGTTATTGGTTGTTGAGAAAAAGTGGAACTGTCTTAAGGCTCTAGTCCTTCTCCTTCAAGAGTGTTCCACTTATAATCATAATTTGTGAACTGTTCGCTCATGCGCAGTATCCTACAGCACTTTTTAATACACATTAAAAGAAAATAGAAAAAAACAGTTTGACAGTGCAGAGCAGGCTATTTTGGCCCATGTTTGTTTATATTCTTTAAAAAAGGTTGATGTCAAAGCATGTTTGAGGTTGAAAGACATGTCTATGGGCAAGTCTCTTTACTTGCAACATACTGGATAAAGAGGTTGCAGAGAAAAGGGTGCCCAAGATTTCAGAGTAGGGGACACTCAAGAACTTATTTACCAACTTGTATATTACACTGGTTGTAATTTTTCTTTCACACACTGCCTTTGTGAGGCGTTCTAGAAGGCATTCTTTACATTTAATATTTCATACTAGTTGTTATAGAGATTGTTCATATTTATAGGTTTGTATTTGCTCTCATACTCTTACAGAACACCTCCTTTCAGTGCTTCTAAGATTGATGACATTAATACATTTATTGAAGTACTTGTCAGAGAAGCAGGCAAGCTCAACATACCAGTACTGACACCAAAAGCATTAACTTCAGTCATCTTCAAAATCTTATATTACTGCTCTTCCTTGTAACTATCATTTTCTTTGGTGCTGGGTTTACTGGAACCAGTGATGGAACTTTTCCTAACTCCTGCTTAAACTAAGGCCCTCATGATGAACATGGCGGCAATCACCGCTCCGCCGGCGGTGGCGGTAACTATCGCCAACAGTCTGGGGGTCCGGACCGCCAAATAATGAAACACATGAGAAACAGCCAGCGGGCTATACACACACCGCCAGCATTGGACGGAAGAGGCCGCCCACATGCCGACGGAAAGGTCCCAGCCGCCCAACAAATAATAAAGCACAGGAAAGGAACCAAATAAAAGGAAACACTCACCGTAGGCACACACAACACGCTGAAGCTGACATGGAGCGAGAGTTGCAAATAATGCCAGTCCTGCTCCTTGCAATATACCTCCATGACCGTGACCGCCGACAAAGACGACAACGGTAAGTACCACAACCAAGTAAACAAGGGAAGAAAGGGCACAGTTACACACCCACCCACCCCACCTACCCTGCAACGCACTCCCAACCCCTCACACCATCACAAGCCATACACACCAGAATAAGTGGTACTTACCCAACACAAGGCAAATAAAACCTGCCCAAAGTACACACATGTGCACACCACACCCCTACAATGAAACAATGAACCACGTCTCCATATTGTGCCAGCAGCACCATGGGGCACACAAACTTTAATACAAAATTAAATATGAATGGCCAAATAAGGCCATTGGCCAGTCCATGATAAATAGCCTGAAGGGCCCAAATGGGCCAAACCTGACTCCCACATGTGCACAGAGTACTCCACCATAAAGGGACATCAATGGGGCAGCCAGGCACCTCAGGGAACAGGGGCAGACGGTTGCGGGGGTGGGGACATACTTCTGGGGGGGGCTTGGACTTACGTTTGGGAGGTGGAGGGGGTTTGGGTTTACACCTTAGAGGGTGGGGGAGCAGGCTTGGACGGGGGAGGCAGATGGACCTGGGGCTTCTTCCTCTCTAGGGAAGGGGCGCGGGAATGGGAAGGGCAGACTGGGGCGGACTTAAACGAGGAAGGAGTGGACAGGGCAAGGAGATGGGCACGTTTAGGGACGAGACGAGGTGGGCCAGTGGGTTCGAATAGGTCAACACAGGCAGGAAAAGTTTTTTAGGGGCAGTTGGGGTGGATATGGAGGAAGGTGTGGGAGTGGAGGTAGAGGGAGTGCTTGTAACAGGTGTAGGTGTCCTGGACGTGGATGCAGGTGCCTGTACAGCATGCTGATGTGTGATGGATGTGTGTTGAGTGGGTGTCTGGGAACGTTTGAGTGTATTGGGAAGACGGGGGTGGACACAGTGGGACAAGACAGGCTTCCAGTGTAAATGGATGTTGTCTGGATGTCTGCAGGTCTGGTGAGTGTGCTGCATGTGTCAGTCAATGTCGTTGTGGTGAGTGCAGGTGTGGTGTCTGGGGTTGATGATTGGACGTCAGATGTTGTGGTGACTGCAAGAATGGGACCAGCAGCAGTGACTGAGGGTGCAGTGCTTGTGGGTGTGCATGTCGAGGTGACAGGGACGCGGGAGAGGTGGACACACTGGTGGAAGTGGATGTTGTTGTGTGTGCCTTTGTATGTTGGCTGTGTGGATGCATATGTCAGAAAGTGTGGTGCTTGTGTTTCTCTGTGTGCTTCTTGTGTGTTGATGTGTGTGCATGGCTGTCTGAACGTGTGCTTGGGATGGGTGAAGGGAATGGGGTGCTGGAAGGGGTAGAGGTGGTTGGAGGGGGGAAGGAAAGACCAGGGACACTGGCTGCCGTCAAAGAGGAGGCCAGAGCCCTAAAAGATCTCTGTAGGCCAGACATGGCACTGTGAATGCCTTCCAGCTATGCATTGCATTGCTGCATCTGGGATGCTAGCCCCTGGATGGCATTCACGATGGTTGTCTGCCCTACAAAGATGGTCTTCAGGAGGTCAATAGCCTCCTCCGTGAGGGCAGCAGGGCTGACTGGGGCAGGGGATGAGGTGCCTGTAACAAAGGAGACGCCCACCCTTCTGGGTGAGTGAGCATGGGCAACTGGGTGGGGAGCAACTGGGAGGGCGGTGATGGGATGGGGTTGTGGAGGATAACACAGAATGGGTGGGCCCACTAGGGTCCACCACCACCAGGGAGCTCCCATTGGAGGAGGTATCAGAGTCACTATCGCGAGTGGTAGTTGCCTCCCCGTGGTACTCCCCTCGCCCTCCAACCCACTGGTCCTGTTGGCGTCGGGCGACTCTGCCACTGCTTCCTCGCCAGATGATGCTGATGTACACAAAGGACACGAGCACATGGGTGGGGAGACAAAACATGAGAGAAATATGTAAATACCAGAGTGGAATGACATACTTGGTGCACACACATTCCAATCCAGCTTACACACCTACAGGCAGCACCTACAACTATAGTCATGACTATGGCTCTGACTAGTGGCCACCACCCCAGCATAAAACCCATTTCCCACATGAAACACGAACCTGATGAACTGTGTGGACTACACACATGGGGGACCATGGCTAGCCAATGCACCCACTAATCCATATGCCCACAAATAACCCTACAGTACAGGAAGATCAATCCCCAAGGGCCTGTTGTGACTGTTTAGACCTGCCCCTAACCATTTCCATTCCCATGAGGGGCAGGACTGCTGGGAGACACCTAGCAGAGTGCCTGGCACTAGACAGCATACATACCACAGCACCCAAACACATCCATCAAAGTGGTATGAAACAGTGTTGGTACTCACCCCCTTGTGGCTGCTGTGCTGCCTTCAAGCACCCATCCAAATCCGGATATGCCACCCCCAGAATGCAGGACATTAGGGGGGGTCAAGGTCCGACATGCACCCCTTCCTCATTGGGAGGCCTTCCCCAGCTGGGCCTCGCAGGTCTTCCTGGTCCAGCGCTGCAGGTCCTCCCACCGCTTCCTGCAATGGGTGCTCCGTTGGTTGTAGAATCCCAGGGTCCACACCTCCCTGGCGATGGCCTGCCAGAGTCCCCTCTTCTGATGGGCGCTGACCTGTATGGGACACACAGAGAAGAAAAACAGCGTCAGGATATGCCCATCTGATACAACTGACATGTCGTCCCCAATGGGACGGAAACTTCACAGGATCATTTTACCACCTCACTAACAGTCTTTGCCACACAATCTATGCGTGAGCAATTACAAATCGACCACACATGCATATAGACATCCGCCACCATCACACACTTCCATGCAAGACAACCGCCAACTCACCTGCTCCTCTGGTTGCCCATATAACTTGGCATACAGGGGTAGGACCCCGTCCACCAGCTTCTCCAGCTCCTCCGTGGTGAAGGCCGGGGCCCTTTCCCCTGTGAAACGTGCCATTGTAGTAACCAGAGTCAGGACACAGCAGCACACTCAGTGGAGTACTTGCATGCACGGGATTCGGGAGTCAAGTGAAACTGGGATGACGACATGGCGTACGATCCGCGGCAGTGTGCACCATCACTGCCGGCGGTGATCATGGTAGGCCCAGGTTCCCCATTGACAACCATGTAAACCAATGAATGGGTGCGCGGTGGTGAACAATGCCTTCCACCATGACAACTACGGCCAGCGGACTAATGTCACTTCCACTCCTTCATACCTGGATGGCAGGAGGCTACTATTTTGCTAGCCCCTCGTACATATTTCCTAGTCATGGGCCCCATTCAGGGCCTTCAGATCCCAGCCCTTAGTCATCTGCCCACGTGAGTGTCTGTTCCTCACATCAATCCAGAGGTATCACTGCATACATGTCCCCAAAGTTGTACATCATACACCGCTTGTGTGTGTAATCTACGTATTGTACAGCAGTTATTCATACACAATATGTTTTGTATGTGTATGTGTGTCGCTCATATGTGATCTTTCCTCCCCAAAGGTACAGATCCATGTGGCGAGGGAGGGCCCCATCTGTGTACAGACCTCTTGTTGATTTGGAGACCATGGTGTAATGTCACATCATTGTCACCTACACTCTCAATCGTACAACAATCCAGGACCTATGTGCTTTACTGGATCCTGTACTGAGACCGGCTAATCAGAATCAGCATGCCATCTCTACTGATGTGCAAGTGCTCTCTGTACTCCATTTCTTGGCTACGAGCTCATTTCAGGTGACAGTTGTCATGGGTGCAGGGTTCTCACAGCCAATGTTTAGCCTCGTCCTGTCAAAATTCCTGGATGCATTTGTACAACACATGCAGACATATGTCAAGTTTCCCCAAAGGGCTGAACTTCCTGCCATCAAGTCTGAATTTTATGCCTTTGCTTACATTCCCCATGTGATAGGTGCCATCAATGGCACCCACATAGCTCTCATCCCCTCAAAAGTGAATGAACAGGTGTACGGGAACAGAAAGAACTTCCACTCAATGAATATACAATTGGTGTGTACTGCTGACCAGTACATATCACATGTAAATGCCATGTTTCCAGGATCAGTTCATGATTCCTTTGTCCTGAGGGACAGCAGTGTGCCACACATGATGGAACAACTACAAGGGGACAGAGGATGGCTCATAGGTGAGTGTGTATGACACTGGATCAGGACATAACTAATGGCAGTTTGTTACAGTCCTGTTTCAACCACTTTTGCAGGTGATTCTGGCTACCCCCAACTTGCAATGGCTCCTGACACCTGTGAGAAATCCCAGGACAGATGCAGAGAGGAATTTCAATGAGGCCCATGGACGTACTAGGAGGGTGATTGAGCGCACTATAGGTCTCTTGAAGGCTAGATTTTGTTGCCTCCTTCTCTCTGGGGATCCCTGTGCGATGGCCGTGACAAGGTGTTTAGAATAGTGGTGGCCTGCTGCATACTGCACAACGTGGCTGTGAGGAGAGCTATCCCCCTACTAGAGGAGGAGGGTGCTGTACATCCAGACCTGCTACCTCTGAGAGGGGATGAGAGTGATGGTGAGGATGAAGGGGGGAAGATGTCCACTCCAGGAACCATCTGATCCACCTATACATCCAGTGACTATGAGGTACTGTTCACTGATGATGTTGTCTGCACTGCATAACGTTTGTCTGACTCATTTGTTTGGGGATGTGGTGTCTGTAGTCTTTGACACTGTTACCTGAAGACTAAGGTGGAATGTGCCATGGAAATAAACAGGGGGTACATTTTGGTTTACTCCAGACGATGTTGTGCGTGGGGTACCATTCCTGCACTTTATGCTAAGGAGTGTGGGGCACATTATTCCCCTTTAGACTCCTTGATTCATTTTTTAATCTTGGCCTGACTCCTATATATAGTATTAAAGACATTTGGTGTTCAGAGCCAATTTTAATACACCGTTTACTCTCCTTTCTTTTCACCATACATTATCACACTTCACTGACTCTACTTGATCAGTAACATCATTTTCGGTCATAGAGCCTACCACCTTTCGAGTGGTGGCCCGTCGGATATTGCAGTGCCGGTCTGGCGAGGAGTCAACCCGATGATGATGCTCAGCATCGTAATTGATGCTTGAGGGTACTCCTAATGACACTAATTGCCCGTGATGATTAACGTAGGCAGACATTCCTGGAACAGTATACTTTTTGTTATATAGGCTTATATGTAGGGAGCACGTATACTCGACCTTTAATTCTCCCAGTCCCTCTTTTTTATTAGCATTTTGTACAGCAGATTCCAAAGATGACTTTGAAACAGATACTCAATCTCGATCATCAGACGAATCAACAACTTTTAACAAACAGAAACCACGTTATTACAGCAGTAGCTCATCTTCAGACGGATGGAGCACTGATGAAAGTTCGTCTCAACCTTTTTACAACTTTCCTCAGTACCCTCATAACCAACCGATGTTCTGGCAACCTCCGTATCCATTTTTCCAGCCCCGCCCGATGCCACCATACGGTCCTTTTTTAGGCCGCGGCCCGGGCAGAGGCAGAGGCAGAAGGAGAGGAAGAGGCAGAAGAGTGCATTGGGGACGAGAAGAACCACAGATGATCACGAGAAGCCAGAACAAGACCGCTCCTCCAAGGACTTAGTGGTGAATCTGTCTCATAGGCAATTGTCAGAACACGAATCAAAAGTCCTGAATAGAGGCTTAGGCTTCGTGCCAACACCTCAGGAAGATCTCTTCCGTTTGAATTGTGAATTATCTCAATTTTTTAGAAAAGTTCGACTACACTTTTTCTTTAAAGATCGACCCGAACCTATGCCCGTCAACGACTCAGGCCTAAAAAAACCTTCCACCTTCATGCCCCCAGCACACTCTCTTCCATGTGAAGTTCTGGCTTTCGAAAAAGCTGTCCTTTCTGATCTTGACCAGGTTATGCCTAAGCAACCATTTGTGAATTTACCTGGCCCAGAACGTGAAGCTCTTAGAACTCTATCGAGAGATCCATCCATAGTAATTAAGCCAGCTGATAAGGGAGGGGCCATTGTGATTATGGACACAACTGATTATAGACAAGAATGTCTTTGTTTGTTAAGTGACTCCACGTATTACGCACCTCTAAAACGGGACCCAACAGACAATCTACAGTCCCAGATCATACGTATGATTAATGAGGCCCAATCTAACTCTTGGATCACTTCTAAGGAGGCTGATTTTCTGACTACTAGTCACCCCCGGATCCCTTACTTCTATTGCTTGCCTAAAATCCATAAAGGAACCTTACCCCCGCCTGGACGCCCCATAGTATCAGGCATCGGCTCACTTCTGGAACCACTCTCTACCTTTTGTGACACATTTTTTCAACCTCTAGTGAAGAGTTCTAGTACCTATCTGAGGGACACTAAAGATGTCCTCAATCTCATAGAGACTATCAATTTATCTACACGGGTCGAGGTTTTGATTACTTTAGATGTTGAATCTTTATACACAAACATCCCCCAGGCAGCAACTCTGCAGGTGGTCGAGTCCGCTCTTCTCCATCAATCCTGGACTTCCCCGACCCCGGTACACTTTATAATGCACTGTGCTGACCTGGCTATGACACAAAACTTCTTCCAATTCGAAGACTCACTCTATCATCAGATAAGAGGTACATCTATGGGCAGCACTTTCGCTCCCAGCCTGGCATGTTTATACATGTTTCAGTTTGAAAAACTCTTCATTTTACCATCAACCAATCCCTTTTATGACAACATCAAGTTATGGCGTCGTTACATAGACGACATCTTGATTATTTGGCAAGGACCCCTACAGGCAGTTGACCCATTTACCAACTGGATCAACACTTTAGATCCTTTTCTAAAGTTCACAGCTCATGTCTCCAGGACACAAGTGTCGTTCCTTGATTTAAGAATTCAAATTGTGGAAGGTAAACTGGTCACTGATACCTTTAACAAAATTACTGATCGGAATAGCCTGTTACTTTATGAGAGCCATCATCTGAGAGCTTTACGTGACAACCTACCTTTTGGCCAGTTTTTGAGACTACGCCGGAATTGCTCTACGATAGAAGCGTTTGAACTACAAGCAGATGAATTAAAAACTAAATTACAGGAACGACACTATCCCATTAAGGTCATTAAGCCGGCTTATAAAAGAGCCCGCAACAACCACCGTGAAGCTTTACTGGCACCTACTACACGGAATGACCTAACACGATTGACCTGTGTATCTACTTACACCCCGCTGTCCAACACCCTTAAAAAACTTATTAATAAACGGTGGACCATTCTACAGAGCGGAGGGGTCCCTCTGGACAAACCATTGTTTTCTTTCAAAAGATCTCCGAATATCAGAGACATGGTGATCCATACACGACCATTTGTATACGACAAACCACATGAGCAGTCCACTTTATGGAATCTACCTCCTGTCTCCGGACATCATCCGTGTGGTTCCTGCAATGTTTGTCCCTTAACTAAAAAGGTAGACATTTTAAACCTGAAACATGTAGGCTCATGGCGATTGACCCAACATACGAATTGTAACACCCGTAACTGCATTTACTTGATAACCTGTCCATGTGATCTACAATACGTGGGTATGACGACTAGACCAGTCAAACTACGTATTAACGAACACCGTAGCAACATTAGATGCTCGAGAATCACTACAAAATTGAGCGTACATTTCTTAGAAGCGAATCACGGTCCTAATGACCTTTGGTGGGTTGTTCTACAAGTACCCAGACGTAACGATGGTGATCCCAGATTCCTACTGAGGACTGAACAACGCTGGATTTTCAAATTAAAAACAGCTTACATAGGTCTAAATGATGAGATCCCTTGGTGCACCCTTTCATCGTAACTGCCTTATGACTGACACTGAAGTTCGGTACAGAAACTCAGTTCTGTACATGATCTTTCTGAACTGACCTGTTATCTAAGAGACATCTTAAGGATGTCCTGCTAGTGGGACAGTTAAATCCCCTTTTTGAGAGATCTTTTACCATTTGGTATGACGTACAGTTTTGTTCCCACGACCTTTCCGTCTCTTTAGTTCATAGCTGTTTGCCATTGTCTCAGTAATCCTGAGCCAAACAATATGGTATCACTTTTAATGGGGTACAGGATAACTATAAGTACGAATCACTTTGACAACCTAGAACGAACGTTCAGAATTTTTGTTCAAAATTTTTTTTTGTTGTAACCTTATTTAGTACTGTCACAGTAATCCTGAGACACTCAATTTGGTACTATTTACAAATGGGTTCCAGAACAATTATTAGTAAGAGCTAGTTGTTACCCTCAGACCGAATACAACAATTTAATTGTTTGAGCCATTTGTGTTTTTGTTTTTTTAAGTCGAGTGAAATAGACTCCGCACTAGAGCGTGGCTCGAGATGTTAACTGTGAACGTTTATAAACCACTCCAATATGGTGGCCGCCATTTTTCATGAGACTTGCTCATATTATTTTGAGACCCTCTTCAGTGTCGTTCGTGAGAGACACTTCCGATTGAACTAACGGAACTTTAAAACACACCGGCTTCACGTTTCTCCTGTCTTCGGGGACGCGCCCCAGGGTAGGTGCAGTGCTGACCAGTGACCATACTCAAGTAAGTCATTGACGAAGAGGTAGCTGTAGCGGTTACCTCTTGACGGTTTTTTCTTTTCTACTCATTCGCGGATTCGCGAACAAGCGGTCGCGGTAATAGTATTTGGCTAACTCCTTTTTACTTACATAAACACGCGATACAGCATATTCCACGATTCGCTTAGCGGCAGAATAAGATCGACACCGTTTTCTCACTCCCCGGGCATTGGACATTTGAGATAGACGGGACTTTCTGTCTATGGATGTATGCTTTCATGTCGACTATCTGTTTCTATAGACTAGTGTGGGCTATGAGTTCACTTGTAGTTCGAGGTTGGAGTGATGTACCGAGCTCCACCTTCATACTACATTTTTTACAAAGTGGTTATTGACTATTTGACAAGATTAGATGTATGACTATATTTGTTCTACCATATTTATGACTTAAATGGTCCCTTGTCTATACTTTGTACTATTTTTACTTACCTTTGATAGAGCGGTTCCATCTCTGGTCGGGATTTAAGCGTCCTCATGAGGCCCTTTCTTAAAATGGGATGGTAAGCCCTTCTATGCCATGCTGAATGAATTTGATCATGGTTTTTGAGCGATGATGAATTTTTTATTGAATTTCTATTGTATTGATACTGGGCTTTTTGACTCACCTGTATATATCAATGCATATTTTGCTGTTCTCTACGTCTGTCTGTGTGTCTCTTTTTTTCAGGGCGACCTAATAGATGACTGACAGCGACTATTTAATGCATACACTGTAAGTGACCTTCCAGCACTTATTGTTATTTGTTTTTAAGGAGAAGTTATCTTTTCTAAGGTCCTGAAGAAACGCCGCTGGATCTTTTACAGACCATTTAGGCGTGAAACATGTCGACCCCTTAGTGTTAGGATCAAGTATTTCTCCTCCTTTCCTCACTTTATGCTAAGGAGTGTGGGGCACATTATTCCCCTTTAGACTCCTTGATTCATTTTTTTTATCTTGGCCTGACTCCTATATATAGTATTAAAGACATTTGGTGTTCAGAGCCAATTTTGATACACCGTTTACTCTCCTTTCTTTTCACCATACATTATCACACTTCACTGACTCTACTTGATCAGTAACATCATTTTCGGTCATAGAGCCTACCACCTTTTGAGTGGTGGCCCGTCGGATATTGCAGTGCCGGTCCGGCGAGGAGTCAACCCGATGATGATGCTCAGCATCGTAATTGATGCTTGAGGGTACTCCTAATGACACTAATTGCCCGTGATGATTAACGTAGGCAGACATTCCTGGAACAGTATACTTTTTGTTATATATGAATATGGAATTGACTGGCAAATGCATTCACACTTACAATTGAATATTCATATTGACAGGGGACATACAAATTGGTGTAAACGTGTTTTATTACGTGTCACAATTGCATAGGTGCGCTGTACACTGATAGGGAGTGGGCTCATGGTGGATGTCCATACCAGGTATATGGGCTCAGAGATTGGTGGCAGTGGGTATTGGTCCAAATGTCCCTTGCATGTTGTTATGTTGCTATTGGCGGGTGAGGATGGTAGCACAGTAGCACACTTAGGAGGCAGTTCAGGTCAAAGTCACTTCTTTGTGGGGGTATTGGTCTTGGCAGGTGTTCTAGTGCCATATCTGGGTCTGAGGGCACGTTTGAGTGTCTGGTGCTGGGCTGCCGGGGTAGGGGTGCTGGTCTCTTGTGTGTCCTCTGCCAGTACCAGTCCAGTTGCTGCTGCAGATGTTGAGGGCAGGTCTGTACCTGGGCAGTGGTAGGGGCTTTCAAGTTTGTGGGGGTTTCAGGCTGGCTTGGGTAGTGGTGCTGCAGCACCCCGGCAATAGTGGCCATGGTGGCATTGAGTTGTTTCCACTGCTCCATGGTCTCTTGGTGTCTATCTGCAGCCTTTGACTCTGCTCCAGGGTGGCCAGGATCTGGCAACCCATCCTGTCTTGGGTTTCGTTGTATGCTCCGGGACCTCAGAGATCACCTCCTGGGCTGCAGCATCCATCCTTTGGCCTCCCCCCTGGGCCACTGATGCCCTCCCACTGGGCCTAGCCCCCTGTGCCTGTGTCCCATGCACAGGTCTGGCAGTCCCACTTGCACTGGAGCCATCATCATCCTGCCTGTTAGTTGGTGGTGACTCTGGCCTCTGTACTTGTGGTCCGCCAGTCTGTGGCCTGGAGACACTGGTGTGGGGTCGTGTGGCCAGAGCTGATGGTGGTGGCTGGGTGGTAGGGGTGTCAGTGGTACCCTGGGTGGGGCTACTGGAGGGTGACAGCCTAGGACTGTGTGACGGACCAGGGTAATCCTCACTGTCCATACATCCCTCTCCAGTCTCCTGAGTTGGGCCTCTGTCTCCATGTGGGGCGCTGGCACTCCTTGGCCTTTCCGTCAGGGTGGCATAGGTGGTGGTGCCTATAGGGGGATTGGACATACATGTTACATGTACTAATTCGAAAAAGGATGCACAGCTCTGCCCTATTTTGTGCTGTTTATTCCCCTGTCAGGACATGCAGGGACCTATTGTGGGGTTGTTCTTACATTTTGCATGGGATGTGGAGGTGCATTGTGGGTGCAGTAGTGCCATTGTGATTCCTTGCAGGGGTAGGCTGCTGTGCACAGGGGGAGGGATGTTGGCCTGTTAGTGGGTTTGTGGGCATGCTGGGTGACTAGGGGCCAGATGTAGGAAAGGTTTAGCAAATCGCAAACGGCAAAAAACGCCGTTTGCGAGTCGCTAAACCCCATCTGGTATGTAGAAATGCATTTTGCGAGTCGGAACCACTACCTGCCCTGAAAAATACCGAAACAAAAGGTTTCGGTTTATATTTTCAAAGTTCAGCTCGTTTTCCTTTAAGGAAAATGGGTTGCACTTTGAAAAAAAAACCTGCTTTATTTAAAAGTAGTCACGGACATGGAGGTCTGCTGTTCCCAGCAGGCCTCCATCCCCGTGAGTGCCCTGAGTCGCTATGGGGTCGCAAATTGCGACCCACCTCATTAATATTAATGAGGTCGGTCTTTGCGACCCCATAGCGACTCGCAGAAGGTGTCTGAGACACCTTTCTGCATCCCAAATTGCGACTTGCAATTTGCGAGTCGCAGGGACTCGCAAATTGCAAGTCGCAATTTGGGAGTTTCCTACATCTGGCCCTAGATGTAGTGATTGTGGCCTGGGTGGGGTAGTGATCCTGGTGGTAGTTGGAGGGGTGGGGTGGTTCATGCATTACAGGTGTGCTGGATATGAAGTAATTGTAGATGACTTACCCGAGTCCAGCCCTCCAGTGGGTCCAGTGAGTCCAGTGAGGCCCTCAGGGTGCAGGATTGCCAGTACCTTTTCCTCCCAGTCGGTGTAGTCGGGGTGGAGGAGTGGGTCCTCCCCCGGTCTTCTGGACCGCAATGTTGTGCCTGGATGCCATTGACCTCACCTTCCCACGCAGGTCGTTCCATCTCTTGCGGATGTCATCCCTTGTGCGTGGATGGTTTCCCACTGTGTTGACCTTGTTTACAATCGTCTGCCATAACTCCATCTTCCTGGTGATGAGTCTGTGCTGGACCTGTCTCCCGAAGATTTGTGGCTCGACCTTCAGTATATCGTCGACCATTGTTCTTAGCTCCCTATCTGTGAAGCGGGGGTGCTTAGGGGGTGCCATGATGTGTGTTGTGGGTAGTGTGTTGTAGGATTATTGGTGAGAGTGCTGTTGTGTGGTTGGATGAGTGACGTGTGTGATGTTGAGTTCAGTGTATGAGTGTTGTGTTGTCAATATCTGTTGTGCTATTGGCATTGCAAAGGATTGTAGGGTGTGTATGTGAGTGTTTTATAGTGTTGTGGATGTGTGTCAGGTGTGAGGGTTTCAAACTTGCCAATGTGTGCATTTCTTGGTGTTGGGACCCATTGCTGGCCATTGCGGTCCATACCGCCAATGGTCGCTCGACATCCACTATCCACTGAGGTGATATGTGCATCATTATTTGGAGGGAGGAGGATTTGTCTGCTTGGCGGTGGCAGGGTGGGGTGTACAGCCTTTCCACCATCAAGGGCCCTGGCGGTGGCTGGAGGTAGCAGAATTTTTTGAGGTTTCTGTTTTTGGCATCATTATATGGCTGTGTGCTGTTCACCGCCAATGGTGTTCTTCTGTTCACCGTCGCCACGACGGTCGACGGTGTTGCCCGCCATGTTCATAATGACCACCTAAGTCTGCTCCAGTTCAGTTATTGAAGAAATATAATTTCCTAGAGCAGGATCAGCTGTTTTGTCAGTCTAGTCCTTCACCGGCCTACATCCTCATTTTTGCTACAAGGAAATACCATGTTTCAGCTCCAGTTTAATTCCGAAGAAAGAAAGTAAAAAGTTGAATATGGTGAGGAGGAATGCTTCTGATGGATACAACTACCTGTGGATTCCTCACCTTATGAATTCGTCCTTGCTCCAGCATCCGACGGAAAGTCTTCTTCCTAGCTGTCCACGTTGACGAGGACGTCATAATGGCACGGCCCCACGTGACTCCATCTGACGTCAACGTGCCAAAAAGAGGTCCTCTTCGGCGTACTGACGTCAGTTTTCCTTTTTTCCGTGCCTTCGACGCCAACGTTTTTTCTTCCTGGCTCGTTGATGACTGTAGCGTTTTTTGGTGGTCACAATGTCACCTCCAAAAAAGTCAGGTTTCAAGCCGTGTAGAGAATGCAGGGGTTGGATGTCAGTGACCGACCCTCATTCGGATTGTATTTGATGCCTTAGTTCAGAGCATGATGTTGAAGGATGCTGTTCGTGCCAGAACATGAATCCTAAAGCTCTGAAAGAGCGTGAGGCGAAGCTTTTTCTGGCAAAAGCGAAGAAGAAGGGCCATAAAAGGGATTCCTCCCATGCTTCACCCAAGAAGCATAAGAAGCGGTGTCATCATGATTCTCAGCGCCGTCATGACTCTCGGCGCCGGTCGGAGCGGAGCCGATCGAGGTCTTCTCGACGCCAGAAGACATGGGAGATGAGCTCTACTGTGACGCCTCAGCCCAGGAGTCCGGAGTTGTCGCCGGCGCCATCTGTCTTTGAGGTTGTTCATCATAGCCCTCAACCTTCGCCGGCGTCGAGGGAGCCTGTTGTACAGCAGACCTCTGCTCAGCAATACCCGGCTTTCCCGGCTCCAGGGACGAATCCGGCTGCATTTTCTTATGCAATGTATGCCGTTTTTCAATCTATGGCCCCTGCTGGTGCACTGGCGGGTCCCGCGGGGCCATTGGCGTTTGATTTGGGCTCTCCGGCGCCGTACAAGGCGGCTCCATTTTTGCCCTTTTGTCCTGCAGAGACTGTCGGATCGGCGCAAAGGTATCCCCTAGTGGGAGTTCACTACTTGTGGAGGTGGCTCCACCATCGCGTCAGCCGACTCCATCACAGTGCCATCCGACGTCGATGATGTCTCCTTCTAGACCGGCTCCATCGCCTTCCTGCCAACTAACTCCGCGGAGGTCATCGTCGGACTCCGTGTCGGCGCCGGTGCCGGGTGAGACTAGAAGTCATCCATCTCTTCCTGGGCCTTTCCGAGGTTCGAAGTCGTTGGCATCGATGTATTCTTTATCGACGCCGGCTCTAGAGACACATCTTCGGTCTCGTAGGAAGGCTTTAAGACTTTTGGAGGAGGAGGAATATAGACAGCTGGAGGAAGGTGGGATTGAGCCTTCGGATGTGTTCCAGGGTCTGGCCACTGCATGTGGGCTGGATACTTCCCCGGAGTGGGACATTGCGTCTCTGTGGGAGTTTACAGAAGAAGCCGCTTCCTTCCATACAGTGGTAAGGAAGGCAGCAGAGTTTCTGGACTTGCCTTTGTCTGTGGCGGAGGTGAAATCTAACCTGCTCACAGAGGTACTGCATCCTTCTGCGTCCAGTGCTGACCCTTTGCTGCCTTTCAATGAGGCTTTAACTGAGCCTATATTAGACTTGTGGAAGAAGCCAGTAACGACTCCTGCAGTGAACAGGGCAGTGGCGAGGAGACATAGGGGCGCACCAGGGGATCCGGTTTTCCTGTCACGACATCCAACCCCGGAAAGCTTAGTAGTCCAGGCGTCTTGCTCCGCGAAGTCTGCTCCTGGAACATTCCCTGGAGTCCCAACTGCTAGGGAGTCCAAGAGGATGGAGCAGTCTTCAAAGAAGATCTTTTCATCCTGTAGTATGGCGCTTAAGGCTACTAATTCTACCTGTGTGCTGGGCAGGTACGTCCACGCCCTTATGGACTCCGCTAAGGAAATGGCAAAGGATCTGCCACAGGAGATGCAAAGGTTGTTTGGATCCCTTTTTATGGATGCGCATGCTGCTGCACAACAAATTATATAGTCTGGCCTGGACACTTCTGATTTGATAGCAAGGGCCATGGGAACATCTGTGGCTACTAGGAGGCATGCCTGGTTAAGGTCCTCTGGATTTTCATCGGATGTTCAATCCACCTTAATGGATCTACCATTTGATGGGGAAAAGCTGTTTGGAGACAAGGCGGACTCTGCCCTTGAACGGTTTAAGGACTGTCGGGCGACTGCTAAGTCTTTAGGCTTACAGACCTCTGCTGCAACATCTTTTAGACCTTTTCGCAGGTTTCGGGGGTTTACTCGTGGCTCTGCCTTTCGGAGGTCACAGTACTTGGCCCAGCAGCCTGCCAATCCGCCCTATCGTTCCTTTAGAGGGCGGGGTAGGGGTAGAGCCAGAGGGCCAGCCCAGCAGCTGTCATCTTCATCCTCCTCCTCCGGTGGACAACAGCAGAAGCAGCCCTAGTTTTCCCCTCTTTATCATCCATACTTCTCCTGTAGGGGGAAGATTGAGTCTTTTTCTACAGAAGTGGGAGTCGATTACAACGGACTCGTGGGTGTTAAGAATTGTGGAAAAAGGTTATGCTCTCCCCTTTCAGGAGTTCCCTCCTCCCTTTCCCCCCGTCCCTCATTTTGTTCAGAAGACCATCTTCTGTTGTTGCAACAGGAGGTTATGACCATGTTGTCAAAGGGCGCAATAGAGTTAGTGCCGTTGCAGGAAACGGGTCAGGGGTGTTATTCAAGATATTTCCTGATTCCCAAAGTGGACGGTCGTCTAAGACCGATCCTAGACTTGAGGATTTTGAATTTGTTCCTCAAGCAGGAGAAATTCAAAATGCTGACCCTAGCGCAGGCACTATTGGCGTTGAACAAAGGAGACTGAATGGTGTCTGTCGACTTGCAGGATGCGTACTTTCATATTCCGATAATCAAGTCGCACAGGAAGTATCTCCGGTTTGTGGTCGGGACGCAACACTACCAGTTTGCGGTCCTTCTCTTTGGCTTACTTCAGCACCTCGGGTTTTTACGAAGGTGAATGCGGTTGTTGCAGCACATCTCAGAAGGAGGGAAGTAGCGGTTTTTCCCTACCTGGACGATTGGTTGATCAAAGCCAAGTCTCCAGAGCTTGTGTTGTCTCATCTGCGAATGACAACCCAGTTGTTGTTCGATCTGGGGTTTTCTGTAAATGTGCCCAAATCTCACCTGGAGCCCTCTCAACGCCTCCTGTTCATAGGGGCAGTACTGGACACAACATTGTTTCGGGCCTACCCCCGCCTCAACGGGTTCGGGACATTCAGGCGCTGATTCCAATGTTTCAAATTAGAGTGGCAGTTCCAGTCCTCAAGGTCTTACGCCTGCTAGGTCTGTTTGCTTCTTGCATTCTGTTGGTCACTCACGCTCGCTGGCATATGAGGGCTCTTCAGTGGTGCCTCCGCAGGCAGTGGTTCCAGCACAAAGGAGATCTCAGGGATTCAATAAAGATCTCCAAGGATGCTGTAGCGGATCTTCATTGGTGGACAGTGGACGGCAACCTTTCCCAAGGAAAACAGTTTTCACTACCTCCTCCGGTGGCCACAGTGATATCGGATGCTTCCACTCTAGGGTGGGGAGCTCATCTGGGGGACCTGGAGATCAAGGGTCATTGGTCTCCAGCGGAACAGATGTTGCATATCAATCTTTTGGAGTTGCAGGCGGTACGTTTGGCGCTCAAGGCCTTCCTCCCTTCCCTTCGCGGTCGGTCAGTTCAGATCTTAACAGACAACACTACCGCGATGTGGTATATAAACAAGCAGGGAGGAGTAGGGTCGTACCTTCTCTGCAGAGAAGCTCTGCGGCTCTGGTCCTGGGCTCAGGACCATCAGATTTGCTTAATAGAGAATCATTTGGCCGGAGTTCTGAATGTACATGCGTGGTGTCTCCATCCAGACCTGGTCCTCTACATCTTCGGGATGGGGGGTACGCCTCAGGTGGATTTAATCGCCACTCAAGAGAACCGCATTGCCCGTTGTTCTGCAGCCTCGAGTATCCGTTGCAAGGAGCATTGGGGGATGTGTTTCAGATGTCCTGGAGCGGCCAGTTGCTTAACGCGTTTCCCCCCATACCCTTGATTCCTCGGGTTCTGAGGAAGGTTCGTCAAGACCGGGCCCAAGTCATCTTGGTGGCTCCGGACTGGCGAGAAGGGTATGGTATACAGACCTGATTCAACTCTCTCAGTGCCCTCCGCTCCGTCTTCCGCTCAGGGCAGACCTCCTCTCGCAGTGGCAGGGGCAGGTTCTACACCCCCACCTCCAGAGCCTGCACCTTCATGCCTGGAGATTGAACGGGGCAACCTGAGTTCCTTTTCTCTCCCACCGGATGTAGTGGATGTTATTCTATCGTCCAGGCGACACTCCACTAAATCTATTTATGCCGGTAGGTGGGCAAAATTTGTGGTTTGGTGTGGAGAGAATCAAAAAGATCCCTTGAAGGCCCACCTTTCAGATATTCTTTTGTTTGCTCTTGACTTAGCAAAGAAAGGCTGTACGGTAGCTATGGTTAAAGGTTATTTGGCAGCTCTGTCGGCTTTTCTTTGTCTTCCGGACCAACCTTCCTTGTTTAAATCTCCGATTGTATATAGATTCATTAAGGGTTTAGTAATAAGTTTCCTCCCACGCCCTTTCACATGCCTCAGTGGGACTTGAATCTGGTATTGACGTGTTTGATGGGTTCGCCTTTCAGCCCATGCATTCATGTCCGTTGAGATACTTGGTCTTAAAGACTGTTTTCTTGATTGCGATTACATCTGCTAGGAGGGTTGGGGAGCTTCAAGCCCTTTCTGTTAAACCTCCTTTTACCATGTTTTTCCCTGATAAAGTGGTGTTGAAAACCAGGGCAGCTTTTCTGCCAAAAGATGCCACTCCTTTTCATATAGGGCAGGCTATTACCCTTCCCTTGTTCTACCCTCCTCCCCACCCCTCTAAAGATGAAGAGAGGCTCCATAGGCTGGACCCTAAGAGGGCGCTGAGTTTCTACCTGGAGAGGACAAAAGACTTTCGTTTGGATGATCAGCTGTTCGTAGGGTATGTTGTACAGCGGAAAGGCAGAGCGGCCCAGAAACGAACAATCTCAAGGTGGGTCATCCTGTGTATAAAAATTTGTTACTCTCTGGCGAAGAAAGTTCCTCCTGAAGGTATCAGGGCCCATTCTACTAGGGCTAAATCTGCTTCTTCGGCCCTAGCGAGAGGAGTTCCATTAGTAGATATATGCAAAGCGGCAACTTGGGGTCCCTCCATACCTTCGTAAAACATTATTGTTTGGACTCTGAAGTGAGGAGGAACGGTCATTTTGCTCGCTCGGTATTACACGATTTCTTGGTGTAATCAGGCGGGCACCCACCACTGAGTGCGGTACAGCTTTGGGACTCTATTCATAAGGTGAGGAATCCACAGGTAGTTGTATCCATCAGAAGAACAAGTTACTTACCTTCGGTAACGCTTTTTCTGGTGGATACACTAGCTACCTGTGGATTCCTCACAGTCCCTCCCGCCTCCCCATTGCCTGCCTGATTTCACAGCTATCTTGTAATGGTTGATTTTTGCTTATCTGAAGATATGTATATTTGTATATATATTTACATATATATTTTTGTGTATTTGTGTAAATATATGCGTCTAATCACTCTAATGGGAGATGTTATTGTATATATGTATATTTTTCTTTACCGTTTTTGATGGGTCGGTTCTCAACTGTTTGCCTCAAAGGCACGTAAAAAATGAGGTGAAACTGACGTCAGTACGCCGACGAGGATCTCTTATTGGCATGTTGACGTCAGACGGAGTCACGTGGAGCCGTGCCATTATGACGTCCTCGTCGACGTGGACAGCTAGGAAGAAGACTTTCCGTTGGATGCTGGCGCAAGGACGAATTCATAAGGTGAGGAATCCACAGGTAGCTAGTGTATCCACCAGAAAAAGCGTTACCGAAGGTAAGTAACTTGTTCTTTTTGGACTTTAGCAAATAAGGCTGTCATTGCTATAGCCCTGGAAGACAATTCCTAATGGAATTCACTCAGCGCTTCACAAAGAAATTCTCCTGTTATGATAGAACGGGCTTCCAGGAAGTCTTGAATGAGGAACTGATGATGTCAAGCAAATAATCAGTGCTGATGCTGATTCTTCTGATCTGGTAAGTTATGGCTAATGTCATTGTTTTACAATGCTTCACGGTTCCTGTCTTTGACTTACCGGCCTTAAAACCAAAGTCTAAGAAGGGACGTTTAACTTTCTTTTTTCCTGCAGCACACTGTTTGGTTCACTTGTTGAAACGCAGCAGATGAAAACAAAACTAGAGACACTTATGACTTCTGGAAACATCATAATTAAATCTTTGATCATCATTTTCCAAACAGAAGGTTCAAGCCGTTCATTGCCCACAACAATAACAGCAGTAGTACCAAGGAGGCAGTTAGGGCAGTGAGATTTTGGATAAAACACCTGCAGTAGGTGACCATCCCAAGGAAGTTAAGGACACTGGAGATGGTGGTAGGTGGTGAAACTGACTGAATGTCCTGCACCTTTGCTGGATCAGGCATGACCCCTGCTTCTGAGCCCCCATAGCCAAAGAAGGCATCTTCCCTTTGTAAGAACCCACACTTTTCACTATGCAGAGTGAACCCACTCTCTAGTAGTCGCTTGAAGGTTGCTCTCAGATGGTCAAGGTGCAACTCAATGGTAAGTGCGTGTACCAGGATGTTATCGCTGACATTGATAGCCCCATGTAGTCCAGCTAGCACCTCCCGGAATAGTGTTCTGGAAGACTTCTGCCGCACTTGATAGTCCAAAGCTGAGACGCTTGTAACTCCGCAAGTTGACATGAGTGGAGAATGTTGTGATGGCCACTGATTCCGGAGCTAACAGTAGTTGATGATATCCATCTCGCAAATCCATCTTGTAGAACCATCTCAATCCGGTTACCTCAGCAGAGGTATCATCCATTGTGAGTGTTAAGTGCCTCTTGCGCTTTATGGCCAGGTTGGGCAAGCACATATTGAAACATATCCTGACTTCACCCTGTTGTTTGGGTTTGCGAGCAATAACGATCGGGGATACCCATGGTGTTGGGCCCTCTACCCGTTCGATAATGTCGGCTTGCTTCAGCTTCTTCACTTCAGCTTCTACTTTTGGGCATAGGTGAAATTGCATCTAACAATGCTTTAGGGTGACTGGCTGAATTGATTTGCCAATGTGTAGGTGTATCAGGCAATCCGTTAAGCAGCCAATGCCCTCAAACAGCTTTGAGAACTCGGTCAGCAGGTCATCTACGCTGTCTTGGTCACCTACACTTTGGTGGGTTTTGATTGTTCTTTAAGTGTGCTTTCAGTCGTAAACACTCACCCCAGAGATAAGGGTTTTTTTTTTTTTTTTTGTAAACAGATTTTATTGAGAAGAATAGAAGAAAAAAAGAAAAAAAAAGGGAAATAAAAAGCAAAATAGGTCGTAGTTCTACATTAGGCATGATAAAGTTATCAACAGCTGATCCTTTTTTTTCAAAGCTTGGAACATAGCAGCTAGGTGCATTGCAATTTAACACCAATTTCCACTTGCTATTGTTTATACTGTCATTATTGCTGTCCCTTTTATCAGTATTTGTTCCGGGCTGGTCTATTTTTTCCCCTACCAAGTTAGTAGATATATGCTCGTGGTGTGGTGAAGAGACCATAATGCATCGATCAGTAAACACTGTGCCTGTCTATTTTAGGATTCTTGAAGCTCGACCTATTTGTTGCTACGCCCCCCCACCCCCTTAACTTTCCTCCTGTAGTAGTGATGTGTAGTATCTATTCGTGTGTGATCATACTAGCCAGGTGGGATATCCTAGTCTTATATCTCGGGGATCCGGTCTGTTTGTTTCGACTGCAGTTCAATTTTGCCTCTGTGAGGGTATCAGATGCCAGGTGTATCGATCTGTGAGGGTCCCCTCCTGCCAGGGGCCAGGTGTTCCCCTCTGTAGCGCTATAGTAATCTATTTGCAAGCCTCCTTCATCTCAGGGGATCCCCTTCCCTGCTTTAGTTCAGTGTGCAGTGCCAACCCTTCGCCATCTACCCATTTCTTGAGTTCCCTTCTCCAGTCTCAGAGGTGTGGGCTCTTCGGGTTCTTCCAGTTCCTTGTCAGCTTTCTCTTGGCTATGATAAATGCAAGGTCTTGGAACCTACTAGTGGCCTTGTTTTGGGGCGTGTGGGGGAACCAATGCAGCAAGCATCTAGCGGGTGTGCGTGCAATCTCAGCCTCAATGATGTTTGCAACCTCCGCTATCACTGTGTCCCAGTAGGACTCCGGCCAGGGGCAGGACCACAGCATGTGGAGAAAGTCCGCTGCCTCCATGCCGCCCGGGGGGGCAGCGCGCATCCCTTACTCTGAAATGATCTCGTAGTCTAAATGGGGTAAGGTAAGCCCTATGGAACACGTAAAACTGTATGAGCTGAAACCTAGCGTTCCTGGAAATTTTGGGCGTTGATGAGATCCCAGTCCGAATCTGTTATCTGAGTCCCCAGATCGTGTTCCCACTTTTGTTTCAGGTCAATCAGGGAGTCCCCACTCCAGCCCCAACAATCCTGTGGAGTCTGATGACTGCTCTGTGTGTGCACCCTGTAAATAGCAAGTAGGTATGAGGCCGTGATGGGGGGGTTCAACCATTCCCTACCCCCAGTACCGCCCAATGGAACGAGTGAGTGCCCGGTGTAGCAAGAAGTGGCCCTGTGGAAGATCATGTTCTCGCCGAAAGTCCTCGAAGGGCAGTAAATTGCCCTCCTTATATAAGTCCCCCATCCGTGTGGACCCTGCGTCTATCCATGTGAGTAGTCCCCTCCACTCTCCCGCTCTAGGCAGCCAGCGGAGCCAGGGCAATGGAATGTCAAGAGAGTACGTCGCGATCCCTGGGGCCTGTGTAAAGCAGCTGTGTCCATTTGATGGAACCTTCCCCAAGACCCATGTGTGCAAGGACCGCGTATAGGTAATCCCACTCCAGACTGTCAAATGCCTTCTCTATGTCTATGGCAAGGACTGCTGATCCAGGTTCCAAAAAGGCTGCAGAATCCTTAAGATAAAGCAGCCGACGTATGCTCTATGCGGTGCCTCTAGTAGGAATGAATCCCGCTTGATCTGGGTGAACCAATTGCATCATTTAGGGCAGCAATCTCATTGCTAACACTCGACTCAATATTTTATAGTCCGAGTTAAGCATGGAGAGGGGACTGTATGCCCTGCTATCATCAGGAGGCTTGCCAGGTTTGAGCAACGGCACGAATAGGGCCTCACCCGTTGAGCCCGGTAGGTGTCCCGCCGAGCATGCTTCATTATATAATTGCGCCAGCTTGGGGGTGAGTACCCGTGCATAGGTGGCATAGAACTCAATAGGTAGTCCATCCGTGCCTGGAGTTTTCCGATGAGCTAGTCCTGCTATGGCAGCCCCAATCTCCAACAGTTCGAGGTCCCCACCCAGGGCACCACACGCTTCGTCTGTTAGGGTCTGGGGTGGTAGTGCCGACAAGAGATCCTGTAGTTCAGATCTCGTCCCGCAGTACAAGCTGGTATAAAGGGTAGTGTAATATTCACAGAAGTAGGACTTTATGTCGCCTTGGTGATAAAGCTTTTCCCCCAAAGGGGTAGTGATCTCCATAATGGGAGTCCCTCGTTTGGCAGGGTTGGCCAACCATGCCAATAGCGCCCCTGACAGAGGTAAGGGCATTGATGATCCAAACGTGTACATTTTTTTGGTTGTGGTGCACAGGTGTGGCTGTATGGGAAGGGTCTGTAGAACTGATTGCTTAAGGATATTTATGGATGCTCCAGTGTCGATCAGAGCAGGCAGGGCTGGCTTTTGGGTGGTGCAAGCGGTGCGACTGCACCAGGCGCTGACTTCAGGGGGGCGCTGTGTTTAGCAATAACTTCCGAAACTTGCGATTTAAAAGCACCTGCTGAAAAGTTCCTTTTGCGTTTAGCCTTCAAGAAACAATTAAAATGTCAAGATACCTCTTGTGATTAATGTTCCTGCTAGAGAGAGAGATGGGAGTTTTTCCTAGTGGCAGATTTGACTCCACATAAAGTAGCATACAGGGTTAATATGCCTGCTGCAAAAAACAGAACTATGGGGCATATTTACGAAAAGTGGCTTTTCTTGCACCCATTAGCGCCCACCTAACGCCACCATGTCTGTGTCATTTTTAAAATTTTGTGCACCATGGCGGTAGTTAGGAGACTAGAGTCGGAATTTGTTGCACTGGTCCGGGGCTTTGCAGGATTAGCGTAAAAAATGTTGACGCTAATCTTGCAAAGCACCCGGAGGCCCATCATAACCAATGGAAGCTTCCTTTTAATGCCTGCTCTGAGCAGGCGTTAAAAGTAGGGAAAAAATGAGGCAAAGAAATCTAACAGATTTCTTTGCGTCAATTTTTGGCACCCCTAATGGGGGGATGCCCCCTTTGCAAACAATATGCCTGGCTCAGGCATAATGTAGCGCAAAGGGTTACAAAGTGGCGCAATGCATGCATTGCGCCTCTGTAAATATGGCGCAGCGTTTTTGGCCTTCTAACTCCACATTAGTGTAAATAAATGACAATAATGTGGCGTTAAAATGGGACGAGGGGCTCCTAAATATGCCCCAATGGCAGTGCTTAATTTGTGCTTGTTGTTTCTGGAGTGGAGCACTGGCACTTATTTTTGAGGACCGGTGCTTATTTTTCTGCCTCAAGCATTTACTGTGAGAAAAAGACACATATATGAAAGACGGAGGAAGAGAAAAAGGAAAAAGCGTCACAGTGGGAAAAAGCAGAAATCCGCAAGAGTGAGCTGAAGGGGCAGGGAGAGCCTGTAAATGGATTGAAGAGGCCCGACATGGCTTCAGGATTACGCTACCTCTGTATTCTGTGTTCACACATATAATTGCAGCAGCCACGTGTTTAAGAGAAGGTCTTTGGGCACCAGCACCTTTTTATTTACAAATTAAGCACTGGCCTATGGGGCATATTTGAAAAAAGTGGAGCTGCACGCAGTGCTTCCCCACTTTTCTTGCACCTTTTAGCACCCCCCCTAACGCCACCATGTGTGCGTCATATTAAAAATACGGCACACTATGGCAGTAGTTAGGGGACGAGCATCAGAATTTTTTATGCTAGTCCGGCGCTTTGCAGGTTCATCATAAAAAATGCTGACGCCAATCCTGCAAACCACCCAGAGGCCCATTGTAACCAATGGAAGCCTCCTTTTAATGCCTGCTCTGAGTAGGCGTTAAAAAGTGCTGGAAAAAAATGACGCAAAGAAATCTGTCAGATTTTCTTTGCGCTTTTTTTTGGGCCCCCCTAATGGGGCAATAAGAGGTCCTCGACGACGTGCCGACGTCAGTTCCCTTTTTTCCGTGCATTCGAAACGGTTATCTTTGAGGGAGCAACTGTTACTTTCGTGGTTACAGTGTATTTTTTGCTGCGTAGTCCTTCTCTGCAGTAATAATGTCGCAGAGAAAGTCGGGTTTTAAGCCTTGTCGTGAGTGTGGGGGCAAGATGTCAGTTACGGATCCGCACTCCGACTGCCTTTGGTGTTTGAGCTCCGACCACGACGTCTCGACTTGTGATTCATGCCAGCACATGAATCCAAAGGCCCTCAAGGAACGTGAGGCTAAGTTGTTTATGGGGAAGTCGAAGAAAGAAAAACATCGCAAGAAGTCTTCTTCGCCAAGGCATCGGCGTCATCGAGACTCCCGGCGCCGTAGAGATTCACGGCGCCATTCAAGCAAGGAGACTCGTTCCAGGTCTTCGGATTGGCGCCGGAGGACTTGGGAGGTCAGTCCCACGGTCACGCCGCATCCGTCGACGCCGTTGCCCTCTCCGGCGTCACCGACTTCACCTGGACAGGCGTCGGTGATTGAAGTGGTGCAGCCTCTGGTGTTGTCTCCGGCGTCGCAGACGTCGAGGCCGGCGTCGGGGTCGCCTCCAATACAGGCACCCCAGTATCCGGCTTTTCCCACCCCTGGAGCCGATAGTACCGCATTCCTAAATGCGATGTATACCATCTTCCAACAGATGGCTCCAGGGGGTGCTCCGGCTGGCCCTTTGGCCTTTTCATTGGGTGATCCTGCGCCTCTACGGCCGGCACCCTTTATGCCCTTTCTCCCTTTTGGGAACGTGGGCTCGGCGCCGGTGTCGGCGCCGGTGCCCGCTCCGGTGGCTTCAGAGGGATTGGCCCAGGAGATTTCCATCCCGTCGACGTCGGGATTTCGTCCTGTGACTCCGGTGGGTCCATCAGCTCCGTGTTCTCTACGCCCTGCTCTTTCATCGGCGCCAAAGTTACCTGTGGCGCCGGACGCGGCGTCGGTTGCTTCTGGGGATCGGCGCCGATCTTCGACTTCGGCGGAGGCCATGTCGACTCCGCGTATCGAGCAGAGGCTTCATTCGAGGAGACGTGCTCTCCGTTTATTAGAGGAGCAGGAGTACCAACGAGTCCTGGAGGAAGGAGAACTAGAGGACTCGGGTGATGGACTGCATGGTCTGGATACAGCCAGTGGGCTGGACACTTCCCCTGAGTGGGATCTTTAGTCTCCAGGGGAATACACGGAGGAGGCTGCTTCCTTTCACGCTGTGGTACGGAAGGCAGCTAACTTTCTGGACCTACCTTTGCCGGTGGCAGAGGCAAAGCAGAATCTTCTGACAGAGGTGCTACATCCGGCCTCAGCTGCGGCGGAGCCTCTCTTGCCGTTCAATGACGCTTTGCTGGATCCGGTGCTACAGGTGTGGAAGAGACCAGTATCTTCCCCAGCGGTGCATAGGGCCGTGGCCAGGAGGTATCGAGCTGCACCATCTGACCCTGGTTTTCTTTCTAGACACCCTACACCTGAGAGCTTGGTGGTGCAGGCCTCCTGTTCATCTAAATCAGCGCCTGGTTCTTTCCCGACGGTGCCTGGGGACAGGGACTCGAAGAAGCTGGATGCGCAGTCCAAGAATTTTTTTGCGTCCTGCAGTCTGGCGTTGAAGGCCACCAACGCAACTTGTATTCTGGGGAGATATATCCATGCTCTGATGGATGACATTTCCTCATCATTTACGGAGCTTCCCCAGGGTCTTTTGGATGTTGTTTCGGACGCCCAGGCTGCCACGACCCAGATTATTCAGTCTGGGCTGACAACGACCGACTCGGTGGCCAGAGCAATGGGCACGACTGTGGTGGCAAGGAGACAGGCCTAGCTCCGTAATTCGGGGTTTTCTGCGGATGTGCAGTCAACCCTATTGGATCTCCCTTTTGATGGGGACAAACTGTTTGGGGCCAAGGCTGATTCGGCCTTGGAGCGATTTAAGGAGAGCAGGGCCACAGCCAAATCGTTAGGACTCCAAGCTCCTTCTTCCTCTGCCTCTTCTAGATTTTTCAGGAGGTTTCGTGGATTTGGGCGTGGCTCTTCCTCCTCCTCCTTTCGGGGGAAATTCCAGCAACCTGCCTCTTCCCATCCCTATAGATCTTTTAGAGGGAGAGGTAGGGCCCGCACCAGAGGACCCTCTCAGCAGCACTCTGCCTCTTCCTCGTCCTCTGGAGGGGTGCAGCAGGGAAAGCAGCCTTAGGCTTCCACCATTTCCCACTCACTCCTCTCCTGTAGGGGGAAGATTACGGCATTTTCTCCGCAAGTGGAAGACTATTACAACGGACACTTGGGTTCTCAGTATTGTGGGAAAAGGCTACACCCTTCCCTTTCGGGAGTTCCCGCCCCCCATCCCGCCTCGCCCATCTTATTGTTCAGAAGAACACCTCCTGTTGCTAGAACAGGAGGTACAATTCCTCCTTTCAAAGGGCGCGGTGGAGTTGGTCCCAGAGCAGGAAAGGGGTCGAGGTTGTTACTCAAGGTATTTCCTGATTCCCAAGAAGGATGGTCGGTTGAGACCAATCCTGGATCTGAGGATCTTGAATTGGTTCCTCAAACAGGAAAAGTTCAAGATGCTGACCCTAGCTCAGGTGCTTTTGGCGTTGAACAAGGAAGATTGGATGGTGTCTGTCGACTTGCAGGATGCTTACTTTCATATCCCGATACTCAAGTCACACAGGAAGTATCTCCGGTTTGTGGTAGGATCGCAGCACTATCAGTTTGCGGTCCTTCCGTTTGGTCTTACTTCAGCACCTCGAGTCTTCACGAAGGTGATGTCGGTGGTTGCGGCAGAGCTCAGAAGGAAGGGGATAGCAGTATTTCCTTACTTGGACGACTGGTTGATCAAAGCCAAGTCTCCGGAGCTTGTGTCGCATCATCTGCAGTCAACGACTCAGTTGTTGTTCGACCTGGGTTTTTCGGTGAACGAGCCCAAATCTCACCTGGAGCCCTCTCAGCGCCTCCTGTTCATAGGGGCAGTACTGAATACAACATTGGGTCGAGCTTTTCCTCCGCCTCAGCGGATTCAAGATATTCAGGAATTGGTTCCAATGTTTCGAAATGGAGCGGTAGTTCCAGTCCTCAAGGTCCTTCGTCTGCTCGGTCTGTTTGCCTCCTGCATTCTGTTGGTCATGCATGCTCGCTGACACATGAGGGCTCTTCAGTGGTGCCTCCGAAGGCAGTGGTCTCAACACAAAGGGGATCTAGAGGGTGCTGTCAAGATCTCCAGAGATGCTGCTGTGGACTTGAAGTGGTGGATTGCGAGCAACAATCTTTCACAAGGAAAGCCGTTCGAGCAGTCGCCACCAGTGGCCACGGTCATAACGGATGCTTCCACTCTAGGGTGGGGAGCTCATCTGGGGGATCTGGAGATCAAAGGCCTTTGGTCTCCAGAGGAACAGATGTTTCATATCAATCTGTTAGAGTTACGGGCTGTACGTCTGGCTCTCAAGGCCTTCCTCCCTTCCCTTCGTGGTCAGTCGATACAGGTCCTAACGGACAATACTACCACGATGTGGTACATAAACAAACAGGGAGGAGTAGGGTCGTACCTTCTCTGCAGAGAAGCTCTTCGACTATGGTCCTGGGCAAAGGACCATCAGATTTGCTTGGTAGCAAATCATCTGGCCGGGGTCTTGAATGTACGTGCGGACAGTCTCAGTCGCCAATTCTCGGCTGACCACGAGTGGCGTCTCCATCCAGATCAAGTCCGTTTAATCTTCCAAAGGTGGGGGTTTCCTCTGGTAGATCTGTTTGCCACTCTGAAGAACGCGCATTGTCCGTTATTCTGCAGCCTCCAGTATCCGATGCAGGGAGCGTTGGGGGACGCGTTTCAAATAACCTGGTGCGGCCAGTTGTTTTACGCGTTTCCTCCCATACCCTTGATTCCTCGAGTATTGAGGAAGATTCACCAAGACCGGGCTCTAGTAATCTTAATAGCTCCGGATTGGCCAAGGAGGGTGTGGTACTCAGACCTTCTCCAACTCTCAATGTGCCCTCCGCTCCGTCTCCCTATCAGGGCAGACCTCCTCTCGCAGTCGCAGGGGCAGGTTTTACACCAAAACCTCCAGAGTCTGCACCTACATGCCTGGAGATTGAACGGGGCAACCTGAGTTCCTTCTCTCTCCCGCCTGATGTAGTGGATGTTATATTAGCGGCCAGGCGACACTCCACTAAATCTATCTACGCTAATAGGTGGTCTAAATTTGTGGCGTGGTGTGGAGAGAAGCAGATTAATCCCTTACAAGCTCATCTATCGGACGTTTTGTCTTTTGCTCTGTTTCTAGCGCCGAAAGGTTGTGCAGTGGCTACGATTAAGGGTTATTTATCGGCCTTGTCAGCCTTCATATGTCTTCCAGACCAACCATCGTTATTTAAATCCCCTATTGTTGTCAGATTCTTGAAAGGTCTTCTAAATAAATATCCTCCAAAACCATTCGTTATGCCGCAATGGGATTTGTCCTTGGTCTTGACTTTCCTTATGGGGTCCCCTTTTGAACCTATGCATTCTTGCCCCTTAAGGTATTTGGTTATAAAAACAGTCTTCCTGGTTGCTATAACATCTGCAAGGAGAGTGAGTGAGTTGCAGGCCTTATCGGTAAAGCCCCCTTATACAACTTTTTATGGGGATAAGGTGGTGTTGAGGACCAAGGCTGCTTTCCTCCCGAAGGTTGTTTCACCTTTCCATTTGGCTCAGACAATTACTTTGTCCACGTTCTATCCTCCGCCTCATCCTTCTAAAGAGGAAGAAAGACTGCACCGGCTGGACCCAAAGAGAGCGTTAAGCTTCTTTATTGATAGAACGAAGGATTTCAGGCTGGAGGATCAGCTGTTCATTGGATACGTGGGCAAGAGGAGAGGAAAGGCAGTCCACAAGAGAACACTATCCAGGTGGGTTGTTCTTTGCATTAAAATCTGTTACTCTTTGGCAAAGAAGGATCCTCCTGAGGGCATTAGAGCTCATTCCACCAGAGCTAAGTCGGCCACTTCGGCCTTGGCCAGAGGTGTTCCTGTGGTCGACATCTGCAAGGCCGCAACTTGGTCGTCCCTTCACACTTTTGCGAAACATTACTGTTTGGATTCTGAGGTTAGAAGGGACGGCCATTTTGCACGGTCAGTGCTGCAGGATTTCTTGGTTTGACCATTTAGGCACCCGCCACCGGGCGTGGTACTGCTTTGGGACTCTATTCATTAGGTGAGGAATCCACAGGTAGTTGTATCCATCAGAAGAACGAGTTACTTACCTTCGGTAACGACTTTTCTGGTGGATACATAAGCTACCTGTGGATTCCTCACGGTCCCACCCGCCTCCCCGTTGCCTTTCTGGTCTTACCAAGTAATCCTTGAGTGTGCTCCTCTTGGTCTTCAAGGTTGCAGTAGATGTTGTATATATGGATATTTGTGTATATTTATCTGTATATATATATATATATATGTATATATCTTTGTGTATATACATGATTTGCATATATTTGTTGGTTAAAAAAAAAAAAAAAAGAGAGAGAGAGTTATATTAAATTTACAGCTATTCATTGCAATGTTGTGTATTTTACAATGTTATGGTATTTTACCTGGCTCTTTCATTGCATTGGGTTGTTGTTCTCATGCACGTAAAAAATTGTTGGTACTGACGTCGGCACCTCGTCGAGGACCTCTTATTGCCTGTATGACGTCAGACGGCGTCGCGTGGGCTAGAGTGACGTCCTCGTCGACGTGCAGAGACTAGGAAGAAGATTTCCGTCGAATGCTGGCGCCATGGGAGTATTCATTAGGTGAGGAATCCACAGGTAGCTTATGTATCCACCAGAAAAGTCGTTACCGAAGGTAAGTAACTCGTTCATTGGGCATATTTGAAAAAAGTGGCGCTTGCACCACTTTTCTTTCGTCTCTTAGTACTCCCCTAATGCCACCATGGGTGCACTGTATTTAAAATACAGTGCAACATGGTGATAGTTAGGGGACTAGTGTCAGAATGTTTTACGCTAGTCCGGTGCTTTGTAGGATTTGCATAAATTTTTTTGATGCTAATCCTGCAAAGCACCCAGCGACCCACTGTTACCAACAGACGCCTCCTTTTAAGGCCTGCTCTGAGCAGGCACTAAAATGCCAGTAAAAAATAACGCAAAGAAATCTGTCAGATTTCTTTGCGTCATTTTTTTGGCCATACCTAATGGGGGAATGCCACCTTTGCATACATTATCCCTGGCACAGGCATAATGTAGCGCAAAGGGATACAACGTGGCGCAATGCATGCATTGTGCCACTTTGTATATATGGCACAGCGTTTTTGGCCTTCTAACACCACATTAACTTTAAAAAATGACGTTAATGTTGCGGTAGAATGGCGCTAGGGGCTCTTAAATATGCTGCAATATTTTAGCTGAGTGGATTAGTAAAGCTAGCCTTTACAAGTGCTTTAAAACACATGAATGTAGGTGAAAGGAGAGTGATGGAGAGATGAGGGGCATATTTGCCGAGTAGTAGTGACTGAAACTGAGGAGGAGGTCATGGGGTGGGGAGCGCCACAATAATCTATCGCACAGGGCTTCACCAGTCCTAAAGCCGTCCCTGAGAGCAGGTACTTGGTGTCTTGAGAGTTGTATGGTGCACTTTGGTATACATCTTCGGGGATATCCTCCCGGTTGCATGGTGTGCACAATGTGGACTGTTCCCTTGGTGTCATCATCATGATCCATATTGGCCTCTTCCCCCATGCCACCTGTGGTTGTACTAGGTTGATGGGCTTGGGTTTCTGTTGTTTTTGACGTGCAGACTTCAGGCACACCTTGACAATGTGGTTGTTTATTGCAGTGAGAGCACTTCTTGTCTTGGGCAGGGCATGACCCTTGATGAGGGTACAATCCTCCACACATGTAGCATGCCTTGGTGTTTGCAGTGTGTGTTTGATGAGACTTTTTCTTCTTCATCACCGCAGACATCACTGCGTTGAATGGTTACGTTTTGATCTGGCGCTGCAAGCTGTTTACATGTGTGCAGCACACACCCTTGAGAGTTTTTTTATCTCCCCACCGTAAGAATGTTAGCCATATACTCTGAGCAGCGATAGTCCACTGTATTCCACAGCCTTGTGATCCAGAGGACTCTTGACTGAAGGGAGTGACTCCTGGAGGCAAGCGTTGATGCCCACACTGCTGATTGGGCATCTCCGGATGCACTACTGCTCCATAGAACAGCAGAGCAAACTGCTGCAATGAACTGCTATGGTAGTGATTGACTTCTGAGGAAGTGGCTGGGTGCCCTCTGGAAGGCCTGAGGACGCTTTGCTGCCAGCAGATTGGGAAGTGAGAGACCTCCTTTGGGAGCTAAGTTGCAGGCCCTTGACGAGGGAGTGCATTGCCTGGGAAAGGCTTGCCAGGCTCAGTGGACCTGGTGGGTACCTCAGGCTTCACCTTTCCCTTCTGAGGGTCGGAAATGGGCCTACACTGGAACCTGGGTGCTCCTGACTACATGAGCTGATGGCATTGAGAGCGGCAGGGAGCGGCCACAGTGGAAGCCTACCGGGCGCCATTTATTTATTCTGGGTCCCGGGTTCTGGGATGGACTTGCCTGCTCTCTCAGGCCCTGACTGATGTTCTGCTTAGGATTTCACTGCGCTGCTGCGGCCATTGGCAGTTGATGCCCAGTATCTGCGGCTGGTCCCCTGACTACTATCTCCAACAGCTTTGACGCCTGGGCTCTAAGAGCATCTGAGCCCCTCCGGTCTTGACCAACAGATGCTTTGGCTTTATTGTCCCCACATTTGGCCTCTAACACACATAGCCCATTGAACTCTCTCATCCTTCCCCAGCTGCAGCTACTGGGATTGCGAAATTGACAATGGGGAAATGATATGTGGAGACTTTCCTGCATTTATTATCGCTTAAAAGCGCTCATCACTCACACTCCCTGCCGGCGAACCTGGTACCATCTTGGCCTGCTTGTACATCCAGATGTGGGATAGCAGGGTATGGCAGGGCCCATATCTGTATGCAACTTCTAACCTAACAGGATCTGCCGTCCTCCACTGCGAGCCTCTGTGCGACACTCACTACTGCCTGCTGCCTCATTGCATTCAAGTTGATGGAGTGGCCCTGGGGTGGTTAGTCTGCTCGTGTCCCCCCCCCATCCCCCCCCACTGGCTCTGCACTGGGGGTGATGCAGGACCATGCCCTGTCAAAAAGTCCACCTGGCCCCTAACCGCGGGCCCACTGTCGTTCTCCTGGACATTGAAGATTATGGATTCTCCAGAGTGCAGAAAATGGACACCAGACAGTCTAAACTTCCATTTGAGAACAGTAAATGGGCTGGGGGGGGGACCAGGCGTCGGAGGACTCCTACCCAGACCCATCAGAAGAAGACGCCACTCCCAAAATGGCAACTATTTGCTCCATGTTCCTTGACTTTAAAACAGCCTTACTATCATTGATTCCAAAACTGACCTATTGGAAGACAGAATGGACCACCTCAAAGAAAAAGCAGACAGCCATAGGGGCAGACTTGACCAGCTGGAACGCAGGACTTCGGATCTAGATGATGGACAGCATCCTGCAGGAGAGAAACTGTTGCAGGTGGAGAGGGTCTTAGATATTATCCATAATAAAAATAAGGATTTGGAAGAAAGATCCAGAAGGAACAATTTGCGCTATCTTGGAGTCCCAGAATCCACCTCCATGGGGCGAATGGAGGACTATGTGGAGGCCATGCTCCGCTTCCTTTTTGGTGATGCCATGTCTGCCTTGCTGGTTGTGGAAAGAGCACACAGGTACTTCGTTCAGTGGCACTCTTTTGGTGTGCCGCTCGCCCTATCTTTGCTAGATTACTAAATTATACAGATCAGAACACATTACTGAGACTGGCTCATAACAAAAACCCCAGCCAAGCCCTCCCTGCTTAAAAAGATGCCTCTTACCCGCTGATTTACTTCCTGATCTACCCTGCTAAGTTGCGGATGAACATTGGGGCAAGACCTATTATTTCACTGAATACAAGCTAGCCGCTAAGTTTGAAAAAACACTATAATGCTTACTTTTCAACCACAGAGCCACTCATAGCCAGCTGAGCAAAAATGATTAAAGCCAACTTGTGCTGACAGCCCTACTAGCGAGTGCCGGAGCTACGGGCCCACCCCCTCCTTTGGGAGGTCCCCCTCTTCTGCTGCAAGAGGATACCTTGCTGGAATTTCTGCTCTGAATGCCTTTGGTTCCCTCACACTGTTCCTGATTCGTTGCTGGTTGCCCTCCCAGCGAGACACTGGTCCACCCAACTGACCTTTCTTTGGTCACCCAACTATTCTTGGTCAAGAACAGTTGGGAATGTGGTTCGCCCTAGGGATGATTCCCATGTAAAGTGAACTGATAACCCCACCTGGGATGTTTTGGGGTGGGATAGCATTGCCTGGCCCGAATGGGGGGCCAACGTGGGTGGCGAGAGGTCATATGAGAATTGTGTTGTTGGGTTTTTTAAAACTTTTATTTATGATTTTAACTAACTCAAACAGGTTACACAGCTGCCAATGTGTAGTGACACTCCATACATGGAACAACCACATAAGGAAAAAAGACTGCAGCAAGAACCACATTGTTAGACCTGACAGCCTTAGGATGGTCATCCCCCAACGTTGTGCCTGCCTCCCTCCACTTTTCTGACACTGTTTTTGCTGGTTTTAGGACTCTGCACACTTTGCCACTGCTAATCAGTGCTAGAGTGCATATGCTCTCTCCCTACAAACATGGTAACATTGGTTCATACCCAACTGTCATATTTGATTTACTTCTAGGTCCCTAGTAAAATGCACTACATATGCCCTGGGCCTGTAAATTGAATGCTATTAGTGGGCCTGCAGCACTGGTTGTGACACCCACATGCGTAGCCCCTTAACCATGTCTCTGGCCTGCCATTGCAAGGCCTGTGTGTGCAGTTTCACTGCCACTTCGACTTGGCATTTAAAAGTAATTGCCAAGCCCTTAACTCTTCTTTTTCTACATATAAGTCACCCCTAAGGTAGGCCCTAAGTAACCCATAGGGCAGAGTGCTACGTAGTTAAAAGGCAGGACATGTTCATGTGTGATTTATATGTCCTGGTAGTGGAAAACTCCTAAATTGGTTTTACGATACTGTGAAGCCTGCTCCTTTCATAGGATAGCATTAGGGCTACCCTCATATACTTTTTGAGTGGTAGATTCTGATCAGAAAGGGGTAACCAGGTCATATTTAGTATGGCCAGAATGGTAATACAAAATCCTGCTTATTGGTGAGATTGGATTTTATATTACTATTTTAGAAATGCCACTTTTAGAAAGTGAGCATTTCTCTGCACTTAAAATCCATCTGTGCCTTACAGCCTGTCTCCAGTCTAGGTATGGGCTGGGTTGGTAGACAGCTCCCGTGTGCATTTCACCCAGACAACCACAAACACAGGATGCTCAGTCACACCTGCACTCATCTGGTTGCTGAATGGGTCTTCCTGGGCTGGGAGGGTGGAGGGCCTGATACTTACATTTCAAAGGCTAGTGGCCTGCCCTCACACAATGGACTGCCAAACCCCCTACTGGGACCCTGGCAGACAGATCTGTACTAAAAGGGGACCCAGTGCACTTCAAAACCACTCTTTGAAGTCTCCCCGAATTCAGAGGCATTTTGGGTATTTAAACTGGGTCCCACCAAATCAGACACTTCTGAACCTGAACCTGCAACCTCTCAAGAGGAACCGCCTGGATGCCCAAAGGACTCATCTGGACTGCTTTGCTGTGAAGGACTGCTGCCCTGCTGCCCTGTGACTTTGCTGAGAATTGCTCTCCAAGGCCTTGTATTGAGCTTGCCTCCTGTTTTTCTGAAGTCTCGAGGTCAAAAAGACTTCATAGGCACAGCCTACCGGAAACGACGAACAGCCCGCCTTGTGACGAGAAAATCGACGCACAGCTGAACAGCCATGACGCAGCCCGACTTCCTGACATGGGTCCGTCAGGGAAGGCACTTGCATAATCACCACAGATAACACATGGTCCCGAATTGACATCTGGCGTGCCACACGGTATGTTAAATCATGGACTTTTGGGGTTGACTACCTGCCATGAACACCTTCTGACATGCCTTGGTTTTACTGGAGTTCTGCTCTCCAGGATGCAAATCTTTCACCTTTGCCTGTTGTTTTCCATCTGGCAGCCTCAGAGATCAGGTATTCCGCTTGGAGGTTAAAGCCTCCATAGCTGACTATTTTGAGCGCAATAAGGCATCTGTCCAGTCCCCTTCCACACTTTGGAAAGCATTCAAGGTGGTTAATATAAGGGTATGTATAGCAAAGCAGGCTGGGATATTGAGAGCACTACAAAAGGAGCTGTCCGACCTTGAGTCCGAGATGCGTAACCTAGAACAGGAGTATTTTAAGAACTGTGATTTATCCATACTTGCGACAATCAGAACCAAACTAAGTGAATTTGAGGAGGCGTCACAGAGGGAGGTGCATTACTTGGGGTGGGAAGCTCGCACTCGGAGATACGGCAAGAGAGACAGAGCTAGTAAGATGCCGGCCAACCTTTTGCGTAAGCCATGCGCTAGTGACCACATAATGGAGCTTGAGGATGACCAAATGCAAATACTCATCGGGACAGATGCAGTTCAGCGCATGATGACTTCCCTTTTTTCCTCGTTCTACACATCTGTGGAACCTACAGCCTCTAAGGCTTACATAGCCAATGCTGCATATAGGCACTTTTTAGATGAGCGCTTCATAGTGAAAGCCATAGCCCAAGTCATTAGAGCGCTACCCGGTGACAAGGCTCCAGGATTGGACGGCTTCATGGCTGCCTCTGATCAGCTATATGCATTTATATTGGCTACCCATCTACTTGAAATCTATGCTGAGTCTCTAGTGGTGGGTGTCCTCCTTCCCTCCTTGTGTGAGGCCTTGATTGTAACCATCTTGAAACCAGACAAGAATCCTGGAAAATACTAATCTTACCACCTACTCTCCATGATAAATATTGATAATAAAACACTGGCTAAGTTAATTGCCTCTTGTCTGCTGCCTCTTCTGCCACTGATTGCTCACCCTGCCTAATCAGGGTTTGTACCGGGTAGGTCCCTGACACACAATTTGCACACCTTCTTTTCTACTATTCAGACAACGGATCCGGCCCTTAAGGCTGCAACAGTATTCTTGGATGCCACTAAAGTGTTTGATTCGCTCAAATGTCCATATCTTTTTGCCCTTCTTGCTCGTCTTGGCTTGAACCTTAAGCTTCTCTGTTTAATTGGTCTACTGTCCGAGCAGCTGACTGTCCATCTGTGCCTCAGCAGAACTGTTTCATCCCAGTTCCTGGTGATGAGAGGCACACAACAGGGTTGCCCCTTCTCACTCATATTATTCGCCATATCGATGGAGCCCCTTGCAACAAAGCAAAGACATCACTATTCACACAGGGGATTTGCCATCACGTCACAAACTGTCTTGGTTTCTATATACACCGATGATATCACATTAAATGTGAACAACCCACGGGATAATCTGGACGCCTTGATCTGTGAAATTATCAGCTTTGGGGGCCTCTCGGGTATAAATATTAACTTGGCTAAATCGGGGGCGTGGCCAACATGGCTACCGGAGCGGCAGGATAATACTGCAGCTCCGTGCCTGGCCCACATTAATATCCTGGAAACGGCGCCCACCTTCCTCTATGAGGCGGGCGCCGACCATTCGACTGTTCAGGACCACTGGCCGAGGCAGTGATCCTCTCCGCGAGGCTGGCGTCCCATCGAGTGCCGAGGAGGAGCTAGCGGCCCGCAGTGTCAGCACCAGCGACCGCGGCTGGTGAGTCGGTTTCCTGGGGCCTCGGGCTGGCTCGAGACCGGAGGTAGCCGGAGAACGGGGAGATCCCCGTCCTGGAGGACGCGCCGCTGGGGCGGAAGTGGGTGCGGCCGGTCGTCCGGACCGGAGCTGTTCCTGCGGTGCCGGGCCTGCTGGGGCGTCCGGCGCGGCGCTGCTCGGCGGACCGCGGTTGCACCGGGACCCCGCGGCCTGGGTGGAATATTCATCAATCTGTCACCAGCTTTACAAATAATTACAGGACGGCATTTGAGTCACTGTGGCCCCCCATCGTGCTGGAACACTGCATTTAACACGGGCGCGGCCCGATTGTGCTGGGGCCCCAGGGATCACGCTTGACCCGGTTCAGCGGGCGGCCCACGGCGGCAGAGCGGCCACCGGACTCGCGCTGCCCGGTGAGACTGATTGGGAGTCCCCCTGCTGGGCCCTGGGTGCCCAGGCTTGTCGGAGCGTTGTAGCGCGGCACCTCTCTCGGCCACACGACTCGAGTCGCGGTGCGTAGGGAGATTGTTCTCTCCCTCTAGGATCCTGCTCAAGCGAAGTTGGCATCAGTGGAGTAGGGGCATGGGAGATACCACCCCTGACATTACCGGCTGGGTGGGCGCGCGGCGTTGCTCTGGATCCTCATCGACCCGTGTGTTCCCGGCCTGCTCCCTTGCTGTTGGTCCACGGCAGTCATAATAAAAAGGAAAGCTAAGTAGATAAGCCAATTACCTCGCCCGCACAGTGAACTCCTCACATCCTGGCCTGAATTGGGCACTCGGGCTCCGCTGACGCGGGAGCTGGGGGTGGTATTGCGGCTCCCTGACGGGACTGGTGCTCCTGCCGGGCTGCGCCGCGTGGGGCTGCGACGAACTTGACCAGTCCACTGGCATCACTAACGGTATCATCAGTGCTTGCAACTTGGGAATTCCCGGGAGCATTGAATTCCGGGCTGTCTCCCCCTGATGAGGGGCACCACACACACCAGCGGACCCAACCGGGTCCTGCTGGTCGCCGGGAGCGGCGGCTGACGCGCGGCGGGGATCGGCTAGGCACCGGACTGGGTCACAATTATAAAACGGAGTAGGAAAACTGAGAAACTAAAACAGACACTAACATCAAAACAGATGCATGCAACCCCCTCCTGTACTACGGACCAAAAGAACTGGTGGACGCGCCGAGGGAGGACCGTAGACGTGAGCAATCACTCCTGGCAGGCGGCTACCCGGTGATCCTAGAGTAACGAACTGGCACAGGTCAACAAGAAAATCATGGTCAAACCAAAACACCCCAAAACGGGGTCCACGGGAGAAGGAGACCCTCTCCAACCGCCTGGCCAAGCAGAAACGCAATCGCTCACCCAGCTACAGCTGAATGAAACATTACGCACGCACTCCCTACAATTCGATAAAATTATGCAAGCTATAATGGACACTAAATCCTTGTTAGAAGGGAAAATTGACGCCGCAGTGCAGGAAGTCTCATTGCTGCGGGCCGACCACCGCAAATTAACTGGAAGGGTTCACGACACTGAAAAGACACTAGAAACTATCCAGCCAGAAGTAGTAGAAATGAGAAATAAAATGCAAAAAATTTAACTAGACATAACACTACTACAACGCAGGGCAGAGGAAGCTGAAGGACGCTCCAGACGTAACAACATCAGATTCCTTGGAATCCCAGAAAGAATCGAGCAACCTAAGGCAGCCTAAGGCAACCTAAGGCAGAGGATTTCTTAGAGACCTGGCTGAGGAACACACTTAAAGAGCAGCACCCCAACACAACATTAGTGATCAAAAGGGCACACAGAATACCGGGCAGACCGCCTAGACCGGGAGCACCGCCTCGACCTCTAATAGCTCGCTTCCTAAATTATAGCGGCAGAGACTTAGGGGGTCATTCCGACATTGGCGGGCGGCGGGCACGGCCCGCCAAGCAGGAACCGCCACTTGGCCGCTCCGCGGTCAAAAGACCGCGGAGGCCATTCAGACTTTCCTGCTGGGTCGGCGGGCGCCCGCCAAGGGAGCGCCCGCCGGCCCAGCGGGAAAGGCCCTGCAACATTGAAGCCGGCTCCGAATGGAGCCGGCGGTGTTGCAGGGGTGCGACGGGTGCAGTTGCACCCATCGCGATTTTCACTGTCTGCTAGGCAGACAGTGAAAATCATGCTGGGGCCCTGTTAGGGGGCCCCTGCACTGCCCATGCCAGTGGCATGGGCAGTGCAGGGGCACCCAGGGGCCCCACGACACCCGTTCCCGCCATCCTGTTTCTGGCAGTGAATACCGCCAGAAACAGGCTGGCGGGAAGGGGGTCGGAATCCCCATGGCGGCGCTGCTTGCAGCGCTGCCATGGAGGATTCCCCCAGCCGGGGGTAATCAGGTGGGAAACCGCCGGACCCGGCTGGGCGACCGCGGCTTTACAGCCGCGGTCGGAATGCCATATGAAGCACCGCCAGCCTGTTGGCGGTGCTTCCGGCAACCTCCACCCTGGCGGTCATAGACCGCCAGGGTTGGAATGAGGGGCTTAGTCCTTCAGCACTTCAGAACGTCTGACCAGATCATGCTCGAAAACAACAGAATAACTGCATACCCCGATTACACAATGGAGGTACAAAGCAGAAGAATTGCGTATAACAAGGTTAAGCAGTTGCTATGTGAAAAAGGCATCACTTACTCCCTCATGTTCCCAGCGTGACTACGCATTGTCATGGACGAGAAAACCCTAATGTTTCCCATCCCTGAAGATGCATGGACATGGATCCATGCTAAAGGATTAGCCGATCCAACTAAGGAAGACACAGTATCCGAAGAATGGACTACCGCTAACCCCAGGAAGAAAAGGAAAAAAAAACACCAAAACATCCTTCCGCCCCACAAAAACGCAAATGGTATTGGATCGCGCGCAAACAATAAAGGACACAAACTCATTCGCCCGTGGGGCGCTGGATGCCAGGAGCGAAACGGACACTAATGACTCCGCCTCACATGGGGGGGATATGAGTCCATCACCCTCTCCGTTGCTGGCGGGTCCGGACCTCACACCGCGATCGGCAGACGAACTTTAAACATGTAGATCTGGCAGCCATGGCTCCCCTTCGTTGGCGGCAGCGACGGGGTTGCTGCGGGCCGCCGGCACCGGGCTGCTGCTCCCGAGCCCCTCAGCGAGTGACTGCCATTAGCACGAGTACCTATGTCTGACTCACCGAAAGCTGCGCAAGGCGAATGGAACTGAAGAAGCGTGAAATATCCTGCAGGTGGGCCACCTAAAGGCCCGACATCAAGGAACCCACGAGCCCCCCTATACCTGAACGGTATCCGAATGGACCTGGTCTCTCTGGAAGACTCTTTAGGCACCGGTTGTGCCATTCTACTTAACGGACGCATTCAGTCCGCAATATCCCTTTTGTTGTTATATCTATCTCTCTCTTTTTCTATCTTTAGTCCACTATGGCCTTACCCCTTCACTCATCGGGGCTTGGGGGTTGGGGGTGACGGGCTGGGGGAGGGGCGGTGGGGGCGGTGCGGGGGGGTGGGGGGAACGGGCGCGGCACAGGTAGTTCCCTACACCTCAACACAACGCAATGAATAAGGAACCCAGTTATAATTTCATGACCTGGAATGTTAAGGGCATGGCCGGGATTAATAAACGTCACAGAATACACGCGTTCCTAAAACGACATCACATACATATAGCGATACTACAGGAAACGCACATTACGCCCACAGAGGCTGCCCGGCTAGAAAAGAGCTGGTTGGGCTCAATATATAGTGCTGGCGACTCCTCCTTCGCCAGAGGGGTGCTGATTTGGATAGCGCCGGCTGTCCCTTACACAGTACAACACAGCACAAGAGACAAGGAGGGCAGGTTTATACAATTGAGGGGGTTGCTGGATGGGGAGGAACTTACGATAAATGGACTGTATGTCCCCAACATCAAACAAGGTGAATTTTTACAAACCAAGGCCTCACAATTAACCAGCGACCTAACTTCAACATGTATATGGGGGGGGGGGACATGAACTGCGTCCCACACATAGACAAAGACAGATCTCACCCCCGGCTCACGACCGCCCAAACAATGAAAAATGCCCAAATATTGGACACATGGATGGAAGAACGTCGACTGATCGACATATGGAGGCACTTGCACCCGCACGAAAAAGTGTACTCCTACTACTCCCCAGTACACTTATTACACACCCGAATAGACCTCATCCTCACCTCACAGAACCTAACACATAAAATAACGAAAGCAGAGTATTCCGCTAGGGTAATATCAGATCATTGCCCACTCATAGTACAAATAAGATGGGGCAGACCTCGCTCATGTATCCCTACTTGGCGATTACAGACGCACCTACTACAAGACCCCCCTTTTAGGAAGGATATTGCTACACACATCTCAGCATACTTCACATCGAACGAAGGGACGTCCAGCACAAGGGCCATCGAATGGGATGCACATAAGACAGTTATACGAGGGGTTTGCATAGCAACCACAGTAGGAGTGCGGCAAACACTGACGCGCGAACTCCGTGCATTAGAACAAGAAATTCAGTTGGCTGAAGGCGAATTCGCTAAAGGTTCCATAACATTGGAAACGCTCATTGACATCAGATAACCGCCTTAGACACTTTGATTATCGCCATCACATGGCCAGCACACACGCGGAGGGCGACAGATCCGGTAAATTATTAGCGTGGCTTATAAAAAACGAACGCCGTAACACCCCCATAGGCGCTATCCGACTGGATTCAGGCCAGATAGTTAACACACAGGCAGAGATAAACAACACTTTCAAAGAGTACTATAGCTCGTTGTATCAGGCACGACTTCCGCCCACCAATGCCCATTTAATCAGCTTCTTCGACGGTGTCACCCTGAACCACCTGACCGTTGCTCAATCTACAGAACTAGATAGCACGATAGAGATAGCTGAAATCCAACGAGCACTGCAGCAGTTGGCACACGGCAAAGCACCCGGCAGCGATGGTATACCCATAGAATACTATAGCACGTTTCAGCCGCAGATTCTGGCCCCATACTTGGAAATGCTAAAGGAAGCTTTGGAATTAGGCATACTTCCTGACTCGTGCCGTGAGGCGTTGATAGCAGTATTACCGAAGGCAGGCCGCGACCCTTTGGACGTCCGCTCATACAGGCCATTATCCTTACTAAACACAGATTGCAAATTACTTGGCAAAATACAAGCCAATCGCCTGCTCCCATATGTATCAGAGCTGGTACATCAAGATCAAGCAGGCTTCATACCCGGTCGCAGCACATTCCACAACATCAGGAATTTGCTGCGTCTAATGAGAAACTCCCCGGTAGAGGGTAATCAACAGGTTGCAGTCTCATTGGACATAGAAAAAGCGTTTGATACACTAGGTTGGCCATTCTTAACAGAGACACTTAAACGGATGGGCTTCGGGCAAGTGGATATTAGCTGGGTGAAAATACTATACACTGACCCAACAGCCAGGGTCCAGACGGGTGACACGATCTCCGAAAAATTTAACATTAGTAGAGGCACTAGACAGGGATGCCCGCTGTCCCCACTGTTATTTGCATTAGCGATGGAACCGCTGGCCGCCCGCCTTCGCATAATGGCCCCCGCATGGGGCAAATTGGACGGCCAGACACACCAGATAGTATCATTATATGCGGATGACGCGTTGATTTTCCTACGAGACCACACGGGAACCCTACCGGGCCTGTTGGAACTCCTGGAAAAATTTAGCTCGGTGGCAGGGTTAACAGTGAATTGGACAAAATCCTGCATATTCCCTATGCGCCCGGTCCCCGAGGTATCGAGAACACTAACGAGCCAGAGTGGCCTGAAATGGTGTTATACAACATTTAAATATCTGGGTGTGAATATATACCACGACAATCAAGACCTTAGTGATGGTAATCTTGGCCAAGTGATCAGATCAACGAGGGGCTCTTTACCCTTCTGGTGCTCGCTTCCACTATCCCCAATGGGTAGAGTGGCTATAGCAAAGATGATAGTATTGCCCCGTCTACTTTATTATTTTATGGCATTGCCCTTGATACTCCCGAGCTCCTTTTTTAGACTACTGAATAGCCTACTAACGGATCTAATATGGGGCAATGGTCGTAGACGTGTTGCACTAACAAAAGTGCTCCAACCGCTCAGGCTGGGGGGGCTGGGCGCCCCCAAATTTGAAGCATATTACGCAGCTGCCCAGATACAATGGATATCTACATGGGTCGGTAATCCAACCGGGGCCGAAACACAGAGAGTGTCACTAGAGCTCGGCGGCAAAGAAATAATGCAATACCTCATGAATTGAACTGATCCAGCACACACTAACAACGTGCTGCTACACACCGCGCATTGGGCTTGGGGCCGATACGCCTTGCAAAACGCAAAAGATCCGCAATACTCACCGAGGATTCCACTACTGGCTCACCCGACATTAGCTAAAATAGCAGCAAAAGTGGGCCTGAATGTGTGGGGTAGCAAGGGCATACATACATTGGGAGATATTTATCAGGACGGACAACTTCAAACCTATGAGGCACTAACCGACAGACACGCGCTGGGCCGGGGAGGATTTTTAGCTTACGGAGCAGTCAGGCAGGTAATGAGAGAATACTGGAGAAAGGGCAACTTAGAACCAGATGTTTCACCTCTGCTCCATGAGCTGCTGGGGACCACGAATATTCCATCAAATATATCGAACATATACAACATCCTCACAACCCAAGCGGAACACAAACAGGAACAAGCAAAAAATAAATGGGATCGTGTGCTACCGGAACCACTATCCCCCAATGCATGGGAACAAGCAATGAAAATGACTAGTGAGGTCTCACGTAATCCCCGCTTCCGATACACACACTTCAATTATGTGCATCAGACTTACCTATTGCCACATCGCATAACACGCATGTTTCCCCGATCACCGCAAACATGCCCTAGATGTGACACAGAGGAGGCCACTTTCTATCACATGACATGGGAATGCCCCCCGATCCGGAACACATGGATAGAGATAGTAACGTTACTAGCCGAATGGACAGACACCGCACTGTCTCCTACTCCTGAGGTATGCCTGTTGGGCATAACACCGCACCCCAAGAAACGCAAACGCACATATAAATGCATTGCCCTGGCTTTGGTGCTGTATAGACGCCTCATTGCCATGAAATGGAAAGCCCCTGGCGCTCCTAGTATCGCCCTGTGGCGAGAAGAGGTAATACGATGGACCAAAGCAGAAACACAAACACTACAGAATTTACTGGACAAGGGTATATTAGTTAAAGGCCTAGAAGTATGGGACCTATTCTTGTCAGCCGCAGAAAACAAAGACGATGAACGCCCCCCCTAAACAGATGTGCAAGAGATAAAGGATATCACATCAATGATCACAGTAAAACAGTATCATATAGATCGACTGAGGAATTCGGGGAGGTGGGGAAAGAGCGAAGAGAAAAAAAAAAAAAAAAAGATGAACCAATATAAAACTGTAATGCCCCTCACAGGTACCCCTAGGAGCATTATCGGAGTCCCGACGGGCCCCGGCGGACACCGGGGATGAGGGACTTCGCACCCTGCTGGTCCTTAATATCGTGACCCGCCACCCATGTACGGAGACCCACGGCTAACAGCAGGCTGGTCCCCTGTGGCCTGGGGGCGATTCGGCTGCGCGTGGGTGGGGCGTTTTCGCAGTGATGAACACGTACTCGCTCTGCATGGGACGAGGGGTGTGCTTCTTGCCCCTGCGGCGGCTGGCTCTCCCCCCCCCTGCCTGGGCTCGCCCCTGTTGCTCTCCCTCCCCCCCTGACCCCCCCTCCCCTTCGTCCGGGCCCTCTGGGGCCGCCTCAGCCCCTATCTTACTCTCTCTCTCTATGTTATCTTGACTCTTGAATTACCACGCACATGTTGAATACACCTTGTGTGGAGAAACACAACTCTCAGTACCCAACTTGGGTAATTGTACACTCATACTGGAATTACAGAATGTGCATAAGTAATAATTACATGTATACTGCATGTTGAACATAATGTAACCTCTTGTATTTCATTTAAATGTTGCCACTCGGCTGGTAAAACAATAAAAACATATTTAAAAAAAAAAAAAACTTGGCTAAATCCATATTATTCCCTTTTACGGGGACTACTGATTAATTTGCGTCTCAATTCTTGCTCTGCTGGGCAAGGAAGCCTGTTTGAAATCTGGGAATATGCTGAGCAGAGGTCTAGACGCATTATGGCCCACAAATTATGGGCATGCAATCACATGGTTGGAGGACTATTTAGACAGCTGGTGTGAATTGCCACTGTCCCTCACTGGCCGGTTGGCGATTGCAGAAATGGTGGTTCTCCCTAAGTTTTTCTACTTGTTCTTAAATCTTCCTCTGCCCCTACCTCTCTGCTTCTGTAAGCGGCTTCGATCTTGTTTGGTGACTTTTGCCTGGGAGGGCAAACAACCTAGGATTTTGTGGGAGTTACTCACACTCCCTTTCAAGCAAAGGGGTCTTGATGCTCCAGAAATGGCCCTATATTATAACTGTGCGTAGACGCAGTCTGCCCATTACTGGCTTCACCCAACGCAATTCCAAACACACACAGCCTCAGAACACAATCTTGTAAATCCATGTCCTCTATATATGGCATTGAACCTTACACCTCGACGACTGGTGGCTTGGATTGACACTGTGGCCTGCAGTGTGTAAGCCTGGAATGAGCTGCGATGCCAAGCTTGCATTGAGTCTCTGTTTGCCTCATCACTCCCCTCATAGATAACCCCTCTTTACCTATTACCGCCAATCCGGGTATGTGCACTCGGCTTAGAGCTCTGCAGCTGACAACCATGGGGGCAATATACCCAGATGGCACTTTCATAGAGCCGGAGCAAGGCACATAGGGTCCTATTGACATTCTTTTCCACAAATTCACCTATTACCAACTGTGAGCCTCTGTTCACTTGCTGTTCCTTTCCGAAAGCTCCTGAGAGGCTTCGAGTTCTTGAGATGATACTCACTACAACTTAACTGCGCCGTTTAAACACAAAAATGTACCTTGTGATGCAATGGACAGCGCTGGTGCACGTGCCTGGGTCTAGGCTGGCATGGGCAAGTGACCTAGCTCCCCTATTGAAGATGGCCAATGGCACTATTGCTGTGTGCAATCACGAGCTCTTTACCCCAATTATAGGCTGCGTCTGATCCATTTCAAATTTCTGCATAGATTTTATCATTTCCCTGCTTTCCTGCATAGGCTTGGCCTGCTCAAGGATGCAAGCTGCTTGCACTGCGCTGTGCCACACATGGATTATTTGCATCTCACATAGGACTGCCCAAGGGTCCTGAGCTTTTGGCAGGAGATATTTGATTACATAGATGTCATTATTGTTCATACTATTGAGCGGTCGTCGCTGACTACATTATTGGGCTGTGTCAAAAAAATCCAAAATGACAGATGCAAACTGGCGCCGATGCTACCACTTTTAGCAAACAGACGTGTGGCGATGTGCTGAGTAAGGTGCCGACCCCCGCTTAAGACTGACTGGCTGCGTGATGCAGCTCACTGTCGAGAAGAATTACAGGCTTACTGGGAATAAAAAGCCAGCCATAGCCTTACCTCACAACATATGGACCCCGCTGGTACTTTACTTGAGTGCTAACGCTGCAGTCTCAACAATGGCTCCCACAATTGCAGTGGACACCAAGTAAAGTCTTATTGAGCACAATGTGATGTTTCTAAGTTTCCCAAAGTGGTGCACAAAATATGTCACTTTCTTCAGTTATTATTGCACTATACGGACTGAATGCCTTCTCTCTTCCCTCCCTCCTCTTCTCCTCACTCCCACTTCCCCCCAACCTTCCTTCCTGTTTCCTCCCCTCTTACAGTGGTGGAGTGACAAATGTATTATTCCTTGCCCTTTGCAATGTTATATTGTATTGCCAAGTGCTCTCACCAGGTCTTGTTGTCCTGCTTTAAAGTTAAGTTACTGTGGCCCTCATTTTGACAATGGCGGTAAAAACAGCCTACCGCCGTGGTGACGGCCGCCAAAAGTCCATCGCCGCGGCTACCAGCCATCCGCCGTATTATGACCACAGCCGGATTTCCGCCAGAAGGATGGCGGAAATCCGTCTGTGACCATGCCGGCGGATGGCGATTAGGTGGCGCTGCTGCCACCAGCACCGCCACGCCAGTAGACTGCCGCCAGCCGTATTATGACCCATAATACGGCCTGGCGGCGTTCTGCTGGCGGATGCTGCTGGTGGCAGCAGCGCCCCGTCCTGTCTCCTGCCAGAGGACCCCCTGAACACAGGTAAGTCGGGTCTCCAACAGGGGAGAGGGGTGTTGTGTGTGTGTGTGGGGGAGTTTATGTATGTTTGTGTGTGCGTGGATGCGGGTGTCTATGTAGTGTTGGATGTGAGTGTGCATGTATGGGGTGTGTGTGCGTGTGTGTTTTGTTTCGTGACTGCATGTCTGCGTGTATGTTTGCAAGTGTGTGCATGGATGTATGCGAGGATGTTTGTGGGTAAAGGGTGTGTGTATGTGTGTGTGTGTGAAGAGGGGGCGTGAATGTAGGGGGGATTTGGAGAGGCGGGGGTAACTGGAGAGGGAGGGGGGAATCCCTGTCACTGATAGTACCTACCGCCATGGTTTTTGTGGCCGTGGTGGTCAGAGTGGTACATTGGTGGGTTGGCTTCATAATATGGCGGAAAGTAGCACCAGCCTGTTGGCAGTACTTCCCGCCATATTACTACCGACCGCCAGGGTCGTAATGAGGGCCTGTATGTTCTTTCATCCAAAAATTCAATAAAAAGATTTCTGTTTTTTTTAAACAAAAGGGAAAGTATTCTGGTTAAAAAGAAGGCACCAAGGAATGTGTTCTGACCCATCCCTAAATCACAGCTGTTGATCAAATGGAAAAGCGAGAGACTATCAGAATATTAGCAAACCGTTAAATTAATCCTCAACTCCACGTAGGGGACTGCATGTTCTCTGCATACGTTTGGGATGCATATTTTGAAAATCCAATAGTAGAAATCCATAAAGCGTTAATTAGATTTCTTGTCAGAAAATACCACTACCAATCCAAAGTTCTGTTCAGTTTGAAATCCACCCAAGAACTTTTTTTAAGTGTGTATCAGTAATTCCAGGTTACCTGAGAAGACCAAGAATATTTGTCTACCCATTTGACTAGTTGATCAAAGCCTGAACAACTCAGGAAGATGTGGTACATTTCCAAAATAATTTAGTTTCTTTAAACAGACTGGGTCTGAAGGTCAATAATGCAAAATAATTTCAATCCCAGTTCTGTCCATCTGCTACTTGGGAACCATGCAGAATACTTTGCTTTTCAGATCTTGTTATTAGCAGATTCCCTTGCTTTCTGCATCTTCCTCATGTTTGGCTTCACTTGATACCTCTTCCTCAGGGCCTAAATGATCAATGGTGACAATACTCAGACAACCTGGGAACATAGACGAGTTATAACTTAGCCTGTGATTCAGTAGCTCGTGTGGTGATCCAAGGTAAAGAATGTTCTGAGAGGAGTTCCTTTTTACCAATACATTCCAAGTCAGACTGTGAGCCTTGGTCAAGCAACAGCCACAATCCCTTGCAGGGTGAACCACAAAAAAACACTAATGTAACCTTTGCTTAACCCTGGGTATCTTGGCATAAATAGCAGTCAGGCTAATCTTGGAGGCAATGTGCTAAGTATTTATGTAGTACTTAAACAGCAATACAGTGAAAACACAATGCAATAAAATAAAAAAAACAATTTAGAAAAATAGAGAAAATGTTATCAAATTATTTGACACCAAAACCACGAACATCCAATTAGTACAGCCAGTGTTCTGAATTTTTAAAGTTTAAGGTTCAGAATAGCAAGTCCTCAGTTCTGGAAAATGACCACCTGGCCATCTTAAGCTCCCCAGCCCAGGGTCCAGGAATGGATGGAGACCTCTTGGGGGTTCAAGAGTCACTCAGGCTGGGTCCAGGTGCATGTTTAAGATGGTGGGTGCCTGTTATGTCCCTGTGGCTCAGAACAGGAGACCAGCTAAACTAGCCCTTGGAGTCACATCTGAAGTACTGTCTGCAGGTGGTGATACAGGGCTCTACAGCAGGGCTGGACTCTGAAAGTTCCAAGCAGGCTCCTGGCAGCAACGCAGTCCTTCCAGGTACAGCAGCAGTCTTGCAGAATGCACAGCAGGTCACAGCAGCAGGCAGTCCTCTGAGAGTCCTTCCGCAGGTCCAGTAGTGAACTGAGGAGCATGTTTATACCCTGGTGCCCTGCTCCTAGAGGTTGGGTGAAGTTTCCAGAAAGGTTCTCTGAAGTTCCATGAATTTTCTGCCTCCTCTGCCCTGGCTCCGAGCTGACTGCACTGACAATACAGGGTTGTTAAGCCTATTGTGTGGTGGCAGAGCCCACCCTATTCAGTTGCAAGTGGGGCTGTGCTTAGCTCCACCCCACCATGAAGTCAATTAATGGCCCATTCAGACTCTGCTAATCCCCCTATTGAGTGACTGTCTCTGGTGAATTCACAAAGCCCCAACTGCCAGTTACACCCTGTCATGTGACCTAAGGCAGGTTACATGCACAGATGGCTAAGGGCAGGAAAATGGCAACTTTTTAAAATCCAACTTTAACATTAAAGAGGGTTTATCATTACAAGTTCATAGGTACAAACCATTACATATGTACCACCTCTGGTTTAGAAATTGCAACTTAATAATGTTATTAAGGAATCCTCAATGTTACTTTATGTGAGGTATAGGCCTCTCAGTAGTGAGAAAACGAATTTGGTAGTTTTTCACTACTAGGACACGTAAAACTAACAAGTCCATGTCCAACCTTTTAATTACACAGCACCCTCACTTATGGGCTATTTAGGGCTTATCCTAGGCATGATTTACATGCAATAAATGGGGAGTTTAAGGCTTGGCAGCAGGGTGTAAATGCCAAGTTGACATGGTAGTGGGCCACTGCCTTAAGGCTGCAATGGCAGGCCCGGGACATGTTTGAAAGTGTGACTTAAGTGGGTGGCACAAAAAGAGCTGCAGGCCCAGTGGTAGCATTCAATTTACAGGCCCTGGCTAAATGTTATACCACTCTACAAGGGACTTACATGTAGATTAAAAATGCCAGTCAGGTATATGACAATCAAACCATGTTTAGCAAAGTGAGCACATGCACATTGGCACTGGTTAGCAGTGGTAAAGTGCCCAGAGTCCTAAGGCTAACAGAGTAAAAATCACAGATGGTCATTTTAAATATTTAGATATAAAGGTTGCTAGGAATGAAAGCTTGTTATCTGCTTAGAATGTGCAACCAATCCTAAATCTTATAAGAAAAGACACATCACAGTGGAAGACCTTGCCACGATCTATAATGGATAGAATAGTCCTGGTGAAATGATGCTTCGCCGCCAAATTATATACATCCTTCAAAATTATGCCTTTCGGCTACTTGACTGAACCCTTATTTGTTTATATAGGGAACGTGCATCCGGCAGAGTGAACACCCCAGGGTGACTTTCATAAAATGTTGCAAATCCAACCTATGATGGCAGTCTATATATAAGGCAGCAGTCCCTTCATATTGTGTGGGGCTATGGGCAATAAAGGATTAATGCCCACTGCAATACTGATATGGAGGAAGGCAACTACTACCCAAATTACACCCTGCTATCTGAACAGCCATCCAAACCTGGACACAACACTTACATCATTAAATGGAACGACCAGTTGATGGTTAAGACTCCTCTCGGGGTGGGCATTCATCTACTACAATTTAGCAACCTACAGGACTTTAGAGGATGGGATTAGAGGATGGGATTATCTAGGCATATTATACTTAGAACATGCTCTCTCTGCCAATATCATCATGTAATCCGTTGAAGATCTCAGGGAAAAGTTGGAACTTGGGAACACTCAAGTCTTCAGGTATCTACAACTTAGACATGCATTCAAACCACATCTGACACCTGGCTCAATTATCCCAGAATTTAACCCATTGAAGACAAAATGTAACTGTCTCTAGTGCTCCGAAACAGTGAATATCAACACTATATTGATCCATAATAATTGAAACACTTGATACATTCCCCAAACTCAAAACTGAGTGGGAAGGAGATCTAGGACCACTTAAGGGGGAAGATTGGATGTTTGCACTTGTGGCCCCAAAGGAGGCAGCCATCTCCACCAGGTAATGTCTAATCTTATTCAATAGTTTACATCAAATATATAGTACCCCTCAACACTTGTGGAGTATTCACAGAAGTCACGACCCAACCTGCCTCAAATGCAGCCTAAGACTGGAGACTTCCTACACACAGGCGGTCATTCTGACCGCGGCGGGCGGCGGTCACCGCCCGCCATGCGGTCACCGCCAAATGGCCGCTTTCCCGGCGAGCGACCGCCGACAGGCCGCCCGCCGGCCCAGCGGGAAAGCCCCTGCAACATAGAAGCCAGCTCCGAATGGAGCCGGCGGTGTTGCAGTCGCAATTTTCACTGTCTGCAAAGCAGACAGTGAAAATCTTCATGGGGCCCTGTTAGGGGGCCCCTGCACGGGCAGTGTAGGGGCCCCCAGGGGCCCCACAACACCCGTTCCCGCCATCCTGGTTCTGGGGGTGTAAACCGCCAGAAACAGGCTGGCGGGAAGGGGGTCGGAATCCCCATGGCGGCGCTGCAAGCAGCGCCGCCATGGAGGATTCCCTGGGCCAGGGGAAAACCGTTGGGAAACCGCCGGTTCCTCTATTCTGACCGCGGCTTTACCGCCGCAGTCAGAATGGCCCTGGAAGCACCGCCAGCCTGTTGGCGGTGCTTCCGAGGTCCCCGGCCCTGGCGGTCATGGACCGCCAGGGTCGGAATGACCCCCACAGTCTGTTCGTGTAGCCTCATAAAACCCTTTGGCAAGTGTACAAAGTGATATACAGACGTCTTGGGTTGCCCCATTGAACTCATGACAAAAATGGCCCTGCCCAATATAGTGGATGACGATGGGTTCACTTGGGTGAAAAACAGTTATAACATTGGATTTGGTTACCTTACACTTAAAGAGAGACACTGCGCAGCAGTAAAGGGCAGTGGAGCCTCAAATATTTATAAATGAAAGGACATCACAGATAAAAGCTGCACACTCAAGAAACCTTTATGCGAAGACAGGATGTGTCCAAAAAAGCATGACAGGACATGGGGAGAGTGGATTTAGTGTAGGCGTATCATGATAATCTTGAGAAATATAAATCTAAATACGTTCTGTAGTAAATATAACTGATAATTAAGTCAATGTAATGCCTATAAACATTAATGTCATAATACTAGTGTTAAATGTGGATGTGCTAGTTTTTTTTTTCAGTCTGCTAAATTGGAAATGCTAGACATATTTGGCGTATTCATGCTATGTTTCATGACTGTTTTCTTTCTACTAAATGCAGTTAGAAGGTATTGTTAAAAAACGAATGAAAAAGAATGGTCTGGTAAGTTTCTGTATACATTCCCACAGTTCTCCTTATTCATCAGTGATCATCTAGCTGATGTATTACAAAGGGAAGGTGAGCCAAGCAGTAGTGGCATGGCCATGCCAGTGGTGGTTCACCGATCTTCTGCATCTGTTAGAACGACCACACATGACGCTTTCGAACAGCCTGGATCTCCTCCACGCCACCTGCAACCCAACTCTTGATCCATGAATTTGGCAACTTGGTTCCTAACAGTAAACAATAAGACACTTTTTATCAGCTTTGTGGCCGGCCTGTGGCATTCTGTGTAATCCTCTTGGGCCCTAGGCACCAGTTCATGTTGGCCCTCATTACAAGCAGCCCGTAATGGATGAGTAAATTATTGGGAACTTTAAAAATCTATTACCACGGGGCCTGAAATTTCACAGGTGCAATAATTCTCTCCTATTACACATATTGCCTTTTAAAATTGGATATAACATTCCGATTGTGGTGTTTTCCACACCAAAATCTTAATGCACTGGTATTTTCCGGGCATTTTCTCCTGGTAAATGTTGTCAGGTTTCACCTGCTGAAATTTAGAGATAATTGTGGGTGAGTGTGGTAATTGCCACAACTCTTGAAATTCTGATCCATATACATCAAGAAGGTTGCACAGGAACCAGAAAAGAAAGGGCCACTCGTAATGAGAATGAGGGCCCAAGTGGTAAGTTTTAGACCTATGGCTTCCACAACGCCCTGCAATTTATTGCCGTGTGGCCAACATATCCCACATTGCAGTATGTTTTACAGAATTTCAGTGGGTGTTAACTCCCTATATCCTCAATATCATTGTTCTTCCTTTTACTGGGACAGATTTTCCTGCGACTTCCCTTCTGGATTCATATACAGACTTCCAGAACCCCACAGTCTGGGGACACAGCCATATGGTGTGACGTAGAGACTCTCATATATTGTAAATCTTCAAGCATGTGTCCTTCTTTGTCCTCCCTATTTTACACAGTAAGGGGTATGTATAGAACACATGATGCGATATCTTATACTGCACCTATCAGAAGTCTACTCTTATCACTTCTTTCTTGGGGGTAAACAAGTGTCTCCTCCCAATCTGGCTCATTTATTCTACCTATATATTTTTTACCATTTGAACTGTGACGCCACTCACAAGGTGCGGTGTTCTGTGCAGTTCTCTATATCTGAGAAATAGGTGTGGTTCTCAGTGGTGTTGGGAAGACTGTAACACGTGTCTGAATTGTAAGTATCTACACCTCTCTGTATCTCCCAAAGTAAACTCTTCTTGGAACTGATGAAGCTCAGTAAACCCCCAATTCTGAAATCCTGTGTCATACAGTAACTCCCCTTAGTTTAAGCAGAAGAGCACTGCACCATGAGGACATCTTATTAACAAGTGTTCCCTTGCATATCACATACATCAAAGCTGATTTCCATATTTGGATCACCACTGCCTTCACTGCCAGCAGGTGCTTAGAAACCTTCCCCAATGTAACTAGCATTCATGTAACCTACATCTTCGAAGGGATCTCTGCCTATTTTGAAAGATTGTTCCCAGTGACACATATTTCCATTTCTTCAAAAGCAATTAATGTAAGGTTCAGTAATACCTTCTAATATTGGAGAGGGCTATCATTGTGACCAATGCTGCTCTGCCTGCGGCGTTGGTCGCAGTCGTTGCACTCAGCAGGGACCGCGGCTCTGGTGCTGGCAGCGGCGCGGATTCAGGCAGCAGCACCAGTTCTGAGTCGCTCTGGAGTCAATGCACTTGGTTTCACCAGAACTCACTGCCAAGGGCCCAGGAACTGGATTTGGCACCACTTGGCAAGTCAGGAGTCTCAGCAAGAGAGCCCAGGTGCTGGCAGATAAAGACTTTGATGTCCCTGAGACTTCTAAAAGGAGGCAAGCTCAGCTCAAGCCCTTGGAGAACCTTGGAAAGCAGGATGTAGAAAATAAAGTCCAGTCCTTTCACTCACAGGACAGAAGCCGCAAGCAGCACAGCAAACCAACAGGCAGAGTGGCATTCCCTCCTATGGCATCTAGCTCTTCTTCCTTGCAGAATTTCCTCAGTCCAGAAGTGTTCTAAAGTCGTGGTCTCAGAGGCCCAATACTTGTACTATTTTCTGCCTTTGAAGTAAACAAAGTCTTTGTAGTGCACAAGACCCTACCTTTCCTGGCCGGGCCCCAGACACACTCCAGGGAGTTGGAGACTGCTTTGTGTAAGGATAGGCACAACCTTATTCAGGTGCAGGTGCCTGCTCCTGCCACCATTCTATCCCAGGAAGACCCATCAGGATATGCAGGGCACACCTCAGCTCCCTTTGTATTACTGTCTAGAGTGAAGTCACAACCAGCCCAACTGCCTTCCTGTCCCAGACATGTATTCCACAGCCAGGCTGAGGCACAGATTAGTTAAGCAAGAAAATGCCCACTTTCTAAAAGTGGCAATGACAAACTTACGATTTAAAAACCAACTCCACCAAAAGATGTATTTTTAAATTGTGAGTTCAGAGACCCCAAACTCCCCATCTCTATCTACTCCCTATGGAAAATTACTCTTGAAAGATACCTAAGGGAGAGATAGGCCTTGCAATAGTGAACAAGGAATTTAGTAGTATTTTACTATCAGGACATAAAAAACACACCTGTACATGTCCTACCTTACAGATACACTGCACCTTGCCAATGGGACTGCTTTGGGCCTAACTTAGGGGTGACGTATATGTAGTAAAAGGCAATGTTTGTGCCTGGCAATTGGGTGCACTTGCAAGGTCGAAATGGCAGTTTTAAACTGCACACACAGACAGTGCAGTCACAGGTTTGAGACATGTTTACAGGGCGACTCATGTGGGAAGTACAATCAGTGCCGAAGGCACACAAGTAACATTTGATTTAGAGGCCCTTGGCACACATAGTGCACTTTACTAGGGACTTACTAGTAAAGTAAATATGCCAGTCATGGATAAACCAATCACCAATATAATTTAGACAGAAAGCACTTGCACTTCAGCACTGGTCAGCAGCAGTGCCTCGAGCCAGCAAAAACAAAATTCAGCACAAGGTCAGAAGCCAAAAAGATAGGGGAAACCACACCAAAAGCTGACAGGTCTAAAACATGTCCCCCTTTTCTGAAAGTGGGTAGAACTACCCAACCGAATGGGAGTTCTCATCACTTATACAGAAGAACCTAGACAGACCATCAGCACTGGCGTTTTCTGTCCCAGGGCGGTGTTCCACAGTAAAGTCCATTCCCTGTAGGGAGATGGACTACCTCAACAGTTTAGGATTTTCATCTGCATTAACCATCTGAGGGGCCTGTGGTCTGTCTGAACCCAGAAGTGAGTCACAAACAAGTAGTGTCTTAGGTCCAGATGTATCAAAGTTTTTTCCCATTCTGTGTCAATGGGAAAATGTGTTCGTAAATATGGCCCTTAGCTTCTTCAGGGCCCAGACCACAGCAAAAACTTGCCTTTCTATTGTGCTCCACCTCTGTTCCCTGGAAAGTAACCACCTACTGATGAAGGTTACCATTTGATCTAGGCCCTCTTCATTTAGCTGCAAGAGCATGGCTCCCACACCTTGCTCTGAAGCGTCTGTCTGCACCTCAAGCTCAGGAGCCTTGAGCACGGGTGTGGTGCATATGGCCTCTATCAGGGTGTCAAACACGGTCTGGCACGCTTCTGTCCAGATCACTTGATGGGGCTGCTTCCTGGAAGTCATCTCTGTCAAGGGGGCAACAATGGTGCCATAACCCTTGACAAATCTCCTGTAGTACCCGGTGAGACCTTAAAAGGCTCTCAACTCTGTCTGGGTCTTGGGGGTGCCCAAGCCATAATAGTATCACTCTAGGCTTGTAGGAGTGCCACCTGGCCGCCCCCTACCTGGTGTCCCACGTACACCACAGAACCCTGCCCTATCTGGCACTTACTGGCCTTGATAGCGAGGCCTGCACTCTGCAGAGCCCTCAACACTTCCTGAAGGTGGTACAAGTGGTCCTCCCAGGTAGAGCTGAAGAAAGCAACGTCATCCAGTGGTGGCACTGAAGTTCTCTAACCCAGCCAGGACCTGGTTGTCCAGTCTCTGGAATGTAGCAGGGCTGTTCTTCAACTCAAAGGGCATAACACAGAACTGGTGATGCTCCTCTGGTGTTGAGAACGCCGACCTCTCTTTGGCTCCCTCGGTTAACGCAATCTGCCAGTAACCAGACGTTAGGTCAAACGTGCTGAGGAACTTGACAGCTACCAACCAGTACGTGAGCTCATCAGCTCGGGGGATGGGGTGCGAGTCAGTCTTAGTGACAGCACTGAGCCCTCTGTAGCCAACACAGAGCCTCAGTTCAGATGTGACACTGGGTAGAGCAGTCTTAGGGACCAGAACCACTGGACTGGACCAAGGATTGTTGGAGTGCTCAATCGCACTTATCTCTTACATCTCAGAGACTTCCTCCTTGATGCACTTTCTCACTCTATCAGTCACCCTTTAAGACTTGTGCTTAAAAGGTAGGCTGTCCCCAGTGTCAATGTTATGGGTACATCATTGGGTGATCCCAGGAGTGAGTGAGAACATAGAGGCCAACTGTCCCAGCAACTGGCAAGAGTCCCACTGCTGTTCTAGGGTCAGAGTAGGGGAGAGGCTCCCACCCTCTACTGACCCATTCTGCTCTTTGGCAGATAGGAATTTGAGGAGAGGCTCACTCTCCTCTTCAACCCCATTATCCATGACTAAGAGCACGGTCAAATCAGACCTCTCAAAATGTGTCTTGAGGCGGTTCACATGCAGGACCCTGAAAGGGTTCCTAGGAGTTTGCATGTCCACTAGGTTGGCGATATTGCTCTTGCGCTCCTTCACCTCAAAAGGCCCAGACCCACTGTCTTGGAGAGCACGGGGCTCTACCGGGGCCATATCCCACACCTTCTGGCCAGGCTGAAACTCAACCAGAGTGTATTCTGGTCGTACAAATGTTTCATATCCTCCTGGTTAGCTTCCAGATCTCTTGGGCGAGCTTCCGGGAGTGAGCTGTCAGCATGTAACTGAATACAGCATGGTGTGGCTTCTTGGGAGCTTGCTCCCAGCCCTCCTTGACCAAACTGAGAGGCCCTCTCACAGGTGCCCATACAGAAGTTCAAAAGGGCTGAAGCCAACTCCCTTCTGCAGTACCTCCCTGTAGGCAAACAACAGTCATGGTAACAGGACATCCTACTTATGCCTTATGGGTTTTTAAAAACCCATAATCATGCCCTTCAGGGTATGGTTGAACCTTTCAACCAACCCATTGCTTTGGGGATGGTAAGCATGATGAACTTGTAGGTAACACCACACGCCTTCCACATGGCCTTCATGTACAACAACATGAAATTGACGGTCAGACACCACCTCCTTGGGGAAACCCACAGAGGTAAAGATCCTCATAAGTGCTCTGGTCACAGTGGGTGCAGTCACTGTCCTCATAGGGATAGCTTCCAGATACCGGGTGGTATGGTCCACCAAGACCAGGATAAACCGGTTGCCCATGGCTGTCTTGAGATCCAGAAGCCCCACAATGTCAGTGCTCACTCGTTCAAAAAGGGTGCTCACTTCAGAAAACGGTTGAAGAGGAGCCTTGCACCTCTTCCCAGAATTGCCACTTGCATGGCAGGTATGACAGGCCCTGCAGAACACACCTGAGGCCTTTCTCATTTGGGACCCAGTAGGAAGGCTCTGAAACACTGGGGTACCCCAGCACACAAGCTGCCTCAGGCTCAGCAACCTTAGGCTTGCCATACAGGAGATCATTCTCCCAGTACATCAGGTGAGATCCAGAGGCGTCACCTGCTGCCTGGGCTTCAGCCTGCTTCCGAAGCCCCTTAGCTTCCTTCTGAGCTGCGAAGAACTCCTGCCTGGTGGGGCCTCTTTCCTGCTGCCAATGGGTCAGCTCAGGGAGGTCCCACAGTTCGGCCACTTCTTTCCCTGTAGGTTCCGGGGCATCCCCCTCAGGTTCATCCTCCTCCCCGACCGTGGGAATCTCAGGAGCGAGTTTTATGCACCCCTTGCCCCTCCTCCTCCTGGCAGGAACCTGGGCCACTGTTTCATGCTCCAGGTCCTTCTGATCACCCTCTCTGGCGGCCATGGACAGTGTGGTCATGCATGCCCATTCCGGAAATCCCAACATCTCTAAGTGTGACCTGAGCTCCACCTCCTTCCAGGTGGTAGGCTCCAGGTCATTCCCTAGCAGACAGGCATGGATGGACTTACAGCTACCCTCAAGGAACCTGAGACCCCCCGCTATTCAAACAGGACCTGAGCTATGAAGCATTGGCGCTCACTGTTGTCTACTGCTACAACCTGGTGGACCACATTAGGGACTACCGGCTCCTGAGATACCAGATGACAGCGGACAGTTGTCATACTGGCTCCTGTGTCTCTCAGAACCTCCACCCACCTCCCATTGATGGTCACCCACTGCCTGTACTTCTTAGTATTGTCAGGCATGAGGGTTCTATGGACCACTTCACCCTCACACAATGAGACTAAGGTCAAATCAGCTGGCTCCCCACCACTAACTAGGGCCAACTACTCCTCAAGTGCTACATTGGCCACCCCTTGTGATTGCCCACCGGTGGGGGTCTGTGCCTGCTTGGGACACTTAGGACTCCCCCTGAAATGCCCTTCCTGGCCACAGGAGAAACACGTCAGGACTCCCTTCCCTGCAGCCTTTCCTGAAGGGAACCAATTTTCTTTTCAACAGGGGGTTGGGAATCCTTACCCTGGGAACTGGTTTGGGGCCCTTTTGAGAACTTCTTACTTTTATCCTTGTCCCCCCTCCTTCTTGTGCTGGGGACCCTGCCCACCCTTAGCTGAATCTACCACATACAACGTCTTTTGGACCCTGGTGCTGAGCCAGTGGTCCGCCTCCTTGGCAAGCTTCCTAGGGTCAGTAAGCTTGCTGTCAATCATGTGCTGGCGCAGCTTTGGAAAAGAACGGCTAGACAAGTGCTCCCATGCAATTAAATTATACAGCCCCTGATAGTCTGTTAACTCACTGCCCTTCACCCAATCATCCAGTGCTCTACAGAAAGAACCAACATACTCCACCCAAGTTGGAAAATCAAGTTTAGCACTCTCCTTAAACTTTACTTGGTAACTCTCTGGGGTGAGACAATTCCTTCTGGTCAGGGTGCCCTTCATGGCAGGGTGCCTCATCTGATTCTCTACTTCTAAGGCCAACAAGGTGTCCCTTCCCTCCACTGAGAAATACTTCCACAGGCCGGCCTGCCTCCCAATCTCTCTGAGGGACCCTGTGCATCCTTAGCACCACCTCATAACCCCTGAACCATTGCTCTATGTCATCCCCTACAACAACATCCTTTACCACATCCTTGGGCTTATGCACCTTCCCCTCAGACACACTGCGGTACGGCTGCCACATTGTGTGCTGGATCTACTTTTTAAAATCAGCTCCTTCAAGCTCAGCTCTTGAGCTAAAAGCACTTTCTTCTCCTCCATGGCAATTTTCTCGTTCTCTTTAGCGTTTTCTCCTTCTCTGCCTCCCTTTTGAACCTGGCTAGTTCCAAATGAAGCTCCATCTCGTGCTTCAGCTTGAACTTCTCCATCTCCATCTGGAGCCGCCTAGCCTCCCCCCTGTTCTCTGGGTTCAGACCTCTTGAGGAAACACTGCTGATTGCCCATTGAATGTGCCTTTCTCCCAGGCAGATCCTGGTTATCCACCAAATCCTCATGCAGATACTCCTCCTCTCCCTCCACAACAACGTTCTCCTCCTTTGTGTGCTTATCAGTCTCCTTTTCTGCCAACCAGGTCCTCAGCACCTTTTGCAGCGCCTTCTTTCTACTGAGGCCTTTATTAGGACACTTGAACTCCTTACAGAAAACTTCTTGAGCTGACGCACGTAATAGGTTGCCAACCTCTCCTGCTCAAACACTAAGGCCCTCATTACAACCCTGGCGGTAAAGTCCGCTGACCGCTGTGCAGATGGCCGCCAACATACCGTGTCCGAGGCAGAAATCCGCTATGGGTATTATGACCCACACAGAGAAATCTTCCACAATACAGACACCCACACAAGTCCGCCACACCAAAGGTCAGTGAGAAACTGGCGGTAACAAAACCCACACAGTCACGCCAACAGGAATACGTCCACACTATCACAACCCACGAAACAACGCAGCGGTCATTCAACCGCGGTAAACCATTGGCGGTACACACCTCCGCGCCCAAAATGCACACACACACTTACAAAACACAACCACATTGGACAATTAAAACTACACACACCTGACACACACATACACACACCACACCCAAACACTCACAACACTATAAAACACACTCCCACATTACCATCACTCATACACCATCCACGCACAAAACACCACACACCCCAAAACATCACCCCACACATCACATCACACATCACCTCACACATCACTCACACCACATCATGGCACCTCAAAGACACCCCAGGTTTTCTGAGGAGGAGCTCAGGGTCATGGTGGAGGAAATCATCCGGGTGGAGCCACAGCTATTCGGATCACAGGTGCAGCAGACATCCATTGCCAGGAAGATGGAGCTATAGCAGAGAATTGTCGACAGGGTCAACGCAGTGGGACAGCATCCAAGAACACGGGATGACATCAGAAAGAGGTGGAACGACCTAGGGGGGAAGGTACGTTCCGTGGACCCCACCTCATCCCCCACAACTAACAACATGGGAGGAGCAAGTCTTAGCAATTATGCATCCTGAGGGCCTCACAGGAGTAGCAGGAGGACTGGACTCTGGTAAGGCAAATATTTACTAATATATCCCCACCCTACCTGCATGCAAACTCCTATCCCTACCCTCACACCCATCACCCCGCCACCTCACATATACCCCACTATCACAACCCACACATCCCAATACCAAGCCCTGCATGTTACACCAATACATGGACACCCATCACAGACCTGCATGGACACCCATCACTAAAGCATGTCCAAGGGAGAGACTCACCCAGGGCACACAATCACCACTCACACAAGGGCCAAGGCGATATTGCAAACACAGTAATAGAGGGAAACACACCCATTGCACAAGATGGCACACACAGATAAAATAACAATACATTTACACCCCAACAGGACCCCTACCCAATGTCACCGGACAGGAGGTACCAGCCATTTCCAGTCCCCCCACAGAAGAGGCCCACAGTGATGACAGCAGCTCTGCACGCCTGGATCAAGATGACCAGCTCGGCCCATCAGGGACCTCAGGACAGTCAGTTCCCCTGCCACAGTCCGAAGCCACCACAGAACCTCCCCACTCAGGAAACACCACCACAGCACCCTCCCAGCGGGCCCATACCACTGTCCCCAGGACACATCAATCAGCAGTGTGTCCACCACTACAGGGACCCCAGGCAAACCCACTAACCCAAGCAAATCAGGGACCTGGGGTCAGTGGCAGTGGGCACACGGTTCAGGGGATAGAGGCACAGGACAACAGGGAAGCTGGGAGGACTGCTGTGTGACGGGGGAGGACACGCCCAGGGAACCCACTCTCCACGAGGCACTCTCAAACATCATGGGAGCATACCACCATTCCCAGGAGACCATGGGCACGGTACTGGCCAAGTTTCGGGAGACCCAGCGGCTGCAGGAGGGACAGTACCTGGGGATCAGTGAGGACTTGAAGTCCATTAACACCACCCTGGTCACCATAGCAGGGGTGCTGGCAGACATGGCCAACACCATGAGGGAGACAGTGGCATACCACCAGGCCCCTGACACCAGCCCAACCGGTGAGCAGCCTTCCACGTCTACCGGCGCTAGTGGACAGGAGGCCCTGCCACAGGACCAGCAGCACCCGACCCCCTGCAGAAGGAGAACCATCCCACAAACGGTCCCGGCTATCCAGGTAAAAGCCAGAGAACATTGCCAAGACCCCTGCCAGGAAATAAGACTCTCCTGATTGTCACCCTTCTGTCCCACTCTGTTACCCTGTCCATCTTGAATTGCTATTGCTCCCCTTCCTATGCCCCCTTGGACAATGCACCTGTGATACCAAGAGACTGGACTCTACCCTGGACTTTCCTCCACCATCACCCCAGCCCCTTCCACATACCCCTATACACATTAGCCCATAAATAAACACCCTTGAATCACTAACCAATCTTGAGTCAGTCTGTTCTTTCACAAATGTATATTTACAATATCTTCCACAAATATCAATGTAAATGTTCATTTGCTCATACCAATGTATGACAGTTGTTGGGCAGCAGTAAATATAGCAGAAGGCAGAATGAGGTACCCAGATCTGTGAAATGGAAAGCCAACATGAACTGTCAGTGTCCATAGACAGAGGTTAAGAGGCCGACTTAAACAATGTCCTACAGTAGCCAGATATGAGATGAGCAGTGCCAGTCTCTTACCTGTGTGTCACTGGAAGTACTGCATGATGATGTTCGTTCGGTTGTCAATATCTTCTTCCTCTGCCTCCTCTTCCTCACTGTCCACAGGCTCCACAGCTGCCACAATACCATCATCAGGCCCATCCTCCTGCAGAAAAGGCATCTGGCGTCGCAATGCCAGGTTGTGCAACATGCAGCATGCCACGATTATCTGGCACACCTTTTTAAGTGAGTAGTATAGGGAGCCACCTGTTAGATGGAGGCCCCGGAATCTGGCCTTCAGTAGGCCGAACGTCCTCTCAAAAATACGCCTGGTTCCCCCATGTGCCTCGTTGTAGCGTTCCTCTGCCCTTGTCTTGGCATTCCTCACTAGGGTCAGTAGCCATGAGAGGTTGGGGTAACCAGAGTCACCTGCAAATGTCGAGGGATATCTGTTAGACACACACTAACCCTTAGGGACTGCCCCATACCCAGACACCTATTCATACTGTGTGGGGACCTGGGGCTCATCTATTAGCCACACCTGGTGCCTCTGGAGTTGGCCCATCACATAAGGGATACTGCCATTCCTCAAAATGTAAGCATCATGCACAGAGCCAAGATACTTGGCATTCACATGAGAGATGTACTGGTCTGCCAAACACACCATCTGCACATTCATAGAATGGTAGCTTTTTTGATTTCTGTACACTTGTTCATTTCTGCGGGGGTGACAAATGCCACATGTGTACCATCAATGTCACCAATGATGTTAGGGATATGTCCCAGGGCATAAAAGTCGGCTTTCACTGTGGGAAAATCCTCCACCTGGGGGAAAACGATGTAACTGCGCATGTGTTTCAGCAGGGCACGTTGAAAAGCATCGGCTGAGACATCCCTGTGCCATGGCCACTGTAGTTTGAAAGGAGCCACTTGCCAGGAAATGGAGCACTAACAGGACCTGCACTAGAGGGGGGATTGCAGTGGGATGGTGGATAGCTGACATCAGGTCTGGCTCCAGTTGTGCACACATTTCTTGGATTGTGGAACGATCAAGTCTGTAGGTGATAATGATGTGTCTGTCTTCCATTGTCGACAGGTCCACCAGGGGTCTGTACACAGGAGGATGATCCATCTCATCATCTGCCTCAGCGGGTGTGCCCTATGGAGGAGAATGGTGAGCAGAGGGTCATGTACCACATAGGTTGCACAAGTCTGTTTTCAGTAATGTGAGTAAATCCGTGTGTGGCGTTGTTTGTCCGTATATCAGCCAAAATGTGCTGTGACGCAGTTAAGTGCCATGCCATGTGCCCCCCTGAAATGGCAACTGCCTGACCTGTAAGGAGGGACAAGGGGAAATGAGGTAACTGCGCTGACGTTGTGTAGCGTCGCGGTAGGCGGTCGAGGACCGCCACGCAATTTAGCATTGGTTATCATTGCGCCCCATCGGTTCCAGGAGCCAATGATGATGTACGCCGGCGGTGACGGTACGCACCTCCGTGGACGTGACTGCCATTTTCTATCTGTTCACTCACTTGATACCTGACCTTCAACAGGAGAGGACCTACACTGCAAGTGCTGCTGTGACCTCAGTCTGAAAGCGACAATGGCTCATATGTCTGGGGAAAGGGCCCCTGCCTTCACCACGGAGGAGTTGGACAAACTGGTGGATGGGGTCCTCCCCAGTACACGCTACTCTACGGTCCTCCAGACAAACAGGTGAGTACACTGTGAGCATGATCCGTGGGCAATGTCTGTTTGGAGTGATGTGGATGGAAGATGCATGTGGGGGGGCTGAGGCCTGCATGTGAGGATGGTGAGTGTACTGTATATGTGTCAGGGCATGGGTGGGAACTGGTGGGCTATGAGTATGACGGCCCGGACAGGGGAGTGATTTTCTTTCACCCTGTACCTTTCCTCTAGGTCAGCGCCCACCAGAAGAAGGGTATTTGGCATGCCAACGCCAAGGGTGTGCGGACCCTGGGGGTCTATCACAGATGGGGCACCCACTGCCGCAAGAGATGGGAGGACCTGCGCCACTGGAGCAAGAAGACGGACAGGCCCGGCTGGGGCTGGCCCCCCAACGTGGAACGAGTGCCCGTCGCAACATGACCCCCCTGATGTTCCGGATCCTGGCGGAGGCATATCCGGAGTTGGATGGGTGCTTGAGGGCATCACAGCAGCCACAAGGCAGTGAGTACAGTGTCATTCAGCTGACTCTGCACACTTTATGAAGTGTCTGGCTGGGGGATGTGGGCTGTGGGTTCCCCTAGGCCAGGGCGAACTTGGTAGGGTAGGTCCCTTGCTAGGCAGGCTCTGAGGCACTCCAACCCCAATAGTGTTAGTGGGCATCTACAACTAGTCAGGATCCTGTGGGTTCCAGGTGTGCAGCAAATGGTGTTAGGCATAGAACCCCATGGGCAGGTGATTTTCCTATTAACTGCTAGTGCATGGCTTAGTACATAGGGCTGCTCCCTGTGTGTTGTGTCCGCCAACGATAGTGGTGTTGCTGGCATTGACCATGTGTCTCCTCTGTCTTTCCCCCCCCTTCTTGTTTTGTCATCCTGTCCTTGTGTGCATTAGCATCATCTGGCGGAGGAGCAGACGCACCGGCGACGGAGGGAGCTGCATCTCACACGGCCCACGAGGGTGAATCTACGCAGTCTGAAGGTACCAGTGGGACGGAGGGCGAGGGGAGCTCCACGATGGGGACAGGAGGGGACACCAGCAACAGCGACACATCCTCCTCTGATGGGAGCTCCCTTGCGGTGGCAGCCACCTCTGTGCGGACGGCAACAACAGGTACAACTGCCACCCCCCCACCAGCACCGCCCTCCCTGCAGCCCCTCAGTGTGTTTCCCGTGCCCGCTCACACAGGAGGGTTGGCATCTCCTTAACCCCAGGCATCTCAGGCCCTACCCCAGTCAGCCCTGCTGCCCTCAGTGAAGAGGCTATTGACCTCTTGAGATCCCTCACTGTTGGGCAGTCAACCATTCTGAATGCCATCCAGGGTGTTGAGAGGCATTTGCAGCAAACAAATGCATACCTGGAGGGCATTCATTCTGGTGTGGCAGCCCAACAGAGAGCATTTCAGGCTCTGGCCTCAGCACTGATGGCAACCATTGTCCCAGTGTCCAGACTCCCCCCTCCAGATTCCACTACCCAGATCCAATCCCCTCTACCTCAGCCTATCCCAAGCACACCATCAGACCAGCATGCACACACATCAACACACAAAAGTGGCTCAGGAAAACATAAGCACCACACATCCCACAGGCACTCACACAAGCACCATCCCCATGCAGACACACCAACATCCACTGCCTCCACTGTGTCCCCCTCCTTCACGTCCTCCACCTCCCTCCCAGTCTCGTCTCCACTCACACCTGCATGCACTACATCCTCAGCCACTACCTCCATCACCAGCACGCCCATCACTACACACCGCTCACGTGCAATCACCACCCCCAATACCATTCACACGTCCCCTGTGTCCTCTCCCAGAGTGTCTGTAAGCCCTCCTCCCAAAGTACACAAACACAGGCACACACCCACTCAAAAGCCATCCACCTCACAACAGCCTCCAACCCATGCACCTTCACCCAAACTCAGCATACGTACACCTCCTACAACCACTACCTCTTCCTCCACTCCCAAACCCCCTCCATCTTCCCATCCCAGTGTGTCAAAAAAACTTTTCCTAGCTCATTTGAACCTCTTCCTTACACCTCCCCACGTCCTTCCCCTAGGGCCAGGATGTCTAGATCCCAGCCCAGCACCTCAGCCACCAAATCTGCATCCACTGTGGTCCCTGCTACTCCAGTACGGTCTAAGGGGGCACCCGTCAGAGCTGCCAGTGTGCCACCGACAGAAAAGAAGGACCACCCTATTTCAACACCTGCAAATGTCAAAAAGGGTCCAGCTTCCAGCAGAGGACAATCACACCACCCACCTGGCAAGGCCTCGCACAAACACCGAGTGGACAGTGCCAAGGTCCCTGCAGCGACTGTCAAGATGGGGAAGGGCCACAAGCCAAAGAGCACATCACCTCTGTGCACGATGTTACCTCGTGAGGGGCTGGTGACCACCAAATCAGCAGGTATGTCTGCCACATGAACCACAATCACCACCGCCGCTCCGACCGCCACCTGCACCGCCACCTGCACCGTCCCCTCCATCGCCACCTGCACAGCCCCCTGCACCGCCGCTGCCACAACATCAGTCTGCAGCATCCTCCCCCGGGATTATCCATCCGAGGTTGCCGGAGACGGTATAGTGTCTCCATCCACCGCAACAGTCACTTGCACCACGGCCAGCACTGGCAGCATCTCCGCCGCAGCCACCGCAGCCTGCACCACCATCAGCTCCGCCACGTGCACAGCCGATGCCATACTGTGTGACGTCAGCCTCATCCCCAGTGTGCAGCCATCAGAGTCTGCAGGTGACGTCCTGGACCCTGGACACACCACCTGAGACACCACCTCCAGCACTGACACGAAACAGCAATTGGCAGCCTAAGTCGCTGCAGGATGGAGTGTGGGTCTGCCTCCATGGAGTATCATGCTACCTGTTCCAGGTACATCGCGGGCTGAGACACCCAGGTGAGACGAAGTCAACTGCCACACCCCAGGTGCAGTATCACTGGGCACAAAGCCCCCTCCAGAACCAGTGGAGAAAAGCATCCACTAACACAGTCCTTGGCAGGATGAAACACTCTGGGCACAAAGCCCCCTCCAGAACCAGTGGAGAAAAGCATCCACTAACACAGTCCTTGGCAGGATGAAGCACTCTGGGCACAAAGCCCCCCCCAAAACCAGTGGGGAAGCCATCCACTTGGAGACAGTGGCCTTGCACTCCCCAGGACCAAGCAGTGGGCAACCCACCCACTTGAGAGACTTGAAAAACTGTGGCTTTGCACTCCCCAGGACCAAGCAGTGGGCAAATTACCCACTTGAGAGACTGGAGAGACTGTGGCTTTGCACTCCCCAGGACCAAGCATTGGGCAACCCACCCACTAGAGAGACTTGAGAGACTGTGGCTTTGCACTCCCCAGGACCACGCAGTGGGCATGGAGCCCCCTCGAGGAGCAGTGGCGTCGTACCATCATCCGTCTGAGGTGCCCACTCCCCTTCCCCCTGAGGTGCCTGTTTTTTTTTCCGACCTGATGCCCCTGCAGTGTTCTCTCCGTTTTGAGGCAGGTGTCATGTGTGGGCTTCGCCCATGCTTTTTGGGACCACTGGTCCACTGACATTTCATGGGACAGTGTACGTACTTGTGTACTTGCTGTAAATATTTGTGTATACTGATTATTTGCTGTTCTCTTGGGCTATCTGATTCTTAGAATATTACACTAATTAAACTCATTTCGTTTGGTCCTTGCTTTCTTCCAGGGGTGGCGGGTGTATCTGTGATGTTTTTGGATATGTGTGTGTGTGTTTTGTGGGTGGAGGGTGGAGGTGTTGCGTTTTACGTGTGTGTGTCTCTCTCTTTTCCCTCCTCCCCTACCCTGTGTGCTAGGTGCAGTACTCACTGTCGTCATCGACGCCGCCTTCTTTCCACTTCGTGGTGTATTAATAGATACAGTAACATGGGCAGGACCTGTAACTCGGGCTCCATTGCGTCCTGGTTCTTCGTTGAGAGGTGAGTGGTTTCCCTTCGGGGTACTGTTTCTGCCTTGCTTTTGATGGCGTTGGTACCGCCCCGGAAAAGCTGGTGGATTGGTGCCTTGTAATAGTGTGGACGGTACATTGTCTTCCACCTGTCTGTTGGCGGTGACCGCCACGGTGTTTGTTGCTACCACTGTGGCGGTCGGAGTGTTAAAGTGGCTGATTTTGTTGGCGGTTTCCGCCATGATCGTGATTCCATTTTTTTAACGGTCGGCCTGTTAGTGGTATTACCGCCACTTTAACAGCGACCGCCAGGGTTGTAATGAGGGCCTAAATCTGCATCATGGCTCCTTAGACTGAAACATTATTGTGGATAATCCAAAAGTTGCTAAGTTTCAAGAAGGCAAAAAGACGAGAAGGCCAAAAAAAATGGAAAAAAACAGTATGTGGTTGGGTAATGGTCTGTGATATGGAAGTAGTGTGTATATGAATGGTAAGCTCCCACAAAAAAGGTATCTTCTAGTTTAAAGTGTTAAATGCACAATACAAGACAAAGGTCCAGTTCAGCAGTCTTTAATTATAAAGTAGGGTGAATGAAGAGGCGATGTTACTGTCCAAATGGCACAATCTTTAAGTTCAAAGGAGATAGACTTCCAATGTTCAACAATGTTACAGCCAAATGGCACAATCTTTAAGTTCAAAGGAGATAGACTTCCAATGTTCAACGATGTTACAGCCAACACGTGTTTCTCCCCTTGTTGCTAATACGCCAGGGCTTTCTCAAGGCTGAAAAGAATGTATATAAACAATATAAGACTAAAGGTAAATCACACATTAGAGAGGGGTGCTACCAAAGAAGTGAGTATCCTAGGTGCAGACGGATAAAACATACATCCATGTCTGCTGTGCTCCCAATAGGTGAAAAAACTAAAAGTGAAGAAAAACAACAGAAAAAGAATTATGGTACAAGTGAAAACCCAAAAAGGGGTCACTACTAAGAAGCTAATATTATAGAGGGTTCCCTGGTGAAAAAGACTAATAGACAGTGTGTAATGATAAAAGAGACATCCATTCTACTGTGCTCACTACATCTGCTGGCACTCACGTGATGTTAGTGTGATCACAAGTAGGACATGCTGAAGAGTTAGCAAAAGGAATTGAAAAAATTGAAAAAAGAATGGCCTATGTTGGTAACATACCATGTGACAAAGAATGGAAGAATCTTCTGACGGAAATGTCCCAATTGTTGATACAGATCTGAACACAGGAATGTATATAACATGTGAAGAGACCCCAAAGCAAAATGTTTTGCAGATAATAATTAAACCAAACTAGGTAAAAACATACAGTGTCTAATTCTGTAATGAACATGAATTAATTCGTTTATGAGAAGGAGTACAGTAGACTCACAAAAAGCTGTCCAAAATGAGTTGATCACTAACAGAAAGGATGAAGGTGCAACTAGAGGCCAAGTTCAAACTGCCATCTAATGAAAATATTTTATCTTACTAAAGTCAAAGTAAGATCTAAAAAGAGAAAGAAAGTATAGAGAAAGGCCACTCGAGGGCCTATAGTTCTATAAGGAGGGCTGAAAAGATAGTGCACTTACCGAAGTAAACGGTAAACGTCCCGACGCGTCTGGCGGTTAATCGTGAAGGACGCGCCGGGGAGAGCCGTGTTAAAAAGCGGTGGTCCTTCCTCTGTTAAAAAAAACAGAGGAAGGACTAAGAGGCTACTGTTATAGTCGAAAAAGTGAGTGGCACCATTTTGGAAAGGGCCGAATTTGGGGCCGGATTGACCTAGCCTAAAGGGCCATCATTTTCATAAGAAAAGCTGGTGGAATTAGGCACTTACCGGAAAAAACGGAACAGACGTCCCGACGCGTCCTGCAGTCAATCGCAAAGGACGCGCCGGGGAGAGCCGCGTTGAATAGCGGTAGACCCTCCTCCGTTCAAGGATACAGAAACAGAGGAAGGACTAGAAAGATGCTGGTATTATCGGAAAATGATAGCACAGCAAAGCAACAGGCAGAGGGCAGTAACTCCCCATCTAGCTCTTCTTCGAGGCAAAATGTCCTCAATCCAGAATCATTCTAAAGTTGTGGTCTCAGAGGCCCAATACTTATACTCATTCCTGCCTTTGTAGTAAGCAAACTTCAAATGAAAGTCTTTGTAGTGCATGAGACCCTGCCTTTCCTGCCCTGGCCCCAGATACACTCCAGAGAGTTGGCGACTGCTTTGTGTAAGGACAGGCACAGCCCTATTCAGTTGCAAGTGTCAGCTCCTCCCATCACTCTAGCCCAGGAAGACCCATCAGGATATGGAGGGCACACCTCAGCTCCCTTTGTGTGAGAGAATTCACAAGTAGCCCAACTGTCATCCTGACCCAGCCAGGTTGAGGCACAGAATGGTTAAGCAAGAAAATACCCACTTTTTAAACGTGGCATTTTCAAACTTACAATTTAAAAACCAACTTCACCAAAAGATGTATTTTTAAATTGTGAGTTCAGAGACACCAAACTCCATGTCTCTGTATGCTCCCAATGGGAAATTACACTTGAAATATATTTTAAGGCAATCCCCATGTTACCCTATGGGAGAGATAGGCCTTGCACTAGTGAAAAACGATTGAGCAGTATTTCACTATCAGGTCATGTAAAACACAGCAGTGCATGTCCCACCGTTTAAATACACTGCACCCTGCCCATGGGGCTGCCTTGGGCCTACCTTAGGGGTGGCGTACATGTAGTAAAAGGGAAGGTTTGTGCCTGGCAAGTGGGTACTCTTGCTAGGTAGACATTGCAGTTTAAAACTGCACTCACAGACACTGCAGTGGCAGGTCTGAGACATGTTAACAGGGCTACTCATGTGGTTGGCACAATCAGTTCTGCAGGCCCACTAGTAGCATAGCATTTGATTTACAGGCCCCAGGCACACATTGTGCACTTTACTGGGGACTTATTAGTAAATTAAATAAATATTTCAATCATGGATAAACCAATCTCCAATATAATTTAGACAGAGAGCACTAGCACTTTAGTACTTGTCAGCACTGGGTCAGCACTGCCAAGAGTCCTAAAACCAGCAAAAACTAAATTCAGCACAGGACCAAAACAGGCTGTCAGAAGCCAAAAAGATAGGCTTAACCACGCCAAGAGCTTACAAGTCTAACAATTTATGTCAGAAGTCCTCATATATTTGTGAAGCTTTCAGTGCTCCTCCTTAATGGCCACTTCCATGACACTAAGGGTTATGAAGTCAATTTATTACAATTAATTTAAAGCTCTGAATATTTACCAAAAACCTGCATTACTTGTAGCATGTTATTAATGGTGATGATACCCTGTCTGACGTGATCATCCCAGTTTTCACTCCAGTGTACACACTACACAAAAGCATCCCACCTTAGCCTGTAGGCCGAACCCTCATGGAAAGTGCAAATAAGAGTGTAGGTAAGAGGAAGCACTGATAAGTACTGAGCCACAATGGAAAGTTGTCTGACACAATTACATTCATTTTCCCTCTTGCCATCGGTCCATTGCAGAGGACCATGGCCCTGGAAAGGAAGATGGAAGCCCCTACCATTTGTGCAAATGTCATGTGTGAATTCTACGAGCCCACTGCTGTGAATGGCTTGTGTTAGCTCATCAGGCTGATGAGGACTGAGTATTGACAGAGACTTATTATACCAGCAGGATAAGCCTTTTTAGCTCTTGCCTGCAAAGTGAGAGTTGCTCGCTGACCTCTCCCATTTTAAATTATCTACCAGTCCCCCCAACCAGATCCTCCGCTTGATTCATGCAGGACATGGATGTTGCTTATATGGTACACTTAGCTATGTAGAGCAGGATGTATGTGGGGCACATGTGCTCTTCTTCAGTATGATACCCAGGAATCCATTATGTTTGGGTGCAGGAAGGAGAGAATATGCCAGAAAATACTCCAAAGCATTCCCAAGGTCCTTTGTACAAGGACAGTCTCTAGGGTGTGGAGGGTAGGGACAGGATGGCCACATTCTAAGTGTTGGGTCAGGCCTTCCCCCTTCCTGCTCCATTCTTCGCACAAGGTGTTATCCCTCATCAGGTTGAGAAGTAGCTAAGCGAGGAAGCCTGACCCTCTTTTATGCCTTTATTTTGGGTCCACCTGTCAGGGGTTCCCTGGCCCACTCCACCTTCCTGCTGACACTAAAGCACAGCTATTGTGTCTTGACCAGTTTAGGCATAATACAGAAAAGTCACAGACTGCCTGAAACAGGTCCTAGACTGGGACTGTAGAATACACAATCTCCACCTGCAAACTTGGTGCAAGTTTGGGGCAGAATCACCCAGCCTTTTTGCCAAGAATTCTTATCCACTACTGCCAGGACCAGTCACACAGGAGACTGAGACAGACCTTTGAGCTCCAGGGTTAAGGTCACTGATTTTCCATTTTTCTTGACAGGTCCCTGTTCAGAATAAATGGAGCACAGGATCCTCCTATCTTTGTCCCCCTTTTGCTGCCTGGAGTTCCAACTAGACATGCATACTTGCACATTGCAGTTGGGATGGGAGACATCTACATAGTTGGGGCAGAGTCAGTGCAGCCTCTCCCTGTGGGTTGGGTACAGATGCACACCATAGGAGTAACCCTCCCCAGCCTCCAGCCAACAGAAGTGGGTGCAAACCACTTTAGATGTCTTGAAGGTACAGTGCGAAAGAGAGAAACTAGGGCAATTAAATGCTATACTAGATAACCAGTCCATATCTGTTTTTGGGGATTCACTGCTATTTGTAAAAGTGTCAGGTAATTACAAACTACCAATGTTTCTGGGGACAAATTGTCCTGTTCCACATTGACTTTACTGGCAATAGCTAAGAGTCTAGGACCAGCTTAAGCTAGCATCACTGGTTCTCTAACAAAATGATTACTTCCAAAGTAGAACTGTGTAAATTACTGCGCCCTATACATTTTATATATAGTACTTTTGTGTTCTGATTAAAGTAGTTTTTTACAAGTAAAATCAATGGTTAGAGAATGAGTTATTGACTGTTGTTGAAATTGCTGATTGAGTTTGGAGTCTGTACCCCACGCCGTCTCTATGAGTAAGCTTTGGACTTTTGAATTTCGCTTCACTGATTGTCAATTGCCAAAGAAGTGCACTTGGTCCAACATTAAGGCTAGGCTCCAGGGCACCAGATGTATAAGGCTGTTATTGATACATTCGGAGCTATGTAATCCCTGATTTCCATGGATCCACCTGAAAACTTTTCCAGAATTGGAATAACGCCAACTTTTTTATATCTCTTGGAAGACCTATTTAAGGCTATGTGAGACAATGGGACTGATATGGTCAACATACAACTATATTAATTATATAATAACCTAAAATGGATTGCAAGACTGTTCACACTGCATTGCTATATTATTTGTGGCAGAGCTGCCTAGTTTGATCAAAAGCCAAGGTTCCTGCCCACCAAAACACTTTACCTGCCTACTGTTTGTTCAATTGTATGATGATACTCCTGTAGCCATGGATCACACTCCTTCATGCCTTTAGTGTAAATATGTTAGGTATTAATAGGGCTAAAAATCTCTTTCCAAATGAATGTACATAAAAACAAAATAGTTGTGTACTCAAAAAAATTGAAAGCCGGTACATTTCAAGTGGCTCTTATTTGAAGAAGTTATTACACTATTATTTGGGTGTGACTCTTCAGCCCTGCCACAGAAAAATTGAGCAGAAGTGAAAAGAACAAAAACACTATTTAGTGGGTTAGACATCTGATGAATATACTGTTTATGAGATACATGGGGTCTGTTTCAGAATCTGCATTTTGTAATCCATAAAGGAGTACTACATTGACCGCTTTGTTGCCAGGCCTTTTCCCCTCAGTGCCAAGCCTTTTTTTGGCTGTTTGGGGCACTTCGCGCTTAGGCCCTCATAACGTTTTGTCCACATAAGGTACCCAAGCCAAATTTGCGCCCTTTTTTTCCAACATCCTAGGGATTCTAGAGGTACTCAGACTAAGTGGGTTCCCCTGAAGGAGACCAAGAAATTAGTCAAAATACAGCAAACATTTCGTTTTATTCAAACAAATTGGAAAAAAAGGGCTGCAAAAGAAGGCTTGTGGTGTTTTCCCTGAAAATGGAATCAACAAAGGGTTTGCTGTGCTAAAATCACCATCTTTCCAGCTTTCATGAACAGGCAGACTTGAATCAGAAAACCCAATTTTTCAACACAGTTTTGGCATTTTACTAGGACATACCCCATTTTTACTATTTTTTGTTTGTGCTTTCAGCCTCTTTCAGTTAGTGACAGAAATGGGTGTGAAACCAATGCTGGATCCCAGAAAGCTAAACATTTCTGAAAAGTAGACAAAATTCTGAATTCACCAACAGGTAATTTGTGTAGATCCTACAAGGGTCTCCTACAGAAAATAACAGCTGAAATAAAAACATATTGATATTGAAGTGAAAAAAACAGCAATTTTTCTCCACGTTTTACTCTGTAACTTTTTCCTGCGATGTCAGATGTTTGAAAGCAATATACCGTTACGTCTGCTGGACTCTTCTGGTTGCGGGGATATATAGGGCTTGTAGGTTCATCAAGAACCCTAGGTACACAGAGCCAATAATGAGCTGCACCTTGCAATGGGTTTTCATTCTATACCGGGTATACAGCAATACATTTGCTAAAATATAAAGATTGAAAAATAGGTATCGAGAAAATCTTTGTACTTCCAAAATGGGAACAAAATAAGGTGTTGAGAAGCAGTGGTTATTTGCACATCTCTGAATTCCGGGGTGTCCATACTAGCATGTGAATTACAGGGCATTTCTCAAATAGATGTCTTTTTTCCACACTGTCTTACATTTGGAAGGAAAAAATGTAGAGAAATACAAGGGGCAATAACACTTGTTTTGCTATTCTGGGTTCCTGCAAGTCTCTCGATAAAAAATGGTACCTCCCTTGCGTGGGTAGGCCTAATACTCGCAACAGGAAACGCAACATGGACACATCACATTTTTACATTGAAATCTGACGTGTTTTTTGCAAACTGCCTAGCTGTAGATTTTGGCCTCTAGCTCAGCCGGCATCCAGGGAAACCTACCAAACCTGCGCATTTTTGAAAACTAGACACCTAGGGGAATCCAAGATAGGTTTACTTGTGGGGCTCTCACCAGGTTCTGTTACCCAGAATCCTTTGCAAACCTCAAAATTTGGTCAAAAAAAAATATTTCTTCTTCACATTTCGGTGACAGAAAGTTCTGGAATCTGAGAGGTGCCACAAATTTCCTTCCACCCAGGGTTCCCCCAAGTCTCCCGATAAAAATGGTACCTCACTTGTGTCGGTAGGCCTAGTGCCACGACAGGAATAGCCCCAAAACACAACGTGGACACATCACATTTTCCTAAAGAAAACAGAGCTGTTTTTTGCAAAGTACCTAGCTGTGGATTTTGGCCTCTAGCTCAGCCGGCACCTAGGAAAATCTACCAAACCTGTGCATTTTTCAAAAGTAGACATGTGGGGGAATATAGGGTGGGGTGACTTGTGGGGCTCTCACCAGGTTCTGTTACCCGGAATCCTTTGCAGACCTCAAAATCTGGCAAAAAAAAGACCTTTTCCTCACATTTCGGTGACAGAAAGTTGTGGAATCTGATAGGAGCCACAAATTTCCTTCCTCCCAGCGTTTCCCCAAGTCTCCAGATAAAAATGGTACCTCACTTGTATGGGTAGGCCTGGTGCCCGCGACAGGAAATGCCCCAAAACACAACGTGGACACATCACATTGTCCCAAAGAAAACAGAGCTGTTTTTTGCAAAATACCCAGCTGGGGATTTTGGCCTCTAGCTCAGCCGGCACCTAGAGAAACCTACTATACCTGCACATTTTTGACAACTAGACACCTAGAGGAATCCAAGATGGGGAAACTTGTGGGGCTCTCACCAGGTTCTGTTACCCAGAATCCTTTGCAAACCTCAAAATTTGGCCAAAAACACTTTTTCCTCACATTTTGGTGACAGAAAGTTCTGGAATCTGAGAGGAGCCACAAATTTCCTTCCACCCAGCGTTCCCCCAAGTCGCCCGATAGAAATGGTACCTCACTTGTGTGGGTAGGCCTAGAGCCCACGACAGGAAATGCCCCAAAACAGAACCTGGACACATCACATTTTCCCAAAGAAAACAGAGCTTTTTTCTTTGCAAAGTGCCTAGCTATGGATTTTGGCCTCTAGCTCGGCCGGCACCTAGGGAAAACTACCAAACCTGCGCATTTTTTAAATCTAGACACGTAGGGGAATCTAGGGAGGGGTGACTTGTGGGGCTCTCACGAGGTTCTGCTACCCAGAATCCTTTGCAAACCACAAAATTTGGCAAAAAAAACACTTTTTTCTTACTGTTCGGTGACAGAAAGTTGTAGAATCTGAGAGGAGCCACAAATTTCCTTACACGCATCGTTCCCCCAAGTCTCCCGATAAAAATGGTACCTCACTTGTATGGGTAGGCCTGGTGCCTGCGACAGGAAATGCCCCAAAACACAACGTGGACACATCACATTTTCCCAAAGAAAACAGAGCTGTTTTTTGCAAAGTACCTAGCTGTGGATTTTGGCCTCTAGCTCAGCCGGCACCTAGAGAAACCTACCAAACCTGCACATTTTTGACAACTAGACACCTAGGGGAATCCAAGATGGGGAAACTTGTGGGGCTCTCACCAGGTTCTGTTACCCAGAATCCTTTGCAAACCTCACAATTTGGCCAAAAAACACTTTTTCCTCACATTTCGGTGACAGAAAGTTCTGGAATCTGAGAGGAGCCACAAATTTCCTTCCACCCAGCGTTCCTCCAAGTCTCCCGATAGAAATGGTACCTCACTTGTGTGGGTAGGCCTAGAGCCCACGACAGGAAATGCCCCAAAACAGAACCTGGAAACCTTACATTTTCCCAAAGAAAACAGAGCTTTTTTTTTGCAAAGTGCCTAGCTGTGGATTTTGGCCTCTTGCTCGGCCGGCACCTAGGGAAACCTACCATACCTGCGCATTTTTAAAAACTAGACACGTAGGGGAATCCAAGATGGGGAAACTTGTGGGGCTCTCACCAGGTTCTGTAACCCAGAATTCTTTACAAACCTCAGAATTTGGCCAAAAAACACTTTTTACTCACATTTCGGTGACAGAAAGTTCTGGAATCTGAGAGGAGCCACAAATTTCCTTCCACCCAGCATTCCCCCAACTCTTCCGATAAAAATGGTTCCTCACTTGTGTGGGTAGGCCTAGTGTCCGCAAAAGGAAATACCCCAAAACACTATTTGGACACATCAAAATGATCAAATACAAAACTATCTGTTTTTGCATTTTCCTCACATTTCTGTATGGGATCACCTCACCGGGACAAATTTCCTACCACCCAACGTTCCCCTCAGTCTCCCAGTAAAAATTATACCGCTCTTGTGTAGGTGGGCCAAGTGCCTGTGACAGGGAAGAGCCAAAAACATGTTGAAATTGAGGGGGAACCAAAGCGGGTCCAAAATGGCAGTTTGAAAAAAACATTTTTAGGTTGACAAGTGCAGAATAATTTTTATCAGTGTAGATGAGACAATGCTGGTGGTAGGAATTTTGTGGATTCTTGCAGATTCCGGAAGGTTCCATCACAAAAATGTGGGAAAAATGTGTGATTTCCAGCAAAGCTCAATCAATCAATCAATCAAACAAATTTCTTAAGCACACTACTCACTCGGTAGGATCTCAAGGCGCTGGGGGGGGGTTACTGCTCGAAAAGCCATGTTTTGAGGTGCTTTCTGAAGGTTAGGAGGTCCTGGGTCTTGTGTAGGTTGGTGGGGAGGGAGTTCCAGGTTTTGGCGGCAAGATGGGAGAAGGATCTGCCGCCGGAGATGGTGCGTTGAATGCAGGGGACTGTAGTGAGGGCGAGGTCGGCAGAGCGGAGCTGTCGAGTTGGTTTGTGGAAGTTGATTCGTTCGTTGAGGTAGGCCGGTCTGGTGTCGTGGAGGGCTTTGTGAGCGTGGACAAGGAATTTGAAAATTATCCTTTTGTTGATGGGCAGCCAGTGTAGAGATCTGAGGTGGGTGAAGATGTGTTTGTGGCGAGGGAGGATGAGGATGAGGCATGCGGCTGCGTTCTGGATTAGCTGGAGTTTTCTCTGAAGCATGGCTGTGTTCCCTGCATAGAGGGCGTTGCCGTAGTCCAGTCTGCTGCTTGTGAGGGCGTGGGTGACTGTTCTTCTTGTTTCTAAAGGAATCCATTTGAAAGTCTTGCGTGGCATGCAAAGGGTGTTGAAGCAGGAGGATGATATGGTGTTGATTTGCTGAGTCATGGAGAGTGCTGAGTCCAGTATGATACCAAGATTGCATGTGTGGGTGGTGGGTGTTGGGGGTGGTCCAAGGGTGGTGGGCCACCAAGAGTCATTCCATGCTGTCTTGTTGGGACCGAAGATGATGATCTCTGTTTTTCCTGAGTTCAATTTGAGGCAGCTTGCTGTCATCCAGTTAGCAATGGCGAGGAGTCCGGTGTGTAGGTTATTCTTGGCGGTAGCTGGGTTCCTCGTGAGGGAAGTGATGAGCTGGGTGTCGTCAGCATATGAAATGATGGTGAGGCCGTGGGGGCGGATGATGTTGGCGAGAGGAGCCATGTAGATATTGAAAAGGGTGGGGCTGAGGGAGGATCCTTGGGAGACCCCACAGATGGTCTTGGTGGCTGAAGACCGGAAAGGAGGGAGGCGAACTCTTTGGGTTCTTTCGGAGAGGAAGGAGGTGAGCCAGTCCAGGGCTTTGTGGCGAATTCCGGCGTCAAAGAAGCGTGTGCGGAGGGTTTGGTGGCATACGGTGTAAAAAGTTGCTGAGAGGTCTAGGAGGATGAGGGCAACGGTTTCGCCCTTGTCCAATCTGGTCCTAATGTCATCTGTACGGGCGATGAGGGCGGTCTCTGTGCTGTGGTTTTGGTGGAATCCAGACTGGGAAACGTTGAGTATGTTGTTGTCTTCTAGGAACCGAGACAGTTGTATGTTTACTATCTTCTCCATGACCTTTGCGGGGAAGGGGAGAAGAGCGATGGGTCGGTATTTTGTGAGGTCTTCAGGGTCTGCTTTGGGTTTTTTGAGAAGAGCGTTGACTTTGGCGTGTTTCCAAATATCTGGGAAGGTTGCGGTCTCAAAGGAACTGTTGATGACAGCCCGGAGCTGGGGAGCGATGATTTGGCTGGCCTTGTTGAAGATGTAGTGGGACAAGGATCTGTTGGGGAGCCTGAGTGGATGATGGTGTTGGGGTTGTTTATTTTGAAAGGGGTGAGGGAGTCTGTGCAAGTTTCTAGCCATCGTGTGAGCTTGAGGGCAGCGGCGTTGGGGTCGTTGGTGATGGGAGGTGGAGCTTGTGCGAGGTTGGAGATCAGGTGTTCTTTGGAGATCTTGTTCCACTTGCAATAGGGGGTAGGATATTGTTGGTGGTGGGTGGGGGGTTTCAGGAAGGAGAAATGGACGCAGTGGTGGTCAGTCCAGTGGAGTTCGGTGGTGTGAGTGAAGGCGATGTGGCTGCTGGAGGTGAAGATGGCGTCTAGCGTGTGTCCGGCTGAATGGGTGGGTGAGGTGACCAGTTGCTTGAGGCCGAGGTTTGCGAGGTTGTCCAGCAGGGCTGTGGAGTTGCAGTCGTGGGTGCTTTCCAGGTGAAAGTAAAGGTCACCAAGGAGTATGTAGTCTGTGGAGGTGAGGGCATGGGAGCTGATAGTGTCGGCGATTGTGTCACAGAATGGGGGGCGGGGTCCTGGTGGTCTGTAGATGAGGGTTCTTCTTAGGGTGGTGTTGGCGTTGATGTGTACCTGAAAGTGTAGATGTTCTGCGTTGTCTAGGGTGTCGTTGGTGTTGGTGGAAATCTTGATGGAGTTTCTGTGTATTGTGGCGATTCCTCCTCCTCCTGGTTTATAGGTGCGGTCTCTACGGATGATTTTGCAACCTTCTGGGATGGCTATGGCGATATCGGGTTCTGATGAGGAGTTCATCCATGTTTCAGTGAGGAAGGCGATATCGGGAGAGTTTGTGCTGAGTAGGTCCCAAAGCTCGATGGCGTACTTGTGGACTGAGCGGGTGTTAAGGAGGATGCAGTTGAGGTGATTGGGGGGTTTGGTGTTGTTGTGGTGCTTGTTGGTGTTGGTGTGAGTGCAAGAGAAGTGGCATGAGTGGCATGTGAAAGGTCCGTGTGTGTGTTTGGGGTTGGCCTGGGCGCTGGCGGGGAGCTGGCTGTGGTTGAGAGCAAGGAGCTCTGTGGAGAAGTAGTGGTGCTCGGGGGCTGGAGGAGCGTGGACCAGGGGGACGGGTATTGGGCGCGGTCCAGGCACGGACGGCCGCAGACGGGCTTGCCACTGGTGCGCCTCTGGCGCCCCATCGGCCGCCATTAAGAAGGGGAGGTGGGAGGGAGGAGCAGCTGGGAGGCGGGAGGGAGTGGCCAATGGGGGCGCGAGGGGGGCGGGGATGCAGGGGACGTAACAGCAGGATCAGAACAAACCGGCAAGAGCCGGAAAAAGAAAAACGGGCACAATCAGAGCAATACGACGAAGTGGAGCAGAAAATGGGCAAATTTTAAAACAGTGTGTGAATCGAGAAACAAATTGCAAGAAACGAAATATGATATACAAATAACGAAATACACAGTACAAAGCACTAGATACGCCTACCACTAGGCACCAGGGATGAGACGCAGGCGGGTGCCTGCCGGTGGTGGATGGCCTCGAACTTCTTCTATTTGCAGCAACGGCGGGGTCAGGGGCACGGAGGCAGGCTGGTGGAGCTGAGTGTACTCCTGGCCCAAAGCAGCAAAGTTGGAGGTTTGCAGGGCATTGTGGATAAGAAAACAGTGCGGGTGCATGTGAAGCACACCACCCTGGAATCACCCAGATGTTTAGTTTTCAGATGTGTCTATGTCTTTTGGATTTTTCTACATGGCAGCGTCCCAAAGTCCAAAAAGTGCAGCCCTCACTATTCCAAGTGGGACGATTTTGAGAGCTATCCAAGCTCTCATGGCCCAAATGCAAAACCAAAACCAAAATAATCAAATGTCCTCTTGCTTGCCGTGGGATAAGATGTTTTAGTGTGCGGGGGAGAGCTGAAAGACTGTTAACCCCTTCAGTTCGGAAGGGGGTATAACCAGGCCCATACTAGTCGGTAGCCACCACCCCACTATTTTTTTTTTTTTTTTTTAGCTGCCTGGCATCTAGTAGTCTTTCTGCCCCCCTTGGGGGTTGTATGGATCGGGGGTAATTGCCCAATTTGCCAACTTATATATTTTTTTTTAATGTCCCTGGTCTCTGGGGCGCTTATGGGCCTTCCAAAAATAGGCCGATCTTCCCCCAAGGGGAGCAGATATGGCCAACAGTAATGTGCCCCCATGGGGAGCAACCCTTGCCCAAGGGGCTGCCCCCCAAACAAAACATACACATACAAACACACCAATTCCTGGTGTCTAGTGGTTTTTGCCCCCCTTGGGGGCAGATTGGACTAACAAAAATAGGGCCTAAATACAATTTGCCTCCCAGGGGAGCGACCCTTGCCTAAGGGGTCGCGCCCCGTACATAAAAACATAAAGTACTTTTTTTTTTAAATCTATCCCTGGTGTCTAGAGGTTTTATAATAGGCCAATCTGCCCCCAGGGAGGCAGAAAAGGCCTAAAAATTGTTTGCCCCCCTGGGGAGCGGCCCTTGCCCAAGGGGCCGCTCCTCTTATGTAAGTATATATAAAAACAATTCCCTGGTGTCTAGTGATTTCTGCCCCCCCCGGGGGCAAATCGGCCTAATTATATTAGGCTGATCTGCCCCCAGAGGGTGCAGAAATGGCCTCAAAATAATTTGGCCCCCCGGGGAGCGACCCTTGCCTAAAGGGTCACTCCCCACATATAAAAAATTAATTAAAAAAATAAAAATTATCCTAGATGTCTAGGGGTTTTTTGCCCCCCCCCGGGGGGGCAGATCTATCCCCAGGGGGGCAGAAATGGCCTAAAAATAATTTGGCCCCCTGGGGAGCGGCCTTTGCCCAAGGGACCATTCCCCTTATGCGTAAATATAAAAAAAAATCCCTGGAGTCTAGTGGTTTCTGCTCCCCCAGGGGCAGAATTGGCCTAAAAATAATTTGGCCCTCCTGGGCGCAACCCTTGCCTCAGGGGTTGCTCCCCACATATAAAAAACTAAAAATAAACAAAAAATAATTATCCCTGGTGTCTAGGGGTTTTCTGCCCCCCCCTATCTAGCCTAGCTATATTAGGCTGATCTGCCACCAGGCCGCACCCCTCATGACAATTACCCCCCCCAAAAAATACCCAAAAAATACCTGAGAGAGACATGAAAGTAGTGCAAAGGCCTTTCTTCTCCTTTCATGCCTTTCTCGGCCCCTCCAGTGCAAAAGCATTTCTCTTCTGATCCGCAGCGCGCGATCTCGCACTGATGTCATCAGATGCCATAGGGTGCGGGGGTGGCAGGGGTAGAAGGGGAAGCAATTCCCCTTCCATCCCTGCCCTGGGGCGCTGAGGTGAGGCTCATGGGGGGAGCGCTAGAACTCCCCCCATGAGCCAGTACCAGGATGTAACGGTTACGTCCTTAGCGCCTCAGCGCCGCAGCTTGGCCGCCAAAGGTTTAATACTACTTACTACAGAATGCAATTCAATAACAAAATGGTGTAAATTTCCACCGCCACCTCTCTTTTTCTATGGGGCGACCGCCACACATGTAAGTTTACTACTTAGAAGTAAGAGTGGTAGAGACTGGGGGAGTGATGGGAAAATGGGGAATATCTACTACAAAACTGGAGGGTTTTAGGGAGGAGTATGGATGGGTTTAAGGTGGGGTTTAGGAAAGGACATGCTGATACAAACACCCACCCACAAAAGAGTAAGCACGTTTCTATTATCAAACTACACTACTGGGGGCGTGGCCGGGCCACGAAACAAGATGGCCGCTTAGAGCGAGAGCTCCGTGCCGTGGCGATCCCGGAGGGGGGACGGGGGCGAGAAGACAGCCGGACAACACACCGGGTCCGGAGCCCCTCCACCCCTACAACAGCGGCGACACGGAATCATGCCCGGGGACCCCGTAGGAGCGGGACGCAAGGCAGGAAACTCGCGACTCGCCCCAGGCCGATAAGGCTTTGGAAGACCGGGGACGGCGTGCCCGCAGCGGCAAGGAGCCAGCTGAACAGGCTGCAGGGACTGCGGGAGCCGTGACGACCCGCATCCATCTCCCTACAACGCCAACAAACATCCGCGGACCTTCGACCCCCCACAGGGAGACGGGGAGACGCAGCAAAGGGGTGCGGCCCCTTCGACAGCCGGGAGAGGAACCCGGCCAGAGAGGTAGGATCGAGTCTCTTCAAAATAAGAACTGCATCACCGGAGGCAGAAGCACGACTTCTCCCCTCTTTTCCATCACAGAGGGACAACAAAACCCTCCCGTTGGGATAATAAACCCTTGCCCCCCTCAAGACAGCTAATACTGAGGAGGGCAGAGGGGCACGACAGGAGGCACGTGGAGGCGGAGAGGCGAGGGGCGTGAGCGACCGGAGGGGCATCGGAGATGAGGGGAGCCAGAGGGAGCCAAGAGAACAGAGATACAGGAGAAGGGAGAGGACTGGCACCAGTGTAATAAATCAAAGCCCTCATCGCCCCTTATACTTATACTTACCGCGGGCTACTGACGGGGACAGCCGAAGAGCCACACATAACCCTGCTCAGATCAGTCAGATCAGACAGACGGCAAAAGACCTGGAGGAAAGTAAATCAGCCCCTTCCCCCCCCCCCCTCAGCTATTCAACGCAAACAACGTCAACCACTGAAGAATCAACCTTGGCAGACACAAGCCACAGCTTTCCAACAATAAGGGCCACAGTAGGCTCTACAACGACCCCATGGCAACTGCTTGAATATAACCTTCTCTGCCCCATAGACATTGACATTGACAGGTCTCTGCCATTTACAAAAAACGCTAGGAGGATACACTAAAGAGAATGAGGGCAAAAAAGATATACGGAGAACAATAAATAAGTGGACGCGGAGACAGGAGGAGGGAAAGAGGGGGAAGTAAAGTCTATCACCAGCAACCAAGGACCCAGAAAAACGAGAAGAGACAATATAAATTCGAGACCAGGCTGGCACAGAACATCTATATCCTTATCGGAATTCACGGAGGGGGACCCGGGCCCTACGTGGCCAGACTCTGCAGACAATTGAGGCGATGCCCGGCAACAAACCGAACCATAAGCCTGTCAGCAAGCCTGCACGACAACTATTATTCTCAGAAGCGCTACAACACAAACGCCTAACCCCCACAAAGATAAATCCTCAAACATCGCCACCTTTAAACGAGTCCACCACGATGTCTGATAAAGATCAACCCACAACTATGGACAGGATACTACAAGAGATCACCACAGTCAGCCGCCGCATAGAGGGGATGGACGCCTCTATAACTTCATTGACACTAGAAACCAAATCCATGCGATCTGACATTGCAGGCTTTCAATCTAGAGTGACAGGGCTAGAGCAACGCATGGGATCACTAGAGACGCAGATCAGCACGTCTCAGGAGCGAGAACAAGACTTCCTCTACCTCAGGAGCAAACTAACGGACATGGAGGACAGGAGCCGGAGAGACAATATCTGCGTACTTGGGATCCCGGAAAACGAAGAAGGCTCGGATATGCAGGCTTTTCTGACCTCCACTCTTCCAAAAATGATTTCGTTGGACTTTGACCTGCCGCTAGAATTCCAACGGGCACACAGGATAGGCCCAAAACGCTCTGACAACTCCCCAAGGCCCCGCCCAATCATCACATGCTTGCTGCGGCATAATCAAACCCGACAAATACTCCAAGTAGCACGCAACCACGGCCCTTTCCAAATAGACCAGCACGAGATCCGAATAACCGCCGATTACTCCAAGGAAACCAACGAACGTAGAAAGGCTTTCCTAGCCCTACGACCCCAGCTTCGCAAACTAGAGATGAAATACGGTCTCTTTGACCCGGCAAGAATGTGGGTTACCAAAAATGGAGTATCCAAGGACTTTTATAACCCCGACGAATTGAGACTCTTCCTTGACTCTTTCCAATCCCAGCCTATGGACTCTCTCAACATAGACAGTGAGCATGACATTGTAGGAGGCAGTGATAGGACCGAAACCCCCCACTCGGGAATGGAAAAGGCGAAGACGGCTCTACACGACACCGGAGCCAGTCATAGAGGTAGAGACATGGAGAGACTAACCAGATCATATGATGACAGGGGTCAGATTTTACACGCAGTAGTAACCCACACCCAACTATCGGAGAGAGACAAATCCCGCTCCCCTTTAAAGCCTACAACTGGATCTTCTTGAGAAGGCAACGCGACAAGACGACTTGTGGGACTATCGCTAGAGAGTAGAAAATAACAACTATAGACCCCGCGGAAGGATGAGTACCTTTCCAGATCATATGTGTATTACTATTGTAATTGTCTAAGACTGCTAGTATCAATGTTAAAACCAGATACCTGAAAAATCTATGTTCTTTATGACTAGAGCCGAGGCCCTATAATGGAAAACTACCAGTAAATCGTTATTTGCCCTCAGTACACGACAGATGATGATTATTGGAACAGGGATCAGACCCCACCGACTCCCTGTACGTTGAATAAGGGCCCAGTCCCGACCCTATAACCCTATAACAAGGTAACAGGGGCTTAAAACAGATAACAAAAAATAAACACTAACTAACTATCATGGAACCTGCCTTATTTTCCACACACTACAAAATATCTCAAGGTAGTAAACAACAAAGTATGTGAAATCTTCCTAATACACACCACACTCGACCAGCGCTGACATTAGAACCGTTTAGCCCCCATTATCACTCCAAGGGATGGGACTAGACCACGTAAAGATAAATTAATTCCAATACAGGGACACACAACACGATATAACCTGAGACATATCAACGCTCCCATTACTCGACTTTATTTTATTCTACAATAAGAAAATGGGAAAAAAAAAATAGAACACAAGGACATAATACAACATAATACCGCATAACAAAGCGAAATAATATGACATCCTACACTGCCACACCACACCACATTATAACATCACAATGTAATTTATAAACTATTAGCTATTCCTTTCCCCGGACGTTTGTACCTACCCCCATCCTAATCATTATTACTATCTTAAACTATCATCTACAACAGAACGACTATGATGGTGGCACATACCAAGTAAGACCTTAGTAGGTCAGTATTATGATGTAATAATACACGGCAAGGAGTTTGTAATGGGATGAGATACGCATTATCCTTGCGTAACCCGGGGCTCAGCTACACCCATTACCTATCCTACGATTAATAGAGAGACCCTTGGCATAACGGCTCTGTAGCCGGGATCGCCCGGCTACGGACACGGGAACTGACGTATCGGCCGAAGCCGATACGTCATTTCCGCGTCTTCCCGTTGCCGGGGAGACGCGGCCGGAACACGGCCGACAAGGTACCGTTGCCCGGGAAACGACGTGTGTTTCCCGGGTTAAAAAGGTGAAAACAGGAGACGCGGGGGAGTGGAGGGAGAGGAACAACGCGGTAAAAGAAAGGCGAGAGGAGAGAAAAGAAGACGCAGAGAGACCAAGTAGAGAGCAGCGCGAGGAGGAGAAGGACACCAGGAAAGAAGCAGACGAGGAATTGACAGACAGAGAGGGAAGAGAAGAGCTCCTGAACCTGGAAGCAGGACACCAGCAGGAGGAACACTACCAATCCAGCCACGACCCTGGAGGGTCGTGGCTTAACAAGGTACGGTCCTTTTGGGACAGAAAGAAGGGAAATAGGGGAGAAGGGACTGGGGAGGGGTCATAAAGGACGGTTGGAGAGGGAGGTAAAAGGAAGGGCACTATAACTAACTCACCGGGGTCACTTATTTCTACACTAATAATAGAAGTGTGCGCACTAGTCCCTGAACCACTTCCCCACTGACACCAACCCCTCCTTTTGTGTATACCACCTCCCAGTCCAAAAGTAAGAGTATAGGAAAAGCCTATTACTGAAACCCAATACTTACCTTGGCGTTCTCCCTTCTATTTCCGGCACCATCCTGGACTCCGATGAGCGAGTACGACAGCTGGGTTACCTGTAAAACAAGAAACAAGGATATACCATCACGAACCTGGGAAGCAATACAAAGGAAGAACAAGTGACTAAGAAAGACGATAAAACTTGTGACTTTGTGTATACTACTCCAAAACCACCCCCCCCCTATCATAAGGAAAATAAACCACTTACCGTCACCTAAAATACGTCTCAGTGGTCTTTATACTGTTCGACCTGCGACAGTGGTGTCAGAAGTGGGATCTAAACCTGTATAGCCCTCGCAGTAATCGAACAGTATAACCATGAGTGACCAACCCTCATTAGAGGATATGATAAAGCAATTGGCCGAGGGCCAGCGGCATCTCCAACTGGTGTGGGAGGCCCACCAGCGAGAGGCCAAGGAGGACAGGGAGGCGTTGCAGTCGGCTTTGAAAAGTCAGGCAACCATCCTCGCGAATAATCAACTGGTACATGAGACCGCCATGAAAAAATTGACTGAGACCATTGCTAGTAGTAAAGTACATCCCAATGTCCCAAGTTCCGTGTTACAGAAGTATCAAGACGGGGAAGACCCCGAAGCTTTTTTCACTAATTTTGAGAGAGTGGCGTCCTCCGCCCAATGGCCTGAGGATAGATGGGGTCAGTATGTCGCCCCCTTACTTACAGGGATTCTACAAGCGGCATATCAAGCAGCAAACCCGGGTGGAACCACGCCATATCAAGAGATAAAGACTAGTATTTTGGAACGCGTGGGACATGACACAGAATATTATAGGGTTAAGTTCAGAAAAATTAAATGGGGACCCAATGAAGACCCCCGAACCTTTTATTATCGGGTAAAGGACTTGGCCTTAAAATGGTTGGGGTCTTCCGGAAATAGTAGGGAGGAAGTGATCCAAACAATCGTCCTTGAACAGTATTTAGAGTCCCTGCCTACCTCCACTAAACATTGGATACGTCAACATCCAAAGGTGACTACTGACATGGCAATTGATTTAGCGTGTGCCTATCATCGCTCCACTGATGTAAGAAATATATCCACCCGACCCAACCTAAAACCAGGACCTCCCATTCCTAAAATTGCATTTAAACCCTTCCCGGAGGAACCAGTACCTCACCGAGTTCCTAACCCTCCCCCGGTAGCAGGACCCCAATGTTACAACTGTGGGGAGTGGGGCCACATCGCCCGAATGTGCCCCAGGAAACAAGATAGTAGTGAGCCAATGGAAATTGGAGTTACTAGGCGAAGGGTACTGTGTACGGGAAAAGGTAACCCAAAATTTAAACAGCTTTTGACAGTCAACGGGAAACTCATATGGGCCCTTGTTGACTCAGGATGTAGTCAGTCGGTGGTGAGAACAGATATAGTCCCCGTAGAAGATGAGAGAAACGAACAATGGGTGAATATATGTTGCATACATGGAGATAAAGAACAATACCCTTTATGTGACGTCACAGTTGAATGGGGAAAACACCAAGATATCTTGTCGATGGGTATAATGCCCAATCTGATTGAGGAGTGCATAATTGGAACTGATTATGAACATTTCCAAGAAATACTGGATTATGTTCGACAACCCAAACTGACACAGGATTGGTGGAGAGAAGCCCCTTTCTCCAATAGCAGTATAGAAAGCCCCACAATTCGGAGGAAGTTATCACGCAGAGAGAAACGAATAGAAAAATTGACTTACTTGGGGAAGGAGAGAACAGGACCAGACACAGGCATTATTTCAGAAACACATGAAGTCCCTGTCAGTTTTCCCCATCAGCAAAGAATAGATCCTTCTCTCGCTCACGCTTGGAAGTCGGCCAGAGAAGAAGAAACCGAAGAGGTAGGTCCCTACTTCCTCATTAAGAAAAGCCTCTTATATCGAGTAACCACTACCAATACCGGAGAACATAAACAGCAATTAGTCGTACCCGATCATTATCGCAATCAGGTCCTAACGATGGCACATTGTCAACCAGGGGGAGGCCATTATGGGAGAGAAAAAACAGTAGAATACCTTCTTAGACGGTTCTATTGGCCGGGGGTGTTTGCTCACATACGTAAGTTTTGTTCCCAATGTCCCAGATGCCAACTCACTGAACCCGGCAGACCTAAGAAAGCTCCTCTAATACCACTACCCATTATTGACATTCCCTTCAGTAGGATAGGAATGGATCTAATTGGACCCGTAATACCATCCACAAAAGGTTATACGTACATCCTAGTACTGGTTGACTATGCCACCCGATACCCCGAGGCCATTCCCTTAAAAAGTATGACAACTAAGACAGTGGCCCAGGCCATGATTAACGTTTTTTCCCGAGTAGGATTCCCACATGAAATACTCACTGACCAGGGGACTCCTTTTATGTCCACTCTTATGAAGCAAATATGTAAAACCTTAGGTATTTCCCAAATCCGTACCTCGGTATATCATCCTCAGACGGATGGATTAGTCGAAAGATATAACCAAACAATAAAAAACTTACTAAAAAAAGTAATGGAAGAGTCAGGGAGAGACTGGGATCAAAAACTACCCTTAGTGTTATATGCCATTCGAACACATGAACAGTCCTCTACAGGACACAGCCCCTTTGAACTGGTGTTTGGAAGACAGCCAAGATCTCTTCTTGACATGGCCATCGAAACATGGGAGGAAGAGGCCGAAGAAGGGGGAAGACCCCTTCTAGAATATGCTCACAATTTAAGGTCGCAACTACAAAATCTATGGGATACGGTCAAGGTAAATATGGAACAAGCTCAAAACACTCAAAAACAATATTATGACCGCGGAAGCAAGTTACGGGTCTTACAACCAGGGGATCAGGTCTTAATTATGCGTCCGACCTCAGAACAAAAACTAATTGCTAAATGGCAGGGCCCATATAAGATAATAAGAGCCGTATCTCCAGTTACCTACCTGGTGGAGTTATCAGATACTCCCCGGAAATCACAGATTTATCATATAAATCTTCTAAAAAAATGGGAAGACCCAGACCCCTCGAACACTGCCGGCGAGTTGGCAGGAGTTCTATGTCCCAATAATAAGTCAAGTATTGAGTTCTGTCCAACCGAACACAGTAACAGGGACGATCTACCCTCAGTAAATGAAACCTTAACAAAAGCCGAAAAAGAACAGGTATACAGAGTACTTGAACATTTCCGGGATTTCTTTTCAGCATTACCAGGTAGAACCACCTTGATAACTCATAAAATAAGAACCATACCAGGGAGGATTGTGAGGTTACGACCATATCGTATTCCTGAAGCAAGGAAACAGATTATGGAGACTGAAATACAGAAAATGTTAGACCAAGGGGTGATTGAACCTTCAAATAGTCCCTGGTGTTCCCCGGTGGTTTTAGTACCAAAACCCGACGGTACTATTAGATTCTGTATTGATTTCAGGAAGCTAAACGAAAACTCCCTGTTTGACACATATCCTATGCCCAGAGTTGACGACGTATTAGAGAAACTAGGGAAAGCCAAATATATGACCTCCTTAGATTTGACAAAAGGGTATTGGCAGATTCCCTTAGACACAGAAGATAAAGAAAAAACAGCATTCGCCACCCAGTCCGGTCTGTATCAGTTCACTGTACTACCCTTTGGTTTACACGGAGCACCAGCCACGTTCCAGAGGTTAATGGATAGACTCCTAAATCCCTTCCAATCTTTTGCAGCGGCCTACCTAGACGATGTGGTAATTTTCAGTGAAACCTGGAGTGATCATCTCAAACATTTACAGCAAGTTTTCCACACCCTTGTCACCGCAGGGTTAACTGCCAATCCAAAAAAATGCGTCATAGGAACTCCCGACATATCATACTTGGGGTATAAAATTAGTCAAGGGAACCTGAAACCCCAAACAAAAAAAGTAGAGGCCATACTAAATGCCCCTAAACCAACAACCAAGAAAGAGTTACGCTCCTTCTTAGGGTTAGTAGGGTATTATAGAAGATTCATACCTGAGTATTCTACCATAGCTGCCCCTCTCACGGACCTTCTATCTAAATCCCATCCTAATCGGCTAGCACCCTTTTCGGCCCAACAGACGTCCAGCTTTGAACAACTAAAATCCTTCCTAACCAGAGATCCGGTACTCCGTTGCCCAGACTTCTCCAAACCTTTCCATCTCTATACTGATGCCTCAGATGTGGGTTTAGGGGGAGTATTGGCCCAACCTGACGGGGACGGTAGAGACCACCCGGTAGTGTACATCAGCAGGAAACTATTTCCCCGGGAGCAACACTATCCGACTATTGAAAAAGAATGTCTGGCCATAAAATGGGCCGTGGATACGTTACAATATTACCTTCTCGGCCGCCCCTTCATACTTTTTACAGATCATGCTCCCCTCACGTGGTTATCTGCCCACAAGGATACCAATTCTCGGATATTACGATGGTTCCTTGAACTGCAACCATTTTCCTTCCAGGTCCGTCACATCCCCGGTCGCCAACAGGCCCCAGCTGACTACTTATCCCGCTTCCCAGACGCTGCTGCGGTCCTCGACCAGGACCTTTCCTGGGGAGGGGAGTGTAGCCGGGATCGCCCGGCTACGGACACGGGAACTGACGTATCGGCCGAAGCCGATACGTCATTTCCGCGTCTTCCCGTTGCCGGGGAGACGCGGCCGTAACACGGCCGACAAGGTACCGTTGCCCGGGAAACGACGTGTGTTTCCCGGGTTAAAAAGGTGAAAACAGGAGACGCGGGGGAGTGGAGGGAGAGGAACAACGCGGTAAAAGAAAGGCGAGAGGAGAGAAAAGAAGACGCAGAGAGACCAAGGAGGGAGCAGCGCGAGGAGGAGAAGGACACCAGGAAAGAAGCAGACGAGGAATTGACAGACAGAGAGGGAAGAGAAGAGCTCCTGAACCTGGAAGCAGGACACCAGCAGGAGGAACACTACCAATCCAGCCACGACCCTGGAGGGTCGTGGCTTAACAAGGTACGGTCCTTTTGGGACAGAAAGAAGGGAAATAGGGGAGAAGGGACTGGGGAGGGGTCATAAAGGACGGTTGGAGAGGGAGGTAAAAGGAAGGGCACTATAACTAACTCACCGGGGTCACTTATTTCTACACTAATAATAGAAGTGTGCGCACTAGTCCCTGAACCACTTCCCCATTGACACCAACCCCTCCTTTTGTGTATACCACCTCCCAGTCCAAAAGTAAGAGTATAGGAAAAGCCTACTACTGAAACCCAATACTTACCTTGGCGTTCTCCCTTCTATTTCCGGCACCATCCTGGACTCCGACGAGCGAGTACGACAGCTGGGTTACCTGTAAAACAAGAAACAAGGATATACCATCACGAACCTGGGAAGCAATACAAAGGAAGAACAAGTGACTAAGAAAGACGATAAAACTTGTGACTTTGTGTATACTACTCCAAAACCACCCCCCCCTATCATAAGGAAAATAAACCACTTACCGTCACCTAAAATACGTCTCAGTGGTCTTTATACTGTTCGACCTGCGACAGGCTCTTAACATGATAATGTGATAAGATACTAGGATATGTTATGTTGATCAACCTAATATGTCATTGAAACGTTGTAAGGCGAGACGAGGCAGTGTTGTAGTTGAAAAGAAATGCTCAGGAAGTATTATATTATATTGTATATTGGTATCTTTATGTTCCCTTACATATGTGAGAACTGTAATACTCTGAGCTCTTTCCCCCCTCCTTCGCCCTGCCCCCCTCCCTCGCCAGCCGATCTCGGTCCTTCTGTCTGCCCAGTCTCTACTTTAATTTACGACCCTATCTTATGAACTCCTAAACACCCTACGATATCATACAACATCAAGTACTAGGCACAACATCCTAAACACCATACCCCATCAACACCCGACACCACCCCCTCCTCTCCAGCGCCGCCCAGGTACTATAGTTATTAACCGACCATTACTTCTGCCAATATACACTTTAGTTATATAACTAATACACTAGCCACTAACCATCGATGAACAGACCCACTTCCCGATACATAGACATAAGCACTGCTGTGTACCCCCCTTATCACCGACATATCGACAACTGGCTGTCTGTTGTTTCCCCCCTCACCCCCCCCCCGATCGAGATCGCCCGACGGCACGAGAGCTCCGAGAGAAATCGGACCCGCTGTTTACAGACCTAACGAACGAACGAAGTTGGGCTCCTAACCTCCCTCATCCCTATCCTCCTCCACTTCTCCCCCCCAATTGCACGTTCTCTTGCTATACTCTCAATTTCAACTTCCGCATACGCATCCATCCCTTCCCCCTCCTTCTCCCTCCTTTCTTCTCCCTCTCATTTCTCCTTGTCTTCTTCTCCCCTCATATCTCCCCTCCATCTGGCTCTCGTCCTACTTATATTGCCTCTCTTCCTTCACCCTCTCCTCTCTCTTCTCTTTCTTCTCCAGAGGACTCCCTTGGCCTCCACCAGCTGCTAACCCCCGTATAAAATAAAATACCATATCATATCGAAACACAACTCCCACTCTAACAACTAAGTCAATATCTCCCCCCTTCCCTCCCCCCCCCCACCAACACCAACCCCGGAACGAGGGTGCTTACTCACAATTATCCAAGATGTCGAAGTCCCACCCTCAAGCGACGCGACCATTACGTATACTCTCTTGGAATGTACACAGCATGACGAGCTATGTTAAGCGGAAAAAGATACTGTCCTATCTTCAATCCAAAAAAACAGATATAGCTCTGATTCAAGAGACTCACCTTGACACCCTGGAATCCAGTAAACTTAAACGGGATTGGGTAGGGAGGGTTGCCTTCAGCTGCCGTCCAACGAGTCAGGAATCTGGAAGTAACGGGCCCCGCAAATGTGGAGTGGCGATACTAGTGCGTAAATCCCTCCCGGTCACTATCATTAAAACCTGGAATGATACGGAAGGAAGGTACATATTTGCTAAACTAAAACTAGGGGACACTGTTTTATGAGTGGGATCCATTTACGCACCAACCGGCCCAAAACGCCCATTCCTTCTACAGCTAAATTGCCTCCTGACAGAAATCGGAACTACTCGATACATAATCGGGGGAGACTGGAATCTCGTCCAAGACGCCATAATGGATAGGACAGGCCCTGTTGATATATGTAACAATCACGACAGAGTGCTTCTGACAGACCTGACCACCGACGTCGGTCTAGTGGACTGCTGGAGAATACAACACCCAAAAGATAAGGAATATACTTTCCTATCCACCGTCCATGGCACCCAATCGCGTCTGGATTATTTCTTAGTATCACACACTGTAATCCCTCATATACAAGACACCTGCATCCTAGACAGCGGGCTCTCAGATCACTCCCCAATACTAATCCGGATCCAGGTGGGACTTTCCTTCTCTGGTCGAAAACCATGGCGATTGGCTGTACACAGATACCGCTCTCCCCAAGGGAAGGAACAATTAAAAGCTCATGTAGCTACATACATGGCCAAGAATACAGGCACTGTATCCTCAAAAAGGATCCTATGGGCGGCAGCAAAAGCAACCCTAAGAGGGAATATGATGCGAGACGCAGCACTGGCCAACAAAGACAGAAAAGCCCGCCAAACCACCTTAGAGACCACGATACAGGACCTCACTAAACAATATACCGCCCAACCATCCCCTAGGCTGCGACACGCCCTAGAACAGGCCCGCATGGCACACAACAAACTCTATACATCTCAGGCGGAATACGCACTGCAAAAATTGCGAGGCCGCCATTACGAACAAGTGGAAAAAGCAGGTCGCCTCCTAGCGGCGCAGCTCCGACAAAGAGAGGCAGCCTCTGCCATTGCGGCCATAACATCTTCTTCAGGAGCAGTGCTAACTTGCCCACAAGACATTTGAAACGAGTTTGCCAAGTACTACCGACATTTGTACACTCCTGAAACAACGACAGATCAAACACAAATGGAGACATTCCTTACCGCGGCCAATCTACCTCGTCTGTCAGAGGCAGGCAGGGCCCTCTTGGACAGTAATATAAACAAAGAAGAGAGAACCCAAGTTATAACAAGCCTCCCCTACCATAAATCTCCAGGAGAAGACGGATTCCCTGCGGAATTCTATAAATGGGCTGGGGAGGAGGCAATAACCGCAGTACATGAAGCACTGACGGAAGCATGTCAAGAAGGCTCCCTGGGCGCTCTATCCAATAAAGCCACGATTGTCATCCTGCCTAAGCCAGGGAGGGACCCCCTTCTCTGCGGCAGTTACCGTCCTATCTCCCTTTGAATGGGGATGTCAAACTCCTAGCCAGTGTTCTAGCAGCGCGGCTCCGCAAGGTGATACCATCATTGATTCACAATACCCAAGTAGGATTTGTACCAGGCCGTACCTCCAGAAATCATATGCGAACTCTTTGCCATACACTGTTAGAATCCATACAATTACCTGACGAAGCCCTAGCCCTGTCCCTAGACGCGGAGAAAGCATTCGACCGCATTGAGTGGTCCTACCTATTCACAACCATGAAGCATTTTGGCCTGGGGGAACAATTTATCTCTAAAGTATGTTTATTATATGACCACCCCACAGCACAGGTTAACTGTGGGGGCATCATGTCAGACCCATTCCCTATTGGAAGGGGCACACGCCAGGGATGCCCCTTGTTGCCACTTCTATTTGTATTGGCCATGGAACCCCTAGCTGCCACCATACGAAATTCTCACCAAATAAAAGGGATCCACATCACCGGGGGCATATCCAAAATCTATCTCTACGCAGACGACATTCTGTTAACAATGTCCGATCTAGAAACCTCGCTCCCAGCACTACTTTCCACTATAGAAGACTTCGCATCCCTATCCGGATATTGGGTAAACTGGGATAAAAGCGAGGCACTACCATTATCCCGCATAACGACGAGGGCAGCGATACATGGCCTCCAATTCAAATGGACCCGACCCGCCTTAAATATTTAGGAACGTTCATTAACCGAGGTCTAGAACATATGGTCAGGGACAACATAGACCACCTTATATCTAAAATGAAACAAGACTTTGCCAAATGGTCCCTACTAGGCCTGTCCATGTGGGGCAGGACACAGGCGGTCAGAATGGTCACCTTACCACGCTTCACATACGTGCTAGGCATGCTCCCCCTACAGATACCTCTTTCCTCACTCCGACTAATAGACGCATCCATAAGGGCCTTCGTCTGGGGCTCCTCACGCCCAAGACTGAAACCTGCAACAATACTGGCACGACGGCCCTACGGAGGATTAGGACTACCCTCGGTAGAACAATACTCTCTGGCCCTACAACTCTCACAGCTAATATACACACTTCCGGATATAGCCGACCCACCGCAATGGGTGATCACAGAGAAACTCCTATATGGACAGTATACGGAGATGGGAGGAACATACGCCGACCTTGTTCCCTTAGCTAACCCCATCCTCAAGGCTACAAACACAGCGTGGTGCAGAGCCCATCGACTACTAGGAGTACACCCCTCCCTGCATACTCAGGCTCCCATAGCAGGGAATAAAAGCATTAAAATAGGAGGGAATATTCTCAGATGGCCCCAATGGTCCGAGGCAGGTATCCACAATATATCTCACATAATAGATGGAGATAGCTTCCGCACATTCGTCTCCCTCCAGGAAGAATTCGGTATCCAAAGTAACCAGGAGTGGCGATATCTACAGCTCAAACACTGTATGCGGAGAACATTAGGAACCCCCAGTGGATGCTCAAAACCTCACCCATCGTCACCTATCTTCAGAAATGGGGCCGACAAAAAGGTGTCATGGCTGGCCTCTATGCCGAATTAACTAACCACCTTTACTCTCAGCCTCTACTTGAACGACTACGCTTAAAATGGCAAGACACACTAGAGATAACCTACACGGACGAAGAATGGCCAGACATACTAGAAGCCCTCGACAGGGGCGTACGTGAAGCACGCCTGAAATTTTGCCTATTTAAAATCCTTCAGGGGTGGCACTGGACCCCCGTTAAACTCTTCAGGGCAGGGTTGATAACGCACGCGAACTGTTGGAGATGCACAGAGCCCTATTGTGACCAACTCCATATTCTATGCCACTGCCCAACGGTACAGTCCCTATGGGACGCGGTACGCCTCGCCTTATCGGACTTCATACAGATATCAAAACCGACCCCACCAGCATTTATCATTCTACATGACATTCGCCCGTATCCCTCCCTATCGCGGGCACATAAACGATTAATCCACACGGCACTAGCGACGGCCAAAATGTGCATACTCCGGCACTGGAGATCTAGCATTGCCCCCACACCTATAGAATGGATGACGGCCATGTATCAAACGGCTACCCATGAACGAGTGATTTATAACCTACAGGACCAAGCAGAACTATTTGCGGAGGTCTGGCGCCCATTCTTGATGAGACCATGAAGCGGCTGGTGGATGACCAACGGATGACCAATGTTCAATGATCAATGATTAGGGAATATCAATTACCATTCACCCTCTGAGAATCCTAGACCCCGGAAACATATTTAATCTCCTAGTGTCCCTTCTCTCTCTCCCTAGCTACGCTCTCCTCTCCCCTTTCTCTCTTTTTTCTCTCGCTCTATCAACCCACAGGCCGCTAATTTTGACATATGCTCCAGACCCTGAACTACCCAACATAATAATACAATTCGCTCCCTAACACAAACAAGGACAGAGAAATCAACTCATATAAGACGTAGACACTCTCTAACCGACCTCACCATATCTAACATACATACTATCTACCCCTAGATAGTAACTTGCTACAGACGGAGAAGTACAGAAAGATTTACTCTTCGGCCTGAACAAGCTAGTCTCAGGATACAAAGACCCCCTGCCTACCCCGAGTCTCTTCATCTTACATCCCCCGCGATTACCCTTTCTCTTTCTCCCCCTTCTCTCCCACCCCCCATTTCATATGACTATTTCATCTCTCCCCTATACCAAGATCCACCCCCCCACACAACCCTATCCTCGCTCCTCCTCCCCTTACCACCCCCCAACCTGTCTTCCTCTTTTCTTCAAAATAAGGGTACAAAACTCAACTATGGAACTGGGAATTTTTACTTGCCTGACAGTACATGCATATATGCTCACAATGGAAATAATTGTGGTAAAAGAACGAAAACAATGTTTTGAAAGCTAAACAGTTTATTTATATGCTGTATGTACCGCCTTATATATTCTTAATAAAACTTTTGAAACTTTAAAAAAAAACTACACTACTAAAGCTACCAGAGTCCACAACATACACAAACGTAATTTCATATATATATATATATATATATATATTTGTAAGTTTTTCTCACCCAATCGGAAAGAAGGTCAAGACACCAGTCAGACAGTTTCAAAGTATATTAAAGAAAGTAAGAAATTGTACTTCCTTCCAACGCGTTTCAGCCGTAGCCTTGTTCACGGATGGGGGTATAATGCACACAACAAGTATAAATACCATTGACAAATACACAAACATAAACAAAGGACTCACACCACAGTGCTTAAATGTTTCACCCTGAAAACAAATGCCAATGTGTAAAGGTAAGTGAGATATCATGCCTTTAGTGGGATACCATTGATATAAGTATAAATATAAATATAAGCAGTTTCTTTCCTGTCTTATTGTAGATTTGTATAACATATTTGTGTCAACATAATAATCTATAAATATATGACAGTATATTACAAATTGCACATTCAATATTTAAACAGGTAGCCCTCTATTGCATATTGATATATCACATTAATTTACATTAATTTGATACCTTTATCAGGATGAGGTGCTGTACATCTAAAAAAAAACAAGAAAAAATTGTGAATAAAATATACAATAGAGATTTCTAAAAAATCTCTAAACTCTAATCATAAAAGCTCGAGAAAGTCCATTATAGTAATTGATTAGCTGCCAAGGTGAGTGTTCATCTCTTCACTCAAATTTAACCCATTCGGGGATAGAGTCATGAATTTGATAATATATTTTGATTCAAGGACACGTAACATTTTCTGTCTGTCTCCACCTCGTACATTAAGTCTAATTTGATCACAGACCAAATATGAGAGTTGTTTTTCATCACCTTGATGTACTTCATGAAAATGTCGTGCTACCGGGTAATTACGATCAAAATTACGAATGGCTCTCACATGTTCTAGCATTCTCTTTTTTGCTTTGTGGATCGTACTTCCCACATATACCTTGTCACAAGGGCATCGTAAACAATACACACAAAAATCAGTATTACATGTAAAAAATCCCTTAATGGTGTGTTCATTTTGACCAGCACCCCATGTTACAGTTTTGCAGTCTTTACAAGATGGCATTTGTTTTCAGGGTGAAACATTTAAGCACTGTGGTGTGAGTCCTTTGTTTATGTTTGTGTATTTGTCAATGGTATACTTGTTGTGTGCATTATACCCCCATCCGTGAACAAGGCTACGGCTGAAACGCGTTGGGAGGAAGTACAATTTCTTACTTTCTTTAATATACTTTGAAACTGTCTGACTGGTGTCTTGACCTTCTTTCTGATTGGGTGAGAAAAACTTACAAATATTTCATGGGATTCCCGATCCCATATTAAGACCGCCACAAACTGAGCCTCGACAATTCGGATTCCTTTTCTTTGTGGTTATATATATATATATATATATATATTTATACAATTACTTCATTGCTGAATATTTGTCACCTTTTTAATTGAACAATAAATGTAACCTTATTTTTTGAAAATATAATTAAATGAGTTTAGATTATTTTAAGTATTTCTTTATATAACTTTTAGTCATTGTATTATATAATAAATGAATGTAAACATTTTACTTTGATTAAAAATCTTTTTAATAAACCTATAAGAAAATAATTTAAGCTATTAATAAATTACAATTAAATAAATAATTTAAAATTAAGTTTATAGTGCTATGTATTTTGTTGCACATTTAAAATAAATATATTAGATCAATTAATGTTATTAGTTAATGTAAAAATATGCTTAGTACATTTTATAATGCTTAATAAACTTTTTAACTTTTCCCTATACTTTACCAGGGGGAGATCTCCATCTCAGTGAGATCTCCAACTACATTTGAAAAGTTACAGTGGTAACTTCACACTTTTAAATTAGGTGTTACACCTTGGTTTCACGCAGTGGGGACATGTAAGCTTACAATGTGTAGTAAATTTACAATGGAGAATAGCATAAAGTAGTGAATATACAACAAATTGTAAGAGTAAACTTACACAAGTAGATTTACCTTTGTGAGTAGCCCACACTGTTTTTTAAAACAGTAACTGGATTTTACAAACAGAGTCAGATTTATCATTACTTCATGCAGCACAGCAAGCTACATTGCTGCACTGCGCTTCATAAAAGAGCAGAAGTGCATTGTATTTAACATGATACGGAGAACTCCTGTGTTTTCCTTGCACTGGCACACAAATTGCTGCCATGGTGCTGACAGGATTGTTTTTGTGCAGGAATGGATAACTTCATTTCAATTCATTTTATTGGTTTATGTATTAACACATATGCCCCCCAATTACATCCCAAAGTTGGCGGGGAACAGTGCACTACTTACCAACATGGCATCAGAATGAGCAATTCCATTTTCCCAATCCCATCTCTGAAAAACGTAGCCAATCTGCAGGTTGGTTGCCAGTATTCTAGTCTGGGTTTAGCTCTGCCAGGGCCTCTGTCATTCCTGTTATGTGGATTCACTCTAGATTAGCCACAGAGTTCTCATGTGTCTGGTGCAGGAGAGATCTCTGAATTTGGTAGAGAGATAATCTAGAAAGGGAGTCAAAATGTCTTCTAACAATACTTGTTTTTTGCTCCAGTGACAGGGATATGTGGTCCATTATCCATAGTTCCCACACCCTATACAACCATTCTATGTGTTCTGGTGGCCTCTTCCTTTCCAACATTGCCGTAATTGACTGTTTAGTCACACAAAGAGCTAGTGTCATCTGTTCCTTCCTACAGGAATCCTATGAGCATATCTGCTTATTCAAGCGGCCCAATGGGACAGATGCTGGGAATCTATGTGAGCCTCGTACATTTTCTCTAGAGCATCTAAAGCACTATGGCCCTCATTAAGACCCTGGCGGTCTTTTGACCACCAGGATAAATGTGGCAGTATCACCACCAACAGGCTGGTCGTGTATACCGCCACATCTCCACTCATACGGCAATGGCGGTATGAACCGCCGGACTGGAGATGTACATCTCCTACCCGGCGGTCCACAGCAGACTGGCAGCAGCATGATGAGACGGCCTACCACCATGGTTTCCGCGACGCTAGCACTGCCACAAAAGCCATGGCTGTAGGGATCCCGGTGACAGGGAATTTGTTTCCTGTCACCGGTAGACGGCTCCCCCAACCCCTCCAGCAAGCACCTGACCCCCTACACATATAGCACCCCCCTACACACATAGTGCCCCCAACCCCCATACACACATAGCACCGCTACCCCCTAACCCCCTCCCCGCATACATGCACACACACCCACATGCACCACGCATACACTTATTCACCTCCACTTTCAGACACGCATCCACTCACACTCATCCATACACGCATTCACTCACACATACTCACACTCATCCATTCACGTATTCACTCACACATACTCACACTAATCCATACACACATTTACTCACACATACTCACAAGCATGCAGGCACGCATCCACACAAACATACACCACAACACTCACAGACGCATTCACACACACATGCACACATTCATACACACAGGCAAACACCACACATAACATCCTCCACCCTCTGACCCTCCTCCCCTGCCGGACGCCTGACTTACCTTGTCCAGCGAGGAGGTCGTCCGGCAGGGAACGGGAAGGGGCGCTGCTACCGCCGGCAGCGCCCCACCAGCAGGACACTGCCAGGTCGTATTGATGGTCTTAATACGGCTGGTGGCATCCTTCTGGGGAGGCGGTACAGGTGGTAGCACCACCCAGGCGCCTCCGACCGCTAGCATGGATACTGCCTAATTTCCAACCACAGTGTGGCGGAAATCCGGCAGTACCCATTATATGGCGGGCAGAAGACCGCCAGCACTGGTGGTCTTCTGGAGCGAATGGCTTTGGCAGTCTTAAGACAAGACCACCAAAGTCATATTGAGGGCCTATATCATTAAGGCCTAAATTTTGGACAATCCAGTAGAAGGTGTGACAAGGTGCCCATGCCCCCAAAACCTCATCAACATGCTTCAGAGTTTGGAAGGTCCCATTTGTGTAATTTAGTTGGACATTAGTACTAGTATAAAAGAGTTTTTTTCAAGCCTCATTCCTGTTGTGCTCCTAGAAGTAGGCCCTCTGGAAAATCTCTTCCCGTTACTTCCCTGTGTATGTAGGACCCAATTTTGTCTCCCATGTTTTCTGCCCTGGCATTTTCACTTTGATTTTATGTGTGCAAGAAAAATGACAGCTATTAGACACGTTAGCGCTCATTCACATACTACAAAATGCTGTTCACTAACCTATGATTGCGAGACCTTGACCTCCGCCTCTTCTATTCATTGTATGCACCCACAAGAGAGTAAACCCATTGCTATTCATAAACTTCACTTGAAAAGTTACTACAGCCCTAAGGGGAACAAAACAACCCCAGCTCTGCTTTTGTCAGGCACCACACATGGCCACTCACAGGTACTGCTACATATACACACAGAAATGTATGGAGGTGTTGTTGAAGCCATGTTCGGACTCGGAGACTCAGGCCCCTGTTCTGTAAAAATGAAATATACATTCACTGAAAATCTATAGATAGATAGACCGATTGATTAGATAGATAGATAGATAGATAGATAGATAGAAAGATAGATAGATAGATAGATAGATAGATAGATATTTTTACTGAAAAAAAAGGTTAAAGTAACATAGGTGAAAATTTCAGTGATAGCATAATGTTTTAAACTAGTGAATTTCAGTGGTTGTTAGAATTTAAAACAATAGGTTGTCACTGAAATGATTACCTAACTATAACATTACTTTAACCTTGTTTTTTTCCAGTGAATTACTAAGTTTGTTTTTTAATGTAAGGTAAGAAATGATTACAATTCCTAACTTTAACCCCTGACTTTTTTAGTGAATTTCTAGGGCTTTTTCTTACAAAAAGTAATATAATATTACCATATGTAACCTTAATCTCACACCACACAGGGCCTTTGGCTGTGTACTGTGTGTGGTTGGCCGCAGGGCCTGGCCTGTGACCAGGCCCTGTATCCAGCCCCTCACAGACATGTAACCCCATACCATGTTCGGTTTTTGGTTATGCGAGACATGGGGGTGACTGTGGTGCCTGAACTGCCACCAGGCTCTATGGCCAACCCCCCACGGGCAGCCAGCTGCACATGGTCTTTGGCAGGCATAGCATGTGTTTGGCTGCACTCAGAAATACTTACTGAATTTGTGAAACAGTCACAACACCAAAATATAGTAGATGGACCTGTTGACTTTACAGAGGAGTGAGCATATCAATATATATAAAGCAGATCCACAATCATTTCGCAAAAATTACCAATATTTTTGATCAAATGTATATTTCAGTAATTCACACAATACAATGCTTAATAATAGTGATTATTTTAAAAATGTTTAATAAAGTTCTAGTAAAAAAATGAACATGTCTCTGAGTCTTTTGATTAACATAGTTTTTATCATTGTATTTTGTGGGCTAAAAAATGTTAAAAGAAAGGCTCAGAGGTACCCACACTTCAGGGGACAATGGGGGCAGTGGGTGGGCACCGGGCCCCAGCCAGCACCCCTTGCAGGAGCCGACAACTTTCATATTTGTAGATGGGTGTCCCGGTGCCCACCCAGCACACATACTCTCCAGCGGTCATTGGGGCCAAATGGGGGAGCACCAGGGTCCTTGCGGCCCCTCTTAGCTCCCCGTTCAGGAGCTGGCCACTTTCACAATTGTAGACGCGCACCCCGTGCCCACCCAGGGCACCCACACTCCAGGGGTCATTTGGGGTTGTGGTTGAGCACTAGAACTCCTGTAGTCTAAGCCGGCTCCCAAGCCATTAGTCAATATAGGTTACATTTTCTTTGTGAAAGGTCTGCCTTCCCCACACCAGTTTATAGCATTTCTGCTGTCTTATTTGTTGGGAGACGCAGCAACTTGGCCTGTTAACTTTAAGGTTAAGATTTGTCATATTTTTAATCAATGAACATAAACACAAAGCGTAGATTCAGAATTATTAGATTTAAAACTGGGGAAGAAAGAATTACTAAGGTACCTCACCCAGTTTAAATGATTCATTTTAGAATCCGCTTGGCATATAGAGAAACATGCTGCATTATTTTTTCAAGGTTTAAGTATTGAACTTAAATATATACAACCTCAAGTTCCAGACAGGCCAGCAGATTGTGACAAATTAACTGAATTAACTTTAAAGACTGATCACCAATTGAGTGTGAGAAGAGTGTGAGAATAAGTGAAAAGAAGAAGGGATAAGGAAGAAGTAGAAATTTTGTGAAGGGTAGTGTGGGAGATAGACAGCAACAGCCCACTCCTGAACCCATGAGGATAGGGTCCATTTACAGCACCTCTATCCAAGGGAGAAAGATTACTGCATAGAACAAATAATTTATGTCTTTAATGTGGTTCTGATAAACATTTCCTTAAATGTTGTCCCAAGAGACCTTGGAGCGGATGGTCAAGAAATGGGAAAGCTCATGGGCGAGGATGGGGAGACCCAAAGAGTGATAAAACCTTATTCAGCTCTATCAAGAAAAGGTTGATCGAATACAGTGCAACCAGGAACATTTTATATTAGTACTGACGTATCCTTGTTTGAATATGACCGCAAAATATCTGAAGTGTTCACAGTAATTGATTATGTGGCAAAAGAAAATTTTGTGGATTGGGCTTAGGTACGCAAACAAGGGTGAACCCAGATGAAGAAAGAAAGACCTGAATTGGTGAGCGTGGTAGATGGGACTGCTTTGCCTTCTGGCCACCTTACTCTTTTTACTTTGCCTTTACAGTAAATCAGTTTATCAAATCATAGAGAAGAAATTACATTTGACATTATTGATGCCCAGCACTTTCAAGTTATATTGGGTGGGCCTACGCTCATTTAGCATAATCTTGCCATTGATTGGGCATGTGGCACAGTTTAATTAAAGTCAGATTAGTGTTAGAAGAGTTGTATTCTAAGATAGAAGTGCCATGGGAAGGAGGTGGCAATATCAAAGTTTCAGTTAAGTAGGACAATCATATTAGAAGAAGAGGAAGAAACCACTAAATCAAAGAATAAGATCCCTTTGGAATATAATGATTTTCTTGAGGTCTTCAGTACAAAAAGAAGGCAGAGACTTTCCTTTACATGAATTCCTTGATTGCTGCATAGATCTAGAACCAGGAACAAAAACTCCCATGCAGTGGGATACATGCCTTCCCTGAATCAAAAACTGAACTATTTGGATGCATATCTGGCCAATGGGGCAATTTGCCTTTCTCAATCTCCAGTCTCATCATCTTGTTTTTCACCCAAAGAGGAATGACAGTCTTTGCACCTGTAGACTGCAGAGCTTTAAATCAAGTCACCATTAAGAATATATATCTTTTGCCCTTAATATCAAAGATGTTGGATCAGATAAAGCAGGTTTAAGTATTCGCTAAGATTGACTCACGTGGACATATGTTCTTGTAAGTGTACCTGAAGGTGATGAATTGAAAAAAGCTTTTCAAACTAAGTTTGACTTGTATGGACATCAAGTCATGCCATTCAGTCTTAGAAATGCCTCAGCAGCTTTCTATTTTTTTTATTACTGACATTCTTAGGGAATATGTTGATATCTTAGTCATAGCCTATAGAGAAGATATCCTGGTCTTTTCTGACAATCTTAATGATTGTGTAAGAAAACCAACTTTATGCAAAAACTAGAAAATGTTCCTTTCACACAACACCGTGGAATTTTTGTGATTCATTCTATCACCAGAAGGACAAAATATTGTGCAAGTGCAGGGATGCTTTGTATTTCCTCCAATTTTTTAATAGACCTGATGTCTGTTACGGTGTTTCCCAATTTCTTAAAGCAGCAGTAAGGTGAGCAAGTCGATGGATAGCTAGGAGAAAAATAACCTGTCATAGTATGTGCTGGGTTTCTACTGCTATCCTTATAATTGCTGCTTTGTTATTTTGATCTCATGTGATGTATTTTATGAATGTTTTTATTTTGGATCTTTATGGCCATTTTTGGTGCGGAATAAAGACATTTGAATTTTGAAATTTAAATTTGAATAAATATTGTTCAGAAAAAGGTAGAAGCAGTTCAAACTGTCTTGATCCAAATCCGTGAAAGACGTACAAAGATTTCTAGGATTTTCTAATTTTTATGGACAGTTCATTCATGGGTTTTCCAAGATAATTGCACCTTTTACAGGTTTATTAAAAAACAGTCTCCTGAAGCAGAAGGCAGATTGTGAATTATGTAAGATTAAAAAGGATATTTACAAAGGCTCTCATTCTGCATTATCCTTACATAAGTCATCCTTTTTTTTTGGAGCGGATGCCTCTAATACAGCCTTTGTACAATTTTTCACAGAGACATCCTTAGACAGGCCAAATGCATCTAGTAGTTTTCTTTTCCTGGAATCTTAATACTGCTGAATGTAATTATACTATCACGGGAAAAGAACTCTCCAATTAAAGCAGCATTCATAGAATGAAGACCTTACCTATTCGAATCAAAGGCACCAGTCACAGTGTTTATTAATCACAGAACTCTTCTGTGTCAGGGTTACCTTTCCGCAAGAGTGAAACTGACACAATGATGGTTCCCAGCTTCCCTATGAGCAAAACAGACTCCAAAATAAGGCATGCCTGATCCACCAGAATGAAGGGACAAGCCTTGACTGGGACCAGACCTTCCCAGTGTGATGTCAGGTATATTCTAGGTTATCTGCAAAACATTAACAACCTTAGTACTCAATACTCAAATAAACCTTTTTCCATATCTAAGGATACAAACTAGAATTAACTAATGTCCCCTCTTCCTTTTTTAGGTGCTGGTTCCTGTTTGCTAAATAGGTTATGCGCACTTCTGGAGTAGAGTCAAGATAATTAATTCCAAATGTAATAAGTACAGATATATGTAGGTATATAATGGTTTTCACTAACACCTACCTAAGTGTAGGATTTATGAGATTAGATTATGAAAATTAATTCACAGGAAAACCAGTTCCTTAGTCTACTCAGCTTCCTTCATCCTGAAATTATAATGGTAATTGCTATCAGACTAGCTAGAAGTCATTTCTAATCGTTAGGTCTGTAAAAGCATTGACAATATCTTACTATGAGTCCTTACTTACATTTATACCGTGCTTCTGAAAAACAATAATACATGTTTGTTCTTTTCTTTTTGGGAAGGTATTGCAACACAAAACACTGGTTAAATTCATCAATCCTTACAACAGGTTACATTCGGGTATGTACTCTCTTGTCTTTAGAACAATTCATCATATACCAACATGCTGATAGCTGCTTAAAAATAATCCCGTTGTGTAATCTGTTTTGCAGGATTTTCAGTAAAGGTGAAGAACAAGCAGAACTAGTGACTGAATCCTAATCAGGTAAGGAAATGTTGTTTTTTCATGCACAATAGTAAAAGTTACCAATCCTTTGGTTGCTGCTTTTAAAATAATGCCATTTGTCTGTATTTCCTTTTTGCAGGAGTTCAAGAGGCATGTAACAGGAGCAAGAAGACAGATGCCTCCGACAAAAAGACAAATCGCAGTAAGACGCCAAGCGCTCGGAGACGCAACAAAAGGCCAAACACAGGTGAGTAGGGAACAGGGAAACTGACGACGATAAGTCATCAAGACGCAGCACACAGCTCTTCGAGCTTTAGGGCATATTTATACTCCGTTTACGCCGAATATGCGTCAAAAGTTTTTGACGCACATTCGGCGCAAACTTTGCACCATATTTATACTATGGCGCCCGACCCCGCGGACGGCAAAATTCCTCTGTGTGTGTCATTTTTGGATGCGGGAAACCGCCTTGTGTTAATGATATGCAAGGTAGGCGTTCCCGCCAAAAAAATGACTTCAAGGCCTGTGCGCCTTATTTATACTCCAGCGTCATTTTGACGCACAGGAGGGGGCGGGCCTTAAAAAACGGCGCACAGCCTGAAGTGCGCCTTTTTTTAACACCTGGTCAGGGCAGGCGTTAAGGGACCTGTAGGCTCACTTCCATGGTCTCTGACCATGGAAGCAGTCCAGAGGTGCCCTTCCCTGCCCCAGGAGCACCCCCTGCCACCCCTGGAGGACACCCATGGATGGGGGGACCCATCCCAGGTAAGTACAGGTAAGTTGAGGTAAGTATTATTTTTTTATTTTTTTTAAGTGGCATAGGGGGGCCTAATTTGGGCCCCACTACATGCCACTGTGCCCAATGGCCATGCCCAGGGGATAGAAGTCCCCTGGGCATGGCCATTGGGCAAGGGGGCATGACTCCTGTCTTTGCTAAGACAGGAGTTATTTCAATGGGGGTTGTGCGTCAAAAAATGGCGCAAGTCCGGTTTGAGCCATGATTTTTTACTCAAACCTGACTTGCACCATTTTTTGACGCACAACCCCCATTTTCCCCTACGCCGGCGCTGTCTGGTTTGAGTCTTTTTTTTTTACTCTGACCAGCCCGCAGCGCTGGCCAAAGGCACTCCTTAAAAAAGGAACCCGCATGGTGCGTAGGAATGGCGGTAGGCGGCGGTAAATTATTTGACGCAAACCAGCGACGGGGCTGGTTTGCGTCAAAAAGTATAAATATGGGACTTTGGGCCACATGTAGGTAGCTTTTTGCACGTCGCAAACAGCGAATCTCATTGTATGCGATGTGCAAAAAGCACATCGCGATGCACAAACCCAGTTTTGCGGTGGTTACCGAATCACAAAACGAGTGTGCGACTCGCAATTAGGAAGGAGTGTTCCCTCCCTAATTGCGACTCGCAGTGCAATGTAGGATTGTTTTGTGACCGCGAACGCAGTCGTAAAACAATAGCAGTTAGCACCAATTTCAAATAGGTGCTAACCCATTCACAAAAGGGAAGAGGTCCCCACGAATGTCACAAAACGTTTCATTTTTTGTTTTTGTAATGCATCTCGTTTTCCCTTAAGGAAAACAGGCTGCATTACAAAAAAAAAAAAATTATTGAAAAGCATTAACAGACATGGTGGTTTGCTGTCCGCAGCAGGCCATCATCCCTGTGAGGGCCGCCATTCTCAAGGGGGTCGCAAATTTCGCCCCACCTCATGAATATTCATGAGGTGGGCATTTGCAACCCCCTTGCGAATCGGTAACAGTGTCATGGACACTGTTATGCATAAGGTTTTGCGACTCGCAAAACCAAACGTACGTACATGTGGCCCTTTGTCTTAAAGGCCCCACGGCATACGCTTGCAGCACACGACATTCTGGCCCAAATTTATACATTTTTAGTGCCGCATTTGCGCAGCTCTTTGATGCAAAAGTGGCACAAGCTTACAAAATACAATTGTGTTTTATATGTTTGCGCCACTTTTGCGTCAAAAAATGACTGTGTCCTTGCAAACCTGGGACATAATAAGTGAACAGGGCAGCCATTAATGTAATTGCTGAATACTGGTCAGTACGAATTTCATAGCTACATGATAGCTACCCCGAACTCTGGGTTGATTGGTATCAAACAACTCAGAATGATAAATTCAAGCTGGTACCAGTATTGGATTTCTTGCAAAATGTACCCAGGGGTCATTTTAGAGGTGGCCTCTGCAAAAGCTAACTACCCTGGCATGGTTGCTGGCTGGTCACAAGCAGCCTGCCACCACCAGACTAGAGTCTGAATCCATGGGGAGAGAGATGCTGCTTGCTGGGATTCAGAACAAAGCCCTTCCTGGATGGAGGTGCTAACACCCCCTTCCTCAGGAATGTGCCCTGCCCTGCTAGCAAGCTGTCCTTGCAACCCTCAGCGACCCCCTACTGCCACCATGTGTGCACTGTATCTAAGATACAGCGCACCATGGCGCAGTCTAGGGGGCAATTGCATCAATATTTTTGACGCTATAGATGTACTGTTCAGGGTTAGCAGCAACATTTTGGCGCTAACCCTGAACAGTACATAAGGGCCCATTGTAAACAATGGTGTGCCCCCTTTATAGCGCCTGCTGTGAGCAGGTGTTAAAAGTGCCCAAAAAAAATGAAAACCATTTTTCCGTCCCCCCCTAACAGGGGAATGCCCCCTTTGCATACATTATGCCTGGCACAGGCATAAAGTAGTGCAAAGGGTTACAAAGTGGCATAATGCACGCATTGCATAACTTTGTAAATATGGCGTGGGGAACTGGACCCCTTAGCACCACCTTAGTGTAAAAAAAAGGTGGTGCTAAAGTTGCGCTAGACCCTCATAAATCTGGGCCAATGTGCTTTTTACTTTTGCTCTGATAGACCTATCCTGGAGCGGAATATTCCTCAGTCGACAACACAATAAAAGAGAACGATCACCCAATGTACTGTGGTTTGGGTCCCTACTACCATCATCAGATTCAAAGAGAAATACCCTTTTGTTTGAAAGGACTTTCACCCACACAAAATTTCCGTGGCATGCTTCATCCTTATGTCTTCACCTGGTCATCTAACACACTTGGATGCGCTCAACCCTTGCCCTCTAACGAAAGGGAAGAGGTGCTCTTCAATCTTGTTATATGCTTCATGGGATCCTGCTCTTTGGTTTAAAATAGCCTCTAGGTCTCCTTCTAAAATCTTTCATCTCTAGAGGCCTTGGACCATGTTAAAAATAGAAGTAGATATGCTATTCCCCCCACATCTGTTTAGGTCAAATTGTTTCAGATAGCTTTTTTCATTGCCCCGGGGGTCTCCCGGCTTTCTTCAGGACCAATCAGATCCCTATAGATGTGACACACTCCATTATAATTTTAACCTGGTTATCTGTGGGTGTATTTCACACACAATCTATGCAAAACACATTCAGACCAACTTGTGTGTTGGGGATTTATTCCTGTTGCTCGGACACTGCTCAGGGTTTTGGTGTGTGGGAAAAATGAACATCACAAACAATATTTATTTATCACAGACGCTCTTTTGTGTTCCACTTCACACACTGTTTATCGAGTCCCGGTACCACTGCACCGCCTTTATTCACTTTGGCCACTGCAGGACCACTGTATCTCCATCTCATAACATTATCAAAACGTTTTTCAATCCGTTTCATGCTGATATCAAAGTACTGACATGTTTCTAATTCACCCTCATGCAGTATGTTTGTTTTCAACTACTTATGCTGTTCAACGTTTCACCACTGAAAAGGTTCACTAGTATTACTTTTTTGAAGTACGTCTTTCATTCATTTCCGACTATTCACATGCATTTGTCCTAATCGTAGATCAATACTAGTTAGTGCATGTTTTTTTTCGGATAGGTCATTGCCCCATAGGAGAATACAAGCGAGCAGATCTCTTTGACACAATCTTTGCTGTCATAACACGAAATCGTACATTTCTGTCGTTTTGGTCAATACAGAGCCACTTGGCAAAAAGTTCAAATAACGGCCCCCAATATTGCCCCTACTTATTATGCCATGGAGCCCCCACCGGCACCAGCATGTACATTCAGTCCTGTCCTGTTCTCTCAATGGATAACGTTCTACTCAATTCGGTGTGGTTTTAAGCATCTAGGGCCAGATGTAGCAACTGACGAATTTGCGAGTTGCAAAGTGCGAGTCCATGCGACTCGCAATTTGCAACTCGCAAATTCGTATGCAGTACGGTGTCTCAGACACCGACTGCAACTCGCTATGGGGTCGCAATGACCCACCTCATGAATATTCATGAGGTGGGTCGCAAATTGCGGCCCCATAGCGAGTATAGGCACTCGCTAACATGGAGGCCTGCTGACGTCAGCAGACCTCCATGTTCGTGACCTGCTTTTAAATAAAGCGTTTTTTTTTTTTTTAAGTGTAGCCCGTTTTCCTTACAGGAAAACGAGCTGCACTTAAAAAAAAAACGAAACCTTTAGTTTCGGTATTTTTTCAGGGCAGGGAGTGGTCCCTTGGACCACTCCCTGCCCTGAAAAAATATTTTTGGGTCCAGTCACAAACTGGAAGGGGTCCCATGGGGACCCCTTCCAATTTGCGAGTGGGTTACCATCCACTTGAAGTGGATGGTAACTGCGATGCCATTACGCGGTCGCAAATGGTATTGCATCCCACTGCGACTCGCAAATAGGAAGGGAACATCCCTTCCTATTTGCGAGTCGGAAATGCATATTGCGAGTCGGTAACGACTCGCAATATGCATTTCTGCATAGCAAACCCATGTTTGCGACTCGCAAACGGCGATTTTCGCCGTTTGCGACTCGCAAATGGTTTGCTACATCTGGCCCCTAGTGTCTTCTCCATCTACAGAATGGTGTCATTTGAGCAATGTTGCGTAGTATCATATTCACCTATGCAGTCAAATGCTCATGGGAGCTGTAGTCATGCTTGCTATCCTAATGTCCCAGTTTCTTTTATTGTGAATCATGGTTATTATTAGGAACAGCTATTAGAACTGTTCTTAGTTAAACAGGGCCAGGTATATTGGACTGAATATGTGAGTGGTATTTGAGCCCTCAAAGTAACGTTATTATTAAGTTAGCTTTATTTTTTCTGTGAGAAATGTGGTTCTTTATATGGTGTGGTTGTGTGACCTAACTGTGTAATAACAACCTGCAGGGGTGTAGAATGTAAAAAAATATCTACTTATCAATAGGACAGGTTGCTTCATAAATTTACTTGTCCTGTAAAAAAAAATCTACTTGTCCTTTTGATGCCATCCACTGTGGGACAAATTATGGCACCAATTCCATCAAATAAGAGCTCTAGTAATAGCCCTCTGATTATGCCAGGGCTAATACTATAGTAGTGTTTAAATACTAACAATTTCCTTATTTTCCACCTTTCTGCAGATCTACATGCTGGGGCTGGAGGTAGTGGTAAGCAATAGTTCCAGGGTTGGAATGCCCGTTTGAGTCTGTGCAAACCTACTAACTTGCATTTTCTGAGAGTTTTCACCAGCTTTTGTCTAATCTTTTCCCACACTGAGGAAGTTTTGAACTTTACTCCTGACAAGGGTCAGAAGTAAAACTTCTGATCCATATGTGTAATTGTATATGTATGAGTTAGTATTAATGGTATATTCGTCTATACCAAAGTATTTGGGGTTTGCTTTGTTATAAATGCTACTAGTCTGTCCCCTATTGACATTCCCATGACTTAGTTGATGTTCTATTTGACCAGTTTGGTGTTACCAGCTTCTCATGTTGAAACATGGTGGTGCCTTTAGTATAGGAAAATTGAGATTTCTCTATTGATTGCCCATAGTTGTCCAGACTACTTCATTGTTCATGCCCCGGACATGGGTAGAGAATCGATAGATCCATCTTTGCTCCTTATTGAACAGGATCCTGGTCATCTCTTCTTCCGGACCTTTTCTGCATAGTTGTTCCAGGACATCCAGGCCATGCTCCATTTGTCCTGATTCAAAGTAGTGACTGGCCATTTTCGTTGTTGCACTCCTTTATCTTGAGTTACGCTGACACTCTCGCCAAGCACAGTGTTTTAGTCAAAATTGTTACTGCTAATATTACATTGATTTTATCAATGATATTATCAAACATGTCATTCATTTGTGGGGTAATTAGCAGTGCATGTTGAGGGCGTGAGTTATTGTTACATTCGGGAACGTGTTATAGTTACTTAAGATATCTCTAACTATACAGGTGAAGTATAACGTCCCTGTAACATTTGGTTTTGTAAGGAATTTCTTTGTTTTTTTACTTCTGTTTCCTAATTATAACGTCCCTGTAACCTATGTTTTTTGTTTTAACGTAAAGTAATTTCCATTACTATACTTTAATCCAACCAACACGGCCAGTCCCTGCGGCCAACCCTTACAACCACCCAACCCTGCGCTGTGCACAGCCTTCAACCTGAGTGGGTTTGGGGGCTTGTTTGACAGAGTATGACTGGGTATGTGAATAAGTGTCTCACAGGGTCTGTGAATGGGTGTATGAATGTCTTAGTGGGTATTTGAGTGGGTGTATCAGTGTCGCTGGGTCTGTGAGTGGGTGCACGAGTGTGATACTGAGTTTGTGAGTGGGTGCATGACTGGCTGAGTGGCTCTCTGAGTGGATGTACAAGTGTCTGTCTGGGTCTGTGAGTGAGTATGTGAGTGTCTGATAGTGTGTGTATTAGTGTGTGAGTGAGTGTCTGAATATATATTTTTTATTGCTTATCGGCAGGGTTGGCAACGTTGCATGGGGGCATGCTGACCGCCGTAAAGGAGTCGTGACTCCACAATTGGGACAAAAAAAGATTTTTAACCTTTTTAAAGTAATAGTAAGGGGTCCCTCACAGACACCCAGAAATAATCCCCATGGGGTTCAGAATACCATTTACCCAGATCCCTTTGATTGTTTTGTCCCTCAATTTCCATCCCCCATGACCATTGCCCTGTTCAGAAAATGGTGGCCGCAACTTTCTGAACAGATTGCAGCCAGCCAATCACACTGCTCCTTCTTGCACACGGAGTTGAGACACTCGCGTGAGTCACAACGGATCTGTGTCCCTATATATACAAATTTGTTTTCCACTTAATTACAAGAAAACCACTAATCGGATTCATGCCAAATCACAAACGGTTGCTTTCCAGAACAGGACCTACCATTCTGCTAAATTTGGTGTAATTCCGTCCAGTGGTGCGGGCGCTATCTCTGTTCAAAATCCCTATGGAAAAGTGAGTGGGGAAAAAGCACTTTGAGACCCCCTCTTTTTCTCAGCCCCCGCTTGACAGATCACCTCGAAACTTTCCAAACAGCACTGTGTATTTTCTTGAAAATTTCGAGAAGATTCATAAAACAGCATAAAAGATATAGGCAAGCAAAAAACACTTTTTATATAGAAACTAGGTCCTAACTATAACTACATAGTGATTATCGCCAAGAGTTATATATATATATATATATATATATATATTTATTCTTTCACTTAAAACACCAAAGGTTACAGGGTCGTTATAGTTGGGTTCTGAATTTACTTGCACAAAACCATAGGAATTCAGCAGTAATACTTGTGCCCTAGGGACTATAACTTGCGCCCCCACCATGCACCATTTTCTTATCAATAATTTGACTGCTAATGTTAGATTGATATTTTTAATGATGTTATAAATGATGTCATGAGTGCTGTCATATTTGAGGTAGTTAGCAGTGCATGGATGAAAGTTATAGTTACCGTAGGGTGTGAGTTATAGTTACTTGAGATAATCATAACTATTACTGCTGAATTTATGTGGTTCGTGCAAGTAAATTACAAACCTAACTATAACGTCCCTGTAACCTTTGGTCTTTTAAGTGAATTTCAAAGTTTGTTTTTAATTCTATTTCCTGATTACAATGTCACTGTAACCTTTGTGTTTTTCAGTGAAATTCTATGGTATTTTCAATGCAAAGCAATTTTTATTACTTTACGTTAATCCAACCACCGCCGCGCCGGCCGTGAGCAGAAGAGATTGTCAGCAAGGCCTACCTCCTATAACCATCCAACCCACGCACCACACCAGGCCTTTTGTAGAGTGCAATGGGGGTTGGTTGCAGGGACTGGCCTGCAGCCAGGCCCTGCAGCCTTCCCCTATACTCACTCAATCCAATGGCGCTCATGAAATGCTTCTTTGTTTGGTGAGATGTGATCATATTCCTTTGCATCAAGAACGTGTCTCAAAAATTGGCAAGAAATGCATTTGGGGGGTCCTTTCAGTAAGCTCTCCATCATCCTCCCGTAATCCACCAGTACTGGTTGACATGGGATTTGATTATGGGTCTTGTGATAATTAAAATAAAAGCACCTAAGAAAGAGTACTTTGGAACATTCTTCCTGTGATCAAGGCATGTGTGCAAACACATTAGGAGGAATAAGCATACAAGCCACTTTTCACTATTAATTAAAGCATGGAGGACTCTGAATTTAGTCTTCAACACTTTTCTTGTTTATGGATTTAAAGGGTGGGATGCTCTTTCCCCGTTATTCGAAGCCGCCCTGCATGGTTGGGGCCCCCCAACGCCTAACCGTCGATGGTGCCTGACTAATGACGCCCACCATTGCGTCTTTAAATCAACACTCTCCTCCTACTTCATGGAAGACAGACACTCCAAGAGGAAGTGAATTTGCAGCATTTATTATTTAATCAAGGGAAACAGGAACGCGTTTCAGCACGTCTGCCTTTGGCACGCCTGCACACCATATCCCCCCAATCGAACATAAGCTCAGACACTACTGTAGGTTTGCAAAATACTGTTTATTATGGCAGGCTTCTCCTGACCTGTTTCGGCCCAGCCAGGCCTTTCTCGAGAAAAAGTTGAAACGCGTCAAAAGAAGCCAGCCATAATAAACTATATTTTGCAAATCTACAGCAGTGTCTGAGCAAATCTTTGATGGGTGAGATATGATGTGCAGTTTTTTTATATATATATATATATATATATATATATATATATATATATATATATAATTATTTTCTTCTAAAAAATGTGAATAACTTTGTAATTTAAAAATAAATGTAAGTTTGATTTTCAAAAATATGACTTTATTACAATTACTTCTGTAATCAATATTTGATAATGTTCATTATGTAATAAATAAGTATAAACATTTTACTGTGTGTGTTTTTTTAGAATAAATGTTTAAGAAATAATTCTAAGTTAAATTAATATATTTATATTAATTAAATATTTAATTAAAAATAAAGTTAATGCTGTAGCTTTTTTATATTTAGTTCTATATTTAAAATATATTTGTAAAATAATGTACATTAATATTTAACATTAAATTATGTTTGCTTTTTCTAGGTTTAATAAACATTTTTACCTTTTCCCATACTTTGCAATAGGGAAATCTATGCCCCAGTGGCTATGTGTGAAATGCTTCAAGAAGTAACTACACTTGTAAATTAGGCCCCACCCCTCAAATTCAGGGGATTGAGACATGTAAATTTATAATTGTTGAAAATAACCTTTCTGCAGGGTCACCCCCAAACTTTTTGCCTTCCTCCTTCTCTTTTTCTGACCTCATTTTTGTTGGCTTTAGGACTCTGCGCACTTTACCACTGCTAATCAGTACTGAAGTGCATATGCTCGCTCCTTAAAACATTGTGACATTGGCTCATACCCAATTGGCTTATTTAATTTATTTGTAAGTCCCTAGACAAGTGCACTAAATGCTACTAGTTGGCTGCAGCACTGGTTGTGCCACCCACATTATTAGTCCCCTAACCGTGTCTCAGGCCTGCCACTGCAGGGCCTGTGTGTGCAGTTTCACTGCCACTTCGACTTGGCATTTAAAAGAAATTGCCAAGCCTTAAACTTCCCTTTTTCTACATATAAGTCACCCTAAGGTAGACCCTAGGTAGCACATAGGGTAGGGTGCTATGTAGATAACGGGCAGAACATGAACATGTGTATTCTATATCTCCTGGTAGAGTAAAACTCCTAAATTCGTTTTACACTGCTATGAGGTCTGCTCATTTCATGGGATAGCATTAGGGCTACCCTCATACACTGTTTGAGTTGTAGATTCTGATCTGAAAGGAGTAGCCAGGTGTAGGAGGCTGGACTGGCTTGTAGTGAGTACCAAGGGGTACTTGCACCTTGCACCAGGCCCAGTTATCCCTTATTAGTGTATAGGGTGTCTAGCAGCTTAGGCTGATAGATAATGGTAGCTTAGCAGAGCAGCTTAGGCTGAACTAGGAGACGTGTGAAGCTACTACAGTACCACTTAGTGTCATATGCACAATATCATAAGAAAACACAATACACAGTTATACTAAAAATAAAGGTACTTTATTTTTTATGACAATATGCCAAAGTATCTTAGAGTGTACCCTCAGTGAGAGGATAGGAAATATACACAAGATATATATACACAATAGCAAAAATATGCAGTATAGTCTTAGAAAACAGTGCAAACAATGTATAGTTACAATAGGATGCAATGGGGAAACATAGGGATAGGGGCAACACAAACCATATACTCCAAAAGTGGAATGTGAACCACGAATGGACCCCAAACCTATGTGACCTTGTAGAGGGTCGCTGGGACTATCAGAAAATAGTGAGAGTTAGAAAAATAACCCTCCCCAAGACCCTGAAAAGTGAGTGCAAAGTGCACCAAAGTTCCCCTAAGGACAAAATAGTCGTGTTAGAGGGAAAATGCAAGGAAAACACAAATCAGCAATGCAACAACGATGGATTCCTGTCTGAAGGTACCTGTGGAGCAAGGGGACCAAGTCCAAAAGTCACAAGCAGCTCGGAGATGGGCAGATGCCCAAGAAATGCCAGCGGTTGGTGCAAAGAAGCTCTTACTAGGCTGAAGAACTGTGAATACTGCAGGAACGACAAGGGCTAGAGACTTCCCCTTTGGAGGATGGATCCCCCACGCCTTGGAGAGTCGTGCAGAAGTGTTTTCCCGCCGGATGGACGCCAACAAGCCTTGCTACACGCAAATCGTGCGTTTGGCGTTTTTGGACGCTGCTGGGGCCCAGGAGGGACCAGGAGGTCGCAAATTGGACCTGCAGAGAGAGGGGACGTCGAGCAAGACAAGGAGCCCTCACTGAAGCAGGTAGCACCCGGAGAAGTGCCAGAAACAGGCACTACGAGGATGCGTGAAACGGTGCTCGCCGAAGTTGCACAAAGGAGTCCCACGTCGCCGGAGACCAACTTAGAAAGTCGTGCAATGCAGGTTAGAGTGCCGTGGACCCAGGCTTGGCTGTGCACACAGGATTTCCGCCGGAAGTGCACAGGGGCCGGAGAAGCTTGCAAAGTCACGGTTCCCAGCAATGCAGCCCAGCGAGGTGAGGCAAGGACTTACCTCCACCAAACTTGGGCTGAAGAGTCACTGGACTGTGGGGGTCACTTGGACGGTGTCGCTGGATTCGAGGGACCTCGTTCGTCGTGCTGAGAGGAGACCCAAGGGACCGGAAATGCAGCTTTTTGGTGCCTGCGGTTGCAGGGGGAAGATTCCGTCGACCCACAGGAGATTTCTTCGGAGCTTCTGGTGCAGAGAGGAGGCAGACTACCCCCACAGCATGCACAAGCAGGAAAACAGTCGAGAAGGCGGCAGGATCAGCGTTACAGAGTTGCAGTAGTCGTCTTTGCTACTATGTTGCAGGTTTGCAGGCTTCCAGCACGGTCAGCGGTCGATTCCTTATCAGAAGGTGAAGAGGGAGATGCAGAGGAACTCGGCTGAGCTCATGCATTCGTTATCTAAAGTTTCCCCAGAGACAGAGACCCTAAATAGCCAGAAAAGAGGGTTTGGCTACCTAGGAGAGAGGAAAGGCTACTAACACCTGAAGGAGCCTATCACAAGGAGTCTCTGACGTCACCTGGTGGCACTGGCCACTCAGAGCAGTCCAGTGTGCCAGCAGCACCTCTGTTTCCAAGATGGCAGAGGTCTGGAGCACACTGGAGGAGCTCTGGACACCTCCCAGGGGAGGTGCAGGTCAGGGGAGTGGTCACTCCCCTTTCCTTTGTCCAGTTTCGCGCCAGAGCAGGGGCTAAGGGGTCCCTGAACCGGTGTAGACTGGCTTATGCAGAATTGGGCACCTCTGTGCCCAACAAAGCATTTCCAGAGGCTGGGGGAGGCTACTCCTCCCCTGCCTTCACACCATTTTCCAAAGGGAGAGGGTGTCACACCCTCTCTCAGAGGAAGTTCTTTGTTCTGCCATCCTGGGCCAGGCCTGGCTGGACCCCAGGAGGGCAGATGCCTGTCTGAGGGGTTGGCAGCAGCAGCAGCTGCAGAGAAACCCCAGGAAGGGCAGTCTGGCAGTACCAGGGTCTGTGCTACAGACCACTGGGATTATGGAATTGTACCAACAATGCCAGGATGGCATAGAGGGGGCAATTCCATGATCATAGACATGTTACATGGCCATATTCGGAGTTACCATGGTGAAGCTACATATAGGTAGTGACCTATATGTAGTGCACGTGTGTAATGGTGTCCCCGTACTCACAAAGTTCAGTGAATTGGCTCTGAACAATGTGGGGGCACCTTGGCTAGTGCCAGGGTGCCCTCACACTAAGTAACTTTGCACCTAACCTTTACCAGGTAAAGGTTAGACATATAGGTGACTTATAAGTTACTTAAGTGCAGTGTAAAATGGCTGTGAAATAACGTGGACGTTATTTCACTCAGGCTGCAGTGGCAGGCCTGTGTAAGAATTGTCAGAGCTCCCTATGGATGGCAAAAGAAATGCTGCAGCCCATAGGGATCTCCTGGAACCCCAATACCCTGGGTACCTCAGTACCATATACTAGGGGATTATAAGGGTGTTCCAGTAAGCCAATGTAAATTGGTAAAAATGGTCACTAGCCTGTCAGTGACAATTTGGAAAGAAATGAGAGAGCATAACCACTGAGGTTCTGATTAGCAGAGCCTCAGTGAGACAGTTAGTCACTACACAGGTAACACATACAGGCACACTTATGAGCACTGGGGCCCTGGGTTACCAGGGTCCCAGTGACACATACAACTAAAACAACATATATACAGTGAAAAATGGGGGTAACATGCCAGGCAAGATGGTACTTTCCTACACAACCCCCCCCCAAACGAAGGACAATAAGACTAGCCATTACCTGATGAGTCTTCATTGTCTAAGTGGAAATATCTGGAGAGTCCATCTGCATTGGAGTGGCTACTCCCAGGTCTATGTTCCACTGTATAGTCCATTCCCTGTAGGGATATGGACCACCTCAACAATTTAGGATTTTCACCTTTCATTTGTTTTAGCCAAAGTAGAGGTTTGTGGTCTGTCTGAACAATGAAGTGAGTGCCAAACAGGTATGGCCTCAACTTCTTCAGAGCCCAGACCACAGCAAAGGCCTCCCTCTCAATGGCAGACCAACGCTTTTCTCTAGGGGTCAACCTTCTACTAATAAAAGCAACAGGTTGATCCTGGCCCTCAGAATTAAGTTGTGATAGTACTGCCCCTACTCCTAATTCAGATGCATCAGTCTGGACATAGAATTTTTTAGAGTAACAAGGGCTTTTCAGGACAGGTGCAGAGCACATGGCCTGCTTCAGCTCCTCAAAAGCTTTCTGACAGTTTGCTGTCCATAATACCTTTTTAGGCATTTTCTTGGATGTGAGGTCATTAAGAGGGGCTGCAATGGAGCCATAGTTCTTAATGAACCTCCTGTAATACCCAGTGAGGCCTAGGAAGGCTCTCACCTGAGTCTGAGTGGTAGGGGGAACCCAATCAATAATAGTTTGGATTTTCCCCTGAAGTGGTGCAATCTGTTCCCCACCAACAAGGTGTCCCAGATAAACCACCTTACCCTGCCCTATCTGGCACTTTGAAGCCTTGATAGTGAGGCCTGCCTTTTGCAGGGCCTCCAAAACTTTCCATAGGTGGACCAGGTGATCATCCCAGCTGGAGCTAAAGACAGCTATATCATCCAAATATGCTGCACTGAAAGCTTCCAGCCCTTGCAGGACTGTGTTCACCAACCTCTGAAAAGTGGCAGGTGCATTTTTCAAACCAAAAGGCATTACAGTAAACTGGTAATGTCCTCCAATGGTCGAAAATGCAGTTTTAGGTTTAGCATCTTCTGACATTTTGATCTGCCAATACCCTGCAGTCAAATCAAAAGTGCTTAGATACTTGGCAGATGCCAGTGTATCTATTAGCTCATCTGCCCTGGGTATAGGGTGAGCATCTGTTTTGGTTACCAAGTTGAGACCTCTATAGTCTACACAAAACCTCATTTCCTTCTTTCCATCTTTAGAATTGGGTTTTGGTACCAGTACCACAGGAGAAGCCCATGGACTGTCAGAGTGCTCAACCACTCCTAGTTCCAACATCTTCTGAACTTCTTGCTTTATGCAGTCCCTGACATGGTCAGGCTGCCTATAGATCTTACTTTTGACAGGTAAACTGTCTCCAGTATCTATAGTGTGCTCACACCAAGAAGTGGTGCCTGGCACAATGGAGAAGAGTTCTGAAAATTGTCCTAGGAGATTTATGCAATTATCTTTCTGCTCAGCAGTAAGACAATCAGCCAAAACTACCCCTTCCACAAGAGCATCTTGTTCTGTGGAAGAGAAGAGATCAGGTAGAGGATCACTGTCTTCTTCCTGTCCCTCATCTGTTGCCATGAGCAGGGTGAGATCAGCCCTGTCATAGTAGGGTTTCAGGCGGTTGACATGGAGCACCCTAAGGGGACTCCTGGCAGTGCCTAAGTCAACCAAGTAGGTGACTTCACCCTTCTTTTCAACAATTGTGTGTGGACCACTCCATTTATCTTGGAGTGCTCTTGGGGCCACAGGCTCCAAGACCCACACTTTCTGCCCTGGTTGGTACTGAACCAAAACAGCCTTCTGATCATGCCATTGCTTCTGGAGCTCTTGGCTGGCCTGAAGGTTTTTACTGGCCTTTTTCATGTACTCAGCCATCCTTGATCTGAGGCCAAGTACATAATCCACAATATCCTGCTTAGGAGCTTTTAAAGGTTGTTCCCAACCCTCCTTTACAAGTGTGAGTGGACCCCTAACAGGGTGTCCAAAAAGAAGTTCAAAGGGGCTGAAGCCCACTCCTTTCTGGGGTACCTCCCTGTAGGCAAAAAGGAGGCATGGTAGAAGGATATCCCATCTCCTGCGGAGTTTTTCAGGGAGTCCCATAATCATGCCTTTGAGAGTTTTATTAAATCTCTCCACCAGTCCATTTGTTTGTGGATGATAGGGTGTTGTGAACTTGTAAGTTACACCACACTCCTTCCACATGGCCTTTAAGTATGCAGACATGAAATTGCTTCCTCTGTCTGATACTACTTCCTTTGGGAAGCCCACCCTGGAAAATATTCCCAGGAGGGCCTTTGCCACTGCAGGAGCTGTAGTGGTCCTTAAAGGAAAGCTTCAGGATATCTTGTGGCATGGTCCACTACCACCAAGATAAACCTATTGCCTGAAGCAGTAGGAGGGTCAAGGGGGCCAACTATGTCAACCCCTACCCTTTCAAAGGGAACCCCAACCACAGGCAGTGGGATAAGGGGTGCCTTTGGAGTGCCACCTGTCTTGCCACTGGCTTGACAGGTCTCACAGGACTTACAAAATTCTTTTGTGTCCTCAGACATCCTAGGCCAATGAAACAGTGGTACCAATCTGTCCCAAGTTTTCATTTGACCCAGGTGCCCAGCTAAGGGAATGTCATGTGCCAGTGTTAGGAGGAACTTTCTGTACTCCTGAGGAATCACTAATCTCCTGGCAGCTCCAGGTTTAGGATCCCTTTGCTCAGTGTACAAGAGGTTGTCCTCCCAGTAAGCTCTGTGTGAGTCACTGACATCCCCATTAGCCTGTTTGACAGCTTGCTGTCTGAGACCCTCTAATGTGGGACAGGTTTGCTGTGCCACACTCAGCTCCTCTCTGGCAGGCCCCCCTTCACCCAAAAGCTCAGCAGTGTCTGCTTCCAGCTCCTCTGGTGTAGGTTCTGCACAGGGAGGGAATTCTTCTTCCTCAGAAGTAGAATCCACTGTAGAGGGAGGGATAGTAGGAAGTGGTTTGCTTCTACTAGCCCTAGCTTTAGGGAGCACTTGGTCCATTGTTCCAGGATCCAAGCTTCCCTGTCCTTTTTGCTTTTTGGCCTGAGCCCTTGTCAAAGCAAAAATATGCCCTGGGATGCCCAGCATTGCTGCATGGGCCTCCAACTCCACATCTGACCAAGCTGATGTCTCCAAATCGTTCCCTAATAGACAGTCTACAGGTAAATCTGAAGCTACCACAACTTTCTTTGGACCAGATACCCCCCCCCAGTTGAGATTTACAACAGCCATGGGGTGGCTTTGTGTTATGTTGTGAGCATCGGTTACTTGGTACTGGTGTCCAAGTATGTGTTGTTCAGGGTGCACCAGTTTCTCAATCACCATTGTGACACTGGCACCTGTGTCCCTGTAGGCCTGGACCTCAACACCATTTATTAGGGTTAGTTGCTTGTACTTCTCCAAGTTATGGGGGCAAGCAACCAAAGTGGCTAAGTCAATAGCCCCTTCAGAGACTAAAGTAGCCTCTGTGGTCTCCCTAATCAGACCAACCCCAACTAAATTACCAAAAGTGAGCCCAGCTACTCCCTTGGATTGGCTATTAGTAGGTTTGCTCCCACCACCACTGCTATTAGTAGGGACACTAGGTGTAGCAGTAGGGGTTGTAGTGGTAGGAGCTGTGGTGCCTTTCTTTGGACAACTGGGATCTGTTGTCCAATGGCCTTTTATCTTACATAAATAGCACCATGGTTTCTTTTCCTTGTTCTGATTAAAGGAGGGTTTGGGCCCACCACCCCCACCAGAGTGTTTTTGTGGGCCTGATGAAGACTCATTTTTAGATTTGTCCCCACCCTTGTCAGAAGACTTACCATCCTTCTTTTTGTTGCCATCTTTGTCACCCCCTGTATGAACTTTTCTGTTCACTCTTGTTCTGACCCATTTGTCTGCCTTCTTTCCCAATTCTTGGGGAGAGGTCAGATCAGAGTCCACCAAGTACTGGTGCAACAAATCAGACACACAATTATTAAGAATATGCTCTCTCAGGATTAAGTTATACAGGCTGTCATAATCAGTAACTTTACTGCCATGTAACCACCCCTCCAAGGCCTTCACTGCCTGGTCAATGAAATCAACCCAGTCTTGTGAAGACTCCTTTTTGGTATCTCTGAACTTGATCCTGTACTGTTCAGTGGTTAAGCCATAACCATCCAGGAGTGCATTCTTAAGAACTTGGAAATTGTTAGCATCATTTTCTTTTACAGTAAGGAGCCTATCCCTACCTTTTCCAGTAAATGATAGCCATAGGATAGCAGCCCACTGCCTTTGAGGGACATCCTGTACAGCACAGGCCCTCTCAAGTGCAGCAAACCACTTGTTAATGTCATCCCCCTCCTTGTAAGGGGGAACTATCTTATGCAGATTCCTGGAATCATGCTCTTTTGCAGGATGACTATGGGGAATACTGCTGCTGCCACCATGGGTATCTAAACCCATTTTCTGTCTTTCCCTCTCTATTTCTAAAGACTGTCTATCCAAATCCAGCTGTTGCTTCTTGAGCTTCAGTCTGGTTTGCTCCACTCTCAATCTATTGAGCTCCCTTTCCAACAATCTGTCATCAGGGTGGGTGGGAGGGACATTTCTAGATACAGAGGTATGATGGGAATGAACAGAAGGAGACCTGTCCCTTACAGAGGGCACCCTAACAGCTTGGCTACCAGTATAATGTGAGAGCACATCATCAGTATGATGTGATTCAACCTCTGTACCAACTATGCTAGACTGTCTAGTAATGGGCAGGCTGAGAAGTTTCTTTCCTGAACCTTTTCCTGGGGGAGTCCCTGGATCAGATTGAGAACCATTAGCTACTTTTTCTACAGATTGGGCACTTATGGCCTTATCCTGTACTCTAAGCATATTAATTAACAGTTCTAAAGAAGGATTCTTCCTACACTCAAACCTCTCTCTATGCAGAGACTCCTTGCTCCTTTCCAGCTAAGGTGATCATATGCAAGTTTGGACAGTTCAACTTTTTGGCCTGTGCCAGACATTTTTAGAGAGAGTTAAAGTGATAGACAAAGAGAAAAAAGTTTTCAGAACTTTTTGGAAAGACAGAAAAAACTTTTTAAACTTTTAAGAACTTTTTGAAAGTTTAGAAGTACTTTTCAGCACTTAGAAAAGAGTGAAAAGAGGAAATGCAAAACTTTTTGGCTATGTGTATATACACTGACCTTGTTTTGTATATTTTTCTCTTATGAAAAGTACAATGACAAGAGTGGTAAGTAGTCTCAAAGCACTTATCCCACCACTGCACAACCAATGTAGGAGGCTGGACTGGCTTGTAGTGAGTACCAAGGGGTACTTGCACCTTGCACCAGGCCCAGTTATCCCTTATTAGTGTATAGGGTGTCTAGCAGCTTAGGCTGATAGATAATGGTAGCTTAGCAGAGCAGCTTAGGCTGAACTAGGAGACGTGTGAAGCTACTACAGTACCACTTAGTGTCATATGCACAATATCATAAGAAAACACAATACACAGTTATACTAAAAATAAAGGTACTTTATTTTTTATGACAATATGCCAAAGTATCTTAGAGTGTACCCTCAGTGAGAGGATAGGAAATATACACAAGATATATATACACAATAGCAAAAATATGCAGTATAGTCTTAGAAAACAGTGCAAACAATGTATAGTTACAATAGGATGCAATGGGGAAACATAGGGATAGGGGCAACACAAACCATATACTCCAAAAGTGGAATGTGAACCACGAATGGACCCCAAACCTATGTGACCTTGTAGAGGGTCGCTGGGACTATCAGAAAATAGTGAGAGTTAGAAAAATAACCCTCCCCAAGACCCTGAAAAGTGAGTGCAAAGTGCACCAAAGTTCCCCTAAGGACAAAATAGTCGTGTTAGAGGGAAAATGCAAGGAAAACACAAATCAGCAATGCAACAACGATGGATTCCTGTCTGAAGGTACCTGTGGAGCAAGGGGACCAAGTCCAAAAGTCACAAGCAGCTCGGAGATGGGCAGATGCCCAAGAAATGCCAGCGGTTGGTGCAAAGAAGCTCTTACTAGGCTGAAGAACTGTGAATACTGCAGGAACGACAAGGGCTAGAGACTTCCCCTTTGGAGGATGGATCCCCCACGCCTTGGAGAGTCGTGCAGAAGTGTTTTCCCGCCGGATGGACGCCAACAAGCCTTGCTACACGCAAATCGTGCGTTTGGCGTTTTTGGACGCTGCTGGGGCCCAGGAGGGACCAGGAGGTCGCAAATTGGACCTGCAGAGAGAGGGGACGTCGAGCAAGACAAGGAGCCCTCACTGAAGCAGGTAGCACCCGGAGAAGTGCCAGAAACAGGCACTACGAGGATGCGTGAAACGGTGCTCGCCGAAGTTGCACAAAGGAGTCCCACGTCGCCGGAGACCAACTTAGAAAGTCGTGCAATGCAGGTTAGAGTGCCGTGGACCCAGGCTTGGCTGTGCACACAGGATTTCCGCCGGAAGTGCACAGGGGCCGGAGAAGCTTGCAAAGTCGCGGTTCCCAGCAATGCAGCCCAGCGAGGTGAGGCAAGGACTTACCTCCACCAAACTTGGGCTGAAGAGTCACTGGACTGTGGGGGTCACTTGGACGGTGTCGCTGGATTCGAGGGACCTCGTTCGTCGTGCTGAGAGGAGACCCAAGGGACCGGAAATGCAGCTTTTTGGTGCCTGCGGTTGCAGGGGGAAGATTCCGTCGACCCACGGGAGATTTCTTCGGAGCTTCTGGTGCAGAGAGGAGGCAGACTACCCCCACAGCATGCACAAGCAGGAAAACAGTCGAGAAGGCGGCAGGATCAGCGTTACAGAGTTGCAGTAGTCGTCTTTGCTACTATGTTGCAGGTTTGCAGGCTTCCAGCACGGTCAGCGGTCGATTCCTTATCAGAAGGTGAAGAGGGAGATGCAGAGGAACTCGGCTGAGCTCATGCATTCGTTATCTAAAGTTTCCCCAGAGACAGAGACCCTAAATAGCCAGAAAGAGGGTTTGGCTACCTAGGAGAGAGGAAAGGCTACTAACACCTGAAGGAGCCTATCACAAGGAGTCTCTGACGTCACCTGGTGGCACTGGCCACTCAGAGCAGTCCAGTGTGCCAGCAGCACCTCTGTTTCCAAGATGGCAGAGGTCTGGAGCACACTGGAGGAGCTCTGGACACCTCCCAGGGGAGGTGCAGGTCAGGGGAGTGGTCACTCCCCTTTCCTTTGTCCAGTTTCGCGCCAGAGCAGGGGCTAAGGGGTCCCTGAACCGGTGTAGACTGGCTTATGCAGAATTGGGCACCTCTGTGCCCAACAAAGCATTTCCAGAGGCTGGGGGAGGCTACTCCTCCCCTGCCTTCACACCATTTTCCAAAGGGAGAGGGTGTCACACCCTCTCTCAGAGGAAGTTCTTTGTTCTGCCATCCTGGGCCAGGCCTGGCTGGACCCCAGGAGGGCAGATGCCTGTCTGAGGGGTTGGCAGCAGCAGCAGCTGCAGAGAAACCCCAGGAAGGGCAGTCTGGCAGTACCAGGGTCTGTGCTACAGACCACTGGGATTATGGAATTGTACCAACAATGCCAGGATGGCATAGAGGGGGCAATTCCATGATCATAGACATGTTACATGGCCATATTCGGAGTTACCATGGTGAAGCTACATATAGGTAGTGACCTATATGTAGTGCACGCGTGTAATGGTGTCCCCGTACTCACAAAGTTCAGTGAATTGGCTCTGAACAATGTGGGGGCACCTTGGCTAGTGCCAGGGTGCCCTCACACTAAGTAACTTTGCACCTAACCTTTACCAGGTAAAGGTTAGACATATAGGTGACTTATAAGTTACTTAAGTGCAGTGTAAAATGGCTGTGAAATAACGTGGACGTTATTTCACTCAGGCTGCAGTGGCAGGCCTGTGTAAGAATTGTCAGAGCTCCCTATGGATGGCAA